>NC_079503.1:55871977-57210599 GCF_030052815.1 Hevea brasiliensis | reverse complement strand
TGCTCTATTGCACACCGGAGACACAATGTGACCAATGGTGTGATGGTCCGAGGTACTTAGTACCAGCACGCCACTCCGCTTATCTAGTCCAACAATTAGTATGGGTTACTCTGCAATGTTAATGAACCTTACCAAAATTTTAATCGATAATAATGCAATAATACTGTAAATTAAGTCTACCTAAAAATGAAATCATACATTCGCATAATTATTTTATTCTATTTTATTTTATATTGTCACCACTAAGTAGAATTGCTTAGCGCATCGCTTTGCCACGCCGCAGTATCGAGACCTAGTCGAGCCCAAAGCAGACACTGCATGCATTGAGCCTACAGAGTTGCATCAGAGTTCAGAGTCACCTCACATCCGCATCGCATATGGTAGGACATTAGGACTATAGGTGGCTCTTTGTATTTTGCATTTGTATTAGTTTGGATTGTAACTATAAACTCGTGAATTATGTATTAATGTAAATATATGAAATTTCATATTATTGAGATTTTCTCGATTATGTATGTTGATAAATGAAATGTTGAGAATTATTTATGAATATGCTTCAAGTGATGAAGTGAATGTAAAAGTTTTGAAAATAATATCGTGATTGAGATTGAGATTTTGAGATTGGCTTGAATATATATATAATGGAGTTTGATTTGGAAATTATTTTGAAGTGTTTTTAAACAGTTCGTAAGAACTGTTTTTCCACTTACAATGCAAGACTCACGATTTTCTATAAAATTTGATAAATTCAGATTTATCAAAATTGAAAATAAATGAATTATAAAAGGATAAATTGTAATAGAAACATAAATTGGTGCTCCTAAGACATCGAGTGGCATAACTTGCTTAGCTAAATCAGACGTAAGGGGTGTCACATTTAGTGGTATCAGAGCACGGCTTAGGCGCTTCGCCTAGATAGAGTACATACCATTGCATTGCATTTGTAAGTGTTGGGGTGACATCGATGTAGATCTGCTTGTTTTCTTATTTTGAATAGATATGGATTCGTCGCAAAGAGCAGCTTGATGAAGAGGTGGAGAGTCATGCTCCACCAAGGGTCGAGTCCAAAGGGGAGAACTCGCTTCCACCAAAGAAATTGAGGCACTCCGCCCAACCTCGCTTACACTATTTCAACAAATGACCGAGTTTTACCTGCAAATGATGGGGCAATTCCACCACCACAACCACAGCCACAACCACCACCAAAGACCACGTAAATCTCATTTGGAGAAATTGAGGAAGCATGGTGTAACACCCTCCAGAGCTACCCGCACATTCTTCCTGCTCTGATCAGGTCGGTCCCATAACCTAGAACGTCCTAAAAATATTTAAATCAAAGTGAGGGACCGTAATTAACTCAAATATTAATAAGAAAATTTAGGAAAAATTTTAGAAATAAAATACAACCAAGTTAAACGAGCCTGCCCAAGCGATGGGTAACTAGAGGTAAGTTGCTGCTCGAATGAGGAGCCCTAGATCTTAAAAAAATTCATAAAATAATTTTTGGGACTCCAGAGAAGGGTTATTGAGGTTCCCATGGCATTAGAATGCCAAGAAAATATTTAGAAAAATTTTTCAATCTCCAGACCTAATTTTGACCCGTTAAGCCAAACTGAGGGCATTTTGGTCATTTCGCTTTCAGAGGTGATTTTTGGCCGACTTGTCCAGTTATAAATAATTAATATGATATAAAATATGAATAAATATTACTAAAAATTAAAGTGAAAATGAGTAGAGAAAAGAAGAAAAGAAAATGAAAGAAATAACCAAATATGACATCACATGATGTAATTTTGAAGGATTACTCCAATCACAACCCACCAAGCCAAATTAAAAGAGAAAATGACAAATGAAGAAACAAATTTTCTGGTTCTTCTTCTTCATTTGACGTGAACCTCTTCTTCCATAGCTAAGTATATTTAAGCTTTTCAAAGCTTGATTCACCCATTTCTACCCAACAAAATCATAACCTAGCTTCACAAAAATTAACCTAGCAACTTAAGTAACCTCTAGGCAGCCAAAAGAAGAAGAAAGAAGGAGTTTGGGTAGTTTGAAATTCTGCCCTATTCAAGGTTAGTGCCTATTTACACTTAAATCTCTTTTAATTCATGTTAAAGACTTAAAGTGAGTAAGGTTTTGTTAATTAAATGAATGGAATCTATGTATATGGACCCTATGAATTTTTGGCAGCCCTAGGAAGGAAATGAGTTTGATTGTATTAATGGACTTAGAGTGAATTGAGATTATGTTTAAAGTGTATACATATATTTATACAAGAATGAAAGAGTTAACTAAAGAAATTGTGAAAACCATGACTTTGAGCTAGGTTTAGGAGTGAAAATTTGACTTTGCTTATGAAATTGTTAAAGAACATTCTAATAGTCAATTAGTGACCATTTGAGGTAAGTTGACAATAATTAGGAGGAATTATTGCATGGCAAAGTGGAATGGGCAGTCGCCCCATGAGTGCAAAGCAGGTGATCAAATTTCACCACTTGGACCGCCATATCTTGAGTTGTGTTGGTCCAATTGGTGTTTGGCCAATTGACATGAAACTAGGCTTGTAATGGCACATTTTTGCTGAAGAAACCATGCCCAAAAGACTAAAGCAAGAGGACCAAAAGTTGGCCCCATTCCGATACCTCGCAACCAAAGACTCAGAAATGACCAAATGAACAAGAATCGCTTCATTTGGCCATAACTCACTGTAGATATGGTCAATTGACCTGAAATTTTTACAGCAACAAGATAGGATATAGAAAAAAAACTTTCATGAAGAACATCACCCCAAATTATGCCATTAACCCATTCAAATTATTGGGCAAAGTTGAGTTATCAAACCTGCAACTCGCAGATTTTTATTTGAGCAAGAATGTTTGGAGGACTATAACTCTCTCTAGAACTGCTTTTTCCACTTACAGCCGCACTCGGATTTTCTATAAAATTTATGATAAATTCAGATTTATCAAAATTGAAAATAAATGAATTATAAAGGGATAAATTGTAATAGAAACATAAATTTGTGCTCGCACACTGAGTGGCATAACTTGCTCGGCTACACTGTAGACTTGTAAGGGGTGTCACAACAATAATTTATATTTAATTACATACCAAAATATTTTACAAGAGTTTTTATACAACTGCTCAAATAATTTACATACATATTATTACATGCATACATCAAAACCTGTGTACATGGGTATACCTATGATAAACCTAGAGCCGATTCAATGTGTCTTCAAAGAAGCTTACTCAATTGCTCTATGCTCTTTTCACCGCGACAAAGATACAAAGCTATTGTTGAGTGATGAACTCAGTGGCACACAACTATAATTTAAAACATAGTACAATATACCTTAACAAAAATTACAAGAAATAATTTGGAAACTGATACTCATCAAATTCCAAAACTCAAAATATTCATTGCTAATAATATAAATCATTTGTATAAAATGACTTTGATCACGAAATTCAATTTATCAAATCATAACTAACCATTTAAGGTAATTCCAACAATTTATTGGAAATAAAGATTAATTGTAATAAAATCAATTATACATAAATCATAATTGAAATCACAGCTTCTTACTATTCAAAACCATTCTTTATCTCAAAACCATTTTTTATCTCAAAAGCCATTCTTTATCTCAAAACCATTCTTTATCTCAAAACCATTCTTTATCTCATAAACCATTCTTTATCTCACTAACTATGTAAGACTAATCCAAAGGGCCATCTTCGGGTGATTCTAATTACATACTAAAATATCTTACAAGAGTTTTTATACAACTGCCAAATAATTTATATACATATTATTACATGCATACATCAAAACTCGTGGTACATGGGTATACCTATGATAAACCTAGAGCCGATCTCAATGTGTCTTCAAAGAAGCTTACTCAATTGCTCTATGCTCTTTCACCGCGATAGCATACAAAGCTATCACCGAGTGGTGAACTCTGGTGCATAACTATAACTTAAAACATAGTTCAATATACCTTAGCAAAATTACAGCAAATAATTTGGAAATCAGACTACTCATCAAATTCTAAAAATCAAATTATTCATTGCCAATAACATAAATCATTTGTATGAAATGACTTTGATCATGAAATTCAATTTATCAAATTACAACCAAACATTTAAGGTGATTCCAACCAAATCAATTATAAATAAATCATAATTGAAATCACAATTCTTTACTATTCATAAACCATTCTTTATCTCAAAAGCCATTCTTTATCTCACTAACTATGCAAAACTAATCCAAAAGTTCCATCTTCAGGGTGATTCTAACTCTCTATGGTCGGGGAGGTCGAATCAGATTCTAACTCCCTATGGTCGGGAGGTCGAATTATCGCACAATATACATCATAATAATGAATCTTCCAAAAGGGCCATAACATAAAACTTAGATCTAACCTCTAAGAAGAAGAGAATCTTAGCCTGCACGCACTCATGGTAATCAAAACACACCTAACTCTATTGTCTTCTCAACAAATGAGAGAGAAGTGTAATAAACTAGTAAAGCATCTATATTTAGATATAAAACAATATCACTATCCTTTTAGTGAGCATAAATTACAATACAATTCGTGTAACACCCTAAGTTCTGAGTGCGTTTCATCGCTCTGACTGACTGTTGTCCGGACAGCTAGGATGCCTAGAACTACACTTCGTTATGATTGAGGAGACATAAAATAATAAAAAACAAGAAAAGAAAATACAAGAAAAGCAAAGGAAAATAATAGCAAAGAAATGTAACCAAGTTAAGTTTAGCCGAGAACCCTAGCGATGGGTGATCATGATCGAGAAATCACTATGAGGACCGTTGACTAGCCCTGGACCGTGGGGAACCCTAGAAAATATTTTTTGGACTTAAAGAGACATCAATTGAAGTATAAATACCATAAGAAATATTAAATAAAAATTAATTAATTAGTACAAAGAAAAGTGAGAAATCGAAAAACGGACAAAACTCGGTATTACCGAAAAATCGGGAATGCAACCCGAACTGGGGCATTGTGGTCATTTGACACCCCGAGTTGTCTTTTGACCTAAATGTCCATTAAAAATACATGATATTATATTTGTAAAATGTCATGAAAAATTAAATTAGTGGTACCTAATTCAATTAGCAAAAATTAGGGACTTAATGTGGGAATATGGAAAGTTTAACATTTTTTTATTATTAACCTATGTTAGTGGAGCACTAAGTAAATTATTATATACCATATAATACCCTAAGTGGAAAGAAATGTCCACTAACATTCTGCAATTCATCTTCCACTTGAAAAATTCATTTGAAGAATGAAAGCTCTCAAACCTCTCCCATGGCCGCACCATGCATGGAGCTCAAGTTCTCCATGATCAAGCCTTGATTTCTTGCAAGTGTCTTCATGAAAAATGATCCTCACACCATGGGCAGTAGATAGGCAGCAAGAAATGAAAGTTTTTGTGGAGTTTTGAAGAATTTCCAAAGTGGTAAGTTTGAGTTTTTTATTATTGTTTAATTAAAGTTTGTAAGGATGTTATGGGTGTTTGATTTATGGAGAAATTTTTGAGGTTTGATGTTGAATGGAGATGTGTACTTTTGGCAGCCATGGAAACACTTTGAAGGCAGTTTATTTTTTCTTATAAATGATGAATTAAATGATTGATTAAATATATATTGTGTAGGAAATTGTTTGGGTGATGTATACTTAGTATATGTAAATGTGAATTGAAATTTGAAGCTTGGAAATTAATGGAATGTAAATTTACCATTGTGGCAATTTGTTAGCTCTTGAAGAATGTTGGAATTCATGCTTGGTTTATGGAATAATGATTTTAATTTGTGATAGGGTTATGGCAGTTTGAGTGCATGTATGATGGTGTGAAGTTGGACATGTAAATGAGCATGAATTGGTGATTGAATTATTGTAAATTGAGTTGGACAAATTCTGCTCTTGTTGGTGCACATTGAATGTAATTGTAAGCTGCCAAAATGACTATAATATGTTGTAAATTATGTTTAGGTTGTGGTACAACCAGAATTGGTTTGAATGTTAAGTTTGGTAAGTGTTAAAAGTGATCCTTGATGTGTATGCAAAAATGCAATAAGGCAGTTTGTGTTTTAGGCCTATAACTTTATGTGTGGCTCCAATTGGTATGAGACTAATTGAGGTGAAACTAGGCACAAAATGTGCCAACTTTCATGAAAGAATCTTGCCAAAATTCTGCTTGCAAGGTAGCTTGAAAATGACCAACCGAATTAAATGCAATTGAGGCTTGAAAATTAACCATTTGGGCAGCAGTTAGTGTTTTGGCCATAACTCACTCAAAACAGGTCCAATTGACCTGAAATATTGACCATGAATAGTTAAGACCCATATCTACAAGTCTTATGACGACACCAAAGCCCAGAAATGACCATAAGCAAGTCAAACAGCTTGCACAAGTTCGGGTCCAAAACTGGCCAACCTAAATGACCTAAAGTGACCTAAAGTGATCAATTTTGATGCAATTTGACCAGCAATAGTAAAATGACCATAACTTGGTCTACATAACTCAGAATGACCTGAAATTTTGCCCCTGCTCCATAAGACATAGATCTACAAGTTTGTAGTTTTGACCAAAACCTGAAAACGGAGGGAACTAGGTCGTCCGGCTAGGTTAAACTAGTATCCTGGAATCCAGCAAATTGCAAGAAAATGCAGTATACACGGAAATGAACTTGATAACATTAAAACCTAATTTACCTAGAATGCATTGAGGGTTGACATCTTAGGTTGACTAAGCAAATATTAGAATTTAGTGAATTAATTATCAAGCATTATCGTTAGAGACAGTTTAAATGAGTACTGAAACACTTCAAATTGTGTTTCTCTGTTAGCAAAGACTCAGGGAAAGGGAAGGAAACACTGAGTCAAGGCCAGAGATGCTTATCGTGAGGTTTGTGCAAAATAAGTATTTCTTTTGAATTTTTCAATTGAAATAAATTAAGATTATTTATATGTTATTGTTTTAAATTGTGTTTGTGCACAATGTTATTTCTTTTGAATTTTTCAATTGAAATAAATTATGACTAATTGTATATTATTGTTTCAATTATGGAAATGTGTTTGAATGGATACTTATTTCTTGAAAAGCATTGTAAACAGTTTGAAACTGTGGAAAAATTGATTTAGTGTGATTTATGAAAATTAAAGTTAATTATGAATTGTTTTGCAATTTTGTGAATGAAATTATGAATTTGTAAATTTATTTGATTCTCTCTAATAATTTTAATAAAATGTTTGGAATTGATTTTGTGTTCACACTTAGTATGACAAGATCATATCATTCCTTCTCCATTTATGGGGTTGTGATTGTTTATTTTCCGCTTCCATTTATGGAGTCGTGATCGCTTATTTTTCTCCCTCTCTGGTTTACTGCTTGAGGTGATCGGAGGAGTGCTCATTATATAGCTAGCTCCCTTCCTCATTGATTCCGATTAGTGGGGTTGTGATTGCTTTGTCGTGGTGTACAACGCGCATTGATCGGAAATTTTGTGTCATGGCTTAAGTTGTGAATGAATTGGCAACATCAGATTCTTAAATTATTCGACTAAATTGTGTTATTATGCGATTTGATAATTTGTGAAATGGAGTTTAAATTCTTATTGACATTAACTGTCTTTTGAATTTAACCATGTTTTGACTATTGAGATTTATTGAGATATTGTGAAATGGAGTTTAAATCATTATTGACATTCATCGCCTTGTGAATTTAACTATGTTTTGATTACTGAGATTTAATGTGATATTGTGTTAAATTCTTTATGACATTCATTGTCTTGAATTTAACTATGGTTTTACTATCCAACATTTATATGATTTATGAATTGTGATTTAAAGTTGTATTTGGTTAATGTTGTGCACCACTGAGACATTGTCTCAGCGATAGCTTTTCATTGCTGTCGCAGGTAGACAGATTGACAGGGCAGCAGACTAGGCTGCTGGTGCATTCAGCGAGAGATCATCGGGTATATTGAGTATACCACATTTTGCATTTTGTATTGTAATGTATGTTCACTGTATGTATATATTGTTCTTGGTTTTGAGCAGTTGTAAATTAAAATTG
Source organism: Hevea brasiliensis (assembly GCF_030052815.1). Lineage (NCBI taxonomy): Eukaryota > Viridiplantae > Streptophyta > Magnoliopsida > Malpighiales > Euphorbiaceae > Hevea > Hevea brasiliensis. The sequence goes on along the minus strand of NC_079503.1, from coordinate 57,202,493 downwards.
TACATTGAAGTTGTAAAATAAATTGTGAATTATTTTGACTTGTAAAATTTATATTATATTTCTTTTATCTCAGTCTTTGATAAATTACTGTGGATTTGAGTTGAGAATTATGTTGTGTTGAGAAATATGTTGGAGTTGAGATTTGGAAATATATTGAAGTGCTTTTTACAGGTTTTCTGAAGAACTGTTTTATCCAAAATACAGATGGCACTCCGCCAAAATTTTTACAGAAATTCCTAATAGTCTAAATGTGTTAACTGTTTCAAGTCAGTTCACAAAAAAGTTTTTAACACCTATGAATAGTGCTCACCATCAAAAAGAAGTAAGAAAAGTTTTAAAATCCCTTGTAGTGTATTTAATGGGTTATCAGTAGACGAAGTTGGTAATTCATTAGGTATACTGCGGGATCATGTTATGCCTTACAGAGGGGTAGGGTGTGACAATTCGATTCAAAGTCAATTCCAATATCCAATAATTTTTATGCTCATCACAATTCAAATAATAAATTTGCATTTTCCATGCAAATTGCCCATCATAATTCAAAACATGTTCTATCACAATTTTCCAAAACATAATTTATTTAATCCACAACAATGCTTAATACTTGTGAAAATACCATTTCACAAAGCCAAATTCATACATACTATAATACTTCCATAATCATTGAATTAAATTCAATGCTTGTTAAACATAATACATAAGAAAAATATGTCATTTAATCATATGAAATATTTAGAACAAAATCGCTTAAAAACTAGTTGTGCATTAAACTCGATTTGAGTCACCCCTAGGCCTTGACTCAATGTTCCTTATGCTTCTCAATATCCTTTTCAACTAAACACACAATTTAAAGTGTTTCAAAGACTAATGAATTTGTTTCTAACAATAAAATTCAATATATAAATTTTATTAGTACTCTTCCGTTCAATTGATTTCACTAGACAAACTATAATGGTGACCCTTGCTGAACTCGAAGTGACTCAAGTACAATGTTAATAATATGTCAAATTTTATAGCCCTTTAGAAATGGTATATGTTACTAAATTCATTTCCAAGTCTATTGCATTTTATTGCAATTTATTAGATTTCGTACACTATTTTGACCTAGCTAGATGACCTAGTTCCCCGCTTTTGGGTTCCACCAAACTAAAACTTGTAGGTCTATGTCTTATTGCACGCGGGACAAAATTTCAAATCATTCTGAGTTGTGTAGACCAAGATATGGTCAATTTACCAATGCCGGATGTAATGCACTAAAATGGTAGGCTTAAGTCATTTTTAGGTCACTTTTGGTTCGGCCAGTATTGGTACCTGAACTTGTGCAAGCTATTTGGCTTAGTTCTGGCCATTTCTGGTCTTTTCTATCTTCATAAGAATTGTAGATCTATGTCTAAACTATTCATGGTAAAAATTTCAGATCAATTGGACCTGTTTTGAGTGAGTTATGGTCCTCCTAATGACTACTATTCATATGGTCAAAAATTATGGCCTGCACTTACCTATTCCAGATTTGGTCAATCTTTATGTCACTTTGTGGATAGAATTTAGGTAGGCTTCCTTCATGAAAATTGGCACATTTTGTGCCTAGTTTCACCTCCAATTGGTCTCATACCAAGTCACACACTTAACGTTCTAAGCTAAAACATACACTGCCCTGCTACACATTCTTCATCACATACCAATTACACATTCTATACTTACCAAGCTAACCCTTTCATGCCAATTCTGATTTGTACCATACCATTAACATACTTAACAACACATTTTGATCATTTTTAGACAGCTTGTAACCATTCTCAATATACACACTATAACACAGAATTTTTCCAAAGTCCATTTATACAATTTAACCACATGAACATACCCCATTTATATATCCAATTCCAAACTATTATACACATATATATTCTGCCACCATAACCAACATAATTCAATAAACCAAACCATGAAACAACACATTTTAACTACACTTTAAAAATTGCCGAATTATACATCTCTTTTAAATAGCTTCCAAGCTTCCAAAACCAAGTGCACTATCACACATACACTTAGTATACATTATCTAAATTATTTCTATACACATAAACACTTACATCAACATCTTAAACAACCATTTACAAGTGAAAACAAGGTAAATATACTGAATTCCCATGGCTGCCAAAATAGTGTCTCACCATTAAATCATCAAGCTTCAAAACTTCTTCCACAAAATAACTCACCACGACATCCACTCAAAGTTTAATGAAACAAGAATTGAAAATACACACTTACCACTTTTTAAGCTTGACCAAAACTTCACTAAACTTCTTAAAATTTGCTATCTAACTCTTCCTTGTGATGTGTGGAGCAAAGTTAGTGAAGCAAGCTTTGGGTTTTAAGTTGAAAATGGTGGAGTTTAGGGAGGTTGAATGAAACGGCCATGGATGGAAAGCTTTAGAGAACCATTCGGCTATGTTGAAGATGAAGGTTGAAGATGATAGTTAGTGCTACCCTCCATGTGCACTAAAATTTAAATAATCCACTTAGTGCTCCACTTACCTTACTTAACATTTAAATAACCCTAAGTTTCCTAATTTGCAATTAACACCCAAATTTCTCACTATTTACATTATGTGTCAAGTTTCTCATTTTCATGGCATTTTTAAAATTTAATACTACTTATTTTTAATGGACATTTAGGTCAAAAGGAAACTCGGGGTGTCAATTGACCACAATGCCCCTATTCGTGTTGCATTTCCGATTTTTCGGTAACACCGAGTTTTGTCGTTTTCTCGATTTCTCATTTTTCTTTGTACTAATTAATTAATTTTTCTTTGATATTTCTAATGAAATTTATACTTTAATAAGTCTTTAATTATGTCTCGAAACTAAATTTCAAGGGTTCCCTGCAGTCCTGGGGTCGGCTATTGCCTGTGCCGTAACTTCCCCGTGAGGTCATCCATCGCTGCGGTGCTGGCTCGTTTAACTTAGTTTCATTTCATTGGTATTATTTTTCCTTTGTTTTTCTTGTATTTTCCTTTCTTGTATTTCATTATTTTATGTCTCCTCACTAACATTTAAATGTAGTTCTAGGTATCTTAGCTGTCCGGACAACACTGGTCACCGGAACAGTAAAATGCACTACCGAACATAGGGGTGTTACATCCCCTATTAGCATGCCAATTTATCCAAACCTATAATTCACTGTCTAGGTTTACCCGAGTTTAATAAAGTATTTATCATTTTTATTTTCACATGATGTAACCAACAATACTTGTATGCACATAAACTTTTGCCATTACCATATTTTCATATCACATGCATTTAAATTTCATACATCTATACAAAATATGCACATATGATGACTATTGTTAAATTCTAACAAAAATCAGACTTTATGCATTACTTTACTCAAGCATTTTGACCTAGTAATTGCAGGAATTGAATTCACCTTTCTTCATGAGATTTTTAAATATATGTCTTAACTTTAATATAATTTTTGAATCACTTAATTTAGTTTCAATGATCAAAAGTTATGGTCAATTAATCAACAGTTGTCCTTAAGCAAAATTTCAACTTCACCAGTTACAGGGTAGTTTCTGGACAAATTTTAGAGTCTAGATTTGAACAAGTTGCAATCAGATTTTGCCAATTCGTTCTTTATGAAAGTTGATCCTCAGATCTTAGCTTTCTAAAAAAATAATAATAATCTCATTTAGAGTTTCCTAGGTTAAGTTATACCCATTTTACTCTGGATAGTCCATAATGCACTCCTACCATGTTCTAGATTCTGTTCCCTATTTTCTAGCAAATTTTAAGGTCACTTACACATAATTTTTGCGCAATATTCCTTCATGAAAACTTTAGCCTTATGTCTTAAATTTCATTTGCCATAAATTTCATGTCATTTGGAATGATAGAGTGCAAATTATAGGCCTATGAATCATTGCTATCCTAAATTTCCAATAATTCAAGTAAATAGGGCAACAAATTTAAAATTCCACTAAAAATTTCTAGCAACGAGGGTTTCATGGCATCTTTTCCAGAATTGAACTTTCATATGTCCATTTCAATTTTCAATTTGAATCATTTCAAAATTAGGACTACAACTCAAGTTATGAATGAAAATGTACAAACTATTCTAGACTCTAGTCACAGTCAGAGCAATAATAGGAATTGCAAGAATTTCACCATGTAGCCAAGAAAACCAATTTTGGATCATAGCTACAAAGTTTTAGGGTATTCATTTAGCTTTATAATGGTTCAAGAATCACACTTTTTCAAATTTTGGAGCATAAGTTATGAATTTTCAAAGTCAAGTGTCCTATTTTTGGAAACCATCAAGTCAGTTTTCCAGATTTAAGCAATAAAAAGTTTTTCCCTCAAACACCAACTTAGCAGAGGAATTAGGTTTAGCATAAAACGACAAAGTTTTAGAGTATTCATTAAGGTTTCATTGACATAAAGATCACAGAAATCCAACTTTCCTAACTCAAGTTATGAATTTTAAAGTTGACTAATCCTGCAATCCTACTAGCTACTTTCAGATTTCTAGCTCACTTACAAGTGTCAAATGCTTCTAATTTATCAAGTTTAAGAAGTTTCTATCTTAATATGGTAAAAGAGGGAAGATATAACACTAAATTTAAGGAAAAACCAGCTACCACTCCCCCTTTCTTCCAAATCTCCTTCAAACCCTTTAAGGAATTAGGGTTCTTCAAGCTTGATTCACTAATTCTCTTGTTCCCTTCTTGCTTGGCTTCTAAAAATTTGGGGAATCTAGGGTTTTAGCTGGAAATTTTCTCTTTAAATTGAGAGAAATGGCTGTTGGAAGAAATAAAGAAAAGAGGAAGAAGAATGAGAGTTACCGACTAGTTTAGGGGAGGAAGAAGATAAGGATGCTTATATTTGCCTTTAACCATTAGTCTAAGGAGAAAATTGTTACCGACTATTGTAATATCAACTATTTATCTAAGGAGAAACCAGCGGAGTTTCTTCTGTTTCTATTACCATTTGGCATATTTCACTATTTACCTGCTTGAAATTTTCAATAATATTTTACAATAAAAATCTCATCATAACACATTTAATTCTTGCAATCTCATTTGCAAACATATCCATTCATGCTCAACTCATATATGAAAATTTTTAATCTTCATTAATTTACATGATATACAATTTAATCACATATGAACTAACCGATTTATTAATTTACGTCACATGCCTATTAATTAAATTTTCATAATCTACATTATAATACTATAACTAAGCATTTTATACAACATACAAATTATGACCTATATGGGCCCTATCTACATGCATTGCTGAGGAGGTGACAACCTTGAATACTTCAGATACATCTGCAGATTAGAACTCCAAAATCTCTGTTTAATATTCACTGAGCTTTACCTTCAAGACTACATGAGGAAAAAATCCATCACGCTAAGCATATCACGCTTAGTGGTGAGATAATAGAACAAGAAAATAATATATACAACATTCATTTATTTAACAATATTAATTTTAGTCTTAATTTATTATGAGAGACGCATTTGTAACATTTATTTACGTTCTACTTCTTTTGCAAATCTTCTTATCATTTCACTAACTTATTTTGTAGTAATTTGAATCATTGCATAGTAAATAAAATTTTAAAACAAATTCAAGTTTCTTTCTTATTCATTCATTTAATTCACATTATTCTTAGCAAATTTCATCGCCAAGTAACCTATGACAGTCGACTAAATCGATAACAAGTCGCTGGCACCGACACCGCAGCGTTGCCTCGGTCGCTATACCATGGGACGCGAACGCCAACCACGATGTAGTCGATGGCTAAAAAGCCATGATAACACATAATCGGGCATAAAATCCATGAGTGCGAGCATAAAGCTATGAATACAGGTATAAAGCCTTTCGCAGTACTATTAAAACAATACCCTATTGGCATGCCATTCTATACAATCTAACACACGTGTCTAGGCAATACATAGGCATATTATACCATTATTTTATTAAATATTTCGATTATAATTTATAGTATTTTAATTTTTATTCATAGCAAGAACATAAATAACGAAATCTTATTCCTACACAATTATGCAATTCATCATACCATCTATGATAATTTCAATTCACATCAATTAATTTTGTTATGTACCATGTGTACATCGAAATATTTTCCTTTCTACAATAATGAGAACTAATGTCTCGTTCATACATTAATATAATTCATTTATTCATTACAGTATTTATATAACTTATCATTCACATTTCAAGTAATCCATGAACATTTCATGGATTTCAAATTTAACTAAATTTTTCCTAAATCCTAGAGTCACTCAACTTCAAAAATTTAAATTCATTAATCACATTATATATTAATGATCATATTAGCTTCTCTAATTTATTTTACTATTTCCTAAATCATTGGGGTCACTATTCACATTATTATTTACTCAAAATGTTGACTTTTTTTCTATATGATATGTATGTTAATTCCAATTGCACTAAGATCCCACATTTTGGGTTCTACATTTGTTGGCATTGACTGCCACTTGCAATTCAAAGCCTCCTAAAAACATTTTCAAAAATTCAGTTTTTATGCCCTAGGTTTACTGTTCCATTGGTCTATGCTAAAGTAGAATTTGTGTAACACTATCACTGTAGCTATTCCGCATATCTCTACTATTCGATGATCGATGTCGGTATGGATATCTATAACATCCAGAAACATATTTAGACTAGCGTGAGGAGTCATAAATAACTCAAATAATAATAATAAAAATTTAGGAAAAATTTTAGAAATAAAATACAATCAAGTTAAATGAGCTTGTTCTCGCGATGGGTAACTCACTAAGTTGCGGTCCTCGCAACTAGGAGCCCTATACAAGGGAGAAAATTCATAAAATAATTTTTGGGACTCCAAAGAAGAGTCATTGAGGTTTCTATGGCATTAGAATGCTAAGAAAATGTTTAAAAATTTTTTCAATCTCCATGCATAATTTTATTCTGTTAATCCAAACTGAGTTCATTTTAGTCATTTTGTCTTTAGAGATAATTTTTGGACAACTTTTCCATTTAAGTAAATTATTATTATGATCTAAAATATGAATTAATATTGCTAAAAATTGAATTGGAAATGAGTAGAAAAGAAAAGGAAAGAAAATGAAAGAAATTAGGAATTATGACATCATATGATGTCATTAAACACTTCCACCCAATCACAACTTGACAAGCCTCTTAAAAGGGATAAAACTAAATAAAAATGAGATAGAATGAAAACAATTCTGCACTCATCTTCCCATTCAACCGCACACTTTTCTCTCAACCTCCAAGATTGTTGTTTCTTCTCTTTCTTCCAAGTCACATGACTTCTCACTACTAAACACAAAGCATCTTTCATTAAAACTTGTCTACACCTCTTGAAAAGTGTTTGGCTACCAAGAAAAGCCAAGAAAGTGAAGGAAAATTTAAGATTGATGAAGAAAATTCTGCTCACACAAGGGTTAGTGCCTATTTCTTCTCTTTTTCTTTAGATTTTGTGCTAGTAACATTATTTATGCTAGGAAATTGAGAAAATTGAATAAATATGTGCATGTTTGGGCCTCTACAAATTTTAGCAGCTATATGGGGGGAAGTAGTTATGATTATTTTGATGGATTAAAGTGGATTAGAGGTGGTGTTTGAAGTGTATATGTAGAGTGATAATGAATTAGTATGTTTAATTGATGTATGTGCATGAATGGACATTTGAAAACTAGGGTTTGAGGCATAAAGTTAGGGTTTGCTCATGTAATGGTATATTAACATTGTAATGGTCAATTAGTGACCATTTGAATGTGTGTGAGGAGGAATTGAAGTGAGTAAAGATAATGGAGTTGAGTTTAGGCATGTCGCTTCTGGTGACCTAGAGGACTGGTTGTGTGTCCAGCAGGTTTGGGCAGTCGTAAATGGTGTTGTATTGGTTCTATTGGTGCAAGGTCTTTTGGATATGAAACTAGACACATAATGGCACAACTTTGGTGAAGAATTCTTGCCCAGAAAGCCTAACCAAGTTGACCTAAAAATTGCCCTAATCCGGGTGACTTGCATTCTGCCTGGGCAAAATGACCAAATGAACAGTGTTTATTCATTTAGTCATAACTCAGTGTAGAAAGGTTCAATTGACCTGAAATTTTACCAGAAAATATCTGAGACATAGACCTACAACTTTCATGAAGAACATAAATCTACATTCTAACCATAACCTAGTAATATTGCCAACCAAGCTTAGGTCACCAACCGCAGTAACCAAATTGCACAGTAAATTCTGGTACAGATCAATCTGGCCGCTTATGGTAAATGACCATAACATGAGTTACAAAACTCCAAATTGAGTAATTCAAAAAAATAAATGTAACTAGACACAATAAGGAACAACTTTCATGAAGACAATTTTGTCAAATTTCCACTGTAACAATGACTAATGGAATAGTAAACTTAGGGTATGAAATCTGAAAATTTTGAATAACATAAAATAAGCTTTGAAATGGTATTGGAAATCACTACCAACAAAAATAAAATGCAAAATGTGGTATCTTGGTGAACTTAGGTTCAATAAATTTATTATATATTAAAAAGTCAACAATTTGATTGAATAATAATGTGAATAATAGTACAAAGACACAAAGTGTAAGAACTAAATTTGTAGAGGAAATTAAGGTATGAAATTTGGAATCCATGAAATGTTCATGGATTACTTGGAATAGAAATAGTAATTTACCTAAATGACTTAATGAACATTTAAGTTGTGTGAATATATAATTAAGGTTTTTATTCCCATTATTACTAGTGTGACACCCCTTACCCGTCTCCAGTGTAGCCAAGCAAGATATGCCACATAGTGTACCGGAACACCATATTTTATTCCAATCATTTTTATCCTTCCTTAAATTTATTTCTCCATGGATATGAAGTGCAATTTGTTAAATTTACCTCATTTGAGTCATTTATTGAAATTATAAATTTATTTGGGGTTTTGAAAATTCTATGGAAAATCCGGCAGAGTGCCGGCTAAAAATAGAGAAAATAGTTCTTCGGAACTTGTAAAAAACACTTCCAATAATTGTTCAAATTACAATTCCAATTCTCACAACAATTTGCAACAATTTCTTAACAATTCCTCTTTTATTTCATTCATTCATTTCACATTATCATCATGCTCAAATCATAAATAAATTCTCATATGTTATTTATAATCACAAGTTGCACATACTTACATTAATACAAAATTATATTACATTTGTTTCAAATATACATGATAAAATAAGAGTTTAATTACAAAACTTACAAAAATTATAAAATATAAAATGGGACCTAGTGTCCTACCAATGCAATCAGAGCCTATGAGGTGACATGGATACTATGCAGAATCGTGAACGGTCTTACTCACCGTGGTCTACTCTCGCCCAAATCTTCAATACCTACGCTGTAAAAAGCGACGCGCTAAGCATAAAGCTTAGTGGTGCCAATAATACAAGAAAATATAATATGCAAATAAAAGTAATAATTTCCTAGTAATTGTGTTCATAAGAAATGAATAATTAATAACTTATTGTTTAGTCGAGGGCCAATTATATTTTATGATATTAACTTCTTCATGCATTTTGTTAATTGTTTTCTTGATGATTTTGAGCTTCTTTATATTTTATTGTAATCATTCTTAATCTTTATCTTGATATTTCATTTCCTTATTTTCTTTAATAATTAGTTCAATTACAATTATACTTTTCCATGCCCAAGTAACCTATACAAGTTGACCAGATCGATAAATGGGTAAACTAGCACCGGGTACTGTGTACTGCCGTCACACCATCGTCACGATGTGTCTCTGTAAACAAATGGCTAATAAGCCATAAAAGCAATAAGGCATAAAGCCAAGTAAAAATATCATAATCGTGATAGCCATAGGCTATCACATCACGTAATGGCAATGAAGCCATACATCATATGCAAGATCGCTATCGTAACCCTATTGGCATGCCATCCTATCCAACTCAATCACATTAGGCCTACGAGGGCATATTACAAAGTCATTTCTTGAATATTTGTACTTTATTTTTAAGGTTACTATTCATTTCATTAGTCAACTAAAATTATCGACACCATATTTTGGCCGATCCCCAGAATTAATAAACTTTGAAACCGATCCCCAATACTAAATCTCTCTGTGCTAGATAACCACATTTCCGATCTCTCCTCACAAGGAATTGAATCAATGCTAAGTCCTCACATCAGTCAAAGTCTTACCGGTCTATTAAATCACTCACCTCTCTCAAACCCATTGTTAATCTCCCGACTACCAAGTATATTCCTCGATCTCTGCTGACAAACGAAATTGAATCGACACTAGATCTTTGTTACCATTTTTTGCCGATCTCCTTTCAAAAGTTTAAGAATAATCAAAGGTTCCGTCTCGCTTAATGATGATCCCTATCTTAAATGTTTAAGCCCAAATTTCTAATTTTAATCAAGTCCCGTTTAGCGTTGGTTCCCTACCGATCTCATGCTCATTGTGTTTTTCAATCTCTCACACTTAGGTTAATAATCACTTTCAGTTATTTCAACATACTTAGACAATCAAGTGTTTAAATAATTTAGAAATTTTCCGATCACAACCATTCATCGAACAAAAAAGGCATTCCATTTCATTTCATTTCAAGAATTTGTATAAGTTATTCAGCTGGAGGATCACCCCCAGCCTGATCTACATCTTGTCCGTCCCCTCTCTCACCCTTAGCCTCCTCCTCACTCTCCTCACCTTCATCCTGGAGCCAGTTGGCCATCCAGAGAAGTCCTCCTCGTGGTAACGCTTCTGAGCTCACCAGAGATCTCTGTGAGCATTCATGTAAGCGCCGGCCACTCCAGTCACTATCTCTTCCTCTTTCACCTTGAGCTCCTCAGCAAGGTGAGTGAGTTGAGCAGCTTCATCGGCCCGAAGCGCTTGCACTTCTTCAAAAGCATGAGCTTGCTCGGCCAACTTGTCCTCATAAAACTTCATTCGCCCCTCAAGTTGAGATATGTAGCCCTGAGCGGATGAAAGTTGAGATCGGAGGGAAGCTGCCTCATGACCCATCCTCTCGACCTCTTTACCCAGGCGATGCGCCTTCTCCCGTATGATGCGCTGGTTCACCAGGCACTCCACGTTCAGGCTCATGGATCGGGTCAGGATATCATCAAGGTTATCTGGAGACAGCCTATCCCGATCTTCTCGGAGACAGATAGAGGACGCCAAGACCTTGGCAAAACTGTGGTTTTCGAACCGTACGATTCTTCTCCAGTGAGTGGACTAAGACTTGGGCACCGCGGGAGATAGTCCTCACGTTAGGTTGAGAAGAACCCTCTTCTACATTCGGAGCGACTGGAGGAGGTGGAGGTGGCTCTTCCCGGCGAGGAGGGGATCGGACCACTTCAGCGATCACCGGTCCCGAAGGTTGAGACGAGTCTTCTTATATTTCCCTGGGCTCATGCCTGGGTGTCTGCATTTCCTCAACTCGCTTCATCTCCCGCACTTTCGAGATCTCCTCTTCGCCTCCGGCCTCCTTGAGGCTTCGCCGCTTGCCATACCCGCACAAAGAAGAGGCCGCGAGATCGCTAAGGTCCTGAGATCTGAGATGTAGGAAATACCGATGCCGAGGTCAGAGAGCTGGAGCCTGCGATCTTGGCCGATGATCAATTCCATAGTCCAATGGTGCAGCTCGGCGGTCACTGCATCCAAGCAAGAGAGTTTCTCTCTGGACGCCTGCTCCTTCAACTCCATCACCATGGCACCTCTTCCCTATTCAATATGAGACGCCGAATTAAAGGGCCTTGGTGTAGCTACTACGAGGGAAACCTCAAAGCCGCTCGAATTTTGCTCCTTAGGATGAAGAAGCGCTTCTTCCAGCTTTTCAAGGAGGAGGGCGATCGATGAAGAGCTCGCAATGTGGCTTCGCCGAAAACCAAAGACTGCCGCCCTTTCGACGAGTTAATCTATGCAGTTCGGTGAATACCTTAGGCGTAGGACGGAATCCCTTAGCTCGGCAGAGGCCTCGAAAGGCTACTAAGATCCGCTACGAGTTCGGGTGAACTTGAGCTTTAAGACTTCCTTAAAGAAGTCAACAAGAGGGAACCGCAGCCCGGCTTTCAATCGTTTCTTCAGATACCATAATCATGTCATTCTCTTTGAAGAAATGATCGCCCAGATCGCCGTGACACCGGATAAGTTCATATGAATCGCTCAATGTTGTACTCGCCGAATGATCGCAGATCGCTTTCTTGAAGGACCGATGGCGCTCGCCCATGGGAAGATTCTCTCTCCTCAAGAAGGCGCATGCCTTGATGACGCCACTTGTTCCCGAGCCGACGAGACTTAGAGGTTCGTGTCGCGCCGCCCACCACCTCTACTTCATCAGGTGACCACAAGAACTGGATGGAAGGAGGACTCGCCGCTCTCTGACCTTCGGCACCGTTCATTTCAAAGGAAATAAAGAATTTAAACTAAAAGAAGGATCTAAACCCCACCGAGCTTGATCGAGTCAAGAGCTTGAGAAAACGAGAGAATTTCGAAGTTGTTCGCGAGAAGCTAAAAATGACACAAGAGAGCAAATGGCTAACCCCCACCCCTATTTATACTCGTCCGAGCATTTAATGCTCATGGCATCCCAAAGTGCATCTGGCCACGAGATCTCACATTGCTTTTGACATCTCATGAATATTCCAGAAGTTCCATAAAGAGATCGGCTAACTAGAGATCGACAGATTAAGATAAACCTTTTGAATGGCGGATCGGTTTAGGGTCATTTAAATTAAAGGTCAGATCGGGTAAACACTTCAGAGATCGGAAAATAATTAATTTAATAATAATAAAATGATAATTGACAAATAAAATCTTTATTTCCAAAAGATCAGATTACATCATTTGGGCGATCTCTAGAGATCTGATTGCATTAAAATTGGACTACATCATTTCTATGATCTCTAGAGATCAGATTACATTGAAATTGGACTACATCATTTGGGCGATCTCAGAGACCGGTGGAACATCCCATCTAAAAGGGGGCCTATGTCAAAGTCAACATTGTGACTGATCCAAAGGATGTCATCGACCGGAACCGAGCCGCTGTCGGAACACCCAATGTGGTGAGAAGCCGAATAAACTTGGAAGAACAACCGCTAAGGGGCGACAAAACATTAGTAGTCTTCTCGGCTGAAATCGGTTCACCGATTATACCGATCGAACGACTCAATATCAGCACGATCAAGGTCCGCGATCCAAATCGGTTAATTGATCCAGTTCTCTCACCATCATCAGATAAGGTTATCACGATTATTCGAGCACCGGGGTCGTAAATTTTCAGTCGGGGAATAAAGAGGTCCATCGAAAAGGGATCAACAACCACAATCATGGTTTAACATTCACGAGCAAATAGAACTGGAAAGTAAGAAGGAAGAGAGGGAAATCGAATGAAGAAAGTCTCCTTTGTTAGGGGGTATATATAGGGAAAATTGGGCATTTATTGCTAAGCAGAAAACGAAGCGGACGCTTCGGGAATCGAGGGGAATTAATGCTTTGACTGGACCGGGCCTGATTAAGGGAAATATCGGAATAACAGAGATCGGAAGATGGGAGACCGGTATGCAAGATCGGAGAAGGATCTCGTTGAAAAGATCGAAAAAGAGGGGAGGTCGAGACAAAGAGAATAAGACAGCCCCGCAATTATCGCCATAATCGTGAGCTAAGGTAGTTAAAGCGCTGCAGAGAAATCTCAACCGCACGCCTGCAATCGCCTACATTTCTCGACATGCGCACGCCAGACAAATACTGCATTTCCTAATCTCCACCGCTGATCTTACTTGTAAGGACGAGCTCGAGCCCTGGATCAAGAAGAAAATGACAAAATCGCGCTCTTCACTCCCAACCTTTCTGGACGCTCGACAAGAAAATTTAGGACCGCTGATTAGAAGAAGAAAATGACAAAATTCAAGGGGATCTCACCATCCGCTCGATCCTCTTTAATTCCCGAGCCTCGATCGTGTCCTTTGAAATCCCGACCTCCATCTCCTCAAAATAGATCCCGACCCTTCATGGGGAGCACCTTGCCCTATAAATACCTGCATGAAAACTGTTCAAGGGGACGAAAAAAAGAGGAAGTTACTATAGCAGAAGAACTCTGAAATTTAATTCAGATCGTTACTCAGCTTTCATAAGAAGAACTTTTGAAACTAGTTTTCTGAAGTATTTTCTTAAAAGATTTTGAACACCGAAACTTTTCATTTTCACTGCTCATCATCCCACAATGCTCACATTTTGCGCTCCTTGTTATCTTTATATTCACTTCCATCATCCATGTTCGATCTCGCTTAAACTCGAGTATAATTTTGACTCGATTGCATTTAGTGAAGCACTCTTTGTTCCAAGGCTTAATCTTAGTCTCCGACTACCAACTTGCAATCTTATTGCGCTTTTGTGATTCTCTGCTAGTTCACTAGAATCGAATCCTTACAGTCAAGATTCATGTTGCCATTTTATTAAGTTTAGTTTTTGTTCTACGATTCCCATTCTTCTTTCTTTATGTATGATATTTTCTTTAAGTTCATATCACGCTAGAAAGATATAAAGAAAGGTTGTGCTCTAGTTTATTTCCGTGTTGATAGCTTTGTTAATCTCTATTATTTCTGAGCGTCAGTCATCTAGTTCCCAGCGATACATAAGTAGTTGAATGAGATGTAGGTAACTGCAACTTAAGAGTCCTTTGAAATAATGAAGGGTCCAATAATAAGCCCGAAAATGATAAAGCCGAGTCACTAGAATAACTCAATAGGTTATAGGGCAAGACGCCCTAAGACGAGCAAAACCAAAACCCGGTAACTAAATGGAATAAATCGATTGCCAAAAATGCCGTAAGACGACCATATTGGAAGGTCTGAGGATCTGGTTTGGCATCCCCGCCAACCCTAAGGTACCAATAAGTTAAAGAGGTCTCGCACTTCGACACCTTTGAAAGTTAGAACCCTTAGCCTTAGGCTCTCTCGCTAGGTACAAGGTAGAGAGATCGAAATCCTCATCCGACCACCGCTTAATTAAAAGAGGTCTGAGGAGAGTTCCTATCCGATTCTCAATCTAATACTTTAACAAATATTTTAAAGGAAATCTAAGAGAGTTCTTATCCTGCTTCCCAAGCTTAAAAACGTTAACAAATATTTTAAAAGAAATCTAAGAAAGTTCTTATCCGATCCACAAGCTAAAAATAAATTTTAAAAGAGATCGAGGAGAGTTCTTATCCGATTCTCAATCCAAAAATTTTAATAAATATTAAAAGAGATCTAAGAGAGTTCTTATCCGCTTTCTCAAGCTTAAAAATTTTAATAAATATTAAAAGAGATCTGAGGAGAGTTCTTATCCTGCTTCTCAATCTAAAATTCAAATAAATATTAAAAGAGATGAGGAGAGTTCTTATCCTGCTCTCAATCTAAAATTCAAATAAATATTCAAAAGAGATTGGAGGAGAGTTCTCATCCAATTCCAAAAATTGAATTATAATAAAATAGCCCTTCAAACAAAACTAATATACAACAAGAACTCACTAAGGTTATCTCATTTACTTATGTATCCGGTAATCCAAATTTAGTGAAAATTAAATATTCCTTTTATTAAAAGGATTAACATTTTCATTCAAGCCTCCTAACTAATTTATAAAAATGCTAAGTTAAATCTACTTACCCTTATTAAGGGACGAGGTGGGGTGCCTAACACCTTCCCCACCCGCTACGGACCCTAACTTAGAATCTCTGCTTTGAAGTGGTTTTATTTCAATTTATCTTCACAAATGGTTTTCTTTAGTTTCCTCAAAACTAAGGTGGCGACTCTCATTCTTTTCCACTTCGTGAGGGTCTGCTCAGCGACCGCAAAACCCCTTGCATACCTTGGCGACTCCGTTGGGGACTATTCGACTTGACCCCGGTCCAGAGGTCCAAGAGTAGATCTAATTTCTTAATCAAATTATAGTTAGGTGGGCTCACCTGGTAATATTTTATGTGTTAATTTTTGTTTATTCCTACTAACTGTTTTGCTTGTTTTACTCTTACCCTCTTCGTTTGAAAAAAAATGGAAAAAAAAAAAGAAAAAAGAAAATAAAATCCCCCTGAATTGGGAAGAGGTAAAGATGTCCCTTCACACACTGAACACTCACACGATGTCCTCACACACTTCAGCCCTATACTCGAGCTTTCTTACCCTTTTAGGAAAGTAGGAGGGGGTCATGTAGCGGTACCCGTGGGTTCTACCCCGTTAGTATTCGTGAAGGCTTCTGCTCAAATTGAAACTCGTTCTATTCACTGTGATATCCGTGGAATTTTCCCGACAATATCATGGGGATAGAATGAGGCTCTACTGTTTACAGTAGGGGCAATTTGGGAACCTGTGGCTCTTAGAAAACTAGATCCTGAGCTAAACTATCACGATAGCTGAAAGCCGTAGTAAGCTACCTTATAAGATAGAACTATCCAATTAGGTAGCACTCATCCGGTATCAGGAGTCTCCCTATCCTAGGACAAAAGGGGCATACTTACTCTTACCCTATTCTGTTTATGTTATTTTGTTCTTATTTTTAAAGGTAGTCTTGAATCATATTGTTAAGAAAACCTACACATTTCCCTACTTTGATAAATGTGTAGGTACCACTCTGCCAATAATATAATACAAGATTACCGGAATTTATCCTGCTAACGAGTTTTTCCGCAGGCATCACCAAACCAAAAGTCCAGAAAAAGGATAGGCATCATTTTTATCATGGCATCCTCGAGTCACTGCGTATAGTTCGTAATGCTAAACTTTGGTCCAAATCACCATACTCCAAGATTCCCACAAAATTATGTTTCCAAGGCACATGCTAGCTTGTTACCTTCATTGATCCGAATAAAATTGAGGTCGTAATGAACAAATTTCGAGGGTCCGTCTAATGGTTGGAGGTCACTTCCGATCGTGTCAAGGCACGCTTTGAGAAGAAGTACGGAGGATTGCAACCCTAATGCGATTCAAGGTCTAAATCCCAGATTAAAGGCCATGTCTGGCTTGGAGTCCTAAGTACGGAGTATTCTCTTTCAATGATATTGATACAGTTCCCACTATGGAAGAATATCAAACATTACTAGAGATTCCTTACCTGACGCAAAATCGGATCTACCTTCATCTCGAGCATAGGCAGGCTTGGAAACGATTGACACATATGATTGGTATTTCCCGTAAGAAGTAAAGTCAAAAGAAACCACAAAGGAAACACGCATGGTTGGTATTGGACACATCTCAAGAAATGGTTAGATCAATACATCCAAGAGAAACAGTGGGATCGAGCTTCAATGACACTCGCCTTGGGAATCTATGGCCTGATTTTATTCCCGGGACCATCGGGAATCATAACCCACAGCACGGTGGAAGTATTCTGTGTGGTAGAAAAGCAGGAGGTCAATCCGATACCGGCAATTCTTGCGGAGACCTTATTAACCCTTACCATCGCATAACAGGCAAAGGGTCCATTAAGTGTTGTTCTCAATTGTTGTACCTTTGGATTATCCACATGTGTCCTGTGGAGACAAAAGGATTGACTTGGTACCTTGACCAGCCTCCCATCGAGAAGATGACCCGCTGGTAATCACCAAGAATGAACAAAAGCAAGGTGAACGGATTTTGAGTTTCAATAGCCATGATTATCGTTGAGGAAATCGTGGGCGCCAAAGCCAATCCGCTTTGATCAAAGACGGAGGTAATCGCTGGTATCCCTAATCGAGTGATCGATACACAAGTTACACTCCGCATTGGTAATGAGGCGCTTTGGCTCAACACAGTCTAGAATCAACATTGAAGAATATCACCAAGGTCATTTCTACCATGAGCTCAAGGAAGAGGAAGGGTTGAAAATGGCTCGCAAATCTTGGGAAAACATCTCTCTGATGGAAAGGTCGCCTAAAGGTCTAAGTGCCACACGCGATTATCTTGAATGGAGGGTCGACAGGACCTGCAACACTCAACTACAGACTGAAGACAATGACTCGCCAAACATCCTATTAGAAGAAGTCGATAATCGCCCGCCGACTCACTACAAAAGGCAAATACCGAGAAATCCCAATTGCAAGAACAAGTGAAACAGCTGGAAAACCAACCGCAGAACATTAAAAGGACAGTGAGAAGGCTCAGGGAAGAGGCAAGGGCCAAAAAGATAGGGTTCGAAGAGCAAGAGGAACACAGGGAAAAGGAAAAAGACTCTCTCCAAGTTATGGTAAAAGAAGTAGAAATACAAAATAGTAACCTTCAGGAAAAAATAAAATACCAAGAAATACTCGTTGAGGAGTATAAACAAGACAACAAAAAGAAGAAGCTCGAATTGAAAGAACAGGCACTACTCATCAATAATATCTTGAAAGAATGCGCTAAGGAAAGGAAGGAGAAAGAAAGACAAGTCGCTTCTTATCAAGAGTCGAAAAGAGAATGTTGACCACCTAGAGAGAACAATAGCACAGTGGAAAACAAGAACTATTACTCAATCCGAGTATGCTCAAAGCATTCGACTCGCCAAACAAGAAGAAAGGTTATATGAGTATCTCGTAAAATGTCATCTCATTATAAAAACCTCCCAGAGCCTAGGCCGATGTAAAGAACACTGTACAAATTATTCTGCTAATGAAATGATTTTTGGACCATTGTTTAGCAAATTTGTGAATGAATAATATGACTCCCGTAGGAACTCCCTCGCTAGGGTTATGTGAAAAATTGAATGCGCTACATGGACAAGTATCATAAATGCGCATTCCATCCAAATCATTCACAATGACTATCGAATGATGCCATGATAAAGTTGATGCAATTATCCTTTGCAGATTATATTCGCCCCGAATGCCATCAGATCCTTCGCCCGCACTGTGGCTTTTAGTTTTTTTTACGAAATTTGAAATTCAATAAAATTATTTACTCCTTACAGAAAGTTAACATTGCTGCAAACAAGGCAAGCCTGACCAAGCACACGGTTCAACCTAAAAGAGTGTACTTAACAAGATCTCGAACAAAGAAGATAATGGAAGATCAGGAACAAGTACAGAACCTACAAGGGCAGGTTTCCGAATTGAAGGATCAGGTCTCAGAACTTATGAGACTAATGAGAGAAATGTCCCAAAATAAGCCTGCTTCAGAACCTAACTTACCACTACCTCCTCCACTTCCTACAACAATGGATCCTCACTAGGCTTCAACTTTTTTTACCTTTCAGTCGCCTATTCTGGACCCGACAATCACTGTCAATCCGGCTACCATGAATAATGACCTACCTTACTCTCATTACCCAACCGTTTCAAACACCGACCCATACCCTTCAATTCTAATCCTCCAAATTACTTCTACCCTCACCTCCCAATTGGGGAGCATTTCATGCAAAGTGGGAGGAGAAATTAAGACGAGAGAAATGAAAACTATTTGCTCTAGAAGAGAGATTGAGAGCAATCAAGGATCGAATATGTATGGTTCAGTCGATGTGGCATCACTTAGATTGGTTCCTGATGTGGTAGTGCCACCTAAATTCAAGGTCCCGGATTTCGACAAGTACACCGGGAACTCAGATCCCCGCATTCACCTGGCAACCTACATTGCCAAAATGTCTGCCTTGACAGAAGATGACAGGCTTCTCATCCACTTCTTTCATGAGAGCCTCTCAGGAGCAGCCCTGAGATGGTGCATACAATTGGACAGGAGCAAATCGCGCCTCGAAGGATTTAGCCGACGCTTTCTTAAAACAATATAAGTTCAATCGTGACGTGGCCCCACAAGGAGAGATCTCCAAAATTTAGTGCAAAGGGTCGTGGAAAGCTTCAAAGAGTATGCCTGAGATGGAGAGAAAAGGTCGCAGTATATCCTCCTGGATCGACAATGAACTCTACTCCCTATTCATCAAACACCAAGGCCTTTACTTCAACTTAATGATTGGGAATACTTCCAACAGCCTTCTCCGACATCATTCAGCCGATGAAAGAATAGAGGCCAATTTAAGAATGGGACGATCGCAGAGTTGGCCGAGAACCTCGCAAAGAAGGCCGCCAATTTTGGCAAGAAAAAGGAGGGTGATGTGTATTCCATCACTCAGCAGAATAATTACTCCCCACTTCCCCAAAATAACTATCGACCATACTCTTCTCCTCCTGGCCAAACCATCGCAAACATTCCGCCTCCTTTCCCGAATTATCCACACCCGCGCCCACAGTATCCCCCACCTACAAATTACCAACCTAGACCACCTCCTCCTCCCGCTCAACCAAGACCACCACAAAATAACCCAAGACCCCCTAGAAACCCTGATCCACCTCTTCCTCCCGCTCGCTGAAATATACCGATACCTTGTCAGATAAACCAGATTGTACTAGTTCCCCTAGACCCAATTCAGCCTCCATATCCTAGGTGGTATGATGCCACTGCCCATTGTGAGTATCATGGAGGGGCACAAGGGCATTCAACTGATAATTGCGGAGCACTTAGGGGGAGAGTGCACGCTTTAATCCGAAACGGATGGCTGAAAATTGAGGGAAATGGTTCCCTCCCTAATGTTACCTCAAACCCATTGCCCAACCATAATGCAGGCAATGGTGTAAATATGATAGAGTCGGACGGAGAGAGGTTAACACCGGAGGTAGACAAGATGATTCCTCACTTTAAGGATATTTTTGCCGTGGCAATAAAGGAAGGCTACCTTTGCCCTCGGGCATCAAAATCAGTAAAGGATGCGAGATGTCCTTACCATGGAGGGGCAGTTGATCATGAGCTACAGAACTGTGAGGAATTCAAGCAAGAGGTTCAGAACTTATTATCCCTCAAAGTTCTGAGGTGCCGGACAAGGTCGAAAACAGAAGGGGGAGTGAACACAACTAGATACAGCTGTAATGCTTCTACCTCTAAACCCAAAATCACCTTCTCACCCTCAAAGAGCCTCACCGCCAAAGGATTGCTATCCGAACCTCCTCGCCTCCCGTCACCAATACTCACGCTATTCCTTGGAACTATAATTTCCAAGTTTTCACTCAAGGAGCGTCAAGCAGTACATCAGCTCCTAATCTTGCCTCACCTTCGGCGCCACCAAAACCATGTTTTACTTCTCATGAGCATTTTAAAATGACTTATGCCGACCTACCACAAGATTACTCCTGTGTTAATCTTCACCGTTGTTGCCACAAGATCCTCCCACTGAGCAAGAAGTCGAGTTTATAACTCAAGTAGGAGATGTTACTGAACGAAGAGAAAGAAAAGAAGAAGGGGAAAGTAAAATGGGAGAGTCACCGAAGGATACAGAAGAGGAGGATGATAAGACAGGGGAAGTGGAGCCTGCCGGACATAAAGAAGAAGAGGAGCTGCTGCTACAAATAATGAAACAAAGTGAGTATGATGTGGTGGAGCAGTTGAGAAAGACACCTGCCCGAATTTCATCAAGTATCATTGATCCCGAGTTCAAGTGCACCGACAAGCCTTGCAAAGAATCTCGGTCGCTTTGTAAACCCCGACATCACTCCGGGCAATTTGAGAAGATAGTGGACAAATCCAGCATCCAGCTTTGTTACTTTCTAAGACGAGATAGATCCTGCAGGCCTGACACATACTAGAGCCTTACACGTGATAGTGAAATGTAAGGGTTGTATAGTAGCCAAGGTATTGATTGATAACGGATCGGCTCTCAATGTACTCCCTAGTGCTACCTTGGCTAGGTTGCCAGTTGATCAATCAGATATACGTCACATTGCTATGGTGGTATGAGTATTTGACGATACCAGAAGTTTTGTGTTTGTAGATATTGATTTACCACTCCATATTGGCTCATGTACCTTCAACGTCACATTCCGTGATGAATATTGAGCCGCCTACACTATGTTGCCGGGAGGCCTTGATCCATTCTGCGAATGCCGCTCCTCAACTCGCACTGTAAGATAAAATACATTATGGACAGCAAAATCATCACCGTAAGAGGTGAAGAAGCCATTTTGGTCACCAAGCCACAATCACTCCCTTATGTGGAAGCGGCCGAGGAGTCGTTAGAAAGCTCCTTCCAAGCCCTTGAGTTGCAAGAAACCAGAAATAAAGGGGCTCTGGCTATGGTAGCCAAGATAATGTCGAGGAGTGGGTACAAAGAAGGCAAAGGCCTAGGCACCACATTACAGGGAATTGTTGAACCCATACCAACTATCCAGAAGATAGGCCGCTGTGGTTTAGGATATGAGGAAGATGCCCTTATGAATGGGCGATTCTGGATGAGGAAAATGCTTCGGGATCAAAGATTTGACTAGAAAATGAGAAAAGGGAAGGTAGTCCCGAGAATCGCGGAGATCTTCACCGAACCGGTCATTGAAAATCCGACAGAGGTTGAAGAATCACTTGATGAACCATCCATTGACGTCATCCACCTAGATTCCTTGTACGAGGCTCTGGTCTCGCCGATAGCTTAGGGGCAAGAGTTGGACAACTGGACAGTGGAGGACATCCCTGTACTTAATTTCGAGTAAAGTATCTTTGGTTATCGGCACTTGATCATTTTGTCCATGATGACAAGTGCAACATTGTAAATGGACCCTTTTCTTATGTCATAAATTTTTAATGAATTAATAGCTCATTTATTTCCAATTCTTTTCTCCATTTGAATTCCATCCTTATAATATATTCTATTTTCGTTCATTCAGGACCATTCATCAATTAACACCTAATAATTCAATAGACTCGAAAATTCCTCTGGTTAATTTTGAAACCCCTATAACTGCCATTACTTCAAGTGATTCTGAGGTGGAGCTCACAGAAGAAAACGATGAAAAGGATGAACCTTCCCTAGTGCCTTGTGGCGATGAAACACGCACCATAAATCTAGGCACGGAAGAAGTAAAGAGGGAACTTAAGGTTGTGGAGAGTGAAGAAGTGGGAGATATGATCCTTTGCTTAGAGAATTCTCGGACGTATTTTCCGAGCTATGATGATATGGTTGGTTTGGACCCCGATAGTGGCACACAAAATTCTCTTATTCGGGGACAATCCTGAAATGTAAACTAAGAAGAATGAATCCCGACACACCGCTTCAAAGTTCGGGATGAAGTCAAGAAACAAGATGATGTCTGGTTCCTGAAGTAGTCAAATACCCCCAATGGATAGCTAACGCCATCCCAAAGAATGAAAAAGGACGGAGAGTTAGGTGTGCGTTGACTACAGAGATCTTAATAGAGCAAGCTTAAAGGATGACTTCCTCTCCCCACATCGATGTGTTAGTAGACAATGCGCGGATTGGGCAGATGTTCATGCATTGATGGGGCATCCGGTACAATCAAATCCCAATGGATAAGGAAGACAAAGAGAAAACCGCTTTATCACTCAATGGGGAGTATTTTGTTATCGGGTCATGCCTTTCAGTCAAGAATGCCTGTCGCTTATCAATGCGCTATGGTCACATTATCCCACGATATGATGCATAAAGAAGTGGAGGTATATGTGGATGATATGATCATCAAATCTAGGGGAGAAGAGAGCCACGCAGTGTGTGGTGAGGAAAGTATTTGAGAGACTCAGGAAATATCAGTTGAAACTAAATCCCGCCAAATGCATATTCGGAGCTAGGTCAGGGAAATTGTTGGGATTCATAGTGAGCAAGAAGGGAATAGAGGTAGATCCCGATAAAGTTTGAGCTATTCAAGAGATGCCATCCCCAAGAACAGAAAGGAAGGTACGCAGTTTCCTGGGAAAATTGAACTATATATCAAGGTTTATTTCCAATCTCACCGCTAAGGCCGAGCCTATTTTTAAACTGCTCCGAAAGAACAATACCACTCAATGGGATTCAGTTTGTCAAGAGGCTTTCGAGACAATCAAGCAGTATTTGTAAAGCCCACCTGTTTTGGTTCCACCCGTGGCGGGGAGGCCTCTAACTCGTATATGGCGCCTAACAATGTAACTCGATGGGATGTGTTTTGGGACAGCATGATGACACTGGCTGAAAAGAGAGGGCTATCTATTACCTGAGTAAAAAGTTCAATGATTGTGAGTCGAGGTACTCTTTCTTAGAGAAGACTTGTTGTGCACTAGCTTGGACGACGAACCACCTCAAGCACTACATGTTGAATCACAAGACATGGCTCATCTCCGTGATGGATCCTATCAAATACGATTCGAAAGCCCATTCGTGCAAGCAAGATAGCCAAGTGGCAGGTCATACTCTCCCAATATGACATAGTCTACATGACCCTAAGGCGGTGAAAGGTAGCGTGATCACGACCTCCTAGCAGAAAATCCTATCCAGGATTATGAAGCCCTGGATTTTGAGTTCCCTGATGAGCATATTAATGAAGTAGACTGCGAGGAAAAAGGGCCAGCCGATGTATGGGAAATGTATTTCGACGAGTCACAATTTGTCCCAGAATGGAATTGAGCCGTGTTGATATCCCTAGATGGAAAACACTTTCCGATAGCTATCAAGTTGAGATTTGATCGCACCAACAACGCCGCGAATACGGGCTTGTGTGATGGGTCTACAGGCTGCCATCGAAATGAAAATTAGAAAGTTGAAGGTGTATGGAGACTCAGCTCTGATCATTTATCAGGTTAAGGGAGAATGGAAAACTAAGGATCCTAAGCTAATCCCAGATCGTAAATACTTCATCAAGTCGACTAAGAAATTCGATGAAATCTCTTTCACTCACCTTAGTAGAGACAAGAATCAATTTGTCGATGCCTTAGCTACTCTAGTGTTATGGCTCAAATCAAGAAGGGCAAATGACTCGACATCAAGATTAAGACAAGGAATGAGCCAGCTTATTGCTTCGTGATTGAACCTGATGATGAACCTTGGTATCATGACATCCTGGTCTATTGCAAAACCAGAGAATTCCTTTCGGGGAAAAGCAAAAATGAAAAGAGGATGATTCGAGATTAGCATTGGGATACTTCCCAATGGAGAGACCCTATACAAGAGGAGCTCCAACGGCGAATTGTTGAGATGTGTGGATGCAAAAGAGGCGAAGAGAATCCTTTTGAGACTCATGAGGGAAATCGTGCACCCATACTAATGGACATATGATGGCTAAGCAAATCATGCGACGGGATATTTCGACCACCATGGAAAAGGATCGCATCGAATATTTCCGAAAATGCCATAAGTGTCAGATCTACGCAGATCCGATAAATGTTCCACCTCACAAATTGTTCAACCTCGTTTCGCCATGGCCTTTCGCAATGTGGGGCATCGACGTGATTGGCCCCGTCAACCCTAAGGCATCCAACGGACACAGGTTTATCTTGGTAGCAATCGACTATTTTTCCAAATGGGTTGAAGCAACATCATACGCCCATATTACACGTAACACGCTTTCAAATTCCTAAACAACATCATTTGCCGCATGGTCTCCCAACAAAATCATCACTGATAATGCCAAGAATCTGAATGGTCCTAAGATTCAGAAATTGTGTGATCAATACAAGATCCGACATCTCAATTCCTCCCCATACCGTCCCCAAATGAATGGAGCGGTGGAAGCCGCAAACAAAAATCTCAAAAGAATAATCCGGAAAATGACAGTCACATATAGGGATTGGCATGATATGCTTCCCTATGCTCTTCACGCATACCGGACTTCTGTAAGAACCTCAACCGGGGCAACTCCATACTCACTGGTTTACGGGATGGAAGCAGTATTACCTATTGAAATTGAAATTCCTTCTTTAAGGATTCTGAAGGAGTCAGGTATCGATGAGTCAAAATGGATCCAGTCAAGGTTGGATCAATTAAACTTGCTGGACGAGAAAAGGTTAGCAGCAGCATGTCATGGGCAGTTGTACCAGAGGAGAATGGCTAGGGCATTTGACAAAAGCGTTCGCCTACGCGAATTCCAACCTGGGGACCTGATTCTGAAGAAAGTACTGTCGAATCAAAACGATCCCCGGGGTAAATGGTCACCAACCTACGAGGGACCCTATGTGGTTAAAAAAGCATTTTCCGGGGGAGCCTTGATCTTGACTCACATGGACGGTGAAGAATTGCCAAGACCTGTGAATGCTGACACCGTCAAGAGATACTATGCCTAAAAAAAAAAAAAAAGGATAGGAGTGAAAACCCGAAAGGGCGCTCCTAGCAAAATGAGTGAAAGAAGGCGAAAACCCCGAAGGGGCGCTCAGAAATGAGTGAAGGATGAAACCCTAAGGGCGCCCCAAAAGTGAAAAAAAAAAGGGAGTCCCAAGAACCAAAATGGAGAAATAAGGAATGCGGTATGAAACCGAGGATGGAGAAGAAACCGTCACGACATGAGGCTTCAGAAGACTTGAAATAATGGCAGTTAAGGGATTTCAAAACCAGCCACAAGGAATATGTGAGATCTATCCTTGTACCCTTTTCCTTTGAAACTCTATCTTTGTTTTTATTAAAGCTATAATAAAGTCACATTTCATTCCCTATGCTTTTATCTTCCCTTTATACCCACTCTTTAGCATTATCTGTAACATCCTCCCGGTAGCAATTCCGCACAGGTTACTGTTCCGGTGACCGGTGTCGGTTCGGACAGCTAGAACGTCCGGAAAAATATTTAAACTAAGGTAAAGAACCATAATTAACTCAAATATTAATAAGAAAAATTTAGGAAAAATTTTAGAAATAAAATACAACCAAGTCAAATGAGCCGATGCCCAAGCGATGGGTAACCAGAGGGAAGTTGCGGTTCTCGCAACGAGGAGCCCTAGACCCGGGAGAAAAATTATAAAATAATTTTTGGGACTCCAGAGAAGGGTCATTGAGGTTCCTATGGCATTAGAATGCCAAGAAAATATTTAGAAAAATTTTTCAATTCCAGACAGACAATTTTGACCCGTTAAGCCAAACGGAGGGCATTTTGGTCATTTCGCCTTCAGAGGTGATTTTTGGCCGACTTGTCCAGTTAAGTAAATAATTAATATGACATAAAATATGAATAAACATTACTATAAATTAAATTGAAATTGAGTAGTGAAGAAAAGAAAAGAAAAATCAAAGAAAAGCTCATTTATGACATCTTGATGATGTCATTTATAAATTATGACCAATCACAATTAAGCCATCATTTGACTAACTAATAAAGAGACTAAATGAAGACCAAATAACCAAAAATTACAGCAGCCATTCTTCTTCTTCTTCACCAAAACGTGACTTCTCCCCATCTCCCTCCATTGATGCACTCACCCAAGCTCCAAAACCTAGCCAATTACACCATAAAACCCCTATATGCCTTCATAAAACTTGGTCTTCACACCTAGAGCAAGCTTTGGATAGAAAAAAGAAAGGAAGAAAGTGAAGTTTTGAAGTCTTAGAAGTGGCTCCATTCAAGGTTAGTGCACATATGTATTTAAAACACATTAATTCCATGTTAGAGATGTGTAATAGGTAAGAAATTGTGGAATAAATGAACCAAACCCATGTGTATGAATGCCATGAATTTCGGCAGCCATATTAAAGGAATAGAAATGAGGGTTTTGTTGGACTTAGAGTGGATTAGAAATGATGTTTAAGATACATATACACAAGGATAATAAATTGGTATGCTAACTAAGGCATCTTGTAGAAAACATAAGGTGAAGCTAGGGTTTTGGGGGAGTGAAAATTGATTTGGCTTATGAAATTGTTAGAGAAAATTTTAATGGTCAATTAGTGACCATTTTAGGTAAGTTGACCATATTATGGACTGAAAAATAGGATTGCAAAGTGAAATTGTAGGCTGCCCTAGGACAGCAGCAGAGGGACTGAAAATTCAGTCCACTTGCACTGCCATAACTTGGGCTGTGTTGGTCCAATTGGTGTTTGGCCAATTGGACATGAAACTAGGCTTATAATGAAACATTTTTGCTGAAGAAACCATGCCCAAAAGACCAAAGCAAGAGGACCAAAACTTGGCCCCAATCCGATCCTCGCAACAAAGACTTGCAGAAATGACCAAATGAATAGTAACTGTTAATTTGGCAATAAGTCAGTGTAGTTTTTGTAATTTGACCTGAAATTTTTACAGAAACAAGTTAAGACATAGACAAACAACTTTCATGAAGAAACCTACCCAAAATTATGACCAAAACCTAACCCAAATGGCAGTCACAGTTACTGTTCAAACCTGCAATTCTGCAGATTTTCATTTGAGCAGTAATGTTTGGATGGCTATAACTCTCTCTAGAAAACTCGGATTTAGGCGATTCTTGAACCGATGGAAACCTAAGGTATGGTAGAACATTTCATATGAAGAAAGTTAGACCAAATTATGAACTGAACTTGATCAAATTACTTACCAAAGTTGGACCAACATCGCTGTAACCCAAAATCTCAAAGATGAACAAAGGCACGTGAACAAGAAACTTATTTTGGCCATAACTTGAGCTACAAAACTCCAAATGGAGTTATTCAAAAAAGGAAATTCAACGAGACAAAATAAGGAACAACTTTCATGTTTACCATTTTCCTCAAATTCCCACTGTAAAAATAACAAATGTAACAGTAAAGATGAAGCACCAAATCTGAAAATTTTGTTCAATTAGCATTGTTAGAAATGGTATTGGCAACCAATACCAACAAGTTTTAAATGCAAAATGTGATATGTTTGAAGTGCCAAAGTCAATGTACATATTTTTTATGCAAAAGTCAACTTTCTTGTTGACCAATGAGGTGAATAGTGACACCAAAACCAAAAATTGGCAATTTTGCCAAAATGACCTAAGCTTTGAGAAAGTGACCAAAACTAACAAGTTTTGAACACAAAATGTGGAATGTTGGGAGTATTAAAACCAATGTACCTATTGTTTATGCAAAAGTCAACATTTTAGTTGACTAATGAAATGAATAGTGACATGAAAACTTGAAATTCAAAAATTGTGAAACTTCAAAATGCCCTAGTAGGCCTAATGTGATTGGTTTGGATAGTTTGGCATGCCAATAGGGTATTGTTTTAGCAGTACTGCGAAAGGAAAGGCTTTATGCCTGTATTCATGGCTTTATGCCCGTATCCATGGCTTTTATGCCCGTATTCATGGCTTTTATCCGATTATGTGATATCATGGCTTTTTGGCCATACTGAATGCATACGTGGTTGACGTTCTGTGTCCCATGGTATGACGGCCCGAGGCACCGCGAGTCCAAAGGCCAACGACTGCTATCCATCGAATGCTCAAGATAGTTTACTTGGGCATGGAAAAGTATAACTGTGATTGAACTGATTATTAAAGAAAATACAAAAATTAAGTATCGGGAATGATTACAAAAATACAAAGAAGCTCAAGATCACGAAGAAAATAATTAACGAAATGCATGAAGAAGTTAATATCATAAAACATGATTAGCCCTCGACTAAACAATAAGTTAGTAATTATTCATTTCTTATGAACACAATAGCAAGGAAATTATTATTTTTATTTGCATATTATATTTTCTTGTATTATTGGCACCACTAAGCTTTATGCTTAGCGTCGCTTTGCAACGCTGTAGGTATCAAGATTTGGACAGACGGCCCAGAAGACCACAGATTCGGTAAGGCAGTTCACAGTTCTGCATAGTGTCCGTGTCACCTCACCATCTACAGTGCATTGGTAGGACACTAGGCTTCATTTTGGTATTTTGTAATTGATTTTTATTTTCCTTTGTGTAAATGAAACTTATGTAATGTACTTTGATTTTCATGTAAATAATGCAAAATTGTGTTTGTAAATGGAAAAGTGAATATTGATCTGTGACTGTTACATGACTATCAAATGTGATGAATGATTGAGAAACGAATGGTTGAAAAATATTGAGATTTTGATATTGGAGTTTGTGAATAGATGAATATGATTATTAGAAGTGTTTTTCATAGGTTCCGAAGAACTGTTTTCTCCATTTTTAGCCGGTACTCCGCTGGATTTTCTTTAAAATTTTCGGAACCTCAAATAAATTATAATTTCAATAAATGAATTATATTTCACAAGTTATATTCAAAACTATGATAAAAATGAATTAAGATAAAATAGAGTGCTCCAAGACACCGAGTGGCATAACTTGCTCTACACACATCGTAGTCGTAAGGGGTGTCACATTATCTTTCTGCAATTTCGTTATTTAATGCGCTATTAATCGATTAAAATTTTTGCCATAAGACTACGATTTGACAATTGATAACCTCACGTACTTTACTATGAGATTTGCAGGAAATGACCTGGAAGAAAAGGGGTAGGAGTAAAAACCCAAAAGGGCGCTCCTAGCAAAATGTGTGAAAGAAGGCGAAAACCCCAAAGGGGCGTCCTGAAAAAAAAAAAAAAAAAACAACTATAGGTGAAAACCCGGAATGGCGCTTCTAGTCATATGGATGAAAGGGCAGTGAAAACCCGCAAGGGTACTTTTCGGGAGAAAGTCGAAAAAACAGAAATGGGGCATTAGAAGAAATGAGGCCATAGGTCAAGTCTTGCAACTCGTCCTCCATTCATCATTGGCCTTCGGATTCTCAAGTATACACTTCATTGGGGAGAAATTTCTTGTGTCCGGATTAGGCTTGCTTTGTAAGTGCAATTTAAATTTCCTGTTATCAACCTCTGGTTCCTTGATCTAAGTTGATTTTAATTTCCTGCAATTTACATTTCCTGTTATCAACCTCTGGTTCCTTGATCTAAGTTGATTTTAATTTCATGCATTTAAATTTCCTGTTATCAACCTCTGATTCCTTGATCTAAGTTGATTTTAATTTCCGCAATTTACATTTCGTTATCAACCTCTGGTTCCTTAATCTAAGTTGATTTTAATTTCAAGCATTTAAATTTCCTGTTATCAATCTCCGGTTCCTTGATCTAAGTTGATTTTAATTTCATGCATTTAAATTTCGTTATCAATCTCTGGTTCCTTGATCTAAGTTGATTTTAATTTCCGCAATTTACATTTCTGTTATCAACCTCTGGTTCCTTGATCTAAGTTGATTTTAATTTCATGCATTTAAATTTCTGTTATCAACCTCTGGTTCCTTGATCTAAGTTGATTTTAATTTCACGCAATTTAAATTTCTGTTATCAACCTCCAGTTCCTTGATCTAAGTTGATTTTAATTTCTGCAATTTAAATTTCTGTTATCAACCTCTGGTTCCTTGATCTAAGTTGATTTTAATTTCATGCATTTAAATTTCTGTTATCAACCTCTGGTTCCTTCATCTAAGTTGATTTTAATTTCATGCAATTTAAATTTCTGTTATCAACCTCTGGTTCCTTGATCCAAGTTGATTTTAATTTTCTAGTGTTTTAACTTCTGCATCGATCTCTATGTCACTAACTTAAGTAGGCTTTAGTTCCCTAACCGTGAACACCTAATCACCCAAAATATGGGTCTGAATCTTTACATAATTCCTACACGGGAAAATTTTTCCTTTAATTGAAATTATGTAAAGAGGGGCAGCTGTCGACACCATATTTTGGCCGATCCTGCACTAATAAACTTTGAAACCGATCCCGACTAAATCTCTCGTGCTAGATAACCACATTTCCGATCTCTCCTCACAAGGAATTGAATCAATGCTAAGTCCTCACATCACCAAAGCCCATCGGTCTATTAAATCACTCACCGATCTCTCAAACCCATTGTCGAATCTCCCGACTACCAAGTATATTCTGTTGACAAACGTAATTGAACTAACACTAGATCATTGTTAACATTTTTGTTGCCGATATCCCTTTAAAAAGTTTAAGAATAATCAAAGGTTCTGTTCTGGTTTAATGATGATCCCGATCTTAAATGTTTAAGCCCAAATTTTTAATTTTAATCAAGTCCCGTTTAGTGTTGGTTCTCTACCGATCTCATGCTCATTGTGTTTTCCGATCTCTCACACTTAGGTTAATAATCACTTTCAGTTATTTCAACATACTCAGACAATCAAGTGTTTAAATAATTTAGAAATTTTCCGATCACAACCATTCATCGAACAAAAAAGGCATTCCATTTCATTTCATTTCAAGAATTTGTACAAGTTATTCACCGGAGGATCACCCCAGTTGTAACACCCTAAGTTCTAGAGTGCATTCTCTTTGCTCGTGACAGTGTTGTCCTGGACAGCTAGGATGCCTAGAACCGTACTTCAATATGAGTGAGGAGACATAAAATAATGAAATACAAGAAAAGAAAAACAAAGGAAAAATCATAGCAAAGAAATGTAACCGAGTAAGTGAGCCGGGAAACCTAGTGATGGGTGACCGCACCGGGAGGTCACGGCGTGGACCGTTGACTAGCCCTGGACTGCGGGGAACCCTGGAAAATATTTTTAGGACTTAAATAGAACCTTATTGAAGTATAAATCTCATTAGAAAGATTAAAGAAAAATTAAATAATTAGTACAAAGAAAAGTGAGAAATCGAAAAAGCAGACAAAATACTTTCTTAGAAAAATCGAACGAATCTAACAGGGGCATTATGGTCATTTGACATCCCGAAGTGTCTTTTTACCTAAATTTACATTTAAAATAAATAATATTACACTTAGAAAATGAAATGAAAAATTAAATTGGTGGTACCTAAAGTAAATAGTGAGAATTAAGGGTTTAATGTGGGATTAAGTGAAAGTAACTTATAATATGAATTAATTAGAGTAAGTGGACCACTAAGGGAATAAAATAAACACATTATGGGGCTGATGTAAGTCCACTATGTCCAGCAGCCACTTCATCTTCTTCATTTACCATCCAAGCCGTGAATGAAGGGAGAGAAAACTCCATGGACATTTTCATGCAAGCTTGATCCCTCCTTCCATTTCAACTCCAAACACTTGAGTTCCTTCATTAAACTTTGTCTACACATCACAAGGAAGATATTGACACCCAATTTGAGAAGTTTGGTGAAGGTTTAGCAAGTTACAAATAAAGGTAAGTTTGCATTTTTGAGAAATCCTTTGTTAAAGTTTTTATGCATGTTATGGGTATTGGTTTGGTGAAGGAAAATTTTGAGTTTGAAGGGTTATTGTTGTTGCCATTTTGGACAGCCATGGGTCACGTTTTTGATGAGGTATTTGTGTATATAATTGATGAGAAATAATGTTAATCATGGTGATTTAGTAACCTAGTGATTTAATGCATGTATATATGGTGAATGATGCACTTTGATGGGAATTGGCATATGGTACGGCAATGTGATGTTGATGAATGAATTGTGGCAGCTTGTGGACACTTGAATAATGGTGTATATTGAAGGAGTGTGGGCAGCATATTGACCTAGAAGGATTGATGATATGTATGTCAATTTACATTGTAAAGTGTATGTAAAGTTTGTAATGTTTAGGTGTGTTTGTAATGGTACTTAGAAATTGTAATTGTGAATGATATTTGGTGTGTTGAGGGTGATTGGAATCTGCCCAAAATAATGCTAATGTTATGTAGAAAATGTTGTTGGTAATGTGCCAAAACAGTTTGGTAGGGTATGGAAGTAAAGCTTGCAAAGGTAAGTGTGTGTTTGAAGTTGGGGTGTGAAATGCATATTGAGGGCAGTGAATATTTTAGCCTATAACCTTGAATGTGTAACCTCAATTGGTATGAGACCAATTTGGGTGAAACTAGGCACAAAATGTGCCAACTTTCATTGAGAAACCATGCCAAAATTCTGCTTGCAAGGTGACCTAAAAATTTGACCAATTCGGATTAGGTGCAATTAGGACCTGAAAAATGACCAATTGGGCAGCAGTGAGTATTTAGGCCATAACTCACTCAAACCAGGTCCAATTGACCTGAAATTTTGACCAAGAATAGTTAAGACCCATACCTACAAGTCTTATGAAGACACCAAAGCCCAGAAATGACCATAAGCAAGTCAAACAACTTGCACAAGTTCGGGTCCAAAAACTGGCCGAACCAGAATTGACCACTTTGACCTAAAATTGACCTAAAATGGTACCATTTGACCAGCAATAGTGTAATGACCATAACTTGGTCTACTTAACTCGGATTGACCTGAAATTTTGCACCGCGTGCAATAAGACCTAGATCTACAAGTTTGTAGTTTCGACCGAGACCCAAAAACCGAGGAACTAGATCGTCCGGTTAGGTCAAACCAGTGTTCGGATCCAAAGAATTTGCATTAAAATGCACTAAGCAAGGAAGTGACTTTGGTAAAACATACCAAATCTAAAACCTTATCGAATGTGACATATTAACGACACTAAAACCTAATTTACCTAAAACGCAATGAGGGTCGGTATATTAGGTGACTTAGTGAATAATTGAGTTCAGTGCATTATTTACTAAACACCATCGATAGAGACAGTTTAATTTTGTACTGAAACACTACAAATTGTGTTTCTCAGTTAACAAGGACTCAGAAAAAGGGAAAGAAATACTGAGTCAAGACCAGGAGACAAATATCAGAGGTTTGTGCACAACGGCTATTGCTTTTGAATTTTTCAATTGAAATAAATATTGAATATTTGTATATTATTGTTTTAAATTGTGTTTGTGCACAACAACTGTTTCTTTTGAATTATTTTCAATGGAAATAAATATTGATTATTTGTATATCATTATTTTAAATTGTGGAAATGTGTTTGAGGAATAATTATTGATTAAAAAATATTGTGAATAGTTTGAAACTGTGAAAAATGGTTTGAATGACATTGATGGATACTTATTGATTAAAAAGCATTAGAAATGGTTTGAAACCACAACTATCATGTATATTGATTGTATTCCTCTCTAGCTTGTCTAGTGGGATGAATTGAATTCCCTCTCTGGCTGAAGTGTTGAGGTGTGTGCCTGTTGAGGACGAATAGAATGAGTACTCATATTTTTGCTAGCTAGCCATGTTATTCCTCATTAGTCATCGACTTTTGGGATGAATTGAATACCTCATTAGCCATCGGCTTTTGGGATGAATTGAATTATGGATCATGATTAAGCTGTGTGTGATTTATTGATGTGTATTAAGATTGTGAAATGGATTTAAACTCTCATTGACATATACTGTCTTTTGAATTCAAACCTGATCTGACTTATGGAAAATTATCGTGATATTGAGAAATGGAGTTTAAATTCTTGTTGACAATTATTGTCTTGAATTTAATTATGATTTTAAGTATCCACTATTTACATGACTTATGAATTGTGATTTAAATTGGATTTGGTTAATGTTGTGCACCACTGAGACATTGTCTCGTGATAGCTTTTATTGCTCGCGGTAGAGAGATAGGCATAAAGCGAGACTAGGTGCATATACATCCAAATGAGGATTTCCTGGTATTATGAGTATACCAGTATTTTGCATTTTGTACTGTAATGTATGACACTGTATGTATATTTTCTTTTTGGTTTTGAGCAGTTGTAAATTAAATTGTACTTGAAGTTGTAAATTAATTATGAGTGTTTTGGATTGTAAAAGTTGTATTATATTTCCTTATCTCGGACTTTGAAAAATTCCTATGGAATTGTGTTGATAAATTATTGTGTTGAGAAATGTATTGGAGTTGAGATTTGGAAAATTATTGAAGTGCTTTTTTTTACAGGTTTTCTGAAGAACTGTTTTATCCAAAATATAGATGGCACCTTGCCAAAATTTTTACAGAAATTCCAAATAAATCAAATGAGTTAGTTGTTTCACCTCAGTTCACCAAAGTTTTTAACACCTGTAAATAGTGCTCACCACTGTAAAAGAAGTAAGAAAAGTTTTTAAAATCCCTTGTAGTGTATTTAATGGGTTATCGATGACGGAGTTGGTAATTCATTAGGTATACTACGGATCATGTTATGCCTTACAGAGGGGTAAGGTGTGACATGTTTTAGTGGTATCAGAGCAAAGTTTTTAAATTCCGTTTTCACCTGTTATTTGAATGTTCTTTTTGCATAGTACAACTGCTCAATATCATTGTTTGATACATACAGTACATTACAGTATAAATATGCACTAACGAGAGTGAATATTCTTGTGTTATTGTTCAGGAAAGCTAAGATCCTCGCATTGAATATGGAAGAGGGTGATCGTTCAGTCGATCAGTCTATTGAGGCTGAGGTGCAAGGGGATGCCCGTGCCTACAAAATGTTAGTGGTTGAAGACCACCGCTGCGATCGCAGATTTCTGCTCGATTCGCAGATGGTCGCAATATTCCAACAAATGGTGGTAATGCACCTACTCAAGTCCCAATTCGGACACAGTGGTACAACCACAGTCTCCTACGACAGTATGATAAATTGATGAAGTATGGGGCTCTGAGTTCAAGGGACAGTAGATCCTATAGAAGCTGAGCAGTGGTTAGAGAGGATGGATAGGGTGTTCAAGAAACTTCATTGTCAGAGGAGCTCGGACTTGAATACTCAGTATCCTTACTACAGGGGATGCTTATGGTGGTGGAAAACCATTCCCCACGATGCAGTAGAACTGCGATCTTGACTGGAATGACTTCCTCGAGGAATTGAGGCAAATACATCACGATGCTTATGTAGACCGAAGCTACAAGAATTCTTAAGTTTGAAACAGAGGGGCGATCGGTGGTGAGTATGAAAGAGAATTTTCCCGCCTTAGCCATTATGCAATGAGTCTACTCTCTACCGAGGAGAGATGCAAGAGGTTTGAAAGCGGCTTGAAGCCCGATGTCAGTACAAGTGCTCGGCTTCAAACACACTAACTTCTACGAACTTGTTTCTCAAGCCCTAGAGTTGGAAAGAGTTGAGTTTGAGATGCTCACGAGAAGAAGAGGTCGAGAAGGCAGAGAAAGAGGGAAAATCGGTAGATCGAGTTCGGTGGTCATCTTGGAAAGAGGAAGAACTATGGGGACATGGCGGAGGTGGCAAGAAGTGCGGAAGGGAAGATATTCGGGACAGAGACCTCCCCATGCAGTCGTGAGTACAGAAGTTCCTACCCTCCCGCCAATGTGAAACTTGTGGAAAGAATCATGGTGGAATCTGTTACAAGGCTATTGGAGCTGTTATAGCTGTGGAGGCACCGAACACTTTGCCAAGGCGCACGATGAGTCGCGAGTTGGACCACCTCCTACTCTGCGGAAGGGTCGATTGAGCCTGTCACGAAGCTCACAACCACCTAGCGAGGTAGAGGCAGGGGTAGAGGTAACCCAGCAGTAGCCAAGGCACGATAAAGCAGTCAGAACAAGGCAGGTGCTCGATCGAGTCTATGCCATGAGGCAGAGAGAAGAGGCAGAGACATCGATGTTGTGGCTGGTACCTTCTCAACTTTTAACGAGAATGTATTTGTGCTATTTGATCCGGTTCTACCCATTCTTATGTGAGTGCTAGCATCATTGATTGCATTCTTTGTTCCATGTACAAAAATGGACTTTGAGGTGCTAGTAACAAGTCCGCTAGGACAGAGGTCGAGGTTAATAGAATGTATAGAGATTGTCCTTTGGTGATCCAAGGACACACTTTCTGTCGATCTAATTGAAATGCCCTTGAGAGATTATGATATCATCTTGGGCATGGATTGGTTAGCTAGGCATCATGCCATGATTATTTGAGGCGAAGATCACTTTTGGTCTCCTCGATCTGATGATGTGGTGATACATGGGGAGAGGCAGCTATTGCCATCCAACATCATTTAATTTGCACTAGCGGAAAAATGATCGAAAAGGGTGTGAAGCATACTTGGCACATGTGGTAGACACCCAAGTGGGAGTCGGCATTGAAGGACATCCCTACGGTACATGACTTTCGGATGTGTTTCTGATGAATTGCGGGATTACCTCGGAAAGAGAAGTGCGATTGAAATTAATGTTCGCTGGTGTGGATCCAATCTCCATAACGCCATACGAGAATGGCACCAGTGAGTTGAAGGAGTTGAAGATACGATTACAAGAATTACTTGAAAAGGGCTTCATCCGCCCTAGTGTGTCACCTTAGGGAGCACGGTGTTGTTTGTTAAGAAGAAGGATGGTACTCTCGCTTATGCATTGACTACTGAGCGGTTGAATAGGGTGACAATAAAGAACAGATATCCATTGCCTCGCATTGATGATCTCGATCAATTGAAAAGTGCGGCGATATTCTCCAAAATTGATTTGCGATCTGGTTATCATCGATTGAAGGTGCAAGAGCGAGTATCCCAAAAGCGCTTTGAACTTCGGTATGGCCACTATGAGTTTCTAGTAATGCCATTCGGTTAACAAATGCTCCAGTTGCTTTTATGGATCGATGAACACTATCTTGGACCATATCTTGATCAATTTGTGGTG
Organism: Hevea brasiliensis; assembly: GCF_030052815.1. Lineage (NCBI taxonomy): Eukaryota > Viridiplantae > Streptophyta > Magnoliopsida > Malpighiales > Euphorbiaceae > Hevea > Hevea brasiliensis. The sequence continues at coordinate 57,164,340 of NC_079503.1, read as the reverse complement.
GTGTTTATTGATGACATTTTGATATACTCGAGAGTGCAGAGGAGCATGACGGACATCTGCGGATTATGCTGCAGATTTTAAGGGAGAAAGAAGCAGACGCCAAATTATCGAAATGTGAATTTTGGTGAAGAAAATCTCCTTTTTGGGACATGTTGTGTCATTGAAGGGATCAAGGTAGATTCGACAAGGTAGAAGCTATCCTTAATTGGAAGCCACCAGAACATCACGAAAGTCGCAGTTTTAGGTTTAGGCTGGATATTACCGTCGGTTTGTGAAGGGATTCTCTATGTTATCTTCTCCTTGACCAAGCCGCCGGAAAGATGTAAAATTTCGGTGGACCGATAAATGTCGTGAGTTTTGATGAGTTGAAGAGGTGCTTAGCGAAGCTCAGTTCTCACTTTACCTACTCGGGTAAAGAATACACGATTTATAGTGATGCTTCTCACAATGGGTTAGGTGTGTCTTGATGCAAGATCGGAATGTCATTGCTTATGCATCACGCCGTGAAACCGCATGAGAGGAACTACCCAACACATGATGCAGGTTAGCGCTATTGTTTTTGCTCTAAAGATGCGAGACACTATCTGTATGGAGAGAAATGCTACATCTTCACAGATAACAAGAGCTTGAAGTACTTAGGTACCCAGAAGGAATTGAATTTGAGGCAGAGGAGATGGCTAGAACTCATTAAAGATTATGATTGCTTAATAGACTATCAGCCAGGAAAAGCAAATGTGGTGGTGGCGCCTTAAGTCGCAAGACTATGGAAAGTCTCGAGTTTCTCCTTTGTCCATGGTATATGAATTGAAAGCCTGACATGCGGTTTAGAGGTTGATGATGAGGGACAGGTAGTTGCATGGCATGTACGGCCGGTGTTGATTGATCGGTCGGAATGGCTGCTCAGAGTGATGAAAAATATCAGAAGCTACTGAAAGAAGTCCAACAGGGCAAGAAACCTGAATTCTCTGTGAGAGATGATGGTTTATTGCTACATCAGGGCAGAATGTGCGTTCCTAGTGATGTGGAATTGAGACAAACCATTTTGAAGGAAGCACATGAGTCTCCATTTGCTATGCACCCTGGTGGAACTAAAATGTCTGAGAAATTTGAAAGAGCATTCTTGGTGGATGGGCATGAAAAGAGATATAGTGAATTCGTTTCCAAATGCCTAACTTGTCGACAAGTAAAGGCGAACATCAAGTTCGGTGGTTTGTTACATCCTTTATCGATGCAGTGGAAATGGGAGCGGATAACTATGGATTTTGTTACAGGACTTCCAAGGACACGAGTAGTCATGATGCGGTATGGGTTATAGTTGTGATTGACCAAGTCTGCTCACTTTTTGCGATTCGGATGGACTATAGCACGGAAAGATTGGCGGATTGTACATATATGAGATTGTAAAATTGCATGGAGTGCAGTATCAATTGTGTGCGATAGAGATCCTAGGTTCACTTCTAGATGCAGGGTAGTCTTGAGAGCCCTAGGAACTAGATTGAACTTGACCTGACATTCCACCCAGCACGGATGGCGATGCGAGAGGGTTATTCGGATATTGGAGGATATGCTACGAGCTTGTGTGATTGAATTTGAAGGTAGTTGGGATACACACTTGCCTTTGATTGAGTTTGCTTATAACAACGACTACCAATCAAGCATAGGGATGCCTCCATATGAAGCTTTGTATGGCGAAAGTGTAGAACTCCCTTATGTTGGGATGAAGTAGGTGAGAGGAAGATGATTGGACGAGAAATTGTCCAGTGACAGAGGAAAAGATCAGTTGATCGAGATAGACTCAAAGTGCATCGGACCGCCTTGAAGTCCTATGTTGATACGAAGAGAAGAGATATTGAGTATGCGATGGGTGATAAGGTATTCCTCAAAGTTTCTCCTTGGAAGAGGATTATGAGATTTGGCGAAAGGAAACTAAGTCCTCGTTTCATCGGACCATATGAAGTTACGGAAAGAGTGGGTCCTTTAGCATACCGGTTGGCATTACCTCGAGCTAGCAAGGATACAGTGTCTTCCATGTGTCCATGTTAAGGAGGTGCAGTCGACCCATCTCATGTACTAATTGAAGAGATTGAAGTAAATCGGACCTTTCATATGAGGAAGAACCCATAAAAATTACGGCATATGAGGTGAAGCGGTGAGGAACAAGCAGATACACACAGTTAAAGTCTTTGTGGAACCATCATTCGGGCGAGAAGCTACTTAGGAGCGTGAAGAGGATATGAGGAGACAACACCCACGGCTATTCGAGAGACTAATGCGGGTAAAAATTTGAGGCGAAATTTATTTAAGGGGAGAATTGTAACACCCTAAGTTCGGTAGTGCGTTCTCTGCTCGGTGACCGGTGTTGTCGGACAGCTAGGATGCCTAGAACCATACTTCAATATGAGTGAGAGACATAAAATAATGAAATACAAGAAAAGAAAAACAAAGGAAAAATCATAGCAAAGAAATGTAACCGAGTAAGTGGTAGGAAACCTAGCGATGGGTGGCCTTGCCCAGGAGGTCACGGCGTGGACCGTTGACTAGTACTGATTTGCGGGAACCACGGAAAATATTTTTAGGACTTAAATAGAACCTTATTGAAGTATAAATCTCATTAGAAAGATTAAAGAAAAATTAAATAATTAGTACAAAGAAAAGTGAGAAATCGAAAAAAACAGACAAAATACGGTTTTACCGAAAAATCGGGAACGTAACCCGAACAGGGGCATTATGGTCATTTGACATCCCAAAGTGTCTTTTGACCTAAATTTCCATTAAAAATAAATAATATTACACTTAGAAAATGAAATGAAAAATTAAATTGGTGGTACCTAAAGTAAATAGTGAGAATTAAGGGTTTAATGTGGGATTAAGTGAAAGTAACTTATAATATGAATTAATTAGAGTAAGTGGACCACTAAGAGAATAAAATAAACACATTATGGGGCTGATGTAAGTCCACTATGTCCAGCAGCCACTTCATCTTCTTCATTTACCATCCAAGCCGTGAATGAAGGGAGAGAAAACTCCATGGACATTTTCATGCAAGCTTGATCCCTCCTTCCATTTCAACTCCAAACACTTGAGTTCCTTCATTAAACTTTGTCTACACATCACAAGGAAGATATTGACACCCAATTTGAGAAGTTTGGTGAAGGTTTAGCAAGTTACAAATAAAGGTAAGTTTGCATTTTTGAGAAATCCTTTGTTAAAGTTTTTATGCATGTTATGGGTATTGGTTTGGTGAAGGAAAATTTTGAGTTTGAAGGGTTATTGTTGTTGCCATTTTGGACAGCCATGGGTCACGTTTTTGATGAGGTATTTGTGTATATAATTGATGAGAAATAATGTTAATCATGGTGATTTAGTAACCTAGTGATTTAATGCATGTATATATGGTGAATGATGCACTTTGATGGGAATTGGCATATGGTACGGCAATGTGATGTTGATGAATGAATTGTGGCAGCTTGTGGACACTTGAATAATGGTGTATATTGAAGGGAGTGTGGGCAGCATATTGACCTAGAAGGATTGATGATATGTATGTCAATTTACATTGTAAAGTGTATGTAAAGTTTGTAATGTTTAGGTGTGTTTGTAATGGTACTTAGAAATTGTAATTGTGAATGATATTTGGTGTGTTGAGGGTGATTGGAATCTGCCCAAAATAATGCTAATGTTATGTAGAAAATGTTGTTGGTAATGTGCCAAAACAGTTTGGTAGGGTATGGAAGTAAAGCTTGCAAAGGTAAGTGTGTGTTTGAAGTTGGGGTGTGAAATGCATATTGAGGGCAGTGAATATTTTAGCCTATAACCTTGAATGTGTAACCTCAATTGGTATGAGACCAATTTGGGGTGAAACTAGGCACAAAATGTGCCAACTTTCATTGAGAAACCATGCCAAAATTCTGCTTGCAAGGTGACCTAAAAATTTGACCAATTCGGATTAGGTGCAATTAGGACCTGAAAAATGACCAATTGGGCAGCAGTGAGTATTTAGGCCATAACTCACTCAAACCAGGTCCAATTGACCTGAAATTTTGACCAAGAATAGTTAAGACCCATACCTACAAGTCTTATGAAGACACCAAAGCCCAGAAATGACCATAAGCAAGTCAAACAACTTGCACAAGTTCGGGTCCAAAACTGGCCGAACCAGAATTGACCACTTTGACCTAAAATTGACCTAAAATGGTACCATTTGACCAGCAATAGTGTAATGACCATAACTTGGTCTACTTAACTCGGATTGACCTGAAATTTTGCACGCGTGCAATAAGACCTAGATCTACAAGTTTGTAGTTTCGACCGAGACCGAAAACCGAGGAACTAGATCGTCGGTTAGGTCAAACCGGTGTTCGGAATCGACAATTTGCATTAAAATGCACTAAGCAAGGAAGTGACTTTGGTAAAACATACCAAATCTAAAACCTTATCGAATGTGACATATTAACGACACTAAAACCTAATTTACCTAAAACGCAATGAGGGTCGGTATATTAGGTGACTTAGTGAATAATTGAGTTCAGTGCATTATTTACTAAACACCATCGATAGAAACGATTTAATTTTGTCTTTGAAACACTACAAATTGTGTTTCTCGATTAACAAGGACTCGAGAAAAAGGGAAAGAAATCTTGAGTCAAGACCAGGAGACAAATATCGAGGTTTGTGCACTGGCTATTGCTTTTGAATTTTTCAATTGAAATAAATATTGAATATGTGTATATTATTGTTTTAAATTGTGTTTGTGCACAACAACTGTTTCTTTTGAATTATTTTCAATGGAAATAAATATTGATTATTTGTATATCATTATTTTAAATTGTGGAAATGTGTTTGAGGAATAATTATTGATTGAAAAATATTGTGAATAGTTTGAAACTGTGAAAAATGGTTTGAATGACATTGATGGATACTTATTGATTAAAAGCATTAGAAATGGTTTGAAACCACGACTATCATGTATATTGATTGTATTCCTCTCTAGCTTGTCTAGTGGGATGAATTGAATTCCCTCTCTGGTGAAGTGTTGAGGTGTGTGCTGTTGAGGGCGAATAGAATGAGTACTCATATTTTTGCTAGCTAGCCATGTTATTCCTCATTAGTCATCGACTTTTGGGATGAATTGAATACCTCATTAGCCATCGGCTTTTGGGATGAATTGAATTATGGATCATGATTAATTTGTGTGTGATTTATTGATGTGTATTGAGATTGTGAAATGGATTTAAACTCTCATTGACATATCTTGTCTTTTGAATTCAAACTGATCGACTTATGGAAAATTATCGTGATATTGAGAAATGGAGTTTAAATTCTTGTTGACAATTATTGTCTTGAATTTAATTATGATTTTAAGTATCCACTATTTACATGACTTATGAATTGTGATTTAAATTGGATTTGGTTAATGTTGTGCACTGCTGAGACATTGTCTCGATAGCTTTATTCTTTGTCGCGGTAGAGAGATAGGCAGGCGTGAGACTAGGTGCATATACATCAATGAGGATTTCTGGTATTATGAGTATACGATATTTTGCATTTTGTCTTGTAATGTATGACCTTTGTATGTATATTTTCTTTTTGGTTTTGGCGATTGTAAATTAAATTGTACTTGAAGTTGTAAATTAATTATGAGTGTTTTGGATTGTAAAAGTTGTATTATATTTCCTTATCTCGGACTTTGAAAAATTCCTATGGAATTGTGTTGATAAATTGTTGTGTTGAGAAATGTATTGGAGTTGAGATTTGGAAAATTATTGAAGTGCTTTTTTCTGAGTTTTCAAGAAGCTGTTTTATCCAAAATATAGATGGCACCTTGCCAAAATTTTCTGAAATTCCAAATAAATCAAATGAGTCAGTTGTTTCACCTCAGTTCACCAAAGTTTTTAACACTGTAAATAGTGCTCACCTTTGTAAAGAAGTAAGAAAAGTTTTAAAATCCCTTGTAGTGTATTTAATGGGTTATCGATGAAGCGGAGTTGGTAATTCATTAGGTATACTACGGGATCATGTTATGCCTTACAGGAGGGGTAGGTGTGACACCCGGCTGATCTACATCTTGTCAGTCCCCTCTCTCACCTCGGCCTCCTCCTCACTCTCCTCACCTTCATCCTCGGGGCAGGTTGGCCATCCGGAGAAGTCCTCCTCGAGTAACGCTTCTTGAGCTCGGCCGGAGATCTCTGTGAGCATTCACGTAGCGCCAGCCACTCCGGTCACTATCTCTTCCTCTTTCACCTTGAGCTCCTCGGCAAGGTGGCGAGTTGGCGACTTCATCGGCCGGGCGCTTGCACTTCATCAAAAGCGTGAGCTTGCTCGGCCAAATTGTCCTCATAAAACTTCATTCGCCCCTCAAGATGAGATATGTAGCCCTGAGCGGATGAAAGTAGAGATTGGAGGGAAGCTGCCACATGACCCAACCTCACGACCTCTTTACCCGAGCGTCGCCTTCTCGTATGATGTCTTTGGTTCACGGGCACTCCACGTTCGAGCTCATGGATCGGGTCGAGGATATCATCAAGGTTATGCAGAGCGGCCTATCCGATCTTCTCGGAGCGGATAGAGGGCGCCAAGACCTTAGCAAAACCAGGGTTTTCTCGAACCGTACGATTCTTCTCCAGTGAGTGGACTAAGACTTGGGCACCGCGGGAGATAGTCCTCACGTTAGGTTGAGAAGAACCCTCTTCTACATTTGTAGCGACTGGAGGAGGTGGATGCGGCTCTTCCCGGCGAGGAGGGGATCGGACCACTTCAGCGATCACCGGTCCCTAAGGTTGAGACGATCATTCTTTTATTTCCACAGGCTCATGCAGGTGTGCGCATTTCCTCAACTCGCTTCATCTCCTGTACCTTAGGAGATCTCCCTCTTCGCTTCGGCTCTCCTTGGAGGCTTAGCGCTTGCCATACTGCACAAAGAAGAGGTCGGTGAGATCGCTAAGGTCACGAGATCGAGATGTAGGAAATACCGATGCCGAGGTCGAGAGAGTGGAGCCTGTGATCTTGGCGGTGATCAATTCCATAGTCAATGGTGCGGCTCGTGATCACTGCATCCAAGCAGAGAGTTTCTCTCTGGGCCTTTGCTCCTTCAACTCCATGACCATGGCACCCTCTGCCCTCTTCAAGACGAGACGCGTCGGAATTACAGGGCCTTGGTGTAGCCAGCTCTGAGGAAACCCTCAAAGCGTTCGAATTTTGCTCCTTAGGATGAAGAAGCGGTTCTTCGATTTTCGGGGAGGAGGCGGATCGATGAAGAGCCATAATGTGGCCGCTGGAAAAACCGATGCTAAATCGTCCTTTCGAAGAGTTAATCTATGCAGTTCGGCGAATACCTTAGTCGTAGGACAGAATCCCTTAGCTCGGCAGAGGCTTCGAAAGGCTACTAAGATCCGCCACGAGTTCGGGTGAACTTGAGCTATGCACACTTGGAAAAATTTTAAGACTTCCTTAAAGAAGTCGTCAGAGAAACCATGACCGGCTTTCAACTGTTCTTCGTATACCATAATCATGTCATTCTCTTCGAAGAAATGATCGGCCCGGAGATTGCCGTGACACCGGATAAGTTCATATGAATCGGGCTCAATGTTGTACTCCTGGCTGAATGACTGCAGATCGGTTTCTTGAAGGACCGATGGCAGCTCGTCCATGGGAAGATTCTCTCTCCCTGAAGAAGGCGCATGCCTTGATGACATCACTTGTTCCCGAGCTGGGACGGAGTCTCTAGGAGGTTTAGGTCGCGCCCCTGGCCCGACCACCTCTACTTCATCAGATGACCACGGGAACTGGATGGAAGGAGGACTCGCCGCTCTCTGACCTTCAGCGCCGTTCATTTCAAAGGAAATAAAGAATTTAAACTAAAAGAAGGATCTAAACCCTTACCAGAGCTTGATCGAAGTCGGAAGAGCTTGAGAAAATGAGAGAATTTCGAAGTTGTTTGCGAGAAGTTAAAAATGACACAAGAGAGCAAATGGCTAACCCCCACCCCTATTTATACTCGTCCGAGCATTTAATGCTCACGGCATCCCAGGTGGTGCATCGGTCAGCGAGATCTACCAGCTGTTTCTGACATCTCATGAATATTCCAGAAGTTCCATAAAGAGATCGGCTAACTAGAGATCGACAGATTAAGATAAACCTTTTGAATGGCGGATCGGTTTAGGGTCATTTAAATTAAAGGTCAGATCGGGTAAACACTTCAGAGATCGGAAAATAATTAATGTAATAATAATAAAATGATAATTGACAAATAAAATCTTTATTTCCAAAAGATCGAATTACATCATTTGGGCGATCTCTAGAGATCGGATTGCATTAAAATTGGACTACATCATTTCTGTGATCTCTAGAGATCAGATTACATTGAAATTGGACTACATCATTTGGGCGATCTCAGAGACCGGTGGAACATCCCATCTAAAAGGGGGCCTATGTCAAAGTCAACATTATGACTGATCCAAAGGATGTCATCGACCGGAACCGAGCTGCTGTCGGAACACCCAATGTGAAGGAAAGCCGCTGTCGGAACACCCAATGTGGTGAGAAGCCGAATAAACTTGGAAGAACAACTGCTAAGGGGCGACAGAACATTAGTAGTCTTCTCGGCTGAAATCGGTTCACCGATTATACCGATCGAACGACTCAAGATCAGCACGATCAAGGTCCGCGATCCAGATCAGTTAATTGATCCAGTTCTCTCACCATCATCAGATAAGGTTATCACGATTATTCGAGCACCGGGGTTGTAAATTTTCAGTCGGGGAATAAAGAGGTCCATCGGAAAGGGATCAACAGCCACAATCATGGCCGGAACATCAGCTGGAGCAGCTAGAACTGGAAAGTAAGAAGGAAGAGAGGAAAATCGAATGAAGAAAGTCTCCTCTGTCAGGGGGTATATATAGGGAAAATCGGGCATTTATTGCTAAACAGAAAACGAAGCGGACGCTTCAGGAATCGAGGGGAATTAATGCTTTGACTGGACCGGGCCTGATTAAGGGAAATATCGGAATAACAGAGATCGGAAGATGGGAGACCGGTATGGAAGATCGGAGAAGGATCTCATTGAAAAGATCGGAAAAGAGGGGAGGTCGGGAGACAAAGAGAATAAGACAGCTCCTGGCAATTATCGTCATAATCAGAGCCAAGGTAGTTAAAGCGTTGCAGGAGAAATCTCAACCGCACGCCCCAGAATCGCCCGCATTTCTGACATGCGTACGTCAGGACAGCGCTGTACATCCTAATCTCCATCGTTGATCTTACTTGTAAGGACGAGCTCGGAGCCCTCGGATCGAAGAAGAAAATGACAAAATCAGCGCCCTTCACTCCCAGCCCTCGGGTCGCCCTGGACAAGAAAATTTAGGACCGTCAGATTAGAAGAAGAAAATGACAAAAATTCTGAAGGGGATCTCAGCCATCCGTTCTGATCCTCTTTAATTCCTGAGCCTCAGATCATGTCCTTTGAAATCCTGACCCTCCATCTCCCTCAAAAATAGATCCTGACCCTTCATGGGGAGCACCCGGTTCCTATAAATACCTGCATGAAAACTGTTCAAGGGGACGAAAAAAAAAAGGAAGTTACCATAGCGGAAGAACTCTGAAATTTAATTCAGACCGTTACTCAGCTTTCATAAGAAGAACTTTTGAAACTAGTTTTCTGAAGTATTTTCTTAAAAAGATTTTGAACACTGAAACTTTCCATTTTCAGCTCGTTCATCATCCCACAGTGTTCACATTTTGCAGTTCCTTGTTATCTTTATATTCACTTCCATCATCCATGTTCGATCTCGTTTAAACTCGAGTATAATTTTGACTCGATTGCATTTAGTGAAGCACTCTTTGTTCCAAGGCGAATCTTAGTCTCCCGACCACCAACTTGCAATCTTATTGCGTTTTGTGATTCTCGGTTAGTTCACTAGAATCGAATCATACAGTCGATATTCATGTTGCCATTTTATTAAGTTTAGTTTTTGTTCTACGCATTCCCATTCTTCTTTCTTTATGTATGATATTTTCTTTAAGTTCATATCACGCTAGAAAGATATAAAAAAAGGTTGTGCTATAGTTTATTTCCGTGTCGATACCTTTGTTAATCTCTATTATTTCTGAGCGTAAGTCATCTAGTTCCAAGCGATACATAAGTAGTTGAATGAGATGTAGGTAACGGCAACTTAAGAGTCCTTTTGAAATAATGAAGGGTCTGAATAATAAGCCTGGAAAATGATAAAGCTGAGTCACTAGAATAACTCAATAGGTTATAGGGCAAGACGTCCTAAGACGAGCAAAACCAAAACCCGGGTAACTAAATGGAATAGATCGATTGCCAAAAATGCTGGTAAGACGACCATATTGGAAGGTCGGAGGATTCGGTTTGGCATCCCCTGCCCAATCCTAAGGTACTAATAAGTTAAAGAGGTCTCGCGCAGACCCCCTGACACCTTTGAAAGTTAGAACCCTTAGCCTTAGGCTCTCTCGATAGGTAAAATTTAGAGAGATCGGAAAAATCCTCATTCGACCACCGTTTAATTAAAAGAGGTCGGAGGAGAGTTCCTATCCGATTCTCAATCTAAAACTTTAACAAATATTTTAAAGGAAATCGGAAGAGAGTTCTTATTCGGTTCCCAAGCTTAAAAACGTTAACAAATATTTTAAAAGAAATCGGAAGAAAGTTCTTATCCGATCCACAAGCTAAAAATAAATTTTAAAAGAGATCGAATGAGAGTTCTTATCCGATTCTCAATCCAAAAATTTTAATAAATATTAAAAGAGATCGGAGGAGAGTTCTTATCCGTTTCTCAAGCTTAAAAATTTTAATAAATGTTAAAAGAGATCGGAGGAGAGTTCTTATCCGGTTCTCAATCTAAAATTCAAATAAATATTAAAAGAAATCAGAGGAGAGTTCTTATCCGGTTCTCAATCTAAAATTCAAATAAATATTCAAAAGAGATTGGAGGAGAGTTCTCATCCAATTCCAAAAATTGAATTCTAATAAAATAGCCCTTCAAACAAAACTAATATACAACAGTAACTCACTAAGGTTATCTCATTTACTTATATATCTGGGTAATCCAAATTTAGTGAAAAATTAAATATTCCTTTTTATTAAAAGGATTAACATTTCCATTCAAGCCCTCCTAACTAATTTATAAAAATGCGAAGTTAAATCTACTTACCCTTATTAAGGGACGAGGTGGGGTGCCTAACACCTTCCCCACCCGTTTACGGACCCCGAACTTAGAATCTCTATTTTGAAGTGGTTTTATTTCAATTTATCTTCACAAATGGTTTTCTTTAGTTTCCCTCAAAACTAAGGTGGCGACTCCTCATTCTTTTCCACTTCGGTGAGGGTTCGTTCAGGCGACCGCAAAACCCCTTGCGACAAAAATGTTGACTTTTTCATAAATAATAGGTATATTGGTTCAAATATCATCAACATACCACATTTTGCATTCTAAAGTTGTTGGCATTAATTGCCAATTCCATTTGAAAGCTTAGTGTTAGTTATTCACAATTTTCAGATTTTAAACACTAAGTTTACTGTTCCATTGGTCATTTGTATAGTAGGAATTTGATAAAATTGTCTTCATGAAAGTTGTTCCTTATTGTGTCTAGTTACATTTCATTTTTTGAATCACTCTATTTGGAGTTTTGTAACTTAAGTTATGGCCAAAACACCATAACTGGCCGGATTACAAATTTTTCAGATTTTCTAGGCAGAACCAATTCTGCCCTTTTTTATACACTGATTGCATGTCAGTTTTTAAACATGTTATGATCAAAATTTGAGTTTGGTTTCTTCATGAAAGTTGTAGATCTATGTCTCAGCTATCTGCTGGTAATGTTTCAGATCAATTGGACCTTTCTACACTGAGTTATGACCAAATGAATAAATACTGTTCATTTAGTCATTTTGCCCAGGCAGAATGTAAGTCACTCGGATTAGGGCAATTTTTAGGTCAACTTGGTTTGGTTTTCTAGGCAGAGTTTCTTCACCAAAGTTATGCCATTATGTGTATAGTTTCATTTCCAATTAGCTTTGCACCAATTAAACCTCTACAACTCCATTTATAGCCACCCAAACCTGCTAGACTCACAACCAGTCTTGCAGGTCACCAAGGGCAGCATGTCTAAGTTCCACTCCAACATCCTTACTCACTTCAATTTCTCCTCACACACATTCGAATGGTCACTAATTGACCATTACAAGGTTAACATACCATTACATGAGCAAACCCTAATGTTATTCAAATGTCCAAGTTCTCAAGTTCATTCATTCATTGTACTTGCATTTCACTTACACAATTATGTTCAAGCACTCATCTCTTGCTATGGGCAGCTCATAAACACTTTACTTCAAGTAAATTCATCAAACTCTAACCACCCCTAGGCTGTTGAAATTTATAGGGATGGATACACATAATTTTTATTTTGTTTTTCTTACATTTTCTACTTATCTCATGGCATTAAGCATGAATCAAGTAAAAGTACTAAGAGATTGGACACTAACCTCTTTTGCTCACTCTTCCAAGTCTCCAAAACTTCCTTCTTTCTTCTTCTTTTTTCTAGCTAGAGGTTGTTCAAGATGCAAGATCACTTTTTTGTGAAGCAAGGTAGTGGTTTCAAGGTGAGATGAGATGAGGTTTCAAGCTTTCATTAAGCTTCCTTGGACGATTGGGTTTGGGAAAGGGAAACGTCTAGTTTGGGGTGAGGAAGAGTAGATTGTGTTTTGTTAATTTTTACCTCATTTTACCTCTTTTTAATTGGTTTTTAATAGCTTGTTCAAATGTGACTGGTGGGAGCACTTTTAATGACATCATATGATGTCATAATTCCCTATTTCTTTCATTTTTCTTTCCTTTTCTTTTCTACTCATTTTCAATTAAATTTTTAGCAATATTTATTCATATTTTAGATCATAATAATTATTTACTTAACTGGACAAGTCGGCAAAAAATCACCTCTGAAGGCGAAATGACCAAAATGCCCTCCGTTTGGCTTAACAGACTAAAATTGTCTGTACCAATTGGAAAATTTTTCTAAGCATTTTCTTGACATTCTAATGGCATAAAAACCTCAATGACCCTTCTCTGGAGTCCCAAAAATTATTTTATGAATTTTCTTCCAGGTCTAGGGCTCCTAGTTGTGAGGACCGCAACTTCCCACTGGATTACCCATCGCTAGGGCAGCAGCTCACTTAACTTGGTTGTATTTTATTTCTAAAATTTTTTCTACATTTTTCTTATTAATATTTGAGTTAATTATAGTTTCTCACCTTAGTTTAAATATTTTTTCCAGACGTCCTAGCTATCCAAAACAGTAGAATGCACGGAATTGCTACAGTGAGGGTGTTACAACTCTTTCCCCTCTAATAAAAATTTCATCCTCGAAATTTACCTGACTTAAGTAATCATGGAGTTGCTACCTCCTTGCTTCTTCACTTCCTTGTATTGCCTCATTAATGTCTGGGTTTGGCTCATACGAGCTTCCATAGCATATACCTGTGGTGCCACCATAACTTCGGGCCTTTCAACTGTCTCAGAAACAATTTTCTGTGAAATGTCAGTCGTCTCTGCTCTACCCAATCTTTTACCCCTTTGAACTGTAGGCGAGTCTATCGGCTTATCTTTGGAGCTATTGAACCACTCCTCTGAGGGCAATCTCTTATGAAATGATCAGTAGCTCCACACTTGAAACACTCTCCAGTTAATAGTCGGCACTCCTCTCTGTGTCTCCTTCCCCAGTGCATACATTCAGGCACTGGGGCTATTCCCCTTGTTATTGCACCCGGGGAGCTAGCTATAGATATTCGATGCGCCCTCTACGTACATGCGATCTTGTGAACCAGAACCTTAAACTTCTTGCTATCAGTCGGTATACTTGACTACCCTGGTCCAAATTCCCTCTTACACTGCCTATCTTTCCTATTCTATTCACTTACTTTCAGTGCGGCTTCAAATAATTTTGTGAAGTTCGTAATCTCCAAGGCAGTGATCATTATTTTAATGTTGTCATTTAGCCCCTCTTCAAACCTTACGCACCTCTGCCTTACGTGGGGACTATCTCTCTTCCGTAACGACTTAGTCTAACAAACTCCTTCTCATACTCCGCTACTGATAGCTGTCTCTGCCTCAAGTTAATGAATTCTCTCCTCCTGTCTTCTAGGTGTACACTTCCCACATACTTCTTGTTAAATTCAGCAAGGAAGAAATCCCAAGTTATCAACTCTGGTCGAACCTCACTAGATACGGTGTCCCACCACTGATAGGCATCATCTTGAAGTAGGGACACAGCACCCTCCAAGTTCTACTCTGGGGTGCAATGCAGTTGCTTCAATACCTTTATGGTACAGTCTAGCCAATTTTCAGCTGCCACTGAGTCATCTTCTTTCTTATCGATCAAGTCCACAGCCCCAAATTTTCTCAGTTTTTTCAGATGGGATTTCTACTGTGGAGGTGGTGGTGGTGGCATAAGCCCAGCCAGAGTCTGAAAAATTCAGCCATTTGCTGAAACATAGCCGGCAGAGGCTATGCGAGCCTTCTTGGTCTTTGGTGGAGCAAGTTCTCCTAGTCCCGATGTCAGTGCGGGTGGAGCACTACTCTCCACTTCCTCATCTCTTGCTCTGCATTATGTGGGTCCCATATCCTAATCAAAATAACAAAGACAAACAGATCTGCATTAGTGTCATCTCGACTCTTACAAATGCAATGCACGGTATGAACTCGATCTAGACCTAGAAACTTCTAAACCGTGTTCTGATACCACTAAATGTGACACCCCATACCCGTCTACAGTGTAGCCGAGTAAGATATGCCACACAGTGTACCGGAACATCATATTTTATTCCAATCATTTTTATTTTTCCTTAAATTTATTTCTCCATGGATATGAAGTGCAATTTGTAAAATTTACCTCATTTGAGTCATTTATTGAAATTATAAATTTATTTGGGATTTCAAAAATTTTATAGAAAATCCGGCAGAGTGCCGGCTAAAAATAGAGAAAATAGTTCTTCGGAACCTGTAAAAAAACACTTCCAATAATTGTTCAAATCACAATTCCAATTCTCACATCAATTTGCAACAATTTCTTAACAATTCCTTGTTTATTTCATTCATTCATTTCACATCATCATCATGCTCAAATCATAAATAAATTCTCATATGTTATTTATAATCACAAGTTACACATACTTATATTAATACAAAATTATATTACATTTGTTTCAAATATACATGATAAAATAAGAGTTTAATTACAAAACTTACAAAAATTACAAAATACAAAATGGGACCTAGTGTCCTACCAATGCACTGTAGCCTGTGAGGTGACATAGATACTATCTTGAGCGTGAACGGTCTTACCCAATCTGTGGTCTACTGGGCTCTCTGTCCAAATCTTCAGTACCTACGCGTTGCAAAAGCAACGCGCTAAGCATAAAGCTTAGTGGTGCCAATAATACAAGAAAATATAATATACAAATAAAAGTAATAATTTCCTAGTTATTGTGTTCATAAGAAATGAATAATTAATAACTTATTGTTTAGTCGAGGGCTAATTACATTTTATGATATTAACTTCTTCATGCATTTTGTTAATTGTTTTCTTGATGATTTTGAGCTTCTTTATATTTTATTGTAATCATTCTTGATCTTTATCTTGATATTTCATTTCCTTATTTTCTTTAATAACCAGTTCAATTACAGTTATACTTTTCCATGCCCAAGTAACCTATACAAGTTGACCGGACTGGATAAATGGTTAAACTAGCACTGGGTACCAGGTACCTCGGGCCGTCACACCATCAGTCACAATGTGTCTCCCGGTGTGCAAATAGAATGGCTAATAAGCCATAAAAGCAATAAGGCATAAAGCCAAGTAAAACATCATAATCAGTATAGCCATAGGCTATCACATCACAGAATGGCAATGAAGTCATACATCATACGCAATACCGCTATCAGAACCCTATTAGCATGCCAATCTATCCAAACTAATCACATTAGGCCTACTAGGGCATATTACAAAGTCATTTCTTGAATATTTGTACTTTATATGTAAGGTTACTATTCATTTCATTAGTCAACTAAAATGTTGAATTTTTCATAGATAATAGGTATATTGGTTCAAATATCATCAACATACCACATTTTGTATTCTAAAGTTGTTGGCATTAGTTGCCAATTCCATTTCAAAGCTTAGTGTTAGTTATTCACAATTTTCAGATTTCAAGCACTAAGTTTACTGTTCTATTGGTCATTTATACAGTAGGAATTTGACAAAATTATCTTCATAAAAGTTGTTCCTTATTGTGTCTAGTTACATTTCATTTTTCGAATCACTCCATTTGGAGTTTTGTAGATCAAGTTATGGCCTAAACACCATAACTAGCCGGATTGTAAATTTTCCAGATTTTCTGGGCAGAACCAATTCTACCCTTTTTTGTACACTGATTGAAGGTCAGTTTTTCAACATGTTATGGTCAAAATTTGGGTTTGGTTTCTTCATGAAAGTTGTCTTAGCTATCTGCTGGTAAATTTTTAGGTCAATTGGACCTTTCTACACTGAGTTATGACCAAATGAATAAACACTGTTCGTTTGGTCATTTTGCCTAGGCAGAATGCAAGTCACCCGGATTAGGGTAATTTTTAGGTCAACTTGGTTTGGTTTTCTAGGCAGAGTTTCTTCACCAAAGTTATGCCATTATGTGTCTAGTTTCATGTCCAATTGGCCTTGCACCAATTGAACCTCTACAACTCCATTTATAGCCACCCAAACCTGCTGGACTCACAACTTGATCCTGCCCAGTCACCAAGCGACTTGCCTAAGTTCCACTCCAACATCCTTACTCACTTCAATTCCTCCTCACACACATTCAAATGGTCACTAATTGACCATTACAAGGTTAACATACCATTACATGAGCAAGCCCTAATGTTATTCAAAAGTCCAAGTTCTCAAGTTCATTCATGCACTATACTTGCATTTCACTTACATAATCATGTTCAAGCACTCATCTCATGCTATGGGCAGCTCATAAACACTTTACTTCAAGTAAATTCATCAAACCCTAACCACCCCTAGGCTGTTGAAATTTATAGGGATGGATACACATAATTTTTATTTTATTTTTCTTACATTTTCTACTTATCTGATGGGATTAAGCATGAATCTAGTAAAAGTGCTAAGAGATTGGACACTAACCTCTTTTGCTCACTCTTCCAAGTCTCCAAAACTTCCTTCTTTCTTCTTCTTTTTTCTAGCTAGAGATTGTTCAAGATGCAAGATCACTTTTTTGTGAAGTAAGGTAGTGGTTTCAAGGTGAGATGAGGTGAGGTTTGAAGCTTTCATTAAGCTTCCATGGAGGAATGGGTTTGGGAAAGGGAAACGTCTGATTTGGGGTGAGGAAGAGCAGATTGTGTTTTGTTAATTTTTACCTCATTTTACCTCTTTTTAATTGGTTTTTAATAGCTTGTTCAAATGTGATTGGTGGGAGCACTTTTAATGACATCATATTATGTCATAATTCCCTATTTCTTTCATTTTTCTTTTCTTTTCTTTTCTATTCATTTTCAATTAAATTTTTAGCAATATTTATTCATATTTTAGATCATAATAATTATTTACTTAACTGGAAAAGTCGGCCAAAAATCACCTCTGAAGGCGAAATGACCAAAATGCCCTCCGTTTGGCTTAATAGACTAAAATTGTCTGTATCGATTGAAAAATTTTTCTAAGCATTTTCTTGACATTCTAATGCCATAAAAACCTCAATGACCCTTCTATGGAGTCCCAAAAATTATTTTATGAATTTTCTTCTGGGTCTAGGGCTCCTAGTTGCGAGGACCGCAACTTCCCACTGGGTTACCCATCGCTAGGGCAGCAGCTCACTTAACTTGGTTGTATTTTATTTCTAAAATTTTTCCTAAATTTTTCTTATTAATATTTGAGTTAATTATAGTTTCTCACTTTAGTTTAAATATTTTTTCCAGACATCCTAACTGTCCAGACTGGCATCGGTCACCAGAACAGTAGAATGTACAGAATTGCTACAGTGAGGGTGTTACAACTCTTCCCCTCTAATAAAAATTTCATCCTCGAAATTTACTTGACTTAAGTAATCATGGAATTGCTACCTCCTTCTTCACTTCCTTGTATTGCCTCATTAATGTCTGGGTTTGGCTCCTCCTGAGCTTCCATAGCATATACCTGTGGTGCCACCCTGACTTCGGGCCTTTTAACTGTTTCAGAAATAATTTTCTGTGAAATGTTAGCCGTCTCTGCTTTACCCAATCTTTTACCCCTTTGAACTGTAGGGCCAGGTCTATCAACTTGTACTAGAGCTATTGAACCACTCCTCTGAGGGCAATCTCTTATGAAATGATCCGTAGCCCCATACTTGAAACACTCTCCAGTTAATAGTCGACACTTCCCTCTGTGTCTCCTACCACAGTGCATACATTCAGGCACTAGGGCTAATCCCCTTGTTATTACGCCCGGGGAGCTAGCTATAAATATTCCAATCTGGCCTCTCTGGCCCTATGTCTGATCTTGTGAACCAAAACCTTTAAACTTCTTACTATCAGTCGATATACTTGACTGCCCTGGTCTAAATTCCCTCTTACGCTGCCTATCTTTCCTATTCTATTCACTTACTCTGACCCTTTCCACTTTTAGTGTGGCTTCAACTAATTTCGTGAAGTTCGTAATCCCCAAGGTAGTGATCATTATTTTAATGTTGTTATTTAGCCCCTCTTCAAACCTTCTGCACCTCTCTGCTTCTGTGGGGACTATCTCTCTTCCGTAACGACTTAGTCTAACAAACTCCTTTTCATACTCCGCTACTGATAGCTGTCTCTGCCTCAGGTTAATGAATTTTCTCCTCCTGTCTTCTAGGTATACACTTCCCACATACTTCTTGTTAAATTCAACATGGAAGAAATCCCAAGTTATTAACTTTGGTCGGACCTCACTAGATACGGTGTCCCACCACTGATAGGCATCATATTGAAGTAGGGACACAGCACCCTCCAAGTTCTGCTCTGGGGTGCAATGCAGTTGCTTCAATACCTTTATGGTACGGTCTAGCCAATTTTCAGCTGCCACCGAGTCATCTTCTTTCTTACCAATGAAGTCCACAGCCCCAAATTTTCTCAGTTTTTCTAGATGGGATTTCTACTGTGAGGTGGTGGTGATGGCCCCTTGCTGAAACATAGCCATTTGTTGAAAAATTTTTCCTACATTTTTCTTATTAATATTTGAGTTAATTATAGTTTCTCACTTTAGTTTAAATATTTTTTCAAGACGTCCTAGCTATCCAGACCGACACCGATCACCAAAACAATAGAATGCACGGAATTGCTACAGTGAGGGTGTTACAAGTATATCTAATAAAACATGAGTGATACCACTTAAATATGAAATGAAATTAACCTAGATGGATTATTGAGACTTATACTCCCAACACCAATGGAGTTCATAATATATTAGCAATGCAACTTGTATTGTAATGTATGTTCACTGTTTGTATATAGTGTTCTTAGTTTTGAGCAATTGTAAATTAAAATTGTACATTGAAGTTGTAAACTAAATTTGTAAATTATTTTGGTTTGTAAATATTATGATATATTCTTTTATCTTAGCTTTTGAAAATACTGAAAAAATTATTGTGGATTTGAGTTGGCAAATGTTGAGAACATATCGTGTTGATTAAATATTGGAGCTTGGGGATTGAACAAAATATAAGAAGTGTTTTTTTTATAGGTTTTTGAAGAACTGTTTTATTCAAAATATAGATGGCACTTTGCCAAAATTTTTACAGAAATTATTAATTCTTCAAATGTATTATCTGGTTTCACTTCAGTAAAAAAAAAATTTTAACACCTGTAAATAGTGCTCACCACTGTAAAAAGAAGTAAGAAAAGGTTTAAAATCCTTTGTAGTATATTTAATGGGTTATCAATAGACGAAGTTGGTAATTCATTAGGTATACCACGGGATCATGTTTTGCCTTACGGAGGGGTAGGGTGTGACAAGTTTAGCAAACAAGATAAAAATGAAGTAAGGGACAATAAAAATCCTCTAAAAGAAATAGAACGAAAGAATTGAAGAGGATCTACGGTTTTGATCTTGTGAAACTTTGGCTGAAGGCTCCTCCTTAATACTGATGTCCTGCTCCTCTAGACAGTTGTGAGAAAGTGATTATATGGCTCTGGGATTTTCCCTCTCTCCTATCCTCTTTTTTTTATAATCTGTAGCCTTTATTTATATTAAATGGCCTAGGGTTAGGTTTTCAGAGTCCCTAAAGCGTTAGGAGTCTCTTCTCTCTATTAAAAACTAAAGTTGGAGCAAAATTAAGAAACTGGCTGTCAATTGATACACGGCTCGTATATCACTACATGGCCCAGGGCCATGTAACTAACTGAAGTTCTGAAGGTTTGCATCTCGCAATGTCATAGAAGATTACACGGGGTGTAGGTTACATGGGTCCAAGGACACGACCCGTGTACTTTTATTCTTCAGAGAATTCTTCAAACCTAGCCAAGCAGAGACTTACACGGGTTTCTATGACTTACATAGGTTTGAGTACACGGCCCGTGTACTACATTTCTTACTTGTCTTTTTTAGCTTTCCCTTGGTAGCAGGTTACACGGGTCTGTGTCTTTGCTTACACGACCCTGTGTAAAGTGTATCAGCAACACTTCTCTTCCCTTTGTGCTTTTCCAAGCTTTCTTTTATACTCTTATACTTTGGAACTTCATCCAAATACCTAAAATGATGTAGAAAACATGAAATTTAGAGTTTGTTAATGGAAATCACAAAAGTTAATGAAATTAATGACTATGCATGACATTGCTTGCCTACATGCTATGAAATAGTATATAAATGTGCTTAAAAACATCTATATAATACAAGTGTATCAAATACTCATGAACTCAAACTTTTACTTGTCCTCAAGCAAAACAAAACTCTAATTTAAAACACATTTTAGGGGATAACTTAGGAATATAACTAATGATTCGATAAGCACATAATTTAACTCCTCCAATCCTTTATACCAATTTCTCTCTTTCAAGGCATAAGGGTTCCAATAGCTGTCTGCTTAGAACTTGCTCTCCCTTCATGGTGTTTCAACTAGTTACTCCTCTATGCAAGCCTATTAATAATTCACAAATAACCTGTTTTATCATAATGGAATTAAGAAATACTTACTCCCCCGAATTGCCTCTATTGATGATGATTGTGGCGAGTTTGATTTAATTCCAACTCCATAGGCATGCCTCAGTTTCCTATCTCCACTAATGCAGCATACACTTCTAAAAGATCAAAAGGTCTTTAGATAGGTTGTATTGGGGTTGAGGGGTGATGATTTGGCTACCAATGAAGGCTTTTAAAGAATGCAAACATGAGAATAGCTTTCATGTACAAAGTTCTAAGTATACCAAGTTTATTTTGCTGATTTTGGGTGAGGAAGAAGGCTTCTTTATAGTGCTAAGCGTGCTTTCATGATACTTATCTTGGGACTTTTCCTTCTATCTCATTTTTTTTTATCAAGTTCCTTTTGTCCTCTCCCTAAACTCATTGCTTTTGTTGGGTTGAAAAGGCCAAACATTCTTTGATTTGATTGTACACTTGCATTTTCCTTGGTTTTCGTATTTTCTCCTCATACTTTCTTTTAATACATGGTATACCTATCCTTCATACACTGGGCTTCCTCAAAAGGGTGAGGTGAGAGTTTAGGGTAGGGGCTAGGTAAATATTTGTGGGTAAACAAGGAAAATCATATAGGTAAAAGTATAACCTCAAATTGGTTGCAAGGGATATGTTGTGACTTAGGTGGTCAAGGCTTAATGAGGCTATATCAAAGAATGCCTTAATCATTTCTTCATCATATGCTAAAATTTCACCTCGATAGGTCCAAGAAACATGTTCTAGAGCTAGTGAGGCAATTTTTTTTCAGTTTGTCTGCATTTCAAAAATTTTCTCCTAACTTTACAAGTTTAATGTGACAAATTAATAGTTATGAAGGGGTTTAATTAGTCTAGCTCCATAAAGGTGATTAGGTTTTTCACAGACAACAAATTAAAATCCTTTTTGCCTATCCAGATACGTTCATTCCTCTATCCCGTGGAGTCCAATTATTAGCTCACTAGAATTTTTAGTTATAGTTCTAAGTTTCAGAAACTCAAAGTTCAAAATTTGCAAAATTTTTCTAGAATTTTGATACACAAGTATAATATAGATAACTTTAAGAAATGTAATGATATGCAATGCATGGAATGACCTTGTACCCCTAAACTCAAATCAGACATTGTCCTCAATGTCAACACAATATGCAAAATTAAAAGATGGCATGAAAATTATAAGAAAGCATATTATGTATTAAGAAGTTGAAAGTTTGAACAAAAAGCAAGTAAAACAGACTTGAGAATGCAGTTTAGGACTAAGGTATATGAAATTATACAATGAAGAACCTATCCTATAGTCCTAACTCTAAAAGGTCTCTGATGGTGATGATGGTCCGTCTTCATCGAGCCTCTCCAGTATCATGTCCAGCTTGTTATGATCTCCCTGGAGGCTGTCCTCAAGTGCCTGCATTCTATTATTGAGCGTGGTCTCCATGCAGCTGCGGTATGCAGGACCGAGTGCAGTAGGTGGTGGTGTATATGGAGGCACTCGAGCGGGAGACTTGTGATAGAGTGGCTCTTGGGCTTCTTCCTTGGCATGTGAGGGTTCACCAGTGCCTTCTCATGCTTCGTCTCTCCTAGGGATGACATTCCCTTCTACGTTAATCAGGTAGCAGGTGTTGTCGACCTTCTTACATATCCCCATGGATACGCAGATGGTTTGATCGATCTTTGAGGTCCCGGTGATAGATCGCAGCCTGTGATGGCCTGGAATGAATCCGAAGTGGAGTGCGATGGCTGTGATAAGGCCACCAAGCACGATTTGCCCTGTAGGCTAGTGAGATAGGCAGCGAAGGTGGTTACAAAAGAAGAATGCAGTCTTTGCAGACCTTTGCCCGATGACCATACACCAAAGGAAGAAGAGTTCATTGGTGTTCACTACACCTAAGCTGTCATTATGGCCCATGATAGTGTGTGCAGCTAATTGGTGCATGTAACACAAAGCAGGACTGGTGATACCTGTAGATTTTGACTTGCTAGAGTTATAAGGCTTTGTGTTCAGGGCTATAGAATGCCAGAAGTCAATGTTGTTGTAGACCATCTGGTTCCGTAGGATCTCTTAGTGTTTGGTGCTGTCGAATCTGAAGGTGGCATTGAAATCGTCCATATTCATTACCCGATCAACACCAAGGAGTCGAATTTCAATTATGCCCCTATTCTCCCTATCAGTGGGCCATAAAGTGGCTCTGAAGCTCCCTAGAAACTCTAGTTTGGTGTCCCGGTAGGCAGCAAATTAGAGTTAGGTGAATCTTGTCCACCCAATGCTATCAAGGAGTCTGTTGATTTTGTCTTGTAGCCCTATTTGTTCCAGTAGCCCAAAATCCATATATTTTATGGAGATTATTTTTCGAGTGTGAAGCCGGGTGCATAGATCTCTATGGGTGTCGTCACAGAATCCCCAAGTGATGGAGAATTTTGACTGTGTTGGCTATTAGGGTTGTGGTGGAGGTGGTGGAGGTGGTGCTACTCTTGTTCTTAGGCATTGTGGTGATGGTTAAGGGGGTGAAGGTGAGGAGCTACTTTCTTGTCTTGAGGGAGAGCCTATTCTTCTTACTGGTCTCTTTACAGGAGCCATTGGATACTTTGGGAGAGGGAAAGCTAGGGTTTGGTGAGGGGATAGGAGATTTGAGAGGTTTTTATAGGCTAGGAGAAGTGGAGAGGAAGGGTTTTGGCATGGGGAATGCTTTAAGGATGAGAGGTGAATTTAAAGGGTCATTGTGACCCTTCGTTTCGCGCGTTTCGCACCTCGAGAGTCAAATCTGCGACATGATACACGGGTCATGTATCACTACATGGGTCCCGACATGTAGGCCCGTGTAATTTTTTGTCCGAAAGTTTTTACTTCTACTAAGATACACGATTTGTGTAAATTAGCTCGGGGACCCGTGTAATTTTCTGTTTGAAAGTTTTCTTGCTAAATATGTTACACAGCCCATGTAAATTACATTATGGACCCGTGTAACTTCATGTAGCCTTATTCTCGGGTTCCAAAATGTTAAACACTGTGTGTAAATTATTACACGGCCCATGTAACTTTTTGCCTTTTCATAAATGAGATGAATGCAAGAATTAACAGCATGATTACTTCCCCGATTTTGTTCAATTTTCTCTTGTGTGGTTTTGACTTGATGATTCCTCTCCTCTCTTGCTTTCAGTTCCTTACTTTTCTAAAATTGATATCTTGGGGTTCCTACAAAATAAAACACGAATAAATATAGAACAAAATCAAAATCAGAAAGAGAAAGAAGGAAAATTCAAAAAATTTTGGGTTGCCTCCCAAAAAGCATTTGTTTATAGTCTTTAGCTGGACTTTGCTTTTATTGTTCATAATCTGTCCAGAGGGTTGTCGAAGGTGCAATTGACTCCCCTCTCTATGGGTTCTCCCTGAAAGTAAGGCTTTAGTCTCTACCAATTGATCTTAAATGCACCTGAAATTTTGCTCCACACTTATACTGCTCCATGCGAGAAGACTTGGGTTACCTTAAAAGGTCCGGACCATCTTAATTTTAGCTTCCCTGGAAAGAGTTTAAATATGGAGTTGAACAACAGGACAAGATCCCCTTCTTTGATTTCCTTCCTCGAGATGTGCCTGTCATGCCATCTTTTGGTTTTGTCCTTGAAGATCCTGGCATTTTCATAGGCGTCCTGTCTAATCTCTTCCAGCTCATTGAGCTATATAAGTCTTTTTTCGTCAGCAGCTTTTAGGTCATAATTTAGGGTTTGGATGGCCTAATAGGCTTTATGTTCCAGTTTTATGGGTAGGTGGCAGGCCTTCCCATAGACCAAGCAGAAGGGTGTTGTTCTAATGGGAGTTTTATATGTAGTACGTTATGCCCACAATGGATCATCTAGTTTCATGGACCAGTCTTTCCTTAAGCAATTGACTATTTTTTCAAATATGTTTTAGCTCCCGATTTGAAATTTCTACTTGGCCGCTGGTTTAAGGATGGTAAGGAGTTGCCACTTTGTGAGTTACTCCATATTTCTTTAATAAATTTTCAAATTATCGATTACAGAAGTGACTTCCTCCATCGCTGATTATCACTCTTGGTGAACCAAATCTTGTGAAGAGGTTCTTTTTGAGGAATTTCGTTACCACTCTTGCCTCATTTATTGGTGTGGCTCCTGCTTCTACCCATTTTGACACATAGTTGATGCCAACTAGGATATACTTATTTTCGAAGAAAGTTGGGAATGGGCCTATGAAGTCTATTCCCCACACATCAAATAGTTCGATCTCAAGTATACCGTGCAGGGGCATCTCATTCCTTCTTAAAATGTTTCCTATTCTTTGGCATTGATCACAAGCTAGCACAAAGGACCTTACATTCTTAAACAGATGTGGCCAGTAAAACCCTGCTTGCAAAACCTTGGCTGCTATTTTTGTGGTGTCAAAGTGTCCTCCATATAATGATGAATGGCAGTCTTGTAGAATGCTCTCTATTTCCTCTTCCAGTGTGCATCTTCTTATTAGCCCATCATTATATCTCTTGTACAACAGAAATTCCTCCCATGTGTAGAATCGCACATCATGCAGAAATTTCTTCTTTTACTGATAGGTCTTGTTTGGAGGCAATACCCTGCATACAAGAAAATTAACAAAGTCAGTATACCATGGACCTTGGGAGAATGCTAGTAATTGCTTATCAGGAAATGAATCATCAATTGGCAAATCCTCGATGTCCCCTATGTCTTCCAGTTTTAGCCTGGAGAGATGGTCAGCTACTACATTTTCAGATCCCTTTTTATCCTTGATTTTAAGGTCAAATTCTTACAGGAGTAAAATCCATCGAATCAGCCTTGGTTTTGCTTCCTTCTTGTTCAAAAGGTACCGGATGGCAATATGATCTGTGAATACAATGACTTTTGACACAATTAAGTAGGATCTGAATTTGTCAATTGCAAACACTACTGCTAGGAATTCCTTTTCTATGGTAGCATAATTGATTTGTGCGTCATCGAGTGTCTTGCTAGCATAATAAATGGCGTGGAGCTTTTTATCTTTTCTTTGCCCGAGTACTGCTCTAACTACTTAGCCACTTGCATCACACATCACCTCGAATGATAGCTCACAATCTGGTGGTTGCATTATTGGTGCTGAAATCAGGGCTTCTTTGATTCTGTTGAAGGAGACAAGGCAATTTTCATCAAAATCAAATGGAACATCTTGACTTAACAAGTTGGTAAGTGGTTTAGCTATTTTGGAAAAATCTTTAATGAATCTTCTGTAGAAGCCTGCATGTCCCAAAAAGCTTCGCACTCCTTTGACTGATGTTGGTGGTAGCATCTTTTCAATGATTTCAATTTTTGCCTTATCAACTTCAATTCCTCTTTCTGATATCAAATGTCCCAGAACTATACCTTCCCTTACCATGAAATGGCATTTTTTCCAATTTAGGACCAGGTTTGATTCTTCACATCTTTGCAATACTTTGGATAAGTTAGCTAAGCAATCATCAAAAGTAATTCCATAGACAGAAAAATCATCCATAAAAACCTCCATAATATTTTCAACATAATCAGAAAAAATGCCCATCATGCATCTTTGGAAAGTAGAGGGGGCATTACAAAGACCAAAGGGCTTTCTTTTATATGCAAATGTTCCATAAGGGCATGTAAATGTGGTCTTTTCTTGGTCCTCTCGGTGAATAGGAATTTGGAAAAATCCCGAATATTCATCTAGATAGTAGAAGTAGGAATGTTTTACTAATCTTTCTAACATTTGGTATATGAAAGGAAGAGGAAAATGGTCATTTCTGGTGGCACTATTTAATTTTCTATAATCTATGCACATGCACCAACTAGTAACTACCCTAGTAGGGATTAGTTCATCGTTTGCATTTTGAATGACAATTGTCTTACCTTTCTTAGGCACTACATGCACTGGACTAACCCATTTGCTATCAGAGATCGGGTATATAATACCTGCATCTAATAGTTTTAGAATTTCCTTTTTTACTACTTCTTTCATGTTTGAGTTAAGTCCTCTTTGATATTCAATAGTGGGTTTACTATTTTATTTTATTATATTTAGAAATGGATTTGACAAGGAAATTCTGTTTCTATTTAGCAATAGAATGTATTTTGGTTTTAAAAGTGCTTTATTTTTGTCTTACTTATTTTACGATTTAGTCACCGATTGGAAATAGAAATCCATTTCAAATAACCAGAAACTGAAATATATTGATTTCTAATGTGAAACAAATCTAGAAACGAAAGTATTTGGTGTATAAGTTTAAAACATAAATTTTCATTTCAAATAATTTCAAAATTAGAAACAGACATCATATTTCGTTTCTAATTTATTTAGAAACATGCTGATTGTAAACTAAATGTTCATTTTCAAATCAGTTTCTAATAGAAATTAGAAACCATTTTCAATGTTTTGAAACCAATTTTTCGATGTCTAATCTCCTTTTTTTTTCTTATATTGTCATACAACCTATCTGAAAAGTTGTTGAGAATATGAACTTTGCATAGCAATTCATCTTATTCACGTTTTTTTTAATCTACTTTCACTTGCTCAGAATCTTGTGGTGTTGGTGGCAAAATGACAGGTAGACTTGGATCAAGTATATGAGAAATCTTTAATGTAGTAAGTAAAAATAGCATCTTGTCTTTCCAGTGAACATAACTTGTTCCATCAAAATGATACAGTTTTACAAACTCTTGATTCATAAAAAAAAAAAAAAAAAAGCCTTAGACTCCATTGCAATTAATACCTTAAAATTGTTAAGACAGTATGAGAACAATAGGCTTTGAGGCATGATAAATCATTTTCTTTAAGATATTAATTGCCCCCGCAAGTTTATATCAATGCAAGAAGAGAAGAAGAAGAGATAGAAGCAATATTTAAATGAATTGAACAACTCATCCATATTTATATGTAATAAAAAGTCATGACACCTTTCTATATGGGCATATTTGTCTATTTAAATTCCAACAAACACATAACATATCTGTTATAGCACCTCTCCTAACAGATGCTATAACATATGTAGAAATTATCATTTCTCACATTATAAACACTAAAGACTTTTTGTATTTGAACAATGTGGGAATTATTTCTCTCTTCATTATCTAACATATAAGCTACTTATAATAAGGCTCACCTTTCTTAATAGAACCTTAAATTTTGATTATTGTAATTAAGGTGGTGATGTTCTCAAAGTACACATTGTTATAACCATATTAAGATATTTTACTAATTTTTAAAATGCTCTAATATTACTTTTTTTCTTTTCACATATTCTTAATAACTAATTGCATATTGTTTGTGTCACACCTTACCCCTCTGTAAGGCATAACATGATCCCGTAGAATACCTAATGAACTACCGAACTTTACCTACCGATAACTCATTAAGTACCCTACAAGGGATTTTAAAACAATTTTCTTATCTTTGACAAGTGGTGAGCATTTCTAATAAGTATTTAAAACATTTAGTTGAAATTAAAACTAATTAATATTTTTAGCCATTTTAGTTTTCCGCAAATCTTATAAAAATTTTGACAGAGTTTCCTCTGTATTTTGAGAAAACCGTTCTTCAAATACCTGAAATAAAAGCACTTCCAATAATTATCTAACCACTGCTTCAAATTCATACTCAATCTCAACCAATTTCTCAAAATTCACAAGTTCAAAAATTCTCAAAATACTGTCCATCAATATCATTTATTCATATTCCATTCAAGATAAACAATTTATATATTCATCATACTAAAATTTACATTCAAAAAGTCCAAATTAAAATTTATTACAACTTTTATACAAACTTTGTACAAGCTGCTCAAGACCCATGTACATGTCCATACATTTATGTGCAATATATACATCAAAAGAAATATTCTGATTAGGGTATAAATTATACCGAAAACTTTAGGTGGTAGCTTCTCACACCTCAAGACTCGATCTGCTGCTCCTCTAGTCTCTGTATCTGCGACAGCAATAAAAGCTATCGCTGAGTACTAGGACTCAGTGGTGCACAATATACTAAAATAATCTTTATGCAAAACTTAAAGCACATTCATTCAAAATTTTGGCTAAACATGAAAATTAAATACAATTATGCATTGTAAGATTTTACATGTAAACCAAGTTCATTTCAAAGTATCAAAACACATTTCATAAAACCCACAGTTAGATCACGCCATTCGAAACAAATAGAATCTCAATAGCCAGAGGCTAAAGAGAAATCACATGAATCTCAATAGCCAGAGGCTAAAGAGAAATCATATCACAAGGCTAGCTAGCTCAAATATATGGATATCCATTCACATCCTCTTCTACTGGCACACCTCAACACTTCTCCAGAGAAGGAATCAAAATTCGAAACTAATTACCCCCACTAGTCGTGCTAGTGAGGTGTTCAAATATGTGGTCATGACACTGTGATTTCAAAACTTATCTTAACAATTTGCTAAACATTGTCTTTTCAAATATACATAATAACTTTCAATAATTTAGATCAAACATCATAAAAATGCCATAATCCAATATTTCATATTGTTCAAAACGATATGCAAAAGATGATTATAAAAGTATATGTTGTGCACAAACCTCAAACGAGTCTCCTGTTGGCCTTGACTCTACTCCTCGGGTTCTGTCCCGGTATTCTTTTCCACTGAAACTGTGACACCCCTTACTCGTGTACAGTATACCCGAGTAAGTAATGCCACCTGGTGTACCGGCACACTCTAATATTCCTCAATTAATTTAGATAATGCTTTTGCATATAATTTATGAAATACAATTTATTTAAACCATTTATCAAAAGTATCATTCATTTAAGGTTCCGAAAATTTTAAAGAGAATCCGGCGGAGTACCGGCTAAAAATGGAGAAAACCGTTCTTCGGAACCTGTTAAAAACACTTCCAATATACAATTTCATTCATTCTCAACTCCAATATCATCACAAAACTCAATATCAAGATATCAACAATTTTTCAATTTCAGGTCTCAACAACCTTTTCATTGCTCAAAACATCCCTTTCTCAGGGTTCTCATATATAAACAACCATTAAATACTCAAATTAATACCATACATGACCATAAATCTTTATTATTTACAATAAGCTCAAAATACATTGCATAAATCCCAAATACATATGAGAAATAAAAATTTAATTACAAAATGACAAAATGACATCTAGTGTCCTACCAATGCACTGCAGGTGACGAGGTGACACGGACACTGAGCAGAACTGTCGGATGGACTCACCCAGTCTGTGGTCTACTGGGCTCGCGATCGGGATCTCCAGTACCTACGCGTGGCAAAAGCAACGCGCTAAGCAATAATGCTTAGTGGTGCAATAATATAATAAAAGAAAATAGCAAGAAAATAAATGTGTATAGAATGTGTATGCTTTCTTTGTTTGGTATTGATATATTCATTGTTTCATTTACGTTGTTCACTTTTATTCATTTGGTTGCCCCAAGTAACCTACACTAGATGACTGGACTGGATAACGGGTAAACTGGCACTGGGTACCTAGTACCTCTGGCCTTCACTCCATCGGTCTCTTACGTATCTCGGTGTGCAGCGAGCACTAACAAGTGTCAGAATAATATCCGGCACAAGGCCAAGTCTCAATACAAAGTCAGAATGGCTAAAAGCCATGAAATCACAGAATGGCATTTTTGCCATGTGCAGTACTGCTAACTGAACCCTATTGGCATGCCAAACTATCCAAACCAATCTTGTTAGGTATACTAGGGCATTTGAAACTCTTAAATTTGTCAATTTGTGAATTTCAACTTTTTGGTGTCACTATTCATCATTGGTCAACAAAAATGTTGACTTTTAGAATAAAAATATGTACATCAACTTTGGCACTCCCAACATACCACATTTGGTGTTTAAAACTTGTTGGCATTAAGTGTTTTTGCCATTCCAAAGTGTAACTCAACACAAACAGATTTTTCAATTTTGGTGAGTCAACTTCACTGTTCCATTGGACACTGTTACTGTTGGAATTTGAGGAAATGTAAAATATGAAAGTTGTTCCTTATTTTGTCTAGTTGAATTTCCTTTTTTGAATCACTCCATTTGGAGTTTTGTAGCTCCAGATATGGCTCAAAAACCCAAGCTGTCCGGATATGCATTCTGCAGAAATTTACCATATCTACAGTGCATAAACAGTAACTTGAGTCACTTGGTTGAATGGGTTCTGGCCATAATTTGGGGTAGGTTCCTTCATGAAAGTTGTTTTTCTATGTCTTAGCTTGTTGCTGTAAAAATTTCAGGCCAATTGACCAAATCTACAGTGAGTTATGGCCAAATGAACAGTTACTGTTCATTTGGCGAATTCTGCAGAATTCAGTGCAGGGCATCCAGATTGTGGCTGAGTTTTGACCCTTTTGCTTTGGTCTTTTGGGCATGGTTTCTTCAGCAAAAATGTGCCATTATAAGCCTAGTTTCATGTCCAATTGGCCAAACTTCAATTGGACTACCACTGCCCAAGTTATGGCAGTGCAAAGGGACTGAAATTTCAGTCCCTATGCTGTCCATAGGGCAGCCTGCAACCTCACCTTGCCATAGTGTTTTTCAGTCCCATTTATGGTCAACACATCTAAAATGGTCACTAATTGACCATTACAATGTGCCCTAACAATTTCCTAAGCCAAGTCACACTTTCATCTTTCCAAACCCTAATTTCCATATGAATTTTTACAACATGCTTTAATTAACTATCTCATTCCATAATCACATGCATACATGGTTTAATCTTGATCTCTAGTCCACTTTAAGTCCATCAAAACACTCATTCCTTTTTATTCAATAGGGCTGCCGAAACCTAGGGCATGGATAGACATAGATTTCATTCATTTTAGTCACAAATTCCTACTTATTCCAAGTCTCTAACATAGAATTTAAAAAGCTTTAGATGTATATATGCACTAACCTTGTTTGGGCAGAATTTTCCCAAGCAATTCCTTCACTTTCTTGGCTTTTCTTGGCTACCAAAGGCTTTAGCAAGGTGCTAGGGCAAGTTTTAGTGAAGCTAGGTTAGGATTTTATGGTGAGACAAGGTAGGAAATCAAGCTTGCTTGGTTGAGCTCCAATGGAGGGTGGAAGGGAAGGGTTCACGTTTTGGTGGAGAAGAAGGAGAAGAAGAGCAGCTGGTTTTTAATTCCTTTAGCCCATTTTTAGTCTCTTTTATTGGTTAACTAATTGGGTATTTTATTGTGATTGGAGGAAATTTTTAAATGACATCATAATTTGTCATAATTTGCTTTTTATTTCATTTTTCTTTTCTTTTCTTTTTGACTACATTTCAATTTAATTTTTAGCAATATTTATTCATATTTTGAGTTATAATAATTATTTACTTAACTGGACAAGTCGGCCAAAATTCACCTCTGAAGGCGAAATGACCAAAATGCCCTCCGTTTGGCTTAACGGGTCAAAATTGGTATCTTGATTGAAAAATTTTTCTAGGTATTTTCTTGGCATTCTAATGCCATGGGAACCTCAATTACCCTTCTCTGGAGTCCCAAAAATTATTTTATAATTTTTCCCTCGGGTCTAGGGCTCCTCGTTGCGAGAACCGCAACTTCCCTCCGGTTACCCATTGCTAGGGCACCGGCTCGTTTAACTTGATTGTATTTTATTTCTAAAATTTTTACTAAATTTTTCTTGTTAATATTTGAGTTAATTATGGTTCCTGACTTTAGTTTGAATATTTTAGGACATTCTAGTCAGGATGACCGACCGGTCACCGGAATAGTAGGATGTACGGAGTGGTTATCGGGAGGGTGTTACAACTCTTCCCCTCTAATTTAAATTTCGTCCTCGAAATTTACCTGATGCAAACAGTTGAGGGAACTGTTGCCTCATCGTCTCTTCACTTTCCCAAGTTGCTTCCTCGGTGTTGTGGTGCCTCCAAAGCACTTTCACCAATGGAATCTGTTTGTTCCTCAACTCTTTCACTTCCCGAGCTAGGATCCGTAGATGTTCTTCTTCATACGTCACATCCGACTGTATTTCAATTACTTCTCTGGAGATGACATGTGAAGGGTCCAGCGGTATCTTCTGAGCATGGATACATGGAACACATTGTGGATCTTGTCCAGCTCTGGAGGTAAAGCTAGCCTATAGGCCACTGGACCCACACGTTCAATAACTTCATATGGGCCAATAAACCTAGGGCTCAACTTACCTTTTCTTCCAAACCTCAACACTTTCTTCCATGGTGACACCTTGAGGAACACTTTGTCCCCAACCACATATTCTATTTCTTTCCTCTTCAGGTCGGCATAAGATTTACATGCATGCGAGGCAACCTTTAAGTTGGCTTTGATTGATTTCACCTTCTCCTCACTGTTTCACTGTGCAGCCCTACCGATTGTCTTCGCCCAATTCAGTCCAAGACTGCGAGTTCTACATTTTCTCCCATACGATTGCTTCATATGGGGCCATTTGGATGCTAGCTTGATAGCTATTGTTGTATGCGACAGTGCGATGGGAGATATCTATCCCAACTTCCTCAAACTCAATGACACAACTCCTCAAAGATATCCTCAAGGACTCGACATATATATCGAGTTATTGTCATCATTAAAGTAAAATATATGTATCAATTTCATGGGTTTCAATTGTTTACAGATTACTCTTTCGGATTGCCCATCCGTCTGAGGATGGAAAGCTGTGAAGTGGAGTTGTGTACCCAAGGACTCATGCAACTTCTTCCAAAATCTCGATGTGAACCTTGGGTCTCGGTCAGATATAATGGAAAGTGGGATTCCATGCAGTCTAACTATCTCACTGATATACAATTATGCTAACCTCTCCAGTGAGTAGTCAGTCCTAACTGGCAGAAAGTGTGCTGACTTCGTCAGTCTATCCACTATTACCCATGCTGCATCATATTTCTTCTGGGTGAGAGGTAGACCACTTACAAAATCCATGGTGACCCGATCCCATTTCCATTTAGGTATGCGTATAGGCTGTAGCAAACCTGATGGAACTTGATATTCTGCCTTGACTTGCTGACATGTCAAGCATTTAGTCACATAGTCAGCTATGTCTTTCTTCATACCAGGCCACCAATATCAAGCTTCGGTCATGATACATCTTTGTACTTCACAGGTGCATAGCATATACACTAGTGTGTGCCTCTTTTCGTATACTAGCTTTCAATTCCCCATCATCCGTACACAGTCTTCCTTTATGTCTGAGACACCCATCCGCTTTCATCACATAATCGCTTGCTTTTCCCTCTGAGACCTTGCTCATAATAGCCATTAACTTCTCATCTACCTTCTGCCCATCTAAAATCTGCTGTAGCAGGTTTGGCCTCACTTGCAACTCAGCCAAGATAGCTCCATCTCGAATCAAAGTTAGACGGGTATTCAATGATCTCAAAGCTGTCATGGATTTTCTGCTCAAAGCATCCGCAACTACATTTGCCTTCCCAGGATGGTAGTCGATTACACAATCATAATCCTTTAGGAACTCAATCCATCGCCTCTGTCTAAGGTTGAGCTCCTTCTGGGTTGGCAAGTATTTCAGGCTTTTGTGGTCTGTGTAAATGTAGCACTTTTCCCCATACAAGTAATGCCTCCATATCTTCAGTGCGAAGATAATTGCTGCAAGCTCTAGATCATGGGTAGGGTAGTTCTGTTCATGTGGCCTTAGGTATGCGGAAGCATAGGCGATCACTTTCCCCTCTTGCATCAATACACACCTAACCCATTATGTGAGGCATCACTATAGACCACAAAGTCCTTTCAGGACCTTTGTGTGTTGCTGCTGGTGCCTCTGTCAACATAGCCTTCAATTTCTCAAAGCTGGTCGACACTTGTCATTCCAGTCAAATCGACATTCTTGTGTAACAACTTGGTCATTGGAGGCAGCTATTAGGAAAATCCTTCACAAATCTTCGTAATAATACGGCTAGCCCCAAGAAGCTTGACCTCGGTTGTGTTTACGGGAGGTTTCCATTCCATCATCGCTTCTATTTTCTTGGGATCCACCTAATCTCATCGGTGACACTATGTGTCCAAGGAATGCAATCTCATTCACCAAAAGTCACACTTGGACAACTTAGCATCTGACTTCTTTTCCCGCAGGGTTTGCAGAACAATCCTCAAATGTTCATCATGTTCTTCCCTGGTGTTGGAGTACACCAGAATGTCATCAATAAAAACCACTACGAACCGATCTAGGTATGGATGGAAGACACGGTTCATAAGGTCCATGAACACCGCTGGTGCATTTGTTAGGCCAAAGGGCATCACCAGAAACTCATAATGCCCATACCGGGTCCTAAATGCAGTCTTGGGCACATCTACATCTTTCACCCTCAGCTGATGATACCCTGATCTGAGATCAATTTTAGAAAATACTCCTGCTCCCTTCAGCTGATCAAACAGATCATCAATTCTAGGCAACGAATACTTGTTCTTCACAGTCACTTTATTCAACTGCCGGTAATCAATGCATAGCCTCAAAGTCCCATCCTTCTTTTTCACAAACAGCACTGGAGCTCCCCATGGTGACACACTGGGGCATATGAACCTCTTATCCAGCAACTCTTGCAACTGAGTTTTCAACTCCCTCAATTCAGTGGGTGCCATCCTATAAGGAGCAATGGAAATGGGTCTTTGTACCGTGATGTCTCAATAGAAAATTCGACTTCCCTTTCTGGTGGCAAACCAGGCAACTCTTCAGGAAATACTTCTGGGAAGTCTCTTACTGTGGGTATGTCACTCAAATTTGGCTTAGCCTGCCTAGTATCCACCACATGTGCTAGGTAGGCTTCACAGCCTTTTCTCATCATTCTTCTTGCAACAGTGGCTGAGATGACATTGGACAGGAAATCTGTCCTTTCCCCTACAACTGTGATCTCATTACCCTCAGGGGTTTTCAAAGAAATTCTCTTCAATTTGCAATCAACTATTGCCTGATGACGTGACAACCAGTCCATTCCCAAAACCACGTCAAACTCATGGAAGGGTAACTCAATCAAGTCTGCCAAGAATTCATACCCCTGAATCCTTAAAGGGCAACTCTTGTATACCTTGTTCACTACCACACTGTGACCCAATGGATTAGTGACCAGAATGTCTTGGTCACTCTCCCTACCGATATCCCCCTTTCTACGGGTAGATTGATGCAGATGTATGAATGAGTGGATCTGGATCCACCAATGCATGCACAGGAGTAGTGTAGAGGAGAACGCACCGATGACGTCCGGGCATCTTGCTCCTCTGAGCTCTCAAGGCATAATTTACGCGGGTGGTGCATTATCGGCCTCTCTGGCTCGGATGTAGGCCTCGTGATGGTCCCACCGCGTCGAATCTGCGGATTTTCTACCTCTCTGTGGTGCAGGAGCAGGTCTTTCTGCTTGTGTTGGAGCAGCTGTAGTAGTTCTGCGTGGACAGTTCCTTAACTGATGCTTTGTTGACCCACACCTCAAGCAGGCACCAGTCACTCTCCAACACTCCCCCTTATGCCATTTCTGACAGTGTGGACACGCAGAAAATGCTGGGGCTGGTCCCCTGAACCCCATCCCTGGAGAGCTGCCCACTGATGGTGTGGGTGACCTCTCCTAGGGGTGAGCGTAACTGGGCCCCTGAGATCGACCACGGCCTGTGGCTGAGCTGAACTTTGTACAGGAGGACCCTTAAACTTCTTCCCAAATCCAGGGGTGGAACTAGACTGACCTAGTCCCCTCTTCTGTTGTCTCTCCCTTCTGGTCTGCTCATTGATTCTCACTTTTTCAACCCTTATTGCAGCTTCCACTAGCTTGCTAAATTCTGTGATTCCCAAGGCAGTGAGCTGTATCTTGATATTGTCATTCAGTCCCTCTTCAAATCTCTTGCACCTTTCGGCCGTTAGGGACTATTTCCCTTCCATAGCGGCTTAACCGAACAAACTCCTTCTCATACTCGGCCAACGACAACCATCTCGCCTCGGGTTAATGAATTCCCTTCTTCTCTCTTCCGGTGTATACTGATGCCACATATTTCTTCTTGAACTCGAGAGGAAGAAGTCCCAAGTTCTGACTTGGCTGCACTTCACTGACATCGTGTCCCACCATCCGTAGGCATCGTCTTGTAACAAGGATATAGCGACTTCTAAGTTACGCTCGGGGTGCGATGAAGTTGTTTTAAGACTCTGCCTGTTCTGTTCAACCAATTCTCTACCGCAATGAGTCATCTTCTCTCTTGCCATAGAAGTCCACGGCTCCAAACTTCCTTAGCCTTTCCAGTGTGATTTACTGTGGAGTGGTGGTGGTGGTAGTCTTGGCATTACCCGGCCATTTGTCCGAAGAAGTCGGTCATTTGTTGGAACATGGCTGTGGAGGTGGCGAGCTCGCTTGAGCTGATGGAGCAGATTCTCTCATGCCCCCAGTCTCAGCTGCTGCAGGTGGAGCATGACTCTCCACTTCCTCCTCAATGGCTCTCTGAGATGAAGGGTCCATATCCTATTCAAAATAAGAAAGATAAACAGATCTGCGTTAGTGTCACCTCGACTCTTACAAATGCAATGCATGGTATGGACTCAATATCGGCCTGAACGCCTAAACCGTGCTCGATACCACTAAATGTGACACCCTTACCCGTACACGGTATACAGAGTAAGTAATGCCACCTGGTGTACCGGCACACTCTAATATTCCTCAATTAATTTAGACAATGCTTTACGCCGGCAAGATGGCCACCCAAAGAGGGGCTTGAGCTGGGGCCCACTAAGCCGGGGTGTGACAATAAAAAAAGTCCCACCATCCGTAGGCATCGTCTTGTAACAAGGATATAGCAGCTTCTAAGTTCTGCTCTGGGGTGCAGTGAAGTTGTTTTAAGACTTTGCCCGTTCTGTTCAACCAATTCTACCGCAATGAGTCATCTTCTCTCTTGCCATAGAAGTCCACGACTCCAAACTTCCTTAGCCTTTCGGTGTGATTTACATTTGTGGAGTGGTGGTGGTGGTGGTCTTGGCATTACCCGGCCATTTGTCCAAGAAGTCGGTCATTTGTTGGAACATGGCTCGTGGAGGTGGCGAGCTCTGCTTGAGCTGGTGGAGCAGATTCTCTCATGCCCCCAGTCTCAGCTGCTGCAGGTGGAGCATGACTCTCCACTTCCTCCTCAACGGCTCTCTGAGATGAAGGGTCCATATCCTATTCAAAATAAGAAAGATAAACAGATCTGCGTTAGTGTCACCTCGACTCTTACAAATGCAATGCATGGTATGGACTCAATCTAGGCCCGAACGCCTAAACCGTGCTCGATACCACTAAATGTGACACCCCTTACCCGTGTACAGTATACGAGTAAGTAATGCCACCGGTGTCTGGCACACTCTAATATTCCTCAATTAATTTAGACAATGCTTTTGCATATAATTTATGAAATACAATTTATTTAAACCATTTATCAAAAGTATCATTCATTTAAGGTTCCGAAAATTTTAAAGAGAATCCGGCGGAGTACCGGCTAAAAATGGAGAAAACCGTTCTTCGAAACCTGTTAAAAACACTTCCAATATACAATTTCATTCATTCTCAACTCCAATATCATCACAAAACTCAATATCAAGATATCAACAATTTTTCAATTTGAGTCTCAACAACCTTTTCATTGCTCAAAACATCCCTTTCTCAGGGTTCTCATATATAAACAACCATTAAATACTCAAATTAATACCATACATGACCATAAATCTTTATTATTTACAATAAGCTCAAAATACATTGCATAAATCCCAAATACATATGAGAAATAAAAATTTAATTACAAAATGACAAAATGACATCTAGTGTCCTACCACTGCAATTGCAGTGACGAGGTGACACGGACAGCGAAGCTGCGGATGGACTCACCCGATGTGGGTCTCTCGGGCTCGATCGGGATCTCCAGTACCTACGCGTGGCAAAAGCAACGCGCTAAGCAATAATGCTTAGTGGTGCAATAATATAATAAAAGAAAATAGCAAGAAAATAAATGTGTATAGAATGTGTATGCTTTCTTTGTTTGGTATTGATATATTCATTGTTTCATTTACGTTGTTCACTTTTATTCATTTGGTTGCCCCAAGTAACCTACACTAGATGACTGGACTGGATAACGGGTAAACTGGCACTGGGTACCTAGTACCTCGGGCCGTCACACCATCGGTCACATACGTATCTCCCGGTGTGCAGCGAGCGGCTAACAAGTCGTAAATAATATCACGCACAAGGCCAAGTCTCAATACAAAGTCAGAATGGCTAAAAGCCATGAAATCACAGAATGGCATTTTTGCCATGTGCAGTACTGCTAACTGAACCCTATTGGCATGCCAAACTATCCAAACCAATCTTGTTAGGTATACTAGGGCATTTGAAACTCTTAAATTTGTCAATTTGTGAATTTCAACTTTTTTGGTGTCACTATTCATCATTGGTCAACAAAAATGTTGACTTTTAGAATAAAAATATGTACATCAACTTTGGCACTCCCAACATACCACATTTGGTGTTTAAAACTTGTTGGCATTAAGTGTTTTTGCCATTCCAAAGTGTAACTCAACACAAACAGATTTTTCAATTTTGGTGAGTCAACTTCACTGTTCCATTGGACACTGTTACTGTTGGAATTTGAGGAAATGTAAAATATGAAAGTTGTTCCTTATTTTGTCTAGTTGAATTTCCTTTTTTGAATCACTCCATTTGGAGTTTTGTAGCTCCAGATATGGCTCAAAAACCCAAGCTGTCCGGATATGCATTCTGCAGAAATTTACCATATCTACAGTGCATGAACAGTAACTTGAGTCACTTGGTTGAATGGGTTCTGGCCATAATTTGGGGTAGGTTCCTTCATGAAAGTTGTTTTTCTATGTCTTAGCTTGTTGCTGTAAAAATTTCAGGCCAATTAACCAAATCTACAGTGAGTTATGGCCAAATGAACAGTTACTGTTCATTTGGCGAATTCTGCAGAATTCAGTGCAGGGCATCCAGATTGTGGCTGAGTTTTGACCCTTTTGCTTTGGTCTTTTGGGCATGGTTTCTTCAGCAAAAATGTGCCATTATAAGCCTAGTTTCATGTCCAATTGGCCAAACTTCAATTGGACTACCACTGCCCAAGTTATGGCAGTGCAAAGGGACTGAAATTTCAGTCCCTATGCTGCTGTCCATAGGGCAGCCTGCAACCTCACCTTGCCATAGTGTTTTTCAGTCCCATTTATGGTCAACACATCTAAAATGGTCACTAATTGACCATTACAATGTGCCCTAACAATTTCCTAAGCCAAGTCACACTTTCACCTTTCCAAACCCTAATTTCCATATGAATTTTTACAACATGCTTTAATTAACTATCTCATTCCATAATCACATGCATACATGGTTTAATCTTGATCTCTAGTCCACTTTAAGTCCATCAAAACACTCATTCCTTTTTATTCAATAGGGCTGCCGAAACCTAGGGCATGGATAGACATAGATTTCATTCATTTTAGTCACAAATTCCTACTTATTCCAAGTCTCTAACATAGAATTTAAAAAGCTTTAGATGTATATATGCACTAACCTTGTTTGGGCAGAATTTTCCCAAGCAATTCCTTCACTTTCTTGGCTTTTCTTGGCTGCCAAAGGCTTTAGCAAGGTGCTAGGGCAAGTTTTAGTGAAGCTAGGTTAGGATTTTATGGTGAGACAAGGTAGGAAATCAAGCTTGCTTGGTTGAGCTCCAATGGAGGGTGGAAGGGAAGGGTTCACGTTTTGGTGGAGAAGAAGGAGAAGAAGAGCAGCTGGTTTTTAATTCCTTTAGCCCATTTTTAGTCTCTTTTATTGGTTAACTAATTGGGTATTTTATTGTGATTGGAGGAAATTTTTAAATGACATCATAATTTGTCATAATTTGCTTTTTATTTCATTTTTCTTTTCTTTTCTTTTTGACCACATTTCAATTTAATTTTTAGCAATATTTATTCATATTTTGAGTCATAATAATTATTTACTTAACTGGACAAGTCGGCCAAAATTCACCTCTGAAGGCGAAATGACCAAAATGCCCTCCGTTTGGCTTAACGGGTCAAAATTGGCTGTACCGATTGAAAAATTTTTCTAGGTATTTTCTTGGCATTCTAATGCCATGGGAACCTCAATTACCCTTCTCTGGAGTCCCAAAAATTATTTTATAATTTTTCCCTCGGGTCTAGGGCTCCTCGTTGCGAGAACCGCAACTTCCCTCCGGTTACCCATTGCTAGGGCACCGGCTCGTTTAACTTGATTGTATTTTATTTCTAAAATTTTTACTAAATTTTTCTTGTTAATATTTGAGTTAATTATGGTTCCTGACTTTAGTTTGAATATTTTTTCGGACATTCTAGCTGTCCGGACCGACACCGGTCACCGGAACAGTAGGATGTACGGAGTGGTTATCGGGAGGGTGTTACAACTCTTCCCCTCTAATTTAAATTTCGTCCTCGAAATTTACCTGATGCAAACAGTTGAGGGAACTGTTGCCTCATCGTCTCTTCACTTTCCCAAGTTGCTTCCTCGGTGTTGTGGTGCCTCCAAAGCACTTTCACCAATGGAATCTGTTTGTTCCTCAACTCTTTCACTTCCCGAGCTAGGATCCGTAGAGGTTCTTCTTCATATGTCAAATCCAGTTGTATTTCAATTTCTTCTCT
Organism: Hevea brasiliensis; assembly: GCF_030052815.1. NCBI lineage: Eukaryota > Viridiplantae > Streptophyta > Magnoliopsida > Malpighiales > Euphorbiaceae > Hevea > Hevea brasiliensis. Next base: position 57,122,549 of record NC_079503.1, on the reverse strand, counting down.
GGAGATGACATGTGAAGGGTCTGAGCGGTATCTTCTGAGCATGGATACATGGAACACATTGTGGATCTTGTCCAGCTCTGGAGGTAAAGCTAGCCTATAGGCCACTGGACCCACACGTTCAATAACTTCATATGGGCCAATAAACCTAGGGCTCAACTTACCTTTTCTTCCAAACCTCAACACTTTCTTCCATGGTGACACCTTGAGGAACACTTTGTCCCCAACCACATATTCTATTTCTTTCCTCTTCAGGTCGGCATAAGATTTACATGCATGCGAGGCAACCTTTAAGTAGTCTTTGATTGATTTCTCCTTCTCCTCAGCCTGTTTCACAGTGCAGCCCTACCGATTTGTCTTCGCCCAATTCAGTCCAAGACTGGAGTTCTACATTTTCTCCCATACAGTGCTTCATATGGGGCCATTTGGATGCTAGCTTGATAGCTATTGTTGTATGCGAATTCTGCCAGTGGGAGATATCTATCCCAACTTCCCTCAAACTCAATGACACAACTCCTCAAAGATATCCTCAAGGACTCGACATATATTTCGTGTTATTGTCATCATTTTAGTTCAATATTTGTATCAATGTCATGGGTTTCAATTGTTTACAGATTACTCTTTCGGATTGCCCATCCGTCTGAGGATGGAAAGCTGTGCTGAAGTGGAGTTGTGTACCCAAGGACTCATGCAACTTCTTCCAAAATCTCGATGTGAACCTTGGGTCTCGGTCAGATATAATGGAAAGTGGGATTCCATGCAGTCTAACTATCTCACTGATATACAATTATGCTAACCTCTCCAGTGAGTAGTCAGTCCTAATCGGCGAGAAAGTGTCTTGACCGTCGATCTATCCACTATTACCCATCCGCATCATATTTCTTCTGGGTGAGAGGTAGACCACTTACAAAATCCATGGTGACCCGATCCCATTTCCATTTAGGTATGCGTATAGGCTGTAGCAAACCTGATGGAACTTGATATTCTGCCTTGACTTGCTGACATGTCAAGCATTTAGTCACATAGTCAGCTATGTCTTTCTTCATACCAGGCCACCAATACTGAAGCTTCAGGTCATGATACATCTTTGTACTTCCTGGGTGCATAGCATATACACTAGTGTGTGCCTCTTTTAGAATACTAGCTTTCAATTCCCCATCATCTGGTACACAGTCTTCCTTTGTATCTGAGACACCCATCTGCTTTCATCACATAATCGTTGCTTTTCCCTCCGAGACCTTGCTCATAATAGCCATTAACTTCTCATCTACCTTACGCCCATCTAAAATCTGTATGCGAGTTTGTCCTCACTTGCAACTCAGCCAAGATAGCTCCATCTCGAATCAAAGTTAGACGGGTATTCAATGATCTCAAAGCTGTCATGGATTTTCTGCTCAAAGCATCCGCAACTACATTTGCCTTCCCAGGATGGTAGTCGATTACACAATCATAATCCTTTAGGAACTCAATCCATCGCCTCTGTCTAAGGTTGAGCTCCTTCTGGGTTGGCAAGTATTTCAGGCTTTTGTGGTCTGTGTAAATGTAGCACTTTTCCCCATACAAGTAATGCCTCCATATCTTCAGTGCGAAGATAATTGCTGCAAGCTCTAGATCATGGGTAGGGTAGTTCTGTTCATGTGGCCTTAGCTGTCTGGAAGCATAGGCGATCACTTTCCCCTCTTGCATCAATACACACCCTAACCCATTATGTGAGGCATCACTATAGACCACAAAGTCCTTTCCGGACACTGGCTGTGTTAACACTGGTGCCTCTGTCAACATAGCCTTCAATTTCTCAAAACTGGTCTGACACTTGTCATTCCAGTCAAATCTGACATTCTTGTGTAACAACTTGGTCATTGGAGCAGCTATTAGGGAAAATCCCTTCACAAATCTTCTGTAATACCCAGCTAGCCCCAAGAAGCTTCTGACCTCAGTTGTGTTTCTGGGAGGTTTCCATTCCATCACTGCTTCTATTTTCTTGGGATCCACCCTAATCTCATCAGCTGACACTATGTGTCCAAGGAATGCAATCTCATTCAGCCAAAAGTCACACTTGGACAACTTAGCATACAGCTTCTTTTCCCGCAGGGTTTGCAGAACAATCCTCAAATGTTCATCATGTTCTTCCCTGGTGTTGGAGTACACCAGAATGTCATCAATAAAAACCACTACGAACCGATCTAGGTATGGATGGAAGACACGGTTCATAAGGTCCATGAACGCCGCTGGTGCATTTGTTAGGCCAAAGGGCATCACCAGAAACTCATAATGCCCATACCGGGTCCTAAATGCAGTCTTGGGCACATCTACATCTTTCACCCTCAGCTGATGATACCCTGATCTGAGATCAATCTTAGAAAATACTCCTGCTCCCTTCAGCTGATCAAACAGATCATCAATTCTAGGCAACGAATACTTGTTCTTCACAGTCACTTTATTCAACTGCCGGTAATCAATGCATAGCCTCAAAGTCCCATCCTTCTTTTTCACAAACAGCACTGGAGCTCCCCATGGTGACACACTGGGGCATATGAACCTCTTATCCAGCAACTCTTGCAACTGAGTTTTCAACTCCTCAATTCGATGGGTGCCATCCTATAAGGAGCAATGGAAATGGGTCTTTGTGCAGTTGTCTCAATAGAAAATTCGACTTCCCTTTCTGGTGGCAAACTAGGCAACTCTTCAGGAAATACTTCTGGGAAGTCTCTTACTGTGGGTATGTCACTCAAATTTGGCTTAGCCTGCCTAGTATCCACCACATGTGCTAGGTAGGCTTCACAGCCTTTTCTCATCATTCTTCTTGCAACAGTGGCTGAGATGATATTGGACAGGAAATCTGTCCTTTCCCCTACAACTGTGATCTCATTACCCTCAGGGGTTTTCAAAGAAATTCTCTTCAATTTGCAATCAACTATTGCCTGATGACGTGACAACCAGTCCATTCCCAAAATCACGTCAAACTCATGGAAGGGTAACTCAATCAAGTCTGCCAAGAATTCATACCCCTGAATCCTTAAAGGGCAACTCTTGTATACCTTGTTCACTACCACACTGTGACCCAATGGATTAGTGACCAGAATGTCTTGGTCACTCTCCCCTACCAGTATCCCCCTTTCTACGGGTAGATTGATGCAGATGTATGAATGAGTGGATCCTGGATCCACCAATGCATGCACAGGAGTAGTGTAGAGGGAGAACGTACCCCTGATGACGTCCGGGGCATCTTGCTCCTCCTGAGCTCTCAAGGCATAATTTCTGGCAGGTGGTCTGTTATCTGGCCTCTCTGCTGGCTCAGATGTAGGCCTCTGTGATGGTCCCACCGCGTCGGATCTGCGATTTTCTACCTCTGTAGTGCGGAGCGAGTCTTTACGCTTGTGTTGGAGCGGTGTAGTAGTTCTGCGTGGGCGGTTCCTTAGCGATGCTTTGTTGACCCACACCTCAAGCGGGCACAGTCACTCTCAACACTCCCCCTTATGCCATTTCGGCGGTGTGGACACGCAGAAAATCTTGGGCTGGTCCCTGAACCCCATCCTCGGAGAGCTGCCCGATGGTGTGGGTGACCTCTCCTAGGGGTGAGCGTGGCTCTGGGCCCTCGAGATCGACCACGGCCTGTGGGTGAGCTGAACTTTGTACAGAGGACCCTTAAACTTCTTCCCAAATCCGGGGTGGAACTAGACGACCTAGTCCCTCTTACGTTGTCTCTCCCTTACAGTCCGCTCATTGATTCTCACTTTTTCAACCCTTATTGCGGCTTCCACTAGCTTGCTAAATTCTGTGATTCCCAAGGCGGTGAGTGTATCTTGATATTGTCATTCAGTCCCTCTTCAAATCTCTTGCACCTTTCACCGTTAGGGACTATTTCCCTTCCATAGCGGCTTAACCGAACAAACTCCTTCTCATACTCGGCCATCGACAAGCTCTGCCTCGAGTTAATGAATTCCCTTCTTCTCTCTTCGGTATACTGTACCCACATATTTCTTCTTGAACTCGAGAGAGGAAGAAGTCCCAAGTTCTGACTTGGGCTGCACTTCACTGACACTGTGTCCCACCATCCGTAGGCATCGTCTTGTAACAAGGATATAGCGACTTCTAAGTTACGCTCTAGGGTGCGATGAAGTTGTTTTAAGACTCTGCCGTTCTGTTCAACCAATTCTCTACCGCAATGAGTCATCTTCTCTCTTGCCATAGAAGTCCACAGCTCCAAACTTCCTTAGCCTTTCCAGGTGTGATTTCTGCTGTGGAGCTGGTGGTGGTGGTAGTGCTGGCATTACCCCGGCCATTTGTCTGAAGAAGTCGGTCATTTGTTGGAACATGGCCTGTGGAGGCTGAGCAGGCTCTGCTTGAGCTGATGGAGCAGATTCTCTCATGCCCCCAGTCTCAGCTGCTGCAGGTGGAGCATGACTCTCCACTTCCTCCTCAACGGCTCTCTGAGATGAAGGGTCCATATCCTATTCAAAATAAGAAAGATAAACAGATCTGCGTTAGTGTCACCTCGACTCTTACAAATGCAATGCATGGTATGGACTCAATCTAGGCCGAGAAACGCCTAAACCGTGCTCTGATACCACTAAATGTGACACCCCTTACCCGTGTACAGTATACCCGAGTAAGTAATGCCACCTGGTGTACCGGCACACTCTAATATTCCTCAATTAATTTAGACAATGCTTTACGCCGGCAAGATGGCCACCCAAAGAGGGGCTTGAGCTGGGGCCCACTAAGCCAGGGTGTGACAATAAAAAAAGTCCCACCATCCGTAGGCATCGTCTTGTAACAAGGATATAGCAGCTTCTAAGTTCTGCTCTGGGGTGCAGTGAAGTTGTTTTAAGACTTTGCCCGTTCTGTTCAACCAATTCTCGGCTGCAACAGAGTCATCTTCTCTCTTGCCATAGAAGTCCACAGCTCCAAACTTCCTTAGCCTTTCCAGGTGTGATTTCTGCTGTGGAGCTGGTGGTGGTGGTGGTGCTGGCATTACCCCGGCCATTTGTCTGAAGAAGTCGGTCATTTGTTGGAACATGGCCTGTGGAGGCTGAGCAGGCTCTGCTTGAGCTGGTGGAGCAGATTCTCTCATGCCCCCAGTCTCAGCTGCTGCAGGTGGAGCATGACTCTCCACTTCCTCCTCAACGGCTCTCTGAGATGAAGGGTCCATATCCTATTCAAAATAAGAAAGATAAACAGATCTGCGTTAGTGTCACCTCGACTCTTACAAATGCAATGCATGGTATGGACTCAATCTAGGCCCAGAAACGCCTAAACCGTGCTCTGATACCACTAAATGTGACACCCCTTACCCGTGTACAGTATACCCGAGTAAGTAATGCCACACGGTGTACTGGCACACTCTAATATTCCTCAATTAATTTATACAATGCTTTTGCATATAATTTATGAAATACAATTTATTTAAACCATTTATCAAAAGTATCATTCATTTAAGGTTCTGAAAATTTTAAAGAGAATCCGGCGGAGTACCGGCTAAAAATGGAGAAAACCGTTCTTCGGAACCTGTTAAAAATACTTCCAATATACAATTTCATTCATTCTCAACTCCAATATCATCACAAAACTCAATATCAAGATATCAACAATTTTTCAATTTCAGGTCTCAACAACCTTTTCATTGCTCAAAACATCCCTTTCTCAGGGTTCTCATATATAAACAACCATTAAATACTCAAATTAATACCATACATGACCATAAATCTTTATTATTTACAATAAGCTCAAAATACATTGCATAAATCCCAAATACATATGAGAAATAAAAATTTAATTACAAAATGACAAAATGACATCTAGTGTCCTACCAATGCACTGCAGGTGACGAGGTGACACGGACACTGAGCAGAACTGCCGGATGGACTCACCCAGTCTGTGGTCTACTGGGCTCGCGATCGGGATCTCCAGTACCTACGCGTGGCAAAAGCAGCGCTAAGCAATAATGCTTAGTGGTGCAATAATATAATAAAAGAAAATAGCAAGAAAATAAATGTGTATAGAATGTGTATGCTTTCTTTGTTTGGTATTGATATATTCATTGTTTCATTTACGTTGTTCACTTTTATTCATTTGGTTGCCCCAAGTAACCTACACTAGATGACTGGACTGGATAACGGGTAAGGCGCCTTTGGGTACCTAGTACCTCGGGCGTCACACCATCGGTCACATACGTATCTCCGGTGTGCAGCAACTAACAAGCTGTAAATAATATCCGGCACAAGGCCAAGTCTCAATACAAAGTCAGAATGGCTAAAAGCCATGAAATCACAGAATGGCATTTTTTCCATGTGCGATCGCTAATCGAACCCTATTGGCATGCCAAACTATCCAAACCAATCTTGTTAGGTATACTAGGGCATTTGAAACTCTTAAATTTGTCAATTTGTGAATTTCAACTTTTTTGGTGTCACTATTCATCATTGGTCAACAAAAATGTTGACTTTTAGAATAAAAATGTGTACATCAACTTTGGCACTCCCAACATACCACATTTGGTGTTTAAAACTTGTTGGCATTAAGTGTTTTTGCCATTCCAAAGTGTAACTCAACACAAACAGATTTTTCAATTTTGGTGAGTCAACTTTACTGTTCCATTGGACACTGTTACTGTTGGAATTTGAGGAAATGTAAAACATGAAAGTTGTTCCTTATTTTTTCTAGTTGAATTTCCTTTTTTGAATCACTCCATTTGGATTTTTGTAGCTCCAGATATGGCTCAAAAACCCAAGCTGTCCGGATATGCATTTTGCAGAAATTTACCATATCTACAGTGCATGAACAGTAACTTGAGTCACTTGGTTGAATGGGTTCTGGCCATAATTTGGGGTAGGTTCCTTCATTAAAGTTGTTTGTCTATGTCTTAACTTGTTGCTGTAAAAATTTCAGGCCAATTGACCAAATCTACAGTGAGTTATGGCCACTGTTCATTTGGCAAATTCTGCAGAATTCAGTGCAGGACATCCGGATTGTGGCTGAGTTTTGACCCTTTTTCTTTGGTCTTTTGGGCATGGTTTCTTCAGCAAAAATGTGCCATTGTAAGCCTAGTTTCATGTCCAATTGGCCAAACTTCAATTGGACTACCATTGCCCAAGTTATGGCAGTGCAAAGGGACTGAAATTTCAGTCCCTATGCTACTGTCCATAGGGCAGCCTGCAACCTCACCTTGCCATAGTGTTTTTCAGTCCCATTTATGGTCAACACATCTAAAATGGTCATTAATTGACCATTACAATGTGCCCTAACAATTTCCTAAGCCAAGTCACACTTTCACCTTTCCAAACCCTAATTTCCGTATGAATTTTTACAACATGCTTTAATTAACTATCTCATTCCATAATCACATGCATACATGGTTTAATCTTGATCTCTAGTCCACTTTAAGTCCATCAAAACACTCATTCCTTTTTATTCAATAGGGCTGCCGAAACCTAGGGCATGGATAGACATAGATTTCATTCATTTTAGTCACAAATTCCTACTTATTCCAAGTCTCTAACATAGAATTTAAAAAGCTTTAGATGTATATATGCACTAACCTTGTTTGGGCAGAATTTTCCCAAGCAATTCCTTCACTTTCTTGGCTTTTCTTGGCTGCCAAAGGCTTTAGCAAGGTGCTAGGGCAAGTTTTAGTGAAGCTAGGTTAGGATTTTATGGTGAGACAAGGTAGGAAATCAAGCTTGCTTGGTTGAGCTCCAATGGAGGGTGGAAGGGAAGGGTTCACGTTTTGGTGGAGAAGAAGGAGAAGAAGAGCAGCTGGTTTTTAATTCCTTTAGCCCATTTTTAGTCTCTTTTATTGGTTAACTAATTGGGTATTTTATTGTGATTGGAGGAAATTTTTAAATGACATCATAATTTGTCATAATTTGCTTTTTATTTCATTTTTCTTTTCTTTTCTTTTCGACCACATTTCAATTTAATTTTTAGCAATATTTATTCATATTTTGAGTCATAATAATTATTTACTTAACTGGACAAGTCGGCCAAAATTCACCTCTGAAGGCGAAATGACCAAAATGCCCTCCGTTTGGCTTAACGGGTCAAAATTGGCTGTACCGATTGAAAATTTTTTCTAGGTATTTTCTTGGCATTCTAATGCCATGGGAACCTCAATTACCCTTCTCTGGAGTCCCAAAAATTATTTTATAATTTTTCCCCCGGGTCTAGGGCTCCTCGTTGCGAGAACCGCAACTTCCCTCCGGTTACCCATTGCTAGGACACCGACTCGTTTAACTTGATTGTATTTTATTTCTAAAATTTTTACTAAATTTTTCTTGTTAATATTTGAGTTAATTATGGTTCATGACTTTAGTTTGAATATTTTTCCGGACATTCTAGCTGTCCGGACCGACACCGGTCACCGGAACAGTAGGATGTACGGAGTGGTTATCGGGAGGGTGTTACAGAAACACGCAATTTTACAATGTTTCAGTACTAGAACTTAAAATAAATCCAAAATAAACTTAGCTCTAACGTGTTAAATTCGACGTTCTCGAAATTTTATGTTTCGGGTTACTATTCATTGCACTATTCTAGTCAAATAGTTGACTTTTTAAGGTTTACTTGGTATGGGAACTCTAACTTCACCCACATACCACATTTTGGTCATTAAACTTATTGGTTTTGGTCATTTTCTCAAAGCTTAGGTCATTTTGGCAAAATTGCCAATTTTCGGTTTTGGTTCTCCGAAGTTGCACTGTTCCATTGGTCGATCTACTGTTGGAATTCGACAAAACTTCCTTCATAGAAAATGTTCCTTATTGTCTTAAGTGTATTCTCATTTTTAGATCACCTCAATCGGAGTTTTGTAGCTCAAGTTATGGCCAAAATAAGTTTACTGTTCACGTGTACTGTTCATACTGAGATTTTGGTGCTGGCAGATTTTTGGTCCAACTTTGGTTAATAATTTGATCAAGTTAAGTTCATAATTTGGTCTCACTTTCTTCATATGAAATGTTGTACTATGTCTTAGGTTTCCATCGGTTCAAGAATCGCCTAAATCCGAGTTTTCTAGAGAGAGTTATAACCATCCAAACATTGCTGCTCAATGAAAATTCTGCAGAATCTCAGTACAGTAAATTTAACTTTGCTCAACGATTTGAATGAGTTAATGGCCTAATTTGGGTTGGTGTTCTTCATGAAAGTTTTAGGTCTATATCATATCTAATTGCTGGTAAAATGTCAGATCAATTTGACCTACCTAGCTGGAGTTATGACCAAATGAACAGTTACTGTTCATTTGGTCAGTTTAGTGCAGTGGCAGCCTGCTATCAACTCAATTTGGTCAATTGTTTCACCAAGTTTTGGTCAGTTTTTGGCTATGGTTCCTTAATGAAAATTGTGCTCTTTTATGTCTATTTTCATCTCCAATTGGTGGCATATCAATTGGACTTGTAAAATTTGAGTTTTGGTCCTTCAAAGTGGGTTTGGTCATGTTGCCAGCAGCATGACCATTGACCTACGAATTTAACTTAGTTTCCTATCATTCCCACACAAGTTATTTGGTCATAATTGACCATTATTTCACTTCACAATAGATTAAACATGAAATTTATGTATTTCTCCAAATTTTGGTTCATAAACCCTAGCATTGAAAACCCTAACTCATCATTTTCATGCCTTTAACTAGTTCTAATGGTTTAAATGTTAATCATTTAACTATGTAAAGTTTCTAAACTCATTCAATTGCATCATATTCATGCAAACCATACTCCTCCCAACCAGGCCAAATTTCAGCAATGGTCATTCTCCCATGTTTGTTTCATTTAATCAAGTTCTAAGCTTACTTTCAACCATCACATGTGCATTTGAATGGATAAATGAAGAGTTTAGCATACTAACCTTTGTGTAGCAATTTTCTTCCTCCTTTCCTTCAAATTTTCCTTCTTTCTTTCTTGCTCAATCCTCTTCTCAAGTTGCCTAGATAAGCTTTAACTATGGTGGCTAATTTTTCTATGGTGAAATCTTATGATTTTCAAGCTCAAAATTGAGCTTTAATGGAGTTTGTGGAGATGGAGAGTTAAGAAAAAGAGAGAGATGAGAGAGGAGATGAAGGTTGACGGAAATGAAGAAGAAAAAAAACCAATTTCTTTTCTTTTTATTTTGCTTATGGAAGACCACAAAGTCACAATTTAATAATTCATTTAAATAAATTCTTTTATGATATCACCTTTGACTTTTCTAACTTCTTTCTTTTCTTTTCTTTTCTTTTTTTTTCTATTAGTTCTTTAATTTAATTCTCGATTCCGAAATTTTATTTTCTCCGATTTTATTTGACAGTTAGGTCAGGAGTCAGCTCTCGGGATCAATTGACCAAATCGCCCCTCGCCGGTTCATCCCGGTTTGCAAATAATCCAATATTTCTTCCGGTTCCCTGACCTAATTATTTGACTGACTTAATAGCTCTTTTTCGTGATTTTCTCTTTTCCACAGTGTTCATAAGGGTCCTAAGGACCGCAGCGTCACTTTTTACGGTTCGAAATTTGAGTTTAAAATGACTTCGCAGTCGTTCCCGATGAGGTTACTCATCGTTATGACTCTCGGCTCGTTTAACCTCTTATGTTCTGTTTTTCTTATTTGTAGTTAACTAATTAAACATTACTAATTATTTGTGCTTATGGCTTCTCATGTTGTCTTAGGTGTGGCCCTAATCCCATTAATTGTCCGGACCGACACCGGTCACCGGAACAGTGAAATATACCAGGCTATACAACGGGGGTGTTACAATTCTCCCCCCCTTAAATAAATTTCGTCTCGAAATTTTTACCTGGTATCAATCTCTGAACAGCTGTGGGTGTTGTCTCCTCATGTCCTCCTCTCGTTCCCAAGTAGCTTCTTGGCCCGAATGATGGTTCCACAGCACTTTTACCAACGGTAGACCGCTTATTCCGTAGCTGCTTCACCTCATAAGCCAGAATCTTTATGGGTTCTTCTTCATATGTGAGGTCTGGATTTACTTCTATTTCTTCTACTGGTAGTACATGAGATGGGTCTGATCGGTACCTCCTCAACATGGACACATGGAAGACATTATGTATCTTCTCCAACTCTGGAGGTAGTGCCAACCGATATGCCAAAGGACCCACTCTTTCCAGAACCTCATATGGCCCGATAAAACGATGACTTAGTTTCCCCTTTCTGCCGAATCTCATAATCCTCTTCCAAGGAGAAACCTTGAGGAAAACTTTCTCACCCACTGCATACTCAATATCCCTTCTCTTCAAATCAATGTAAGACTTCTGACGATCTGATGCAGCTTTAAGTCGATCTCTGATCACCCGGATTTTCTCTTCAGTCTGTTGAACAATTTCGGGTCCAATCATCTTTCTTTCACCCACGTCATCCCAACACAACGGGGTTCTACATTTTCTGCCATACAAAGCTTCATATGGAGGCATCCCAATGCTTGATTGGTAGCTGTTGTTATAAGCAAACTCAATCAAAGGCAAGTGTGTATCCCAACTACCCTCAAACTCAATCACACAAACCCGTAGCATATCCTCCAAGATCTGAATTACCCTCTCAGACTGGCCATCTGTCTGTGGGTGGAATGCAGTACTGAAGTTCAATCTAGTTCCTAGGGCTCTCTGAAGACTATCCCAGAATCTAGAAGTGAACCTAGGATCTCTGTCTGATACAATGGATACTGGCACTCCATGCAGTCTCACAATCTCATCAATGTACAACTTGGCCAATCTTTCTAAACTGTAGTCCATTCGGACTGGCAGAAAATGAGCAGACTTAGTCAGTCTGTCAACAATGACCCAAATTGCATCATGACTCTTCTGTGTCCTCGGAAGTCCCATCACAAAATCCATCGTTATTCTCTCCCATTTCCACTCTGGTACTGGTAGTGGATGTAACAACCCAGCGGGTACTTGATGCTCTGCCTTTACTTGCTGACAAGTTAGGCATTTGGATATAAACTCTGCCACATTCCTTTTCATACCCATCCACCAGTAATGCTCCTTTAGCCCTCTATACATTTTTGTGCCACCAGGATGCATGGCAAAATGAGACTCATGTGCTTCCTTCAAAATGATCTTCCTCAATTCAACATCATTAGGAACACATATTCTGCCCTGGTGTAGCAGTAGACCATCATCTCTGATTGAGAATTCTGGTTTCTTGCCCTGCTGGACTTCTTCCAACAATTTCTGATACTTCTGATCATTCTGAGCAGCCATTCTAATCTGATCAATCAACACTGGCTGTACATGCCATGCAACTGCTGTCTGCCCATCATCACTAATCCCTAAGCTGGCATGCAATGATCTTAACTCATGTACCAAAGACAAAGGAGTAACCCGTAGGCTTGCCATAGTCTTGCGACTTAGGGCGTCAGCCACAACATTAGCTTTCCCTGGCTGATAGTCTATCAGACAATCATAGTCTTTTATCAACTCTAACCATCTCCTCTGTCTCAAATTCAGCTCTACTCTTATGATCTGTGTAGATGTAACATTTCTCCCCATACAAATAATGTCTCCAGATCTTAAGAGCAAACACAATGGCTGCAAGCTCCAAATCATGTGTCGGATAATTCCTCTCATGCGGTTTTAGCTAGCGTGATGCATAGGCAATGACATTTCGATCTTGCATCAACACACAACCTAACCCGTTGTGAGAAGCATCGCTGTAAACTGTATATTCTTTACCCGGTGTGGGTAAAGTTAGGATTGGAGCTTCAGTCAAACATCTCTTCAATTCATCAAAACTCTGCTGGCATTTATCCGTCCACTGAAATTTTACATCTTTTCTAAGCAGCTTGGTTAATGGAGATGCCAACATGGAGAATCCCTTCACAAATCTACGGTAGTATCCAAATAAACCTAAAATGCGAATCTACGTGACATTTCGGTGGCCTCCAATTAAGGATGACTTCAATCTTACTTGGATCTACCTTGATGCCCTCTTACGATACTACATGCCCCAAGAAAGATATTTCCTTCACCAAAATTCACACTTGACAATTTGGCATATAGTGCTTTCTCCCTCAAAGTCTGCAGTACAATCCGCAAATGTCTATCATGCTCTTCTGCATTCCTCGAGTAGACCAATATATCATCAATGAATACCACAACAAACTGGTCGAGGTATGGTCTGAAGATAGTGTTCATCAGATCCATAAAAGCAGCCGGAGCATTAGTTAACCCAAATGGCATAACTAGGAACTCATAATGGCCATAGCGGGTTCTGAAGGCAGTTTTAGGAATACTTTGCTCTTGTACCTTCAGCTGATAATAACCTGATCTCAGGTCAATTTTGGAGAACACAGCTGCACCCCTCAACTGATCAAACAAGTAATCAATACGGGGTAATGGATATCTATTCTTTATTGTCACCTTATTCAACTGCCGATAATCAATACACAAGCGGAGAGTGCCATCTTTCTTCTTTACAAACAACACTGGCGCTCCCCAAGGTGACACACTAGGGCGGATGAAGCCCTTGTCAAGCAGTTCTTGCAACTGCACTTTCAACTCTTTCAATTCTGCAGGTGCCATTCTATATGGCGTTATGGAGATTGGGTCCACACCAGGCATAACATCAATCTCAAACTGCACCTCTCTTTCTGGAGGTAATCCTGGCAATTCATCAGGAAATACATCCGGAAAGTCACATACCGTAGGGATGTCCCTTAGTGCTGGACTCCCCACCTGGGTGTCTATCACATGTGCCAAGTATGCTTCACACCCCTTTCTGATCATTCTTCTGGCTAGTGCAGCCGAAATGATGTTTGATGGCAGTAAATGCCTCTCCCCGTGTATTACCACATCACCGTATAGAGGGAGACCAAAAGTGACTGTCTTCAGTCTACAGTCAATCATAGCATGATGCCTGGCTAACCAATCCATGCCCAAGATAATATCATACTCTCTGAAGGGCATTTCAATCAAGTCTGACAGGAAAACATGTCCTTGGATCACCAAAGGACAGTCTCTATAAATTCTGTTGACCCGGACTTCTTGTCCTAAAGGACTAGTTACTAGCACTTCAAAACCCATTTACACACATGAAACAGCAAGTGAACTAACTATGCTAGCACTAACATATGAATGGGTTGAACCCGGATCAAACAATACAAATACTTCTTGATCAGAGATAGAGAATGTACCAGCTACCACATGAGAAGTCTCGGCCTCTTCACGCTATCTCATTGCGTAGATTAGTTGAAGCACTTCCTTGTCTGGCCCGACCAATTGTGCCACTTTGCAAGCGGTGCCTCTACCTCTGCCTCTTCCTCTACCAGCATTTGTGAACCTGCGGGAGCGGGACTGCGAATAGATCCTCGGCGAGTAGGAGTTGGACCATATCTCGGAGCACTAGTACAGTCTCTAGCTAAATGACCCTTGCCTCATGATTAAAGCAGGCTCCAGTGGCCCAATAACACTCTCCCCCATGAATCTTGCCACAAGTCTCACGGGCGGGCATCGTGAACCCTCGCTGATGGCGGCCGGACCTAGGGGTCTCTGTCCGGAAAATCTGCCTCTACTAAATCTTCCACCCCGACCCCTGCTGGGTCCACTAAACTTCTTTCTCTTTCCAGAGGTAGCACCAGAACTCTGTTCAACTGATTTTTCCCCCTTGTCTTTTTCTGATTTCTCTTGTGAACCCTTCCTCACTGCCCCTTCTGATTCTATCCTTTCTAATTCCAAGGCTTGTGATATTAATTCATCAAAATTCTGATGTCTGAAACCCACAACTTGCATTCTCAGACTCTGCCTTAGCCCGGACTCAAACCTCTTGCATCTATCTCTGGGGGTGGAGACTAAGCTTCCAGCATAGTGGCTTAGCCTTGAGAAATCTCTCTCATACTGCTCTGATTCGGTTCCCTTGTTTCAAACTCAAAAATTCTTGCAGTTTCTGATCAACATATGCATCTGGGATGTATTTCTGTCTGAACTCTCTGATGAAATCATCCCAGGTCAGCACTGGTGGTTCAGCCAAGCTGTGGGGGATGGTCTTCCACCAATCATACGCATCCCCTTGTAGTAGCGACACAGAATATTCAAACTTTAGTTCATCTGGGCAGTGCAATTTTTTAAACACTCTGTCCATTCTTTCAAGCCATTGCTCTGCCTCTAAAGGGTCCACTGTACCCTTAAATTCTGCAGCCCCATACTTTAGCAATTTATCAAACTGTCTGGCTGGAGGCAATGGTTGTGCCACAGGTGGTTGGGGTGGAGCTTGAGCAGGCATACCCCCAGCCATTTGTTGAAACATCGCAGCCATCTGCTGTGCAAATTGTGCAGGGAACTGCGGCATTTGTGGGGCTGGTGCTGCTGACCCACTAATATTCGGTAAAGCTGGGGCTTCTCCTTGTGCCTCAGCTTCAACAGACTGCTCGACTGAGCGATCCCCTTCTTCCATTTCAGGCCGAAGTTAGGGTATCTCCTGAACAAGTAACACATGGAGATTTCCCCCCGTTAGTTCATATTCATGATGTAATGCACTGTATGTAACAATTATGGACATTGAGCAGTTGTACTTAACAAAGAAAAGACACAAATTCACAATTTAAAACATAATTCAAAACCAGGCTCTGATACCACTAAAACATGTCACACCTTACCCCTCTGTAAGGCATAACATGATCCCGTAGAATACCTAATGAACTACCGAACTTTACCTACCGATAACTCATTAAGTACCCTACAAGGGATTTTAAAACAATTTTCTTATCTTTGACAAGTGGTGAGCATTTCTAATAAGTATTTAAAACATTTAGTTGAAATTAAAACTAATTAATATTTTTGGCCATTTTAGTTTTCCGCAAATCTTATAAAAATTTTGACAGAGTTTCCTCTGTATTTTGAGAAAACCGTTCTTCAAATACCTGAAATAAAAGCACTTCCAATAATTATCTAACCACTGCTTCAAATTCATACTCAATCTCAACCAATTTCTCAAAATTCACAAGTTCAAAAATTCTCAAAATACTGTCCATCAATATCATTTATTCATATTCCATTCAAGATAAACAATTTATATATTCATCATACTAAAATTTACATTCCAAAAGTCCAAATTAAAATTTATTACAACTTTTATACAAACTTTGTACAAGCTGCTCAAGACCCATGTACATGTCCATACATTTATGTGCAATATATAAATTAAAAGAAATATTCTGATTAGGGTATAAATTATACCCGAAAACTTTAGGCTGGTAGCTTCTCACACCTCAGCAGCTCAGTCTGCTGCTCCTCTAGTCTCTGTATCTGCGACAGCAATAAAAGCTATCGCTGAGTACTAGGACTCAGTGGTGCACAATATACTAAAATAATCTTTATGCAAAACTTAAAGCACATTCATTCAAAATTTTGGCTAAACATGAAAATTAAATACAATTATGCATTGTAAGATTTTACATGTAAACCAAGTTCATTTCAAAGTATCAAAACACATTTCATAAAACCCACAGTTAGATCACGCCATTCGAAACAAATAGAATCTCAATAGCCAGAGGCTAAAGAGAAATCACATGAATCTCAATAGCCAGAGGCTAAAGAGAAATCATATCACAAGGCTAGCTAGCTCAAATATATGGATATCCATTCACATCCTCTTCTACTGGCACACCTCAACACTTCTCCAGAGAAGGAATCAAAATTCGAAACTAATTACCCCCACTAGTCGTGCTAGTGAGGTGTTCAAATATGTGGTCATGACACTGTGGTTTCAAAACTTATCTTAACAATTTGCTAAACATTGTCTTTTCAAATATACATAATAACTTTCAATAATTTAGATCAAACATCATAAAAATGCCATAATCCAATATTTCATATTGTTCAAAACGATATGCAAAAAATGATTATAAAAGTATATGTTGTGCACAAACCTCAAACGAGTCGCCTGTTGGCCTTGACTCTACTCCTCGGGTTCTGTCCCGGTATTCTTTTCCACTAAAACACGCAATTTTACAATGTTTCAGTACTAGAACTTAAAATAAATCCAAAATAAACTTAGCTCTAACGTGTTAAATTCGACGTTCTCGAAATTTTATGTTTCGGGTTACTATTCACTGCACTATTCCAGTCAAATAGTTGACTTTTTAAGGTTTACTAGGTATGGGAACTCTAACTTCACCCACATACCACATATTGGTCATTAAACTTGTTGGTTTTGGTCATTTTCTCAAAGCTTAGGTCATTTTGGCAAAATTGCCAATTTTCGGTTTTGGTTCTCCAAAGTTGCACTGTTCCATTGGTCGATCTACTGTTGGAATTTGACAAAACTTCCTTCATAGAAAATGTTCCTTATTGTCTTAAGTGTATTCTCATTTTTGGATCACCTCAATCGGAGTTTTGTAGCTCAAGTTATGGCCAAAATAAGTTTACTGTTCACGTGTACTGTTCATACTGAGATTTTGGTGCTGGCAGATTTTTGGTCCAAATTTGGTTAATAATTTGATCAAGTTAAGTTCATAATTTGGTCTCACTTTCTTCATATGAAATGTTGTACTATGTCTTAGGTTTCCATCGGTTCAAGAATCGCCTAAATCCGAGTTTTCTAGAGAGTTATAACCATCCAAACATTGCTGCTCAATGAAAATTCTGCAGAATCTCAGTACAGTAAATTTAACTTTGCTCAATGATTTGAATGAGTTAATGGCCTAATTTGGGTTAGTGTTCTTCATGAAAGTTTTAGGTCTATATCATATCTAATTGCTGGTAAAATTTCAGGTCAATTTGACCTACCTAGCTCGAGTTATGACCAAATGAACAGTTACTGTTCATTTGGTCAGTTTAGTGCAGTGGCAGCCTGCTATCAACTCACTTTGGTCAATTGTTTCACCAAGTTTTGGTCAGTTTTTTGCTATGGTTCCTTAATGAAAATTGTGCTCTTTTATGTCTATTTTCATCTCCAATTGGTGGCATATCAATTGGACTTGTAAAATTTGAGTTTTGGTCCTTCAAAGTGGGTTTGGTCATGCTGCCAGCAGCATGACCATTGACCTACGAATTTAACTTAGTTTCCTATCATTCCCACACAAGTTATTTGGTCATAATTGACCATTATTTCACTTCACAATAGGTTAAACATGCCATTTATGTATTTCTCCAAATTTTGGTTCATAAACCCTAGCATTGAAAACCCTAACTCATCATTTTCATGCCTTTAACTAGTTCTAATGGTTTAAATGTTAATCATTTAACTATGTAAAGTTTCTAAACTTATTCAATTGCATCATATTCATGCAAACCATACTCCTACCAACCAGGCCAAATTTCAGCAATGGTCATTCTCCCATGTTTGTTTCATTTAATCAAGTTCTAAGCTCACTTTCAACCATCACATGTGCATTTGAATGGATAAATGAAGAGTTTAGCATACTAACCTTTGTGTAGCAATTTTCTTCCTCCTTTCCTTCAAATTTTCCTTCTTTCTTTCTTGCTCAATCCTCTTCTCAAGTTGCCTAGATAAGCTTTAACTATGGTGGCTAATTTTTCTATGGTGAAATCTTATGATTTTCAAGCTCAAAATTGAGCTTTAATGGAGTTTGTGGAGATGGAGAGTTAAGAAAAAGAGAGAGATGAGAGAGGAGATGAAGGTTGACGGAAATGAAGAAGAAAAAAAACCAATTTCTTTTCTTTTTATTTTGCTTATGGAAGACCACAAAGTCACAATTTAATAATTCATTTAAATAAATTCTTTTATGACATCACCTTTGACTTTTCTAACTTCTTTCTTTTCTTTTCTTTTTTTTTTTCTATTAGTTCTTTAATTTAATTCTCGATTCTGAAATTTTCTTTTCTCCGATTTTATTTGACAGTTAGGTCAGGAGTCAGCTCTCGGGGTCAATTGACCAAATCGCCCCTCGCCGGTTCATCCCGGTTTGCAAATAATCCAATATTTCTTCCGGTTCCCTGACCTAATTATTTGACTGACTTAATAGCTCTTTTTCGTGATTTTCTCTTTTCCACTGTGTTCATAAGGGTCCTAAGGACCGCAACGTCACTTTTTACGGTTCGAAATTTGAGTTTAAAATGACTTCGCAGTCGTTCCCGAGGAGGTCACTCATCGCTGTGACTCTCGGCTCGTTTAACCTCTTATATTCTGTTTTTCTTATTTGTAGTTAACTAATTAAACATTACTAATTATTTGTGTTTATGGCTTCTCATGTTGTCTTAGGTGTGGCCCTAATCCCATTAATTGTCCGGACCGACACCGGTCACCGGAACAGTGAAATATACCAGGCTATACAACGGGGGTGTTACAGTTTGTTAATAAATTACTTTCCATATAAGGTTTTTGTAAAATGAAAGTATTAATTAATATGTGTAGAATTATAATTGAATAAAATAAAAAATTTAGCAATAATAAACAGAATAATAATAATACAAACATTTTTAAAATAAAAATAAAATAGAATGAGAAGCTTTTATTAGTTAAACATTATTTTTTAAGATTTACTTTATTTGTCAAGTTATCTATTTTGAAATATATTTTTAAAAAAATTTTTAGATTTTTATTTATTCATGTATTAAATTTTAACTGTTATACTAATTTAAAGAAACTAATTTCATTTTCTCTTTTTTGTTTTGAAAGTATAGAACTTGTTTGGCTGTTCGCTTAGGCTCATCAAAATGTCTAACATTTTTTTTCTTACGGATTTGGAAAATGTTTTAGGAAGATATTTATAGAAATTAATATAAAAGCAGAAATATTAATTTTAATCCATAAAAATACTTTTTAAAATATGAAAGGTAATTTTTTGTGCAGACCTATATTTGTGTGATTTTGTGGGTATGTGCATTGAAGCCATGAGGAATTCGATGATGAAAAAATTATATAACTATGAAATATATTTAAAGGTATTAAAAATAGATAATCATATATATGGCATATTTCTTACAAAAAATAATTTTGAAGAGTAAAAAATGATTAATTAATTTAAATAAATGTTTTTTTTAATTTAATTTTGGGATTTATTTAAAAAAAAAAAAAAACTAAACCTAATTGGGCTCTGTGGGTTCAGTGAGGCCTAGTGAGAAATTTTGATTAAATAAACAAAGCTCACCATTTTTTTCTAAAGAAAAATAAAGGAAAATAAAAATTAAATAGGAAGTTTTTCTCTTTAAGACTCCTTAAATCTTCATGTTTTGAAATTGCATAAACTTCCCATATAATTTTTTACTTAAACCCTATAACAAAGGGAGGAGGGAAAAGAGAGAGAGAGAGACACACAGAGAGAGAGAGAGAGAGACTCATCTGACCACAAAAAAGAAGAGACTCTCTCTCATCCTCCCTTCTTATTTCCAATCTTTTCTTTGCTTTCTTGGTTCTTACTTATTTTAAGAAAATATTCAAGATTTGATTAGAGGCGAGTGTTACTAAGTGATAAATATTCAAGAAACATATCATATGTTGTATTTTCATGATTATTTGCTTTTAATTTGTCTTATATGTTCATAACATACATATTTATATGGTGAATTTAAGGAAAATTAACAAATCTACTCATGTTTTTTTTTTCTAAGTTCACGTTTTTATTAATTTTTGCAATTTTTATTTTTTCAAAAATTGTACAAAAATTATATTTATATTCTTTATGAAATTCTAATAATTTTAAGCTTAAAAATAATGAAAAGGCCTTCTGATTTAAGTTGGTTATGACTATTCAAAATTAGGATATTTGCAAAATTTGATCTACAAAATAGCTGGATTGCAAGGCCTATATCTTCCCCGATTTTTAATCTTTTTCTGTATTTTTTTATTTTAAAAATAAGTTTAAGATCTTTTTAATCACGATTTTTAATCTTTTCCATTGGTTTCATGTCAATACCTTTTGGGGTTTGTGAAATATGTCGATTTTGAAAAAGTAGTACAATCTGTCTTTGATGTAAAATAATAATAAACCCTAATTTTTGTAAATTTTTGAAGGAGGTTTTTTTTTTTATTAGTTATTAAATTTATAATTTTGTATGACGTATTGGCATATTTTTGAAATTTTTATTTAATTTTTGTACATGTTTTGATAATATTAAAATTTTAAATTTCAAAGTTTATAATTTTTTTTTAAGTTTTAAATTATATTTTGATTTAATTTTAATGTTGTATATGATGTGATATAGTATTATGAAGTGTTAGAATTGGATTAGAAGACCCTTGACCATTACGTAATTGTAGTCAAAATAAAAGTCTAAATTAATTAGGATATAAGTATTAGATTTTAATATAAATTGTTATTAATTTATTTCATATTATAAATAAAATTGATAAGTAACCCTAAGATAAGTATTAAAAAGAGCAATGATTATGTGAAACTTAATGAGAACAAGACAAAGATAAACATGCTATACTATAAGAGAATGTATTTTTTCAAGAGTAATTTCTTCCAATGGCAACTATATTATTTTAAGTTAATTGTCCATAAATTTTCAAAATAATGATTTTGTATGCAATATGTAGTAATAATAGGATTTTGTTGCATAAAAAATAAAAATTAACTTTATCTACATTTTTAACCCACTTTTATATGAAAATTAAATTATATAAATATTTGGTAAATTAAAATTAATCTTATTTACAAAAAAATATATTTTGGCATATAAATAAATTAAATTAAATATTTAATAAATTATAAAATAAATTAACACGTTAAAAATAAATTATTTTAGGTTGTAATTATTTGGGCCTTATGCTTTTTTAAAATAAAATATGTGTATAATTTTATTAATTTAATTATTTTTAGGGTAATTTAATAAAATAATAAATTAATTAGTTGAATAGAAACTTGAAGCTGTTTACAAATTAAATTTGTTTGTAAATTAAATTATCAATACTTAATTAATTTTTGTCACTTAGTAAATGTCAGTAAATGTCACTTAATTAAAAGAAACTCTATGGATAATGATTACTTGTGTATGAAATTTATTTATAAACAATAATTACTATTCAAACTATTTGTGCATAAGTTTAAAAATTGCATATTTAGATAAGAAGTTTGATTAAAAAAAAATAATAATAACACATAAGACTTTTAACGAGATTACACCAGGCATAAGGGGGGGTGATTGACGCCTTTCCCTTACATATCCACCATCCCAAATCTAGACATTGAGCTATGATAATAACGGTCGTGCAACCTCTGCAAGGACTAATTTGTCATCCATGACTCTATGGGAAAATCGAGTGCATCAATTAACTTCTACCAGAAATTGATGCCTCAGTCAAATGTCCTCGAAAGAAATAATAAATATATCCCGATTATCATCCAAGTGACGACTCCTATTTATCTATGCCTTTATGACATAAATCCTTAGTACCATTATAGTATTATGAGAAAACGATAGTTGCTAATGAACTCAATTCTATTAAGATTGTATAAATTGTATGTTTAGAAAATGTTATTTAAGGAGGTAATACTTAAGTGAGACCAATCAGACTCCAACATCTTTCCTGAGCATTACTTAGTGTACTTTATGCAATTCCAATAGATAATCTTTCGTCTCACACCACATGACCCACATTTTGTCAAAATAAAAACTAATAAAATATCTTATTCTGACTAGAACATACGTGGCCTCACCAAGGTTGTTCCTAAGTGATGTTGGATCATAACAGAGTATAATAAAAGAGGAAATATTTTTTTTCAAAAAAAAAACTCCAATAAATTTAAAAAAAAAAATTAAAAAAAAATTAAAAAAAAAAAAAACCCTATCAAAGTTGATGTCAGGAGAAACAACGCATCTCATACAGGCAATGCTAAGAGCACAGTATCTGCGATGACTTAATATCAATACACAATCCACTGTCTTCCAAGAAACCAGCATTCATACTTCAGATGCATGTGCACAGACACACGTAATCTAGTAAAACCTCTCTCTGTCATGAGGTGAAGAAAAGTCGATATTTGGACCAAGAGGAATGGTTCCAAATGGATTTATAGAAGGATGGCTTCCATAATAATGACGCTTAATATGTTCCATGTTTACAGTGCTACTCATACCAGGAATTTGGTAAATGTCTTTGGCATAGTTGAACAGGTTTGGGTACTCTCTTAGCAGCTTTTTGTTGCACTTGAAGTGAACTGCGTAAACCTGTAGAAAAAGTACAATTAAATCCATAAGATATACTCACAATCTAATTGGAAAAGTATGTAAAATGCACGTTATTGGTATTTGATAAAGCTCCACAAAGGGCAAACTATGCTGTGGAAGAAATTCAAGATCCCGGATAAAATTCTAGGGATAGTAGTCATTTTTCATAATAATACTAGTTATTTAATATATATATATTTAGAGAGAGAGAGAGAGAGAGAGAGAGAGTTTTTCTATAGTTGCAAAAGAAAAACATTAGTTAGGCCACAAATTACTGTCACTAGACCATAAAACAAATTATTACTAGAAAATAAAAAAATTCTACTTATCTAGACAAACAAGTCAACATGTTGATGGTCATATTCTTAAGACTATATAAATTATTCTAGAATATTGTAGAATATAGAGAAGGCAGCAATTGTTTTAGAGTTTGTTAGCTTGTAGTTGATGTGGCTTTTAGTCATTGGATGAACTGTTGTATATAAACAATATCGAAAGTAAAGAATGTGATCTGCTCATTCCTACAGTTTTTTTCTTTACAAGTTTCTTCATATGCTTGTAGTTGATGTGGCTTTTAGTCATTGGATGGACTGTTGTATATAAATAATATCGAAAGTAAAGAAATGTTATCTGTTCATTCCTCCTGTTTTTTCCTTTACAAGTTTCTTCATATTCTCATCCTTAAATTCTTTTCAGCAGCTGAGAAGGCAGGGGAAAAGAAAATAAAACTTGGGGAAAGCCTGGAATCTTGTAGTCCATGTGTGACATCTTACATGTCCTCCATAGATGAAAAGAGGATTATATGCAAGTCAAGAAATATGTCTGATAATATATCTATATGTACTTTTCATGTGAAAATCTAGTACCTCATCAAATCTTATGAGGGAAACAAACAACCGAATATCTGCTTCGGACAGAGTGTTTCCACATATATAGCGTTGCTTTCCAAGTATTCTGTCACATTTATCAAGTGCTTCATACAATAGTTTAACAGCCTGCAGTGAAGGACCAATGAAATTTTCAACTAAGGAAAGAAATATTCAATAAATGCATACCTGGCCTAGTTTATCCCAAAATAATACACCATTAAATAGCTTACCTCCTCATAAGGCCCTTGCTTCCTTGCAAACCCACATTTATAAACACCATTATTTATACCATTGTATATCCATTCATTGGTTTCATCAATCTGAGTTTGCAAGTGCGAAGGATATAGGTCCAAAGCTGAATTCTCAGCTATATCATTAAATTCAGTATTGAACATTCGAATAATCTCAGAACTCTCATTATTAACAATTGTCTTGAGCTTCTTATCCCATAGCACCTATCACAAAACAAACACAGAACATTATTGAAGAGAATGTAGAAAACAAGAGATAAAAAGACAACTTTATGAGGAATAAACATACAGGAACTGTATATTTTCCAGCATAGTTTGTACTTGCAAGCTCATAAAGTTCCCTTATACTTTTTGCCCCATTCAAAGGGTCAGGCTCAGCTCCTGGTTCCTCTGTCTCTGAAGCAGGAAAAACCCATCCCATATGTTCATCACTGTCCTTGGTTCTTTCCCATATGGGTTTTGCAGACTGAACAGAGTAAGGAAGAAAGAAAAATAACACTTTAGTCATTATAATCTGAATCTATGTATTTCAAAATTTACCGTGAAACTAATGGCTTTCTCAAGTCCTTTAATCTTCAAGTATGCAAGGCACCTGGAAGCCCAGGGACAGGCATATGATATATAAAGATGATACCTTCCGGATTCTGCTGGATATTGACAATTCGGGTCTCGTGAAATAAAGTTGCGGAATGTTGAAACAGTCCTCAAAAAAGCCCCCGAGTCAGACATTTCATCTAATGCAGATCGAGCCATCAGAAAATGACCTTATGAATTACAGAAATTCAAAAAGCTTTAGGCTATCAAACAAAACCAGGATTATTAACAGCAAATCCAAAGGCAAGCTATCTAAAATATAGAATTAGCAAGTGGTAAACAACTAAATTTTATGAGCATCTATACAGAGGTGAAATGACCAAATTTTTTGTCAGAAGCCTGCTGCTAACGATAGGATGACCATCAACACTTCCAGGAGTGCTGCAATTTATTTTGCAACAAGTGATCTCAGGCACTAGAAGGGCATAACACAATACTAATTATTTAAAAGTTCTAATGACTAATGAAAACAAGGAAATTAATTCCATAAGTATTGCAGGAAACTACTCTCTCTCTAAAGCAAAGGAAGAGTTCATCGAGCGTTATCACACAAGGTTCCCGATCTGAATTTCTGAATCTAATTAAACCAATCATTAAGTATGCCAAACTGAAACTAAAAACAGATCAAGTCATGAGCGATTAATTACTAAAAGCACATGAGAAAAAAAAAAAAAAAAAAAGAGTTAAGGAAACCTCAAAAAACCCCTTTTTTTTCTTTGTTTGTGAACTACTTTCATCATTTTTCAACAAGATATCTCTCATCCTCTTGATTGCAACAATTCATCAAATCCATCAATTGCAATTCAACAACGCATGAAACCATGAAATCATAATCTAATGAAACAGTCTGGACAAAAGATTAGGAAATTAGTAAGTGCTTTAGTTACCTTCAAAAAGAACGGAGAGACGAGAAAGGAGATGTTCCTTCTTCTTGCTGGGCCCAAATGCTAAATGGGTTTTGCAAAATCATCACACTCACTTCTCCTTTGTCTTTGTGTGCCTGTTGACTTTGTTTAATTATAAATCTTTTTTCTTTTTCTTTCCGTCTCCTCATTGTGCAATCGGTTTCGGGTAAATAACCCAAGATTTTATAACAAAAAACCCGAATCTTTAAATTAAAAACTGTAAAAAGCAAATTAAATCCAACCAATTGAATTTAAAATTATAGTATTTTGACTTTGGAAGTAATAGTGTCAATTATCAATAATTATAAAATATTTAGCAATTTAACGATTGAAATAGCATTTAGAGTAAGATAGTAGAATTATAAATAAAAACTTCTTATTTTATTAGTTTTCACAATTTTTTAAAATAATCTATAAATAAATTTAAAAATAATAATAAATATAAAATCTAGTTGACATGGAGAGAGTTTAGTAGTCATAGCACTCTTATAATAACTTGGAAATACAGGTTTAGAATTTTGTTATCAAAAAATATATAAAATATAACTCTTCTAAGTGTATGTATGAATATAAAATTATAATTACAAATTTAAAATATAATTGACACATAAGTATATAATTATGATTTACATATATTTATTTAAATTAATTTTTTTAACTGTGCGATGTTGGTTATAATCTTTTTATATATAATTTTGGATTATTTTTTTACATAACATAATATTATTATAATATATTAATTTTAAATAATCAATTAAATTTAGTTATTTGTTATCATAAGATTAAATTACTATGACTGTATATTACTCTTAATTATTGATTTATATATATTTTTTTTTAATTTTTTATATATAATTAGTCAATTAATGCTAAACAAGATAGGAGCGTATTATTTTAATCCATTTTTTTTATTTTATTATTTATATACTCTAAGGTTTCTTAGTTTCACTATTTATATATTTTAGTATAATATAAATATATTAACTGAGAGATTTTTTTTACATATAATTTGAAGTAATTATTATAAAAATTACTTATGGTATTAAGTTTTAGGAGTCTTAACACAAAAAATTAAAGTCAAAATAAAATCAAAATTTATGAACTGTTAAATAATTAACTTTAATTTTTTTATTAATTAAAATTTAAATATTATAAGTTTGTGAATATTTAGAATAATTAAAAAAATAAATTAGTGGAAGTGAGATTTAGTATTTATGAATTTTTATTAATTTTATTACAATGGATTAAATAATTGTTAATGAATTAATAATATTTATATTATTAAGATTATAGAATTACCAAAATTTTAAATTAAAAATTATACCAGAATTTTTTATATAAGTAGAATTACTATTAAAATTATATTAAAAATTTTATTTTATTTTAATTATACTAATATTAGAAATAAAATTTATTTACAAATTTAATTTGTCACATAAACTTTCATAGCGACATATTATTTGTTACAAAAATTATTAACAGTGAATTATTATGAATTAATTAATGATAGATTTATTGTTGCTCAGTATTATTATTAGCAATGTATTCATGTACAATTCACTCAAAATACTATTGTTATTCTTTTTTAGCTTAAGTAATATTCCTAATAGAATATAATTTTGAATTTTAATAAAAAACCAATTTAATCAATCAAATTAAAAAATTTGCAAATATTAATAAATTTTTATATTATTTATTGACAATTTAAATTTAAATATAAAATTAATCTAACTAATTAAATTAAATATATATTTTTTAAATAACTTAAAAGGCTATTCCCTTTGTCTCCCTTTTCAACAATGAAAAAAAATCAATACCCAACACCAAAAGATATGGTTAATGATGGTGGTTATTTAATTTAACTTTTGTGGTAACACTTAATAGGTAATTCTCGATTATATAAATTAAATATGAAAGTTAATTTTATTGATTTAAAGAGAAAATATAATTTTATAGTTTTTGAAATAAGAGATATAACCTTAATTAATTTATAAATTAATTGAAAAATATTCCTAACCGTAAAAATAATGAAATGAAAACATATTTATGAATAAAACTCTAACCATTTTATCTCTATATGTTTCATTTTAGGAAAAAACTATCAAAATAATTTATTAGATGATATATATATATATATATATATATATATATATATATATATAATGTGTTGTATATAGCTGTTTTGCTTCATTTAAGATATCAGATATGAGCAAATCGAGTTTATTAACTATTTATACACATATTTTGGAAGAAATAGAAAAAATATATTCCTATGAGATTTGCAATTCTATTTTTACAAGAATCTATTAAATGGCTAATTAGTTCTTAAATAACTATTATTAACAAATTATATTTCTTTTATAAAATTTTATTTCAGATTGTAATAAAAAACTTAATTAAGTGAAAGTTAAATATAAATAAGACTAAAAATTTTAAATTTATATAAATTTTAAAATTAATTTAAATAATAAAATTAATATAATAATTATAAATAAATATAAGTAATTAAAGGTATTGTTTGCAAATAATAAAAGTATTAAGTCTTTTAAACTTCCTTGCATAATGATAAATTATAACTATCCAACCATAATATATTAAGGTGGGATAGTTATTATAAATTTTGTTGTTGGGCGAATATAATTTGTTCATAAATGAAAATATCGTTATGACGGGTTAAAGTAAACATCATTTATTTCCACTAAAAAATCATCTTCTAATTGTTGGTGGGTAATGCTTTTATTATAAACTATTATTATTATTGTTATTTAAAACTTGTAATTATTATAATTTCAGTATATGATAATTTTAAAATTTAAATCATATACCGGATTTTATTTTGTTAATGATTTTTAGAATAATTAAATCGTTGATATATTTTTTTTAAAATATTTAATAATTAAAATTTTAATTTAAAATTTATATTTTATTTAATGATTTTATTTAATTATCTCATAATATTTTTAAACTTAAATGATATCTACTAATATTTCTAAATTTAAAAGGCTTGTACTTCCCAATAACTTTTTAAATTTAATAGAACTCTGTCTGAACTCTAAATATTTACATAGTTTATATAAAATAAATTATAAATTTAAAAATTTTCATATAATATATTTAAATTTCTTTTATTTAAATGGAATTCTATTTAAATTAGAACTTGTTAATATAAAATTTTATTATATAATGGTATAGCTTGTATTTTTTTAATAAATTTTATGATGAGAATCAAGCTACATCCACGACAAAGGATTTCATCCAAGGTCCAATTACTAGAGCTAGAGCTAAATCACTTCAGAATTTAATTTGTGAAATCATAAGGAGCAAGGATTATAAGCTGGAATGGCATGAAGAAAAATATAAATGATTAAATTTGGTGAAAATTATGCTTAGAAGTGACCAGGTGTCATGTGGAGCATTAGATTACATGGAATAACCTGTGGATATGCATGCACCAGATCTAACCCATGTACATGTATCTGATGGCACCTTTTTCAAGGAATATTCCTTGTTGTTATAACCACCTCTCTTTTGGACTTAAATGCTCTTACTTGCTGCTGTATTAAATTTACTTTTTGTAAGGAGTTTTTAGTCTTTTGATAGATTAATTTTTGTTTGGACTTAAAGCCCCTTACACTGTTACTAAAGTAGGGATATTTTTGTCTTTAGCTTTGAAGCCAAGAGGCTATAAATACAAGTGTAATGAGAGGGTGGAAGACACACTTTGAATATTAATGAATGATTATTTCTGCTCCATTAGTGAGTGAATTGGCTATTACCTTTGTTCTTGTGAAGCTCATTAACTTGCTAAGATTCTATCTTGCAAGGTTTAATGTGCATAATATTCTTGGTTTATTCATTCTCCATATGAATTAGGTCAAGAATCCCATTTCTGATATTTTCTTTGAATTACACAATAATCTGATTGTACTGGTTCAAAGATTCAAATTCATACATCTTGATTTGGTGCTTTCCATGTTGTTCATTTAATTCTTGAATGTGGGTTTTCAAGTTACCAATTACTTGAAGGTTCACATCAGTTTTTGGTATCAGAGCAAAGGGACGTCCAAACAAGGTAGATTCTCTATTTGCTTCTTATTCTTTTTGTTTGTTACCTTTTTCATATTTGCTGTTTGGCTCTAGTTCCATATTTGTTTCTTCTTCTTCATCTTGCTTCTGGTTCTTTCTTGCTAAACCTTATTTTGCTTCTTATTGTGTTTATGTTATTCACATTTTTGTTCATTGTATGCTTGACCGAAATTGGCTCTTGGGGTTTAGTATGACTTGTTTGTTTAAAAATTTGTTTTGTTGAGTTTGTCTTAGGGTTTTGGGTTAATCAAGCCAAAGCCATTATTCTAGCTATCCATCTTGCTTCCTTCATTTTGATATCAAGCATGAGAGATTATTTGGGTCATTGAGTTCGACTTACCTATTAGGCCTGAAACTTTACCAGCATTATTTGGGTGTGTTTAAGACGTTGGGTGTAAATTTTGGGGGTTGTTTGATATTGTTTGCCTACTGAACCAAAATTTTGCGGTAGATCCGATCAAATTAAGTTCACATAGCAAATAGACCCAGAAATGCCTGAAAATTTACAGGGTATTTATACCCCACTTCGGTAGTTCCCATGTCACACCCTACCCCTCTGTAAGGCATAACATGATCCCGTAGTATACCTAATGAATTACCAACTCCGTCTACTAATAACCCATTAAATACACTACAAGGGATTTTCAAAACTTTTCTTACTTCTTTTACAGTGGTGAGAACTATTTACAGGTGTTAAAACCTTTTTGAACTGAAGTGATAGAATGGACACATTTGAATTATTTGGAATTTCTGTAAAAATTTTGGCAGAGTGCTCTCTGTATTTTGGATAAAACAGTTCTTTAGAAAACCTGTAAAAAGCACTTCAATATGTATTTGCAAATCTCAACTCCAACATATTTCTCAACACAACATTTTTCTCAACTCAAATCCGCAGTGATTTTTCAAAGACTGAGATACAAGAAATATAATACAAAACTATTCAAGTAAATGAAATCTCAAATTTACATTTACAATAATTTACATTTAATTACAAACCAAAATATTTTACAAGAGTTTCTATACAACTGCTCAAATAATTTACATACATATTATTACATGCATACATCAAAACCTATGTACATGGGTATACCTATGATATACCTAGAGCTGATCTGAATATATCTTCAAGGAAATTTACTTACTGCTCTATGCTCTTCTTACCTGCGACAGCATACAAAGCTATCACTGAGTGGTGAACTCAGTGGTGCACAAATATAATTTAAAACATAGTACAATATACATTGACAAAATTTATAGTAAATAAATTGGGAATCTGAATACTCATCAAATTTCAAAACTCAAAATATTCGTTGCCAATAATGTAAATCATTTGTATAAATGACTTTGATCACAAAATTCGATTTATCAAATCATGACTAACCATTTAAGTAATTCAACAAAATCAATTATACATAACCCATAATTGAAATCACAATTTCTTACCATTCAAAAGCCATTCTGTATCTCAAAAATCAATCTTTATCTCACTAATATGCAAGACTAATCCGAAAGGGCCATATTCGATGTGATTCTAACTCCCTATGGTCGGGGAGGTCGAATCAGATTCTAACTCCCTATGGTCGGGGAGGTCGAATCATCGTGCACAGTACCATCACAATAATGAATCTTCCGCAAGGGCCATAACGATAAAATAAACTTAGATCTAACCTCAAATCAGAGGAAAATCTAAGCCTGTGCACGTACCATGGTAATCAAAACACAACTAACTCCATTGTCTTCTCAACAAATGAGAGAGACGGGTAATAACCTAGTCAAGCATCTATAGTGAGATATAAAACAATATTACAATCCATTTAGTGAGCATAAATCACAATATAATTCGATTCAAAGTCAATTCTAATATCCAATAATTTTTTATGCTCATCACAATTCAAATCATAAATTTGCATTTTTCCATGAAAATTACCATCACAATTCAAAACATGTTCTATCATAATTTTTCAAAACATATTTTGTTCAATCCATAACAATGCTTAATACTTGTGGAAATACCATTTCACAAAGCTAAAATCATACATACTATAGCAATTTCAATAATAATTGAATTAAATCCAATGCCTGTTAAACATAGTTCATAAGAAAATATGTCATTTAATCATATAAAATATTCAGAACAAAATCAGTTAAAAACTAGTTGTGCACAAACCTCGATGATCGTCTCTGTCCGACTCAGTGTTTCCTTCCCTTTCCCTGAGTCTTACTAAACTGAGAAAAACATTTAAAGTGTTTCAGTACTAAATTAAATTGTCTCTATCGATAATGCTTGTTAAGTGGTTCACTGAAATCTATTATTTGCTTAATCACTTAATATACCGACCCTCAATATTTTCTAGGTAAATTAGGTTTTGGTGTCCTTAATATGTCACATTCGATAATGTTTTAGGATTGGTACATGTTACCAAACTCAATTCTATGTATATTGCGTTTTCTTGCATTTCATTGCAAATTGCTGGATTTCGGGATACTAGTTTGACCTAGCCGGACGGCCTAGTTCCCTCAGTTTTCGGGTTTCGGTCAAAACTACAAACTTGTAGATCTATGTCTTATTGCACGCGGGGCAAAATTTCAGGTCAATCCGAGTTAAGTAGACCAAGTTATGGTCATTACACTATTGCTGGTCAAATGGCATCAAATTAGGTCAATTTTAGGTCAATTTGGTCAACTTTGGTTCGGCCAGTTTTTGGACCCGAACTTGTGCAAGCTTTTTGACTTGCTTCTGGTCATTTCTGGGTTTTGGTGTCTTCATAAGACTTGTAGGTATGGGTCTTAAATATTCATGGTTAAAATTTCAGGTCAATTGGACCTGTTTTGAGTGAGTTATGGCCTAAACACTCACTGCTGCCCAATTGGTCATTTTTCAGGTCCTAATTGCACCTAATCCGAATTGGTCATTTTCTTAGGTCACCTTGCAAGCAGAATTTTGGTATGTTTTCTCAATGAAAGTTGGCACATTTTGTGCCTAGTTTCACCTCCAATTGGTCTCATACCAATTGAGGTTACACATTTAAACTTATTGGCTAAAATGTACACTGCCCTTGGTTACCTTGCTTAACACACATCAATTACACACATTTACCTTGCAATTTGTTCACTTCCCTACCAATCTGTTTTGGTACATTACCAAAAGCATATTCTACTTTACATTAACATTACTTTGGGCAGATTACAATTACCCTCAACACACCAAATATAATTCACATTTACAAGTTCTAAGTATCATTACATACACACCTAACCATTACAAATCTTACATACACTTACAATATCAATCTACATACATATCCATCAATCCTTCTAGGTCAATATTCTGCCTACACTTCCATGAATACATACATTTACTCAAGTGTTCCCAAGCTGCCAAAAATTGTCCTTCAACATCAAAGTGCCCTATAATTTACCAATTCCCATCCAAGTGCATAAATCACCATATATATGTGAAATAATTCACTAGGATATTAAATCACCATGATCAACATTATTTCTCATCAATTATATGCATAATAAATCATTAAATGCGTGACCCCATGGCTGTCCAAAAATGGCTATCTCAATAACTATTTAAACTTTAAAATTTCCTTCACAAAACTAACACCCATAACATGAACATAAAGTTTAACAAAGGAATTCTCAAAAGTGTAAACTTACCTTTGATTGTAACTTGCTAAACCTTCACCAAACTTCTCAAATTTGGTATCAATATCTTCCTTGTGATGTGTAGACCATTTTTCATGAAGGAACCTAAGTATTTAGAGATGAAATGGAGGGTGTTAAGTGAGCTTGAAGAAAATGGCCATGGAGTTTTCCTTTTCCTTCAATTCGGCATGGATGGAGCATTTGGAGAAGATGAAGTTTCTGATTGCATTTTAGGTGTACACATGTCCCACTTAACTCTTAGTTTATTCCTTTAGTGGCCCACTCACTCACTTAATCATATAATATGTTAAACTTTCACTTAATCCCACATTAAACCCTTAATTCTCACTATTTACTTTAGGTACCACTAAATTAATTTTTCATTTTATTTTCTAAGTGTAATATTATTTATTTTTAATGGAAATTTATGTCAAAAGACAATTCGGGATGTCAAATGACCATAATGCCCCTGTTCGGGTGGCATTCCCGATTTTTCGGTAATACCGGGTTTTGTCTGTTTTTCGATTTCTCACTTTTCTTTGTACTAATTATTTAATTTTTCTTTGATCTTTCTAATGATATTTATTCTTCAATAAGGGTCTATTTAAGTCCTAAAAATGTTTTTCAGGGTTCCCCGTAGTCCAGGGCTAGTCAACGATCCACGCCGTGACTTCCCGGTGCGGTCACCCATCGCTAGGATTCCCGACTCGCTTAACTTGGCTACATTTCTTTGCTATTATTTTTCCTTTGTTTTTCTTGTATTTTCTTTTCTTGTATTTCATTATTTTATGTCTCCCCACTCATATTGAAGTGTAGTTCTAGGCATCCTAGCTGTCCGGACAACACTGGTCACCGGAGCAGCAGAACGCACTACCGAACTTAGGGGTGTTACAATTCTCCTCCCCTTAAATAAATTTCGTCTCAAAATTTTACCTGGAATTAGTCTCTGAACAGCTGTGGGTGCTGTCTCCTCATAACCTCTTCACGTTCCCAAGTAGCTTCCTGGCCTGAATGATGGTTCCACAGCACTTTAACCAGGTGTATCTGTTTATTCCTCAGCTACCTCACCTCATAAGCCAGAATTTTTATGGGTTCTTCCTCATATGAAAGGTCTGGATTTACTTCAATCTCTTCAACTGATAGTACATGAGATGGGTCAGATCTGTACCTCCTTAACATGGACACATGGAAGACACTGTGTATCCTTGCTAGCTCTAGAGGTAATGCCAACCGATATGCCAAAGGACCCACTCTTTCCAGAACCTCATATGGTCCGATGAAACGAGGACTTAGTTTCCCCTTTCTGCCAAATCTCATAATCCTCTTCCAAGGAGAAACTTTGAGGAATACCTTATCACCCACTGCGTACTCAATATCTCTTCTTTTCATATCAACATAGGACTTTTGACGATCTGATGCAGCCTTGAGTCTATCTCTGATCAATCTGATCTTTTCCTCTGTCTGCTGAACAATTTCTGGCCCAATCATCTTTCTTTCACCTACTTCATCCCAACATAAGGGAGTTCTGCACTTTCTACCATACAAAGCTTCATATGGAGGCATCCCAATGCTTGATTGGTAGCTGTTGTTATAAGCAAACTCAATCAAAGGCAAGTGTGTATCCCAACTACCTTCAAATTCAATCACACAAGCCCGTAGCATATCCTCCAATATCTGAATAACCCTCTCAGACTGGCCATCTGTCTGTGGGTGGAATGCTGTGTTGAAGTTCAATCTAGTTCCTAGGGCTCTCTAAAGACTACCCCAGAATCTAGAAGTGAACCTAGGATCCCTGTCAGATACAATTGATACTGGCACTCCATGTAATTTTACAATCTCATATACGTACAATCTGGCTAATCTTTCCAGGCTATAATCCATCCGAACTGGCAAAAAGTGAGCAGACTTGGTTAGTCTGTCAATTATAACCTATACTGCATCATGACTATTCTGTGTCCTCAGAAATCTCATCACAAAACCCATAGTTATCTGTTCCCTTACAATGTTTCATAGGGTGCCACTTGTATGCTAGCTTGACACTTATTAATGTATACAAATTCTGTTAGTGGGATGTATCTGTCCCATCTCCTCTCGGATTCAATGACATAAGTTCTCGATATATTCTTGAGGGCTTATCACATTTTACAGGTTATTTTTATCATTTTATTTCATTATTTATAGGAACTCAATGAGTTTCCGAATTTACCTGAATTACTTGTTTCAATTGTCCATCTGTCTGAGGATGATACGTTGTACTGATATCTCTAAGCTTATAGCAATTCGTGGTAATTGGTAGTTCACATTATTATAACCGATTCTTGACTCGGCTACCTTACAAGTGTAGTCTTTCGATGTGCTAGTTCAAGTTTTAAATTTCTGACTAAAATTTTCACATTTATTTCCAGTAATAGTACCCTATTCGGGTGCAACTGTATCAATTTATAGATTACTTACAAATATTCTTACTTATTGTACCACGAGGAAACACGTAGCTCTACACAATAATCTAGTGTCGGTACTGTAATCTGCAGCTTACAATACAAACATCGAGAACATTATATAGTCACTACGTTATAACCTCATGGACTAGGTTTTTTTAACATCTTATCCTTCTCGAATCCACTAATATCCCAAACCGATTCTGATTACAATTTCCTTTGACAATTACTAACAGTAACATTTTTGCCCTCATCTAGAGCAATTCTATTACTGTAACTTACTTTTAGGTCCTCTTGCCTTACATTAAGTAGGCTTGCCAATTAGCTTTATAATTTATGGCATGTTAGAAAATACTTTTAGTTAACAATTCTTCCAAATTAATGTCAATCATACTTGTTATTGTAGTTTTGATCCTAAAAGACTAGTCACTAACGCATCAAATTTATTCCCCTGTAAAGGAATAGCAACAGAACATATAGTTCAAATACTAACACACAACTAGGTAGTGCTGGGATCAAATAATAACTAAAATTAAGAACTTACCAGCAGCTACATCTGAAGTTTCTGCTCCTTTTACTTGGCGCATAGTGGACGCTCGGACTGGTGCGCTACTATATTCGGGTTGATTCACTGTGTTATAGTGGTGAGGAGTACCAACTCTATTTCTATCTTGACTCTGACTGACGGTCTGTGAAATCCGGAGAGCAGATCGAGGTGGTTTAGTACAATTTTTAGCAAAGTGTCCAAGTTTTCCACAATTGTAGCAGGCTCCAGAGGTCTTATAGCATATCCCACCATGATATTTTCCACAAGTTTCACATTGGCGGGAAGGGTAGGAACTTCTAGTTGTTCGACGACTGGACCTTGGTGGTCTCTGTCTTAATGATTCACCTCTATCGTATCCCTGAGCTCTGGGTTTCTCAAATTCTTTTCTCTTTCTCAAATTACTGTTCGAGCTCTGACCCATAGGTTTCTCCCTCTTTTCCATTTCACACTGCCCTTGTGGGGTTGGGTGCAGACTTGGGCTTGGGTGTGATTATCACCATTTGTTGAAAGAAAGTGGCCATTTGTTGGGCCATTTGTGCAGCAATTTGTACCAGAAATCTGTACAACAGCCTTCGACATTTTGTGGAGCTGGGGCCTCAACTTGTTCTTCTGCCATCACAGACTGTTCTATTATCTCATTCTTCTCTTCCATTTTTCTCACAGAATTTTCTATTCCTGTACAACAAACGCAAGGAGATTCCTCTCCATTAGTTCACATTTATGATGTAAATGTGCTATATGTATCAAACATTTGAGCAGTTGTAGTTCTGACAAAAAGATTTCAAATTCACAGTTCAAAATTCACTTTAAAACCATTGCTCTGATACCACTAAAACATGTCACACCCTACCCCTCTGTAAGGCATAACATGATCCCGTAGTATACCTAATGAATTACCAACTCCGTCTACTGATAACCCATTAAATACACTACAAGGGATTTTCAAAACTTTTCTTACTTCTTTTACAGTGGTGAGCACTATTTACAGGTGTTAAAACCTTTTTGAACTGAAGTGATAGAATTGACACATTTGAATTATTTGGAATTTCTGTAAAAATTTTGGCAGAGTGCCCTCTGTATTTTGGATAAAACAGTTCTTCAGAAAACCTGTAAAAAAAGCACTTCAATATGTATTTGCAAATCTCAACTCCAACATATTTCTCAACACAACATTTTTCTCAACTCAAATCCGCAGTGATTTTTCAAAGACTGAGATACAAGAAATATAATACAAAACTATTCAAGTAAATGAAATCTCAAATTTACATTTACAATAATTTACATTTAATTACAAACCAAAATATTTTACAAGAGTTTCTATACAACTGCTCAAATAATTTACATACATATTATTACATGCATACATCAAAACCTATGTACATGGGTATACCTATGATATACCTAGAGCTGATCTGAATATATCTTCAAGGAAATTTACTTACTGCTCTATGCTCTTCTTACTCATGACAAAGATACAAAGCTATCACTGAGTGGTGAACTCAGTGGTGCACAAATATAATTTAAAAAATTGTACAATATACATTGACAAAATTTATAGTAAATAAATTGGGAATCTGAATACTCATCAAATTTCAAAACTCAAAATATTCGTTGCCAATAATGTAAATCATTTGTATAAATGACTTTGATCACAAAATTCGATTTATCAAATCATGACTAACCATTTAAGTAATTCAACAAAATCAATTATACATAACCCATAATTGAAATCACAATTTCTTACCATTCAAAAGCCATTCTCAGATCTCAAAAATCAATCTTTATCTCACTAATATGCAAGACTAATCCGAAAGGGCCATATTCGATGTGATTCTAACTCCCTATGGTCGGGAGGTCGAATCGATTCTAACTCCCTATGGTCGGAGGTCGAATCATCGTGCAGCACCATCACAATAATGAATCTTCCGCAAGGGCCATAACGATAAAATAAACTTAGATCTAACCTCAAATCAGAGGAAAATCTAAGCCTGTGCACGTACCATGGTAATCAAAACACAACTAACTCCATTGTCTTCTCAACAAATGAGAGAGACGAGTAATAACCTAGTCAAGCATCTATAGTGAGATATAAAACAATATTACAATCCATTTAGTGAGCATAAATCACAATATAATTCGATTCAAAGTCAATTCTAATATCCAATAATTTTTTATGCTCATCACAATTCAAATCATAAATTTGCATTTTTCCATGAAAATTACCATCACAATTCAAAACATGTTCTATCATAATTTTTCAAAACATATTTTGTTCAATCCATAACAATGCTTAATACTTGTGGAAATACCATTTCACAAAGCTAAAATCATACATACTATAGCAATTTCAATAATAATTGAATTAAATCCAATGCCTGTTAAACATAGTTCATAAGAAAATATGTCAGTTAATCATATAAAATATTGAGAACAAAATCGCTTAAAAACTAGTTGTGCACAAACCTCGATGATTGTCTCTGGTCCGGACTCGTGTTTCCTTCCCTTTCCCTGAGTCTTTACTAATCGAGAAACACAATTTAAAGTGTTTCAGATTAAATTAAATTGTCTCTATCGATAATGCTTGTTAAGTGGTTCACTGAAATCTATTATTTGCTTAATCACTTAATATACCGACCCTCAATATTTTCTAGGTAAATTAGGTTTTGGTGTCCTTAATATGTCACATTCGATAATGTTTTAGGATTGGTACGTGTTACCAAACTCAATTCTATCTATATTGCGTTTTCTTGCATTTCATTGCAAATTGCTGGATTTCGGGATACTAGTTTGACCTAGCCGGACGGCCTAGTTCCCTCGATTTTCGGGTTTCGGTCAAAACTACAAACTTGTAGATCTATGTCTTATTGCACGCGGGGCAAAATTTCAGGTCAATCCGAGTTAAGTGGACCAAGTTATGGTCATTACACTATTGCTGGTCAAATGGCATCAAATTAGGTCAATTTTAGGTCAATTTGGTCAACTTTGGTTCGGCCAGTTTTTGGACCCGAACTTGTGCAAGCTTTTTGACTTGCTTCTGGTCATTTCTGGGTTTTGGTGTCTTCATAAGACTTGTAGGTATGGGTCTTAAATATTCATGGTTAAAATTTCAGGTCAATTGGACCTGTTTTGAGTGAGTTATGGCCTAAACACTCACTGCTGCCCAATTGGTCATTTTTCAGGTCCTAATTGCACCTAATCCGAATTGGTCATTTTCTTAGGTCACCTTGCAAGCAGAATTTTGGTATGTTTTCTCAATGAAAGTTGGCACATTTTGTGCCTAGTTTCACCTCCAATTGGTCTCATACCAATTGAGGTTACACATTTAAACTTATTGGCTAAAATGTACACTGCCCTTGGTTACCTTGCTTAACACACATCAATTACACACATTTACCTTGCAATTTGTTCACTTCCCTACCAATCTGTTTTGGTACATTACCAAAAGCATATTCTACTTTACATTAACATTACTTTGGGCAGATTACAATTACCCTCAACACACCAAATATAATTCACATTTACAAGTTCTAAGTATCATTACATACACACCTAACCATTACAAATCTTACATACACTTACAATATCAATCTACATACATATCCATCAATCCTTCTAGGTCAATATTCTGCCTACACTTCCATGAATACATACATTTACTCAAGTGTTCCCAAGCTGCCAAAAATTGTCCTTCAACATCAAAGTGCCCTATAATTTATCAATTCCCATCCAAGTGCATAAATCACCATATATATGTGAAATAATTCACTAGGATATTAAATCACCATGATCAACATTATTTCTCATCAATTATATGCATAATAAATCATTAAATGCGTGACCCCATGGCTGTCCAAAAATGGCTATCTCAATAACTATTTAAACTTTAAAATTTCCTTCACAAAACTAACACCCATAACATGAACATAAAGTTTAACAAAGGAATTCTCAAAAGTGTAAACTTACCTTTGATTGTAACTTGCTAAACCTTCACCAAACTTCTCAAATTTGGTATCAATATCTTCCTTGTGATGTGTAGACCATTTTTCATGAAGGAACCTAAGTATTTAGAGATGAAATGGAGGGTGTTAAGTGAGCTTGAAGAAAATGGCCATGGAGTTTTCCTTTTCCTTCAATTCGGCATGGATGGAGCATTTGGAGAAGATGAAGTTTCTGATTGCATTTTAGGTGTACACATGTCCCACTTAACTCTTAGTTTATTCCTTTAGTGGCCCACTCACTCACTTAATCATATAATATGTTAAACTTTCACTTAATCCCACATTAAACCCTTAATTCTCACTATTTACTTTAGGTACCACTAAATTAATTTTTCATTTTATTTTCTAAGTGTAATATTATTTATTTTTAATGGAAATTTATGTCAAAAGACAATTCGGGATGTCAAATGACCATAATGCCCCTGTTCGGGTGGCATTCCCGATTTTTCGGTAATACCGGGTTTTGTCTGTTTTTCGATTTCTCACTTTTCTTTGTACTAATTATTTAATTTTTCTTTGATCTTTCTAATGATATTTATTCTTCAATAAGGGTCTATTTAAGTCCTAAAAATGTTTTTCAGGGTTCTCCGTAGTCCAGGGCTAGTCAACGATCCACGCCGTGACTTCCCGGTGCGGTCACCCATCGCTAGGATTCCCGACTCGCTTAACTTGGCTACATTTCTTTGCTATTATTTTTCCTTTGTTTTTCTTGTATTTTCTTTTCTTGTATTTCATTATTTTATGTCTCCCCACTCATATTGAAGTGTAGTTCTAGGCATCCTAGCTGTCCGGACAACACTGGTCACCGGAGCAGCAGAACGCACTACCGAACTTAGGGGTGTTACATCCCAAATTAAATTTCAGCTTAAAATTCAACCGTTTGTGTGGGGAACCAAAATTTTACGGCAGAATCGATCAAAATAAGTTCACATAGCAAATATTCCCAGAAATTTTTGAAAATTTACCGGGTGTTTATACCCCATATCAGTAGTTCCCAAATTAAAGTTCAGCTTAAAATTCATCCGTTTGTGTGGGGAACCAAAATTTTGCGGCAGACCCGATCAAATTAAGTTCACATAGCAAATCAGCCCTGAAATTCCTGAAAATTTACTGGCCATTTGTGCCACATTTGAGCTATTCTCAAATTAAATTTCAGCTCAAAATTTAATCGTTTATGTGGGGAACCAAAATTTTGCGACAGACACGATTATATTTGATTTACATAGTAAGTCTGTCAAGAAAAGCCTGAAATTCTTGCAGCAATTAGTCAGTATTGGGTTGCATTTGGCTACTCAATTTCAAATCAAAATACACTCGTTTGCTTGGTGATCCTAAATTTATGCAATTCTTGGTGTATTGTGTGAACTGCTGGTAATTGTGATAACTTGGTGGCAAACTTGGATATTTAAGCTTGATATCTCTACTTTAGGTTGTCTCTTTTCCAGCTTACTACTCTTTTATTTTGGTATCTTCTTTCTTAATTCCTTATTGCATTACATTTCCATACTTGAGCTTTTCTTTTCTTGACTTCTTGAATCACATTATTGTTTTCTTGATTACTCGTTTTGATCCGTCACGTTCAAGAATTTTATTGTGTGTTAAATTTTTGTGGGTACAATCTTGGTTTGAGTTACTTGAGTTTGATAAGAACTTGTGGACATAGCTAAGAGAGGTAAAAGGCACAAAGTGGTGAGTTCATAAGAGGGAAAAAGCCTTGTTGAGTTAAACACGAGTGGAGTGTCCCCTGTTGAATGTAAACACGTAAGGGAGTGAGTGAGGTGTTTTCTTTACACTAACCATTTTCTTGCAGGTCTGAAAACATGTCTAGAAGGGGTGATGGTAGTGAGGGGGAAGGTGAAAATCCATTCTACATGCAGGCTGTCAGACAACAATTTGAAAGAATGAATGTTGTGTGTAATGGAATCATAGATAGGTTGGAAAGATTGGAGCAAAGAGATAGGCAAAATGAGAGAAGGCCAAATAGGAGGGATCTTGTACCTCCAGTAGTTGAATCTGATGAAGTTGAGGTTGATAACTATGATTTTGAGGTTGAAAGACCTAGGAGGGGTAGATATGAGAGAAGAGCTGAAGATAGGAGGAATGGGGATAGGAGGATAAGAAGAGAGGAAAGAGAGAGGAATAGGGTAGATGACAATATCAAAAGTATTAAAATGAGCATCCCTTCTTTCCAAGGGAAAAATGATCCGGATGTGTATCTTGAATGGGAAAGGAAGGTAGAAGCTGTGTTTGATTGTCATCACTATTCAGAGGAAAAGAAAGTAAAGTTAGCAGCAGAGAATTTCTCGATTATGCTTTGGTATGGTGGGATCAAGTGTT
The DNA here is from genome assembly GCF_030052815.1 of Hevea brasiliensis. Classification (NCBI taxonomy): domain Eukaryota; kingdom Viridiplantae; phylum Streptophyta; class Magnoliopsida; order Malpighiales; family Euphorbiaceae; genus Hevea; species Hevea brasiliensis. The sequence continues at coordinate 57,079,822 of NC_079503.1, read as the reverse complement.
GATTAGTAGAAGGAGAAATTATGAGCAATCAATTGCAACTGGGTGAGATGAAAACTATAATGAGGAAGAGATTTGTTCCTAGTCATTACTATAGAGAGCTACATCAGAGGTTACAAAGATTGACTCAAGGTTCTAAAAGTGTTGAAGATTATCATAAAGAAATGGAAATTGCTATGATTAGAGCAAATGTGGAGGAGGATAGAGAAGCCACCATGGCTAGATTCTTGAATGGGCTAAACAAGGAGATTGCTCATATTGTTGAGTTACATCACTATGTTGAGTTGGAGGATATGGTCCACATGGCTATGAAGGTAGAAAGGCAACTTAAAAGCAAGTCAAAATTTGGAGGAAATGCAGGTACTTCTTCATCTTGGAAGTCTAACTAGAAGAAGGAGGATAGGAAAAATGCTGTTAGCAAATATAAGAGAAATGAGGAAAAGGAAAAAAAGGTGGAGAAGAAATTTGTAGAAAGTAAAGGAAAGGAGGTTGCAACTACTACCCGAAATAGAGATGTGAAGTGTTTTAGGTGTTTGGGCAGTGGACACATAGCTTCTCAATGCCCTAACAAGAGAGTCATGGTCATGAGAGAAAATGGTGAGATAGAAACGGAGGAGGAAATTGTTAGTGATTCCACATCTTCAGGGGGAGGATGCAGAGGTGGAATATGCTACTGAAAGAAGTGCTCTAGTGATTATGAGAGCATTAAATACTCAAGTAAAGGAGGATGTTGGTGATGAATTGCAAAGAGAAACAATTTTCCATACAAGGTGTCTTATCCAAGACAAAGCTTGTAGTGTCATCATTGATGGGGGAAGTTGTGCCAATGTTGCTAGTACTATTTTGGTGCAGAGATTAGGGTTGAGGACTTTGAAACACCCTAGACCCTATAAATTGCAGTGGTTGAATGAATGCAGTGAGGTGAAAGTAACAAAACGAGTGCTGATTTCCTTTGCAATAGGAAAGTATCAAGATGAGGTTATGTGTGACGTGGTTCCAATGCAAGCTGGCCATTTATTACTTGGCCAACCATGGCAATTTGATAGAAAGGTGATCCATGATGGGTATAAAAATAGGTATTCTTTTGAAATGAATGGAAGGAAAATCATTTTGGCACCTATGACACCAAAACAGATTTATGAAGACCAAACAAGGCTTAAGCAAGCAATGGGTGAGGTAAAATCAAGAGTGGCCGAAAAGAGAGCAGAGAAGAAAAGAAGGAGTGAAAAGAAATTGACTGAAAATGTTGTGAATGAGCAAGAAAAGGGTGGTTGTGAGGAAAGAAAAGAGAGTAAAGAAAACATTCCAAGAGTGCACATTCCAAGAGTGCTTGAAAGAGGTGAAACTTCGGCGCAAAAGGAGAGCTGTGCAGAAAGAGGGGAGAGAAAATTAAGCTTGTATGCTAAAGGAAGAGATGTGAGGAATGCCATGTTCGCCAACAAGCAAATGTTATTAATTGTGTTTAAGGACTCTTGTTTATCCACATCTGACCTTGACCCCAATTTGCCTAGTGTTGTTGTCTCCCTTTTGCAGGAATATGAGGATGTGCTACCTGAGGAGATGCCAGCTGGACTACCACCTATTCGAGGGATTGAGCACCAGATTGATTTTGTACCTGGGGCAGTTATTCCCAACAGTCCAGCCTATAGGACTAACCCTGAAGAAACCAAAGAATTACAAAGGCAAGTTGAGGAATTGCTAGCTAAGGGTTATGTGAGAGAAGTATGAGCCCTTGTGCTGTACCCGTCCTTTTGGTACCAAAGAAAGATGGCACATGGTGCATGTGTGTGGATTGTAGGGTGGTCAACAAAATCACTGTAAAGTATCATCACCCTATACCTAGATTGGATGATATGTTGGATGAACTTTGTGGTGCTTGTGTGTTTACCAAAATTGACTTGAAAAGCAGATATCATCAAATTCGCATGAAAGTAAGTGATGAATGGAAGACTGCATTTAAAACAAAGCATGGACTATATGAGTGGTTAGTAATGCCTTTTGGGCTAACTAATGCTCCTAGCACTTTTATGAGATTGATGAATCAAGTGTTGCATGCTTTTATTGGAAGATTTGTTGTTGTTTATTTTGATGATATATTGGTTTACAGTAGAGGCATGAATGAACATATACATCATTTAAGGGCTGTATTCGATGTGTTAAGAAAGGAAAAATTATATGCTAACTTGAAGAAATGTTCATTTTGCATGGAAAAGGTTGTCTTTTTAGGATTTGTCATTAGTGCTAATGGTGTTGAAGTCGATGATGAAAAAATTAGAGCTATTAGAGACTGGCCCACTCCAAAGTCTGCATCTGAAGTGCGTAGTTTCCATGGACTAGCTAGTTTCTATAGAAGATTTATTAAGAATTTCAGTACCATTGCAGCACCATTGAATGATCTTGTCAAAAAGAATGTTAATTTTGTTTGGGAACAGAAACAAGATGATGCTTTTCACAAAATTAAAGACATGTTATGTTCCGCTCCTGTGTTGGCTTTACCTGATTTTTCTAAGACTTTTGAGATTGAGTGTGACGATCGTATAGGTATTGGAGCCGTTTTAATGCAGGAAAAGAGACCAATAGCATACTTTAGTGAGAAGCTTAATGGAGCAGCTTTAAACTATTCTACATATGACAAGGAGTTGTATGCATTGGTACGTTCCTTGGAAACATGGCAACATTACCTTTGGCCAAAGCAATTTGTCATCCACACAGATCATGAGTCATTGAAGTATATCAAGGGGCAAAATAAGTTGAGTAGGCGTCATGCAAAATGGGTTGAGTTCCTTGAGACCTTCCCATATGTGATTCAATATAAACATGGGAAAGAAAATGTGGTGGCTGATGCCTTATCTCGAAGGTATAACCTTCTTGCCCTTCTTGATGCAAAGTTATTAGGATTCGAATATGTGAAAGAATTATATGCTGAAGATAATGACTTTGCTAGAGTGTATGCAGCTTGTGAAAAGAATGCTTTTGAGAAGTTTTATAGGCATGATGGATATTTGTTTAGAGAAAATAGATTGTGTGTGCCTAAGAGTTCCATGCATGAATTACTTGTGAATGAGTCTCATGTTGGTGGATTAATGGGTCATTTTGGTGTTGCCAAAACTTTAGATGTATTGAAGGAACATTTTTATTGGCCGAATATGAAAAGAGATGTTGAAAGAGTATGTGTTAGGTGCATTGTGTGTGCTAAGGCTAAATCTAGAGTTTTGCCACAAGGTTTGTATACACCTTTGCCTACTCCTAGTGATCCTTGGGTTCATTTGTCTATGGATTTTGTGTTGGGATTACCTAGGTCTAAACAAGGCCATGATTCAATTTTTGTTGTTGTTGACAGGTTTTCAAAAATGGTACATTTTATTCCATGCCATAAAATTGATGATGCTACAAATGTTGCAAATTTATTCTTTAGAGATATTATTAGGTTGCATGGCATACCTAAGAGTTTAGTTAGTGATAGGGATGTTAAATTCCTCGGTCACTTTTGGAAGGTTTTGTGGGGAAAATTGGGCACCAAGTTGTTATTTTCCATCACTTGTCACCCACAAACCGATGGTCAAACTGAAGTAGTAAATAGGACACTAACTACTCTTTTGCGTGCTGTGGTTAAGCAAAATTTGAAGTCATGGGAAGATTGCATTTCACTTGTTGAATTTGCATACAATAGAAATGTGCATTCTTCTACTGGCTATTCTCCATTTGAAATTGTGTATGGTTTCAATCCTTCAACTCCTTTGGATCTTTTACCTTTACCTGTGAACGAGCTTGCTAGTTTAGATGGAAAAAGAAAAGCAGAATTGGTGAAGAAAATCCATGAACAAGCTAAGCTTCAAATTGAAAAGAAAAATGAAAAATATGCTAGTCAAGCCAACAAAGGAAGGAAGAAAGTCACATTTCAACCTGGAGATTGGGTATGGGTTCACTTGCGCAAAGAAAGGTTTCCCTCTTGAAGGAAATCAAAATTACAACCAAGATGTGATGGACCTTTCCAAGTGCTGACCAAAATTAATGATAACGCCTACAAAATAAACCTGCCCGGTGAGTATAATGTTAGTGCCACCTTCAATGTTGCTGATTTATCTCCTTGTGTTGATGCAGGAACAGATTCGAGGACGAATCCTTTTGAAGTGGAGGGGAATGATGAGAATCAAGCTACATCCACGACAAAGGATTTCATCCAAGGTTCATTTACTAGAGCTAGAGCTAAATCACTTCAGAATTTAATTTGTGAAATCATAAGGAGCAAGGATTATAAGCTGGAATGGCATGAAGAAAAATATAAAGGATTAAATTTGGTGAAAATTATGCTTAGAAGTGACCAAGTGTCATGTGGAGCATTAGATTACATGGAATAACCTGTGGACATGCATGCACCAGATCCAACACATGTACATGTATCTGCTGACACCTTTTTCAAGGAATATTCCTTGCTGTTATAACCACCTCTCTTTTGGACTTAAATGCCCTTACTTGCTGCTGTATTAAATTTACTTTTTGCAAGGAGTTTTTAGTCTTTTGATAGATTAATTTTTGTTTGGACTTAAAGCCCCTTACAGCTGTTACTAAAGTAGGGATATTTTTGTCTTTAGCTTTGAAGCCAAGAGGCTATAAATACAAGTGTAATGAGAGGGTGGAAGACACACTTTGAATATTAATGAATGATTGTTTCTGCTCCATTAGTGAGTGAATTGGCTGTTGCCTTTGTTCTTGTGAAGCTCATTAACTTGCTGATTATCTTGCAAGGTTTAATGTGCATAATATTCTTGGTTTATTCATTCTCCATATGAATTAGGTCAAGAATCCCATTTCTAATATTTTCTTTGAATTACACAACAATTTGATTGTGCTGGTTCAAAGATTCAAATTCATACATCTTGATTTGGTGCTTTCCATGTTGTTCATTTAATTCTTGAATGTGGGTTTTTAAGTTACCAATTACTTGAAGGTTCACATCATTTTCATTAGATAAAAATTAAATTTTAGGCATATAGGGCTTAGAACAAGCCAATAAACATTAGTAAATACATCAAAGAAGTTAAAATGTTCATGTAGGGATGGGCCTTGTGAAGGAATAAGAAATTTGACTAGAATGACTTGAGAATCAAGAAATAACATTGAACCGTAAAAAATAAGCCAAGATAAAGCAATATAACACCAAAATCAAACTTTAACAAAATTCAGTTAAAAAGAAGGAATTTCTTTTTGGTATTTTTATGAATTACGATATAGTAGTAGTAAAAGGTAAAAACAAAAGGATAACTATTCAATGTAAACTTTGATAAGAGTAATCTCGCCATAAAAAATACAATCCCAATAAAGATGCGACACAAGGAACTCTTGTGACAAGTTAGAACTTCGCCATAAACAAATAATATTTGATAAAAAATAAGAAGTAGTACTTGCTATTGTGATAAAAACTCATAATGTTTTGAGCTTACAAGAGATGGCCTTTTATAGGCTGATTACAAGCACTATAAAGAAAAGATAGCAAGGTTACTAAATAGGAAGTTTGAATAGTTTTTTAGGATAAATTTTAACAATTATCCCTGAATTTATATAGTTGTAACACTACAATCCTTTAATTTCAAAATGTAACATAAAACTCCTTAAACTTTCAAATTTTACATAGTAAAATCCCTCTGACTTTCAATTATTGATTTTTTAGTTAGAAAATGATGTAAATAACTCTCGTATGGTGTTTTATCAATATTTCTCTCTCCTTTTTTATGCAAAGTGTAAAATTATTCTCTCTAAGTGTGAAAAATTATTCTGTCTGTAGAGAGAAGAATGATTTAATTTACACATGACTTGAGAGAGAAAAGAAAAATAATGATTAAACTCCATACTAGAATTGTCCAGGTCAGCATCTAACTAAAAAACTAGTAATTAAAGGTTAAAGGGATTTTACTGTGCAAAATGTAAAAGTTGATAGGGTTTTGTGTTACATTTTTAAGTTGAGGGACTATAATGTTACAACCAGATAAGTTCAGAGACGGTTGTTAAAATTTATCCTAGTCTTTTAAATAAGGAATAATGTTGAATTTTTTTTAAAAAAAAATACACTTCAACCTTTTCAACCTTATTTCATTCCTTATTTCCTAATAAGAAATGTGCCCATATGTTGATGCACGAATTTGAGGAGATTTGTTAACTTTTCAACCTTATTTCCTTAATTATTTGCAAGATATTACAATATTTTCTTGATTTCTTTGACTTGGTCAATTTCAAACAGTAAATGGGGGGCTTTTTATACCATATGGGCTTATTTTCTTCATACTAGGCCCATTATTTTTATTTTAACTTAAGCCCAAACATTTTAACATGCAGCTAACTCACATGCCCTATAACACCCCCTACTCGATCCACACTGAAACCGAGCACAGGAATGCCACATTCTGTGCTATAAGCACCTAAACTTGTATTTGAATAATTTTCTTCCTTAATGTTTACTTTTTATTTTTAATAAATATCAAAGGGAAAAACTACAAGAGTTTTCCTTAAACATATAATATCCACTTGTTAATAACACCTGTTAATAGTAATATTTTCAATTTCCAAGTTCAACAATATTGATAATTAATTCTCATCATATTTGTATTTAACTTCATTCCTTCATTATATGCAAATATTAACTAACATATATTCTAGCATAGAATTGTAAATGTAACAAAATATATTTATATTTAAATTTACAGTCATCCAAAATGAATTTACATCATGTGATTTTTAGTACATGGCAATGGGTATACAAAAATAAGTGACAAAACACATCTATTGTTGGTATTGAATCTACCACAAAGTCCAAGTATGAGGTGACTTTGGACTTTTCTGTAGATCCACTCTCTCCTCTCCTGTCTCTATCTACTCCTTACCTTCTGTACCTACACGAGGAAAAACCTACGCGCTAAGCTTTACAGCTTAGTGGTGCACTCTTAATTTAAAAATAAAAGCAAAATTTGCATACATACCGTGAGAGATTTTATAAATAATAATAAAAAATAAAGAAACTCAAAACATTCAAATCTATGACCATTTCCAATTGTAAATATACTAAATTGATTAAATGATACAATTGTTATATGAAATCTTTAAAGTTTCAAGGTTTAACATAATTCTCATTATATTTTTGCACATTTTCTTAATTACATCATATTTTAAGATTTGTTACATACCCACAGTAACCTATGATAAAACTATAGGGACTAGATATGGGACTCTAGTATTGAACACTTGGTGCTTCTATATAACTGTCAATATAGGCTCCTGATATTGAACACTTGATGTCTCTGACTGGTTCAACAATGGGCACTTAGTGCCTCTATAGTCATTCATCAACCCATTAACATAATTAATGCAGTACTGCTAATGATGTCCCCTGTCACACCCTACTCCTCCGTAAAATGTAACATGATCCCATAGTATACCTAATGAATTACTGTATTTCGCCTACCGGTAACTCATTAAATATACTACAAGGGATTTTAAATCAATTTTCGTGAAATTTAAATCATCGATTAAAATCTGGTATTATAAAAATTTTTCAAAATTTTGGCAGAGTGTCGGCTGTATTTTGAGAAAACAGTTCTTTAAAACCTGCAAAGAAACACACTTCCAATATGTTTTCTTAAATACAACTCCAATAACTTCATTTCAACTCACAATTCAATTCATTTTCAAATCAATCTCATCATAGAGAACATTTCATTGATTACAAGACTCAACATTTATATCACAATAATTTACATTTAATTACATACCAAAATATTTTACAAGAGTTTTTATACAACTGCTTAAATAATTTACATACATATTATTACATGCATACATAAAAAACTGTGTACATGTGTATACCTATGATAAACCTAGAGCTGATCTGAATGTGTCTTCAAAGAAGCTTACTCAATTGCTCTATGCTCTTTTCACCTGCGACAGCATACAAAGCTATCACTGAGTGGTGAACTCAGTGGTACACAACTATAATTTAAAACATAGTACAATAAACCTTAACAAAAATTACAGCAAATAATTTAGAAATCTGGATACTTGTCAAATTTTAAAACTCAAAATATTTATTGCCAATAATATAAATCATTTGTATGAAATGACTTTGATCACGAAATTCAATTTATCAAATCATAACTAACCATTTAAGGTAATTCCAACAATTTATTGGAAATAAAGATATAATTCCAATAAAATCAATTATACATAAATCATAATTGAAATCACAATTCTTTACTATTCAAAAACCATTCTTTATCTCAAAAACCATTCTTTATCTCAAAAACCATTCTTTATTTTAAAAACCATTCTTTATCTCAAAAACCATTCTTTATCTCATAAACCATTCTTTATCTCACTAACTATGCAAGACTAATCCGAAAGGGCCATCTTTGGGGTGATTCTAATTACATACCAAAATATTTTACAAGAGTTTTTATACAACTGCTCAAATAATTTACATACATATTATTACATGCATACATCAAAACCTGTGTACATGGGTATACCTATGATAAACCTGGAGCTGATCTGAATGTGTCTTCAAAGAAGCTTACACAATTGCTTTATGCTCTTTTCACCTACGACAGCATACAAAGCTATCGCTGAGTGGTGAACTCAGTGGTGCACAACTATAACTTAAAACATAGTTCAATATACCTTAGCAAAATTACAGTAAATAATTTGGAAATCAGGATACTCATCAAATTCCAAAAATCAAATTATTCATTGCCAATAACATAAATCATTTGTATGAAATGACTTTGATCACGAAATTCAATTTGTCAGATCACAACCAAACATTTAAGGTGATTCCAACCAAATCAATTACACATAAATCATAATTGAAATCACAATTCTTTACTATTCAAAAACCATTCTTTATCTCAAAAGCCATTCTTTATCTCACTAATTATGCAAGACTAATCCGAAAGGGCCATCTTCGAGGTGATTCTAACTCCCTATGGTGGGGGAGGTCAAATTATCGTACACAGTACACATCACAATAATGAATCTTCCGAAAGGGCCATAACATAAAACTTAGATCTAACCTCTAATAAGAGGAGAATCTTAGCTTGTGCACGTACCATGGTAATCAAAACACAACTAACTCTATTGTCTTCTCAACAAATGAGAGAGATAGGTAATAACCTAGTCAAGCATCTATAGTGAGATATAAAACAATATCACAATCCTTTTAGTGAGCACAAATTATAATACAATTCGATTCAAAGTCAATTCCAATATCCAATAATTTTTATGCTCATCACAATTCAAATAATAAATTTGCATTTTTCCATGCAAATTGCCCATCACACTTCAAAACATGTTCTATCACAATTTTCCAAAACATAATTTATTCAATCCACAATAATGCTTAATACTTGTGGAAATACCATTTCACAAAGCCAAATTCATACATACTATAACCATTTCCATAATCATTGAATTAAATCCAATGCTTGTTAAACATAATACATAACAAAAATATGTCATTTAATCATATGAAATATTCAGAACAAAATCAGTTAAAAACTAGTTGTGCACAAACCTGATTTGAGTCGTCCCTAGGCCTTGACTCAATGTTCCTTATGCTTCTCAATATCTTTTTCAACTGAAACACACAATTTAAAGTGTTTCAGTACTTAATGAATTTATTTTTATCAATAAAATCTAATATTTAAATTTTCTTGGTGCTATTCCTTTCAATTCATTTCACTAGTCAACCTATAATGTTGACCCTTGATGCACTCTAAGTGAGTCAATTCCAATGTTACCAATATGTCACATTTTATAGCCCTTTAGTGTTGGTATATGTTACCAAATTCATTTTTAAGTGTATTGCATTTTATTGCAATTTATTGGATTTCAGTACACTATTTTGACCTAGCCGGATGACCTAGTTCCCTCAGTTTTCGGGTTCCGGTCCAAACTACAAACTTGTAGGTCTATGTCTTATTGCACGTAGGGCAAAATTTCAGATCATTCTGAGTTGTGTAGACCAAGATATGGTCAATTTAACAATGTTGGACAGAATGCACTAAAATGGTAGGCTTAGGTCATTTTTAGGTCACTTTTGATTCGGCCAGTTTTGGTACCTGAACTTGTGCAAGCTATTTGGCTTGGTTTTGGCCATTTCTGGTCTTTGCTATCTTCATATGAATTGTATATCTATGTCTAAACTATTTATGGTAAAACTTTCAGGTCAATTAGACCTGTTTTGAGTGAGTTATGGTCCTCCTAATGACTACTGTTCATATGGTCAAAAATTCTAGCCTGCACTTACCTGTTCTGGATTTGGTCAATCTTTATGTCACTTTATGAACAGAATTTAGATACGCTTCCTTCATAAAAGTTGGCATATTTTGTGCCTAGTTTCACCTCCAATTGGTCTTATACCAATTGAAGTTATACACTTAAGGTTCTAAGCTAAAACATATACTGTCCTGCTACACATTCTTCATCACATACCAATTACACATTCTATACTTACCAAGCTAACCTTTTCATGTCAATTCTGGTTTGTACCATACCATTAACATACTTAACAACACATTTTGATCATTTTGGACAGCTTGTAACTATTCTCAATATACACACTATAACAAAGAATTTTTCCAAAGTCCATTTACACAATTTAATCACATGAACATACCCCATTTACATATCCAATTCCAAACTATTATACACATATACATGCTGCCACCATAACTAACATAATTCAATAAACCAAACCATGAAACAACACATTTCAACTACACTTTAAAAGTTGTCGAATTACACATCTCTTTCAAATAGCTTCCAAGCTTCCAAAACCAAGTGCACTATCACACATACACTTAGTATACATTATCTAAATTATTTTTATACACATAAACACTTACATCATCATCTTAAACAACCATTTACAAGTGAAAACAAGCTAAATATACTAAATTCCCATGGCTGCTGAAATGGTGTCTCACCATTAAATCATCAAGCTTCAAAACTTCTTCCACAAAACAAGTCATCATAACATCCACTCAAAGTTTAATGAAACAAGAATTGAAAATACACACTTACCACTTTTTAAGCTTGGCCAAAACTTCACTAAACTTCTTAAAATTGCTATCTAACTCTTCCTTGTGATGTGGGGAGCAAAGTTAGTGAAGCAAGCTTTGGGTTTTAAGTTGAAAATGGTGGAGTTTAGGGAGGTTGCATGAAACGGCCATGGATGGAGAGCTTGAGAGAACCATTCGGCTATGTTGAAGATGAAGGTTAGTGCTGCCCTCCATGTCCACTAACATTTAAATAATCCACTTAGTGCTCCACTTACCTTACTTAACATTTAAATAACCCTAAGTTTCCTAATTTGCAATTAACACCCAAATTTCTCACTATTTACATTATGTGTCAAGTTTCTCATTTTGATGGCATTTTTAAAATTTAATACTACTTATTTTTAATGGACATTTAGGTTAAAAGGCAACTCGGGGTGTCAATTGACCACAATGCCCCTATTCGGGTTGCATTCCCAATTTTCGGTAACACCAAGTTTTGTCATTTTCTCAATTTCTCGTTTTTCTTTGTACTAATTAATTAATTAATTAATTTTTCTTTGATATTTCTAATGAAATTTATACTTTAATAAGTATTTAATTATGTCTCAAAACTAAATTTCAATGGTTCCCTACAGTCCTGGGGTCGGCTATTGCCTGCGCCGTAACTTCCCCGTGCGGTCACCTATCACTGTGGTGTTGGCTCATTTAACTTAGTTTCATTTCATTGCTATTATTTTTCCTTTATTTTTCTTGTATTTTCCTTTCTTGTATTTCATTATTTTATGTCTTCTCACTAACATTTAAATGTAGTTCTAGGCATCCTAGTTGTCCGGACAACACTAGTCATTGGAACAATAGAACGCACTACCGAACATAGGGGTGTTACATCCCCTATTGGCATGCCAATTTATCCAAACCTATAATTCACTGTCTAGGTTCACCCGAGCTTAATAAGGTATTTATCATTTTTATTTTCACATGATGTAACCAATAATACTTGTATGAACATAAACTTTTGCCATTACCATATTTTCATATCACATGCATTTAAATTTCATACATCTATACAAAATATACACATATGATGACCATTGTCAAATTTTAACAAAAATCAGACTTTATGCATTACATTCCTCAAGCATTTTGACCTAGTAATTGCAGGAATTGAATTCACCTTTCTTCATGAGATTTTTAAATATATGTCTTAACTTTAATATAGTTTTTGAATCACTTAATTTGGATTCAATGATCAAAAGTTATGGTCAATTAATCAACAGTTGTCCTTAAGCAAAATTTCAACTTCACCAATTACAGGGTAGTGTCTGGACAAATTTTAGAGTCTAGATTTGAACAAGTTGCAATCAGATTTTGCCAATTCGTTCTTTATAAAAGTTGATCCCTCAGATCTTAGCTTTCTAAAAAAATAAGAATCATCTCATTTAGAGTTTTGTAGGGTAAGTTATACCCATTTTACTCTGGATAGTCCATAATGCACTCCTACCATGTTCTAGATTCTGTGCCCTATCTTCTAGCAAATTTTAAGGTCACTTACACATAATTTTTGCATAGTATTCCTTCATGAAAACTTTAGCCTTATGTCTTAAATTTCATTTACCATGAATTTCATGTCATTTGGAATGGTAGAATGCAAATTATAAGCATATGAATCATTGCTATCCTAAATATCCAGTCAATTCAAGTAAATAGGGCAACAAATTTAAAATTCCACTAAAAATTTCTAGCAACGAGGGTTTCATGGCATCTTTTCCAGAATTGAACTTTCATATGTCCATTTCAATTTTCAATTTGAATCATTTCAAAATTAAGACTACAACTCAAGTTATGAATGAAAATGTACAAACTATTCTAGACTCTAGTCACAGTCAGAGCAATAATAGGAATTGCAAGAATTTCACCATGTAGCCAATAAAAAAAATTTTCGATCATAGCTACAAAGTTTTAGGGTATTCATTTAGCTTTATAATGGTTCAAGAATCACACTTTTTCAAATTTTGGAGCATAAGTTATGAATTTTCAAACTCAGGTGTCCTATTTCTGGAAACCATCAGGTCAGTTTTCCAGATTTAAACAATAAAAAGTTTTGCCCTCAAACACCAACTTAGCAGAGGAATTAGGTCTAGCATAAAACTACAAAATTTTAGAGTATTCATTAAGGTTTCATTGACATAAAGATCACCGAAATCTAACTTTCCTAACTCAAGTTATGAATTTTTAAAGTTGACTAATCTTGCAACCCTACTAGCAACTTTCAGATTTCTAGCTCACTTACAAGTCTCAAATGCTTCTAATTTATCAAGTTTAAGAAGTTTCTATCTTAATATGGTAAAAGAGGGAAGATATAGCACTAAACTTAAGGGAAAACCAGCTGCTACTCCCCCTTTCTTCCAAATCTCCTTCAAACCCTTTAAGGAATTAGGGTTCTTCAAGCTTGATTCACCAATTCTCTTGTTCCCTTCTTGCTGGGCTTTTAAAAATTTGGGGAATCTATGGTTTTAGCTGGAAATTTTCTCTTCAAATTGAGAGAAATGGCTATTGGAAGAAATAAAGAAAAGCGGAAGAAGAATGAGAGTTGCCGACTAGTTTAGGGGAGGAAGAAGATAAGGATGCTTATATTTGCCTTTAACCATTGGTCCTTCATCCCTTTATCCATTAGTCCATAAGGTATTTTCTTTATTTTTAAATTTTCCCTAAAACTTTATAATCTATTCAAGGTAGTCCTCCAACCTTTTATTTACCCTTTAGCTTATTGATTAATTCACTTTAGCTCTTAGTGGCTAACTTCCTAGGTATGAAAGGAAGCAATTGCACACCTACTTAGTTTGCCATTTGTGTCCTTTTTCCTATCTTAACTTAATTTAATTGCTTCTTTTCATTTCTTTGACTTCTTAATTTATAATTATACATTAATTAAGTCTCACTTAAGAGTTTTACAAGGTCTAACACGAATTATAGTAGTAAATAGACTCAAAATACCAATTTTTAGCCACTTCCCAAGGGAGTTACTCATCGCTGAAACTTGTGCACATTTAACTGATTTTTAATGCATATTTTTTTATTTTCCTTTAACCTTACTTGATCTTTATTAAATTAAATTATGGCTCCTTACTTTAATTTAAGAGTGGTTCCCGACATTTCAGCCATTCGAACAGATGTTAATGATCGAAATAGTAAAATGTACGGAACTACCTACAGTGAGTGTGACACCCCTCACCGGTCTACAGTATAGCAGAGCAAGGCATGTCACACTCGGTGCCGGAGCACCCTATCTTATCTTACTTTATTCCTTTAATAATTTGTCCTCATTATATTTTAAAAATTAATTATATTTCTAAAGAAGAAACTAATGAAGTTTTCCCAATTTTATTTCCAGTTGGTGTGTTTCACTATTCACCTGCTTGAAACTTTCAATAATATTTTACAATAAAAATCTCATTCATACTCATCATAATCATTTCATCATTTCGAATATCATCTATATATTTCAATTTTACATTCATTTCCATTAATGCTCAATTCATGTATATATAAAAAAAATTTCTCAAATTTCATTAATTTAAATGATTTACACACTAATTACATAAATTCATAATTTATATGATATATGATTTAATTACATATGAAAGAGCCAATTTATTAATTTACATCACATACATATCAATTATAATTTCATAATTTACATTTCAATATAATAACTAAGTATATTATACACAATACAAAATATGACCTATATGAGTCCTATCTACATACATTACTGAGGAGGTGACAACCTTGGATACTTTGCAGATCCGGACTCTAAAATCCTAGTCTAATATCCACTAGGCTTTATCTTTAGTACCTGCGCGAGGAAACAAATCCATCGTGCTAAGCATTGCTGCTTAGTGGTGTAATAATACAACGAGAAAATAATATACAAATAAAGATAAAAATAAAGCCTAATTCCTGTAATAAAAAATTATTTTGATTTCATATAGAATTTTAATACCAAATATGTTTTGTCATTCTTGACATTCTTTGGAAGCGCATATCTCTTAATTTCACAGTAATAATATATATTATACAAAATTTGTGACACCCCTCACTCGACTACAGTGTAGCAGAGCAAGGCATGTCACACTAGGTGCCGGAGCACCTTAACTTATCTTACTTTATTTCTTTAATAATTTGAACTCATTATATTGTAATATCAACTATTTATCTAAGGAGAAACCAGCAGAGTTTCTCCTGTTTCTATTACCATTTGGCATATTTTACTATTTACCTACTTGAAATTTTCAATAATATTTTACAATAAAAATCTCATCATAACACATTCAATTCTTGCAATCTCATTTGCATACATATCCATTATATGAAAATTTTTAATCTTCATTAATTTACATGATATACAATTTAATCACATATGGACTAACCGATTTATTAATTTATATCACATACCTATTAATTACATTTTCATAATCTACATTACAATACTATAACTAAGCATTTTATACAACATACAAATTATGACCTATATGGGCCCTATTTATTTGCATTGCTGAGGAGGTGACAACCTTGAACACTTCAGATACTTTTGCAAATCAGAACTCCAAAATCTCTGTTTAATATTCGTTGGGCTTTACCTTCAGTACCTGCGCGAGGAAACAAATCCATCGCGCTAAGCATTTCTGCTTAGTGGTGCAATAATATAACAAGAAAATAATATATACAACATTCATTTATTTAACAATATTAAATTTAGTCTTAGTTTATTATGAGAGACACATTTGTAACATTTATTTACGTTCTACTTCTTTTGCAAATCTTCTTATCATTTCACTAACTTATTTCCTAGTAATTTGAATCATTGCATAGTAAATAAAATTTTAAAACAAATTATAGTTTCTTTCTTATTCATTCATTTAATTCACATTATTCTTAGCAAATTTCATTGCCCAAGTAACCTATGACAGGCTGACTAAACTGGATAACGAGTCGTTGGCACTGGACACCGCGGTGCCTTGGGCCGTCATACCATGGGACGCGGAACGTCAACCACGTATGCAGTCAGTATGGCTAAAAAGCCATGATAACACATAATCGGGCATAAAAAGCCATGAGTGCGGGCATAAAGCTATGAGTACAGGTATAAAGCCATGAATACAGGCATAAAGCCTTTCGCAGTACTGCTAAAATAATACCCTATTGGCATGCCAATCTATCCCATCTGACACACGTGTCTAGGCAATACATGGGCATATTATACCATTATTTTATTAAATATTTCGATTATAATTTATAGTATTTTAATTTTTATTCATAGTAAAAACATAAATACCAAAATCTTATTCCTACACAATTTATCCAATTCATCATACCATCTATGATAATTTCAATTCACAACAATTAATTTTCATGTACCATTTGTACCTCTAAATATTTTCCTTTCTACAATAATGAGAACTAATGTCTCATTCATACATTAATATGATTTATTTAATCATTACACTATTTATATAACTTATCATTCATATTCCAAGTAATCCATGAACATTTCATGGATTTCAAATTTAACTAAATTTTCCCCAGATCCTAGAGTCATTCAACTTCAAAAATTTAAATTCATTAATCACATTATATATTAATGATCATATTAGCTTCTTTAATTTATTTTACTATTTCCTAAATCATTGGGGTCACTTTTCACATTATTATTTACTCAAAATGTTGACTTTTTTTTTTTTTTTTTTATATGATAGGCATGTTAAGTCCAATTGCACTAAGATCTCACATTTGGGGTTCTACATTTGTTGGCATTGACTGCCACTTGCAATTCAAAGCCTCCTAAAAACATTTTCAAAAATTTAGTTTTTATGTCATAGGTTTACTGTTCCATTGTTTTATGCTAAAGTAGAATTTGTATAACACCCTCACTGGAGCTATTCCGTACATTCTACTATTCCGATGATCGGTGTCAGTCTGGACAGCTAGAATGTCTGAAAAAATATTTAGACTAGAGTGAGGAGTCATAAATAACTCAAATAATAATAACAAAAATTTAGATTTAGAAATAAAATACAATCAAGTTAAATGAGTCGGTGCCCTAGCGATGGGTAACCCAGTCGGAAGTTGTGGTCCTCGCAACTAGGAGCCCTAGACCAGGGAGAAAATTCATAAAATAATTTTTGGGACTCTAGAGAAGAGTCATTGAGGTTTCTATGGCATTAGAATGCCAAGAAAATGTTTAAAATTTTTTTTCAATCAGTACAGACAATTTTGGTCTGTTAAGCCAAACGGAGGACATTTTGGTCATTTCGTCTTCAGAGATAATTTTTGGCCAACTTGTCCAGTTAATTAAATAATTATTATGATCTAATATATTAATAAATATTGCTAAAAATTGAATTAGAAATGAGTAGAAAATAAAAGGAAAAAAATAAAAGAAATTAGGAATTATGACATCATATTATGTCATTAAACACTCTCCACCCAATCACAACTTGATAAGCCTCTTAAAAGGGATAAAAACTAAATAAAAATGAGATAAAATGAAAAATAATTCTGCACTCATCTTCCCCATTCAGCCGGCACACTTTTCTCTCAACCTCCATGAGTGTTGTTTCATCTCTTTCTTCCATTTCCCATAAATTCTCACTACTAAACCCTAAGCATCTTTCATTAAAACTTGTCTACACCTCTTGAAAAAGTGTTTGGCTACCAAGAAAAGCCAAGAAAGTGAAGGAAAATTTAAGATTGGACGAGGGAAAATTCTGCCCACACAAGGGTTAGTGCCTATTTCTTCTCTTTTTCTTTAGATTTTGTGCTAGTAACATTATTTATGCTAGGAAATTGAGAAAATTGAAAAAGTATGTGCATGTTTGGGCCTCTACAAATTTTGGTAGCTGTATGGGGGGAAGTAGTTATGATTATTTTGATGGATTAAAGTGGATTAGAGGTGGTGTTTGAAGTGTATATGTAGAGTGATAATAAATTAGTATGTTTAATTAATGTATGTGCATGAATGGACATTTGAAAACTAGGGTTTAAGGCATGAAGTTAGGGTTTGCTCATGTAATAGTATATTAACATTGTAATGGTCAATTAGTGACCATTTGAATATGTGTGAGGAGGAATTGAAGTGAGTAAGGATAATGGAGTTGAGTTTAGGCATGCTACCCTTGGTGACCTGCAGGACTGATTGTGAGTCCAGTAGGTTTGGGCAGACATAAATGGAGTTGTATAGGTTCAATTGGTGTAAGGTTAATTAGACATGAAACTAGACACATAATGGCACAACTTTGGTGAAGAAACCTTGCCCAGAAACCCTAATCCGGGTGACTTGCATTCTGCCTGGGCAAAATGACCAAATGAACAGTATTTATTCATTTGGTCATAAATCAGTGTAGAAAGGTCCAATTGACCTGAAATTTTACCAAAAAATATCTGAGACATAGACCTACAACTTTCATGAAGAACATAAACTAAATTCAAACCATAACCTAGTCAAATTTCCAACCAAACTTAGGTCACCAAATCTAGCAGAACCAAATTGCACAGAAATTCTGGGTACAGGTCAATCCGGCCAGTTATGGTAAAATGACCATAACATGATCTGCAAAACTCCAAATTGAGTGATTCAAAAAAATAAATGTAACTAGACACAATAAGGAACAACTTTTATGAAGATAATTTTGTCAAATTTCCACTGTAATAATGACCAATGGAACAGTAAAGTTAGGGCATAAAATCTGAAAATTTTGAATAACATAAAATAAGCTTTGAAATGGTATTGGAAATCAACACCAACAAAAATAAAATGCAAAATGAGGTATCTTAGTGAACTTAGGTTCAATAAATTTATTATGTATTAAAAAGTGAACAATTTGAGTGAATAGTAATGTGAATAGTAATACAAAGACACAAAGTGTAAGAACTAAATTGGTAGAGAAAATTAAGGTATGAAATTTGGAATCCATGAAATGTTCATGGATTACTTGGAATAGAAATAGTAATTTACCTAAATGACTTAATGAACATTTATGTTGTGTGAATATATAATTAAGGTTTGTATTCCCATTACTAGTAGTGTGACACCCCTTACCCGTCTACAGTGTAGCCAAGCAAGATATGCCACATAGTGTACTGGAATTCCATATTTTATTCCAATCATTTTCATCCTTCCTTAAATTTATTTCTCCATGGATATGAAGTGCAATTTGTTAAATTTACCTCATTTGAGTCATTTATTAAAATTATAAATTTATTTGGGGTTCCGGAAATTTTATAGAAAATCCGGTAGAGTGCCGGCTAAAAATGGAGAAAACAGTTCTTCGGAACCTGTAAAAAACACTTCCTATAATTATTCAAATCACAATTCCAATTCTCACATCAATTTGTAACAATTTCTTAACAATTCCTCTTTTATTTCATTCATTCATTTCACATCATCATCATGCTCAAATCATAAATAAATTCTCATATGTTATTTATAATCACAAGTTGCACATAATTACATTAATACAAAATTATATTACATTTATTTCAAATATACATGATAAAATAAGAGTTTAATTACAAAACTTACAAAAATTACAAAATGAGGTCTTACCCAGTCTGTGGTCTACTAGGCTCTTTGTCCAAATATTCAGTACCTATGTGTTGCAAAAGCGACGCGCTAAGCATAAAGCTTAGTGGCGCCAATAATACAAGAAAATATAATATGCAAATAAAAGTAATAATTTCCTAGTTATTGTGTTCATAAGAAATGAATAATTAATAACTTATTGTTTAGTCGAGGGCTAATTACATTTTATGACATTAACTTCTTCATGCATTTTGTTAATTGTTTTCTTGGTGATTTTGAGCTTCTTTATATTTTATTGTAATCATTCTTGATCTTTATCTTGATACTTCATTTCCTTATTTTCTTTAATAATCAGTTCAATTACAGTTATACTTTTCCATGCCCAAGTAACCTATACAAGTTGCCGGATTGGATAAATGGGTAAACTAGCACTGGGTACCAGGTACCTTCGGCTGTCACACCATCGGTCACAATGTGTCTCCCAGTGTGCAAATAGAATGGCTAATAAGCCATAAAAACAATAAGGCATAAAGCCAAGTAAAACATCATAATCAGTATAGCTATAGGCTATCACATCACAAAATGGCAATGAAGCCATACATCATACGTAGTACTGCTATCAGAACCCTATTGGCATGTCAACCTATTCAAACCAATCACATTAGGCCTACTAGGGCATATTACAAAGTCATTTCTTGAATATTTGTACTTTATATGTAAGGTTACTATTCATTTTATTAGTGAACTAAAATATTGACTTTTTCATAGATAATAGGTATATTGGTTCAAATATCATCAACATACCACATTTTTCATTCTAAAGTTGTTGGCATTAGTTGCCAATTCTATTTCAAAGCTTAGTGTTAGTTATTCACAATTTTCAGATTTCAAGCACTAAGTTTACTGTTCTATTGGTCATTTGTACAGTAGGAATTTGACAAAATTGTCTTCATGAAAGTTATTTCTTATTGTGCCAAGTTATATTTAGTTTTTTGAATCACTCCATTTGGATTTTTGTAGCTCAAGTTATGGCCAAAACACCATAACTGGCTGGATTGTAAATTTTCCATATTTTATGGGCAGAACCAATTCTGCCCTTTTTTGTACATTGATTATAGGTCAGTTTTTGAATATGTTATAGCTAAAATTTGGGTTTAATTTCTTCACGAAAGTTGTAGGTCTATGTCTCAGCTATCTGCTGGTAAAGTTTCAGATCAATTGGACCTTTCTACACTAAGTTATGACTAAATGAATAAAAACTATTCATTTGGTCATTTTGCCCAGGCAGAATGCAAGTCACCAAGATTAGGGCAATTTTTAGGTCAACTTGGTTTGGTTTTCTAGGCAGAGTTTCTTCACCAAAGCTCTGCCATTATGTGTCTAGTTTTATGTCCAATTGGATTTGCACCAATTGAACCTCTACAACTCCATTTAGAGCCACCCAAACCTGCTGGGCTAACAACCAATCCTGCAGGTCACCAAGGGCAGCACGCCTAAGTTCCACTCCAACACCCTTACTCACTTCAATTCCTCCTCACACATATTCAAATGGTCTCTAATTGACCATTACATGGTTAACATACCATTACATGAGCAAACCCTAATGTTATTCAAATGTCCAAGTTCTCAAGTTCATTCATGCACTATACTTGCATTTCACTTATACAATCATGTTCAAGCACTCATCTCATGCTATGGGCAGCTCATAAACACTTTACTTCAAGTAAATTCATCAAACCCTAACCACCCTTAGGCTATTGAAATTTATAGGGAAGGATACTCATAATTTTTATTTTGTTTTTCTTACATTTTCTAATTATCTCATGGCATTAAGCATGAATCAAGTAAAAGTGCTAAGAGATTGAACACTAACCTCTTTTGCTCACTCTTCCAAGTCTCCAAAACTTTCTTCTTTCTTCTTCTTTTTTCAGGCTAGAGGTTGTTCAAGATGCAAGATCAGTTTTTTGTGAAGCAAGGTAGTGGTTTCAAGGTGAGATGAGGTGAGGTTTGAAGCTTTCATTAAGCTTCCATGGAGGAATGGGTTTGGGAAAGGGAAACGTCTGGTTTGGGGTGAGGAAGAGCAGATTGTGTTTTGTTAATTTTTACCTCATTTTACCTCTTTTTAATTGGTTTTTAATAGCTTGTTTAAATGTGATTAGTGGGAGCACTTTTAACGACATCATATGATGTCATAATTCCCTATTTCTTTCATTTTTCTTTTCTTTTCTTTTCTACTCATTTTCAATTAAATTTTTAGTAATATTTATTCATATTTTAGATCATAATAATTATTTACTTAACTGGACAAGTCGGCCAAAAATCACCTCTGAAGGCGAAATGACCAAAATGCCCTCCGTTTGGCTTAACAGACTAAAATTGTCTGTACCGATTGAAAAATTTTTCTAAGCATTTTCTTGACATTATAATGCCATAAAAACCTCAATGACCCTTCTCTGGTGTCCCAAAAATTTTTTTTTGAATTTTCTCCAGGGTCTAGGGCTCCTAGTTGCGAGGACCGCAACTTCCCACTGGGTTACCTATTGCTAGGGCACTAGCTCAATTAACTTAGTTGTATTATATTTTTAAAATTTTTCGTACATTTTTCTTATTAATATTTGAGTTAATTATAGTTTCTCACTTTAGTTTAAATATTTTTCCAGACGTCCTAGTTGTTCAGACCGATACTGGTCACCAGAATAGTAGAATGCATGGAATTGCTGCAGAGAGGGTGTTACAACTCTTTCCCTCTAATAAAAATTTCGTCCTCGAAATTTACCTGACTTAAGTAATCATGGAGTTGCTACCTCCTTGCTTCTTCACTTCCTTGTATTGCCTCATCAATGTCTGGGTTTGTCTCCTCCTGAGCTTACATAGCATATACTTGTGGTGCCACCCTGACTTTGGGCCTTTCAACTGTCTCAGAAATAATTTTCCAATCCTCTGAGGGTAATCTCTTATGAAATGATCCGTAGCCCCACACTTGAAACACTCTCCAGTTAATAGTCGACACTCCCCTCTGTGTCTCGTACCACAGTGTATACATTCAGGCACTGGGGCTAATCCCCTTGTTATTGCGCCCGGGGAGCTAGCTATAGATATTCCAATCTAGCCTCTCTGGCCCTGTGTCTGATCTTGTGAACAAGAACATTTAAACTTCTTACTATCAGTCGGTATACTTGACTGCCTTGGTCCAAATTCCCTCTTACGCTGCCTATCTTTCCTATTCTATTCACTTACTCTGACCCTTTCCACTTTCAGTACGGCTTCAACTAATTTCGTGAAGTTCATAATCCCCAAGGCAATGATCATTATTTTAATGTTGTCATTTAGCCCCTCTTCAAACCTTATGCACCTCTCTACTTCTGTGGGGACTATCTCTCTTCTGTAATGGCTTAGTCTAACAAACTCCTTCTCATACTCCGCTACTGATAGCTGTCTCTGCCTCAGGTTAATGAATTCTCTCCTCCTGTCTTCTAGGTACACACTTCCCACATACTTCTTGTTAAATTCAGCAAGGAAGAAATCCCAAGTTATCAACTCTGGTTGGACCTCACTAGATACGGTGTCCCACCACTGATAGGCATCATTTTGAAGTAGGGACACAGCACCCTCCAAGTTCTGCTCTGGGGTGCAATGCAGTTGCTTCAATACCTTTATGGTACGATTTAGCCAATTTTCAGCTGCCACTGACTCATCTTCTTTCTTACCGATGAAGTCCACAGCCCCAAATTTTCTCAGTTTTTCTAGATGGGATTTCTGCTGTGGAGCTGGTGGTGGTGGCATAAGCCCAGCCATCTGTCTGAAGAATTCAGCCATTTGCTGAAACATAGCCGACGGAGGCTGTGCAGGCACTGCTGGTGCTGGTGCTGGTGGAGCAGGTTCTCCCTGGCCCCCTGTCTCAGTTGCAGGTGGAGCACGACTCTCCACTTCCTCATCTACTGCTCTCTGTGATGTGGGGTCCATATCCTAATCAAAATAACAAAGACAAACAGATTTGTATTAATGTCACCTCGAGCAAGATATGCCAAATAGTGTACGGGAACACCATATTTTATTACAATCATTTTTATCCTTCCTTAAATTTATTTCCCCATAGATATGTAGTGCAATTTGTTAAATTTATCTCATTTGAGTCATTTATTGAAATTATAAATTTATTTAGGGTTTCAAAAATTTTATAGAAAATCCGGCAGAGTGCCGACTAAAAATGGAGAAAACAGTTCTTCGGAACCTGTAAAAAAACATTTCCAATAATTGTTCAAATAACAATTCCAAATCTCACATCAATTTGCAACAATTTTTTAACAATTCCTCTTTTATTTCATTCATTCATTTCACATCATCATCAGGCTCAAATCATAAATAAATTCTCATATGTTATTTATAATCACAAGTTGCACATACTTACATTAATATAAAATTATAATACATTTGTTTCAAATATACATGATAAAATAAGAGTTTAATTACAAAACTTACAAAAATTACAAAATACAAAATGGGACCTAGTGTCCTACCAATGCACTGTAGCTTGTGAGGTGACATGGATACTATGCAGAACTGTGAACGGTCTTACCCAGTCTGTGGTCTACTGGGCTCTCTGTCCAAATCTTCAGTACCTACGCGTTGCAAAAGCGACGCGCTAAGCATAAAGCTTAGTAGTGCCAATAATACAAGAAAATATCATATGCAAATAAAAGTAATAATTTCCTAGTTATTGTGTTCATAAGAAATGAATAATTAATAACTTATTGTTTAGTCGAGGGCTAATTACATTTTATGATATTAACTTATTCATGCATTTTGTTAATTGTTTTCTTGATGATTTTGAGCTTCTTTATATTTTATTGTAATCATTCTTGATTTTTATCTTAATATTTCATTTCCTTATTTTATTTAAAAATCAGTTCAATTACAGTTATACTTTTCCATGCCCAAGTAACCTATATAAGTTGACTGGACTAGATAAACGGGTAAACTAGCACTGGGTACCAGGTACCTCGGGCCGTCACACCATCGGTCACAATGTGTCTCCCGGTGTGCAAACAGAATGGCTAATAAGCCATAAAAGCAATAAGGCATAAAGCCAAGTAAAACATCATAATCAGTATAGCCATAGGCTATCACATCACAGAATGGCAATGAAGCCATACATCATATGTAGTACTACTATCAGAATCCTATTGGCATGCCAACCTATCGAAACTAATCACGTTAGGCCTACTAGGGCATATTACAAAGTCATTTCTTGAATATTTGTACTTTATATTTAAGGTTACTATTCATTTCATTAGTCAACTAAAATATTAACTTTTTCATAGATAATAGGTATATTGGTTCAAATATCATCAACATACCACATTTTGCATTCTAAAGTTGTTGGCATTAGTTGCCAATTCCATTTCAAAGCTTAGTGTTAATTATTCACAATTTTCAGATTTCAAGCACTAAGTTTACTATTCTATTTGTCATTTGTACAATAGCAATTTGATAAAATTATCTTCATGAAAGTTGTTCCTTATTGTGTCTAGTTACATTTCATTTTTTGAATCACTCCATTTGGAGTTTTGTAGCTCAAGTTATGACCTGAACACCATAACTGGCCGGATTGCAAATTTTCCAGATTTTTTGGGCAGAACCAATTCTACCCTTTTTTGTACACTGAGCATAGGTCAGTTTTTGAATATGTTATGGTCAAAATTTGGATTCGGTTTCTTCACGAAAGTTGTAGGTCTATGTCTCAGCTATCACTTGGTAAAGTTTTAGGTCAATTGGACCTTTCTACACTGAGTTATGACCAAATGAATAAACACTATTTATTTGGTCATTTTGCCCAGACAGAATGCAAGTCACCCGGATTAGGGCAATTTTTTGGTCAACTTGGTTTGGTTTTCTGGGCAGAGTTTCTTCACCAAAGCTCTGCCATTATGTGTCTAGTTTTATGTCCAATTGGATTTGCACCAATTGAACCTCTACAACTCCATTTAGAGCCACCCAAACCTGCTGGGCTAACAACCAATCCTGCAGGTCACCAAGGGCAGCATGCCTAAGTTCCACTCCAACACCCTTACTCACTTCAATTCCTCCTCACACATATTCAAATGGTCTCTAATTGACCATTACATGGTTAACATACCATTACATGAGCAAACCCTAATGTTATTCAAATGTCCAAGTTCTCAAGTTCATTCATGCACTATACTTGCATTTCACTTATACAATCATGTTCAAGCACTCATCTCATGCTATGGGCAGCTCATAAACACTTTACTTCAAGTAAATTCATCAAACCCTAACCACCCTTAGGCTATTGAAATTTATAGGGAAGGATACTCATAATTTTTATTTTGTTTTTCTTACATTTTCTAATTATCTCATGGCATTAAGCATGAATCAAGTAAAAGTGCTAAGAGGTTGAACACTAACCTCTTTTGCTCACTCTTCCAAGTCTCCAAAACTTTCTTCTTTCTTCTTCTTTTTTCAGGCTAGAGGTTGTTCAAGATGCAAGATCAGTTTTTTGTGAAGCAAGGTAGTGGTTTCAAGGTGAGATGAGGTGAGGTTTGAAGCTTTCATTAAGCTTCCATGGAGGAATGGGTTTGGGAAAGGGAAACGTCTGGTTTGGGGTGAGGAAGAGCAGATTGTGTTTTGTTAATTTTTACCTCATTTTACCTCTTTTTAATTGGTTTTTAATAGCTTGTTTAAATGTGATTAGTGGGAGCACTTTTAACGACATCATATGATGTCATAATTCCCAATTTCTTTCATTTTTCTTTCCTTTTCTTTTCTACTAATTTTTAATTAAATTTTTAGTAATATTTATTCATATTTTAGATCATAATAATTATTTACTTAACTGGATAAGTCGGCCAAAAATCACCTCTGAAGGCAAAATGACCAAAATGCCCTCCGTTTGGCTTAACAGACTAAAATTGTCTGTACCGATTGAAAAATTTTTCTAAGTATTTTCTTGACATTATAATGCCATAAAAACCTCAATGACCCTTCTCTGGAGTCCCAAAAACTATTTTATGAATTTTCTCCAGGGTCTAGGGCTCCTAGTTGCGAGGACCGCAACTTCCCACTGGGTTACCCATTGCTAGGGCACCGGCTCACTTAACTTGGTTGTATTTTATTTTTAAAATTTTTTTTACATTTTCTTATTAATATTTGAGTTAATTATAGTTTCTCACTTTAGTTTAAATATTTTTTCTAGACGTCCTACCTGTTCAGACCGACACTGGTCACCAGAACAGTAGAATGCACGGAATTGCTGCAGAGAGGGTGTTACCACTCTTCCCCTCTAATAACAATTTCGTCCTCGAAATTTACCTGACTTAAGTAATCGTGGAGTTGCTACCTACTTGCTTCTTCACTTCCTTGTATTGCCTCATCCATGTTTGGGTTTGGCTCCTCCTGAGCTTCCATAGCATATACCTGTGGTGCCACCCTGACTTCGGGCCTTTCCACTGTCTCAGAAATAATTTTCTGTGAAATGTCAGCCGTCTCTGCTCTACCCAATCTTTTACCCCTTTGAACTGTAGGGGCAGGTCTATCAACTTGTACTGGAGCTATTGAACCACTCCTCTGAGGGCAATCTCTTATGAAATGATCCGTAGCCCCACACTTGAAACACTCTCCAGTTAATAGTTGACACTTCCCTCTGTGTCTCCTAGCACAGTGCATACATTCAGGCTCTGGGGGCTAATCCCCTTATTATTGCACCCGGGGAGCTAGATATAGATATTCCAATCTGGCCTCTTTGGCCCCATGTCTGATCTTGTGAACCAGAACCTTTAAACTTCTTACTATCAGTCGGTATACTTGACTACCCTCGTTTAAATTCCCTCTTACGCTGCCTATCTTTCCTATTCTATTCACTTACTTTTACCCTTTCCACTTTCAGTGCGGCTTCAACTAATTTCGTGAAGTTCGTAATCCCCAAGGCAGTGATCATTATTTTAATGTTGTCATTTAGCCCCTCTTCAAACCTTCTGCACCTCTCTGCTTTTATGGGGACTATCTCTCTTCTGTAATGGCTTAGTCTAACAAACTCCTTCTCATACTCCGCTACTGATAGCTGTATCTGCCTCAGGTTAATGAATTCTCTCCTCTTGTTTTCTAGGTACACACTTCCCACATACTTCTTGTTAAATTCAGCAAGGAAGAAATCCCAAGTTATCAACTCTGGTCGGACCTCACTAGATACGGTGTCCCACCACTGATAGACATCATTTTCAAGTAAGGACACAGCACCCTCCAAGTTCTGCTCTGGGGTGCATTACAGTTGCTTCAATACTTTTATGGTACGGTATATCCAATTTTCAGTTGCCACTGACTCATCTTCTTTCTTATCGATGAAGTCCACAGCCCCAAATTTTCTCAGTTTTTCTAGATGGGATTTCTACTATGGAGGTGGTAGTGGTGGCATAAGCCCAGCCATCTGTCTGAAGAATTCAGCCATTTGCTGAAACATAGTCGACGGAGGCTGTGCAAGCGCTGCTGGTGCTGGTGCTGGTGGAGTAGGTTCTCCCTGGCCCCCAGTCTCAGCTGCAGGTAGAGCATGACTCTCCACTTCCTCATCTACTGCTCTCTGTGATGTAGGGTCCATATCCTAATCAAAATAACAAAGACAAACAGATCTGCATTAATGTCACCTCGACTCTTACAAATGCAATGCATGGTATGGATTTAATCTAGACCCAAAAATCTGATACCACTAAATGTGACACTCCTTACCCGTCTACAGTGTAGCCCAACAAGATATGCCAAACAGTGTATCGGAACACCATATTTTATTACAATCATTTTTATCCTTCCTTAAATTTATTTCTCCATGGATATGAAGTGCAATTTGTTAAATTTACCTCATTTCAGTCATTTATTGAAATTATTAATTTATTTGGGGTTGCGAAAATTTTATAGAAAATCCGGCAGAGTGCCGACTAAAAATGGAGAAAACAGTTCTTCAGAACCTTTAAAAAAAACACTTCCAATAATTATTCAAATCACAATTCCAAATCTCACATCAATTTGCAACAATTTCTTAACAATTCCTCTTTTATTTCATTCATTCATTTCACATCATCATCATGCTCAAATCATAAATAAATTCTCATATGTTATTTATAATCACAAGTTGCACATACTTACATTAATACAAAATTATATTACATTTGTTTTAAATATACATGATAAAATAAGAGTTTAATTACAAAACTTACAAAAATTACAAAATACAAAATGGGACCTAGTGTCCTACCAATGCACTGTAGCCTGTGAGGTGACACAGATACTATGCAGAACTGTGAACGGTCTTACCCAGTCTGTGGTCTACTGGGCTCTCTGTCCAAATCTTCAGTACCTACGCATTGCAAAAGCGACGTGCTAAGCATAAAGCTTAGTGGTGCCAATAATACAAGAAAATATAATAAAAGTAATAATTTCCTAGTTATTGTGTTCATAAGAAATGAATAATTAATAACTTATTGTTTAGTTGAGGGCTAATTACATTTTATGATATTAACTTCTTCATGCATTTTGTTAATTGTTTTCTTGATGATTTTGAGCTTCTTTATATTTTATTGTAATCATTCTTGATCTTTATCTTGATATTTCATTTCCTTATTTTCTTTAAAAATCAGTTCAATTACAGTTATACTTTTCCATGCCCAAGTAACCTATATAAGTTGACCGGACTGGATAAACGGATAAACTAGCACTGGGTACCAGGTACCTCGGGCCATCACACCATCGGTCACAATGTGTTTCCCGGTGTGCAAACAGAATGGCTAATAAGCCATAAAAGCAATAAGGCATAAAGCCAAGTAAAACATCATAATCAGTATAGCCATAGGCTATCACATCACAGAATGGCAATGAAGCCATACATCATACACAGTACTGCTATCAGAACCCTATTGGCATACCAACCTATCCAAACCAATTACGTTATGTAACACCCCTAAGTTCGGTAGTGCGTTCTACTGCTCCGGTGACCAGTGCTGTCCGGACAGCTAGGATGCCTAGAACCGTACTTCGATGCGAGTGAGGAGACATAAAATAATGAAATACAAGAAAAGAAAGTACAAGAAAAATAAAGGAAAAATGATAGCAAAGAAATGTAACCAAGTTAAGTGAGCCGGGAAACCTAGCGATGGGTGACCGCACCGGGAAGTCACGGCGTGGACCGTTGACTAGCCCTGGACTGCGGGGAACCCTGGAAAACATTTTAGAACCTTATTGAAGAATAAATATCATTAGAAAGATCAAAGAAAAATTAAATAATTAGTACAAAGAAAAGTGAGAAATCGAAAAACGGACAAAACCCGGTATTACCGAAAAATCGGGAATGCAACCCGAACAGGGGCATTATGGTCATTTGACATCCCGAATTGTCTTTTGACCTAAATGTCCATTAAAAATAAATATTATTACACTTAGAAAATAAAATGAAAAATTAATTTGGTGGTACCTAAAGTAAATAGCTAAAATCATGGGTTAATGTGGAATAAATGAACAATTAGCTTATTATATGATTATTTGGAGTTAGTGGACCATTAAAGGATTAATTAAACCCATAATGGGGCAGGTGTAAGTCCACTATATCCAGCAGAATGTTCATCTTCCTCACTTGGTCCTCTCATGCCGAATTGAAGAAGAAAAATCCTCCATGGCCATTTTTCAATCAAGCTCCATGCACTCCTCCATTTCAACTCCAATCACCTAGGGTTCTTCATTAAAGTTTGTCTACTCATCACAAGGAAGAGTTTGATACCAAATTTGAGAAGTTTAAGCAAGGTTTAACAAGCTTCAACCATAAGGTAAGTTAGTATTTTTGAAGATAGCTTTGTTAAGTTTTGTGTGCATGTTATGGGTGTTGGATTTGTGAAGAAAATTTTTGAGTTTGAAGAGTTATTGTTGTGTTCATTTTGGACAGCCATGGAGTCATGTAGTTGATGAAATAATTGTGCATATATTTGATGAGAAATGGTGTTGATCATGATGATTTAATAACCTAGTGAATTACTTCATATTTATATGGTGATTTTTGGCACTTGGATGGGAATTGATGAATTGTAGGACAATTTGGTGTTGAATGTCGACACCATATTTTGGCCGACCCCTAGAATCAATAAAAAATTCTTTTTTTTTTTTTGAACAGCTAATCACGTTTCCAGTCCCTCTTTGATAGGCGGTCACATTTCCGATCTCTCCTCACAGAGAATTGAATCAATGCTAAGTCCTCACATTCATTAAAGCCTCGCCGATCTCTCAAAATCATTTTACCGACCTCTCAAACCCGATGTCGGATTTCCGGACCTGTCAAGAATATTCCTGATCTCTGTTGATAAATGAAATGAACTGGCACTAGATCTTTTCCTACCAGTTTTATTGCCGACCTCCTTTCCGAAAGTTTAAGAGCTAAAGTTTTGGTTCGATTCCGATCTTAAGTGTTCGAGTTAAATTTTCAGTCAAGTTCCGTTCAGCATTTCTCCCCTACCGATCTCATGTTTAAAGTGCTTTCCGATCTCTCATACTTAGATTAATAATCACATTTAGTTTTTGTTTTGCTGTGCTCATACAATCAAATACTCAGACAAATAATGGTTTAAAATTTTCCGATCACAATCATTCATTGAACAAAAGGCATTCCATTTCATGTCATAATTTGTACAAGTTATTCGGCTGGGGGATCACCCCCAGCCTGATCTACATTTGGATCACTCTCTCTCTCACCCTCGGCTTCATCCTCACTGTCTTCATCATTGTCCTCAGGAGCCACATCGCCATCCAAGAAAAGTCTTCTTCGGGTAACGCTCGAGTGCGCCATGAGATCCTTGTGAGCCTTCACATAGGCCTCAGCTATTCCCGTCACCATCTCCTCATCCCTCTCCTTAAGCTCCTTGTCTTTCTCCTTAAGCTCCTTATCCTTCGCCTCAAGTTCCTCTATAAGTTGAGCGACCTGAGCGGCTTCGTTGGCATGAAGCACCTGGACTTCCTTAAGAGCACGGTCCCTCTCATCCAAAGCACGATTCTGTTCGGCCAACCGGTCTTCATGGAGCTTTGCCCGTCCCTCGATTTGAGATATATAATCCTGAGCGGATGAGAGTTGGGATCGGAGGGAATCCACGTCCTGATTTTTCTTCCCGATCTCCTTACCCAGGCGCTGAATCCGTTCCCGGATCATGGTCTGGTTCACCAGACACTCCACGTTTAAGCTCATGGTCCGAGTCAATATGTCGTCGAGACCATTCTGGGATAGCCTGTCCCGATCCTCCGGAAAGAAGATGGTAGACCCCAGGACTTTGGCGAAATCAGAGTTCTCCTGACATCCGATTATTCCTCAAGCCGATCAAGATTTGAGCGCCCGAGAAGAGGTCCTCCCGAAGCTTGAGTAGGCCCCCTTCCTCGCTTGGAACAACCGCAAGAGTTGGAGGTCGCTCCTCCGATCTAGGAGGAGATCGGGTAGCTTCAGTGGTCGGCGACCGAAGGTTGGGAGGATCACTTTGTATCTCCCTGTGTTCGTGGATCGGCGCTTGGAGTCGTTCAACGCTTTATCTCCTTTATCTTCCGAGATCTCTCTCCTTCTTCCGCTTTCCTTGAACCTCACCACCCGCCATACCTGCACAAAGAAAAGGTTAGTGAGATCGCTAAGGTCCTGAGATCTGAGGTATAGAAAATACCGATGCCGAGGTTAGAGAGCGGAAGCTCGCGGTCTTGGCCAAAGGAGCAATGAACACCAATGGTGCAATGGTGATCCACCGAATCCAAACAAGAATACTTTTTAGTGGCAGCCTCACTCTTCGATCCATCACTATCAAACTTTCCTCTTCGCCAGGTAATATGGTTCGAAGCAAGGGTCCCCGTACCACCAAATGCTGGGAAGTCCTCAAAGCGGCTCGGATCTTTGCTCCTCACAATGAAGAAACGATTCTTCCAATTCTTAAGAGACGAGGGCAGATCGGAAAAGAGCCCGCAACGAGGCTTCGCCTGAAAGAACCAGTGGTCATCGTCCTTTCGGCGAGATAGCCGGTGCAACTCGGCGAACACCTTAGCCGTAGGTCTGATTCCCTTAGCTCGGCATAGGCCTCGGAAGGCTACTAAAATCCGCCATGAGTTAGGGTGGATCTGAACGATGCTCGCCCGGTGAAGTTTTAGGACCTCCTTATAGAAGTCATCCAGGGGGAATCGAAGACCGGCCTTTAACTGTTCCTCATACACCATGACTATGTCGTTCTCTTCAAAGGAGTGATCGACACGAACATCGCCATGGCACTTGATCAGTTCATATGAATCGACAAATGTTGTATTCTTGAACAAGCGATTGCGCATCGGATTCTCAAGAACCGATGGAAGCTCGTCTATAGGAAGGGTCTCTCTCCTTGAAGGTGGTGCAAGCCTTGATGGTATGACCCGACCCCGACCTGGAGCAGAGACCCTAGGGGGTTCAGGTTGCGTGCTTGGCCCGACCGCCTCTTCTTCATCAGACGATGACCATGAGAACTGAATGGAAGGAGGGCTCGCCGCTCTCTGACCTTCGGCACCGCTCATTTTCAAAAGAAACAAAGAACTTAAACAAAAAAGAAGATCAAAGTCCTTACCAGAGTCTAATCGGCGTCGGAGAAACCGGAGAAAATGAGAGAACTTGAAGCTATGAGCAGAGACTGAAATGAAATGAGAGAACAATCGCTAACCCTCCCGCCCCTATTTATACTAGTCCGAGCATTTAATGCTCGCGAGGTTCTAGGCAACGCATCGATTGGTGGGATTGGACAAATTGTTTGACACTTTTCTCAAACATCCGAATGTTACGAGATCGGTTAATCGAGATCGGCATAATGAGTTAAACATTTTAAAATAAGGAATCGATTAAGTGTCATTCGTAAAGAATCGATCGGACAAATATATCGTAGATCGGAAAATAATCAATAAGATAATAATTGGAGAAACAATACTTTTATTTCCAAAAAGATCTGATTACAACATTTTGGCTATCTCTATTGATCGGATTAAAATAAAGGACTAACTACATCATTTTTGTTATATCTAGATATATGATTAAATTGAAATACTACATCATTTGGGTGATCTCTAGATCCGATTACATTGAAAAATTACATCATTTGGACGATCTCTAGAGACCGGTGAAAATCCTATCCAAGAGGTCGATCTAAGGATCGCTTTATAATCGATCCCAAGGATACTCCCAGTGATCTAAGGATCGCTTTATAACTAATCCCAAGGATACTCCTGTGATCTAAGGATCGCTTTATAATCGATCCCAAGGATATTGCCGACCGGAAGCTTAATCATTGCCGGAACACTCAATGTGATGAGAAGCCGAATGAACTCAGTTGAGCAACTCGAGATCGGTACAACCGAAGCCCGCAATACGGATCGGTCCAATCCAGTTCTCTCACCATCGTCAGTTAGGACCATCCAATCACCGGATCGTAAATTTTCAATCGAGGAATAGGAATTCCATCTAAGAGGATCAAAACCACGATTGTAGCGGAACTTTCCCCGGAACAGCTAGAACCTAGAAACAAGGAGAAAGAGAGAAAATCGAATGAAGGAAATGCCACTATCAACAGGGGTATATATAGGGAAAATGGGCATTTAATGTCGAAGGAAAACGGCTTGACGCTCAAAATCGAGATGTAATTAATGCTTGGACCGAATCCGCATCGATCAAGGGATAAAAGAGATCGGGAGATAGGAGATCAGCCTGAGAGATCGGACTAGGAGCTAGGGGAGGGATCGGAAGACAAAAAGAATAAGAGCACTTCCAATAACCGCCGCCGTAATCGGAGCCGAGGTAGTTAAAGCATGGCAGACGAGATCTCCACCGCACGCCTAAGAATCGCCCGCACGTCGACAGTGCCGTGGTATGTCATGATACCAGTACATCCCAATCTCCACCGTTGATCTCACTTGTAAGGATGAATCCGAACCCTTGGATCAAAAGAGAAGATGATAATACCAGCTTTTTCACTCGGCCCTCGATCGTTCGACAAGAGGATTCAAGACCGTCGGATTAAAAGAGGAAAAGGACAAATACTTTGAGAAGCGATCTCACCATTCGCTTTGATTCTCTTTAATTCCCGAACATCCGATCATGTACTTCAAAATCGACCCTCCATCTCCTCAAAATGAATCTCGACCCTTCATGGGGAGCACGATTCCTATAAATACTGCATGAAAACTGCTCAAGGGACGGACAAAAAAATATAGGCAAGAGGTCGCTATTATCGTGGAGGAACTCAAACTTCATTCATTTGTTACTCATTGCTTTTGTAGTGATTAAAAATACTTTTGAAACTAGTTTTTGGAGTGTTTTCTTGAAAAGATTTTGAATATTGGAACTCTACATTTCCAGTTTGTTCATTATCCGGTCATACTCTCATCATCTCTGCTTTCCTTTCCTCTGCTCAAGCTCAACTTCCTTTCACCGGTTCTTACCCGATTACCTTTTAGCTAAAGCATCTCTCGGTTTCACGATGACATCAACTCTCAGCCGATCAATCCGCCATCACTGTTTACCACTTCACGCTTATTTCAATATATTTGGCTCCTCACGGTAAGAGTTCACACTCATCGCTTACGTTTGTTTCTGCATTTCCTTTGTTCTTCATACATCTGCAACTTTCTTCAAGGTTATTTTGTACAAGAGAACCCAAGAGAAAATATTGTTATAAGAGTTCATGTTACTGTTTTATTAAGCGTCTACGTTTATTTCCCGCATTTTCCTTGTTCTTCTTACATCTAGACCATTTCTGCACAAGCAATCCCAAAGAAAGTCACTCTCAAATCATTTTTTAGTGATCAGTTCATTTTATTAATCTCCGTCATTTCTGAAAACCAGTTTTCTAACTCTTTGTAGTATGTAAATGGTTGGGTAAACGTAGGTAGCTGCAACTTAGAGGTCTCCTTTAAAAAGAGGACCTGAATAACACGTCAGGACGATAGCCGAACTATTAGGCCGACGAAACAAAGAATTCGACAAAGATGTCATGAAATGGAATAAGACCAAAGTAAACGAAACAGAGTGGATCGGTCATTAATAGATATTGGTAAAATGACTACATGAAAAGGTCAGTGAATCAAGTCTAGTGTTCCCCGTTCAGCCACAGGATATCCATAAACCTTATCCCCGGCATTTTTGAAGGTCAGAATTCTTAGTTTTAGGTTCTTAAGACCCGTAGCTGTGGTCGGAAAAGTCTTTGTCCGAGTCTCATCAAAATAGAAGGGGTCGGAAGAGTCCTTATCCTATCCTTGCCTAAAAGTTTTAAGTCAACTCTTAAAGGAGATCGGAGGAGGGTTCTTATCCGGTCTCCCTTCAAAATTTTGATAAACATTAAGTAGGGATCGGAAGAGAGTTCTTATCCGGTCTCAACTCAAAACATTAACGAATAACTCTAAAGGAGATCGGAGGAGGGTTCTTATCCGGTCTCCTCTCAAAATTTTAATAAATAACTTAAAAGAGATCGGAGGAGGATTCTTATCCGGTCTCCCTTCAAAATTTTAATAAACATTAAATAGGGATCGGAGGAGAGTTCTTATCCGGTCTCAACCTCAAATTTTAATAAACATCTGAAAGAGATCGGAGGAGAGTTCTTATCCGGTCTCATCCTCAAAACTTCAAATAAATAACTTAAAAGAGACCGGAGGAGGGTTCTTATCGGTCTCCTCAAATTTTTAATGAACAACTTAAATAAGATCGGAGGAGAGTTCTTATCCGATCCTCACACCTGTTCACTAAGGTTGTCTCATTTACTTATGTATCTGGGTGATCCAAATTTAGTGAAAAATCAAACATTCCTTCTACCAAAAGGATTAACATTGCCGCCTAAGCCCTTCTAACTAATTTGTAAAGGACGCAGAATTAAATCTACTTACCCTTATTAAGGGACGAGGTGGGGTGCCTAACACCTTCCCCACCCGTTTACGGACCCCGAACTTAGAATCTCTGTTTTGAAGTGGTTTCATTTTTAATTTAACTTCTCAAATGGTTTTCTTTAGTTTTCCTCAAAACTAAGGTGGCGACTCCTCACTCTTTCCCACTTGGTGAGTGATCGTCCAAGCACCGCAAAATCCCATTCATGACAGCGACTCCATCGGGACGTCTAGGGACCCAACCCCAGTCTAGAGGCCCAAAAGTAGGCTTAATTTTTGTCCGATCAAATTATATTTAGAGGGGCTCACTCGGCGATGTCTCATATGCTAATTATTATTGCTACTAACTATTTTGTTTTGCCTGTTCTATCTCTTACAGTGCTCTTCATTTCGAAAAAGAAAAAAGGAAAAAATGGAAAAATAAAATCCCCCTGAATTGGGAAGAGGTAAAGGTGTCCCTTCACACACTGAACACTCACACAATGTCCTCACACACTATGGTCCTAACCCGGGCTTTCTTACCCTTTTAGGAAAGTAGGAGGGAGTCATGTAGCGGTACCCGTGGGTTTTACCCCGTTAGTATCCGTGTAGGCTTATGCTCTTTTTGAAACTAGTTCTATGTACCGTGATACCCGTGGAATTTTCCAGTCAATATCATGGTGGTAGACTGGGGCTCTACTGTTCTGAGGGGCAATTTGGGAACCTGTGGCTATTAGAAAAATTAGATCTGAGCTAAACCGTCACGATAGTGAAAGCCGTAGTAAATCGCCTCATAAGATAGAACTATCCAGATAGGTAGCGCTTACCCGGTGTTAGGAGTCTCCCTACTATACGACAAAAGGGGGATACTTACTCTTACCCTATTATGCTTTAATTTCCTTTTGTATATTTCTTTTCTGGGTAATTTTGAATCCTACTAAAACTCCTACAGATTTTCCTAATTTGATAAATGTGTACGTGTTACTCACAACAAGATGATTCAAAATTACCTAATTTGTCTTACTAACAAATTCTCCGCAGCGTTACCAAACCGAGGGTCCAGAAAAGGATAGGCATCATTTTTTTATCATGGCATCCTCGAGTCGGCGTAAAAGGCTCGTAATGCTAAACTTTGGTCCGAATCGGTTCATAGTCCGGTACTCGCAAAATGATGCTTCCGAGGCGCTGTTAGCTCGCTACCTTCGCTAGATCCGACAAAATAGAGGTCAAAATGAACAACCTCGAGGGTATGTCTAATAGATGGAGGTTGCTTCCGACTGTGTCAAGGTACGATTTGAAGAGAAGTGCGGAAGGATTGCAACCTTAATGCAAGTCAAGGTCCAAATCCTCGCATTAAAAGCCATGTTGACGGTTTGGAATCCTGGCACGGAGTATTCTCTTTCAATGACATTGATACGGCCCCGCTATGGAGGAATATCAGCATTGCCGGGATCCCATACTCATTGCGTAATCGGATTTACTTACACCTCGAGCATAGGCGCACTGAAACGGTTGGCACATATGTTGGGTTCTCCCCCAGAAGAAGTAAAGTCCAGAGAAACAGTCAAAGGGAACACGCATGGATGGTATTGGACGTACCTTGAGAAGCGGTTAGATCATTACCTCCAAGAGAAACAGTGGGATCAAGCTTCCATGGCACTCGCCTTGGGAATCTATGGTCTGATCCTGTTCCCGGGGCCATTGGGGATCATCACTAGCAGCAAGGTGCTGGAGGTATTTTGGACAAGAGAAAGGCAGGATCAATCCGATACGGCAATCCTTGCCGAAACCTTGTTAACCCTAACTACTGCGACAACAGGGAAAAGGGTCCATTAAGTGTTGCTCTCGGTTATTATACCTGGACTATCACCACATGTGTCCTGTGGAGACAAAAGGATTGACTTGGTACCTTGACCACCTCCCATTGAGAAGATGACCGGTTAGTGATCAGCCCAAGAATGAAAAACGATGGAACGGATTCTGAGTTTCAATAGCCATGATTACTGTTGGAGGAAGCTGTGGACGTCAAGCCAACCCGTCTTGATTGGTACAGGAGGTATTCAGTCGGTGTCCCTAATTGGAATAACCGGGTATACAAGTTACACTCCAGCACTGGTAATGAGGCAGTTTGGCTCAACACAGTCCATGTTCAACATTAAAGAATACCACCAAGGTCACTTCTACCATGAGCTCAAGGAAGAAGAAGGGTTGAAAATGGCTCGCAAGTCCTGGGAAAACATCACTCTAATGGAGAGATCACCCAAAGGCCCGAGTGCCTCGGACGATTACCTTAAATGGAGAGCTGATAGGGACCAAGAACGCTCTACCATAGAATTCAAGGACGACAACCCTCGCCAAGACGCCCTATTAGAGGAAGCTAATAATCGCCTGGTTGACTCGCTACAAAAGGCAAATACCGAAAACTCACAGCTGCAAGAACGAATGACACAATTGGAGGACCAACAGCAGAAACTTAAGAGAAGGGTAAGAAAGCTCAAGGAAGAGGCAAGGGCCGAAAGGATAGGGTTCGAAGAGCAAGAGGTACAGTGGGGAAAAGAAAGAAACTCTCTCAAGTGAGGTCAAAGAAATGAAAGGGCAGAATAGTAAGCTTCAGGAAAGGATGAAGTACCAAGAGGTACTCGTTGAAGAGTATAAACAGGAAAACAAGAAGAAGAAGCTTGAATTAAAAGAACAGGCACTCCTCATCAACGACATCTTGAAAGAATGTGCTAAAGAAAGGAAAGAGAAAGAGAAACAAGCTGCCCTCTATCAAGGACTGAAAGAAAATGTGGACCAGTTGGAGAAGATGATAGCACAGGGAAAAAAGGAACTATTACCTGAATCCGAGTATGCTCTGAAAGTGTTCGACCCCGCCAAGCAAGAAGAAAGGTTATATGAGTATCTCAGAAAATGTCATCTTATTATAAAGAATCTTCCAGAGCCTAGGCCAATGTAAAAAATACGATGTGCAAATTACTCAGTTAATGAAGTGATTTTTGAACCATTGTTCAGCAAAATTTGTGAATGAATAGTATGACTCCCGTAGGAACTTCCTCGCTAGGGTTATGTGAAAAATTGAAATGCGCTATATGGACAGGTATCATAAATGCGCATTCAATCCCGTCATTCACGGTCAGACTATCGAACGATGCCATGATAAAGCTGAGGCGATTATCCTTTTGTAGATTCCAACCTGGCTCTCAAATGCCACTGTATCCTTCGTCCAGACCAGGACTTTTAGTTCTTTTTGCAAAACTCAAAATCATTTAAATTTTTTATCCTCACAGGAAATCAATATTGATTCAAACAAGGCAAGTCTGACCAAACACACGGTTCAACCTAAGCGAGTGTACTTAACAAGATCTCGAACAAGGAAGATAATGGAAAATCAGGAGCAAGTACAGAACCTACAGGGGCAGGTCTCCGAGTTGAAAGATCAGCTTTCTGAAATTATGAGACTAATGAAGGAAATGTCTCGTAACAAACCTACTTGTAACCTAGCCCACCATTACCTCCTCCGCCCCTACAAAGAAATGATCCTCAACAAGCTTCAACCTCTTTTACCTTTCGCCTCCCATTCCGACCCGACAACATCACAATCCGGTGACCATAAATAATGACCCACCTTTTTCCTATTACCCGGCTGTCTCAAATGCCGAGCCTCATCCTTCAATCCCGATCCCTCCAGTTTACTCCACCCCTCAGCTCCCGGTTGGAGGAGTGTATCATGCGGTGGAAGGAGAACATAGGGCGAGAGAAAACGAGAAACTATCTGCCCTAGAAGAAAGATTGAGAGCAATAGAAGGGTTGAACATGTATGGCTCAGTCGATGTGTCGTCACTGAGAATGGTGCCAGATGTGGTGGTACCACCCAAATTCAAGATTCCTGATTTCGACAAATACAGCGGAAACTCAGATCCCCGCATCCACCTGGCAACCTACATTGCCAAAATGTCTGCCTTAACAGAAGACGATAGACTTCTCATTCACTTCTTTCACGAGAGCCTCTCGAGCGGCTCGAGATGGTGCATACAATTGGACAGGAGCAAGCTGCACTCCTGGAAGGACTTAGCCGATACCTTTCTTAAGCAGTACAAATTCAATTGTGATGCAGCACCCACAAGGAGGGACCTCTAACTGCACAGTAAAGACCGGGAAGGTTTTAAGCAAGATGCCCAACGATGGAGGGAGAAGGCTCAAGTATATCCTCCTGGATCGACAATGAACTCGCTCCTATTCATTGAAACATTGAAGGCTCCTACTTCAACTCGATGATTGGAAATACCTCCAACAGCTTTCTCGGATATCATCCAAGCGGGTGAGAGAATTGAAGCTAACTGAGAATAGGAA
The DNA here is from genome assembly GCF_030052815.1 of Hevea brasiliensis. Taxonomy (NCBI): domain Eukaryota; kingdom Viridiplantae; phylum Streptophyta; class Magnoliopsida; order Malpighiales; family Euphorbiaceae; genus Hevea; species Hevea brasiliensis. Next base: position 57,038,974 of record NC_079503.1, on the reverse strand, counting down.
GGCTACAGGAGTTGATCGAGAACCTCGTGGAAAAGACCGCCAATTTTGGCAAGAAAAAGGAGAGTGATGTGCATTCCATCACTAGACAATAATTTTCCCAATTCCCCAAAATAACCACCGGCCATATCCTCCTCTCATGGCCCAACTATCGCGAACATCCCACCCCCTTTCCCTAATTATTCACAACCACGCCCACAATACGCCCCACCTGCAAATTTCCAACCAAGACCACCTCCTCCTCCAGCTCAACCACGGCCACCGCAAAATAACCCAAGACCTCCAAGGAATCCTGATCCACCCCTTCCCCTCCCTCTCAGTGAAATATACCGATACCTTGTCGGTATAAACCAAATCGCATCACCCCTTTAGACCCAATCCACCGCCATATCCCAGGTGGTATGATGCCACAGCCCGTTGTGAGTATCATGGAGGAGCACAAGGGCATTCAACTGACAACTGCGGGGCACTCAGAGGGAGAGTGCACGCTTTAATCCGGAACGGGTGGTTGAAGATTGAGGGGAATGGTTCCCTCCCCAATGTCACCTCAAATCCACTGCCCAACCATAATGCGGGTAGTGGTGTAAATATGATTGAATCTAAGGGAGAGGGATCAACACCTGAAGTGGATAAGCTGGTTCCTTACTTTGAGGAGATTTTTGCTATAGCAATGAGGGAAGGTTACCTTTCCCCTCAGGTAGCGGGAGCTGAGGAGGATACGGGGTGTCCTTATCATGGAGGGGCAGCTGACCACGAGCTGCGAGATTGTGAGGGGTCTGTGCAAGAGGTCCGGAACTTATTGTCTTTTAAGGTTCTGAGATGTCAGAAGAGGTCAAAGACGGAAGGGGAAGTGAACACCACAAGATACAGCCAGAATACCTCTACCTCCAAACCCAGAATCACCTTCTCACCCCCGGTAGCCTCACCGCCGGTAACGGTTATCCGAACTCCACCTCAGCTCCCCATCACCAACACTCATGCTGTCCCTTGGAACTATAATTTCCAAGTTTTTACTCAGAGAGCGTCAAGCAGCACATCCGCTCCTAGCCTGGCCTCGCCTCCGGCACCACCAAAACCATGTTTTGCTCCTCACGAGCATTTCAAGATGACTTATGATGGACCTACCAGCAACATCACTCCCCTAACCAGTTCGGCCCGTTATTGCAACAAGATCCTCTCCACTGAACAAGAAGTCGAGTTTATAACTCAAGTGGAAGGTGTTACTGAACGAAGAAAGAGAGAAGAGGAAAGGGAAAGTAAAAATGGGAGAGTCACAAAAACACTAAGAGGAGGTTGAGAAAGCAGGGAAGCGAGCTGTTGAGCATAGAGAAGAGGAGGAGCCGCTGCTCCAAATAATGACACAGTGCGTGTATGACGTAGTGGAGGAGTTGAGGAAAAGCCCGCCCGAATATCATCAAGTATCATTGATCCTGAGCTCGGAAGTCCACCGACAAGCCTTACAAAGGATCCTGGATCAAGCCTTTGTGAACCCCGACATTACTCCGGGGCAGTTTGAGAAAATAGTAGGACAAATCCAGGCATCCAGCTCTGTAGCCTTTTCTGAAGAAGAGGTAGATCCCGCAGGCTTAGGGCACAATAAAGCTCTGCATGTAACGGTGAAATGTAAAGGTTGTATAGTGGCCAAGGTTCTCATCGATAACGGATCAGCCCTCAATGTACTGCCTAGCGCTACCTTGGCTAGATTGCCAGTTGACCAATCAGACATACGTCAAAGTGCTATGGTGGTGAGAGCTTTGACGGAACAAGGAGAGAGGTCTTTGGGGACGTTGACTTGCCAATCCAGGTCGGTGCATGTACTTTCAATATCACGTTTCAAGTGATGAACATTGAGCCGGCTTACACTATGTTGTTGGGGAGGCCGTGGATCCATTCTGCGAATGCTGTTCCTTCGACTTTGCACCAGAAGATCAAATACATTAAGGACGGCAAAATCATCACGGTGAGGGGCGAAGAGGCCATACTGGTCACCAAGCCGCAATCACTCCCTTATGTGGAAGCAGCCGAGGAGTCATTGGAAAGTTCTTTCCGTGCCCTTGAATTGCAAGATCTGGGAAGGAGGGGACCATGGCTATGGTGGCCAAAGTAATGTCAAGAAGCGGGTATGAAGAGGGTAAAGGCCTAGGCGCCACATTACAAGGGATTGTCGAGCCTATACCGGCCATTCAGAAGATAGGCCGTTGTGGTTTGGGGTATGAGGAGGATGCCCTCGCGGATGGGCGATTCTGGATGAGAAAAATGCTTCGGGATCAGAGATTTGACCAGAAGATGGGAAAGGTGAAAGTAGTCCCGAGAATCACGGAAATCTTCACCAAACCGGTCATTCAACATCCGGCAAGTACAGAAGAATCACCTGATGATCCATCCATAGATGTCATCCAACTGGATTCCTTGTATGAGGCCCTAGTTTCGCCAATGGCTGAAGAGCAGGAGCTTGACAACTGGACAACGGAGGATATCCCTGTACTCAATCTCGAGTAAAGTACCTCTGGTTATCTACACTTGATCACTTTGTCCATGGTGACAAGTGTAATACTGTAAATGGACCTTTTCTTATGGCATTAATATTAATGAATTAATAGCGCATTTTTAATCCAATACTCTTTTTCTTTCCTTTTTAATTCCATCCTTATAACATGTTCTATTCTTTATTCCTTCAGGACAATTCATCAATTAACACCTAATAATCCAATAGACTCAGGAATCCCTCTGGTTAATTTTGAAATCCCCATAACTGCCATTACTTCAAGTGATTCTGAGGAAGACCTTACAGAGGAAAGCAATGAAAAAGATGAACCCTCCCTCGTGCCTTGTGAAAATGAAACGCGCACAATAAACTTAGGCACGGAAGAAGTAAAAAGGGAACTTAAGGTAGTGGAGAGTGAGGAATTGGGAGATATGATCGGTCTGCTTAAGGAATTTCTCGACGTGTTCTCTTGGAGCTATGACGATATGGTCGGTTTGGACCCTCAGATAGTGACGCACAAGATTCCTTTAATTCCAGGAACGATCCCGGTGAAGCAGAAACTGAGGAGAATGAATCCCGATACACTGCTCAAGGTTCGGGATGAAGTCAAGAAACAGTATGACGCCGGGTTCTTAGAAGTGGTCAAATACCCCCAATGGGTGGCTAACGTCGTCCCGGTAATGAAGAAAGACGGGAGAGTCAGGGTGTGCGTTGACTACCGGGATCTTAATAAAGCTAGTTTGAAAGACGATTTCCCTCTCCCCCACATTGATGTGCTAGTTGACAATGCCGCGGGTTTGGGCAGATGTTCGTGTATTGATGGGGCATCAGGGTACAATCAGATTCCGATGGACAAGGAAGACAAGGATAAAACTGCTTTTATCACCCAATGGGGGGTATTCTGCTATCGGGTCATGCCCTTCGGGTTGAAGAATGCCGGGGCTACTTACCAGCACGCAATGGTCACATTATTCCACGATATGATGCATAAAGAAGTGGAGGTGTATGTGGATGATATGATCATCAAATCCCGGGGAGAGGAGAGCCACGTCCAGGTGATAAGGAGGGTGTTTGAAAGGCTCAGGAAATATCAGTTGAAGCTGAACCCTGCTAAGTGCATATTCGGAGCTAGATCGGGAAAATTGTTGGGATTCATAGTAAGCAAGAAAGGGATAGAAGTGGACCCAGACAAAGTTCGAGCTATTCAAGAAATGCCGTCCCCAAAAACAGAAAGGGAGGTGCGCAGTTTTCTGGGAAAGTTGAACTACATTTTGAGGTTTATTTCTAATCTCACTGCCAAAGCTGAGCCTATTTTCAGATTACTCCGGAAGAACAACCCTACCCAATGGGATTCGGATTGTCAAAAGGCTTTCGAGACAATCAAGCAGTATTTGTCAAATCCACGATTGGTCCCACTGCGGGGAAGGCCTTTAATCCTGCACTGGCGGTCCAACGAATTCTATGGGGTGTGTTTTGGGGCAGCATGATAATTCCTACTAAAAGAGAGGGCCATTTATTACCCGAGCAAGAAGTTCAATGATTGTGAGTCAAGGTACTCCTTCTTAGAAAAGACTTGTCGCGTTAGCATGGACAAAGAAATCGCCTCAAGCACTATATGTTGAATCACAAGACATGGCTTATCTCCGTGATGGATCCTATCGAACGTATTTGAAAGCCCATTCGTGCGGAAGGATAGCCAAGTGGCGGTTATACTCTCCCAATACGACATAGTCTACATGACCCAAAAGCGGTGAAAGGTAGCGTGATTGCGACCTCCTAGCGTAAAAACCCTATCCAGATTATGAAGCTCTAAATTTGAGTTCACGATGAACATATTAATGAGGTAGACGCAAAGAAGACGAGCCAACCGATGTATGGGAAATGTATTTTGATGGAGCAATTTATCAGAAATGGAATCGAGTCGCATTTACTAGTATCCTGACGGAAAACATTTCTCGATAGTCGCTAAATTGGGGTTTGACTGTACCAACAATGTCGCAGAGTATGAAGCTTGTGTAATGGGTCTACATGCCGCTATAGAGATGAAAATCAGAAAGTTGGAGGTGTACGGAGACTCGGCTCTGATAATCTATCAAGTCAAGGGAGAATGGCAAACTAAGGATCCCAAGTTGATCCCATATCAGAAGTACTTACTGGAGTTGATCAAGAAATTCAAGAAATCTCTTTCACTCACCCGAGTAGAGACAAGAATCAATTTATCGATGCCTTAGCTACTCTAGTGTTATGGCTCAAATCGAAGAAGGGCGACGTTTGACGCGTTGAAGATTAAGGTAAGGGATGAGCCAGCCTATTGCTTCATGATTGAAGAAGAGCCCGACGGAAAGCCTTGGTATCATGACATCCTAGTCTACTGTAGAACCAGAGAATTCCCTTCAGGGGCAAGCAAAAATGAAAAGAAGATGATTCGGAGGTTAGCATTAGGGTACTTTCCCAGTGGAGAAACCCTATACAAAAGAAGCTCCAACGGCGAATTACTGAGATGCGTAGATGCAAAAGAAGCAAAGAGAATCCTCTTTGAAACTCATGAGGGAAATTGTGCCACTCACGCCAATGGTCACATGATGACGAAGCAAATCATGCGACGTGGGTATTTTTGGACCACAATGGAAAAGGATTGCATCGAGTATTTCCGGAAGTGCCACAAGTGTCGACGACGCAGATCCGATAAATGTGCCACCTCACAAGCTGTTCAATCTCGTCTCACCGTGGCCTTTTGCAATGTGGGGCATAGATGTGATTGGTCCCATCAATCCCAAGGCGTCCAATGGGCACAGATTCATCCTTGTAGCCATCGACTATTTCTCCAAGTGGGTCGAGGCGACATCCTATGCTCACATCACGCAGAACACGATTCTCAAATTCTTCAAAAAACAATATCATCTCACGCATGGTCTACCAATGAAATTGTCACTGATAATGCCAAGAACTTGAATGGTCCGAAGATTCAGGAATTATGTGACCAATACAAAATCCGACACCTCAAGTCCTCCCCATACCGTCCCCAGATGAATGGAGCGGTGGAAGCTGCAAACAAAAACCTCAAGAGAATAATCCGAAAATGACGGTCACATATAGGGATTGGCATGATATGCTTCCTACGCTCTTCACGCATACCGGACTTAGTAAGAACCTCGGCCGGGCAACTCCATACTCACCGGTCTACGGATGGAAGTCAGATGTTGCCTATTGAGGTTGAAATCCCGTCCCTAAGGATTCTCAAGGAATCGGGGATCGATGAGTCGAATGGATCGATCAAGGTTGGATCGATTGAATTTCTTTGGATGAGAAAAGGTTAACAGCAGCATGTCACGGACAATTATACCAGAGAAGAATGGCGGTGGCATTTGATAAAAATGTACGCACACGTGAATTCCAACCCGGGACCTAGTATCAAGAAAGTCTTCTTGAACCAAAACGACTTCGGGCAAGTGGTCACCAACCTATGAGGGACCCTATGTGGTTAAAAAGACATTTTCGGAGGAGCCTTGATCTTGACCCACATAGACGGTGAAGAATTCCGAGACTACCAATGCCGACATCACAAGAGATACTATGCCTAAGGAGGAGAAAGGATGAAACCCAAAGGGCATCCAAAAAAAAAAAAAAAAAAAAAAAAAAAAACCTTCTCAGGGTGAAAACCCAAAAGGGCGTCCCAAGAACCGAAGTGGAGAAATAAGGAAGAGGGTATGAAACCGCGAATAGAGAAGAGACCGTTAAGGCATGAGACTCCGGAGAACTCGAAATAATGGCAGTTAAAAGACTTCAAAACTAACCATAAGGAATATGTGAGATCTATCTTTGTACCTTTTCCTCTCCTTTGAAAGTCTATTCTTTCTAATAAAGTTATACTTCACTCCTTCTGTTGTTATTTTCCCCATGCTATCCTTTCTCTGTGTTTAATGCGCTATTAATTAGTTAAAATTTTTGCCATAAGATTTGAATTTGAAAATTGATAATTTCACGTACTTTATTATGAGATTTGCAGGAAATAGCCTTCAAAAAAAAAAAAAAAAAAAAAAAAAAAAACTTCTAGAGGTGAAAACCCGAAAGGGCGCTTCTGGTCGAATGGACGAAGAGAAAGTAAAAACCTGCAAGGGCGCTCTCCGTAGAGTAAGAAGAAAGTCGGGAATGAAAAAGGGGCATCCGAAAGAATGAGATCATAGGTCAGGTCTTGCAACTCCTCCTCCATTAATCATTCGCCTTCGTTATCTTGTTAAGTACACTTCTTCAGGGAAAGAACTTCATGTGTCAGGGTTAGACTCGCCTTGTAAGTTGATTTTGATTTCCTGCAATTTAAATTTCTGCTATCAACCTCTGGTTCCTTGATCCAAGTTGATTTTAATTTCCTGCAATTCCACCATCAACCTCTGGATCCTTGATCCAAGTTGATTTTAATTTCATGCAATTCCACCATCAACCTCTGGTTCCTTGATCCAAGTTGATTTTAATTTCATGCAATTTACATTTCTGTTATCGACCTCTGGTTCCTTGATCCAAGTTGATTTTAATTTCATGCAATTTACATTTCTGTTATCGACCTCTGGTTCCTTGATCTAAGTTGATTTTAATTTCATGCAATTTACATTTCTGTTATCGACCTCTGGTTCCTTGATCCAAATTGATTTTAATTTCCTGCAATTCCACCATCAACCTCTGGTTCCTTGATCCAAGTTGATTTTAATTTCCTGCAATTTAAATTTCTGCTATCAACCTCTGGTTCCTTGATCCAAGTTGATTTTAATTTCCTGCAATTCCACCATCAACCTCTGGATCCTTGATCCAAGTTGATTTTAATTTCATGCAATTCCACCATCAACCTCTGGTTCCTTGATCCAAGTTGATTTTAATTTCATGCAATTTACATTTCTGTTATCGACCTCTGGTTCCTTGATCTAAGTTGATTTTAATTTCGCCATTTAAAATTCTATTATCAACCTCTGGTTCCTTGATCCAAGTTGATTTTAATTTCCTGCAATTTACATTTCTGTTATCAACCTCTGGTTCCTTGATCTAAGTTGATTTTAATGTCATGCAATTTACATTCCTGTTATCAACCTCTGGTTTCTAGATCCAAGTTGATTTTAATTTTCTAGGTCATTAACTTAGGTGTGCTTTAGTTCCCTAATTTCAAATACCTAATCGTCCAAAATATGAGTCGGAATCTTTACATAATTCCTATACGGAAATTTTTCCTTTAATTGAAATTATGTAAAGAGGGGCAGCTGTCGACACCATATTTTGGCCGACCCCTAGAATCAATAAAAAATTCTTTTTTTTTTTTTGAACAGCTAATCACGTTTCCAGTCCCTCTTTGATAGGCGGTCACATTTCCGATCTCTCCTCACAGAGAATTGAATCAATGCTAAGTCCTCACATTCATTAAAGCCTCGCCGATCTCTCAAAATCATTTTACCGACCTCTCAAACCCGATGTCGGATTTCCGGACCTGTCAAGAATATTCCTGATCTCTGTTGATAAATGAAATGAACTGGCACTAGATCTTTTCCTACCGCTTTATTATTGACCTCCTTTCCGAAAGTTTAAGAGCTAAAGTTTTGGTTCGATTCCGATCTTAAGTGTTCGAGTTAAATTTTCAGTCAAGTTCCGTTCAGCATTTCTCCCCTACCGATCTCATGTTTAAAGTGCTTTCCGATCTCTCATACTTAGATTAATAATCACATTTAGTTTTTGTTTTGCTGTGCTCATACAATCAAATACTCAGACAAATAATGGTTTAAAATTTTCCGATCACAATCATTCATTGAACAAAAGGCATTCCATTTCATGTCATAATTTGTACAAGTTATTCGGCTGGGGGATCACCCCCAGCCTGATCTACATTTGGATCACTCCCTCTCTCCCTCTCACCCTCGGCTTCATCCTCACTGTCTTCATCATTGTCCTCAGGAGCCACATCGGCCATCCAAGAAAAGTCTTCTTCTGGGTAACGCTTCTGGAGTGCGGCCATGAGATCCTTGTGAGCCTTCACATAGGCCTCGGCTATTCCCGTCACCATCTCCTCATCCCTCTCCTTAAGCTCCTTGTCTTTCTCCTTAAGCTCCTTATCCTTCGCCTCAAGTTCCTCTATAAGTTGAGCGACCTGAGCGAACCGTTGGCGTGAAGCACCTGGACTTCCTTAAGAGCACGGTCCCTCTCATCCAAAGCACGATTCTGTTCGGCCAACCGGTCTTCATGGAGCTTTGCCCGTCCCTCGACTTGAGATATATAATCCCGAGCGGATGAGAGTTGGGATCGGAGGGAATCCACCTCCTGATTTTTCTTCCCGATCTCCTTACCCAGGCGCTGAATCCTTTCCCGGATCATGGTCTGGTTCACCAGACACTCCACGTTTAAGCTCATGGTCCGAGTCAATATGTCGTCGAGACCATTCTGGGATAGCCTGTCCCGATCCTCCGGAAAGAAGATGGTAGACCCCAGGACTTTGGCGAAATCAGAGTTCTCCTTGACAGTCCGATTATTCCTCAAGCGATCGATCGGACTTGAGCGCCCGAGAAGAGGTCCTCCCGAAGCTTGAGTAGGCCCCCTTCCTGCTTGGAACAAGCTGCAGAGTTGGAGGCTCCTCCGATCTAGGAGGAGATCGGGTAGCTTCGGTGGTCGGCGGACCGAAGGTTAGGGAGGATCACTTTGTATCTCCCCAGGTTCGTGACCGGGCGTTTGGAGTCGTTCCGAACGCTTTATCTCCTTTATCTTCCGGGAGATCTCTCTCTCCTTCTTCCGTTTCCTTGAACCCTCACCACCCGCCATACCTGCACAAAGAAAAGGTTAGTGAGATCGCTAAGGTCCTGAGATCTGAGGTATAGAAAATACCGATGCCGAGGTTAGAGAGCGGAAGTTCGCGGTCTTGGCCAGTGAGCAGCTGAACAGTCCAATGGTGCAGCTCGGCAGTCACCGAATCCAAACAAGAATACTTTTTAGTGGCAGCCTCACTCTTCAGATCCATCACTATCAAACTTTCCTCTTCGCTCAGGGTAATATGGTTCGGAAGCAAGGGTCCCTGGTACCACCAGCTGCGGGGGAAGTCCTCAAAGCGGCTCGGATCTTTGCTCCTCACAATGAAGAAACGATTCTTCCAGTTCTTAAGAGACGAGGGCAGATCGGAAAAGAGCCCGCAACGAGGCTTCGCCTGAAAGAACCAGTGGTCATCGTCCTTTCGGCGAGATAGCCGGTGCAACTCGGCGAACACCTTAGCCGTGAGTCGATTCCCTTAGCTCGGCATAGGCCTCGGAAGGCTACTAAAATCCGCCATGAGTTAGGGTGGATCTGAACGATGCTCGCCCGGTGAAGTTTTAGGACCTCCTTATAGAAGTCATCCAGGGGGAATCGAAGACCGGCCTTTAACTGTTCCTCATACACCATGACTATGTCGTTCTCTTCAAAGGAGTGATCGACACGAACATCGCCATGGCACTTGATCAGTTCATATGAATCAGGACAAATGTTGTATTCTTGAACAAACGATTGCGGTCAGTTCTGAAGAACCGATGGAAGCTCGTCTATAGGAAGGGTCTCTCTCCTTGAAGGTGGTGCAAGCCTTGATGGTATGACAGGCCAGGCACGGAGCGAGAGACCTAGGGGTTGGGTTGCGTGCTTGGCCCGACCGCCTCTTCTTCATCAGACGATGACCATGAGAACTGAATGGAAGGAGGGCTCGCCGCTCTCTGACCTTCGGCACCGCTCATTTTCAAAAGAAACAAAGAACTTAAACAAAAAAGAAGATCAAAGTCCTTACCAGAGTCTAATCGTCGGAGAAACTGGAGAAAATGAGAGAACTTGAAGCTATGAGCAGAGACGAAAATGAAATAAGAGAACAATTGGCTAACCCTCCCACCCCTATTTATACTAGTCCGAGCATTTAATGCTCGCGAGGTTCTAGGCAGCGCATCGATTGGTGGGATTGGACAGCTGTTTTGACACTTTTCTCAAACATCCGAATGTTCTGAGATCGGTTAATCAGAGATCGGCATAATGAGTTAAACATTTTAAAATAAGGAATCAGTTAAGTGTCATTCAGGTAAAGAATCAGATCGGACAAATATATCAGAGATCGGAAAATAATCAATAAGATAATAATTGGAGAAACAAGACTTTTATTTCCAAAAAGATCGGATTACATCATTTGGGCGATCTCTAGGGATCGGATTACAATAAAGGACTAACTACATCATTTGGGTGATCTCTAGAGATCTGATTACATTGACAGACTACATCATTTGGGTGATCTCTAGAGATCTGATTACATTGAAAAATTACATCATTTGGACGATCTCTAGAGACCGGTGAAAAATCCTATCTGAAGAGGCTGATCTAAGGATCAGTTTATAACTGATCCCAAGGATACTCCCAGGTGATCTAAGGATCAGTTTATAACTAATCCCAAGGATACTCCCAGGTGATCTAAGGATCAGTTTATAACTGATCCCAAGGATATTGCCGACCGGAAGCTTAATCCGCTGTCGGAACACTCAATGTGATGAGAAGCCGAATGAACTCAGTTGAGCAACTCGAGATCGGTACAACCGAAGCCCGCAATACGGATCGGTCAAATCCAGTTCTCTCACCATCGTCAATTAGGACCATCCAATCACCGGGATCGTAAATTTTCAGTCGAGGAATAGGGAATTCCATCGGAAGAGGATCAAAACCACAGTTGTAGCCGGAACTTTCCCCGTTTCAGCTATAACCAAGAAACAAGGAGAAAGAGAAAAATCGAATGAAGGAAATGCCACTATCAACGAGGTATATATAGGGAAAATGGGCATTTAATGTCGGCGGAAAGCAGCGGGCCTTGAAAATCGAGATGTAATTAATGCTTGGACCGAATCCAGACTGATCAAGGGATAAAAGAGATCGGGAGATAGGAGATCAGCATGAGAGATCGGAATAGGAGCTAGGGGAGGGATCGGAAGACAAAAAGAATAAGACAAATTCCAATAACCGTCGTCAGAATCAGAGCCGAGGTAGTTAAAGCATGGCAGACGAGATCTCCACCGCACGCCTAAGAATCGCCTTAATCTTGACAGTGCGGTGGTATGTCATGTGATCCTGTACATCCCAATCTCCACCGTTGATCTCACTTGTAAGGATGAATCCGGAACCCTTGGATCAAAAGAGAAGATGATAATACCAGCGTTTTCACTCTCACCCTCGGATCGTTCGGACAAGAGGATTCAAGACCGTCCGGATTAAAAGAGGAAAAGGACAAATACTTTGAGAAGCGATCTCACCATTCGTTTTGATTCTCTTTAATTCTGAACATCCGATCATGTACTTCAAAATCCCGACCCTCCATCTCCTCAAAATGAATCTCGACCCTTCATGGGGAGCACCGATTCCTATAAATACTGCATGAAAAAGCTGTTCAAGGGACGGACAAAAAAATATAGGCAAGAGGTCGCTATTATCGTGGAGGAACTCGAAACTTCATTCGATTTGTTACTCTGCTGTTTGTAGTGATTAAAAATACTTTTGAAACTAGTTTTCAGGAGTGTTTTCTTGAAAAGATTTTGAATATTGGAACTCTACATTTCCGGTTTGTTCATTATCCGGTCATACTCTCATCATCTCTGCTTTCCTTTCCTCTGCTCAAGCTCAACTTCCTTTCACCTGGTTCTTACGGTTACCTTTTAGCTAAAGCATCTCTCGGTTTCATGACAGACATCAACTCTCGGTGATCAATCCGCCATCACTGTTTACCACTTCACGATTATTTCAATATATTTGGCTCCTCACGGTAAGAGTTCACACTCATTTACGTTTGTTTCCTGCACTTCCTTTGTTCTTCATACATCTGCAACTTTCTTCAAGGGTATTTTGTACAAGAGAACCCAAGAGAAAATATTGTTATAAGAGTTCATGTTACTGTTTTATTAAGCGTCTACGTTTATTTCCCGCATTTTCCTTGTTCTTCTTACATCTAAACCATTTCTGCACAAGCAATCCCAAAGAAAGTCACTCTCAAATCATTTTTTTAGTGATCAGTTCATTTTATTAATCTCCGTCATTTCTGAAAACCAGTTTTCTAACTCTTTGTAGTATGTAAATGGTTGGGTAAACGTAGGTAGCTGCAACTTAGAGGTCTCCTTTAAAAAGAGGACCTGAATAACACGTCAGGAAGATAGCCGAACTATTAGGCCGACGTAAACAGCAATTCGACAAAGATGTCATGAAATGGAATAAGACCAAAGTAAACGAAACAGAGTGGATCGGTCATTAATAGATATTGGTAAAATGACTACATGAAAAGGTCAGTGAATCAAGTCTAGTGTTCCCCGTTCAGCCACAGGATATCCATAAACCTTATCCCCGGCATTTTTGAAGGTCAGAATTCTTAGTTTTAGGTTCTTAAGACCCGTAGCTGTGGTCGGAAAAGTCTTTGTCCGAGTCTCATCAAAATAGAAGGGGTCGGAAGAGTCCTTATCCTATCCTTGCCTAAAAGTTTTAAGTCAACTCTTAAAGGAGATCGGAGGAGGGTTCTTATCCGGTCTCCCTTCAAAATTTTGATAAACATTAAGTAGGGATCGGAAGAGAGTTCTTATCCGGTCTCAACTCAAAACATTAACGAATAACTCTAAAGGAGATCGGAGGAGGGTTCTTATCCGGTCTCCTCTCAAAATTTTAATAAATAACTTAAAAGAGATCGGAGGAGGATTCTTATCCGGTCTCCCTTCAAAATTTTAATAAACATTAAATAGGGATCGGAGGAGAGTTCTTATCCGGTCTCAACCTCAAATTTTAATAAACATCTGAAAGAGATCGGAGGAGAGTTCTTATCCGGTCTCATCCTCAAAACTTCAAATAAATAACTTAAAAGAGACCGGAGGAGGGTTCTTATCCGGTCTCCCCTCAAAATTTTAATGAACAACTTAAAAAAGATCGGAGGAGAGTTCTTATCCGATTCTCACACACGTTCACTAAGGTTGTCTCATTTACTTATGTATCTGGGTGATCCAAATTTAGTGAAAAATCAAACATTCCTTCTACCAAAAGGATTAACATTGCCGCCTAAGCCCTTCTAACTAATTTGTAAAGGACGCAGAATTAAATCTACTTACCCTTATTAAGGGACGAGGTGGGGTGCCTAACACCTTCCCCACCCGTTTACGGACCCCGAACTTAGAATCTCTGTTTTGAAGTGGTTTCATTTTTAATTTAACTTCTCAAATGGTTTTCTTTAGTTTCCCTCAAAACTAAGGTGGCGACTCCTCACTCTTTCCCACTTCGGTGAGTGATCGTCCGGGCGACCGCAAAATCCCATTGCGACATTGAAGAAGATTTTTGGCAGCTTGGGGACACTTGAATAAATGTATGTATTCATGGAAGTGTTGGCAGAATATTGACATAGAAGGATTGATGGATATGTATATGAACTTGTTGTGTAAAGTATATGCAAAAATTTGTAATGGTTAGGTGTGTATGTGATTGTACTTAGAACTTGTAAATTGAGTGTTAATTGGTGTATTGAGGATAATTGTAATATGCCCAAAATGATGTTAATGTAAAGGGGAATGTGTTTTTGGTAATGTACCAAAACAGATTTGGTAGGGAAGTAAACATATTGCAAGGTAAATGTGTGTGATTGATGTGTGTTAAGCAAAGTAACCAAGGGCAGTGTACATTTTAGCCAATAAGTTTAAATGTGTAATCTCAATTGGTATGCGACCAATTGGATGTGAAACTAGGCACAAAATGTGCCAACTTTCATTGAGAAAACATACCAAAATTCTGCTTGCAAGGTGACCTAAGAAAATGACCAATTCGGATTAGGTGCAATTAGGACCTGAAAAATGACCAATTGGGCAGCAGTTAGTGTTTAGGCCATAACTCACTCAAAACAGGTCCAATTGACCTGAAATTTTAACCATGAATAGTTAAGACCCATACCTACAAGTCTTATGAAGACACCAAAGCCCAGAAATGACCATAAGCAAGTCAAAAAGCTTGCACAAGTTCGGGTCCAAAAACTGGCCGAACCAAAGTTGACCAAATTGACCTAAAATTGACCTAATTTGATACCAATTGACCAGCAATAGTATAATGACCATAACTTGGTCTACTTAACTTGGATTGACCTAAAATTTTGCCCCACGTGCAATAAGACATAGATCTACAAGTTTGTAGTTTTGACTGAAACTCGAAAACCGAGGGAACTAGGTCGTCCGGCTAGGTCAAACTAGTATCCCGGAATCCAGCAAGTTGCATTAAAATGCACTAAATAAGGAAATGAGTTTGGTAAAACGTACCAACCCTAAAACCCTATCGAATGTGACATATTAATGACACTAAAACCTAATTTACCTAAAACGCATCGAGGGTCGGTATATTAGGTGATTGAGCAAATAATAGCCTTCAGTGAATTAATTATCGAACATTATCGTTAGAGGCAAATTAATTTAGCACTGAAACACTTCAAATTGTGTTTCTCAGTTACTAAAGACTCAGGGAAAAGGAAGGAAACACTGAGTCCAGACCAGGGAGACAGTCATCAGAGGTTTGTGCACAACTAGTTTTCAACTGATTTTACTATGAATAAGATTTCATATGATTAATTGTATGTTATTGATTTAAATTGTGTTTGTGCACAATTGTATTTCTTTTGAATTTTTCAATTGAAATGAATTATGACTATTTGTACATTATTGTTTTAAATTGTGGAAATGTGTTTGAATGGATATTTATTACTTGAAAAGCATTGTAAATGATTTGATGGATACTATTGATTGAAAAGCACTGTAAATGGTTTTTGTGGAAATTAAAGATAATTATGAATTGTGTTGCCATTTTGTGAATGAATTGGCAACACTGTATTCTTAACTTATTCAACTAAATTGTGCTGTTATACGATTTGATAATTTGTGAAATGAAGTTAAATTCTTATTGACATTTACTGTCTTTCGAATTTAACTATGTTTTTATTATTGAGATTTATTGTGAGATTGTGAAATGAATTTAAACTCTTATTGACATATACTGTCTTTTGAATTCAACCATGATCTGACTTACTGAAATTTATTGTGATATTGAGAAATGGAGTTTAAATTCTGGTTGACAATTATTGTCTTGAAATTAACTATGGTTTTAAGTATCCACTATTTATATGATTTATGAATTGTGATTTAAATTGTATTTGGTTAATGTTGTGCACCACTGAGACATTGTCTCAGCGATAGCTTTATTCTTTTGTCGCGGTGTAGACAGACAGAGCAGTCTGTGAGACTAGGCTGCTAGTACCTCCAGCGAGAGACTACCGGGTATAATGAGTATACCAATATTTTGTATTTTGTAATGTAATGTATGTTCACTGTATGTACATATTATTGTTGGTTTTGAGCAGTTGTAAATAAAAAATTGTACATTGAAGTTGTAAAATAATTATGAGTTATTTTGGCTTGTAAAAAAATTGTATTATATTTCTTTTAACTCAGTCTTCGAAAAATCACTGCAGATTTGAGTTGAGAAATGTGTTGTATTGAGAAATATGTTGGAGTTGAGATTTGGAAATCTATTGAAGTGCTTTTTACAGGTTTTCTGAAGAACTGTTTTATCCAAAATATAGATGGCACTCTGCCAAAATTTTTACAGAAACTCCAAATAATTCAAATGTGTTAGTTCTATCACTTCAGTTCAAAAAGGTTTTTAACACCTGTAAATAGTGCTCACCACTGTAAAAGAAGTAAGAAAAGTTTTTAAAATCCCTTGTAGTGTATTTAATGGATTATCAGTAGACGGAGTTGGTAATTCATTAGGTATACTATGGGATCATGTTATGCCTTACAGAGGGGTAGGGTGTGACACGTTAGGCCTACTAGGGCATATTACAAAGTCATTTCTTGAATATTTGAACTTTATATGTAAGGTTACTATTCATTTTATTAGTCAACTAAAATATTAAAATTTTCATAGATAATAGGTATATTGGTTCAAATATCATCAACATACCACATTTTGCATTCTAAAGTTGTTGGCATTAATTGCCAATTCCATTTCAAAGCTTAGTGTTAATTATTCATAATTTTCAGATTTCAAGCACTAAGTTTACTATTCTATTGGTCATTTGTACAATAGGAATTTGATAAAATTATCTTCATGAAAGTTATTCTTTATTGTGTCTAGTTACATTTTATTTTTTGAATCACTCCATTTGGAGTTTTGTAGCTCAAGTTATGACCTAAACACCATAACTGGCCGGATTGCAAATTTTCCAGATTTTCTGGGCAGAACCAATTCTGCCCTTTTTTGTACATTGACTGTAGGTCAGTTTTTGAACATGTTATGGTCAAAATTTGTGTTTAGTTTCTTCAAGAAAGTTGTAGGTATATGTCTCAGCTATCATCTGGTAAAGTTTCAGGTCAATTGGACCTTTTTACATTGAGTTATGACCAAATGAATAAACACTATTTATTTGGTCATTTTGCCCAGACAAAATGCAAGTCACCCAGATTAGGGCAATTTTTAGGTCAACTTGGTTTGGTTTTCTAGGTAGAGTTTCTTCACCAAAGCTCTGCCATTATGTGTCTAGTTTTATATCCAATTAGCCTGCACCAATTGAACCTCTACAACTCTATTTATAGCCACCCAAACCTGCTGGACTCACAACCAGTCTTGCAAGTCACCAAGGGCAGCATGCCTCCAACATCCTTACTCACTTCAATTCATCCTCACACACATTCAAATGGTCGCTAATTGACCATTACAAGGTTAACATACCATTACATGAGAAAACCCTAATGTTACTTAAATGTCCAAGTTCTCAAGTTCATTCATGCACTATACTTGCATTTTACTTACACAATCATGTTCAAGCACTCATCTCATGCTATGGGCAGCTCATAAACACTTTACTTCAAGTAAATTCATCAAACCCTAACCACCCCTAGGCTGTTGAAATTCATCAAACCCTAACCACCCCTAGGCTATTGAAATTTATAGGGATGGATACACATAATTTTTATTTTGTTTTTCTTACATTTTCTACTTATCTCATGGCATTAAGCATGAATCAAGTAAAAGTGCTAAGAGATTGGACACTAACCTCTTTTGCTCACTCTTCCAAGTCTCCAAAACTTTCTTCTTTCTTCTTCTTTTTTCTGGCTAGAGGTTGTTCAAGATGCAAGATCACTTTTTTGTGAAGCAAGGTAGTGGTTTCAAGGTGAGATGAGGTGAGGTTTGAAGCTTTCATTAAGCTTCCATGGAGGAATGGTTTTGGGAAAGGGAAACGTCTGGTTTGGGGTGAGGAAGAGCAGATTGTGTTTTGTTAATTTTTATCTCATTTTACCTCTTTTTAATTGGTTTTTAATAGCTTGTTCAAATGTCATTGGTGGGAGCACTTTTATTGACATCATATGATGTCATAATTCCCAATTTCTTTCATTTTTCTTTCCTTTTCTTTTCTACTTATTTTCAATTAAATTTTTAGCAATATTTATTCATATTTTAGATCATAATAATTATTTAATTAACTGGACAGGTCGGCCAAAAATCACCTCTGAAGGCAAAATGACCAAAATGCCCTCCGCTTGGCTTAACAGACTAAAATTGTCTGTACAGATTGAAAAATTTTTCTAAGCATTTTCTTGACATTCTAATGCCATAGAAACCTCAATGACCCTTCTCTGGAGTCCCAAAAATTATTTTATGAATTTTCTCTCGGGTCTAGGGCTCCTAGTTGTGAGGACCGCAACTTCCCACTTGGTTACCCATCGCTAGGGCACCTGCTCACTTAACTTGGTTGTATTTTATTTCTAAACTTTTTCCTACATTTTTCTTATTAATATTTGAGTTAATTATAGTTTCTCATTTTAGTTTAAATATTTTTTCTAGACGTCCTAGCTGTCTAGACTGACACCTTTCACCAGAACAGTAGAATGCACGGAATTGCTGCAGTGAGGGTGTTACAACTCTTTCCCTCTAATAAAAATTTTATCCTCGAAATTTACCTGACTTAAGTAATCGTGGAGTTGCTACCTCCTTGGTTCTTCACTTCCTTGTATTGCCTTATCCATGTTTGGGTTTGGCTCCTCCTGAGCTTCCATAGCATATACCTGTGGTGCCACCCTGACTTCGGGCCTTTCAACTGTCTCAGAAATAATTTTCTGTGAAATGTCAGCTGTCTCTGCTCTACCCAATCTTTTACCCCTTTGACCTGTAGGGGTAGGTTTATCGATTTGTACTGGAGCTATTGGACCACTCCTCTGAGGGCAATCTCTTATGAAATGATCCGTAGCCCCACACTTGAAACACTCTCCAGTTAATAGTCAACACTTCCCTTTGTGTCTCCTAGCACAGTGCATACATTCAGGCTCTGGGGGCTAATCCCCTTGTTATTGGCCCCGGGGAGCTAGATATAGATATTCCAATCTGGCCTCTCTGGCCTTATGTCTGATCTTGTGAACTAGAACCTTTAAACTTCTTACTATCAGTCGGTATACTTGACTGCCCTAATCTAAATTCCCTCTTACGCTGCCTATCTTTCCTATTCTATTCACTTACTCTGACCCTTTCCACTTTCAGTGCTGCTTCAACTAATTTCGTGAAGTTCATAATTCCCAAGGCAGTGATCATTATTTTAATGTTGTCATTTAGCCCCTCTTCAAACCTTCTGCACCTCTCTGCTTCTGTGGGGACTATCTCTCTTCCGTAACGGCTTAGTCTAACAAACTCCTTCTCATACTCTGCTACTGATAGCTGTCTCTGCCTCAGGTTAATGAATTCTCTCCTCCTGTCTTCTAGGTACACACTTCCCACATACTTCTTGTTAAATTCAGCAAGGAAGAAATCCTAAGTTATCAACTCTGGTCGGACCTCACTAGATACGGTGTCCCACCACTGATAGGCATTATCTTGAAGTAGGTACACAACACCCTCCAAGTTCTGCTCTGGGGTGCAATGTAGTTGCTTCAATACCTTTATGGTACAGTCTAGCCAATTTTTAGCTACCACTGAGTCATCTTCTTTCTTACCGATGAAGTCCACAGCCCCAAATTTTCTCAGTTTTTCTAGATGGGATTTCTGTTGTGGAGGTGGTGGTGTGGCCCCTTGCTGTAACATAGCCATTTGCTGAAAAATTTTTCCTACATTTTTCTTATTAATATTTGAGTTAATTATAGTTTCTCACTTTAGTTTAAATATTTTTTCCAGACGTCCTAACTGTCCAGACCAACACCGGTCACCAGAACAATAGAATGCACGGAATTGCTACAGTGAGGGTGTTACAAGTAGGTCTAATAAAACATGAGTGATACCACTTAAATATGAAATGAAATTAACCTAGATGGATTGTTGAGACTTATACTCCCAACACCAATGGAGTTCATAATATATTAGCAATACAACTTGAAGTATGAAATATACTTTACATGAATAGATTGTTGAATGAATAAATGTGATAAAAGTGTCATTTGGGATTTAGGTTCGCATCAAGAGAGAAAGGAAAGATGTTTTGAATGTGAATGGTACATGAGATTAAATGAATGTGAATTGTAATTAGTATGAATATTACGATGAATGCATAAATTGCCTAGAAATGTGAATTTGGAAATTATGTTTCCATTATAAACAAAATTAGAATGCTATAAAAATATAAACAAAAAATATAATGAAATGATGAAACATATAAACTCTTAATGGTACTATGTGCCCATGTATTGCTTGGACACGTGTGTTAGATTGGATAAATTGGCATACCAATAGGGTATTATTTTAGCCGTACTGCGAAAGGCTTTATGCTTGTATTCACAGTTTTATGCTGGCATTCATGGCTTTAAGCTCGCACTCATGGCTTTTATGCCCAATTATGTGTTATCATGGCTTTTTAGCCATACTGACTGTATATGTGGTTGACGTTCTGCGTCCCATGGTATAACGGCCCATGGCATCGCGTTGTCCAGTACCAACTACCCTTTATCCAATTTAGTCAGCCTGTCATAGGTTACTTGGGCAGTCTAATTTATTAAAATAAGTTATGAATATTAGCAATTAAAAATGCTAGAAAGTAAATAAATGAGAAGAAGTTCTGAAATAAATTAGATTAGCTCCAAAAATTTGTTCCTTAGAATAATCTGAAGTAAATTAAACTAGTTCTAAAATTCTAAACAATACGAAACGATTGTAAACAATTTAGAAAGTATCAAGGAAGTGATAAAAAGACTAGTAGAAGAATTATAACTTAAATAACATTACAAATGTGATTTTCATAAGAATATAAGTATAAATATAAATTTTAGATTTATTTGTACATTATATAAATGATTATTGTAAACTTATGAAAGAAGTGATTCTAGAGAGCAACATAAAAGATGAAATATATATTTTATGAAAAATTTCATATGAACCCAGTAAAATTCTTAAGTATAGAAAATATGCTCCAATTATTTTTACTTATTATATTATTTCCTTGTTATATTATTACACTACTAAGCAGCAATGCTTAGCACGATGGATTTGTTTTCTCGTGCAGGTACTAAAGTTAAAGCCCAGCGAATACCAAACAGAGATTTTGGAGTTCTGATCTGCAGAGTGTTTAAGGTTGTCACCTCCTCAGCAATGCATGTAGATAGGGCCTATATAGATTATATTATATATTTTGTACATTATAATTAGTTATTATTTGTAATGTAAACTATGAATTGTATGTTGAAATATAGATTATGGAACTGTAATTAATTTGTAGATCATGTAAATTATGAGTTTATGTAATCAGTCTGTAAATCATGTAAATTAATGAAACTTGAGAACTTATATATATAAATTGTGCATGAATGGAAATGCATGGAAATGAATATGAAATTGAGATATATGAATGAGATGTGAATAATGAGAATAATTGATGAGATTTCATTTATTGCTTGAAATTTTCAAACAGGTGAATAGTAAATCACGTCAATATTTAATAAAATAGGGAAAACTCAGCTGGTTTCTCCATTAAAAAATAATTGATATTAAATTAAACGAATTCAAATTTATTAAAGAAATAAAGTAAGATAATTTAGGGTGCTCTAGCATCGAATGTAGCATGCCTTGCTCGGCTATACTGTAGTCTGGTGAGGGGTGTTACAAATTGGCTAAACTTTCTTCATGAAAGTTGTTCCTTTATATATCTAGTTTAATTCTCTTTTTGAATCACTCCATTTGGAGTTTTGTAGCTCAAGTTATGGTCAAACAACTATAACTGGTTCATTTCCTAATTTTGTCTCTTTAATTAGGCAGATTTTGGCATTACCATTTTCTAATTTAATTGGACATATTGTAGTTACATTTAGGCTTAGCGTTCTTCATATAATTTGTTGCCCTATGTCTTATAGTCACTCAAAAATTTTAATTACAATTTTTCAAGTTTTGCAGAATTAATTATGCCAATTTAATTGGCCTAGACTCTAGTACCCTGTGTCTTCAGGGTCCTGGTTCAGATCAGTAAATTTAACCTCCATTTTAGGGTTCTTATGTTCATAATTTGAGGATAATGTCTGAAAAAAAGTTGGAGCCCTGTTTCTTAGGGTTCTAGATTAGTATGGCTCAACCTAATTAGAGTTTCCTAGTGGGAGATATGCTATAAACACTATTTTGGGGTCAATTGTGATTTGGTCAAACTCCAAGTTTTAATGTATTAAATTCTTCTAACCATTTGACCTAGTTCCTTTGGGTTCTGAGTTTTGGTCAAAAGACCAATATTGTAAACTTATGTCTTATAAAACTTTTTCCATTGGTTTCATTGCATTTAAATTTTTATAGACCAAGTTATGGTCATTTTGCCAAAACTGGTTGGGTAGTCTATGTCTAGAAAATTCTGGGCAGAATGGTGCAAGTCAGTTTGGTGTCCTAATTTGAGTCAACAATTTCATTAGGTTAGAGGCATTTCTAGGCTTGGTGTTATGAATGAAAATTGTAGTGCTATGTATAAGCTTTCCAATGGTATAAAATTCAGGTCATTTGAACCTGTCTAAAGAGAGTTATGGCCAAATGAACATTGGTCATTTTTATGGGTTTAGTGTTTAGATATCCGGATTGGGCTAGCAAATTGGTAAACTTATGGATAGAATTTGGGCAGGATTCGTTCATGAAAAATGGGGTATTTTGAGTCTAGTTTCACCTCCAATTAGCCTCATACCAATTAGAGTCACACAAATTAAGTTATAGGTCAAAAAACACCCTGGACTCATAGGTCTGAATTTCTTGCATAAGAGAAGCACTCCCAATATTCAATCTACCAACTCCCTTACTTCAATTGACATGTATGGCACTTCAAATGATCCATACACAAGCTCAATTAGGTCAATTTCCAACAATTTCTCAAAGCCTTAATTCATGATCACAAACCCTAAATTAAAAATTTCAATTTATGCACACCACATGTAAATCACCATGCTAATCACATTCACTTGTTAATCAACACTTGTAACCACAAGTATAACCTTCATTTCATCAAAATCCCATCAATTCTTATGGCTGCTGAAAATTTAATCCCTTACAAAGTTGTCATTTTCTTTTTATTTCAAGTAATTTCAACTCTTCTTAAGTCCAAATCAAGCATGAAACGAAAGAGTTAATGAGACTAGGCACTAACCTTGAATTGGTGAATTTTCTCCACTTGTTAAACCTTCACTTCTCCTCTTCTTTTTGCTTCCAAAGTGTTAAGCAAGGTTGAAAATCAATGTTTTGTGTTAGGAGTTATAGAAATTGTAGTGAAAACCTAAGGGAAATTGAGCTTAAGGAAACAAAAATGGTGGATGAGTGTAGAAAGAGTGGTTCGGCCAACTTTAGAAAATGGTAGAAGATGAGTGAATTTTAGGTTTTATTTATCTCCTTTTAGCTTTTTTATAAGTGGTAGTCTTATGTTGATTGGTTAATAGATTTTAATTGCATCATCTTTACATGTGCATAATGTCATAAGTTTAATTTAATTATTTTTTCTTTTCTACTCAATTTCAATTTAATTTTTAGAAATATTTATTCATATTTTATGTTATATAATTTATTTACTTAATTGGACAAGTTGGTCAAAAATCATCTCTGAAGACAAAATGACCAAAATGCCCTCCGTTTGGCTTATTGAGCCAAAATTGTCACATCCTATCCCTCTGTAAGGCATAACATGATCCCGTAGTATACCTAATGAATTACCAAACTTCGCCTACTGATAACCCATTAAATACACTACAAGGGATTTTAAACCTTTTCTTATTTCTTTTTACAGTGGTGAGCACTTTTGTCAGGTGTTAAAATTTTTTTTTTTTTTATTGGAGTGAAACCAAATAACAAATCTGAGTATCAGCAATTTCCATAAAAATTTTGGCAGAGTGCCATCTGTATTTTGAATAAAATAGTTCTTCAAAATCCTGTAAAAAAAGCACTTCCAATATATATTTCTTCAATCCCAAACTCCAATAATAGTTCAACACAATAAATTTCTCAACTCAATTCAACATCAATTTTTCAGTGTTTTCAAAAGCTGAGATAAAAGAAATATGTCATAATATTTTTATAAGCCATAATAATTTACAATTTAGTTTACAACTGCTCAAGACCAAGTACAATATATACATACAGTGCACATATATTACAACAAAAACTACAAAATATGGTATACTCAATATATTCGGTGAAATCTCAAAATATAGCACAAGTAGCCTACTTTGCTGCTCTGTCCATCTGTCTACCTGCGATAACAACGAAAAAGCTATTGCTAAGCCAATGTCTTAGTGGTGCACAACATCAAGAAAATACAATTTAAAATCATAAACTATAAATCATATGAACTGTGGATACTTAAAATCATAGTTAAATTCAAAAGACAATGAATGTCATAAAGAATTAAACTCTATTTCACAATATCACAATAAATATCAATAAATCACACACACAGCTTAATCATGATTCCATAGTCCAATTCGTCCCAAAAGCTGATAGTTAGTGAGGAATAACATAGCTAGCTAGCAAATAAATAAGTACTCATCCTATTCGTCATCAATAGGCACACACCTCAACACTTCAGCCAGAGAGGGAATTCAAAGTCAATTCGTCCCACTAGATAAGCTAGCGAGGAATTGAATCAAATATACATGATAGCTGTGGTTTCAAACCATTTGCAATATTTTTTAAGCAATAAGTATCCATCAAATTTCCATTCAAACAATTTTCTACAATTTAAAACAATAACATACAAATAGTCATAATTTATTTCAATTGAAAATTCAAAAGAAATAACTGTTGTGCGCAAACCTCTGAAGTGTAACCTCTTGGCCCTGACTCAGTGTTTCCTTCCCCTTCCCTGAGTCTTTGCTAATTGAAACACACAATTTGAAGTGTTTCAGTACTCATTTAAACTGTCTCTAACAATAAGGTTCAATAATTAGTTTATTTAATTCTATTGTTTTCCTTAGTCAACCTATAATGTTGACCCTTGATGCACTCTAGGTGAATTAGGTTTAATGTTACCAATATGTCACATTTTGCATTTCAATATGCTTCCAATATAATGCAATTTACTATTTTTACAATTTGGCATTCATTGCCAAATTATTTCAAGCATCATTATATGTAAATGTCAAGTTCTCAATTTTTGTGTGCTAGATTGGTCTAGCTTAAAGTCCTATTTCTCTTGGTTTTCAACTGCTGGTCAAAGAAGCAAAATTGTAGCTCTATGTCTTATTACACTTAAGGAAAACTTTCAGGTCATTCTGAGTTGTATAGACCAATATATGGTCAATTTACTAAAGCTGGACAGATTGCACCTTTAGTGCAAAATTTGGTTAATTTTAGGTCACTTTTAGTTCTAGCAGTTTTGGTACCCGAACTTGTGAAAGATATTTGACTTGGTTCTGGCCATTTTTGAGCTTTGGTGTCTTCATAAGAATTGTAGCTATATGTCTTAGCTATCCATGGTAAAAATTTCAGGTCAATTGGACCTGTTTTGAGTAAGTTATGGTCATCCCAATAACTACTGTTCATATGGTAAAAAATCTGGGTTTGCAAGGTTGCCATTCCGGATTTGGTCATTTTTAAAGTAAGTTTCTAAGCAGAATTTTAGCGACATTTCTACATAAAAGTTAGCCTATTTGGTTTCTAGTTTTACCTCCCATTGGCGTCATACCAATTGGGCTCACATTTTTGCACTTATAACCTAATTTATATACTGCCAACAACACACAACCTGCACAAGATAATTACACTTCCAATTTGACATTCCTTCTCCTTCTCATGACTTCATTATTCATTCATAGCACTTCTACAAATACTAAACACAATTCCAGTAAGCATATTGGGTAGAACACTCAAGTGCTCAATACATACAATTTACCATTAAAGTCCAACATTCAATTCCACCGAAATACAACATACTTCAACACCAATATTTCACATACACATCCATGAAAACTACACATGCTGCCCACTATTTAACACCATCACATCTCATCAATAACTCACATACAATTTCATAGTATTATAGGCTGCCAAACATGGCAGTTTACCAAAGTATCAAGACTCATTTTCAAACCTTTAATTCAAGCACTAACATGCACATCCTTGGATATTAACTTACTACATCTTTCATTTGAGTTAATCAAACTTAATTTCCATCCATTAGAGGTAAGAAAAACTCAAACACTACAAACCTTCATGGCTGCCGAAAATGGCTCAACTCCAATACTCAACCATTCATCAAATTTTCTTCACCAAACAACATCCCTTAACCCAAGCATCACTATTACTAAAGGAAGGAAGAATATTGGATACTTACTTATTTTTTTAGCTTGCTAAAACCTCACTAAACTTTTTTTTTTTGCTCCAAGTATGCTGCCCAAGGTGTGTAGACAAGGTTTAGTGAAGGAACCTAGTAAAAAAGGTGACTTGATCAAGGTTGCATGGAGGTCCTTCCATGGCCGGCTATGGAGTTCTTCTAATGGTGAGAGTTTCGACTGGTTCTTGTGAAGGTTGAAGATGACTAATTTCTACCCACTAAGACTTATTTTACGTCTCTCACAATGTAGTTAGTGGAGCACTAAATGATAATTAAATATTTAATTATACAAGGTTTCCAAAATTTATAATTTGGCCACTACACTTTCACTAATTATATTAGGTACCACTCTTTTAATTTTCATGACATTTTCAAGGTTTAATATCATTTATTTTTAATGGAAATTGAGGTCAAAAGTTAACTCGGTGTGTCAATTGACCACAATGTCCCTATTCAGGTTGTATTCCTAATTTTTCGGTAATACCGAGTTTTGTCGTTTTCTCGATTTCTCGTTTTTCTTTGTACTGATTAATTAATTTTTATTTGATATTTCTAATGTCATTTATACTTTAATAGATGTTTATTTAAGTCTTAAAAATATTTTCCAGGGTTTCCCATGGTCCAGGGCTAGTCAACGGTCCACGCCGTAACTTCCCGGTGTGGTCACCCATCACTATGGTTTTCGACTCATTTAACTTGGTTACATTTCATTGCTATTATTTTTCCTTTGTTTTTCTTGTATTTTCCTTTCTTGTATTTCATTATTTTATGTCTCCTCACTAACATTTAATTGTAGTTCTAGGCATCCTAGCTGTCTGAACAGACACTGGTCACCAGAACAGTAGAACGCACTACTGAACATAGAGGTATTATAATTCGCCCCCCTTTAAAATATATTTCATCTCAAAATTTTACCTGGCAACAGTCTCTGGACAGCTGTGGGTGCTGTCTCCTCATGTCCTCTTCACGTTCCCAAGTAGCTTCCTGGCCTGAATGATGGTTCTACAACACTTTAACCAAGGGTATTTATTTGTTCCTTAATCTCTATGGGTTCTTCCTCATATGAAAGGTCTGGATTTACCTCAATCTCTTTAACTGATAGTACATGAGATGGGTCAGATCTGTACCTCTTTAACATGGACACATGGAAGACAATGTATATCCTTTTTAGCTCTGCAGGTAATGCCAACCGATATGCCAAAGGACCTACTCTTTCTAGAATCTCATATGGCCCGATAAAGCAAGGACTCAGTTTTCCCTTTCTAACAAATCTCATAATCCTCTTCCAAGGAGAAACTTTGAGGAATACTTTATCACCCACTACATATTCAATATCTCTTCTCTTCAGATCAATATAGGACTTCTAACGGTCTAATGCAGCCTTGAGTCGATCTCTAATCAATCTGATCTTTTCCTCTGTCTGTTGAATAATTTCTGGCCCAATCATCTTTCTTTCACCTACTTCATCCCAACATAGGGGAGTTCTGCATTTTCTGCCTTATAAAGCTTCATATGGAGGCATCCTAATGCTTGATTGGTAGCTGTTGTTATAAGCAAACTCAATTAAAGGCAAGTGTGTATCACAACTACCTTCAAACTCAATCATACAAGCCCGTAGCATATCCTCCAATATCTGGATTACCCTCTCAGACTGGCCATCTGTCTGTGGATGGAATGCTGTGCTGAAGTTCAATATACTTTCTAGGGCTCTCTGAAGACTACTCCAGAATCTAGAAGTGAACCTAGGATCTCTGTCTGATACAATCGATATTGGCACTCCATATAGTTTTACAATCTCGTTTATGTACAATCTGGCCAATCTCTCCAAACTATAGTCCATCCGAACTGGCAAAAAGTGAGCAGATTTGGTCAGTCTATCAACTATAACCCATACTGCTTCATGACTATTATGTGTCCTCGGAAGTCCCACAACAAAATCCATAGTTATCCGTTCCCATTTTCATTATGGTACTAGCAATGGATGTAATAAACCTGCTGGTACTTGATGTTCTGCCTTCACTTGCTAACAAGTTAGGCATTTGGAGACAAAATCAGCTACATCCATTTTCATACCCATCCACCAGTATTGCTCTTTCAGCCCTCTGTACATTTTAGTTCCACTAGGGTGCATAGTAAAAGGAGACTCATGTGCTTCTTCATAATGATCTTTCTCAAGTCAACATCTTTAGGAACGCACATTCTGCCCTGATATAGCAATAAACGATCATCTCTCACAGAGAATTCAGGTTTCTTGCCCTGCTGGACTTCTTTCAGTAGCTTCTGATATTTTTCATCATTCTGAGCAGCCATTCTGATCTGATCAATCAACACTGGCTATACATGCCATGCAACTACTGTCTCTCCCTCATCATCAATCTCCAAACTAGCATGCTGTGCTTTCAACTCATGTACTATGGACAAAGGAGAAACTCTGAGACTTGCCATAGTCTTGCGACTTAAGGCATCAGCCACCACATTTGCTTTCCCTGGCTGATAGTCAATTAAGCAATCATAGTCTTTAATCAGTTTTAACCATCTCCTCTGACTCAAATTCAATTCCTTCTGGGTGCCCAGGTACTTCAAGCTCTTGTGATCTGTGTAAATATAGCATTTCTTCCCATATAAGTAGTGTCTCCAGATCTTCAAAGCAAAAACAATAGCTGCTAGCTCCAAGTCATGTGTTGGGTAGTTCCTCTCATGCGGTTTCAGTTGGCGTGATGCATAAGCAATGACATTCTGATCTTGCATCAGTACACAGCCTAACCCATCGTGAGAAGCATCACTATAAACTGTGTATTCTTTACCTGGGGTAGATAGAGTAAGGACTGGAGCTTCAGTCAAACACCTCTTCAACTCATCAAAACTCTGCTGACATTTATCTGTCCACTGAAATTTTACATCTTTCCGAAGCAGCTTGGTCAGTGGAGAAGCTAACATAGAAAACCCTTTCACAAATTGACGGTAATATCCAGTTAAACCCAGAAAGCTGTGAATTTCTATGATATTCGTGGGAGGCTTCCAATTAAGGATAGCTTCTACCTTGCTGGAATCTACCTTAATCCCTTCAGCTGACACAACATGTCCCAAGAAAGAGATTTCTTTCAGCCAAAATTCATATTTCAACAATTTGGCATATACCTATTTCTCTCTTAGGGTCTATAGTACAATCCGTAGATGTCTGTCATGCTCCTCTGCATTCCTCAAATATATCAAAATATCATTGATAAACACCACCACAAATTGGTTGAGATATAGTATGAAGATAGTGTTCATCAGATCCATAAAAGCAGCTGGAGCATTAGTTAACCTGAATCGCATTACTAGAAACTCATAGTGGCCATATCGAGTTTTGAAAGCAGTTTTTGGAATACTCTGCTCTTGCACTTTCAACTGATAATAACCAGATTGCAAATCAATTTTGGAGAATACAACTGCACCCTTCAATTGATCAAATAGATCATCAATGCGAGGCAATGGATATCTGTTTTTTATTGTCACCTTATTCAACTGCCGGTAGTCAATACATAAGTGGAGAGTGCCATTTTTCTTCTTAACAAGCAATATTGGCGCTCTCCAAGGTGACACACTAGGGCAGATGAAGCCCTTTTCAAGTAGTTCTTGCAACTGTACCTTCAACTCTGCTAGTGCCATTCTGTATGGTGTTATGGAGATTGGATCCACACCAGGCATAACATTAATCTCAAACTGCACCTCTCTTTCTGGAGGTAATCTTGGCAATTCATCAGGAAACACATTTGGAAAGTCATATACTATAGGGATGTCCCTCAATGCTAGACTCCCCACTTGGGAGTCTACCACATGCGTCAAGTATGCTTCACACCCCTTTCTGATCATTTTTCTAGCTAGTGCAGCCGAAATGATCTTTGATGGCAATAGCTGCCTCTTCCTATGTATTACCACATCACTGTACTGAGAGAGACCAAAAGTGACTGTCTTCAGTCTACAGTCAATCATGGCGTGATGCCTGGCTAACCAATCCATGCCCAAGATGATATCATAATCTCTGAAGGCCATTTTAATTAGATCAGACAGAAAAGTATGTCCTTGGATCACCAAAAGACAATCCCTATACATTCTATTAACCCTGACCTCTTGTCCTAGTGGACTTGTTACTAGCACCTCAAAGTCCATTTTCACACACAGAACAACAATGCAATCAATGATGCTAGTGCTCACATAGGAATGGGTAGAACCCGGATCAAATAATACAAACACATCTTGATTAAAAGTTGAGAAGGTACCAGCCATAATGTCAGATGTCTCAGCCTCTTCTCTCTGTCTCATTGTGTAGATTCTGACTGGAGCACTACCTTGCTCTGATTGATTCACTGTGCCTTGGCTGCCTGCTGGACTACCTCTACCCTTGCCTCTATCTCTGCTTGGTGGTTGTGAACCTCTGGTGGTAGGATTCTGAACTAACCCTTCAGCAGTAGTAGGAGGGGGCCCAACTCTACGGACACTAGTGCAGTCCTTGGCAAAGTGTCCTGTGCCTCCATAGTTATAACAGGCTCCTGTGGCCTTATAGCAGTGAAAAAGCTATAGCTGAGCCAATGTCTCAGTGGTGCACAATATTAAGAAAATACAATTTAAAACCATAAACCATAAATCATATGAACTGTGGATACTTAAAATCATAATTAAATTCAAAAGACAGTGAATGTCATAAAGAATTAAACTCTATTTTACAATATCACAATAAATATCAATAAATCACACACACAGCTTAATCAAGATTCCATAATCCAATTCGTCCCAAAAGCCAATGGCTAGTGAGGAATAACATAGCTAGCTAGCAAATAAATGAGTACTCATCCTATTCGTCCTCAACAGGCACACACCTCAACACTTCAGTCAGAGAGGGAATTCAAAGTCAATTCATCCCACTAGACAAGCTAGCGAGGAATTCAATCAAATATACATGATAGCCATGGTTTTAAACCATTTGCAATATTTTTCGAGCAATAAGTATCCATCAAATTTCCATTGAAACAATTTTTCATAATTTAAAATAATAACATACAAATAGTCATAATTTATTTCAATTAAAAATTCAAAAGAAATAACTGTTGTGCACAAACCTCTGAAGTGTAACCTCTTGGCCCTGACTCAGTGTTTCCTTCCCCTTTCCTGAGTCTTTGCTAACTGAAACACACAATTTGAAGTATTTCAGTACTCATTTTAACTTTCTCTAACAATAAGGTTCAATAATTAACTTATTTAATTCTATTGTTTTCCTTAGTCAACCTATAATACTGACCCTTGATGCACTCTAGGTGAATTAGGATTAATGTTATCAATATGTCACATTTTTCGTTTCAATATGCTTCTAATTTAGTGCAATTTACCATTTTTACAAGTTGGCATTCATTGCCAAATTATTTCAAGCATCATTGTATGTAAATGTCAAGTTCTCAATTTTTGTGTGCTAGATTGGTCTAGCTTAAAGTCCTATTTCTCTTGGTTTTCAGCTTCTAGTCAAAGAAGTAAAATTGTAGCTCTATGTCTTATTGCACTCGGGGCAAAATTTCAGATCATTCTGAGTTGTATAGACCAAGATATGGTCAATTTACTAAACTTGGACAGATTGCACCTTTAGTGTAAAATTTGGTCAATTTTAGGTCACTTTTATTTCTGGCAGTTTTGGTATCCGAACTTATGCAAGCTATTTGACTTAGTTCTGGCCATTTCTGGGCTTTGGTGTCTTCACAAGAATTGTATCTCTATGTCTAATCTATCCATGGTAAAAATATCAGGTCAATTTAACCTGTTTTGAGTGAGTTATGGCCATCCCAATAATTACTGTTCATATGGTCAAAAATCTGGGTTTGCAAGGTTGCCATTCCAGATTTGGTCATTTTTAAGGTCAGTTTCTAGACAGAATTTTGGCAACATTTCTGCATGAAAGTTGGCCTATTTGGTATCTAGTTTCACCCCCCATTAGCCTCATACCAATTGGGTTCACAGTTTTGCACTTATAACCTAATTTAGGTACTGCCAACAACACACAACCTGCACAAGATAATTATACTTCTAATTTGACATTCCTTCTCCTCCTCATGACTTCATTATTCATTCATAGCACTTCTACAAATACTAAACACAATTCCAGCAAGCATATTGGGCAGAACACTCAAGTGCTCAATGCACACAATTCACCATTAAAGTCCAACATTCAATTCCACCGAAATACAACATACCTCAACACCAATATTTCACATTCACATCCATGAAAACTACACATGCTGCCCACTATTTAACACCATCACATTTCATCAATAATTCACATAAACTCACATACAATTTCATAGTATTATAGGCT
Source organism: Hevea brasiliensis (assembly GCF_030052815.1). Taxonomy (NCBI): domain Eukaryota; kingdom Viridiplantae; phylum Streptophyta; class Magnoliopsida; order Malpighiales; family Euphorbiaceae; genus Hevea; species Hevea brasiliensis. Next base: position 57,006,382 of record NC_079503.1, on the reverse strand, counting down.
ACCAAACATGGCAGTTTACCAAAGTATCAAGACTCATTTTCAAACCTTTAATTCAAGCACTAACATGCACATCCTTGGATATTAACTTACTACATCTTCCATTTGAGTTAATCAACCTTAATTTCCATCCATTAGAGGTAAGAAAAACTCAAACACTACAAACTTTCATGGCTGTTGAAAATGGCTTAACTCCAATACTCAACCATTCATCAAATTTTCTTCACCAAACAACATCCCTTAACCCAAACATCACTTTTACTAAAGGAAGGAAGAGAATTGGACATTTACTTATTTTTATAGCTTGCTCAAACCTCACTAAACTTCCTTCTTTTTGCTCCAAGTATGCTGCCCAAGGTGTGTAGACAAGGTTTAGTGAAGGAACCTAGTGAAAAAGGTGACTTGATCAAGGTTGCATGGAGGTCCTTCCATGGCCGGCTATGGAGTTCTTTCAATGGTGAGAGTTTTGGCTGGTTCTTGTGAAGGTTGAAGATGACCAATTTCTACCTACTAAGGCTTATTTTACGTCTCTCATAATGTAGTTAGTGGAGCACTAAACAATAATTAAATGTTCAATTATACAAGGTTTCCAAAATTTACAATTTGGCCACCACACTTTCACTAATTATATTAGGTACCACTCTTTTAATTTTCATGACATTTTCAAGGTTTAATATAATTTATTTTTAATGGACATTGAGGTCAAAATTTAAGTCGGGGTGTCAATTGACCACAATGTCCCTATTCGAGTTGTGTTCCCTATTTTTCGGTAACACCGAGTTTTGTCGTTGTCTCGATTTCTCATTTTTCTTTGTACTAATTAATTAATTTTTCTTTGATATGTCTAATGTCATTTATACTTCAATAGATTTTTATTTAAGTCTTAAAAATATTTTTTAGGGTTTCCCGCAGTCCAGGGCTAGTCAACAGTCCACGTCGCAACTTTTCAGTGCGGTCACCCATCTCTACGATTTTCGGCTCGTTTAACTTGGTTATATTTCATTGCTATTATTTTTCCTTTGTTTTTCTTGTATTTCATTATTTTATGTCTCCTCACTAACATTTAAATGTTGTTCTAGACATCCTAGCTGTCCGAATAGACACTGGTCACCGAAACAGTAGAACGCACTATCGAACATAGGGGTGTTACAAAAATCGTCTATACCGATCGAAAAATTTTTCTAAGCCTTTTCTTAGCATTCTAATGCCATTGAAACCTCAATGACTCTTCTCTGGAGTCTCAAAAATTATTTTATGAATTTTCTCCCGGGTTTAGGGCTCCTAGCTGTGAAGACCGCAACTTCCCACTGGATTACCCGTCACTAGGGCACCGGCTCATTTAACTTGGTTGGATTTTATTTCTAAAAAATTTCCTAAATTTTTTTTATTATTATTTGAGTTATTTATGACTTCTCACTCTAGTCTAAATATTTTTTCAGATGTTCTAGCTGTCCGGACCGACACCGGTGACCGGGACAGCAGAATGTACGGAATAACTAAAGTGAGGATGTTACAATTCTTCCCCTCTAACAAAAATTTCATCCTTGAAATTTACTCGGTGTAAATAGTCGAGGAGCTGCTACTTCCTTATTTCTTCTCGTTATGCACACTATCCATTTCCATCTATCTTTGTGTAGGAATGCCTAAACTATGCTCTGATACCACTAAATGTGACACCCCTCACCCGACTACAGTGTAGCCGAGCAAGGCATGTCACACTCGGTGTCAGAGCACCCTAACTTATCTTACTTTATTCCTTTAATAATTTGAACTCATTATATTGTAATATCAACTATTTATCTAAGGAGAAACCAGCTAAATTTCTCCTGTTTCTATTACCATTTGGCATATTTCACTATTTACCTGCTTGAAATTTTCAATAATATTTTACAATAAAAATCTCATCATAACATATTCAATTCTTGCAATCTCATTTGCATACATATCCATTCATGCTCAAATCATATATTAAAATTTTCAATCTTCATTAATTTATATGATATATAATTTAATCACATATGAACTAACCAATTTATTAATTTACATCACATACCAATTAATTACATTTTCATAATCTACATTACAATACTATAACTAAGCATTTTATACAACATACAAATTATGACTTATATGGGCCCTATCTACATGCATTGCTGAAGATGTGACAACCTTAAATACTTCAGACACTTCTGCAGATCAGACCTCCAAAATCTGTGTTTAATAATCGCTAGGCTTTACCTTCAGTACCTGCGTGAGGAAACAAATCCATCATGTTAAGCATTACTGCTTAGTGGTGCGATTATATTACAAGAAAATAATATATACAACATTCATTTATTTAACAATATTAAATTTAGTCTTAATTTATTATGAGAGATGCATTTGTAACATTTATTTATGTTCTACTTCTTTTACAAATCTTCTTATCATTTCACTAATTTATTTCCTAGTATTTTGAATCATTGCATAGTAAATAAAATTTTAAAACAAATTCTAGTTTCTTTCTTATTCATTCAATTAATTCACATTATTCTTAGCAAATTTCACTACCCAAGTAACCTATGACAGGCTGACTAAACTGGATAATGGGTCGTTGGCACTGGACACCGCGGTGCCTCGGGCCGTCATACCATGGGACGCGGAATGTCAACCACGTATGCAGTCAGTATGGCTATAAAGCTATGATAACACATAATCAGGCATAAAAGCCATAAGTGCGGGCGTAAATTCATGAGTGCGGGCATAAAGCCATGAATACAGGCATAAATCCTTTCGTAGTACTGCTAAAATAATACCCTATTGGCATGCCAATCTATCCCATCTGACACACATGTCTAGGCAATACATGGGTATATTATACCATTATTTTATTAAATATTTCAATTATAATTTATAGTATTTCAATTTTTATTCATAGCAAAAACATAAATACTGAAATCTTATTCCTACATAATTTATGCAGTTCATCATACCATCTATGATAATTTCAATTCACAACAATCAATTTTCATATACCATTTGTACCTCTAAATATTTTCTTTTTACAATAATGAGAACTAATGTCTCATTCATACATTAATATGATTCATTTATTCATTATACTATTTATATAACTTGTCATTCATATTCCAAGTAATCCATGAACATTTCATGGATTTCAAATTTAACTAAATTTTTCCTAAATCCTAGAGTCACTCAGCTTCAAGAATTTAAATTCATTAATCACATTATATATTAATGATCATATTAGCTTCTCTAATTTATTTTACTATTTCCTAAATCATTGGGGTCACTATTCACATTATTATTTACTCAAAATGTTGACTTTTTTTTTTTCTCTATATAATAGGTATGTTAATTCCAATTGCACTAAGATCCCACATTTTGGGTTCTACATTTATTGGTATTGATTGCCACTTGCAATTCAAAGCCTCCTAAAAACATTTTTAAAAATTCAGTTTTTATGTCATAGGTTATTGTTCCATTGGTTTATGCTAAAGTAGAATTTGGCTAAACTTTCTTAATAAAAGTTGTTCCTTTATATATCTAGTTTAATTCCCTTTTTGATTCACACCATTTGGAGTTTTGTAGCTCAAGTTATGGTCAAATAACCATAACTAGTTCATTTCCTAATTCTGTCTCTTTAATTAGGCAGATTTTGGCATTACCTTTTTCCAATTTAATTGGACATGTTGTAGTTACTTCTAGGCTTAGCGTTCTTCATATAATTTGTTGCCCTATGTCTTATAGTCATTCAAAAATTTTAATTACAATTTTCCAATTTTTGTAGAATTAATTATGCTAATTTAATTGGCCTATACTCTAGTACCCTGTGTCTTCAGGGTCCAGGTTTAGATCAGTAAATTTGACCTCCATTTTAGAGTTCTTATGTTCATAATTTGAGGACAATGTCTAAAACAAAGTTGGAGCCCTGTTTCTTAGGGTTCTAGATCAGTATGGCTCAACCTAATTACAATTTCCTAGCCGGAGATATGCTATAAAAACTATTCTGGGGTCAATTGTGATTTGGTCAAACTCCAAGTTTTAATGTGTTAATTTCTTTTAACCATTTGACCTAGCTCCTTTGGGTTCTGGGTTTTGCTCAGAAGAAAAATATTGTAGACCTATGTCTTATAAAACTTTTGCCATTGGTTTCATTGCATTTAAATATTTATAGATCAAGTTATAGCCATTTTTTCAAAACTGGTTGGGTGGTCTATGTCCAGAAAATTCTGGGCAAAATGGTTCAGGTCAGTTTGGTGTCCTAATTTGAGTTAACAATTTCATTAGGTTAGAGGCATTTCTGGGCTTGGTGTCCTTAATGAAAGTTGTAGTGCTATGTCTAAGCTTTCCAATGGTATAAAATTCAGGTCAATTGGACTTGTCTAAGGAGAGGTATGGCCAAATGAACATGTACTATTCATTTGGTCATTTTTCTGGGTTCCGTATTTGGATATCCAGATTGGACCAATAAATTGGTCAACTTATGGACAGAATTGGGGCAGGATTTCTTCATGAAAAATGGGGTATTTTGAGTCTAGTTTCACCTTCAATTGGCCTCATACCAATTGGAGTCACACAACTTTAGTTATAGGTCAAAAAAGACCCTGGACTTAATGTCTGAATTTCCTACATAAGAGAAGCACTCCCAATATTCAATCTACCAACTCCCTTACTTCAATTGACATATATGGCACTTCAAATGATCAACACAAAAGTTCAATTAGGTCAATTTCCAACAATTTCACAAAGCCTTAATTCATGATCACAAACCCTAAATCAAAATTTCAATTTATGCACACCACATGTAAATCACCATGCTAATCACATGCACTTGTTAATAAACACTTGTAACCATAAGTATAATCTTCGTTTCATCAAAATCTCATCAATTCTTATGGCTGTTGAAAATTTAATCCCTCACAAAGTTGTCATTTTCTTTTTATTTCAAGTAATTTCAACTCTTCTTAAGTCCAAATCAATCATGAAACAAAAGAGTTAATGAGATTAAGCACTAACCTTGAATTGGTGAATTTTCCCCACTTATTAAACCTTAACTTCTCCTCTTCTTTTTGCTCCCAAAGTGTTAAGCAAGGTTGAAAATCAATGTTTTGTGTTAGGAGTTATAGAAATTATAGTGAAAACCTAAGGGAAATTGAGCTTAAGGAAACAAAAATGGGGGATGAGTGTAGAAAGAGTGGTTCAGCTAACTTTAGAAAATGGAAGAAGATGAATGAATTTTAGGTTTTATTTATCTCCTTTTAGCTTTTTTATAAGTGGTTGTCTTATGTTGATTAGTTGATAGATTTTATTGCATCATCTTTACATGTGCATGATGTCATAAGTTTAATTTAATTTAATTTTTTTTTCTTTTCTTTTCTACTCAATTTCAATTTAAGTTTTAGCAATATTTAGTCATATAATTTATTTACTTAATTGGACAAGTTAGTCAAAAATTATTTCTGAAGACGAAATGACCAAAATGCCCTCCATTTGGCTTATTGAGCCATAATTGTCTGTACCGATTGAAAAGTTTTTCTAAGCCTTTTTTTGGAATTCTAATGCCATAGAAACCTCAATGACTCTTCTCTGGAGTCTCAAAAATTATTTAATGAATTTTCTCCAGGGTTTAGGACTCCTAGCTGTGAAGACCGCAACTTTCCACTGGGTTATCCATCGCTAGGGCACCGAATCATTTAACATTGGCTGTATTTTATTTCTAAAATTTTTTCTAAATTTTTCTTATTATTATTTGAGTTATTTATGACTCCTCACTCTAATCTAAATATTTTTCTAGACGTTCTAGCGGTCCGGACCTATACCGGTCACCAGAACAGTAGAATGTACAGAATAGCTAAAGTGAGGATGTTTCAAAATTAATTAAAATATTAAACTTATATTCATAGTATTATAGGAGATGATTTTATAATATTTATTTAAATTAAATTTATTTTATTAATCTTTTTATCGCTTTATTTCATAATTCTTATGTTTTAGATTATTTCTTAACAAATAAAATTTAATAGCTAATCTAGTTCATTTCAAGTATCTCTTACTCATTTATTTAATTTCTACTATTATTAATTCTGAATATTCTTAACTTATTTCACTGTTCAAGTAACCTATGACAGACTGACTAAACTGGATAAACGGGTCCTTGGCATTGGACACCGTGGTGTCTTGGGCCTTCATACCATGAGATGCAAAACGTTAACCATGTATGCAATCAATATAGCTGACACAGGGCACCACGGAGCCTCGGGCTGTCATACTATGGGACATGAATACACAAAACGTCAACCACGTATGCAATCAATATGGCTAAGAAGCCATGATAACAAATAGTCGGGCATACAAGCCATAAATGCAGGCATAAAGCCATAAATAAAGGCATAAAGTCTTACGCAGTATTGCTCAAACAATCCCCTATTAGCATGCCTGTAACGCCCTCATTTTACGTAGTCTGTACATTTAACTATTTTGGTGACCTAATATCGGTCCGGACAAGTCAGAATGTCTGGAACTACACTTCAGTGACAATAAACAGACATAAAATGATGAAGTAAATAAAAAAAATACAAGAAAAATTAAAGAAAAATAAAAGAGAGAAAGCAAAATTAAGTTAAACGAGCCGACACCGAATCGATGGGTGACTGCACCGGGAAGTTACGGTGAAGGCAATTGCCAACCCCAGGACTGCGGAGAACCCTCGGAAATAATTTTTGAGACATAATTAAAGGCCTATTAGAAATTTCAAAGAAAAATTAATGAATTAGTACAAAGAAAAATAAAAAATCAAGAAACCGATAAAATTCGGTGTTACCGAAAAATAAAAAATATAACCCAAAGAGGGGCATTTTGGTCAATTGACACCTAGAGTTGGCTTTTGACCTAAATGTATATTAAAAATAAATGGTATTAAATTTTGGAAATGCCATGAAAATAAGAAATATTACACATAATATAAATTAAAGGAATATAAGGGCATTAGTGCAATTAAGGGAAACTTTGACATATTGTAATGTTAATGGTGGTTAGTGCTCCACTAAGTGATTATAAAAGGCACATGAAGACAAGGTTTTGGCCACTTCATGTCTTCTTTTTCATCATCTTCAAATAGCCAAATTCAATTCCAAAGGGAAACTCCATGGAAGGCCAAAGCTTAAAGCTCTCATCCACCAAGATCAAGCCATGAAATCTTCAAGGTTCTTTCATTAAAGTTGGAGTACACACCTTGGACAGTATTTTGAGAGCAAAAAGGGAAGTATTTGATGAAGTTTTAGCAAGCTCCAAAAAGAGGTAAGTGTCCAATTCACTTCCTTTCTTAAGTAAAGTTTATGTTTAGCTTGAGATGAGTTGATTGGTGATGAAAATTGATGGAATTGTTGAGTTATTGGACTGCCCAATTTTAGGCAGCCATGGGAGCCTATATTACTTGAGTGTTTCTTACATTAAATTGATGGGAATGAAGGTTGATTAACTCAAATTGAAGTGTAGCAAGTTAATGCCCATGTATATATATGTTAGTACTTGAAATTAGGAGTTTAAAAAGGGAATTGAATACCTTAGTAAACTGCCATGGTTGGCGGCTTGTAAACCCTTGAATTTGTATGTGAATTGATGAAAATTATTCATGAAATGTGATAGAGTTGAATTGGGGGCAGTATGTGGGTATTTGTTATGGAAGTGTATATGACAATTTGGTGAGTATGTATATTGAAATTGAGTTGGCTTACATGTTGAATATTAATGGAGTATTGTGTACCTTGGAATCTTGAGTATTCTACCCAATTTACTTTGATTGAATTGTGTTGAATAAATAAAAAAGTGCCAAGAATGAATATTGAAGTATTGGGAGGAGGAGAATTGCCAAATTTGGAGTGTAAATTCTCTTATGCAGATTGCGATTGTTGGCAGTGTATAAATTAGGTTATAAGTGTAAAGTTGTGACTCCAATTGGTATGAGGCCAATTGAAGGTGAAACTAAACATAAAATAGGCCAACTTTCATGTAGAAGTGTTTCTCAAATTCTACCTAGAAGTGACCTAAAACAATGATCGAATCCGGAACTGCATGACATGAAAATCCAGAATTTTGACCATATGAACAGTAGCCAGTTTTTTGGCCATAACTCACTCAAAATAGGTCCAAATGACCTGAAATTTATACCATGGAAATCTTAGACATAGAGATACAACTCTTATGAAGATACCGAAGCCCAGAAATGACTAGAACCAAGTCAAATTTCTTGCATAAGTTGGGTTACAAAAACTGGCCGAATTGACTTTAACCTAAAAATGACCTAAACTTTGCAATATAAGTGCAACTTGACCAACAATAGTAAAATGACCATAACTTGGTCCACAGAACTCCAAATGATATGAAATCAATCCCAAAATTTCAATAAGACATAGATCTACAATATTGGTAATTTGACCAAAACCCAGAAATTAAGGGAACTAGGTTAATTAAGTTGATTAATGTGGCACACTAAATCTGGAATTAGCATAATTGACTATAAATTCCAGAAAATTCAAATAAGCATATCTCCCACCAGAAGTGTCCAATTTAAATGAGCCATACCAATCTGAAAAGCTAAGAAAGAGACCTAAAGCATTGTTTTCGACAACTTCCTCAAATTATAAATGTATAAAGCTAGAATTTAAGGTCAAGCCATTGACCTAATTGAGGACCATGCCAATATAGGACCTTAGAGTCCAAGTTAACAATTTGTCTATAAAGAATTCTATAAGACTTGAAAAATGGTAAGCAAAATTTCTAGTTGTCTTTAAGACATAGGGCAACAATACTTATGAAGAATACTAGACCTCAATGTGATTACAAATAGTCCAAATAAATTAGTAAAATTAGAACCGAAAATGCCTAAAAAGGAAACTAAAATTTAGATTTGACCTAGTTATGGTTAATTGACCATAACTTGAGATATACAACTCCAAATGAAGTGATTCAAAAAGGAAATTAAAGAAGACACAATGAGAAACAATTTAATGAAGAGAAATCTATTAAATTTACACTGTAGCTTGGTCCACTAGGCAGTAAACATTGGCCATCAAATCTGAATAATTGCAATAAAATGCAATAAGCTTTGAAATGAAATTGGCAACATATATCAACATGTGAGGAATGAAAAATGGAACATATTAGTGACATTAAAACTAATTCACCCAGTGTGCATTAAAGGTCAACATTATAGGTTGACTAATGAAAAGAATAGTATTAATAAAATTTAATTATTGAACCTTATTATTAGAAATAATTTAAATAAGTACTGAAAAACTTTAAATTGAGTGTTTCAGTTAGAAAAGATACTGGGAAGGGAAAAGACCCACTGATTCAAGGCTAAGAGACGACTCATCAGAGGTTTGTGCACAACTAGTTCTTAATTGATTTTGTTCTGAAAATTTCATATGACTAAATGACGTATTTTCCTTATGTATTATGTTTATCAAGTATTGGATTTAATTCAATGATTATTGAAATTGTCATAGTATGTATGAATTTAGCTTTGTGAAATGGTATTTCAACAAGTATTAATCATTGTTATGGATTGAATAAATTATGTTTTGGAAAATTTTGATAAAATATGTTTTGAATTATGATGGGCAATTTGCATGGAAAAATATAAATTTATGCTTTGAATTGTGATGAGCATAAAAATTATTGGATATTAGAATTGACTTTGAATTGAATTGTATTGTGATTTATTTTCACAAAAAGGAAAAAGAGATTGATGATATTGTTCTATATCTCACTATAGATGCTTGATTAGGTTATTACCCATCTCTCTTATTTGTTGAGGAGACAATGGAGTTAGCTTTGTTTTGATTACCATGGTACGTGCACAGGCTTAGATTCATGTCTTATTAGAGGTTACATCTAAGTTTTTATTTGTTATGGCCCTTTCGGAAGTTTCATTATTATGGTGTGTACTGTGCACGATAATTCGACCTCCTCGACCATAGGGAGTTAGAATCACCCCGAAGATGGCCCTTTCGGATTAGTCTTGCATAGTTAGTGAGATAAAGAATGGCTTTTGAATAGTAAAGAATTTTGATTTCAAATGGGATATATGTATACTTGATTTTATTGAAATTAATATTTATTTCCATCAATTGCTGGAATTACTTTAATTGTTCAATTGTGATTTGACAAATTGAAATTCTTAATCAAGGTTATTTTAACAAATGATTATATTATTGGCAACAATTATTTTGATGTTTGGAATTTTTATGAAGTTTAAGATTTTCAAATTATTTGTTATAATTCTGTCAATATATATATGGTATTAGATTTTAAATTATAGTTGTGCACCACTGAGTTCACTACTCAGCGATAGCTTTGTATGCTGTCGCAGGTGAAAAGAGCATAGAGCAGTTGAGTAAGCTTCTTTGAAGACACATTCAGATCAGCTCCAGGTATATCATAGGTATACCCATGTATATAAGTTTGATGTATGCATGTAATAATATGTATGTAAATTATTTGAGCAGTTGTATAAAAACTCTTGTAAAATATTTTGGTATGTAATTAAATATAAATTATTGTAATGTAAATTTGAGATTTCATTTACCTGTATAGTTTTGTAATATTAATTTTTGAGTCTTGTAATCAATGAAATGTTTCTTTTATGATGAGGTTGGTTTGAAAATGAAATGATTTGAATATTGAGATTGAATTATGAGATGAAATGAAGTTTATTTGAGTCGTATTTGAGAAAACATATTGGGAGTGTTTTCCTTTTCAGGTTTGAAGAACTGTTTTCCCAAAATACAGCTGGCACTCTGCTGAAATTTTGAAAAATTTTTTATAACACCAGATTTTAATCAATGATTTAAATTTCACGAAAGTTGAGTTAAAATCCCTTATAGTATATTTAATGGGTTACCGGTAGGTGAAGTATGGTAATTCATTAGGTATACTACGAGATCATGTTACATCTTATGGAGGAATAGGGTGTGACATGTTTAGTGGTATCAGAGCAATGATTTTAAAGTAAATTTTGAATTGTCAATTTGAATCTTTTTGTCAGTAAATACAACTGCTCAAATGTTTGATACATATAGTACATTTACATGATAAATATGAACTCATAGAGAGAAATCTCCTTGTGTTAGTTGTATAGGAAATAGAAAATCCTGTGAAAAGATATGGAAGAGAAGAATGAGACAATAGAATATTCAGTGACAGTGGAAGTATAAGGTGAGGCCCCAGCCCCTCAGAGAGTCGGAAGCTCGACTTTACAAGCCCCACCTGTACAAATTACTGCAAAAATGGCCCAGCAAATGGCCACTTTCTTTCAACAAATGGCTGATAATCTGTCAGCCCAAGCCCAAGTATAAACCCAACCCCACAAAGGGCAATGTGAAATAGAGAAGAGGGAGAAACCTATGAGTTAGAGCTCGAATAGTCATTTGGGAAATAAAGACAAGACATAAAAGAACAATTTCCTTTTAGCAAATAGAGACAAACAGTGACCACAAACTGTCCAAAGTGATATGAAAAGTTAAAATCCTGAAATTGAACCTAAAGAAAGGTTCTTGAAAAATATTATTAGCTTATCCCTACTAAATCACTATATACTAAATTACTTGAAATAGGTATGTGGGACTCACTTTCCCACTGTACATTGACATGAAAATTTTGTTATCACCACATGCTAAATCACATGAAATAGTTATATGGGACCCACATTTTCCACAATACATGGATATAAAGATTTTGTTAAACAATTAATAATGCTTAATTTCTCAAAGTAAACCTAGGCTTATGTATATTGTATGGATCGATTGGTATACCAATTAGGGATTACAGATAGCAGTACTACCTACATGGAAAGTCATGGATTGACAATATATGTCTGATATGATTTTAAAAGACAATGAATATCGGTATCAGAGGGCCTGCAGAGACGGCAATACGTAATGCCTGCAAAGTGCTCTGATAGGTACCATCAAAGGGCTTGCAGGGACGGCGATACATAACGCCTGTAGGTGCTTTGATAGGTACCCTTAATTGCCACCAAAGACAGAGAAGGGGCTTGCAGGGACGGCGATACGTAACGCCTGCAAGTGCTTTGATAGGTTACTTGGGCATAAATATAAGTAATGAGTTTTAAATTTAAATAATTATATGAAGAGACCACTGATATGACTTTAAAAGACAGAGAAGGAAATAAGTGTACAGATAAGATGTTAGAAAACCTAGTGCATGAGGTTATAACGTAGTGACTATGTAATGTTCTTGATGTTTGTATTGTAAACTGCAGATTATAGTACTGACATGGGATTATTGCGTAGAGCTACGTGCTTTCTCGTGGTACACCAAGATAAGGATGTTTGTAAGTAGTCTTTGATTTGGTACAGAAGAGTACTATTATAGGAAATAAATGTGAAAATTTTAGTTAGAAATTGAAAACTTTAAAACTAATATATTGAAAGGTCACTATTAGTCAGTGACTCGGTTACACTAATGTGAGCTACCGATATGACAGGAATTACTATAAAATTTGAGATTTTAGAATGACTATAAATTAAAAAGAATACCTTGAGGACGAAGATATCTAGACTTTGATATGGAGTCTTATAGTTATTTTGATATTTTTGTCAAAAAGAAATGATTTAGGCATTTGAGACATTTGTGTGAGATAAATGTAGAATACCTAGATGAGGGCAAGTTAACAGGATTGGAGTAAGTAAAGGAGACTGTAACACCCCTATGTTCGGTAGTGTGTTCTACTGTTCCGACGATCAGTGTCTGTTCGGACAGGTAGGATGCCTGGAATTATACTTAAATGTTAGTGAGGAGATATGAAATAATGAAATACAATAGAGGGAAATACAAGAAAAACAAAGGAAAAATAATAGCAATGAAATGTACCTAAGTTAAACGAGCCAAAAACCGTAGCGATGGGTGACCGCATCGGGAAGTTGCGGCATGGACCGTTGACTAGCCCTGGACTACAGGGAATATTTTTAAGACTTAAATAAACATCTATTGAAGTATAAATGACATTAGAAATGTTAAAGAAAAATTAAGTAATTAGTACAAAGAAAAATCAGAAATCGAGAAACTGATAAAAATTAGTGTTACCGAAAAATCAGGAATACAACCCGAATAGGGGCATTGTGGTCATTTGACACCCCAAGTTGCCTTTTAATCTAAATGTCCATTAAAAATAAATGATATTAAACTTTGAAAATATCATGGAAATTAAAATGGTGGTACATAATTTAAATAGTAAAAGAAATGAGGTAAAAAGTAGAAATTGTGAAAGTTTGGATTAATTAATCTTAACTACACTTAGTGCTCCGCTAAGTAAAGTTAGTGAATATTAAAAGATCACAAATGGGACAGCATAAGTCAACTTCAACCTCCAGAATTTGCACCAGCCGAAGCTCTTCCATGAAAGCTCCCATGGCCAAAGTGAAAACACCTTCATGCAACCCTCTTCAAGCCATTTTTTTCACTTGATTCCTTCATTAACTTTGCTCCCCACACTACAAGGAAGAGATTGATGGTATTTTGAAGAAGAATAGTTTAGGTTTGATCAAGCTCCATAAAAGGTTAGTGTAAGTTTCTTAAATTTTGTTAAGTAAAAGTTGTGCTAAGGTTGAAACAAGTCAAATGGTTAAGAAATTTTGAGGAAATGCTTGAGTTTTGGTTCACCATGAATTTGGCAGCCATGCTGATGAAATAGGTTTGATTTATTCTCACATTAAATTAATGGGAATTGATGTTGAATGAAGTGATTAGAAAGATTAACAAGTTAATTGTATGTGTATATTAATGTTAGAGTTGAATTTAGGGGTTTGAAAGAGAAATTAATTACCTTAGTAAACTGCCATGGTTGGCAGCTTGTAAACTCATGATTTTATGTGTAAATTGATGAAAATTATTGATGAATTATGATGGTGATGAATTGGGGGCAGTATGTATGTAAATTGATAATGGAAGTATGTGTAATAATTAGAAAGTTTATGTGTATATATTATTGGGTTTAGACTTTGTGAATTATGGCTGCATTTGGTGCATTGTGAAATTGTTATATTTTGTCCAAGTTGACCTATAATGTGAGGTAATGAATGGTTATGGTTAGTGCCAAATGCAGAATGTTGTGGGGAAGTGAAGATGTAGTTAGTAATTATGTGTTTGGTTTGGTGTTTGAAAGGCATATAGAGGGCAGTGTGCAAATGAGCCTATAACCCTAAGTGTGTGACTCCAATTGGTATGAGGCCAATTGGAGGTGAAACTAGGCACAAAATGTGCCAACTTTCATGAAGAAAGCCTACCTAAATTCTATCCAGAAAGTGACTTGAGAGATGATCAAATCCGGATTAGTGACTTGAAAACCTGAAAATTGACTATTTGGACAGCAGTTAGTGTTTTGGCCATAACTCACTCAAAACAGGTCCAAATGACCTGAAATTTTACCATGGATAGACTAGACATAGGGCTACAACTCTTATGAAGACACCAAAACCCATAAATAACCATAAGCAAGTCAAAATGATTGCACAAGTTCGGGTATAAAAACTGCCAGAACTGGAAATGACCTAAGTTTACCATTTTAGTGCAATCTGTCCAGCAATAGTAAAATCACCATAACTTGGTCTAGTAAACACCAAATGGCCTAAAATTTGTGGCAAAAGTTCACTAAGACATAGACCTACAAGTTTGTGATTCTGACCAGAACTCGAAAACCGAGGGAACTAGGTTATCCAGCTAGGTCAAAACAACATACCGAAATTCGATAAATTGTAATAAAATGCAATACACTTGAAAATGATATTGGTAACATATACCACCACTAAAGGACTATAAAAGGTTACAAATTGGTAACATTAAAATTTATTCACCTAGTGTGCATTAATGGTCAACATTATAAGTTGACTAATGAAATGAATTAAAGGAATAGTACCAAGAAAAATTTAGATATTGGATTTTATTATTGAAACAATTTAACTTAGTACTGAAACGCTTTAAATTATGTGTTTCAGTTGAAAAGGATATTGAAAAGCATAAGGAACATTGAGTCAAGCCCTAGAGGTGACTCAGATCAGGTCTGTGCACAATACTTTTTATATTCACTATTTTTACCAGAAAATTTATTTGGAGAAATGAGTTATGAATAATTTTTTATTGTTTTGGCTTTGAGAATTTTATTTGGAAATTATTGTATTGCCTACTTTGCAAATGGAAATTTTAAGTTAAAATGTGATTTGTGGTTTGTATGAAATATTTAAATATTGTGATTTGGAATTATTTTGATTCACACTTGGCATAGAAATATTACTATGTTCCTCCTCCATTTATGGGGTGAGTATGACTATATTCCTCCTTCTTTGACGTGTCAATCTGAGGTGAGTATGGATGTTCATTAGCTAGCTAGCCACCTCCGTCATTGATTTCGATTAGTGGGGTGAGTATGCCTTGTCATGGTGTACAACACGACATGTTCAGAAAAGTTTGTGTCATGACCTGAGTTGTGTTATTGATTGGCAATACTGTGTTTATTAAATTGTTTGATCAAATTTGTGTTATATGAGCTTTGAAAATTGTGACATGAAATTGTGAATCATTTGAATTGTGAATTGTCGATAAATGTTTTATATACTTCATTTTAAATTGTAATTGTGCACAATTGAGTAAATTTTACTCAACGATAGCTTTTTCATTGCTGTCGCAGGTAGACAGACAGACAGAGTAGCATAGTAGGCTGCTTGTGCCACACTTTTGAGATTTTGTCAGGTATATTGAGTATACCACTTCTTTGTAAATATTATTGTAATGTATATGAACTCTATGTATATATTGTACTTGGTCTTGAGCAGTTGTAAATTAAAATTATAAATTATTTTGGCCTGTAAAAATATTGTGATATATTTCTCTTATATCAGTTTTTGGAACACTGGAAAATTAATGTTGAATTGAGTTGAGGAATTTATTGTGTTGAACTGTTATTGGAGTTTGGGGATTGAATAAATTTATTGGAAGTGCTTTTTACAGGTTTTTGAAGAAGTGTTTTATTCAAAATACAGATGACACTCCGCCGAAATTTTTATAAAAGTTGTGGCTATTTCAGACCTAATGTGTGATTTAACTTTGATTAAAAAAATTTTACACCTATCAAAAGTGCTCACCACTATAAAAAGAAATAAGAAAAAGTTTAAAATCTCTTGTAGTGTATTTAATGGGTTACCAGTAGATGAAGTTTAGTAATTCATTAGGTATACTACGGGATCATATTATGAATTACAGAGGGGTAGGGTGTGACAGAGACGGAAGGACTAGTAAGGATTTTAGCATGAGAAATCAAGGAACTAATGAATAAGAGAATTTCATGAGTGGAAACATAAAAGGCAAAGGACACAATGATGGGAGAGTGAGTAAAATTATGAGATAACGACATCAGTTATATGAATATGATAAATTTCGAGAATGAAATTTTCATTTAGAGGGGAAAAATTGTAACGCCCTCATTTTATGTAGTCTGTACATTTGACTGTTTTGGTGACCTAATGTCAGTCTGGACAAGTCAGGATGTCTGGAACTACACTTCAGTGACAATAAACAGACATAAAATGATGAAGTAAATAAAAAAAATACAAGAAAAATTAAAGAAAAATAAAAGAGAGAAAGTGAAACTAAGTTAAACGAGCCGACACCGAAGCGATGGGTGACCGCACTGGGAAGTTACAGCGAAGGCAATTGCCAACTTCAGGACCGTAGGGAACCCTCGGAAATAATTTTTGGGACATAATTAAAGGCCTATAGAGGTGTAATTGACATTAAAAATGTCAAAGAAAAATTAATGAATTAGTACAAAGAAAAACAAAAAATCAAGTAACCGACAAAAATCGGTGTTATCGAAAAATCGAAAATATAACCCGAAGAGGGGCATTTTGGTCAATTAATAACTAGAGTTGGCTTTTGACCTAAATGTCCATTAAAAATAAATTGAAATGCCATGGAAATAAGAAATGTTACACATAATATAAATTAAAGGAATATAAGGGCATTAGTGTAATTAAGGAAAACTTTGACATATTTTAATGTTAATGGTGGTTAGTGCTCTACTAAGTGATTATAAAAGGCACATGAAGACAAGGCTTTGGTGACTTCGCGTATTCTTCTTCATCATCTTCAAATAGCTAAATTCAATTCCAAAGGGAAACTCCATGGATGGCCAAAACTTAAAGCTCTCATCCACCAAGATCAAGCCATGAAATCTTCAAGGTTCTTTCATTAAAGTTGGAGTACACACCTTGGGCAGTATTTTGAGAGCAAAAAGGGAAGTATTTGATGAAGTTTTAGCAAGCTCCAAAAAGAGGTAAGTGTCCAATTCACTTCCTTTCTTAAGTAAAGTTTATGTTTAGCTTGAGATGAGTTGATTGGTGATGAAAATTGATGGAATTGTTGAGTTATTGGACTACCCAATTTTAGGTAGCCATGGGAGCCTATATTACTTGAGTGTTTCTTACATTAAATTGATGGGAATGAAGGTTGATTAACTCAAATTGAAGTGTAGCAATTTAATACCCATGTATATATATGTTAGTACTTGAAATTAGGAGTTTAAAAAGGGAATTGAATACCTTAGTAAACTGCCATGGTTGACAGATTGTAAACCCTTGAATTTGTATGTGAATTGATGAAAATTATTCATGAAATGTGATAGAGTTGAATTGGGGGCAGTATGTGTGTATTTGTTATGGAAGTGTATGTGACAATTTGGTGAGTATGTATATTGAAATTGGGTTGGCTTCCATGTTGAATATTAATGGAGTACTGTGTATCTTGAAATCTTGAGTATTTTGCCCAATTTACTTTACTAGATTTGTGTTGAATAAATATAGAAGTGCCAAGAATGAATATTGAAGTATTGGGAGGAGGAGGATTGCCAAATTGGGAGTGTAAATTCTCTTATGCAGGTTGTGATTGTTGGCAGTGTATAAATTAGGTTATAAGTATAAAGTTGTGACTCCAATTGGTATAAGGCCAATTGAAGGTGAAACTAGACATAAAATAGGCTAACTTTTGCGTAGAAGTGTTGGCCAAATTCTGCCTAGAAGTGACCTAAAAGAATGGCCAAATCTGAAATTGCATGACAAGAAAACCCAGAATTTTGACCATATGAATAGTAGTCAGTAGTTTGGCCATAACTCACTCAAAACAGGTCTAAATGACCTGAACTTTATACCATGGAAAGCTTGGACATAGAGCTACAACTCTTATGAAGACACCAAAGCCCAGAAATGACCAGAACCAAGTCAAAATGCTTGCACAAATTGGGTTACAAAAACTGGCCGAATTGACTTTGACCTAAAAATGACCTAAACTTTGCAATATAAATGCAACTTGACCAGCAATAGTAAAATGACTAAAACTTGGTCCATAGAACTCCAAATGACATGAAATTAGTCCTAAAATTTCAATAAGACATAGATCTACAATATTGATAATTTGACCTAAACCCAGAAATCAAGGGAACTAGGTCAATTAAGTTGATTAAATTGGCACACTAAATCTGAATTTAGCATAATTGACCATAAAATCCAAAAAATTCAAATAAGCATATCTCCCACCAGAAGTGTCTAAGTTAAATGAGCCATACCAATCTGAAAAGCTAAGAAAGAGACCTAAAACATTGTTTTAGACAACTTCCTCAAATTATAAATGTATAAGGTCAGAATTTAAGGTCAAGCCATTGACCTAATTGAGGACCATGCCAATATAGGACCTTTGAGTCCAAGTTAACTATTTGTCTATAAAGAATTCTATAAGACTTCAAAAATGCTAAGCAAAATTTTTGGTTGTCCCTAAGACATAGGGCAACAATACTTAAGAAGAATTCTAGAACTCAATGTGATTACAAATAGTCCAAATAAATTAGTAAAGTCAGAATCGAAAATGCCTAAAAAGGAAACTAAAATTTAGATTTAACCTAGTTATGGTTAATTGACCATAACTTGAGCTATACAACTCCAAATGAAGTGATTCAAAAAGGAAATTAAAGAAGACACAATGAGAAACAATTTAATGAAGAGAAATCTATTAAATTTACACTGTAGCTTGGTCCAATAGACAGTAAACATTGGCCATGAAATCTAAATAATTGCAATAAAATGCAATAAGCTTTGAAATGAAATTGGCAACATATATCAACATGTGAGGTATGAAAAATGGAACATATTAGTGACATTAAAACTAATTCACCCAGTGTGCATTAAAGGTCAATATTATAGATTGACTAATGAAAGGAATAGTATTAATAAAATTTAATTATTTAACCTTATTATTAGAAACAATTTAAATGAGTACTGAAACACTTTAAATTGTGTGTTTCAGTTAGAAAAGGCACTGGGAAGGGAAAAGACCCACTGAGTCAAGGCCAAAAGATGACTCATTAGAGGTTTGTGCACAACTAGTTCTTAATTGATTTTGTTCTGAAAATTTCATATGACTAAATGACATATTTTCCTTATGTATCATGTTTATCAAGTATTAGATTTAATTCAACGATTATTAAAATTGTCATAGTATGTATGAATTTAGCCTTGTGAAATGGTATTTCAACAAGTATTAATCATTGTTGTGGATTGAATAATTATGTTTTGGAAAATTTTGATAGAATATGTTTTGAATTGTGATGGGCAATTTGCATAGAAAAATACAAATTTATGTTTTGAATTGTGATGAGCATAAAAATTATTGGATATTAGAATTGACTTTGAATTGAATTGTATTGTGATTTATTTTCACAAAAAGGACAAAGAGATTAATGATATTATTCTATATCTCACTATAGATGCTTGACTAGGTTATTACCCGTCAGTCTCATTTGTTGAGGAGACAATGGAGTTAGCTTTATTTTAATTCCCATGGTACGTGTACAGGCTTAGATTTTTCTCTTATTAGAGGTTAGATCTAAGTTTTTATTTGTTATAGCCCTTTCAGAAGTTTCATTATTATGGTGTGTACTGTGCACGATGATTCGACCTTTCTGACCATAGGGAGTTAGAATCACCCCGAAAATGGCCATTTCGGATTAGTCTTGCATAGTTAGTGAGATAAATAATGACTTTTGAATAGTAAAGAATTTTGATTTCAAATGGGATATATGCATACTTGATTTTATTGAAATTAATATTTATTTCCATAAATTGCTAGAATTACTTTAATTGTTCAATTGTGATTTGAAAAATTAAAATTATTGATCAAGGTTATTTTAACAAATGATTATATTATTAGCAACGATTATTTTGACCTTTGGAATTTTTTATGAAGTTCAAGATTTTCAAATTATTTGTTATAATTCTGTCAACATATATATGGTATTAGATTTTAAATTATAGTTGTGCACTACTGAGTTCACCACTCAGCGATAGCTTTGTATGCTGTTGCAGGTGAAAAGAGCATAGAGTAGTTGAGTATGCTTCTTTGAAGACACATTCAGATCAACTCTAGGTATATCATAGGTATACCCATGAACAGAAGTTTGATGTATGCATTTAATAATATGTATGTAAATTATTTGAGCAGTTGTATAAAAACTCTTGTAAAATATTTTGGTATGTAATTAAATGTAAATTATTGTAATGTAAATTTGAGATTTCATTTACCTGTATAGTTTTGTAATATTAATTTTTGAGTCTTGTAATCAATGAAATGTTTCTTTTATGATGAGGTTGGTTTGAAAATGAAATGATTTGAATATTGAGATTGAATTATGAGATGAAATGAAGTTTATTTGAGTCGTATTTGAGAAAACATATTAGGAGTGTTTTCCTTTTCAGGTTTGAAGAACTGTTTTCCCAAAATACAGCTGGCACTCTGCTGAAATTTTGAAAAAATTTTTATAACACCAGATTTTAATCAATGATTTAAATTTCACGAAAGTTGAGTTAAAATCCCTTATAGTATATTTAATGGGTTATCGGTAGGCGAAGTATGGTAATTCATTAGGTATTCTACGAGATCCTGTTACATCTTATGGAGGAATAGGGTGTGACATGTTTAGTGGTATCAGAGCAATGGTTTTAAAGTAAATTTTGAACTGTGAATTTGAAATCTTTTTATCGGTAAATACAACTGCTCAAATGTTTGATACATATGGTACATTTACATGATAAATATAAACTAATGGAGAGAAATCTCCTTGTGTTAGTTGTACAGGAAATAGAAAATCCTGTGAAAAGATATGGAAGAGAAGAATGAGACAATAGAACAGTCTGTGGCAGCGGAAGTACAAGGTGAGGCCCCAGCCCCTCCGAGAGTCGAAAGCTCAACTTTACCATCCCCACCTATACAAATTACTGCACAAATGGCCCAGCAAATGGCTACTTTCTTTCAACAAATGGCTGATAATCTGTCAGCCCAAGCCCAAGTACAAACCCAACCCCACAAGGGCAACGTGAAATAGAGAAGAGGGAGAAACCTATGAGTCAGAGCTCGAATAGTCATTTGGGAAATAAAGACAAGACATAAAAGAACAATTTCCTTTTAGCAAATGGAGCCAAACAATGGCCACAAACTGTCCAAAGTGATATGTAAAGTTAAAATCCCGAAATTGAACCTAAAGAAAGGTTCTTGAAAAATATTATTGGCTTATCCCTACTAAGTCACTATATACTAAATTACTTGAAATAGGTATGTGAGACCCACTTTCCCACTGTACATTGACATGGAAATTTTGTTACCACCATATGCTAAATCACATGAAATACTGATATGAGACCTACCTTTTCCACAATACATGGATATGAAGATTTTGTTAGATAATTAATAATGCTTAATTGCTCAAAGTAAACCTAGGCTTATGTATGTTGTATGGATCGATTGGTATACCAATTAGGGATTACAGATAACAGTACTGCCTATATGGAAAGTCATGGATTGACAATATATGTTTGATATGATTTTAAAAGGCATTGAATATCGGTATCAGGGGGCTTGTAGAGACAGCGATACGTAACGCTTGCAAAGTGCTCTGATAGGTACTACCCAAGGGGGCTTGCAGGGACGGCGATACGTAACGCCTATAGGTGCTTTGATAGGTACTCTTAATTGCCACCAAAGACAGAGAAGGGGCTTGCGGGGATGGCGATACGTAACGCCTGTAAGTGCTTTGATAGATTACTTTGGCATAAATATAAGTAATGAGTTATAAATTTAAATAATTACATGAAGAGACCACTGATATGACTTTAAAAGATAGAGAAGGAAATAAGTGTACAGATAAGATGTTAGAAAACCTAGTCCATGAGGTTATAACGTAGTGACTATGTAATTTTCTTGATATTTGTATTGTAAGCTGTAGATTACAGTACTGACATGGGATTATTGTGTAGAGCTACATGCTTCCTCATGGTACACTAAGATAAGGATGTTTATACGTAGTCTTTAATTTGGTACAGAAGAGTACTCTTACAGGAAATAAATGTGAAAATTTTAGTTAGAAATTAAAAACTTTAAAACTAACATATCGAAAGGTCACTATTAGTCAGTGACTCGGTTACACTAATGTGAGCTATCGATACAACAGGAATTACTATAAAATTTGAGATTTTAGAATGACTATAAATTAAAAAGAATACCTTGAGGACGAAGATATCTAGACCTCGATATGGAGTCTTATAGTTATTTTGATATTTTTGTCAGAAAGAAATGATTTAGGCATTTGAGACATTTGTGTGAGATAAATGTAGAATACCTAGACGAGGGCAGTTAACAGGATTGGAGTAAGTGAAGGAAACGGAAGGACTAGTAAGGATTCTAGCATGAGAAATCAAGGAACTAATGAAAAAGAGAATTTCATGAGTGAAAACATAAAAGGCAAAGGACACAATGATGGGAGAGTAAGTAAAATTATCAGATAATTATGTCAGTTATATAAATATGATAAATTTTGAGAAATAAATTTTCATTTAGAGGGGAAGAATTTTAACGCCCTCATTTTACGTCGTCTGTACATTTGACTGTTCTAGTGACCTAATGTTTGTTCGGACAAGTCAGAATGTCTGGAACTATACTTCAGTGACAATAAACAGACATAAAATGATGAAATAAATAAAAAAATACAAGAAAAATTAAAGAAAAATAAAAGAGAGAAAGTGAAACTAAGTTAAACGAGCCGACACTAAAGCGATGGGTAACCACACTGGGAAGTTACGACGAAGGCAATTGCCAACTCCAGGACCACAGGGAACCCTCAAAAATAATTTTTGGGATATAATTAAAGGCCTATAGAGGTGTAATTGACATTAGAAATGTCAAAGAAAAATTAATGAATTAGTAGGTGTTACCGAAAAATCGAAAATATCACCCGAAGAGGGGCATTTTTGTCAATTGACACCTAGAGTTGGCTTTTGACCTAAATGTCCATTAAAAATAAATGGTATTAAATGTCACACCCTACTCCTCGTAAGATGTAACATGCTCCCATAGTACACTTAATGAATTATCGTACTTCGCCTACTGATAACCCATTAAATATACTACAAGGGATTTTAAAATAATTTTCATTCATTTTTAAATTGGTAGGTAAAATTTTTTTCAGATATTAAAAAAAAAAACCTTTATTTAATGTCCAAACATAAAACAAATTTTTACATATTTAAAATCTCCGCAATTTTTATAAAAATTTTGGCAGAGTGCCGTTTGTATTTTGAGAAAACAGTTCTTCAAAACCTGAAAATAAAGACACTCCCAATATATTTCTCAATCACAACTCCATTATTCAATCTCATTTCACTATCAGCACAAGCAACTCAGTACACCGTTTAATTTAAATCAAATATTGAAACACCTCATTAAGGTAACAAAATTAATATTTACATTCATGGGATCATTAAAAATTTAGTAGTGCAAAACTTTATAAATACATAAACTCTAAAGATAACTTTACAATAATTTATATTTGATTACAATTCAAAAATATATTACCAAAGAGTTGGTACAACTGCTCAAAGAAAATTTCATACATATAATTACAGAATTACATCAAAATCTAATGTACAAGGGTATACTTATAATATACCCGAAGATAGTCTCACTATGCCTTTCAGTAATCTTGCTCAGCTGCTTTATATTTTCTTTGTAACACCCCTCACCCGTCTACAGTGTAGCTGAGCAAGGCGTGCTACACGGCGTGCCGGAGCACCTGATCTTATCTAATTTCATTATAGTTCTAGATTTACTTGTTCAAAAACTTTATCTGACGTTTAGGCTATTTTTACTTTTATCAAAATCTGACTAATTTGGAAAATTCAAAAATTTCAATGATAATCCAGCAGAGTGTCAAGAATTTGACTAACAGTTCTTCCAACTCGCCAAAAACAATTTCAATATATACTCAAATTCACAACTCAGAATCAGTCTCAAAATTTTTCATACTCAATCTCAATCAGAATCATCATGATCAGATACTTAACTCATATATCAAAATTCTTACATTTTATTATTTTGCATAATTTGCCAACTAACACATAAATTTATCAAGTACAGAATATACAAATAAAATTACAGTTACTAATTCACATTACAATAATAGCAGTAATTATAATGTACAGATTATAAAACATGCTTAAAATGAGCCCTATCTACATGCATTCCGAGGAGGTGACAACCTTCAATTCTTCCGACACTTCGCAGATCCGACTCCAAAAATCTCGGTTGATACCATCGGTTTTACCTTCAAGACTGCACGAGGAAGCAATTCCATCGCGCTAAGCATTTCTGCTTAGTGGTGTAATAGTATAACAAGAAATAATATATACAAATAAATAAAGAAATAAATCATAATTTGGATACTCAAGAATCAATTTAATTTGGTATGGTATTTCTAGTATCAACGATCTTATATACTAGTTTGTTTCTCTTTGGAAGTGCTTAGTTTATAACTTTTCAGTAATACTACCCAGTATACAAATTATTCTAACTGTATTGTATTTCAAGTCTCTACAGTTCTGCAATTTATATTTTTGTTATGTTTCTTTTGCTAATCTCCTTTACTCATTCATTCAATACTTAATTTAATTGTACTGAAATTTCATTATACTTAACTTAAATTAGCTTCCTGAATTGAATAATGTTTTAAATGACTGCCCATATAGCCTATACACTGACCAGACTGGATAAACGGATATACTAGCACTGGGTACCTAGTACCTCGGGTCGTCACACCATCGGTCACAAAGTATCTCCCGGTGTGCAAACAGTGTGGCTAAAAAGCTATATAATCAATCAGGCATTAAGCCGAGTATGATAACACAAACTGTATAGCCATGGGCTATTAAAATCATAATATGGCATAATAAGCCATAAAACACAGTATGACGTAAAGTCATTTACAGAACAGCTGTCAGAATCCTATTGGCATGCCAACCTATCCAAACTAGTCAACTAGGCAAACTAGGGCATATTACAAGATTAAATATTTATTTCTTTATTTTCAGGGTTTACTTGTCATTACACAATTCACTGGTCAATGAAAATATTGACCTTTTTATACATCATGGATAAGTTGATTCTAGTATCAACATGTCACAATTTGCATTTCAATATGCTGCCAATATAGTGCAATTTACCATTTTTACAAGTTGGCATTCATTGCCAAATCACTTCAAGCATCATTTTATGTAATTACCAATTTTCAATTTTAGTGAGCTAGATTGATCTAGCATAAAGTCCTATTTCCCTTGGTTTTTAGCTTTTGGTCAAAGAAGAAAAATTGTAGCTCTATGTCTTATTGCACGCGGGGCAAAATTTCAGGTCATTCCGAGTTGTATAGACCAAGATATGGTCAATTTATTAAAGCTGGACAGATTGCACCTTTAGTGCAAAAGTTGGTCAATTTCTCAATTTTTGTGTGCTACTTTGTCTAGCTTAAAGTCCTATTTCTCTTGGTACTATTCCCTTCAATTCATTTCATTAGTCAACCTATAATGTTGACCCTTGATGCACTCTACATGAGTCAATTCTAATGTTACCAATATGTCACATTTTATAGCCCTTTAATGTTGGTATATATTACCAATTTCATTTCCAAGTGTATTGCATTTTATTGCAATTTACCGGATTTCAGTATACTATTTTGACCTAGCCAGACGACCTAGTTCCCTCTATTTTTGGGTTTTGGTCCAAACTACAAACTTGTAGGTCTATGTCTTATGGAACGCGGGGCAAAATTTCAGGTCATTATGAGTTATGTAGACCAAGTTATGGTCATTTTACTATTGCTGGTAAAAATGTATCAAAATTGGTCACTTTAGGTCATTTTAGGTCATTTTAGGTTCGGCCAGTTTTTGGACCCGAACTTGTGCAAGCTTTTTGACTTGCTTATGGTCATTTCCGGGCTTGGGTGTCTTCATGAGACTTTTAGATATAGGTCTTAACAATTCATGGTCAAAATTTCAGGTCAATTGGACCTGTTTGGAGTGAGTTATGGCCTAAACACTAACTGTTGCCCAAATGGTCAGTTTTCAGGCCTTAAATGCACTAATCCGGATTTGGTCACTTTTTAAGGTCAGTTTCTAGGCAGAATTTTGGCAACCTTTCTACATGAAAGTTGGCCTATTTGGTGTCTAGTTTCACCCCATATTGGCCTCATACCAATTGGGTTCATAGTTTGGCACTTATGGCCTCATTTAGGTGCTGCCTTCAATACACAACCTGCACAAAGCTCATACACTCCCAATTTAATGTTCCTTCTCCTCCTCATTACTACAATATTCAATCAACAACACTTCTATACATATATTGTACACAATTTCAGCAACAATTCTGGGCACAATGTTCAAGTGCTCAATGCACACAATTCATCATTAAGTTCAACATTCACTTCCACCAACATTCAACATACTTCAATGTTAATATTACACATATACTTTTATATATTCATACTTCAATATCACTTACACTTGCTGCCCACAAATTGACATTAACATATATCATTAATAACCATATATTCACACATGAATTCATGCTATTAGGGGCTGCCAAACATGGCAGTTTGCTCAAGGCTTCAAGGTTCCATTTCACACCTTTAATCTAAACACTACATGCACATACTTATGCACAAACTTACTACAACTTTCATTTGGACAATTCAACCTTCATTTTCATTCATAGAAGTAAAAATAACTCAAGCTCAACAAGGGTTCATGGCTGCCCAAAATGAAGCAACATCACAAATCTCCAATAATTGTTTCAAACCATAATTTAAATTTCTCAATTTCAATCAATTCAAGTCCTATCACTTCCCATATATATACCCATATCAAACATCAACTTTAAACTCATCTACATCATTTAAACACATCAAAATCCCATGAATGTCTTGGCTGCCGAAATGAAGGGCTCACCAAATATACATTAATTTACTCAATTTCTTCACAAATCAACTCACCCAAAGCTCAAAACAAGATCTAATGAAAGAAAATGGGGAGATTAAGCACTAACCTCAACTTGGGCTTGATTAAACTTCACCAAAACTCCTCTTTCTTGCTTCCTACATGCTGCCCATGATGTGTAGAACAAGTTTAATGAAGGACTCTTGAAGAAATGATGGCTTGATCATAGGTGGATGAAAGCTTGTATTTTGGGCGGCCATGGATGAAGCTTAAAGCTCCAATTCGGCCATGGGAAGGGTGAGTAGAGAAGATGATGAAAAATGGGCTGATTAGTGTCCTTATGTGCCTCAAATAGTGCCACCTAACCCCACTAACTTAGATTAACATTTTAATAATCCAAAGTTTCATAATTCAATTTAATCCCCCCATATTTTCTCTAATTTTCATTACACATTTAATTTCCTTTTTCATGGGGTTCCCAAAATTTAATAATACTTATTTTTAATGGAAATTTAGGTCAAAAGGCACCTCTAGATGTCAAATGACTAAAATACCCCACTTCGGGTTATATTCCCGATTTTTTGGTAACACCGATTTTTGTCTGTTTCTCGATTTTTCGTTTTTCTTTGTATTAATTTATTAATTTTTCTTTGATATTTCTAGTGTCAATTACATTTCAATAAACCTTTATCTGTGTCTCAAAATTAAATTCAGAGGGTTCCCCGCTGTGACACCCCTTACCTGTCTACAGTGTAGCCGAGCAAGTTATGCCACTCAGTGTGTCGGAACACCAATTCATGTTTCAATTTCAATTAATCCTTTTTAATTTATTTATTTATAATTTTTGATAAATCTAAATTTTTCTGCAAATTTTATAGAAAATCCGGTAGAGTGCCGGCTATAAATTGGAAAAACAGTTCTTCTGAACCTGTTAAAAACACTTCCAATAATATCATCACATTATTCTCAATCAACCTCCAATATATTCTCAACAATTTCTCAATTCACTTCAGTATCTCAAAAATTCAATTCAATTCAAAACACAATCAACTCAATGAAAAATGCTCAATTTATTACTGAACATATTCCATAGATACTTACATCAAAAGCATAATTACATGAATTTATAATATACATTATAGAAAGCTACAAAATACAAAATACCAAAATATCAAAATATCAAAATGGCCTAATGTCCTACCAAATGCACTGCAATGTGAGGTGACTCTAAACTCTGAGTGCAGATATGAAGGCTCACCCTGTATGAGGCCTGCTGGACTCCCCAGCTATGTCTCCAGTACCTGCGCGTGGCAAAAGCGACGCGCTAAGCAATTCTGCTTAGTGGTGACAATATAAAATAAAATAAAATAAAATAAAATAAAAACATGTGTACAGAATGTATGTTTACATTTTTGGGTGAACTAAGTCTTAAATGTTTATTGCAATATTATTCAATTGAAGTTTGGTAAGATTTATTAATACTGCCCGAGTAACCAATACTAGTTGATCGGATCGATAAACGGTAAATCGCATCGGGTACTAAGTACCTCGGACCATCACACCATCGGTCACATTGTGTCTCCGGTGTGACCGTACTAATAAGTCGTGATAATTATCGAGGATTAAACCCAGTATAACAACTCAATATCATATCCAAAGGCTATTCAGTCACATAATGGCAGGGGAAGCCATGAAATACGTAATGGCATGAAGCCATATGCGATCGCTAACGTAACCCTATTGGCATGCCAACCTATCCAAACCAATCACATTAGGCCTACTAGGGCATTTAACACTTTCATTTATGTAATTCTTTGAAATTGAATTTTTATGATTACTATTCATTTCATTGGTCAACCAAAATGTTGACTTTTGCATTGGCAATAGGTAAATTAGTTTAAATATCATCAACATACCACATTTTGCATTTTAAACTTGTTGGTATTGGTTGCCAATACCATCTCTAAGCTTAATGTGAATTGGACAGAATTTTCAGTTTTCAAGCTTTGGATTTACTATTTCATTAGTTACTGTTGCAGTGGGAATTTGGGAAAATGATCAACATGAAAGTTGTTCCTTATTTTGTCTAGTTGAATTTCCTTTTTTGAATCACTCCATTTTGAGTTTTGTAGCTCAAGTTATGGTCCAAAACCTACAACTGGCCGGATTGAAAATTTTCAGGGCTGACCATATCTACAGTGCAATGAACAGTGACTGCAACTCAATTGTTGGATAGGTTCTGGTCATAATTTGGGATAGGTTTCTTCATGAAAGTTGTTGGTCTATATCTCAGCTTGTTGCTGGTAAAATTTCAGGTCGATTGGACCTTTCTACATTGAATTATGTCCAAATGAACAATCACTATTCATTTGGTCATTCTGCAGAAACAGCCTGCAGGTCACCCGGATTTGAGCAAGTTTTTGGTCCACTTGGTTTGGTTTTATGGGCATGGTTTCTTCACCAAAGTTGTGCCATTTTGTGTCTAGTTTCATGTCCAATTAGCCAAACACCAATTAAACCTCTACAATTTAAGTTATGGCAGTCCAAACAGGCTGGACTCACATCCAAATGTGCAGGTCACATATGGCTGCCACTCCAACCTCAAATCCCACAACCCAGTTCACTTCATTTTTTATTCAAACCAAACCAAATGGTCACTAATTGACCATTAAAACCTACTCCCATCATCACAAGATCAAAGTCTCATTCTTTAACCCAAACCCTAACTAAACATTTCAAAACCATGCATTATCATTGCATTTATCAATTCCCTTATGAGATACTCATTAAGGACAGCCATACTAGCATGTTAACTCCCCAAAAATCATCACCATATTACCCTAGCCATGGCTGCCAAAATTTAGGGTTAACATACCAATGGTGTTTCATCAAATTTCTTTGTCATTTACACATATTTATAGTTTTTAAACATGAAATTAAAGTGAAATTCAAGGTTTAGGTCACTAACCACTTTTAGCTCAAGTCCAAGCCAACCAAAACTTTAATTTTTCTTCAAAATTTTGCTGCCCAAAGCTTCCTCATGCTGTGGTGTGAATTTTTTGTGAAGACAACTAGGACTTTTATGGTGTGGAAGCTAGGGAAAATCAAGCTTGAAAAAGCTTGTCCATGGAGGTTAGGGAAGAATGGTTTACGGCAAGAAAGAAGAAGAAATGGAAATCTGGTTTTTTTCTCTCATTTTTCAGCCCATTTGTCTCTTTTAAACACATTTATGCCATGTGTCAACACTTGAGTGGGTGAAGGCACACTAATGACATCATGTGATGTCATAAATTCCCATTTAATTCATTTTTTTTTCTTTTCTTTTCTACTCATTTTCAATTCAATTTTTAGTAATATTTATTCATATTTTATATCATAATAATTATTTACTTAACTGGACAAGTCGGCAAAAAATCACCTCTGAAGGCGAAATGACTAAAATGCCCTCCGTTTGGCTTAACGGGCCAAAATTGTCTGTACCGATTGAAAATTTTTTCTAAATATTTCCTTGGCATTCTAATGCCATAGGAACCTCAGTGACCCTTCTCTGGAGTCCCAAAAATTATTTTATAATTTTTCCCCTAGGTCTAGGGCTCCTAGTTGCGAGAACCACAACTTCTCACTAGGTTACCCATCGCTAGGGCACCGGCTCATTTAACTTGGTTGTATTTTATTTCTAAAATTTTTCCTAAATTTTTCTTATTAATATTTGAGTTAATTATAGTTCCTCACTTTAGTTTAAATACTTTTCCAGACATTCTAGCTGTCCGGACCGATACCGATCACCGGAACAGTAGAATGTACGAAATTGCTATAGGGAGGGTGTTACACCCGCGGTCCTGAGGTCGGCAACGGCCTTCCCAGTGCGGTCACCCATCGCTGTGGTGCCGGCTCTTTTAACTGAACTTCATTTTCTCTCTTTCATTTTTGTTTGATTTTTCTTGTATTTTCTTTTTATTTATTTCATCATTATATGTCTGTTCACTATCACCGAAGTGTAGTTCCAGACATACTGACTTGCCTGGACTGTTATTTGACTACTGGAGCAATAGAACGTACAAAATATGTACAATGGGGATGTTACAACTCTTCCCCTCTAAATAAAAATTTCATCCTCGAAATTTACCTGATGTGAAGAGCTGAGGGAATTGTTGTCTCATTGTCTCCTCGCTCACCCATGTTGCCTCTTCCATGTTGTGGTGTCTCCATAGGATTTTCACTAGTGGAATTATCTTGTTTCTGAGCTCTTTTACCTCTCGTGCCAAGATTTTAATTGGTTCTTCTTCATATGTCAGGTCAGGTTGTACCACAATTTCTTCTGCTGAGATGACATGTGAAGGATCTGATCTGTATCTTCTGAGCATCGAGACATAGAACACATTATGTATCTTGTCCAGCTCAGGTGGTAAGGCTAATTGGTAGGCTACTGGTCCCACACGTTCAATAACTTCATATGGGCCAATAAACCTAGGGTTAATTTTCCTTTTTTTTTCCCGAATCTCAACACTTTCTTCCACGGTGATACTTTGAGAAATACTTTCTCGCCAACTTCATACTCAATGTCTTTTCTCCTCAAGTCAGCATAAGATTTACTTGGATGCGAGGCAATTTTCAAATTGGCCTTTATCAGTTTTACCTTTTCCTCTGTCTGTTTTATCAGGTCTGGCCCCACTAGCTTATCTTCACCCAATTCAGTCAAACATACAGGTGTTCTGCATTTTCTCCCATACAGTGCTTCATAGGGTGCCATTTGTATGCTAGCTTGATAGCTATTATTATATGCAAATTCTGCCAGTGGAAGGTATCTGTCCCAACTTCCCTCAAACTCAATAACATAACTTCTCAGCATATCCTCGAGGACCTGGATTATTCTTTCTGACTGTCCATCCGTGTGAGGATGAAAAGACGTACTAAAATAGAGTTGTGTGCCCAAGGATTCTTGTAATTTCTTCCAAAATCTAGATGTAAACCTCGGGTCTCTATCAGATATAATGGAAAGTGAAATTCCATGTAGTCTAACTATCTCATTGATGTACAATTCTGCTAGCTTTTCTAGTGAGTAATTAGTTCTGACTGGTAGAAAATGTGTTGATTTGGTTAACCAATCCACAATCACCCATACTGCATCATGCTTCTTCTGAGTGAGAGGTAGACCACTGACAAAGTCCATAGTGACTCGGTCCCATTTCCATTCAGGTATGTTTATGCAGAATAAACAAACCTGATGGAACTTGATGTTCTGCTTTGACTTGCTAACAGGTCAAGCATCTAGTTACATGGTCAACTATGTCCTTCTTCATACCTGGCCACCAGTATCGGAGTTTCAAGTCATGGTACATTTTTGTGCTTCCTGGGTGCATAGCATACACACTGTTATGTGCTTCTTTTAGAATACTAGTTTTCAACTCTTTATCATTTGGTACACATACTCTTTCTTTATAGTATAGGCACCCATTTTCTTTCACTTCACATTCAGTTTCCTTCCCCTCAGTGATTTTGCCCATAACAGACATTAATTTCTCATCTGTTTTCTGCCCACCCTGTATTTGTTGTAACAGATTCGGCTTCACTTGCAACTCAGCCAAAATAACTCCATAATGAGTTAAGGACAGTTGGGCATTCAAAGATCTTAATGCTACAATAGATTTTCTACCTAAGGCAGCAGCGACTACATTTGCCTTATTAGGGTGGTATTCAATCTTAGAAAACACACCGGCTCCCTTCAACTGATCAAACAGATCGTCAATTCTAGGCAACGGATACTTGTTCTTCACTGTTACTCTGTTTAACTGCCAATAGTCAACACATAACCTCAGTATCCCATCTTTCTTCTTTGCAAACAGTACCGGAGCTCCCCAAAGTGACACACTAGGGCGTATGAACCCCTTGTCTAGTAATTCTTGTAGCTGGATTTTTAACTCTTTCAATTCAGCAAGTGCCATCCTATATGGAGCAATTAAAATTAGAGTATGCAGGCATAATCTCAATAGCAAATTCAACTTCCCTTTCTGGTGGCAAACTAGGCAATTCCTCAGGAAATACCTCAGAGAAATCCCTTACTGTGGGTATGTCAGACAAGTCAAGTTTACACTGCCTAGTGTCAACCACGTGTGCCAGATAGGCTTCACACCCTTTTCTCAACCATCTCCTTGCAACTATAGCTGAGATGACATTGGACAAGAAATCTGTCCTTTCACCCACTACTATTATTTCTTCGTTCTCAGCAGTTTTCAGAGAGATTCTCTTCATCCTCAAGGTGTTCTTTCTAATTTATAGCCATACTGAATTCTCAAAGCTTATAGCAATTTTTATGGTAATGGTAGTCCACATTACTGTAACTGAGTCTTTGACTCTAGCTACCTTAGAAGTGTAGTCTTTCGATAGGCTAGTTCTGACGTTTTAAATTTTTTACTAGAATTTTTTTTTTCACACTTATTTCCCGTAATAGTACTCTATTCGTGCGTAACTGTATCAAATTATAGATTACGTACAAATATCCTTAGTTTACTGTACCATGAGGAAGCACGTAGCTCTACACAATAATCTCATGTCGGTACTATAATCTGCAGCTTACAATACAAACAATGAGAACATTACGTAGTTATTACGTTATAACCTCATGAACAAGGTTTTCTACTTCTTTTTCTAATGCCCTCTGTGGCTCTAAGTCCATATCTTAAATTTGAATAATCAAAAGTAAACAGATCTGCATAGTGTCACCTCAACTCTTATGAATGCAATGCATGTATGCATGCTATCTTTCCACTTATCTTTGCCTAGGAACGCCTAAACTGCGCTCTGATACCACTAAATGTAACACCCCTCACCCATCTACAGTGTAGCCGAGCAAGGCGTGCTACACGGCGTGCCTGAGCACCTGATCTTATCTAATTTCATTATAGTTCTAGATTTACTTGTTCAAAAACTTTATCTGAGGTTTAGGCTATTTTTACTTTTATCAAAATCTGACTAATTTTAAAAATTCAAAAATTTCAATGATAATCCAGCAGAGTGCTAGCAGTAATTTGGACTAACAGTTCTTCTGAACCTGCCAAAAACAATTTCAATATATACTCAAATTCACAACTCATAATCAGTCTCAAAATTTTTCATACTCAATCTCAATCAGAAACATCATGATCAGATACTTAGCTCATATATCAAAATTCTTACTTTTTATTATTTTGCATAATTTGCCAACTAAGTACATAAATTTATCAAGTACAGAATATACAAATAAAATTACAGTTACTAATTCACATTACAATAATAGCAGTAATTATAATGTACAGATTATAAAACATGCTTAAAATGAGCCCTATCTACATGCATTCTTTGAAGTGACAACCTTCAACTCTTCCGACACTACGTAGATCCGACTCCAAAAATCTCGATTGATGATCTCATGGTTTTACCTTAAGATCTGCGTAGCGAGGAAGCAATTCCATCGCGCTAAGCATTTCTGCTTAGTGGTGCAATAGTATAACAAGAAATAATATATACAAATAAATAAAGAAATAAATCATAATTTGGATATTCAAGAATCAATTTAATTTGGTATGGTATTTCTAGTATCAACGATCTTATATACTAGTTTGTTTCTCTTTGGAAGTGCTTAGTTTATAACTTTTCAGTAATACTACCCAGTATACAAATTATTCTAACTGTATTATATTTCAAGTCTCTACAGTTCTGCAATTTATATTTTTTTTATGTTTCTTTTGCTAATCTCCTTTACTCATTCATTCAATACTTAATTTAATTGTACTGAAATTTCATTATACTTAACTTAAATTAGCTTCCTGAATTGAATAACGTTTTAAATGACTGCCCATATAGCCTATACAACGACGGCATGAATAAACGGATATACTAGCACTGGGTACCTAGTACCTCGGGCCGTCACACCATCGGTCACAAAGTATCTCCCGGTGTGCAAACAGTGTGGCTAAAAAGCTATATAATCAATCAGGCATTAAGCCGAGTATAATAACACAAACTGTATAGCCATGGGCTATTAAAATCATAATATGGCATAATAAGCCATAAAACACAGTATGACGTAAAGTCATTTACAGAACAGCTGTCAGAATCCTATTGGCATGCCAACCTATCCAAACTAGTCAACTACGCAAACTAGGGCATATTACAAGATTAAATATTTATTTCTTTATTTTCAGGGTTTACTTGTCATTACACAATTCACTGGTCAATGAAAATATTGACCTTTTTATACATCATGGATAAGTTGATTCTAGTATCAACATGTCACAATTTGCATTTCAATATGCTGCCAATATAGTGCAATTTACCATTTTTACAAGTTGGCATTCATTGCCAAATCACTTCAAGCATCATTTTATGTAATTACCAATTTTCAATTTTAGTGAGCTAGATTGATCTAGCATAAAGTCCTATTTCCCTTGGTTTTTAGCTTTTGGTCAAAGAAGCAAAATTGTCGCTCTATGTCTTATTGCACGCGGGGGCAAAATTTCAGGTCATTCCGAGTTGTATAGACCAAGATATGGTCAATTTATTAAAGCTGGACAGATTGCACCTTTAGTGCAAAAGTTGGTCAATTTCTCAATTTTTGTGAGCTACATTTGTCTAGCTTAAAGTCCTATTTCTCTTGGTACTATTCCCTTCAATTCATTTCATTAGTCAACCTATAATGTTGACCCTTGATGCACTCTACGTGAGTCAATTCTAATGTTACCAATATGTCACATTTTATAGCCCTTTAATGTTGGTATATGTCCCTTTAATGTTGGTATATGTTACCAATTTCATTTCCAAGCGTATTGCATTTTATTACAATTTACCGGATTTCGGTGTACTATTTTGACCTAGCCGGACGACCTAGTTCCCTCTATTTTTGGGTTTTGGTCCAAACTATAAACTTGTAGGTCTATGTCTTATGGAACGCGGGGCAAAATTTCAGGTCATTCTGAGTTATGTAGACCAAGTTATGGTCATTTTACTATTGCTGGTCAAAATGTATCAAAATTGGTCACTTTAGGTCATTTTAGGTCATTTTAGGTTCGGCCAGTTTTTGGACCTGAACTTGTGCAAGCTTTTTGACTTGCTTATGATCATTTCCGGGCTTGGGTGTCTTCATGAGACTTGTAGATATAGGTCTTAACTATTCATGGTCAAACTTTCAGGTCAATTGGACCTGTTTTGAGTGAGTTATGGCCTAAACACTAACTGTTGCCCAAATGGTCAGTTTTCAGGCCTTAAATGCACTAATCCGGATTTGGTCACTTTTTAAGGTCAGTTTCTAGGCAGAATTTTGGCAACCTTTCTACATGAAAGTTGGCCTATTTGGTGTCTAGTTTCACCCCATATTTGCCTCATACCAATTGGGTTCATAGTTTGGCACTTATGGCCTCATTTAGGTGCTTCCTTCAATACATAACCTGCACAAAGCTCATACACTCCCAATTTAATGTTCCTTCTCCTCCTCATTACTACAATATTCAATCAACAACACTTCTATACATATATTGTACACAATTTCAGCAACAATTCTGGGCAGAATGTTCAAGTGCTCAATGCACACAATTCATCATTAAGTTCAACATTCACTTCCACCAACATTCAACATACTTCAATGTTAATATTACACATATACTTTAATATATTCATACTTCAATATCACTTACACTTGCTGCCCACAAATTGACATTAACATATATCATTAATAACCATATATTCACACATGAATTCATGCTATTAGGGACTGCCAAACATGGCAGTTTGCTCAAGGCTTCAAGGTTCCATTTCACACCTTTAATCTAAACACTACATGCACATACTTATGCACAAACTTACTACAACTTTCATTTGGACAATTCAACCTTCATTTTCATTCATTAGAAGTAAAAATAACTCAAGCTCAATAAGGGTTCATGGCTGCCCAAAATGAAGCAACATCACAAATCTCCAATAATTGTTTCAAACCATAATTTAAATTTCTCAATTTCAATCAATTCAAGTCCTATCACTTCCCATATATATACCCATATCAAACATCAACTTTAAACTCATCTACATCATTTAAACACATCAAAATCCCATGAATGTCTTGGCTACCGAAATGAAGGGCTCACCAAATATACATTAATTTACTCAATTTCTTCACAAATCAACTCACCCAAAGCTCAAAACAAGATCTAATGAAAGAAAATGGGGAGATTAAGCACTAACCTCAACTTGGGCTTGATTAAACTTCACCAAAACTCCTCTTTCTTGCTTCCTACATGCTGCCCATGATGTGTAGAACAAGTTTAATGAAGGACTCTTGAAGAAATGATGGCTTGATCATAGGTGGATGAAAGCTTGTATTTTGGGCGGCCATGGATGAAGCTTAAAGCTCCAATTCGGCCATGGGAAGGGTGAGTAGAGAAGATGATGAAAAATGGGCTGATTAGTGTCCTTATGTGCCTCAAATAGTGCCACCTAACCCCACTAACTTAGATTAACATTTTAATAATCCAAGTTTCATAATTCAATTTAATCCCCCCATATTTTCTCTAATTTTCATTACACATTTAATTTCCTTTTTCATGGGGTTCCCAAAATTTAATAATACTTATTTTTAATGGACATTTAGGTCAAAAGGCACCTCTAGATGTCAAATGACCAAAATACCCCACTTCGGGTTATATTCCCGATTTTTTGATAACACCGATTTTTGTCTGTTTCTCAATTTTTCGTTTTTCTTTGTATTAATTTATTAATTTTTCTTTGATATTTCTAGTGTCAATTACATTTCAATAAACCTTTATCTGTGTCTCAAAATTAAATTCAGAGGGTTCCCCGCGGTCCTGAGGTCGGCAACGGCCTTCCCAGTGCAGTCACCCATCGCTGTGCTGCCGGCTCGTTTAACTTAGCTTCATTTTCTCTCTTTCATTTTTGTTTGATTTTTCTTGTATTTTCTTTTTATTTATTTCATCATTATATGTCTGTTCACTATCACCGAAGTGTTGTTCCAGACATATTGACTTGCCTGGACTGTTATTTGACTACTGGAGCAATAGAACGTACAAAATATGTACAGTGGGGATGTTACATTCTTTCACCTGCGATAGCATACAAAGCTATCACTGAGTGGTGAACTCAGTGGTGCACAAACTAATAATTTAAAACTCAATACAAGTTATGCTTGACAATTCATAACAAATAAAAATTTAAAATTTCTAAATTCTTCAAAATTCATAACATTCAGAAATCAATATTTTCTTTCATGCAAATTATTCATTTGAATAACATTTTGATCAAATAGCAATTATTTATCTATATTTCTTTTAAATCTTGAAACAATATAAAAATATTTTGAATCACTGACAAATTATTTATTTCAACCACAATTTATCAAATTATGCATAATTTAAAGGGCGTTACCAACAATTCACACAGTTGAACCCATGACCCAAAATTCAAATAGATGCCGTGTTGCACACCAAGACATTTCAAACTCTTCCAATAACCAAGGCTAAAAGGGAGGAACAAAGACTAGCTAGTATATATGAGTACTCATTCAAACTCTTCCCCAATTGGGAAGCCAGAGAGGAAGGAACTTACCCCATCTAGTGGAGGAGATATTTCACTAGACAAGCTAATGAGAATTCACAACATATATTGCCATGTCAACAGTGGTTTCAAATTATATTCAAAACAATTTCTATTTACAAAGTGTTTACAAATTACTAACATATTGAATCATCATAAATTCATGCTCAAGGTTGGCAACACATCAAACTTAAAATTTACAATCCTCAAAACCATGCAATAAATCCTTAAATGTATAATAAAATTTACATTTAATTTATACAATTTCATTCAACAAATTAAAATCCTCAACACAACAAAATTATAAATTATAAAATAAACTTGTTCAAATCAATTTAGAAGTGAAAAGTAACAAAATAGTTAGTTGTGCACAAACCTCTTATCTAGACTTGTCTTGGTTCCATTCCTCCTTGTAGACCCTTATTTTGTGATGAGTATGTGCATTGAGGCCATGGAAAACCCGATGATGAAAAATTATATGACTGTAAGATGTAATTGGAGGCATGGAGCTGAATTATTAATTCCGTGGCATGATCTTATAATAATAATAATAATAATAATAATAATAATAATAATAATAATAATAATAATAATAATAATAATAATAATAATAATAATATAAAGTTTTGGGGAAATTATTTTAATTAAATCTAAATAAAATTTTATTTTTTTTAAATTTAATATGAGTAGTTCTTAAATGGATCTAATTAAGTTTAATTGGGCTCCATGGGCCTAACAAAGCCTAGTTAGGAATTTTAAATGGGACCCATTTAATTATTTTCTGAAAATTAAAATAGCAAAATATCTCTCTCCTCCTTGGCCCCACTCTCCTCCTTGGCCCCACTCCCTATTGGTGTCACCCCCTTTCCCTCTCTTTCCATTGGTTAGAACACCTCACCCATATCCCAGTCTTATTCGAATTCTGCAATCGTAGTTGTTTAAGTCATCAAAACTTTATCACCCTAAAACTCTAAACCCTATCACACCTCTCTCCCAAAACCCTATAAATACCCTGCTAGAGAAGGGAAGAAGGGGAGATAGGAGGAAAGAGGAAGAGAAAATTCAGAGCTATAGGAAATTTAGAGATATTCAAGACTCTTTGAGTTCTTCCTTATTTTTTCTTTTCTTCAAGAAGATTTTCATACAAGATTTTTGGAAGGTCAGTTTTTATTATTTTCTTTTCAAGATCTATGCCACACAATATTTTAATTCTATGCTCTTTGTCTTCAATTTATTTTATATGTTCATATAGATCATGTAATCATGTTTAATTTGAGGGGATACATAACTCTGCACATGTTTAGTTTCTATCTCTCGCATTTTTATTGATTTTCTTTATTTTCTGAACCTGTAAAAAATTTGTAAAAATTATATTCATATTCTACAAGAAATTCTATTAATTTTAGGCTTAAGAATCACTAAAAAAGCTTTAATATTTTATAAGTTATGGCTGTTTGAAATTAGGGTTCTTATAAAATCTGATTTGCAGGATATCCGACTTGTGGAGCCCATATCTCCCTTGTTCCTTAACATTTTTGAGTAAATCTAGTGTCTAAAATTAATTTCAGAATCTTATAAATCTTTTCCAATTGGTTTTGTATTAATATCTATTGTGGTTAATGAGTTATGAATTTTATAAAAAAGTAGTATGATTCTGTCACTTAGAAAAGTTACGATTTATGTAGACTATTTAGCTAGGGTTTTGTTTGATTTATAAATTTTATAATCTTGCATGTTATATAGCTTTCTTCTGTAATTTTTTTTATGATTTTTAAGCATGTCTAACTATTTTTAAAAAATCGGATTCCTTGCTACCATTAATCTACCAGAATTTGGAAATTGTATATTTATGCATGTTCTTGTATTTTCTTGAGGTTTTAATTGATATTTGATCTATTTTTCTGTGTTCCTTTAATTTAAGACGTGTTATGAAGTATTTGGATCATGTTAAAAGACTTAGACCATTAAGTAGTTGTAACTAATTAGGAATTTAACCCTTCAGAAGACCAGAGTTAGAATCCAATATAAATTGTTATTAATATTTTCTTTGTTTCTTTTATTTTCTTTAGTTTCTTTATTTTTTATTACAAACAAAATTGGTAAGTAGCCCTAAGGTAAGTACCAAAGAGGGCATTTGTGTGGAGCTTATGTGGACCTAAACGGGAGTAAGCCAGGGATATCATTGCCATACTAGAAGAGAAGACCCTTTTTTAAGGGTAGCTTGCCCCAATGGCAACTGCATTTACTAACAGGTAAGTAGCTCTAAACTCCTCGAATAACCATTGGCATAAAATTGTAGTAATAATAGAATTTTATTTGGTAAATAAAAACTAACTTTATTTTTAATTTAATTGACTTTTGCATGTAATTAATTTAAATAAATACTTTATAAATTAAAATTAATATTATTTGTAAATTAAACTAACATTGACATGTAAAATAAATTTAATTTAATACTTGGTAATTGTAAAATAAATTCGCATGTTAGAAATCTTTATTAGGTTGTGATTATTTGGGCCTTATGTGATTTTAGAATAAATTACACATGTACATAATTAACTTAGTTCAATTATCCTTAGGGTAACTTGGTGAAAATTAATTAATTAGGTTAAATAGAAACGTAAGGTTATTTGAAATTGAATTTGTTTGTAAATTAAATTCTCAATAATAAATTAATTTTAGTCATCTGGTAAATATCATTTAAATAATTAGCAACCCCATAGATAGGAATTACTTGTGCATGAAAATTGTGTGTAAACAATAACCCTTTTGTGAATTACTTGCGTGTGTAGGATTAGAATTGCATTTTTTAGGATGAAGTTTAATAAAGGAATGATAAACAAGACTTTTAAAAACATTAGTAGAGGACTAGCACTCAAATTAACGAGGTTAGACCAGACGTAAGGGGTGCCTAACACCTTCCCCTTACGTACCCACTATCCCGAACCTAGACATTGGGCTATAGTAATGACGGTTGTGGAAACTCTGCAAGGAGTAATTTGCCATCCATGACCCTCGAAAAAAACACTGAATATGTCCCTGTTATTACCCGAGTGGCGACTCCTGTCTATCTATGCCTTCGTGGCATAAATCCTTAGTACCGTGGTAGTGTTATGGGAAGACGGTACTTACCAGTAGTTTGATTCTATTAAAATTATATGAAGTGCATGTCTAGGAAATGCTGTCTAAGGAGGTGATACTTAAGTGAGACCATTGTGACTCCACCATCTTTCCTGGGCATTACCTAGTGTATTTTATATAATTCTAATGGAAGATATTTCGCCTCACGCCCCCCACCCTTACAGTTTGGTGACTCCAATGGGGACTAAATGGATAGTTACTCCAACATATTTCTATTAGTCTAATATTATTCCTCTGTTAAACTATTTTGCATTGTACTACACTATCACATGGATCACCCTTACCCTTTTTAGCCCCGTTAGTACTAGCCAAGGAGACCATAGTTCTACTCGAGCTATGACGAATTGGTGAATGCCTGCACCCCATGCCCGTACCTTCGAGTATCTAAAAGAGCCATAGCTTCGGCCGTTGTGCTTAATGGACAAGCTCTCGCATGGGTGACCCTTTTCCTACCTAATGAAGCCCATGAGCCATAGATTTTAACCCTAGGTACCCCGTAGATTTTTGTTGTGCTGGATTTATAACCTTACTATTTAAACCATAAGTTCTAGCGGTAGTTGAGATGAATCTAGGCCTATACATAAACCTAATGTGTGTATAGGCCCAAGTCCATTTCGAAACCCATGTTAAGCAAGAGGATGCTTACTTATGGTTAAACTTTAAGGATATAAATCCTTTGTTTGTGAGGGAAGGATCGTCCTGGACCACCGCCTGTTGTTGTGTCCAGTGTACCATAGCCTAGGATAGAATTTTTTCTTACCCTGCACGTGAGAGTTGAAGGTATAAGAGGGCGAAGATTTAGTTCTGGAGATTTTTTTTTGGTTTTGATTTAGTCTTTGGTCCGATTTTAGTTTAGTTTATATGGTCTGGTTTTGGTTCAGTTTTGGTTCAATTGGTATGGTTTGGTTTTGGTTTCATGAAAGTAAAGGCAAAAAAAAAAAAAAAAAGGTCCATTCATGCATTGCATTCATGTACATAGCATAATTAGGTTAACCCTTAAATCCTATTTTTTTATAGCAAACATAGCCTCAAAACACACCAAAGAGACTTCTAATCAAGTCACTTGGGTTAG
The DNA here is from genome assembly GCF_030052815.1 of Hevea brasiliensis. NCBI lineage: Eukaryota > Viridiplantae > Streptophyta > Magnoliopsida > Malpighiales > Euphorbiaceae > Hevea > Hevea brasiliensis. Next base: position 56,963,227 of record NC_079503.1, on the reverse strand, counting down.
GGAAGGGAAGAGACTAGTAAGGATTTCACCTGCACTACTTAAGATGGAAGAAACTATGGCCGTGCTTGATGAAATATTAAATGCTAAGATGTTTGAGCTAGAAGAGACAATTGTGGTCAACTTTAGAAAGAGGCCCCAAGGTAGGCCAATTAAGTGGCATTAAAGTTATTGAGGTTCAAATTGTGTCTCACACCCCAAGGAGATTTTTTCCAATTCAGTCAACCTTTATCTAAAGTTTTGGAGCGTCTCAAAGTTTAAGACCTCTTGTAGCTCTTAGCACCTAGACCACTACCAAATCCACTCCCACCTAGCTATGATATCAACCAATGTAGCCAGTTCTACCAAGCCCACAATCATGATACCAACTGATGCTTTGAACTTAAGCATGATATCTAAGACCTAATTGATGCCAAAAGGATAATTGACCCAGAAAATCAACCCAAAAGCCCCATGCCTAGCCAAAATTTCTACCTACACCAAGTCTCTACATGATCTCCATCACCCCAAATAACCTTAATAGAATTATTGACTTTATCCAACCCATCCAAAAGCCCAATGAACTTATCCAACCCATCCAAAAGCCCAGTGAACCTATCCAACCCATCCAAAAGCCCAATGAACCTCAGTTTATAATGGTTGTTGACATTTATGATAATTCTAGCTATGATAAGGGTCCTTTGGATGTCTGGACTGATTCTGATGAGGAGATAGTTACATTACAACTAGATGGTTCAGTTCCACTAGTGTCTGATTTTCAAGTTATTGAGATCTATGAAAATTAGATGGATCTAAAAGTGGCTACTATAAAGAAAGGGATGAAGTATTTTCCTAGCATAGACCTAGGAGAAAGTATAGATGACCTAGTGGTTTTTCTTGAGATGAAGGGGTAGATCACAAGGTATTGTTTGGGCTATGAGCCAACTAAAGAGGAAAAAGAGTCAAAACCTCCTAAGTTCTTGAAAGAGAGGGGCAATTACCTAGACATATGATTAGGAGTTACTACATGTGAAAGTGCTAAAGTAGAAAATCAGGACCACTAATCTAAGGGCTATATGGAAAGCTAAGCACCTAAAGTTACACTCCTAAGTTTGAGTTTGTCTTTTGTAATGCTCATAATAGTGATATAGATTTTTCCATTTCTGATGTACTTGATGAAGATTTCGAGGAAAAATTTACTAATATAACTAGTCCTTTTGCTTACTTATTTGATGTTTATTCTAATAGACATATGTATGGCATTCATAATAGTTTAGAATCAGTTTCTATTAATGCATCAAAATCGATCTCTATTAATTTAGGTACACCAAATAGTCCTAAAGACATTAAGTTTGCGAAAGATTTAACCTAAGAAGAAAGAGATAAATTTATAGCCTTATTAACAAAGTACCAAGAAGCACATGCCTTGAGCTTAAAATTAGATGGCCGATTCCCAAGCCAAGCTAGTGTCCCCATAGGAAAAGAATAATCAAAAGTTGACTTAGCTAGTTATCCTAATGAGGAGTAAAATTTCATGCTATGAAGGATTAATAGTAGCACATGTGGACCTAGAGGGAGAAGGAAAATGATATGCAGACATAAGGAAGTCTCTGGAAGTGAGAGAATACTCACAATAAGCCTACAAAAGAGATAGAGCAATAATTCATAGATTAGCCACTCAATTTACTTTAGCTGGGGGGCAATTCTATAAACTCATATATGTGATAGAAAAATAGGCTAAGCAAATAATGAAAGAAGTACATGTAGGAATGTGTAGTCCCCATATGAATGGAAAGGTTCTAATTGAAAAAAAAAATGTTCGAAACATATAAGGAATGGCCTAAAAAACTCCTTTATGTTCTTTAAGGTTATCGTAGTACTACAAGGACATCCACGAGGGCAACCCCATTCTCTTTAGTGTATGAGACTAAAGTAGTGCTATCCATTAAGCAAGAGGTCAAATCCTTAAGAGTGATGCTAGAAGTTAAGATCCTAGAAAATGAGTGGGCCTAGAAGAGATATGAGGAACTAGCTTTGATTGATGAAAATAGGATATGAGCCTTGTATCATATGCAAGCTTATCAAAGGAAGATAGCTAGAGCCTTTAATAAGAAGGTGAAGCCAAGATAGATCAAAAGGGGAGACATGATTTTGAAACAAGCTCGGCCCGTCCCTTTTGATTTAAGAGGAAAGTTTTACCCAAGCTAGGACGGTCCATACATAGTCAACAAGATCTTCCACAGTAAGAATATCAGACTTGGATTGGAATAAACTTTAAGAACTAGTCAATTTAGACTTGCTCAAATGGTACTTTGTGTGAGACAGGCCCGCTAGGTTGAAAACCTGCAAAAGGCGGTCTAGGCAAAAGTAAGGGTCAAAGAAAAAAAAAAGGAAAAAAATGCTAGATTGAAAACCTGCAAAAGGCAGTTTAGGCAAAAGGAGAGATGAGAGAAGTTCTAGATAGAAAACATGAAAAGGCCATTCGGCAGGTTATAAAGCTTATTTCTAACCTTGGAAGGTTGAAAATTTGGTAAAACTAAATGTAAGAGGGAGTAATGGTGTACCTGAATAAATAAAGAAGCTTTTATTGCATTAACGAGGAATCTGTTTTATTTGATTATGATTGTGAATGTTTATGTCTTGAATGATACATCAAATGATTAAGTACTTGAACAGTATTGTTTTGATTTAATCTATGTCTTCTGAATATGACAAGTTAGGTGCTTGATATGAATGCCCTGGCAATTGTCCAACTTCAAAAAAAAAAAAAAAAAAAAAAGAGCTCGCTAGGTGGAAAACCCAAAAGGGCTGCTTAGGCAAAAGTTAGAGGAAGCTCGCTGAGATGAAAACCCAAAAGGGCATTTCAGGCAAAAGTTAGGGCATAAAGAATTGAGTTCATAGAAGAGAAAGGAGTCGAGGCAGAACAAGATTTTGAAATGGCGTTAGAATAATGAACCATGGGGGGAGAGAAGAAAAAAGAAAAATCAGAGAGAAATTTTATTGTGACCTTAAAGAAGTCTTTTTTTTTTTTTTTTTTTGTGAACAGTTCTTCTAAAAAACTTTGAGACTATAAGAAAGTTTTTGCAAAAAGAGGTCCCCCAGAGGACTAAGTTTTTTTAGAATCTCTAGTAAAATCAGCATGCCCATGATAGGAAGTAGCATACAGGAAGCAGCATACAGGAAGCATATAAATTAGAGAGAATTTTGAGACCCAGTCATCCTAATTTTTTTTTCAAATCATAAATTAGGTATTTTTTGGTAAGTCCTTAGACGTTGTTTAGGGTGCATGACATAGTTGTGTAAGGCATAGAAGAACATGCATCAACATGTCACCTGTAGGTGTGTAAGGCGTAGAATAACATGCATCACCACAGTTTCAATTGTTGAACTACGAGGGGGTCTGATTCTTCCTCAGGATAATGAGGGGGATACGTAGGTAGTTTAGGACTGCAGTCCTAAATACGAATCCATAACATTTCAAATCAAACAGTTGCCATTGTCATGAGACTGTAGCTAGTCTCATGACACAGAGTGTATGGACAGAGCAAGATGCACTCAATTTTCACATGACACAATTATCACTTTTATGAGATCGTAGCTAGTCTCATAATGCAGATTGTATCGACATAGCAAGATACACTCATTTTTCACATAACACAGTTATCACTGTTATGAGACCGTAGCTAGTCTCATGATGCAGAGTGTATCGACAGAGCAAGATACACTCATTTTTCACATGACACAGTTATTACTGTTATGAGACCGTAGCTAGTCTCATAACATAGAGTATGTCGACCGAGCAAGATATACTTGATCCTCATAGCCAATGTTTCATAGTTAATAGAAATTTGAATTTCACTGTGACGAAACTTGAGCAATGCTTTTGCATTGATTTCAACTTTCGCCAAAGTGAGGGGCAAACTGTAGACCCTTATTTTGTGATGAGTATGTGTATTGAGGCCGTGGAAAACCCGATGATGAAAAATTATATGACTATAAGATGTAATTGAAGGCATGGAGCTGAATTATTAATTCCGTGGCATGATCTTAAAAAATAATAATAATAATAAAGTTTTGGGGAAATTAATTTAATTAAATTTAAATAAAATTTTATTTTGTTTCAATTTAATATGGGTAGTTCTTAAATGGATCTAATTAAGTTTAATTGGGCTCCATGGGCCTAAAAAAGCCTAGTTAGGAATTTTAAATGAGACCCATTTAATTATATTCTAAAAATTAAAATAACAAAATATCTCTCTCCTCCTTGGCCCCACTCTCTTCCTCACTCCCTATTGGTGTCACCCCCTTTCCCTCTCTTTCTATTGGTTAGAACACCTCACCCATATCCTAGTCTTATTCGAATTCTGCAATCGTAGTTGTTTAAGTCATCTAAACTTTATCACCCTAAAACTCCAAACCCTATCACACCTCTCTCCCAAAACCCTATAAATACCTTACTAGAGAAGGGAAGAAGGGGAGATGGGAGGAAAGAGGAAGAGAAAATTCAGTGCTATAGGAAATTTAGAGATATTAAAGACTCTTTGAGTTCTTCCTTATTTTTTCTTTTCTTCAAGAAGATTTTCATACGAGATTTCTGGAAGGTCAGTTTTTATTGTTTTCTTTTCAAGATCTATGCCACACAATATTTTAATTCTATGCTCTTTGTCTTCAATTTATTTTATATGTTCATATAGATCATGTAATCATGTTTAATTTGAGGGGATACAAACTCTGCACATGTTTAGTTTCTATCTCTCATATTTTTATTATTTTTCTTTATTTTCTGAACCTGTAAAAAATTTTTAAAAATTATATTCATATTCTACATGACATTCCATTAATTTTAGGCTCAAGATTACAAAAAAGTAGTACGATTCTATTACTTAGAAAAGTTACGATTTATGTAGACTATTCGGCTAGGGTTTTGTTTAATTTATAAATTTTATAATCTTGCATGATATGTAGGCTGTCTTCTGTAATTTTTTTATGATTTTTAGGCATGTCTAACTATTTTTAAAAAATCGAATTTCTTGCTATTGTTAATTTGCCAGAATTTGAAAATTGTATACTTATGTATGTTCTTGTATTTTCTTGAGTTTTTAATTGATATTTGATCTATTTTTCTGTGTTCTTTTAATTTAAGAAGTGTTATGAAGTGTTTGGATCATGTTAGAAGACTTAGACTATTAAGTAGTTATAACTAATTAGGAATCTTAACTTTTCAGGAGACTAGAGTTAGAATCCAATGTAAATTGTTATTAATATTTTCTTTATTTCTTTTATTTTCTTTAGCTTCTTTATTTTTTATTACAAACAAAATTGGTAAGTAGCCCTAAGGTAAGTACCAAAGAGGGTATTTGCGTGGAGCTTATGTGCAGCTAAACAGGAGTAAGCCAGGGATATCATTGCCATACTAGAAGAGAAGACCATTTTTTAAGGGTAGCTTGCCCCAATGGCAACTGCATTTACTAAAAGGTAAGTAGCTCTAAACTCCTTGAATAACCATTGGCATGAAATTGTAGTAATAATAGAATTTTATTTGGTAAATTAAAATTAACTTTGTTTTTAATTTAACTGACTTTTACATGTAATTAATTTAAATAAATACTTTATAAATTAAAGTTAATCTTGTTTGTAAATTAAACTAACATTGACATGTAAAATAAATTTAATTTAATACTTGGTAATTGTAAAATAAATTTGCATGTTAGAAATCTTTATTAGGTTATAATTGTTTGGGCCTTATGTGATATTAGAATAAATTGCACATGTACATAATTAACTTAGTTTAATTATCCTTATGGTAACTTAGTGAAAATTAATTAATTAGATTAAATAGAAACGTATGGTTATTTGAAATTGAATTTATTTGTAAATTAAATTCTCAATAATAAATTAATTTTAGTCATCTGGTAAATATCATTTAAATAATTAGTAGCCCCATAGATAGGAATTACTTGTGCATGAAAATTGTGTGTAAACAATAACCCTTTTGTGAATTACTTGCATGTGTAGGATTAGAATTGCATTTTTTTGGATGAAGTTTAATAAAGTAATGATAAACAAGACTTTTAGAAACATTAGTAGAGGACTAGCACTCAAATTAACAAGGTTAGACCAGGTGTAAGGGGTGCCTAACACCTTCCCCTTACGTACCCACTATCCTGAACCTAGACATTGGGCTATGGTAATGACAGTTGTGGAAACTGTGCAAGGAGTAAGTTGCCATCCATGACCCTCAAAAAAAACACTGAATATGTCCCTGTTATTACCCGGGTGGTGACTCCTGTCTATCTATGCCTTCGTGGCATAAATCCTTAGTACCGTGGTAGTGTTATGGGAAGACGGCACTTACCAGTGGTTTGATTCTTTTAGGATTGTATGAAGTGCATGTCTAGGAAATGCTGTCTAAGGAGGTAATACTTAAGTGAGACCATTGTGACTCTACCATCTTTCCTGGGCATTACCTGGTGTATTTTATATAATTCTAGTGGAAGATATTTCACCTCACGCCCCCACTCTTACACTCCTCCTTCATTGGAGGGCTCCTTTCCCACTAAAACACATAACTAGAGTGTTTCAATATCTATTCAATTTATTTCTAACAAATAAATTCAATAACTAAATTTTATACACTTAATTCATCTCACAAAATTGAGTCCTTTGTACTTATATAATTGTGGCTACTATTCATTTGATCATTTGGTCAAAATATTGACTTTTTCATACTAATTAGATATGCTAATTCTAATTACACCCACATACCACATTTTGAGTCATATTTTTGTTGGCATTGATTGCCAAATTCAATTCAAATCCTATCAGGTTTAAATCTCAAAATTTCAATTTTGGGTTACTTGTTTGTACTATTCTATTGGTCTGTCTACAGTAGAAATTTGGCTAACTTTCCTTTATCAAAGTTGTTCCTTACTATCTTAGCTTTAATTTCCTTTTTGAATCACTCCATTTGAAGTTTTGTAGCCCAAGATATGGCCATTTTCCTAAGGGTGGCCAGATTAGTCTAACCCAGATTTTTTGGGCACCAACTTGTTTCTAGCAGTTTTAGGTAACTAATTTTGGGTGATTAAATAACTTGGTTAAGGGCATAATTTGAGTTTGTCTTTTTCATGAAAGTTGTAGGGCTATGTCTCCAATTTCTACTGATAAAATTTTAGGTCATTTGGACCTGCCTAATCCAAGTTATGGCCAAATGAACAAACACTATTTATTTGGTCATTTTTGTACATGGCAGTGTATCCAATTCCAGGTTTGCCCAATTTGTTCACTATGTTATGGTCACTTTCTCGGCATGATTCCTAAATGAAAAATGTGTCATTTTGTGTCTAGTTTCATTCCCAATTGGCCCCACACCAAATGGGTTGGTAAATTTTTAGTTTTGATCCCTGAAATGGACCTTGGTGATACTGCTTGCAGAATGACCATAAGCAATCCGAATTTAAATCTAATTCTAACACTTCCTTCACACCACAATTGGTCATACATAACCATTTTTCAACTCAAACAAGGTCAAATACATCATTTGGCTAATTCTCACATTTTTCTCTCCCAAACCCTAGGTGCCAAAACCCTAATTCTTTAATAGCTTCAAATCATGAACTCAAAGTGTATAAACATTATCTACACTCTCAATCAAACTTGCCTACATATTTAATTGCATCCAAACCCATCTAATCCTATTCATCTCTAACATGGATGAATTTCATGGGTTGCTATACATGCATGATTTTTTTTTTTTCATTTGTTTCTACAATAATTCATCCACATGAACCCAACTTCAAGCATTTATACTAAAGAAAGAGATTTGATTAACTTACCTCAAATTATGAATTTTCTACTTCTTCAAATCTCCTTCCTTTCCTCTTCTTTCACTTTCAACTATCAACCTAAGATGAAATTTCAATATTTAGTGTTAAGCATTATGAAGATCATGAAGGAAAGTAAGGTTTTGGTGAACTTTTAAGGTATGTTAATGGAGGAAAAATGAGAGAGTTAGGGAGAGAAGATGGGGCGACACTCTAGGAAGATGAAGACCAAAATGAATTTTTTTTCTTTTCTTTTTTGTTATTTTATGTCTTATTTAACAAGAATTGACTTGGTCAATTATGTAGGGAAAAATCAAAATTACTTTTAACATCATGATGATGTCATCAAATAATATAATAAACTTTTTTTTCTCCATTCTTCTTTAATTTAATTCTACATTCTGAAATTTTCGTTTCTTCGATTTTATTGGACAGTTAGGTCAGGTGTCAGCTCTAGGAGTAAATTGACCAAATTGCCCCTCGTTGGTTCAATCCGGTTTGTAAATTATTCGATATTTCTTCTGGATCCATGACCTAATTATTTGACCTGGTTAACAATTCTTTTCTGTGATTTTCTCTTTTCCACTGTATTCGCAATAGTCCTAAGGACCGCAGCGTCACATTTTACGGTTCAAAATTCTAGTTTAAATTGACCTCGCAGTCTTTCCCGAGAAGGTCACCCATCGCTGTGACTCTCGGCTCATTTAACTTCTTATGTTCTATTTTTCTTATTTATACTTAACTAATTAACAATTACTAATTATTTGTGTTCAGGGCTTATCTAGTTGTCTTAGATGTGATTCTAATCCTCTTAATTATCTGGACTGACACTGGTCACCAGAATAGTGAAATATACTAGGCTATGTAAATAGGGGTGTTAAAATTCTCCCCCCCCCTTAAAATAATTTCATCCTTGAAATTATGTCCACTATCTGTCCTCAAATAGTCATGCATGTTGTTTTCTTATGTTCTATTCACGCTCCCAAGTAGCTTCCTAGCCTGAATGATGGTTCCTTAGCACTTTAACCAATACTATTTACTCATCGATTGCTCACCTCGTGTGCCAAGTTTCTTATGAGCTTCTGTCATAAGTTAGATTCAAATTCATTTCAATTTTAGAGGTAAGAAAATCTGTGTGCTAGTGGATCCACTCTTTCTTGGACCTCGTATGATCCTATGGGTGAGAACTCAGTTTTACTCTTTTCTTATCAAATCTCTTGATCATTTGATGTAACCTTTAGTTTAGTTTAAAATATTTTAGTCTTTTCTTGCTGTTATTTTAGCAATTGTTTTCCTTTGTATTCTTTTTTTTTTTTTTAAATGACCTTGTTGGTTATATATGAATTGCTTATCTCTTTGTTGGCCATAGGTCTATAACCATTATCTTACCATCTCCATTTTTGACCAAGGCCTATGTACTATTTTGCACTATCTTATTTGCTTTGGTTTAACTTATTTCCTTCTTGATAAAATAGTTCGGGATATCATTACGGGTCTTAAGTAGGTTGTTTGCCCTAGTGGCAATTCCTCATCTAGTGTTTTTCTCATTTCTTACTGTTCTATTTGTTTCTTTTTTTTTTTTTTTTTTTTTGCATTCCGCAACTTAACTTTAATTATTTTATTCCTCAATCTTATCTTTTTCCTTAACTTGACTGTCGAGTCATAATTTAGCACCTCTTATTGTCCCTAATAAATCTAATATACTTCAATATTACTTTGATTTGGTCCTCTAACCATTCTATTCAACACTTTAACTAATATTCATAACGTTTCTTTATTACATTTGCACCAACTATTCAAATTTTTACTTCTATATTTTCTTTTATCTACCGATATCCTATAGCTTATTCTCCGCTGGTTTGTGATCATTACCCCCCCCCCTTTTTTTGAACCATAAATAATTCTTCAATCTTAAGAAGGGAGTCTACCAGACTCTCCTTTTTCCCATGCTATTCAAAAGTTTTGCTTTGATTCTAATCTAATCCTTATGATCCGCACAATAAAATTGTGCTCTTCCTAAAGAATACCTGACCAACTAGTTCCTATCGAATTACTATTATCAGTAGAACATCATTTCTTAACTGTTTTATAAGTTATAATTATCATCCATAGCATCCTGTCTCTTCCAGTGGAACAAAATCATATTTTGTGTCTCACTGCTACACAAATAGAATATTATTCCTTACTAAACTTTGAGCAAAAGATCCATTGCAATACCAGAACAACTATAAACCCCATATCGGAGACTGAATGACTTAGCCCTATAGGTGCTATTTTTAAATTTTGACCATACTAAAATCTCTAGTCCCATAATAATTCCTGATGTACTGTAATTCGTGCTAGGGTAACAGAGTCTTTAACTCTCACTACCTTGCAAGCATGATCTTTTGATATTCTAATTGTAGAGTTTTAAATCCTGAATTAGGATTTTCAAACTCAGTTCTAAACTAAAACTCTATTCTGGTATCTTTGTACCAGAGCGAAAGCCATTTGTAACTATTCTTATTCTTGTGTACTATTGGGTAGTACATAGCTCTACACAATAAATCCCAAGTCAGTACTATAATCTGCAACTTACAATAAAAAGATCAAGAATATTGCATAGTTACTACGATACATTATAATAGATCAAACTTCCCTATATCTTATTTCTGTCAAATCCACTAATATCTTAAACTTATTTTGATTTTGGTACCCACTGACATCTATCAGCAGTAATACCTTTACCCACATCTATGGTAGCTATATTACTATAACTTACTTTTAGGTCCTCTTGCCTCACCTAATTAGGCTTACTAATTAACTTTATAACTTATTGTAGTCTAGGAGATGTCTCTCACTAGAAACTTTTTCAAAATTAATTCCAATCATGCTTATGATCGTAATTCTTATCCTAAAATACTAATCACTAACACATCAAAATTTATTTCCATGCAAGGGAATAGTAGTAGAACATATAATTCTAGCATTAACATATAAATAAGTAGAGCCGAAATCAAGTAGTACATAATTATTCCTTTCAAAAGTTAAGAATGTATCGGCAATTATATCTGAAGTCTCTGCTTTTTTCCCTTGATGCATGGCATTCCCTCTTTCTAGTGTATACCTCTGCTTGAATTGGTCTATTGTGCTAGGATTACCCGAAGTGTTGTCTCTACTTCTGCCTTTGCCCCTACTGACTATTAATGAGCCTCTAAAATCAGAACCTTGGACTGATTCTTCTGGTATAGTATGTGGCATAAATCGACGTGTGCTAGTACAATCTCTGGCGAAATATCTGATTCCACCACAATTGTAGCAAGCTCTAGTGACCCTATAGCAAATACCCCCATGTAATTTTTCACAAACGTCACAGATACAGATAGGGTAGGAACTTCTGGTTCATTGATGAATGGTTCTTGATTGCTTCCGCCCTAAAGATTTGCCTCTGTCATACTTAGAATCTCGGGGTCCCTCAAAATCTTTTCTCTTTCCCAAATTACTACTCGAACTTTGGCCAATAGATTTCCCACTTTTCTCTTTTTCATGCTACTCTTGAGGTGGTTGGGTTTGTACTTAGGCCTGGGATGATAGATTATCATCCATTTGCTGAAAGAATATGGCCATCAACTGGGCCATTTGTGCAGTAATTTGTATAGAAGGAACTGGTGCAGCTGAACCTCCAACGCTCTGCGGAACTAGGGCCTCTCCTTTCACGTCAGCTGTATCAGACTGCTCTACCGTTTTATCCCCCTTGTCCATACCTATTCAAAGGATTTTTTTTTTCTGTACAACCAACACAAGGAGATTTCTCCCCGTTAGTTCATGTTTATGATGTCAATGTACTATATGTATCAAACATTTGAGCAGTTGTACTTATCGAAAAATATTTCAAATTCATAGTTCAAAATTTACTTTTAAAAATTAGCTCTGATACCACTAAAACATGTCACACCCTACTCCTCATAAGATGTAACATGCTCCCGTAGTACACTAAAGAATTACTGTACTTCGCCTACCGATAATCCATTAAATATACTACAAGGGATTTTAAAACAATTTTCATTCATTTTTAAATTGGTGGGTAAAATTTTTTTCAGATATTAAAAAAACCTTTATTTAATGTCCAAACATAAAACAAATTTTTAGACATTTAAAATCTCCACAATTTTTACAAAAATTTCGACAGAGTACCGTCTGTATTTTGAGAAAACAGTTCTTCAAAACCTGAAAATAAAGTCACTCCCAATATATTTCTCAATTACAACTCCATTATTCAATCTCATTTCACTATCAGCACAAGCAACTCAGTACACCATTTAATTTAAATCAAACATTGAAACACCTCATTAAGGTAACAAAATTAATATTTACATTCATGGGATTATTAAAAATTTAGTAGTGCAAAACTTTATAAATACATAAAATCTCAAGATAATCTTACAATAATTTGTATTTGATTACAATCCAAAAATATATTACAAAAGAGTTGATACAGCTGCTCAAAGAAAATTTCATACATATAATTACAAAATTACATCAAAATTTAAAGTACAAGGGTATACCTATGATATACCCGAAGATAGTCTCACTATGCCTTTCATTAATCTTGCTCAGCTACTTTATATTTTCTTTCACCTGCGACAACATACAAAGCTATCGCTGAGTGGTGAACTCAGTGGTGTACAAACTAATAATTTAAAACTTAATACAAGTTATGCTTGATAATTCATAACAAATAAAAATTTAAAATTTCTAAATTCTTCAAAATTCATAACATTCAGAAATCAATATTTTCATTCATGCAAATTATTCATTTGAATAACATTTTGTTCAAATAGTAATTATTTATCTACATTTCTTTTAAATCTCGAAACAATACAAAAATATTTTGAATCACTGACAAATTATTTATTTCAACCACAATTTATCAAACTATGCATAATTTAAAGGGCGTTGCTAACAATTCACACAGTTGAACCCATGACCCAAAATTCAAATAGATGTTGTGTTGCATACCAGGACATTTCAAACTCTCCCAATAACCGAGGGTAAAAGGGAAGAAAAAAGACTAGCTAGTATATATGAGTACTCATTCAAACTCTTCCTCAATTGGCAAGCCAGAGAGGAAGGAACTCACCCCATCTAGTGGAGGAGATATCTCACTAGACAAGCTAATGAGAATTCACAACATATATTGCCATGTCAACTGTGGTTTCAAATCATATTCAAAACAATTTCTATTTACAAAGTGTTTACAAACCATTAACATATTGAATCATCATAAATTCATGCTCAAGGTTGGCAACACATCAAACTTAAAATTTACAATCCTCAAAACCATGTAATAAATCCTTAAATGCATAAGAAAATTTACATTTAATTTATACAATTTCATTCAACAAATTAAAATTCTCAACACAAAAAAATTATAAATCATAAAATAAACTTATTCAAATCAATTTAGAAGTGAAAAGTAACAAAATAGTTAGTTGTGCACAAACCTCTTATCTAGACTTGTCTTGGTTCCATTACTCCTTCTTCCTTGGAGAGCTCCTTTCCCACTAAAACACATAACTAGAGTGTTTCAATATCTATTCAATTCATTTCTAATAAATAAATTCAATAACTAAATTTTGTACACTTAATTTATCCCACAAAATTGAGTCCATTATACTTAGTATAATTGTGGCTACTATTCATTTGACCATTTGGTCAAAATATTGACTTTTTCATACTAATTAGATATGCTAATTCTAATTACACCCACATACCACATTTTGAGTTATATTTTTGTTGGCATTGATTGCCAAATTCAATTCAAAGCCTATCAAGGTTAAATCTCAAAATTTCAGTTTTGGGTTACTTGTTTGTACTGTTCTATTGGTCTGTCTACAGTAGAAATTTGGCCAACTTTCCTTCATCAAAGTTATTTCTTACTGTCTTAGCTTTAATTCTCTTTTTGAATCACTCTATTTGGAGTTTTACAGCCCAAGATATGGCTATTTTCCTAAGGCTGGCCGGATTAGTCTAACCCAGATTTTCTGGGCACCAACTTGTTTCTGGCAGTTTTAGGTCACTAACTTTGGGTGGTTAAATGACTTGGTTAAGGGCATATTTTGGGTTTGTGTTCTTCATGAAAGTTGTAGGGATATGTCTCCAATTTCTACTGGTAAAATTTCAAGTCATTTGGACCTGCCTAACCCAAGTTATGGCCAAATGAACAAATACTATTTATTTGGTCATTTTTGTACAGGGCAGTGTGCCCAATTCCGGATTTGGCCAATTTTTTCACTATGTTATGGTCACTTTCTAGGCATGATTCCTAAATGAAAAATGTGCCATCTTGTGTCTAGTTTCATTCTCAATTGGCCTCACACCAATTGGGTTGGTAAATTTTCAGTTTTGGTCCCTGAAAGGGACCTTGGTCATACTGCCTGTAGAATTACCATAAGCGATCCGAATTTAAACCTAATTCTAACACTTCCTTCACACCACAATTGGTCATACATGACCATTTTTCAACTCAAACAAGGTTAAACACATCATTTGGCTAATTCTCATATTTTTCTCTCCCAAACCCTAGGTTCTAAAATCCTAATTCTTCAATAGCTTCAAATCATGAACTCAAAATGTATAAACATTATCTACACTCTCAATCAAAATTGCCTACATATTTAATTACATCCAAACCCATCAAATCCTATTCATCTCTAACATGGATGGATTTCATGGGTTGCTATACATGCACGATTTTTTTTTTTCATTTGTTTCTATAATATTTCATCCACATGAACTCAACTTCAAGCATTTATACTAAAGAAAGAGATTTGAGTAACTTACCTCAAATTATGAATTTTCTACTTCTTCAAATCTCCTTCCTTTCCTCTTCTTTCACTTTCAACTATCAATCCAAGATGAAATTTCAATATTTAGTGTTAAGGATTATGAAGATCATGAAGGAAAGTAAGGTTTTGGTGAGCTTTTAAGGTATGTTAATGGAGGAAAAATGAGAGAGTTAGGAAGAGAAGATGGGGCAACACTTTAGGAAGATGAAGACCAAAATAATTTTTTTTTTCTTTTCTTTTTGTTATTTTATGTCTTATTTAACAAGAATTGACTTGGTCAATTATGTAGGGAAAAATCAAAATTACTTTCGACATCATAATGATGTCATCAAATGATATAATAAGCTTTTTTTTTTTCTCCATTCTTCTTTAATTTAATTCTACATTCTGAAATTTTCATTTCTCCGATTTTATTGGACAGTTAGGTCAGGTGTCAGCTCTAGGGGTAAATTGACCAAATTGACCCTCTCTGGTTCAATTCGGTTTGCAAATTATTCGATATTTCTTCTAGATCCCTGACCTAATTATTTGATCTGCTTAACAATTCTTTTATGTGATTTTCTCTTTTCCATTATTTTCGCAATAGTCCTAAGGACCGCAGCGTCACATTTTACGGTTCAAAATTCTAGTTTAAATCGACCTCGCAGTGCTTCCCGAGAAGGTCACCCATCGCTGTGACTCTCGGCTCATTTAACTTCTTATGTTCTGTTTTTCTTATTTATACTTAACTAATTGACAATTACTAATTATTTGTGTTTAGGGCTTATCTAGTTGTCTTAGATGTGGTTCTAATCCCCTTAATTATCCGAACCGACACCAGTCACCAGAACAGTAAAATATTCCAGGCTATGCAAATAGAGGTGTTACAATTTAAAGGTCCCTTAAGCAAATCCCACATCGGCAAAGCACGGAGATGGTCTTGGGTTCAAAAAGTAATGATATATAAAATGGTGAAACTAATCACTAGAGACGCCTTTTGATGGAATGGCTTAGAGAGTTGGAAGAACTCCAGAGTTAAGCGTGCTTGCTTGAGAGAAATCCTAGGATGGGTGACCTCCTGGGAAGTTCTCAGTTCCACTAATGGGATAAAACTGTGAGGCTTATGGCCAAAGTGGACAATTCCTCTAGTGGTTAGAGCCCGATCGTTACATTAAATTTTGGAAATGCCATGGAAATAAGAAATATCACACATAATATAAATTAAAGGAATATAAGGGCATTAGTGTAATTAAGGGAAACTTTGACATATTTTAATGTTAATGGTGGTTAGTGGTCCACTAAGTGATTATAAAAGGCACATGAAGACAAGGTTTTGGCCACTTCACGTCTTCTTCTTCATCATCTTCAAATAGCCGATTCAATTCCAAAGGGAAACTCC
Organism: Hevea brasiliensis; assembly: GCF_030052815.1. Lineage (NCBI taxonomy): Eukaryota > Viridiplantae > Streptophyta > Magnoliopsida > Malpighiales > Euphorbiaceae > Hevea > Hevea brasiliensis. The sequence continues at coordinate 56,947,223 of NC_079503.1, read as the reverse complement.
ATGAATGGCCAAAGCTTAAAGCTCTCATCCACCAAGATCAAGCCATGAAATCTTCAAGGTTCTTTCATTAAAGTTGGAGTACACACCTTGGACAGTATTTTGAGGGCAAAAAGGGAAGTATTTGATGAAGTTTTAGCAAGCTCCAAAAAGAGGTAAGTGTCCAATTCACTTCCTTTCTTAAGTAAAGTTTATGTTTAGCTTGAGATGAGTTGATTGGTGTTGAAAATTGATGGAATTGTTGAGTTATTGGACTGCCCAATTTTAGGCAGCCATGGGAGCCTATATTACTTGAGTGTTTCTTACATTAAATTGATGGGAATGAAGGTTGATTAACTCAAATTGAATTGCAGCAAGTTAATGCCCATGTATATATATGTTAGTACTTGAAATTAGGAGTTTAAAAAGGGAATTGAATGCCTTAGTAAACTGCAATGGTTGGCAGATTGTAAACCCTTGAATTTGTATGTGAATTGATGAAAATTATTCATGAAATGTGATAGAGTTGAATTGGGGGCAGTATGTGTGTATTTGTTATGGAAGTGTATGTGACAATTTGGTGAGCATGTATATTGAAATTGGGTTGGCTTCCATATTGAATATTAATGGAGTATTGTCTACCTTGAAATCTTGAGTATTCTGCCCAATTTACTTTGCTAGAATTGTGTTGAATAAATTTAAAAGTGCCAAGAATGAATATTGAAGTATTGGGAGAAGGAGGATTGCCAAATTGGGAGTGTAAATTCTCTTAAGCAAGTTGTAGTTGTTGGCAGTGTATAAATTAGGTTATAAGGGTAAAGTTGTGACTCCAGTTGGTATGTGGCCAATTGGAGGTGAAACTAGACATAAAATAGGCCAACTTCCATGCAGAAGTGTTGCCCAAATTTTGCCTAGAAGTGACCTAAAAGAATGACCAAATCCGGAATTGCATGACATGAAAACCCAGAATTTTGACCATATGAATAGTAGTAAGTATTTTGGCCATAACTCACTCAAAATAGGTCCAAATGACCTGAAATTATACCATGGAAAGCTTAGACGTAGAGCTACAACTCTTATGAAGACACCAAAACCCAGAAATGACCAGAACCGAGTCAAAATGCTTGCACAAATTGGGTGACAAAAATTGGCCGAATTGATTTTGACTAAAAAATGACCTAAACTTTGCAATGTACGTGCAACATGACCAGCAATAGTAAAATGACCATAACTTGGTCCATAGAACTCCAAATGACATGAAATCAGTCCCAAAATTTCAGTAAGACATAGATCTACAATATTGATAATTTGACCAAAACTCAAAAATTAAGGGAACTAGGTCAATTAAGTTGATTAATTTGGCACACCAAATCTTGAATTAGCATAATTGACCATAAAATCCAGAAAATTCAAATAAGCATATCTCCCACCAGAAGTGTCCAATTTAAATGAGACATACCAATCTAAAAAGCTAAGAAAGAGACCTAAAACATTTTTTCAGACAATTTCCTCAAATTATAAATGTATAAGGTCAGAATTTAAGGTCAAGCCATTGACCTAATTAAGGACCATGCCAATATAAGACCTTTGAGTCCAAGTTAACAATTTTTCTATAAAGAATTCTATAAGACTTGAAAAATGGTAAGCAAAATTTTTGGTTGTCCCTAAGACATAGGGCAACAATTCTTATGAAGAATACTAGACCTTAATGTGATTACAAACAGTCCAAATAAATTGGTAAAATCAGAACCGAAAATGCCTAAAAAAGGAAACTAAAATTTAGATTTGACCTAGTTATGGTTAATTGACCATAACTTGAGCTATACAACTCCAAATGAAGTGATTCAAAAAGAAAATTAAAGAAGACATAATGAGAAACAATTTAATGAAGATAAATCTATTAAATTTACACTGTAGCTTAGTCCAATAGACAGTAAACCTTGGCCATGAAATCTGAATAATTACAATAAAATACAATAAACTTTGAAATGAAATTGGCAACATATATCAATATGTGAGGAATGAAAAATGGAACATATTAGTGACATTAAAACTAATTCACCTAGTATGCATTAAAGGTCAACATTATAGGTTGACTAATGAAAGGAATAGTATTAATAAAATTTAATTATTGAACCTTATTATTGAAACAATTTAAATGAGTACTGAAACACTTAAATTGTGTGTTTCAGTTAGAAAAGACACAGGGAAGGGAAAAGACCCACTAAGTCAAGGCCAAGAGGTGACTCATCAGAGGTTTGTGCACAACTAGTTCTTAATTGATTTTGTTCTGAAAATTTCATATGACTAAATGACGTATTTTCCTTATGTATTATGTTTATCAAGTATTGGATTTAATTCAATGATTATTGAAATTGTCATAGTTTGTATGAATTTAGCTTTGTGAAATGGTATTTTAACAAGTATTAATCATTATTATGGATTGAATAAATTATGTTCTGAAAAATTTTGATAGAATATGTTTTGAATTGTCATGGGCAATTTGCAAGGAAAAATACAAATTTATGTTTTGAATTGTAATGAGCATAAAAATTATTGGATATTAGAATTGACTTTGAATTGAATTGTATTGTGATTTATGCTCACAAAAAGGACCAAGAGATTGCTGATATTGTTCTATATCTCACTATAGATGCTTGACTAGGTTATTACCCATCTCTCTCATTTGTTGAGGAGACAATTGAGTTAGCTTTGTTTTGATTACCATGGTACGTGCACAGGCTTAGATTCTCCTCTTATTAAAGGTTAGATCTAAGTTTTTATTTGTTGTGGCCCTTTCGAAAGTTTCATTATTATGGTGTGTACTGTGCACGATGATTAGACCTCCCCGACCATAGGGAGTTAGAATCACCTCGAAGATGGCCCTTTCGGATTAGTCTTGCATAGTTTGTGAGATAAAGAATGGTTTTTGAATAGTAAAGAATTTTGATTTCAAATGGGATATATGCATACTTGATTTTATTGAAATTAATATTTATTTCGATAAATTGCTGGAATTACTTTAATTGTTCAATTGTGATTTGACAAATTGAAATTCTTGATCAAGGTTATTTTAACAAATGATTATATTATTGGCAACGATTATTTTGACCTTTGGAATTTTTATGATGTTCAAGATTTTCAAATTATTTGTTATAATTCTGTCAACATATATATGGTATTAGATTTTAAATTATAGTTGTACACCATTGAGTTCACCACTCAGTGATAGCTTTGTATGTTGTCACAGGTGAAAAGAGCATAAAGCAGTTGAGTAAGCTTCTTTGAAGACACATTCAGATCAGCTCTAGGTATATCATAGGTATACCCATGTACATAAGTTTGATGTATGCATGTAATAATATGTATGTAAATTATTTGAGCAGCTGTATAAAAACTCTTGTAAAATATTTTGGTATGTAATTAAATGTAAATTATTGTAATGTAAATTTAAGATTTCATTTACCTGTATAGTTTTGTAATATTAATTTTTGAGTCTTGTAATCAATGAAATGTTTCTTTTATGATGAGGTTGGTTTGAAAATGAAATGATTTGAATATTGAGATTGAATTATGAGATGAAATGAAGTTTATTTGAGTTGTATTTGAGAAAACATATTGGGAGTGTTTTCCTTTTCAAGTTTGAAGAACTGTTTTCCCAAAATACAGTCGGCACTCTGGCGAAATTTTGAAAAAAATTTATAACACCAGATTTTAATCAATGATTTAAATTTCACGAAATTTGAGTTAAAATCCCTTATAGTATATTTAATGGGTTACCGGTAGGCGAAGTACGGTAATTCATTAGGTGTATTACGGGATCATGTTATATCTTATGGAGGAATAGGGTGTGACAATGCCAATCTATCAAATCTAATACACGTATCTAGGTAATACATGAGCACATTAGTATTATTAAATGTTCATATGTTTTATTATTTCATTATATTTTCTATTTATATTTTATAACATTTTAATTCTAGTCATGATGAAAGCATAATTTCCAAATCACATTTTTACGTAATTTATACATTCATTATGTGATCTATATTGATCACAATTCACATCCATTAATTTCACATACCATTATACTCAAAACATTCTTCTTTTCTTTCATTATGAGAATTAATGTCCCATTCACACATTCATGTGATTCATTTATTCATTACAATATTTATATGAATTCATAATTCAAGAAGTATTTTACTTACTAAGTATATATGATTCACTTTAATTCCTCTTATGTACCATTTATTGTACAAGGTGTCATCATCTTATTTGTAATAGAAACATAAGTCCTAATATTAACTTCATCTCATTTATACTTAACAATCCATTTAGGTTAATTTCATTTCATATTTCAAGTTATGTTACTTATGTCTTATGAGGTCTAATAGTGATGGGAATACAAATCCTGACTACATATTCACATAACTTCAGTATTCATTAAGTCATTTAGGTGAATTACCATTCCTATTCCAAGTAATCCATGAACATTTCATGGATTCCAAATTCCATACCTTAATTTCCTCTAGCAATTTAGTTCTTGCATTTTGTATCATTGTATTTACTATTCACATTACTATTCATGCAAATTTTGACTATTTAATAAATAATAGGATTACAAATTCTAATTTCATAATAATACCACATTTTGAGATTTAAATTTGTCAGCATTAGTTGCCAATTACAATTCAAAGCTTCCTAGGATTATTTCTAAATTTCCAGATTTTGTCACCTATGTTTACTATTATATTGGACCATTCTACAGTGGGATTTTGGCTAATCTTTCTTCATCAAAGTTGTTCCTTAATGTCTCTACTTTAATTTTCTGTTTAAATCACTCCATTTGGAGTTTTGTAACTCAAGTTATGGTCAAATTACCATAACTAGCCGGATTGGTCATTGTTCAGAATTTCTGGGCAATTTTGGGTTTGGCGGTTTTGATGAGCTAATTTTGGTTGGCAATTTGATTAGGTTATATTCAGAATTTGGGTTTCTGTTCTTCATGAAAGTTGTTCTAATATGTCTAATCTTTCAATGGGTTTAAGAATCAGGTCATTTGGAGCTCTCTACACTAAGTTATGGCCATTTGAACAATCATTATTTATATGGTCATTTTTCCAAGTCTAGATTTTGGTTATCCGGATTCAAGCAATTTTTAGGTCACTTTGTTTTTGTTTTCTGGGCAAGGTCTCTTCATGAAAAATGTATCATTATGTCCTAGGTTTCATCTTCAATTGGCCTCACACCAATTGGAGTAACACAACTCCACTTATGGCTGTCTAACTTTGTTGGACTCATAAGTTCAGAAATCCTACAATGAAAAAACACTCCCAATACCAGCATTCCACACTACTACCAACCTCAAATCATATTCCATGCACTTAAAATAGTCTATATTTGGTCTTAACAATATCATTTCAGCAACCATTTGACAAATCCCCAATTTTCTCTTCAAAATCCTAGCTCCCAATTCAAAATTCATACAAAACATACCAATTGAACATACTAACCATACTTATCATCATACTCAAGCAAATTATAAAGTTTATGTGCAATAAAACACTTCAAATCCTACTCTTACACAAGCTGGCTAAAATTTACTTCTCAAATTCATATGTACTTTCTTTAAATTTCTTAATTGTTAGCTCATATTCAAGCTAAATTATAAGGAATAAACAAGATTAGAAGGTTAATAGGCACTAAACTTAGTAGGCAGAATTTTCTCTTAGCCAAACTTCAATTTTCCTTCACTTTCTTGGCAGCCAATCACCTTAGCAAAGTTCTAGGGTAATTTTTTGTAACGGCCTCACTTTAGGTAGTCCATACATTCTACTATTTCGATGACTAACGTCTGTTCGGATAGCTAGGATATTTGGAACTACACTTAAACTAGAGTGAGGAGGCATAAATTGACTGAATAAAGACTAAGTAAAATTAAAGAAAAGTAAAAGAAGTGAAGTACAATTCAGTTAAACGAGCCAGGGTTACGACAATGGGTAACCATACTGGGAAGCGACTGCGAAGACAGTTGCTGACCCCAGACCCATGAGAAACCCCATGAACTAAATATTTCGGATTAAATGGAAGGTTTTATAAGGTATAAATGACATTATAAATTTCAAAGAAAATTCAGGAAAATTTATTAATTGGTACAGATAAAAATAACTCGAAAAGCATAATGAATGACATTTTGGTCTTTTCAATTCTAGAGTTCAATTTTGACCTAAATGTCAATTAAAATGAGAGAGATTAAAACACATAAAATAAATTAAAAATTATGAATTATGAAATGGAAAAAGGGAAGAGAAAAGAAAAGAAACAAAAATAAAAAATGTAAATGAATTATTACACAAATATGACAACATGCATGACATCATTAAAATTTTACCCAATTAAAATTTAACAAGCCTATATATATGAGACAAATTGATTTAATTAACAAAAAGCTTATCTTCTTCCTCTTGCATACCCATGGCCTAACCACTAGCACTAAAAGCTTCCACCATTTTTTTTTTATTTTCAAAGCTTGATTCTCCCCTTTTGCTTCCCATAAAACCCTAGACCATCTTCATTAAAATTTATCCCGACACCTTGGAGAGTTTACTAGTAGCAAAAAGAAGTAGAAAATTTGAAGTTTTGAAAGCTTGGAATTAGACACAAGCAAGGTTAGTGCACTAAACAACATTCTTTTCCTTTTCTAAGCATGAAAAGCATGTTAAATTAAGTTGAATTGACATGAAACCAAAAGAAAATTTTGAACCTAGGAGAAACCTAATTTTTGGTAGCCCTAGGAAGTGAGTGAATTTGATGGTTTTGATGGTTTTGGTTTGGTTAGTGAAGTTGATTAATGAAGCTTAATGAATTAGAAATTTGATTACATGATTATACTTGATCATTGCCATTTTGAGTTAGAGTTTGGCCTAACAATTGGGGATTTTGTGCAATTGTTAGAATTTGACCAAATTGAGATTGATTGTTGCTATTTTGAAGTGCCATGTATGTTATATTGAAGTAAGGGAGTTGGAGGAACTTGAAAATTGGGAGTGCTCTCTTGTGTAGGTTGTGGGAGTCATTGAGTCCAGCTTGAATATTGATTTATAACTAAACTTGTGTAGCTCCAATTGGTATGAGGTCAATTGGAGGTGAAACTAGACCCAAAACACTCCATTTTCCGTGTAGAAACTATGCCCAAATTCTGTCCAAAACTTAACCAAATTACTGTTCCAATCTGGCTGACCATACCCTAAACCCAAAAAAATGACCTTCATTTGGCCATAACTTTCTCTAGACAAGTCCAAATGACCTAAATTTTATACCATTAGAAAGCTTAGACATAGTACTACAACTCTCATGAAGAACATAGAATCCAGAAATGTAACACTCTCCCGGTAGCAACTCCGTACATTCTACTGTTCCGGTGACCGGTGTCGGTCCGGACAGCTAGAACGTCCGGAAAAATATTTAAACTAAAGTCAGGAACCATAATTAACTCAAATATTAATAAGAAAAATTTAGTAAAAATGTTAGAAATCAAATAAATGAGTTAATAAGACTTCAAAAGAATTAGTTACAATTATGAAATGATCCAAACCACATAAAAATTGTTAAGTAAAATAAGAAAAGAGTTGCAAAAATAGGTATAACTTAACTAAATATTTTAAATGTACCTTCTATTGCCATATAAATATAAACTGAGTATTTTTATTTATTCTGTATGTTGTACATTATCACTGTGAATTTCGGAATTAAACGCTTCCAAAGCGAAACAAATGAGAACAAAAGATAATTAATATTAGACACATTGTATTAAATTAAATTGATTCTTAAATATTCAAATTATGCTTCGTTCTTTCTTTATTTGTATATTTTATTTTCTTGTTCTATTATTGCACCACTAAGCAGTAATGCTTAGCGCGATGGATTTGTTTCCTCGCGCAGGTACATTGACTAAGATTTTTGGATCCAGATCTGCAGAAGTGGCTGAAGTATTCAAGGTTTTCACCTCCTCAGCAATGCATGTAGATAGGGCCCATATAGATCATATTTTGTATTTAAGTATAAAATGCTAGATATTGTATTGTAATGTAGATTATGAGCAGGTAATTAATAGAAATGTAATGTAATTTAATAAATTAGCTTTTTCTTATGTAATTAATTTATATATCATGTAAATTATGAAATTATGTAAATTAAAGAAATTTGAAAATTTTACTTATGTAATTTGAGCATGAATGAGATTGTATGGATTCGAAGACAGATTTGAAATATATAGATAATGCATGGAAATGAATATGAAATTGAGATATATGAATGAGATGGTTATGAAAATAATTGATGAGATTTTATTTGTAAAATATTATTGAAATTTTCAAACAGGTAAATAGTAAAATACGTCAACTGGTAATAAAATAGGGGAAATTCCGCTGGTTTCTCCGTCGAAAAATAATTAATATTAAAATATAATGAGATCAAATTATGAAAGGAATAAACTAAGATAAGATAGGGTGCTCCGGCACCGAATGTAGCACACTTTGCTCGGCTATACTGTAGTCGAGTGAGGGGTGTTACATTTATTGGTATCAGAGCGCGGTTTAGGCGTTCCTAGGCATAGATAGATAAAATAAGATTGTGTGCATGACATGCATTGCATTCACATGAGTCGAGGTGACACTAATGCAGATTTATTTTCGTGGTTATTTTAGGTTAAGGTATGGACTCAGAATCGCAGAGGGCAATAGAAGAAGAAGTAGTAAGCCGTATCCCGACTGGGAGTGATATTGGAAATCGGGGAAATCCTACTCCACCAGTGCAAGAGGTGCCTGTACAACCCCAACAGGCCTTGTTTGAGCAGATGACCGAATTCTTTCAACAGATGACTAGGGTTATTCCACCACTGCCTCAGCGAAAATCACCTCTAAGAAAAATTAGGAAGTATGGAGCTGTAGATTTTAATGGTAGAAAAGAAGACGATTCTTCAGCTGCTGAGTATTGGTTAGAAAGAACTAGAAGAGTCTTGCAGCAGCTCCATTGCACACCAAAACAAAGTTTGGAGTGTGCAGTTTCATTGTTACAAGAAGCCGCATATCGGTGGTGGGATGTTGTAACCAAGGCAGTGCAACTAGCCGACGTAACTTGGGAATTCTTTCTGATAGAGTTTAGAAAGAAATATATTAGCTGTGTTCATGAAGAGGAACAGAAGAGGAGTGGTGATTAGCAAAAGAGGAAATTTGGACAGTCTAGTAATAAGAGGCTGAGAGAACAGTTAAGTCAGACATCTGATCAAAGTAAGAGATCCAAACCCAGGCCTATACCCAGAAGAGATCAACCAGAGACACTAGTAGTGAGTGCGCCAGGACTAGCAAGAAAATGTGGCCATTGTAACAAGTGGCATAAAGGTGAATGTAGGGGATTGACTGGAGCCTGTTATAGATGTGGGGCCTTAGACCATCGTCTGAAAGATTGTCCTAAGAGGAATTTACCACGGACCCAGACAGAGGCCGTGGAAGGACCAAGTACAATTGTAACACCACTTCCAAATGTCACCCAAGCCGGAGAGGAGCAAGAAGCCCCAGATATGAATTTGAGGTAAAGTATTTCCTTTATGATATGCCTAAGTGTATAATGATAGATTCAAAAAGACTAAATGGTACCATATATATAAAAGAAGTAGACAGAGGGAGCAATAGAAAGGTAAAAGAATTATCTCAGAATCCAAAACACCTAGTAAATTTCGAGGACGAAATTTAAATTAGAGGGGAAGAGTTGTAACACCCTCCCGGTAGCAACTCCGTACATTCTACTGTTCCGGTGACCGGTGTCGGTCCGAACAGCTAGAACGTCCAGAAAAATATTTAAACTAAAGTCAGGAACCATAATTAACTCAAATATTAATAAGAAAAATTTAGTAAAAATTTTAGAAATGAAATACAACTAAGTTAAATGAGCCGGTGCCCAAGCGATGGGTAACCCAGAGGGAAGTTGCGGTTCTCGCAACTAGGAGCCCTAGACCCAGGGAAAAATTCATAAAATAATTTTTGGGACTCCAGAGAAGGGTCATTGAGGTTCCTATGGCATTAGAATGCCAAGAAAATATTTATAAAAATTTTTTAATAGGTACAGACAATTTTGACCCGTTAAGCCAAACGGAGGGCATTTTGGTCATTTCGCCTTCATAGGTAATTTTTGGCCGACTTGTCCAGTTAAGTAAATAATTATTATGACTCAAAATATGAATAAATATTTCTAAAAATTAAATTGAAATGTGGTAGAAAAGAAAAGAAAAGAAAAATAGTGGAAATTAAGGATAATGACATCACATGATGTCATTTACTTTCTCCCAACCAATCAAATTTCAACAAGCACTCTTAAACCAATTAAAAAAGGTCAAAAAGGAGTTCAAATTTGAGAAATTTTTCTGCTCATCTTCTTCCATTTCCGGCAGGCCTTATTTCCCTCACAATGTCCATTAAAACTTTCTCTTTTTCTTGCTAAAACCTCACCCTTTACACCATAAAACCTCATCCTCACTTCACAAAAATTTATTCTCACACCCTAAATCATATTTAGACAGCCATTAGAGGGAGAAATTTTAAAGATTGACAAGCTCAAGTGGGAGCTTTAATAAGGTTAGTGCCCTAAACTTTAAATCTCACTTCAATTTCATGTTTAAGAGCTATATAGGTGATTAAATGACAAAGAAATTTTGATAAAAGACATTGGTATGCTAACCCTAAATTTTGGGCAGCCAAGGTTAAGGTGATATGGTGATAATTTTTGGGAATCTAATATGCAAGTATGGCTGCCCTTAAAGTGTAACTTATAAGTGAATTCATAAATGAAATGATTATACATGGTTTTGAATTGTTGAATTAGGGTTTTGAGGAGTGAAATTTGGTTTTGGCTTATGAAATGATTAATGGGCATTATAATGGTCAATTAGTGACCATTTGAGGCAAGTTAATCATAATTTGAAGTGAACTAAAGTGTTACAAACCCAATTGGTAGGCTGCCTAATGACAGCAGCAATGAGGCTGTGATTCCAGCCCACTTGGACAGCCATAACTTTGGCTGTGTAAGTTCAATTGGTGTTTGGCCAATTGGACATGAAACTAGGCTTATAATGGCACATTTTTGCTGAAGAAACCATGCCCAAAAGACCAAAGAAAGAGGACCAAAAGTTGGCCCCAATCCGGATACCCTGCAATAGCACCTGCAGAAATGACCAAATGAACAGTAACTGTTCATTTGGCCATAACTCACTATAGATATGGTCAATTGACCTGAAATGTTTACAGAAACAAGTTAAGACATAAAAAAACAACTTTCATGAAGAAACCTACCCCAAATTATGGCCAGAACCTATTCAAAAATGCAATCACAGTCACTGTTCATGGTACTGTAGATTTGGTAATTCTGCAGTTTTGGCAATCCGGCCAGCTTTGGTTTTTGGATCATATCTGGAGCTACAAAACTCCAAATGGAGTGATTCAAAAAAGGAAATTCAACTGGATAAAATAAGGAACAACTTTCATGTTTACCATTTCCTCAAATTCCCACTGCAACAGGGCCCAATGGAACAGTAAAGTTGGGTCACAAAAACTGAAAATTCTGCTCTTTAGGTTTTAGGTTTGGAAATGGATTTAGGAGTTAATTCCAACAAATTTTAAATGCAAAATGTGGTATGTTGGGAGTGTCAAAACTAATATACCTATTTTCTATCCAAAAGTCAACATTTTTGTTGACCAATGAGGTGAATAGTGACACCAAAACTTGAAATTCAAAATTTGAAATTAGAAATGCATCTAGGGGACTTTAAATTGCAATTGGCAATTAATACTAGCAAATGTAAAACTCAAAATGTGTGCTCTTGGTGTAATTAGAATTAACATATTCCTTAAGTATGAAAAAGTCAACATTTTGGTTGACTAGTAAGGTGAATAGTAATCAAAATGATTAGCAAACTAGGATGAAGACCTAGAACCAATTCTAAGCTTAAATGCTTAGAATTGTATGACAAATGTGGACTATGTATCTTAGTCAAAATTGTTAAAAGGAAATTAAGACCATAAATTGAAATCCATGAAATATTCATGGATTACTCGAAACATGAAAAACAAGTCACCTAATTGATGTGAATAGATAGTTAGGGCTTATATGCCCATCACAAATGGAATTCATAAAATATTAGTAACTCAACTTGAAATATAAAATTTGTAATTACATAAGTAGATTCTTGAATGTATAAATGAGAAAGGAAAAATGTTTTGAATACAATGGTACATGTGAACCATTGTTTAGAATTGTGATCAATATGAATAACATAATGAATGAATAAATGAACTATATTAATGTATGAATGAGACATTAGTTCTCATTATTATAGAAAGGAGAAGTATTTTGAGTACAATGGTATAAAAGGATAATTGATGTGAATTGTGATCATATAAATGATCAAATGAATGTATGAATTATAATTGAAATTTATCATGAAATAATGAATTCATAAAACACAATATATTAATATTTAATGATATTATGTGCCATTGTATTGCCTAGACACGTGTGTCAGATTGGATAGATTGGCATGCCAATAGGGTATTGTTTTAGCAGTACTGCGAAAGGCTTTATGCCCGTATTCATGGCTTTATGCCCGTATTCATGGCTTTATGCCAACATTCATGGCTTTTATGCCCGATTATGTGTTATCATGGCTTTTTAGCCATACTGACTGCATACGTGGTTGACGTTCTGCTTCCCATGGTATGACGGCCCGAGGCACCGCGGTGTCCTGTGCCAACGACCTGTTATCCAGTTTAGTCAGCCTGTCATAGGTTACTTGGGCAGTGTAATTTATTGAAACAAATTAAGACTATTAGTAATTAAAAATGTTAGAAATCAAATAAATGAGTTAATAAGACTTCAAAAGAATTAGTTACAATTATGAAATAATCCAAACCACATAAAAATTGTTAAGTAAAATAATAAAAGAGTTGCAAAAATAGGTATAACTTAACTAAATATGTTAAATGTACCTTCTATTGCCATATAAATATAAACTGAGTATTTTTATTTATTCTGTATGTTGTACATTATCACTGTGAATTTCGGAATTAAACGCTTCCAGAGCGAAACAAATGAGAACAAAAGATAATTAATATTAGACACATTGTATTAAATTAAATTGATTCTTAAATATTCAAATTATGCTTCGTTCTTTCTTTATTTGTATATTTTATTTTCTTGTTCTATTATTGCACCACTAAGCAGTAATGCTTAGCGCGATGGATTTGTTTCCTCGCGCAGGTACATTGACTAAGATTTTTGGAGTCCAGATCTGCAGAAGTGGCTGAAGTATTCAAGGTTGTCACCTCCTCAGCAATGCATGTAGATAGGGCCCATATAGATTATATTTTGTATTTAAGTATAAAATGCTAGATATTGTATTGTAATGTAGATTATGAGCAGGTAATTAATAGAAATGTAATGTAATTTAATAAATTAGCTTTTTCTTATGTAATTAATTTATATATCATGTAAATTATGAAATTATGTAAATTAAAGAAATTTGAAAATTTTACTTATGTAATTTGAGCATGAATGAGATTGTATGGATTCGAAGACAGATTTGAAATATATAGATAATGCATGGAAATGAATATGAAATTGAGATATATGAATAAGATGGTTATGAAAATAATTGATGAGATTTTATTTGTAAAATATTATTGAAATTTTCAAACAGGTAAGTAGTAAAACTACGTCAACTGGTAATAAAATAGGGGAAATTCCACTGGTTTCTCCGTCGAAAAATAATTAATATTAAAATATAATGAGATCAAATTATGAAAGGAATAAACTAAGATAAGATAGGGTGCTCCGGCACCGAATGTAGCACACTTTGCTCGGCTATACTGTAGTCGGGTGAGGGGTGTTACAAGAAATGCCTCTAACCAAACTAAATTGCTAGCACAAGTTAGGTTAACAAAACTGTCCAGAACTAAATTGTCTAGAAATTTTGGACTTAGGCATACCTGACCAGTTTTGGCAAAAAAGGAAATAATTTATCATTCACAACTTACAAAAATTTAATTATTTACATTAATTACAAAACTCAGAAATAAATTTGAAAATTATAATAATTTGTATTTTAATTACATACCAAAAATAATATTACAAAAGTTCTTGTACAACTGCTCAAATAAATTACATACATATAATTACATGCATGCATCAATATCTATGTACAAGGGTATACCTATGATATACCTGGAGCTAATCTGAATGTGTCTTCAAGGCGCAGCTACAAGAAATCTCACTTGGCTGCTCTATCTTTACTTTCACCTTCGATGGCATACAAAGCTATCGCTAAGTGGTGAACTCAGTGGTGCACAACTATAATTTATAATGTAATACAATATACATTGACAAAATTATAGCAAAGAATTTGGAAATCTTGAAAATTCATCAAAATTCAAAAAATCAAAATATTCATTGCCATTAATATAAATAATTTGTTTAAACGATCTTGATCAAGAAATTTAATTTATCAAATCACAACTGAATAATTAAAGTAGTTCCATAAATTTTTGGAAATAGATATTAATTTCAATCAATTTAAGTATGCTCAAATCTCATTTAAAATCATAATTCCTTATTATTCAAAAACTATTCTTTATCTCATTAACTATGCAAGACTAATCCGTAAGGGCCATCTTTAGAGTGATTCTAACTCCCAATGGTCGGGGAGGTCAAATCGGGATTCTAACTCGCTATGGTCGGGGAGTTCGAATCATCATGCATATTACACACCACAATAATGCAACTTCCGAAAGGGCCAATGAAAAACTTAGATCTAACCTCTAATAAGAGGAGAATCTAAGCATGTACACATACCATGGTAATCAAAACAAAGCTAACTCCATTGTCTCCTCAACAAATGAGAGAGATGGGTAATAACCTAGTCAAGCATCTATAATGAGATATAAAACAATATCATGAATCTCTTTGTCCTTTTGGTGAGCATAAATCATAACACAATTCAATTCAATGTCAATTCCAATATCCAATAATTTTTATGCTCATCACAATTCAAAACATATTTTATCACAATTTTTTTTCCAAAACTAATTTATTCAATCCACAATAATGCTCAATAATTGTTGAAATACCATTTCACAAAGCTAAATTCATGCATACAATAACAATTTCAATAATCATTGAAATAAATCCAATACTTGAAAAACATAATACATAAGGAAAATAACATCATTTAATTATATGAAATATTCAGAAATAAATTAATTAAAAACTAATTGTGTACAAACCTCTTTGTCGACTAGTTTACTCTAATTTTCGATTTTTCCTCGAAGATCCATTTCTAGTCTCTTTTTCAAATGAAACACATAATTTGTAGTGTTTCAGTGTCATATCTCATAATTAATCCATTAATTTATTTCATGCCTACTTAATTGTAGCCTTAAATTTGCTTAAAATGGTATCCTTTGAATTTTGCATTTTGGAATACTATTCATTGTACTATTCAAGTCAAAATATTGACTTTTTCCTACTAAATAGGTTTATTAATTCTAATTGCACTTATATGCCACATTTTGGGTGTTAATTTTGTTGGCATTGATTGTCAATTCAATTTCTAAGTCTCCTAAGAAAAATTATAATTTTTCAGTTTTGGTCTCCTGTTTTCTACTATTCCATTGGTCTGGTTACTGTAGGAATTTGGCTAAGTGTCCTTCATCAAAGTTGTTCCTTATTGTCTTAGCTTTAATTCTTTTTTTTCATTCACTCCATTTAGAGTTTTATAGCCCAAGATATGACCATTTTCCTAAGGCTAGTCAGATTTGTTTTAACCCAGAATTCTGGGCACTTTTTTGGTTTTGGTAGTTTTGGTGTGTTGACTGCAGCTCACTTTTTAGATGGGTTATGATCAGAATTTGGGTTTGTGTTCTTCATAAAAGTTGTAGTACTATGTCTCAACTTTCCATCGGTATAAAATTTAGGTCATTTGGACCTTTCTAAACCAAGTTATGACCAAATAAATAAATACTATTCATTTGGTCAGTCTGGTACCGTGGCAGTGGATATTACCCGGATTTGACCTAATTGTTCACTATCTTAATGTCATTTTTTGGGCATGGTTTCTACACAAAAAATTTGGACAGTATGTTTCTACATTTTTTTTCTTTATTTATTTGACTTTTTATTTGTGTAATTATCCCCCAAAATTAATTAATTTTAATTAAAGTTTAATTATGTCATGCATGATGTCACTTGTATGATGTCATTAATCTCTTATTTTATTTTATTTTTTGTTCCTTTTTTTTTATTCCCCACTTCTTCAATTTAATTATATATTTCAAAATTTTCATTTCTCAGATTTTATTGGACAGTTAGGTCATGAGTCACCTCTAGGGGTGAATTGACCAATTTGTCCCTCGTCGGTCTGATCCGGTTTACCAATAATTTTGTATTTCTTCCTAAACCCTAACCTAATTATTTGATTTGGTTCCCTACATTTTACTGTGATTTTCACATTTTCTCTAGCTTTGCAATTTTTCCTAGGACTGCGGAGTCACAATGCCCCATATAAAATTAGGGTTTTGAATGATCTCGCAGTCACTTCCCAGTGTGGTCACCCATCGCTACCGGCTCATTTAACATTTTATGTTCTATTTTTCTAATCTATATTTAACCTTCAGGTAATCACTATTAATTTTTGTTCAGGGCTTCTTTAGGATACTTAAATATGATTATAATCCTCTTAATTGTCTAGACCAACACTGGTCACCGGAACAGTGATTTGCACAGGGCTATGCATATAGGGGTGTTATAAATTATGAGTGTAAGGACCCTGAAATTGGAGTCAAAGCCACTGACCTGAACTAAAATCCTGTTTGCTCAGGGTATCTGAGTCTAGGCCAATTAATTAGTTATAACTAATTCTACAAAACTTGAAAAATTGTAATTCAAAAATTTGAGTGATCCTAAAACATAGGGTAACAACTTCCATGTAGAACATTAGGCCTAAAAGTGGCCGTAACATATCCAAATAATTAGGAAAATATTGACTCCAGAATCTGCCTGGTTCTGGAACTTGAGTGAGTTAAGGAACCAGTTTTGGTTATGTGACCATAACTTGAGTTCTAAAACTCCAAATGACATGATTCAAAAAGGAAAACAAAGATAACATATAGAAGAACAATTCCCATGAAGGATGTATGGCCAAATAGTGGCCATATATTGATTAATTTGTTAGGTGAAGTTAAGATATCAAATTTAGACCTTGAGAAAGGTTCATAAAATGACTTGTTATATGATATAAAGTTGATTAAAATGAAGTGTTAAACATAAAAGTGACATGAATATGCATGGGGGACTTGTGTTTCCCATCATAAGTAATATGAAAATGTTAATAAATACTTAATAATATTAATTTGCCCAAAGTGTACCTAGACTTACTTATATAGTATGGATCGATTGGTATACCAATTAGGGACTACAGATAGCAGTACTGCCCACAGGAATAATCATTGATGGACAATATATGTCTAGGATGGTTATTCTACTGGTTTTATGCCTGCTCGTTGGCCATTGTGCTTGATTTTATTATTGGCTTCATGCCTGCTAGTTGGCCTTGTGCCTGATATGACAAACGTATACATGTTAGACATATGGATGTTTAACTAGTATACTCCTGTGTATCTAATCTTTATAGTTTGTTATAGGTTACTTGAGCACAGATCTGAGTAATAAGATTTAAAACGATATAAATGAATAAAGAAGATCTTAACAACTTACTTGCTTCTAAAATTTCATGAAACATATAAATGATTTAGAAATTTATGAAATTACACTTAGAATAATTATTTTAAATTATTTAGTTATTTCCCTTTATTTTATGCACCACAAAGCGTTATACTTAGCACGTTGGTTTTTCCATCGCGTAGGTACAGGAGAGCAACAATAGTAGCATCAGTAGAATAGTGCTAATAGGATTCTGATCAGATCTACTACAGAGTGGTTGTCACCTCAGACTGTTATTTTGGTAGGGCTCATGTATAGTTAAATTTTGCGTTTTGGTTATTGTATGTCAGTAAACAGTGTAAATCATTTTGTGATTGTAAATATTGTACTTGAGTTTATATGAATGAAATAAAGTATTTTATTTACTTGAAATGATTATCAGTATTATGATGACATGACATGTTTTATGGAAAATATGAAATGAATATGGACTGTTTAATAGGTAAATAAGGAAACCTGCCATGCACTAATAAAACAGAGGAGATTTTGTCTGGGTCTCCATAAAAAAAAAATTTCTAAACGTAAGATAATATAATTAAATAGATAATAAATTAATATTGTACATAATAAGATAGGACAGGGTGCTCTGGCACCAAATGTAGCACACCTTGCTTGACTACACTGTAGATGGATGATGGGTGTTACATTTATTGGTATTAGAGCCGCTCACATGTCCTCTTGGGCGATGGTGGGGCAAACTTCAATGAGGATGCTGAGTCTCGAAAAGGGGGGAGAAAGGTCCATTTGGCAAATCACACATTGGTCAAGCACGGAGATGGTCTTAGGTTCAAAAAGTAATGATATATAAAATGGAAGAACTAATCACTAGAGGCGCCTTTTGGTAGAATGGCCTGGAGAGTTGAAAGAACTCCAGGGTTAAGTGTGCTCGCTTGAGAGAAATCCTAGGATGGGTGACCTCCTGGGAAGTTCTCCATTCCACCTATGGAACAAAACTGTGAGGCTTATGGCCAAAGCAGACAATTCCTCTAGTGGTTGAAGCCTAACCGTTATAATTGGTATCATAGTCACTCGCGTGTCCTCTTGGGCGATGGTGGGGCAAACCTCAGTGAGGATGCTGAGTCCCAAAAGGGGGGGAGAAAGGTCCCTCAGGTAGGTCCCACATCGGTAAAGCACAGAGATAGTCTTGGGTTCAAAAAGTAATGATATATAAAATGGAAGAACTAATCAATAGAGGCGCCTTTTGGTGGAATGGCCTGGAGAGTTGGAAGAACTCTAGGGTTAAGTGTGCTTGCTTGAGAGAAATCCTAAGATGGGTGACCTCCTGGGAAGTTCTCCATTTCACCTATGGGACAAAACCGTGAGGCTTATAGCCAAAGTGGACAATTCCTCTAGTGGTTGGAGCTCGATCATTAAAATTGGTATTAGAGCTTCTCGCATGTCCTCTTAGGTGATGGTGGGGCAAACCTCAATGAGGATGCCGAGTCCTGAAAGGGGGGAAGAAAGGTCCCTTAGGCAAATCCCACATCGGCAAAACACAGAGATGGTCTTGGGTTCAAAACGTAATGATATATAAATTAGAGGAACTAATCACTAAAGGCACCTTTTGGTGGAATGACCTGGAGGGTTAGAAGAACTCTAGGGTTAAGCGTGCTCGCTTGAGAGAAATCCTAGGATGGGTGACCTCCTGGGAAGTTTTTCATTCCACCTATGGGACAAAACTGTGAGGCTTACGGACAAAGCGAACAATTCCTCTAGTGGTTGGAGCCTGACCGTTACATTTTTAGTTTTGGGACTTAAGGCAAATATGGTGAAGAAGGTAAGAAATCAAAGCTAAGAAGGAGTAAAAATGGAGAATGGCTATGGAGGAGTTCTCGGCCAAGAAGAAAAAAATGGAGAAGATGATGATTTCTTTCATTCTTTTAGTCATTTTGTCTCTTTTATAATTGTTTGTCTAATTTCTATTAGTTGGGAAATTTTATTTGCATCATTCTTATGTCATAATTAGCTTTTTTTTAATTTCATTTTATTTTATTTTTGTTTTTTCTTTCTTTTACTCATTTTTAAATAAATTTTCAATATTTATTCAAATTTTATGTCATAAATCTCATATACTTAAATGGACAAGTTGCTCAAAAATCATCTCTGAATGTGAAATAAGCAAAATACCCTTCATTTTGTTTAATGAACTAAAATTATCCATACCAACTCAACTCAACTAAAATTATTTCACAAGGTTTTCCCATAGGTCTAGATTCGCTAACTGTCTTCACAGTCGCTTCCCATTAGGGTTACCCCTCGTTGGAGCTTCGGCTCATTTAACCTTAGTGCATTTCATTGCTTAAATTTTTTCAGACATTCTGGCTATCTAGACAAATGTTAGTCACCGAAATAGTAAAACGTAAGGACTACCTAAAGTAAGGATGTCACAATTCTTCCCCTCTAGCAAAAATTTCATCCTCGAAATTTACCGGATTTAGGTAACTGAGATAATTTCTTCACCTTTCCCATCATTTCCTCTGTCCTATAATTTTTCCATAGTATTTTTAAACTTATTTCTAATAATAGAACTTCATTTTGGCATAACTATATCAAAACAGAGGCCATATGCAAATATCCTCATCTCGATATACTACTGAGAAATACGTAGCTCTATACAATAGTCTCAAGTCAATACTGTAATCTGCAGCTTACAGCATAAACATCAAGAATATTACATAGTAACTACTGTATATCCCAATAGATCAGATTTTTCCTATACTTATCTTTTTAAATCTATCATTATATACCTAGACTTATCATAAAGAATGAATACTTTGCCTCAAATTCACATTTGGAACATCTTGCTCCTTTCTGGCTTGGGTGACAATTTTCTCTATATAGGTTCGTGGTAAATTCCTCTTAGGATAATCTTTTAGATAGTGGTCCATGGACCCACATCTATAGTAAGCTCCAGTCAACCCCCTACATTCACCTTTATGCCACTTTTTACAATGGTCACATTTTCTTGGGGTAGAACTTCTCACTGTTAGCCCCGATATATTCACTACTGGTGTCTCTAGTTGGTCTCTTCTGGATATGGGTCTGGGCCTATGTCTCTTACTTTGATAAGGTGTTTGACTTAATGGTTTTCTAGGTCTCTTGTTACTAGTTTGCAAAAATTTCTTTTCTGTTGATCGCCACTCCTATTCGGTCCCTCTTCATGGACACAAATAATATATTTCTTTCTGAACTCTATCAGAAAGAAATCCCAAGTTACCTTGGCTGACGGCACTACTTTGGTTATAGCATCCCACCACCGATAGGCAGCTTCCTGTAGCAGTGAAATTGCACACTCTAAACTCTATTCTGTTGTGCAATGTAATTGCTGCAGGACTCTTTCAGTCCTTTCTAACCAATATGCAGTAGCTGTAGAGTTGTCTTCCTTCTTTTCTTTAGAGTTTATAGCCCCATACTTTCTGATTTTTCCCAAAGGTGACTTATGCTGAGATTGTGATAGTGGAATTGCCCCAGTCTTCTGTCGAAAGAATTCTGCCATCTGCTCCAATAAAGCTTGTTGGGGTTGTACAGGCACCTCTTACACTAGTGGAGCAGGTTCTCCCCTACCTCCAATATTACCCCCAGCCGGGGTACGGCTTACTACTTCTTCCTCTATTGCCCTCTGCGATTTCGGGTCCATACCTTAACCTAAAATAACCAGAGAAAATAGATCTGCATTAGTGTTACCTCGATTCTTATTGAATGCAATGCATGTTATGCACACTATCTCTTTCTATATATTTATGCCTAGGAATGCCTAAACCATGCTCTGATACCAATAAACGTGACACCCCTCACCCGTTTACAGTGTGGCCAAGTAAGGCGTGTCACACTCAGTGTCGAAGCATCCTATCTTATCTTACTTTATTCCTTTAATAATTTATCCTCATTACATTTTAAAAATAAATTATATTTCTAAAGGAGAAACTAATAGAGTTTTCCCTATTTTATTTTCAGTTGACGTGTTTCACTATTCACCTGCTTGAAACTTTCAATAATATTTTGCAATAAAAATCTTATCTATACTCATCATAATCATTTCATCATTTCGAATATCATCTATATATTTCAATTTCACATTCATTTCCTTGCACTTCCATTCATGCTCAATTTATGTGTATACAAAAAAATGTTCTTAAATTTCATTAATTTACATGATTTACACACTAATTACATAAATTCATAATTTACATGATATATAATTTAATTACATATGAAAGAGCCAATTTATTAATTTACATCACATACATATTAATTACAATTCCATAATTTACATTTTAGCATAATAACTAAGTGTATTATACAAAATACAAAATATGACCTATATGAGTCCTATCTACATGCATTGCTGAGGAGGTGACAACCTTAGATACTTTGCAGATCCAGACTCCAAAATCCCAGTTTAATATCTACTGGGGTTTATCTTCAGTACCTGCGTGAGGAAATGAATCCATCGCGCTAAGCATTGCTGCTTATGAAGGAACGGAAACGTGAAAAACACAAGTTTATACCATTGAATTCAAAAATTTTCACCTAGGGTCACATGCATCATGCAAGATTTATTTTTATCTATTTGATTTCAATGATAAACAACATATTAAAACTCTTTTAATATGTTTTTGGATCTGTATTTGCCATTTAAGATTTTAAAATTAATCAGATTAATTTTAAAACCCTAGATTAAATCAAGAACGATTACACTAACCTCTTGATGTGCTGCAGCGTGTCTGCGCCTTTGAGATTCGTCTTCAGGACACCAAATGTTGTCCCTCTAGCTTGTCCACACCAAGAACACCTATGGCAGCCCTTAAACAGCTTCTAAAGCCTTTTCTATTAATTAGAAATTCAAGTTCTGCCTTTTAAGAGATTAGAGATGTAAACAGGACACTAGAAACAATTTCTAGTGTTCTTAATTCAAGAGATTGATGGCTAATCTCTTTGAATTGATGAGAGATGAAGAAGAATGGCTGGAGAGGCTCAAAGTGGCGTGACAAATGAGAGGAGAGGCTGCTGGTTATTTTTTCTTTTCATAACCACACTTAAATAGCTAGGTTAACACATTAAACCCTTGCCACATGTCACCCTTTGATTAGCTCTAGGTTTAAGTGACCCAATCAAATTGTGCCAAGTGTCAAACCTATATTTAATCTTGATTTTAATCATCTTACATGATTAAAAAAACATTTGGCAAGCTTATGTGTAATCCCATGTGTCACCATCTCATGGTGCCACGTGTCACACTGCAAAATGACCAAAATGCCCCTGTGTCTTAATTTTGAGTTCTCAACCCAAAATAATTATTTTTCTTCTTCTAATTAATTTATATCAAATATAAATTAATTAATTAATCTCTATTAATTAATTTCTCATTAATTAAATTCATATTTAAACACTTTAAATATAAATTTAACTTATATTATACATCCAATAATCTAGATTTGGTTTCAAGTCATGCTAGGGACTTTGCAATCTAATTGCAAACCAAACCTATTTAATTAATCAATTAAACTCTTTAATTAATTAATTAAATCATATTTAATTAGGTGATAACTTGTGTATGTGTGTGACTTACTAGGCTCATCACTAATTGGCAATGAGAAATGATATCAACTCTTAATATCATCGAACTCTTTCTTACCATAAATGATTTCTCTAAATCATTTTATGAACCTCATAGACCATGGTTAACACCTAGCATAGCATGCCATGGCCACCCAATTAGTAATAAGGTTTACCTTAAATGAACCTATAATCATATGTTACCATGCACTAGAATCTCTCTCATTACAAAATCCCAACTCAAGCCGAGTCATGGTTTATGTCAAACTCTATTTGCTATGAATATTATGTTCTCTTTTAATTCCAGTTCTTGATTAAAAGATTTTCTCATCGAAACTCTTTTACGAATAAATCTATCTGTCCTGGCCAGGAACTTGAAACATCAAGAACAATTAAATGAACATAGGATTTTATCTCTATTTACTTAGAGGAACAGATTCCATCTTGATCAACACCTACCTCCATATATAACTAGTAGGAGCCAACAGATGCCCATATACCCATACACGTACAAGTATGAAAGCGATATCAAACTCAAACTACCTATATACAAGATAACTGTGCTATCTCGTGTCTAAAGATTATATGCACTCGATATGATTTATGACAAAGCATTGACAAGAGTAAACTCCATGTGCTTGTCATAAGTGTCACTGGTTCGACCTACTTATCATGTATAAGTGCCTATCATGTTTGTTATATGGCATGAGACTCACCATTCCATCTTATTTATATCTCATATAAATAACTTGGGAACAAACATGAATACAATCATTATGGATAAGTCATATACTTATTATGAAGTATCCTTGATTGTGAACCTATTTATGATACTTTGTGCTAGAAATATTGTCACTCATATTCTTAACAACTTAAGAATAATATTTCTAACAAAATATCAATGGACCTTTTCTATTACACATAAATATATTATGTAAACGGAAAAGTGGAAATGCCTTTTATTAATAAAATATATACAAGATACATACTAAATGATATGCTCTAGGGCATACTACTAACAATCTTCCACTAGCACTAGAGCCATTCATTACAATACCTTAGACCCATCTTCTCAAGATGTCGGTCTAAGCGAGCTTGTGACAAAGGCTTAGTGAATGGATCACCTGAATTTTGGTCACCGATGTTATTTTTCTGCATGGCTATATCGCCTTTGCCCAACTATATGTCGATAATGTGGTAGTGCCTTTCTATGTGTTTGGATTTTGGTGAGACCTTAGTTCCTTAGCTTTGTATGATTGCTCCATTATTGTCACGATGTAGTGGAACCTGGCGACTCAATGGAAGGAACTCTTGTAAGTTACGTAACGAACTTCTTTATCCAAACGACTTCCTTTGCGACATCGATGCGACAATATACTCGACCTACGTAGTGGAATCTGCAATCGTGCTCTGTTGGAACTCTTCCAACCGATCGCACCTCCATTACAAATGAACACATATCCAGAGGTAGACTTTCTATCATCGATATCTGATTGGAAATCAGAATCAGTATAACCATCCAATTGCAAGTCTCCACCTCCATAAATCAAGAATAAATCCTTAGTTCTTCTCAAGTACTAAGATGGATACCATGTCTCACTGGTAACAATCCTCTCTTGGAATCAAGCATGTTAAACCTCTTTAACACCTTTTCCAAGTATAGACTTTGGGATAAACCAATTATTCTTTTCGCTCTATCTCTATAGATGCGAATCCCAAGAATATAGGTTGCCTCCCCTAAGTCTTTCATGGAGAATGTATTTGACAACCATACCTTTATAGTTGTCAACATACCTGTGTCATTACCCATCAACAGTATGTCATCCACATATAAGACAAGAAAAGTGATAGCATTGTCACTAACCTTCTTATATACACATGGCTCATCCTCATTTTTGATAAAACCAAAGGATTTAATGGCTTCATCAAAACGGATGTTCCAACTCCTCGAAGCTTGTTTCAACCCATAAATGGATCGCTTTAGCTTGCATACCTTGGAACTATCTTGGGATTCAAATCCCCTAGGTTGTTCCATGAAAATGTTTTCTTCAATGTATCCATTGAGAAAAGCTGTTTTGACATCCATCTGCCAAATCTCATAATCATAGTATGCAGCTATTGCTAATAAAATCCTAATTGATTTAAGCATGGCAACAAAGTAGAAAGTCTCCTCATAGTCGATTCCTTGCCTTTGGCGAAACTCTTTCGCTACTAGCCTTGCCTTATAGGTCTCTACCTTTCCATCGTAACCAATTTTCTTCTTGAAAACCCATTTGTTCCCTATAGGTATAATACCTTGGTGGGTCAACAATATCCCAAACTTGATTCTTATACATGGAATCAATTTTGGATTTCATAGCATCAATCCATTTTGAAGAGTCTATATCTGATATAGCTTCTTCATAGGTAAGTGGATCATCTCTATGATCTACTTCTTCATGAGTAGACAACTCTTGTTATTCTTCATGAAAAAACCATATCTCACTGGCGGGTGAGATAACCTGGTTGTTTTACGAGGAACAGCTGTAGATGTTTCATCAACGGGTATAGGTTGACTAGATGGATCTATATCCATCGATCTGTCGATTGGTCGAAATTCTCCAATTCTAACTCTATTTGCCTTCCTTTGCCTCCTTCTTGAACAAACATTTGTTCAAGAAATGTGGCATCTCTACTTATCACAACCTTTTGTGAAGTAGGCAAATAAAATAATATCCAAAACTATCTTTTGGATATCCAACAAATCGACCTTTTACGATTTGGTCTCCAATTTATCGATGTTGACTTTTGATATAAGTTTGGACATTTCAAATCTTAACATGCTTAAGACTTGGTTTTCTTCCATGCCATATCTCATAAGGTGTGGAAGAAACTGATTTTGATGGAATCCTATTCAGAATATACAAAGCTGATTCTAATGCAAATCCCCAAAAGAAGATTGGCATATCAGTATAGCTCATCATACTACGTACCATATCCAATAGGTACGATTTCTCCTTCAGATACACCATTCAATTTGTGGCGTTCTGGAGGAGTCGGTGAGAAACAATGCCATGCTCTCTCAAGTATTCATCAAATTCGATTACTCAAATATTCACCTCCACGATCCGATCGAAGAACTTTAATATTCTTTCTGTTTGATTTTCTACTTGATTTAAATTCTTTGAACTTTTCAAAGATTCATGTTTGTATTTCATCAAATACAAATACCCAAACCTTGATTTATCATCGATAAAGGTAATAAAATAATGAAAACCCCTCTAGCCATTTCTTTAAATGGACCACATACATCACTATGTATTAGCTCCAAAATATTTTCACTCTTAGCCCTTGTCCAACAAAGGGTGATCTAGTCATTTTGCCCCGAAGGCAAGATTCACAAGTTGGAGTAGGCTCAGAGCCCAATGAGGATAGAATCCCCATTTTCTCCAATTTTGCAATCCTATCTTCTGCAACATGACATAACCTTAAGTGCCAAATATCTTTTGAACTTGAGTTGTTTTTACCATGGCATTGCATTCATTTAGATTGCTATACTGCGCGATGGAAACACTTTCTTCGGCAATGGAAACACTTTCTGTTGGCGGTGGAAACACTTTCCTTTGCCTTTGTCACTTTGGTCTTCCTTTTCTGTTTAGCTATTTTCTTGGAAGGACCAGAATCGAGGTTTCTTTTTCTTATTGCCCTTCTTCTTGTTGGACTTTCCAGTGAAGAAGATGCAACAAAGCTACCTCTTTTCCTTTATTGTCCGGCATATTCTTTTGGGCAATAACCGTATGTTGAGTAATTCAGCTAAGGTGCATTCTGTTTAGTCATATGGAAATTTGTCACAAAATTCCCAAAAGACTCGTGAAGGGATGAAGGATCAAATCCGTTTGTAGTTGGAAATCCATGTTGAAGTCAAGATGTTCCAACCGCTCAATCAGCCGAATCATCTTGTGGACATGATCCCCAACATTACATCCCTCGGACATCCTCATACGGAATAGCTGTCTAGATATCTCATACCTAGCATTCTGCTTGTGCTCACCATACAACTCTTGTAGGTGAAGGAGGATCTCACTAGCACTCTGCATGTTCTCATGTTGCTTCTGTAACTCATTACTCATGGAAGCAAGCATGCAACACTTAGCTCTCATATCATGCTCCTTCCACTTGTCCAAAGTTTCATGTTCCTCTTGTGTGGCCTCTGGAGGTAAGGGACCAGGAACATTTGAATCTAGAACATATCCTATATGTTCAAGGTTCAGGACAAGTTTCAAATTTCTTAGCCAATCGATGATTTGGTCTGTCAACCTATTGTGATCAAGTATGCTTGCAAGGATATTGGATGGTGGTGGTTGTTTTGTGCTCATTTTTATCAGAAAATTAACTGCAGAAAATAACCAGATTAATTAGTAAATGTATCATGTAATTAACCAAAATGATTATGGTCTTTTAATCAAATTGGTCCTCCCACTAACTTAGCGAATCCTACACTTCCAAAGTAGAAAACGGAAATCCTAGTTGGATGGATTTCTAGTGGGTGATTGAATTCTTATAATTCTATTGATCATCCTCAGGTACATCCATTATTGGAATTACAATAAACTATAAGTGAGCAACTCTTTGCCCATCACATCTCATGTGAGGTTCAATCCTTTACCTAGCCCCTAATGCTCAAAATCTCAGGTACATCCATTATTGACTTATCTTGCATTAGTTAAGTTGATCCCATTGAGCCAGTAATTATATAAATAATTTTAATGTCCTCAGGTACATCCAATATTGGCCACTAAACCATTTACATATTTACAACATCTCATGCTTAACAATTATTCTTAAGAAAATCTCTTAAATTAATTGCATCTTATGCAACTATTTAAAATTTCTTAAAATAATTGCCCCAATGGAGGGCCTATGTTATAATTACTTTAATTATAGCATTTTCAACTTAATCATTTGTTTGGAAGATTTTATGGTCATCCTAATTACTATTAAGGTCTCACTTTGCACATTATCCATTTAGCATGCATATATCATATAATTGCATACATTCCCATACATCTCATGCATTCATGGATAAGCAGTAAATATGGTATGATCATGGACTTTCTAAGGGATTCAATTCTGAGCCACCAAGAATTGAATCAGGGCATTCCTAGGTGCATTTCATTCATTCATTTTACAAGAGTTGCTGAAGGAGTACATAATCAACACTTGATCTTGAATTCCTCCCACTGGTCCCACCAATGCTCTTGACCTCCTTGAACTTCTTGCAATCCAATATTACAAAGTAATCCTTGACATACCAAGGCGAATTTACAAGAACTTAAATAAATGAAATTACAACCCAAAAATTATTACAAACTTAATAATACATGCCCAAAATAAATTAAAATAAATTAATTAATTTACAATCCCAAAGAAACATAAAAGAAATAAATCCAATCACATTGGTCTTTTATAGTCCATGATCATCCATCATGCATATCACTATTTAACAATTAAATAAAACATACATACTTAAATTAAATTGAATATCTCATATTCAACTTAAAAATCCAGATTTGAATATGATTCAAATAAATTTAAAAATTCAGATTTGAATCTCATTCAAACAAATTTAAAAATTCAGATTTGAATCACATTCAAACAACTTCAAAAATTCAGATTTGAATCTCATTCAAACATTTTTTTAAAAAATCAGATTTGAATCACATTCAAATATTTTTTAAAAAATCAGATCTGAATTTTATTGAATCAATTTTAAAAAATCAGATTTAAATATGATTCAAACAACTTTAAAAATTCAGATTTGAATCACATTTAAACAACTTTTAAAATTCAGATTTGAATCACATTCAAACAATTTTTAAAATTCTGATTTGAATCATAATTTAATTGTGTGATTAAAACAACTAATTAAAAACTTTAATTAGTCAAAGAATAGGCCTTAGATCATACAACAATTGCAGAATTAAAAGCCAAACCTTGAACCACCCATGGAACCATTGTTGCCGCCACCAATGGTGGCTTCACCATGTGTGCCGCCATACCTCTTGATCCAACCAGCAATGGATCACTTGATCTCATGATCAAACACACAATTAAATTATATAATCAACAATCTAAATGGCAAATATAGTGGCTCTGATACCAATTGAAGGAACGGAAACGTGAAAAACACAAGTTTATACCATTGAATTCAAAAATTTTCACCTAGGGTCACATGCATCATGCAAGATTTATTTTTATCTATTTGATTTCAATGATAAACAACATATTAAAACTCTTTTAATATGTTTTTGGATCTGTATTTGCCATTTAAGATTTTAAAATTAATCAGATTAATTTTAGAACACTAGATTAAATCAAGAACGATTACACTAACCTCTTGATGTGCTGCAGCGTGTCTGCGCCTTTGAGATTCGTCTTCAGGACACCAAATGTTGTCCCTCTAGCTTGTCCACACCAAGAACACCTATGGCAGCCCTTGAACAGCTTCTAAAGCCTTTTCTATTAATTAGAAATTCAAGTTCTGCCTTTTAAGAGATTAGAGATGTAAACAGGACACTAGAAACAATTTCTAGTGTTCTTAATTCAAGAGATTGATGGCTAATCTCTTTGAATTGATGAGAGATGAAGAAGAATGGCTGGAGAGGCTCAAAGTGGCGTGACAAATGAGAGGAGAGGCTGCTGGTTATTTTTTCTTTTCATAACCACACTTAAATAGCTAGGTTAACACATTAAACCCTTGCCACATGTCACCCTTTGATTAGCTCTAGGTTTAAGTGACCCAATCAAATTGTGCCAAGTGTCAAACCTATATTTAATCTTGATTTTAATCATCTTACATGATTAAAAAAACATTTGGCAAGCTTATGTGTAATCCCATGTGTCACCATCTCATGGTGCCACGTGTCACCGCAAAATGACCAAAATGCCCCTGTGTCTTAATTTTGAGTTCTCAACCCAAAATAATTATTTTTCTTCTTCTAATTAATTTATATCAAATATAAATTAATTAATTAATCTCTATTAATTAATTTCTCATTAATTAAATTCATATTTAAACACTTTAAATATAAATTTAACTTATATTATACATCCAATAATCTAGATTTGGTTTCAAGTCATGCTAGGGACTTTGCAATCTAATTGCAAACCAAACCTATTTAATTAATCAATTAAACTCTTTAATTAATTAATTAAATCATATTTAATTAGGTGATAACTTGTGTATGTGTGTGACTTACTAGGCTCATCACTAATTGGCAATGAGAAATGATATCAACTCTTAATATCATCAGAACTCTTTCTTACCATAAATGATTTCTCTAAATCATTTTATGAACCTCATAGACCATGGTTAACACCTAGCATAGCATGCCATGGCTACCCAATTAGTAATAAGGTTTACCTTAAATGAACCTATAATCATATGTTACCATGCACTAGAATCTCTCTATTACAAAATCCCAACTCAAGCTGGAGTCATGGTTTATGTCAAACTCTATTTGCTATGAATATTATGTTCTCTTTTAATTCCAGTTCTTGATTAAAAAGATTTTCTCATCAGAAACTCTTTTCTGAATAAATCTATCTGTCCTGGCCAGGAACTTGAAACATCAAGAACAATTAAATGAACATAGGATTTTATCTCTATTTACTTAGAGGAACAGATTCCATCTTGATCAACACCTACCTCCATATATAACTAGTAGGAGCCAACAGATGCCCATATACCCATACACAGTACAAGTATGAAAGCAGTATCAAACTCAAACTACCTATATACAAGATAATCGTGCTATCTCAGTCTAAAGATTATATGCACTGATATGATTTATGACAAAACATTGACAAGAGTAAACTCCATGTGCTTGTCATAAGTGTCACTGGTTCGACCTACTTATCATGTATAAGTGCCTATCATGTTTGTTATATGGCATGAGACTCACCATTCCATCTTATTTATATCTCATATAAATAACTTGGGAACAAACATGAATACAATCTTTCTGGATAAGTCATGTCCTTATTATGAAGTATCCTTGATTGTGAACCTATTTATGATACTTTGTGCTAGAAATATTGTCACTCATATTCTTAACAACTTAAGAATAATATTTCTAACAAAATATCAATGGACCTTTTCTATTACACATAAATATATTATGTAAACGGAAAAGTGGAAATGCCTTTTATTAATAAAATATATACAAGATACATACTAAATGATATGCTCTAGGGCATACTACTAACAGCTTAGTGGTGCAATAATACAATAAGGAAATAATATATAAATAAAGATAAAAATAAAGCCTAATTCCTGTAATAAAAAATTATTTTGATTTCATATAGAATTTTAATACCAAATATGTTTTGTCATTCTTGGCATTCTTTGGAAGTGCTTATCTCTTAATTTTACAGTAATAATATATATTATACAAAATTAATTAAAATAATAAAACTTATATTCATAGTATTATAGGATATGCATTGTAATATTTATTTAAGTTAAATTTATTTTGCTAATCTTTTTATTGCTTTATTTCACAATTCTTATGTTTTAGATCATTTCATAATAAATAAAATTTTATAGCTAATATAGTTCATTTTAAGTATCTCTTACTCATTTATTTAATTTCCAATATTATTAATTCCTAATATTGTTAACTTATTTCACTGCCCAAGTAACCTATGACAGGCTGACTAAACTGGATAAGCAGGTCCTTGGCACTGGACACCGTAGTGTCTCAGGCCATCATACTATAAAACGCAAAACGTCAACCACGTATGCAATCAATATAGTTGACACAGGGCACTATAGTGCCTCAGGCCGTCATACCATGGAACATGAATACACAAAATGTCAACCACGTATGCAATCAATATGGCTAAGAAGCCATGGTAATAAATAGTCGGGCATACAAGCCATAAATGCAGGTATAAAGCCTTATGCAATACTGCTCAAACAATCTCCTATTGGCATGCCAATCTATCCAATTTGACACACATGTCTAGGCAACACATGGGCACATTAACACTATTAAATGTTCATATGTTTTACTGTTTCATTATATTTTCTATTTATATTTTATAGCATTTTAATCCTAGTCATGAAGGAAACATAATTTCCAAATTACATTTCTACGTAATTTATACATTCATTATATAATCTATATTTATCACAATTCACATCAATTATTTTCACATACCATTATACTCAAAACATTCTTCCTTTCTCTCATGATGAGAACTAATGTCCCATTCACACATTTATGTGATTCATTTATTCATTACAATATTTATATGAATTCATAATTCAATAAGTATTTTACTTACTACGTATTTATGATTCACTTTAATTCCTCTCATGTACTACTTATTGTACAAGGTGTTATCATCTTATTTATAATAGAAACATAAGTCCTAATGTTAACTTCATCTCATTTATATTTAACAATCTATTTAGGTTAATTTTATTTCATATTTCAAATTGTATTACTTATGTCTTATGAGGTCTAATAGTGATGGGAATACAAATCCTGACTACCTATTCACATAACTTAAGTGTTTATTAAGTCATTTAGATGAATTAACATTCCTATTCCAAGTAATCTATGAATATTTCATGGATTCCAAATTTCATACCTTAATTTCCTCTAACAATTTAATTCTTGCATTTTGTATCATTGTATTTACTATTCACATTACTCTTCATACAAATTTTAACTATTTAATAAATAATAGGATTAAAAATTCTAATTTCATAATAATACTATATTTTGGGTTTTAAATTTGTTGGCATTAGTTGCCAATTACAATTTAAAGCTCCCTAGGATTATTTCTAAATTTCCAGATTTTGTCACTTATATTTACTGTTCCATTGGACCATTCTACAGTAGGATTTTGGCTAACTTTTCTTCATCAAAGTTGTTCCTTAATGTCTCTACTTTAATTTTCTTTATGAATCACTCCATTTAGAGTTTGTTAGCTCAAGTTATGGTCAAATTACCATAACTAGCCAGATTGGTCATTGTCCAGAATTTTTGGGCAATTTTGGGTCTGGCAGTTTTATTGAGCTAACTTTGGTTGGCAATTTGATTAGGTTATGTTCAGAATTTGGGGTTTTGTTCTCTATGAAAGTTGTTCTAATATGTCTAAGCTTTCTATGGGTTCAAGAATCAGGTCATTTGGACCTCTCTACACAAAGTTATGGCCATTTGAACAATCACTGTTCATATGATCATTTTTCCAGGTCTAGATTTTGGTTACTCAGATTCAAGCAATTTTTAGGTCACTTTGTTTTGGTTTTTTGGGCAGAGTCTCTTCATGAAAAATGTGTCATTATGTCCTAGGTTTCATCTGCAATTGGCTTCACACCAATTGGAGTAACACAACTCTACTTATGGCTATCTAACCTTGCTGGACTCATAAGTCCAGAAATCCTGCAATGAAATAACACTTCCAATACCACCATTCCACACTACTACCAACCTCAAACCATATTCCATGCACTTGAAATAGTCTATATTTGGTCTTAACAACATCATTTCAGCCACCATTTAACAAATCCCTAATTTTCTCCTCAAAACCCTAGCTCCCAATTAAAAATTCATACAACACATACTAATTGAACATACTAACCATACTTATCATCATACTCAAGCAAATTATCAAGTTAATGTGCAATAAAACACTTCAAATCCTACTCTTGCACAAGTTGGCCAAAATTTACTTCTTAAATTCATACATACTTTCTTTCAATTTCTTAATTATTTGCTCATATTCAAGCTAAATTCCAAGGAATAAACAAGATTAGAAGGTTAATAGGCTCTAACCTTAGTAGGCAGAATTTTCTCTTAGTCAAACTTCAATTTTCCTTCACTTTCTTGGCAACCAATCACCTTAGTAAGGTTCTAGGGTAATTTATTGTAATACCCCTATGTTCGGTAGTGCGTTCTACTGTTCTGGTGACCAGTGTCTACCCGGACAGCTAGAATGCCTAGAACTACATTTAAATATTGATGAGCAGACATAAAATAATGAAATACAAGAAAATAAAATACAAGAAAAACAAAAGAAAAATAAAAGCAATGAAATGTAATCAAATTAAACGAGCCGAGAACCCTAGCGATGGGTGACCGCATCGGGAAGTTGCGGTGTGGACCGTTGACCAGCCCTAGACCGCGGGGAACCCTGGAAAATATTTTTAAGACTTAAATAGACATCTAATGAAGTATAAATATCATTAGAAATAAAAAAGACAAAAATTAATTAATTAGTACAAAGAAAAATGGGAAATCGAGAAACGATAAAACTCGGTGTTACTGAAAAATCGGGAATGTAACCTGAACAGGGGCATTGTGGTCATTTGACACCCCAAGTTGTCTTTTAACCTAAATGTCCATTAAAAATAAATGATGTTAAACTTGGAAAATGTCATAAAAAATTAAATTGATGGTACCTATTTCAAATAGCAAAAGATAGGGCCTTAATGTGGGAATATGGAAACTTTAGAATAAACAAATATTACAATCTTCACTTAGTGCTCCACTAACACCTAAAGTGGACATTTAATCAGCATATTTTGGACAGATTACTCATCTTCTTCAACCTCCCAAAAGCTAGCTGAAACCAAGAAAAAAGAAACCTCCATGGCCATCCATGGCCAAGCTTCCATTTCCCATGATCCAAGCCATTTTTCCACTTGATTCCTTCACTAAAGTTGTTCTACACAACTTAGGTAGTAGATAGGCAGTAAGAAAATCAAGTTTTGGTGAGGTTTTAAAGAGTTTCAAAAGTGGTAAGTATGTATTTTTTATGCTTGTTTCATTAAACTTTGTATGGATGTTATGGGTAGTTGAATTGTGGAAGGATTTTTGAAGTTTGATGAGTTAAGGGAGAGGTACATTTTTGGCAGCCATGGAACTTCAATAAGGGCAGTTTATCTTTGCATATAAATGGTAGATTAAAGTGTTGATATAAGTGTTTATGTGTGTAGGAATAAATTGGATAATGTATACTAAATGTGTGTGTGATTGTACACTTGATTTTGGAAGCTTGGAAGCTAATTGGAGAGATGTACAATTCTGCAACTTTGATGTGTAGACTAAAATGTGTTGTTTCATGGTTTGGTTTATGGAATTATATTGTTGAATTATAGTGCTTGTTATGGCAGCATGTATATGTGTATAGAGGTTTGAGTTTGGACATGTAAATGAGCTTGTCATGTGGTTAAATTGTTTGTAATTTGGACTTTGAAAATTCTAGACTATAATGTGCATATTGAGTGTGGTTATAAGCTGACAAAATGACAAAAAATTAGTTGCTAAATGTGTTTATGTTATGATACAAACCAGAATTGGCATGGATGTGTAACTTGGTAAGTGTTAAATGTGTAATTGATGAGTGATGAACAATGTGCAATAGGGCAGTGTAGGTTTTGGCTTAGAACCTTAAGTGTGTGACTTCAATTGGTATGAGACCAATTGGAGGTGAAATTAGGCACAAAATGTTCCAACTTTCATGAAGGAAGCTTACCAAAATTCTGCTTAGAAGGTGACTTGAAAAATGACCAAATCTGGATTAGTGCTTTGAAAACCTGAAAATTAACTATTTGGGCAGCAGTTAGTGTTTTGGCCATAACTCACTCAAAACAAGTCCAATTGACCTGAAATTTTTACCATAAATATTGAGACATATATCTACAATTCTTATGAAGACACCAAAGCCCAGAAATGACCATAAGCAAGTCAAATAGCTTGCACAAGTTTAGGTCCAAAAACTGGCCGAACCAAAAGTGACCTAAAAATGACCATTTTGATGCATTCTGACCAGCATTGGTAAATTGACCATAACTTAGTCTAAATAACTCAAAATGACCTCAAATTTTTCCTCGCGTGCAATAAGACATAGACCTATAAGTTTATAGTTTTGACCAAAACCCGAAAACTGAGGGAACTAGGTCATCCGGCTAAATTAGTATACTAGAATCAGGCAAATTGCAATAAAATGCAACATACATGAGAATGAATTGAGTAACATGTACCAACACTAAAAGGCTATCAAATGTGACATATTGGTAACATTAAGACCTAATTCACCTAGACTGCATCGAGGGTCAACATCTTAGGTTGACTAAGGAAATAATAGTATTCAATAAATTAATTATTAAGCATTATCGTTAGAGACAGTTTAAATGAGTACTGAAACACTTCAAATTGTGTGTTTCAGTTAGCAAAGACTCAGGGAAGGGGAAGGAAACACTGAGTCAGAGCCAAGAGACAGTTATCAGAGATTTGTGCACAATTAGTTTTTTAACTGATTTTGTTCTGAATATTTCATATGTTTAAATGACATATTTTTTTTATGTATTATGTTTAACAAGCATTAGATTTAATTCAATGATTATTGAAATTGCTATAATATGTATGAATTTAGCTTTGTGAAATGTTATTTCCACAAGTATTAAGCATTTTTGTGAATTGAATAAATTATGCTTTGGAAAATTGTGATAGAATATGTTTTGAATTGTGATGGGCAATTTGCATGGAAAAATGCAAATGTATGATTTGAATTGTGATGAGCATAAAAATTATTGAATATTGAAATTGACTTTGAATCGAATTGTATTGTGATTTATGCTCACTAAAAGGATTGTGATATTGTTTTATATCTCACTATAGATGCTTGACTAGGTTATTACCCGTCTCTCTCATTTGTTGAGAAGACAATGGAGTTAGTTGTGTTTTGATTACCATGGTACGTGCACAGGCTTAGATTCTCCTCTTATTAGAGGTTAGATATAAGTTTTTTGTTTTTTTTTTATATATTATGGCCCTTTCGGAAGATTCATTATTGTGGTGTGTACTGTGCATGATGATTCGCCCTCCCCGACCATAGGGAGTTAGAATCTGATTCGACCTCCCCGACCATAGGGAGTTAGAATCACCTCGAAGATGGCCCTTTCGGATTAGTCTTGCATAGTTAGTGAGATGCAGAATAGTTTTTGAGATACAAAATGATTTTTGAGGTACAGAATGGTTTTTGAGATACAGAATATTTTTAAATAGTAAAGAATTGTGATTTCAATTATGATTTATGTATAATTGATTTTGTTGGAATTACCTTCAATGGTTAGTTATGATTTGATAAATTGAATTTCGTGATCAAAGTCATTTTATACAAATGATTTATATTATTGGCAGTGAATATTTTGAGTTTTGGAATTTGATGAATATTCAGATTTCCAAATTATTTGCTGTAAATTTTATCAATGTATATTGTACTATATTTTAAATTATAGTTGTGCGTCACTGAGTTCACCACTTAGCGATAGCTTTGTATGCTATCGCAGGTGAAAAGAGCATAGAGCAATTGAATAAGCTTCTTTGAAGAGACATTCAGATCAGCTCCAAGTATACCCATGTACATAGGTTTTGATGTATGCATGTAATAATATGTATGTAAATTATTTGAGTAGTTGTATAAAAACTCTTGTAAAATATTTTGGTCTGTAATTAAATGTAAATTATTGTAAATGTAAATTTGATATTTCATTTACTTGAATAGTTTTGTAATATAAATTTTGAGTCTTGTAATTAATGAAATGTTTCTTTATGATGAGATTGGTTTGAAAATGAATTGATTGTTTATTGAGATTTGAATTGTGAGTTGAAATGAAGTTATTGGAGTTGTATTTGAGAAAATATACTAGGAGTATTTTCTTTTACAGGATTGAAGAACTATTTTCTCAAAATACAGCGGGCACTTTGCCGAAATTTTTAAAAATTTTATAACACCAGATTTTAATCGATGATTTAAATTTCATGAAAATTATTTTAAAATCCCTTGTAGTATATCTAATGGGTTATCGGTAGGCAAAGTATGGTAATTCAGTAGGTGTACTACGAGATTATGTTACATCTTACAGGGGAGTAGGGTGTGACATTTATAGTGTTTGGACTTAGGGCAAATATGGTGAAAAAGGCAAGAAATCAAACTAAGAAGGA
Organism: Hevea brasiliensis; assembly: GCF_030052815.1. Taxonomy (NCBI): domain Eukaryota; kingdom Viridiplantae; phylum Streptophyta; class Magnoliopsida; order Malpighiales; family Euphorbiaceae; genus Hevea; species Hevea brasiliensis. The sequence goes on along the minus strand of NC_079503.1, from coordinate 56,908,866 downwards.
GTAAAAATGGAGAATGGCTATGGAGGAGTTCTCGGCCAAGAAGGAAAAAATGGAGAAGATGATGATTTCTTTCATTCTTTTAGTCATTTTGTCTCTTTTATAATTGTTTGTCTAATTTCTATTGGTTGGAAAATTTTATTTGCATCATTCTTATGTCATAATTAGCTTTTTTTAATTTCATTTTATTTTGTTTTTCTTTTTTTCTTTCTTTTACTCATTTTTAAATAAATTTTCATTTATATTTATTCATATTTTATGTCATGAACCTCACTTACTTAAATGGACAAGTTGGCCAAAAATCATCTCTAAATTTGAAATGACCAAAATGCCCTTCATTTTGTTTAATGAGCTAAAATTATCTATACCAATTAACTAAATTTTTCTTATGTTTTCTTAGCAATCTATTGTCATCTAAGCCTCCATAATCCTTTAATGGAGTCTCCAAAATTATTTCACAAAGTTTCCCCATAGGTCTAGGGTCGCTAACTGTCTTTACAATCACTTCCCGTTAGGGTTACCCATCGTTGGAGCTTCGACTCATTTAACCTTAGTGCATTTCATTGGTTAAATTTTTCCTTAATTTTTCTTGTCATTATTTAAACTATTTATGACTCCTCACTCTAGTTTAAATATAGTTCCAAATATTCTAGCTGTCCGGACAGATATTAGTTATCAAAACAGTAGAATGTACGGACTACCTAAAGTAAGGATGTCATAGTGAGGGCGTTACAATTCTTCCCCTCTTAATATAAATTTCGTCCTCAATATTTACCTAGTTCAAATAACTATGGATATTGTTGTGTCATAATCTCTTTGCTCTCTCATGTCGCTTCCTCCATTTGGTGGCTTCTCTAAAGCACTTTCACTAATGGAATTCTTTTATTCCTTAGTTCCTTGATTTCTCGCGCTAAGATCTTTACTAGTTCCTCTTCAGATGTTAAATTAGGTTGTATATCAATGGTCTCCACCGATAAGACATGTGAGGGATCTGATCTGTATCTCCTTAGCATCGAGACATGAAATACATTGTGAATGTGACACCCCTTACCCGTCTATAGTGTAGCCGAGCAAGATATGTCACACTCGGTGCCAGAGCACCCTATCTTATCTTACTTTATTCTTTTAATAATTTATTCTCGTTATATTTTAATATCAATTATTTTTCTAAGGAGAAAACCAGTGGAGTTTCCCCTGTTTTATTTACCATTTGGCGTATTTCACTATTCACTTGCTTGAAATTTTCAATAATATTTTACAATAAAAATCTCGTCATTTAGAATATCATCCATATATTTCAATTCTGTATTCAAATCTATACACTTTTCATTCATACTCAATTTATATGTAAAAATTTTCAAATTATATAAATTTACATGATTTATGAACTAAGTACACAAGATCATAATTTACATCATATACAAATTAATTTTAGATAAAATAGTCAATTTACTAATTTACAACTTATGCACATTAATTACAATTTTCTAGTTTACATTACAACATAAGAAATATTTATAATATACAAAATACATAAAGTGACTTATATGGGCCCTATCTACATATATTGCTGAGGATGTGACAACCTTGAATACTCTGCAGATCAGAATTCCAAAATCCTAGTCTAATATCTACTGGGCTTTATCTTCAGTACCTACGCAAGGAAACAAATCCATCGCGCTAAGCATTGCTGCTTAGTGGTGCGATAATATAACAAAGAAAATAATATATAAATAAAGAAAGAAATGGATTATACTTTGGATACTTTGAAATTTAATTTAATTTAATATAATACTTCTAGTATCAACTATCTTTCATTCTAATTTCTATCTTTTGTTCTAATTTATTCCTCTTAAGAAGCAATTTATTCCTAAATTCATAATAGTAATATACTTATATCTCTTTTTGCAAATCTTTTTATCATTTCATTCAATACTTTCTAGGTATCATTTCATTCAATACTTTCTAGGTTATCATAGATTATTTCATAATAATTAAATTTTCACATCGTTCCAATTCATTTCAGTTCTTTCTACTAAATAACTAATCTAATTTATTTTAAATATTCTTATTCTTTTATTTAATTGCTAATATTTTCAGTTGCTATTATTCTTAACTCATTTCAATAAATTTTACTACCCAAGTAACCTATGACAGGCTGACTAAACTGGATAACGGATCATTGGCACTGGACACCGCGGTGCCTTGGGCCATCATACCATGGGACGTGAAATGCGGAATGTCAACCACGTATACAGTCAGAATGACGAAAAAGCCATGATAACATATCAGTATGGCTAAAAGCCAAGATAACATATAATCGGGCATAAAATCTATGAGTGCGGGCATAAAGCAATGAATACAGGTATAAAGCCTTACACAGTACTGCTAAAACAATACCCTATTGTCATGCCAATCTATCCAATTTGACACATGTGTCTAGGCAATACAAGGGCACATAATCTTATTGAATGTTAATAAATTGTGTTTATGACTTCATTATTTCATGACAAATTCCAATTATAATTTATAACATTTCAATTTTATTCCTAACAGAAGTATAAATTTTTAAAGTACATTTCAACATAAATTTTGTCTTCATCATAATTCATATATTTATTCATTATATCATTCGGGTTGATCACAATTGACAACAATGGTTCCCATAAACCATTGTACTCAAAGTACTTTTCCTTTCTATAATAATGAGAACTAATGTCTCATGCTTACATTCAATTGATTCATATATTCAATTCACTTATTATATAAATTATCATTCATATTTCAAGTAATTCATGAACATTTCATGGATTTTAAATTTAACTAAATTTTCCTTAAACCCTAGAGTCACTCAACTTCAAGAATTTAAATTCATTAATCACATTATCTATATTAACCATCCTAATAGTTTTTCTAATTTAGTATACCATTTTCTATATCATTGGGGTTACTATTCACTTGACCATTTCCCTTCAAAGGTTGACTTTCTCATACATAATAGTTACATAGGTTCTAACCACATGAAATTACCACAATTTGGTTCACAAAAGTGTTGGCATTGGTTGCCAATCAATACTTCAAACCAATAGGAAATAAATCAAAATTTTCAATTTTGGGTGCTAGAGTTTACTATTCCATTAGGCAAATCTACAGTGAGAATTTGCAAACTTTTCTTCATCAAAGTTGTTCCTTTATGTGTCTTTTTTAATTCTCTTTTTGAATCACTCTATTTGAAGTTTTGTAGCTCAAGTTATGGCCATTTTACCATAACTGGCTGGATTGACTAGTACCCAGAATTCTAGGCAGAATTGATTCTGTTAGATTTGATATCCTGAATTTGGTGGACAATTCCATTAAGTTATGTAATACCCCTATTTGCATAGCATGGTATATTTCACTATTTTCGGTGACCGGTGTCGGTCTGGACAATTAAGAGAAGTAGAACCACATCTAAGACACCTAGAGAAGCCCTGAACACAAATAATTAGTAATTGTCAATTAGTTAAATATAAATAAGAAAAATAGAACACAAGAAGTTAAATGAGCCGAGAGTCACAGCGATGGGTGACCTTCTCGGGAAGGACTGCGAGGTCGATTTAAACTCGAATTTCAAACCGTAAAATGTGACGCCGCGGTCCTTGGGACTATTGCGAACACAATGGAAAAGAGAAAATCACATAAAAGAATTGTTAAGCAGGTCAAATAATTTGGTCAGGGATTCGAAAGAAATATTGAATTAATTGCAAACCGGATCAAACTGGCGAGGGGCAATTTGGTCAATTCACCCCTAGTGCTGACTCCTGACCTAAATGTCTAATAAAATCAGATAAAAGAAAATTTTAGGATCAAGAATTAAATTAACGAACTAAGGAAAAATAAATGAAAAAAAAAGTTAAGGAAAAAGAAAAAGTTGAAAAAAAAAAGTTACTTACATCATGCATGACATCATGCATGATGCAATAAACTTAATAATTAAAAATTGAAACTATAGGATAATTGTGTATTAATTAAGACTTTAAAATGCATAAAAAGAAAAGAAAAATATTATTTTTGTCTTCTCCATTAGCTTGGCCGGCTCCTCTCTCCCAAATTCACCATTGAAAAACTCCATTAAAGCTTGGTTTCAAGCTTGATTTCCATGCACATACCTCTAATTTCTCCCAAATTTCTTCATAAAATCTTGCTAACTCAAGTAGAAAAAAAGATTGGAGGACAAAGAAAAGGAAGGAATTGAAGATTTGGAAAATTTGGGAGTTAGAGTGAGGTTAGTAATCTAAACTTGAATATTTTAGTTAAATGTTTATGTTCTTAGTTTAATTAACTTAGAAATATACTTAAAATTAAAAGAAAACTATCCTTAGGGGACCAAATAGAAATTTGGCTAGCAGTAGGTTAGGGCTTGAAATGAGTGAATTTGATGCATTTGAATGGTTGTTTAGGTTAAATTATGTATGTAGACTATGGATAGGTGTTTAGAATGCATTAGATTTGAATTTTATGAAAATTAGGGTTTTGGCATCTAGGGTTTGGGAGAGAAAAATGTGAGAAGTAGCCAAATGATGTATTTGACCTTGCTTGAATTGAAAAATGGTCATGTATGACAAATTGTGGTGTGTAGGAAGTGTTGGAATTAAGTTTGAATTCGGATTGGTAATGGTCATTCTGCAGGTAGCATGACCAAGGTCCCTTTTAAGGAATCAAAACTAAAAATTTACCAACTCAATTGGTGTGAGGCCAATTGAGAATGAAACTATACACAAAATGGCACATTTTTCATTTAGGAATCATGCCCAGAAAGTGACTATAGCATAGTGAATAAATTGGCCAAATCTGGATTAGGCAAACTGACCTGTACAAAAATGACTAAATGAATAGTGTTTGTTCATTTGGCCATAACTTGAGCTAGGTAAGTCCAAATGACCTGAAATTTTACCAGTAGAAAGCTGAGACATAGCCCTACAACTTTCATGAGGAACACAAGTCCAAATTATGCCCTTAACCAGGTCATTTAGCCACCCAAATTTAGTGACCTAAAATTACCAGAACCAAGTTGGTGCCCAGAAAATTTGGGTTAGACTAATCTGGCCAGCCATGTTCAAATGGCTAAAACTTGAGCTAAAAAACTCCAAATGGAGTGATTCAAAAAGAGAAATAAAGTTAAGACAATAAGGAATAACTTCTATAAAGAAAATTTAGCCAAATTCTAACAGTAACATGACTAATGGAATAGTGCAAAACAGGACACCAAAATTGAAAATTTGAAATTTGTGCCTAAAAGACTTAAGATTTCAGAAAACAACCAAAACCAACAAATTAGGTAACAAAAATATGGTATGTGGGTGAAATTATAATTCCCATACCTATTAAGCATTAGAAAGTCAACAAATTGACTTAAATAGTGCCGTGAATAGTAACCCCGAAATAAAAATTTTAAAGAACGATAAGTTTAGCATATTAAAGCTAGGTATAAGTAGATTTGAATTTATTTTTGGATTTATGATAAGTTATGATACTAAAACACTATGAAACTGTGTGTTTTAGTGGAAAAGAATACCGGGAAAGAACCTGAGGCATCGAGTCAAGGCCAAGAGGTGACTCGCATAAGGTTTGTGCACAACATAGAATTTTCTCTAAATTTTCTTCTGCAAATTGTTTTGAATGAATTGTGATATTAAATTGTGACTTAATTGTATTGAAATGTTTATTATGCTTTTGACTTAATTTGTTGAAAGTTTACTTGTATGTGTTTGAAATGGCAATAAATATTTGATAAATTGTTAAGATAGTTTTGAAACCACAGTGTCATGACCATATATTTGAATACCTCACTAGCATGACTAGTGGGGAAATCAGTTTTGAATTTTGATTCCTTATCTGGCTGAAGTGTTGAGGTGTGTGCCAGTAGAAGGAGAAATTGAATGGATATCCATATATTTGAGCTAGCTAGCCTTGTGATGTGACTTCTCATAAGCCTCTGGCTATTGAGATGATTATTGTTTCGAATGGCATGATATAACTGTGTGTTTTTATGAAATTTGTTTTAAGACTTTCGAAATGAAATTGTTTGGATTAAAAGCTTATAAATCATGTTTGTATTTATTTCACATATTCAGTTCAGTTTTTGAATAAATATAATTTAAATTCTGCATAAATATTATTTTAGTATGTTGTGCACCACCGAGTCATAGTACTCAGCGATGGCTGTTATTGTTGCCGCAGACATTGAGACTAGAAGAGCAGCAGAGCGAGCTGCTAAGGATTGTGGAGCCATCTTCCCTGAAGTTCTATCGAGTATATTTTATACCCTGATTGTAATAATTATTTTGATGTATGTAAATGTATGTACAAGTAGAACTGGTCATGAGCAGTTGTATAAAGTTTGTAATAATATTAGTTTGGATTTTTCTAATGTAAATTCTGGTTGGATGAATGTAATTTGTTTTGACTTTAGTGAAAAAAAATGAATGAAAGTATTTTATTTTAATTTGAATGAAATTACTTAGTATTATTTTGGATAAAATTGAATTGGAAATTATTAATTTGAATTTTGGAATTTGAGAAATGATGTTGAAATTTGTTGTGGTGGATGTTGAAGTTGTTGAGTTGAGGAGATAAATCATTGGAAGTGTTTTTTTCAAGTATTTGAAGAACTGTTTTATCAAAATACAGATGGCACTCTGTTGAAATTTTTCTAAAATTTGCAGAAAAATAAAAAGGGACAAAAATTTTAACTAGTTTTCAAACTCTAAGAAAATGTCTTAACACCTATTAGAAAATACTCACCACTTCTAAAAAGTAAGAAAATAGTTTTAAAATCCCTTATAAGGTACTTAATGAGTTATCGGTAGGTGAAGTTTGGTAGTTCATTAGGTATTCTACGGGATCATGTTATGCCTTACAGAGGGGTAAGATGTGACATGTTTTAGTGTTATAAGAGCAAAATTTTTAAAGTATGTTTTAACTTGTGAATTTGTGTCTTTTCTTTGTTAAGTATAACTGCTCAATGTCTTTATTTGTTACATATAGTGCATTACATCATAAATATGAACTAACGGAGGGAATCTTCTTGTGTTATTTGTTCAAGAGATATCATACTCTAGACTGATATGAAAGAAGGGGATCGCTTAGTTGAGCAATTGGTTGAAACTGAGGCACAAGGAGAAGCCCCAACTCTACAAAATGTCATTGGGTTAGTGGCACCAGCCTCACAAATGCCGCAGTTTCCTGCACAGTTCGCATAGCAGATGGCGGTAATGTTTCAATAAATGGCTGGGGGTATGCCTGCTCAAGCTCCACCCCAGACTACTGTGGTGCAACCTCAAGCTCCAGTCAGACAGTATGACAAGCTGTTGAAGTATGGGGCCATGGAATTTAAGGGTACAGTAAACCCACTAGAGGCAGAGCAATGGCTGGAAAGAATGGACAGAGTATTCATGAAATTGCACTACCAAGATGAGCTGAAATTTGAATATTTGGTATCTTTGCTATAAGGGGATGCTTATGATTGGTGGAAGACCATCCCCCATAGCTTGGCTGAACCACCAGTACTGACCTGGGATGACTTCATCAGAGAGTTTAGACAGAAATACGTCCTAGATGCATATGTGGATCAGAAACTATAAGAATTTATGAGTTTGAAGCAAGGCAACAGAACAGTGGCAGAATATGAGAGGGAGTTCTCCTGCTTAAGCCACTATACTGGGAGTCTCCTTTCTACTAGCAAGGAAAGGTGCAAGAGATTTGAGACTGGTTTAAAACCCAGTTTGAGGATGCAAGTAGTGGGATTCAGACACAGTAACTTCTCATTTGAGTTGGAAAGAGCTAAATCAGAAGCGACCCCAGAAAAAGAATAATTAGAGAAGACTGAGAAATCAGAAAAAGAAAAAGGTGAAAAATCAGTTGAAAAAAGTCCCAATGGTACATCAGGAAAAAAGAAGAAATTTGGGGGACCTAGCAGAGATTGAGGTGGAAGGTTTGGAAAGGGTAGATTCTCTAAATAGAGACCCCCTATATCTGGTCAATAGTCGACCAGGGGTTCACATCCTACCCACCCCTGTGAGACTTGTGGCAAGATTCATGGGAGAGAATGTGTTAGTAGTATGCGCTAGAGCATATCATTTAGTATGTATCTTGTACATGTTTTTATTAATAAAAAGCATTTCCACTTTTCCGTTTATATAATATATTTATGTGTAATAGAAAAGGTCCATTGATATTTGTTAGAAATTCTATTCTTAAGTTGTTAAGAATATGAGTGACAGTATTTCTAGTACAAAGTATCAAAATAGGTTCACAATCGATGATACTTCACAATAAGGACATAACTTATCCAAAAAGATTGTATTCATATTTATTCCCAAGTTATTTATATGAGATATAAATAAGGTGGAATGGTGAGTCTCATGCCATATGAAAAACATGATAGGCACTTATACATGATAAGTAGGTCGAACCAGTGACATTTATGATAAACACATAGAGTTTACTCTTGTCAATGTATTGTTATAAATCATATCAGTGCATATAATCTTTAGACCTGAGATAGCACAGTTACCTTGTATATAGGTGGTTTGAATTTGATACTGCTTTCATACTTGTACTGTGTATGGGTATATGGGCATGTGTTGGCTCCTACTAGTTATATATGGAGGTAGGTGTTGATCAAGATGGAATCTATTCCTCTAAGTAAATAGGGATAAAATCCTATGTTCATTTAATTGTTCTTGATGTTTCAAGTTCCTCGCTAGGACAGATAGATTTAATCAGAAAAGAGTTTCTGATGAGAAAATCTTTTAATCAAGAACTGAAATTAAAAGAGAGCATAATATTTATAGCAAATGGAGTTTGACATAAACCATGACTCTAGCTTGAGTTGGAATTTTGTAACAGAGAGATTCTAGTGCATGGTAACATATGATTATATGTTCATTTAAGGTAAACCTTATTACTGATTGGGTGGTCATGGCATGCTATGCTAGGTGTTAACCATGGTCTATGAGGTGCATAAAATGGTTTAGAGAAATCATTTATGGTAAGAAAGAGTTCTGATGATATTAAGAGTTGATATCATATCTCATTGCCAATTAGTGATGAGCCTAGTAAGTCACATACATACACAAGTAATCACCAAATTAAATATGATTTAATTAATTAATTAAATAGTTTAATTGATTAATTAAATAGATTTGGTTTGCAATTAGATTGCAAAGTCCCTAGCATGACTTGAAACCAAATCTAGATTATTGAATGTATAGTATAAGTTAAATTTATATTTAAAGTGTTTCAATATGAATTTAATTAATGAGAAATTAATTAATAAAGATTAATTAATTGATTTATATTTAATATAAATTAATTAGAAGAAGAGAAATATTTATTTTGGGTTGAGAACTCAAAATTAAGACACAGGGGTATTTTGGTCATTTTACAAGGTGACATGTGGCACCATGAGATGGTGACACATAGCACTACACATAAGCTTGCCAAATGTCTTTTAATCATGTAAGATGATTAAAATTAAGATTAAATATAGGTTTGACACTTGGCACAATGTGATTGGGTCAATTAAACATAGAGCCAATCAAAAAGTGACATGTGGCAAGGGTTTTAAGTGGTGACCTAGCTATATAAGTGTAAGGATGAAAGAACAAAACACAACCAGCTGCTGCCCCCCTTTGTGCCGCTACCCTTGAGGCTGCCATTCTCTCTTCTTCTTCATCTCTCATCAATTCCAAGAGATTAGCAAACAATCTCTTGAACTAAAAATACTAGAAATTGTTTCTAGTGTCCTGTTTACATCTTTAATCTCTTAAAAGGCAAAACTTGATTTTCTAATTAATAGAAAAAGATTTAGAAGCTATTCAAGGGCTGCCATAGGTGATCTTGGTGTGGACAAGCTAGAGGGACAATGTCTGGTGTCCTAAAGACTCATCCCAAAGGTGCCAAACACACTGCAGTGCATCAAAAGGTTAGTGCACTTGTTCTTGATCTAATCTAGGGTTCTAAAATTAATCTGATTAATTCTAAAATCTTAAATGGCAAATACAGATCCAAAAACATATTAAAAGAGTTTTAATATGTTGTTTATCATTGAAATCAAATAGATAAAAATAAATCTTGCATGATGCATGTGACTCTAGATGAAAATTTTTGAATTCAATGATATAAACTTGTGTTTTTCATGCTTCCGCTCCTTCAATTGGTATCAGAGCCACTATATTTGCCATTTAGATTATTCAATATGAGATTTGATTGTGTGATTTGATCAAAAGTTGATCAATTCATTGCTGGTTGGAATGAACAAGGTGGCGGCATTGTGGAGTGCACCATGGGTGCGCATGGTTTGGCTCCTCCCATGGTGTGTGCAAGGTTTGGCTTTTTAATTTGCAATTGTTGTATGATCTAAAAGCTCATCCTATGTCTAATTAAATTGTTTAATTAGAGTTTTAATCACACAATTAAATTTTGATTCAAATTAAAATTTTAAAAATTGTTTGAATGTGATTCAAATCTGAATTTTAAAAGTTGTTTGAATGTGATTCAAATCTGAATTTTTAAAGTTGTTTGAATCATAATCAAATCTGAATTTTTAAAGTTGTTTGAATAATATTCAAATCTAAAGTTTTAAAAATTGTTTGAATGTGATTCAAATCTGAATTTTTAAGGTTGCTTGAATGTAATTCAAATCCGAATTTTTAAATTTGTTTGAATGTGATTCAAATCTGAATTTTTAAATTTGTTTGAATCATATTCAAATCTGGATTTTTAAGTTGAATATGAGATATTCAATTTAATTTAAGTATGTATATTTTATTTAATTGTTAAATAGTGATATGCATGATGGATGATCATGGACTATAAAGACCAATGTGATTGGATTTATTTCTTTTATGTTACTTTGGGATTGTAAATTAATTAATTTATTTTAATTTTATTTTGGGCATGTATTATTAAGGTTGTAATAGTTTTGGGTTGTAATTTCATTTATTTAAGTTTTTGTAAATTCTCCTTGGTATGCCAAGGATTACTATGTAATTGGATTGCAAGAAGATCAAGGAGGTCAAGAGTATTGGTGGGACCAGTGAGAGGAATTCAAGATCAAGTGTTGATTATGTACTCCTTCAGCAACTCTTGTAAAATGAGTGAATGAAATGCACCTAGGAATACCCTGATTTAATTCTTGGTGGCTCATAATTGAATCTCTTAGAAAGTCCATTATCATACCATAGTTACTGTTTATCCATGAATGCATGAGATGTATGTGAATGTATGCAAGTATATGATATATGCATGCTAAATGGATATTGTGCAAAGTGAGACCTTAATAGTAATTAGGATGACCATAAAATCTTTCAAACAAATGATTAAGTTGGAAATGTTATAATTAAAGTAATTATAACATGGGCCCTCTATTGAGGTATTATTTTAAGAAATTTTAAATACTTGCATAAGATGCAATTAATTTAAGAGATTTTCCTAAGAATAATTGTTAAGCATGAGATATTGTAAATATGTAAATGGTTTGGTGGCCAATATTGGATATACCTAAGGACATTAAAATTATTTGCATAATTACAAGCTCAATGGGATCAACTTAACTAATGCAAGATAAGTCAATAATGGATGTACCTGAGATTTTGAGCATTAGGGGCTAGGTAAAGGATTGAACCTCACATGAAGTGTGATGGGCAAGGAGTTGCTCACTTATAGTTTATTGTAATTCCAATAATGGATGTACCTGAGGATGATCAATAGAATTATAAGAATTCAATCACCCACTAGAAATCCATCCAACTAGGATTTCCGTTTTCTACTTTGGAAGTGTAGGATTCGCTAAGTTAGTGAGAGGACTAATTTGATTAAAAGACCATAATCATTTTGGTTAATTACATGATACATTTACTAATTAATCTGGTTATTTTCTACAGTTAATTTTCTGATAATAATGAGCACTGAACAATCACCACCATCCAATATCCTTGCAAGCATACTTGATCGCAATAGGTTGACAGGACCTAATCTGTCTGATTAGCTAAGAAATTTGAAACTTATCCTGAACCTTGAACATATAGGATATATTCTAGACTCAAATGTTCCTGGTCCCTTATCTCTAGAGGCCACTCAAGAGGAACATGAAACTTTGAACAAGTGGAAGGAGCATGATATGAGAGCGAAGTATTACATGTTTGCTTCCATGAGTAATGAGTTACAGAAGCAGCATGTGAACATGCAGAGTGCGAGTGAGATCCTTCTTCACCTACAAGAGTTGTATGCTGAGCACAGTAGGAATGCTAGGTATGAGATATCTAGGCAGCTATTCCGCATGAGGATGTCTGAGGGACAGAATGTTGGCGATCATGTCCACAAGATGTTTTGGCTAATTGAGCAGTTGGAACATCTTGACTTTAACATGGATTTCTAACTGTAGACGGATTTGATCCTTCAGTCCCTTCCTGAGACTTTTGGGAATTTTGTGACAAATTTCTTGTAACACCCCTCATTCGACTACAGTGTAGTCGAGCAAGACATGCTACATTCGGTGCCAGAGCACCCTAACTTATCTTACTTTATTTCTTTAAAAATTTTGTTCTCGTTATATTTAATATCGATTATTTTTCGATGGAGAAACTAACGGAGTTTTCCCTATTTTATTAGCATTTGACGTATTTTACTATTCACCTATTTCAAAATTTCAATAATATTTTACAATAAAAATCTCATCAATTATTCTCATTATTTACATCTCATTCATATATCTCAATTTCATATTCATTTCCATGCATTTCCATTCATGCATAATTTATACATATAAGTTCTTAAGTTTCATTAATTTACATGATTTACAGACTGATTACATAAATTCATAATTTACATGATCTACAAATTAATTACAGTTCCATAATCTATATTTCAACCTACAATTCATAGTTTATGTTATGGAAAGTCAATCACTATATTATTTCTTTGTATATTCTGTATTCTGTATTCCTATTTAGGATTTCTTATTTAGGATTTCTTCCTAATTAGTAGAACATAATTATAGGAATCAATTGTATATATATACCCATGTACAGATTAATTGAAATTAAAGAGAATCACCTCGTTCTACATGGTATCAGAGCAGGTCATCTATCTAGGGTGACTATTTGTACTCACCGCTTGCTCAGGAGAGACCTTAGCCGCCGACTGGCCGTTTCGACTTCGATCAACATCGTCGGCATCACCTCAACCCCCTCATTCTACCACTGTGTGCGGTTACCTGATCCAGTATACCATTAAAGGACTTCTAAGGTTTGGCTCTCAAATCCTATTTTGGTATTTGCTTGATTTGTGATTTTGAGTTATTTTGCTATTGTAAGCACTTTGGATTAGCATTTTGGTTAGTTTTCTTTGTCTCAATAAATGGCAGAAAATAAGAATGTTATTTTTGATGTGATTCCGGTGATGACTAAGATCACGGAACACAAACTTAATGGTTCGAATTACTTGGAGTGGAGTAAGACTGTTAGGGTCTGTTTGTGTAGCATTGATAAGGATGATTACCTTACTAAAGATCCACCTACGGATGATACACGATAAACTTGGCTAAGGGAGGATGCTCGGTTGTTTTTGCAGCTTCGAAACTCGATTCATAGTGAGGTAATTAGTTTAATTAATCACTGTAAATTTGTTAAGGAATTGATGGATTACTTAGATTTTCTGTATTCTAGTAAAGGGAATATGTCCCGTATTTATGATGTTTGTAAAGCATTCTACCGTGCTGAAAAAGAGGATAAGTCTCTCATGGCTTATTTTATGGATTTTAAACAGGTATATGAGGAACTTAAGGTATTGTTACCTTTTAATCTTGATGTGAAAGTTCAGCAGGCCCAACGGGAGCAACTGGCTGTTATGAGTTTTCTTGCAGGCCTCCCTTCAGAGTATGAGACTACTAAATCTCATATTCTCTCTAGTTCTGAGATTTCCTCTTTACATGAAACGTTCACACGGGTTCTTCGTACAAAGAGTGCCCAATCTTCACAGCCTGCCAGAAGTGCTCTTATTAGCCGTAATCCAAATAATACAATAGGAAGTAGAGGAGGAATTACAGGCAACGGAAGTAATCAGCATAATGGAGGGGCTAGTTTTAATCAGGACTCCAGAGGAGTCATTTGTTATTATTGCCATGAGCTTGGCTATACAAAATATAATTGTCTGCAACCTCAGAGGAAAAATCAGCGATCACAGATGGCAAATATGGTAGCAGAGGATTCTACAGTATCTTCCTTTGATAAAACTATTTTGGTATCTGCAGAGGATTTTTCACCGTTTTTCCAGTATCAGGCATCTTTAAAGCCTACTAGTTCCCCTGTCACTGCGATCACTGAGTCAGGTAAATCTACTACATGCCTTGTGTCTTCCTTATCCAAATGGGTTATTGATTCTGGTGCGACAGATCACATGACAGGTAATTCTAGTCTTCTATCTACTTTTCAATCTAATCTCACTCCTCTACTGTTACTTTAGCTGATGGTTCTACTTCTTGTGTCATGGGTTCTGGAACTGCGAACCCGACTTCGTCAATTTCTTTGTCATCTATTTTGTGTCTACCAAAATTCTCTTTTAATATACTTTCTGTTAGTAAACTTACTTGTACCTTAAATTGTTATGTTTCCTTTTTCCTTGACCAGTGTTTGTTTTAGGATCTTACGATGAAGCAGATTATTGGTAGAGGATGTGAGTTAGGTGGTCTCTACATTCTGGAAAATCATGTACCGCGGTCGCTTGTTTGCTCCAGTACCTTAACACCTCTTGAAGCTCATTATAGATTGGGTCATCCTTCTTTGTCAACCATGAAAAAGCTATGTCCTCAGTTTCAGTCTTTATCAGTACTAGAATGTGAGTCGTGCCAGTTTGCAAAACATCATCATTTGTCTTCTGTGTCTAAAGTCAATAAACGGACTTCATCCCCTTTTGAGTTAGTTCATTCTGGTGTTTGGGGCCTTTATTCTGTTAATTCTGAAACTGGATTTGGTTATTTTATTACTTTTATTGATGACTACTCTCGTGTTACCTGGTTATATTTAATGAAGAATCATTCTGAGTTGTTTTCTATCTTTTGTGCCTTTTGTAATGAAATCAAAACTCAATTTAATATTTCTGTGCACATATTAAGAAGTGATAATGCCAAAGAATATTTTTTAGCACAATTTCAGTCTTATATGACACAAAGTGGCATTCTTTATCAGTCTTCCTGTGTGGATACCCCATCCCAAAATGGCGTGGCCAAAAGAAAAAATCAGCATCTTCTTGAGGTAACTCGTGTTCTTCTTTTTCAGATGAAAGTTCCTAAACACTTTTAGGCGGATGCAGTTTCTACGGCATGTTTTTTTATCAATCATATGCCATCTTCTGTCCTTAATGGGGATATTCCTTATACTGCTTTGTTTCCTACAAAATCTTTATTCCCTGTATTTTTTGTTGTACCTGTTTTGTGTGTGATGTTCATCCACAGGTTACTAAATTGGATCCAAAGTCTCTCAAATGTGTTTTCCTTGGGTACTCCTGGCTGTAAAAAGGGTACCGCTGTTTCTCTCCTACTCTTAATCATTATCTTGTTTCTGCAGATGTCACATTTTTTGAGTCCACTCCATTTTTTCCTCAATCATCTGTGTATGAGAGTCAGGGGGAGGAGGATGATCTCTTAATATATACTGTCCAACCAATGTCTAGTCCTCTCCAACAGCCTATTCCTTCTGTCTCTAGACCTACTCGACCTCCCGTTGTTCATGTTTATTCCAGGAGATTGGAGATTACTAACTCAGATCCTCCACCAGCTACTTCTGTGGGAGTTCCTGTACCTCATACTAATCATGATTCTGATCTAGACTTACCCATTGCTCTTCGTAAAGGTAAATATTCATGTACTTACCCTACCTCTTCTTTTGTTTCTTATAATCAATTGTCTTCTTGTTCTTGGTGTTTTGTTACTTCTTTAGACTCTGTTCCTATCCCTAATACTGTTAGTGAGGCATTGTCTCATCCTGGCTGGTGTGCTGCTATGAAAGAGGAAATGGAGGCTTTAGATGCTAAAGGTACATGGGAACTGTTGCCTTTGCCCACTGGTAAGAAAGCTATTGGTTACAAATGGGTATTTATAGTAAAGGTAAATCTTAATGGTTCTGTGGCCAGGTTAAAAGCACGCCTTGTAGTAAAAGGATAAGCTCAGACATATGGGGTTGATTACTCTGACACTTTTTCTCCTGTAGCTAAACTTACTTCTGTTCGCTTGTTTATCCCTTTAGCAGCTACATATGATTGGCCCCTGCACCAATTAGATATCAAGAATGCTTTCCTTCATGGTGATCTTCAGGAGGAGGTGTATATGGAGCAACCACCTGAGTTTGTTGCTCAGGGGGAGTTGGGTAAAGTTTGTAGGCTTCAGAAGTCTCTTTATGGCTTGAACAAAGTCCTAGGGCCTGGTTTTGGAGATTCAGTGAAGCAGTACAGGAATTTGGAATGCAAAATAGTAAGTGTGATCACTCAGTATTTTATAGGCAATCTGAGGCTGGTCTAATTCTCCTGGGTAGTCTATGTGGATGACATTGTCATCATTGGGAGTGACTCTGTAGGTATTTCATTTCTTAAAACCTTCCTCCAAACCCAGTTTCGGACCAAAGACTTGGGATTGTTAAAGTATTTCTTGGGTATTAAAGTTATGAGAAGTAATAACGGTATTTTCTTGTCTTAAAGAAAATAAGTCCTCGATTTATTGACATAGACAGGAAAATTAGGTGCTAAGCCTTGTAGTGCACCAATGACTCCAAATTTACAACTATTAGCAGGGGAGAGTGAGTTATTTGAAGATCCAGAGAGATACAGGAGATTGGTAGGAAAATTGAACTACCTTACAATCACTCGTCCTGACATTGCTTATGCCGTTAGTGTGATAAGTTAGTTTATGTCTTCCCCAACTGTTACTCATTGGGAAGCCTTGGGACAAATCTTGTGTTATCTGAAGGGCACTCCAGGAAGAGGTGTGTTATATGGTAATCATGGGCATTTGAATGTTGAATGTTTTTCAGATGTTGACTGGGCTGGATCTAAGGTTGATAGGAGGTCAACTACTGGATATTGCATTTTTGTTGGAGGAAATTTGGTATCTTAGAGAAGCAAGAAGCAGAGTGTAGTTTCTCGATCTAGTGCTGAATCCCAATACAAAGCCATGGCACAATCAGTATGTGAGGTAATGTGGATACTTCAATTACTAGATGAGACAGGTTTTAAGACCTGCCTGCCTGTGAAATTGTGGTGTGATAATCAAGCTGCTCTCCATATTGCTTCTAATCCGGTGTTTCATGAGTGGACCAAACATATTGACATTGATTGTCACTCTGTTCGTGAAAAGATTCAACAACAGATCATCTCAATAGAACACATCAAAACTGAAGAGCAGTTAGGAGATATTTTCACAAAAGCTTTAAATGAAGCTAGGATTGACTACATTTGTAACAAGTTTGGCATGATTAACATCTATGCTCCAACTTTAGGGGGAGTGTTATGGAAAGTCAATCACTATATTATTTCTTTGTATATTCTGTATTCTGTATTCCTATTTAGGATTTCTTATTTAGGATTTCTTCCTAATTAGTAGAACACAATTATAGGAATCAATTGTATATATATATATATACCCATGTACAGATTAATTGAAATTAAGGAGAATCATCTCATTCTAAAGTTTACATTACAAATAATAACTAATTATAATATACAAAATACATAATATGATCTATATGGGCCCTATCTACATGCATTGCTGAGGAGGTGATAACCTTGAACACTTTGCAAATCAGAACTCTAAAATCTCTGTTTAGTATTCGCTGGGATTTAACTTCAGTACCTATGTGAGGAAACAAATCCATTGCGCTAAGCATTGCTGCTTAGTGGTGCAATAATATAATAGGAAATAATGTATACAAATAAAAATAATTGGAGCATATTTTCTATACTCAAGAATTTTACTGAGTTCATATGAAATTTGCCATATAGTATATTTTTCGTCATTTATGTTGCTCTCTAGAATCTCTTTTATCATAAGTTTACTATAATCATTTAAATAATGTAGAAATAAATCTAAAATTTATACTTATAGTTATATTCTTATGAAAGTCATATTTGTAATATTATTTAAGTTATAATTCTTCTACTAGTCTTTTTATCACTTCCTTGATATTTTCTAAGTTTTTTACAATCATTTCGTAATATTTAAAATTTTTAGAACTAGTTTAATTTACTTTAAATCATTCTAAGGAACAAATTTTTGGAGTTAATCTAATTTATTTCAGAACTTCTTCTCATTTATTTACTTTCTAGCATTTTTAATTGCTAATATTCATAACTTATTTTAATAAATTAGATTGCCCAAGTAACCTACGACAGGCTGACTAAACTGGATAACAGGTCGTTGGCACTGGACACCGCGGTGCCTTGGGCCGTCATACCACGAGACGCAAAACATCAACCACGTATGCAGTCAGTATGGCTACAAAGCCATTATAACACATAATCGGGCATAAAGCCATGAATGCGGGTATAAAGCCATGAATACGGGCATAAAACCATGAATACAGGCATAAAGCCTTTCGTAGTACTGCTAAAACAATACCCTATTGGCATGCCAAACTATCCAATCTGAGACACATGTTTAGGCAATACAAGGGCACATAATATCATTAAATATTAATAAATTGTGTTTTATGACTTCATTATTTCATAAAAATTTTCAATTATAATGTATACATTCATTTGATCATATATATGATCACAATTCACATCGATTATCCTTTTATATCATTGTACTCAAAGTAAATTTTCTTTCTACAATAATGAGAACTAATGTCTCATTCATACATTAATATGGTTCATTTATTCATTCATTATGTTATTTATATTGATCATAATTCAAAACAATGGTTCACATGTACAATTGTATTGAAAAAATTTTTCCTTTCTCATTTATACATTTTATGAATTCTATTTGTGATGGACATATAAGCGCTAACTACCTATTCACATCAATTAGGTGACTTACTTTTCATGTTTCAAGCAATCCATGAACATTTCATGGATTTCAAATTTATGGCCTTAATTTCCCTTTAATAATATAGTTCTTACACTTTGTGTCTTTATATTGCTATTAACATTACTATTCACTCAAATTGTTGATTTTTTAATACATAATGAATTTATTGAACCTAAATTCACCAAGATACCACATTTTGTATTCTAAAGTTGTTGGTATTGGTTGCCAATACCATTTCAAAGCTTAGTGTTAGTTATTCACAATTTTCAGATTTCAAGCACTAAGTTTACTGTTCTATTGGTCATTTGTACAGTAGGAATTTGGCAAAATTTTCTTCATGAAAGTTGTTCCTTATTGTGTCTAGTTACATTTCCTTTTTTGAATTACTCCATTTGGAGTTTTGTAGCTCAAGTTATAGCCATTTTACCATAACTAGCCGGATTGACCTGTACCCAAAATTTCTAGGCAATTTGGTTCTGCTAGATTTGGTGACCTAAGTTTGATTGGCAATTTGACTAGGTTATGGTCAAAATTTGGATTTCTGTTCTTCATGAAAGTTGTAGGACTATGTCTCAGCTTTCTGTTGGTAAAAATTTAGGTCAATTGGACTTTCTACACTGAGTTATGACCAAATGAATAAATACTGTTCATTTGGTCATTTTGCACAGGCAGAATGCAAGTCACCTAGATTAGGGCAATTTTTAGGTCAACTTGGTTTGGTTTTCTGGGCAGGGTTTCTTCACCAAAGTTGTGCCATTATGTGTCTAGTTTCATGTCCAATTAGCCTTGCACCAATTGAACCTATACAACTCCATTTATAGCTACCCAAACCTACTGGACTCACAACCAGTCTTGCAGGTCACTAAGGGCAGCATGCCTAAACTCCACTCCATTATCCTTACTCACTTCAATTCCTCCTCACACACATTCAAATGGTCACTAATTGACCAGTACAAGGTTAATATACCATTTCATAAGCAAAACTCCAATTTTTCACAAACCCTAATTCCAAAGTGTCTATTTCATGTTTTTCATGTCATCTAACACATCCAACACACATAGTTCAACATCTAATGTAACATCCTCACTTTAGCTAATCCATACAGCTGTTCCGGTGAGCAATGTCAGTCCAAGCAGCTAGAATGTTTGAAATTATAAATAAACTATAGTGAGGAGTTATAATGAAACTAAATAATGCTCATAAAAATCAAGAAAAAATTTTAGAAACCAAATACACTAAGGTTAAACGAGCCAAAACCCTAAGGATGAGTAACCCGAAGGGGAAGTAACGGTGAAGGCTGTTAGCAACCCTAGACCTGGGAGAAAATTATAAAATAATTATTGGGACTCCAGAGAAGGGTCATTGAGGTTCTTATGGAATTAGAATGCCAATAAAATTCTTAGAAAAATTTTTCTATCGGTACAGACAATTTTGGCTCGTTAAGCCAAACGGAGGGCATTTTAGTCATTTCATCTTCAGAGATGATTTTGGGCCAACTTGTCCTGTTAAATAAATAATTTATATAACATAAAATATGAATGAATGTTGTTAAAAATTTAATTAAAATTAAATAGACAAGAAATGGAGAGAAAATGAAAGAAAATAGACTTTATGACATCATAATGATGTCATTAAAATTCTCCCAACCAATCCAATGTTGACACTTGGCATAACTTTATTTAAAAGAGATAAAATGGGCTGAAAAATGAAAAAAAATCAGAACACCTTCTCCTTCCTTCTCTTTGCCATCACCCATTCCGCCATAACCACCATTAGCAAGCTTTTGAAAGCTTGATTTCACTAACTTCTACCCAACAAAACCCTAACCTACCAAAACAAAAAAGTATTCTTGCATCTTGGTGAGTCTTTTGGGAGTAAAAAGAAAAGGAAAACAAGAACTCTAGCAAGTTGGAAACTTCACTCCATTAGAGGTCAATGACCTAACCTTGGTTTTTACTTTGAATTCATGTTTAAGGACCTTAAGTGAGTGCAAATGACAAAGAAAATTGATGAAATGCCATTGGTATGCTAACCCTAAATTTCAGCATCCTTAGTTGAGGTATGATTGTGATGAGTTTTATGGAGCTAACATGCTATTATGACTACCCTTAATGTGTATTTCTTAAGTGAATTGATAAAATACAATGATAATGCATGATTTGTAAGGTTTGAGTTAGGGTTTGGGGTGAAAAATGAGACTTTGATTATGTGATGATGGAAGTAGATTTTAATGGTCAATTAGTGAACATTTGGTTCTGTTTAAATAAAAAATGAAGTGAATTGTGAACTGGGATTGGAGTTTGGTGTGGCTGCCCTTGGTGACCTGCAGGACTGGGCATGAGTCCAGCAGGTTTGGGCAGTAATAACTGGAATTGTAGGGGTTCAATTGGTGCAAGGGCAATTGGACATGAAACTAGACACATAATGGCACAACTTTGGTGAAGAAACCATGCCCAGAAAATCAAACCAACTTGACCAAAAGATTGCCCTAATCCGGGTGACCTGCATTCTGCCTGGGAAAAATGACCAAATGAACAATATTTAGTCATTTGGCCAAAACTCAGTGTAGAAAGGTCCACTTGACCTGAAATTTTACCAACAACAAGTTGAGATATATACCAACAACTTTCATGAAGAAACCTAACCCATATTATGAGCAGAACATATTCAAAAAGTAAGTACTGTTCCATGTACTGTAGATTTGGTCAGTCCAGAAATTCTGGAAAAAAATTCAGTCCGGCCAGTTGTGGTTTTTGGGCCATAACTTGAGCTATAAAACTCTAAATGGAGTGATTCAAAAAAAGAAATGCAACTAGACAAAATAAAGAACAGCTTTCATGTTCATTATTTTGCTAAATTCTCACTGCAAAAATGAATAATGAAATAGTAAAGACAAAGCTTGAAAACTGAAAATTTTGTCTAATTAACATTAAGTTTAGAAATGGTATTGGCAAGCAATACCAACAAATTTAGAATCCAAAATGTGGTATGTTGGGAGTATTAGAACCAATGTACCTATTACCTATGCAAAAGTCAACATTTTTATTGATTAATCTAAATGTGACACCCCTTACCTGTCTACAGTTCAGCCGAGCAAGTTATGCCACTCAGTGTGCCAGAGTACCAATTCATATTTGAATTACAATTTATCCCTTTTTAATTCATTTATGAATTGGTGCTCCGGTACACTAAGTGGCATAACTTGCTCTGATACACTATAGACGGGTAAGGGGCGTCACATTTAGTGGTATCAGAGTATCGGTTTAGGCGTTTCTGGGCCTAGATAGAGTGCATACCATTGCATTGCATTTGTAAGTGTTGAGGTGACACTGATGCAAATCTGTTTGTTTTCTTATTTTGAATAGGATATGGATCCTGCTTTGCAATGAGTAGTTGATGAAGAGGTGGAGAATTGTGCTCCACCTAGGGCTAAATTTGGGGGTAGGAGAGAATCTGCTCCATCGGCAGCTGAGGCACCTGCCCAACCTCAGTTTGCTCTATTTCAGCAAATGACCGAATTCTATCAGCAAATGATGGGGGCAATTCCACCACCAAAACCACAGCCACAACCTCCACCAGTACCATAGAAGTCCCATCTTGAGAAATTGCGAAAACATGGGGCTTTAGACTGCTTTGGAAAGAGGGAGGATAATCCTATGACCGCATAAAACTGGTTGGATAGAACCATCAGAGTGCTGAAACAGCTAAACTGCACCCCTAAGCAGAACCTGGTGGGTGCTGTGTTCCTACTTCAGGATGATGCATATTAGTGGTGGGACACAGTAACCAGTGAGGTGCAACCAGGACGGATCACTTGGGAATTCTTCCTTACAGGGTTCAGAAAGAAATATGTTAGCAAAGTGTATCTAGAAGAACGAAGAAGAGAATTTATCAGTCTGAGACAGAGACAATTATTAGTGGTTGAGTATGAGCGTGAGTTTATCAGACTGAGCTGATATGGGAGGGAGATAGTCCCTATAGAGGCAGAGAGGTGCAGAAGGTTTGAAGAAGGACTCAATGACAATATCAAAGTCATGATCACAATATTGGAGATCACAGATTTTGCTAAACTAGCAGATGCTGCATCAAAAGTGGAAAGGGTCCAAATCAATGAACAAAATAGAAGGGAAAGACAGCAGAAGAAGGGTCCGGGTCAGTCCAGTGCATTTTCTGCTCCCAGTAAAAAGAGTAAGGGTCCTCCTGCTCAGAGTTCAGGACCACCATTGGGTCAAGGTTAGTCTCAAAGGCCCAGACCACAGTTCACACCTCGGAGTGGCCAGTCCACATCATCAGTGGGCAGCTCTCCAGGGACTGTGTTTAGGGGACCAGCCCTAGCATCTTCTGCTTATCAGTACTGTCAGAAGTGGCATAAGGGGGATTGTTGGCGAGTGACCGGTGCATGCTTATGGTGTGGATCTACAGAACATCAGATCAAGAATTGTCCAAAGAGGACTACTACAGTTACTCCAACACAAGTAGACAGACCTGCTCCTGCACCACAAAAGGGTAGGAAGCCTAGTAAATCTTAGGCAGCTGATCCATCATTGAGGCCTGCATCCAAGTCAGCTGAGAAGCCATATACTAGGGTACCTGCCAAGGCCTATGCCATCAGAGCTCAGGAGGAGCAAGATGCCCCGGATGTCATCAGGGGTACGTTTTCCCTCTACAACACTTCTATATATGCATTGGTGGATCCAGGATCCACTCATTCCTACATTTGCATCAAATTACCCATAGAGAGGGGAGTTCCAGTAGAGGAGAATGATCAAGACATTCTGGTCACAAATCCACTAGGCCATAGTATGGTAGTGAATAAAGTATATAAAGGTTGCCCGTTGAGGATTCAGGGGTATGAATTCTCGGCAGACCTAATTGAATTGCCCTTCCACGAGTTTGATGTGATTTTGGGAATGGACTGGTTGTCACGTCATCAGGCAATAGTTGATTGCAAATTGAAGAGGATTTCTTTGAAAACTTCTGAGGGTAATGAGATTACTGTTGTGGGTGAAAGTATTTCCTGTCCAATGTTATCTCAGCCATAGTTGCAAGAAGATTGATGAGAAAAGGCTGTGAAGCTTACCTAGCACATGTGGTTAATACTAGGTAAGCTAAGCCAAACTTGTGTGATATACCCACAGTAAGAGACTTCCCAGATGTATTTCCTGAAGAGTTGCCTGGTTTACCACTAGAAAGGGAAGTCGAGTTTGCTATTGAGGTAATACCGGGTACAGCACCCATTTTAATTGCTCCTTATTGGATGGCACCCACAAAATTAAAGGAGTTGAAAGCTTAGTTGCAGTAGTTACTCAATAAGGGGTTCATAAGCCCCAGTGTGTCACCACAGGGAGCTCCGGTGCTGTTTGTGAAGAAGAAGGATGGAACTTTGAGATTGTGTATTAATTACTGACAGTTGAACAAAGTAACTGTGAAGAATAAATATCCATTACCCAGAATTGACGATCTGTTTGATCAGTTGAAGGGAGTCGGTGTATTTTCAAAAATTGATCTTAGAACTCGGTATGGGCATTATGAATTTTTAGTGATGCCGTTTGGGTTAACAAATGCATTAGCAGTTTATGGACCTTATGAACCGTATCTTCCATCCATACCTAGATCGGTTTGTAGTGGTCTTTATTGATGATATTCTGGTGTATTCCAAGGCCAAGGAAGAACATGATGAACATTTGAGGATTGTTCTGCAGACCCTGCGAGAAAGGAAGCTGTATGCTAAGCTGTCCAAGTGCGATTTCTGGATGAGTGAAATCTCCTTTCTTGGACACATAGTATCAGCTGAGGGGATTAGAGTGGATCCCAAAATGATAGAAGCAGTAATGGAATGGAAGCCTCCTAGAAATACAACTGAGGTCAGAAGTTTCTTGGGGCTAGCTGGGTATTACAGAAGATTTGTGAAAGGGATCTCTCTTATAGTTGCTCCAATGATCAAGTTGTTGCACAAGAATGTGAAATTTGGCTGGAACGACAAGTGCCAAGCCAGTTTTGAGAGGCTAAAGGCTATGTTAACAGAAGCACCAGTGTTAACACAGCCAGTGTCGGGGAAAAACTTCGTGGTCTACAGTGATGCCTCACATAATGGGCTAGTGCGTGTATTAATGCAAGAGGGGAAAGTGGTCGCCTATGCTTCCAGGCAGTTAAGGCCACATGAACAGAATCACCCTACTCATGACCTGGAGTTAGTAGCAATTATCTTCACACTGAAGATATGGAGGCATTACTTATATGGTGAAAAATGTTACATTTATACAGACCACAAGAGTCTAAAATATTTGCCAACCCAGAAGGAGCTCAATCTTAGACAGGGGCAATAGATTGAGTTCCTAAAGGACTATGATTCTGTGATAGATTATCATCCTGGGAAGGCCAATGTAGTTGCTGATGCTTTAAGCAGGAAGTCCATCACAGCTTTAAGATCACTAAATGCCTGTCCGTCCTTAGCTCAAGATGGAGCTATTTTGGCTAAGTTGCAAGTGAGGCCAACACTGCTACAACAGATACAAGATGGGCAGAGGGCAGATGAAAGATTAATGGCCATTGTGGGTAAAATTTCAGAGGGAAAGGAAACTGAATATGAGGTGAAAGCAGATGGGTGTCTGTATTACAGAGGAAGAGTGTGTGTACCAGATGATGAGGAATTGAAGACTAATGTTCTGAAAGAAGCACACACTAGTGTTTATGCTATGCACTCGAAAAGCACGAAAATGTATAATGATTTGAAGCCTCATTATTGGTGGCCTGGTATGAAGAGGGATATAGCTGACTATGTGACTAAGTGTTTGACATGTCAGCAAGTTAAAGCAGAACATCAAGTTCCATTAGGATTGCTACAGCCTATAAGCATACCTGAATGGAAATGGGACTGGGTCACTATGGATTTTGTTAGTGGTTTACCTCTCACCCAAAAGAAGCATGATGCAGTATGGGTGATAGTGGATAGATTGACGAAGTCAACACATTTTCTGCCAAGTAGGATTGACTACTCACTGGAGAAGTTAGCAGAATTGTATATCAGTGAGATAGTTAGATTGCATGGAATTCCATTTTCCATCATATCTGACTGATACCCAAGGTTTACATCGAGATTCTGGAAAAAGTTACAAGAAGCCTTGGGCACACAACTCTGCTTTAGCATGGATTTTCATCCCTAGATGGATGGACAGTCAGAACGAGTAATCTAGGTAAACTTAGAAAATAATTGAATTTTCGCAATTAATAAATTGAAATAATAGTAACAATGTAAATTATGTCTAGATCCTGGAGGATATGCTAAGGAGTTGTGTCATTGAGTTTGAGGGGAGTTGGGATAGATACTTTTCACTGGCAGAATTCGCATATAATAATAGCTACCAAGCTAGCATTCAAATGGCTCCGTATGAAGCACTATATGGGAGGAAATGTAGAACCCTAGTGTATTGGACTGAATTGGGCAAAGATAAGTAGGTAGGACCAGACCTGGTTAAACAG
This sequence comes from Hevea brasiliensis, assembly GCF_030052815.1. Taxonomy (NCBI): domain Eukaryota; kingdom Viridiplantae; phylum Streptophyta; class Magnoliopsida; order Malpighiales; family Euphorbiaceae; genus Hevea; species Hevea brasiliensis. Next base: position 56,882,326 of record NC_079503.1, on the reverse strand, counting down.
ACTGAGGAGAAAGTGAAGATAATCAAAGCTAACCTGAAGGTTGCCTCAGATAGATAAAAATCGTATGTCGACTTAAAGAGAAAAGAGATAGAGTATGCAGTTGGCGATAAAGTGTTTCTCAAAGTCTCACCATGGAAGAAAGTACTGAGGTTTGGAAGAAAGGGTAAGTTAAGCCCTAGGTTCATTGGCCCATATGAAGTTATTGAACGTGTGGGACCAATGGCCTATCGGCTAGCTTTACCACTAGAACTGGATAAAATTCATAATGTATTCCATGTTTCTATGCTGAGAAGATATTGCCCAGACCCTTCACATGTCATTTCCATGGAAGAGATTGAAATCCAACCAGACTTGACATATACAGAAGAACCTATACAGATCCTAGCTCGGGAAGTGAAGGAACTAAGAAATAAGCAACTTCCAATGGTGAAAGTACTTTGGAGGCGCCACAACACTAAAGAGGCAACTTAGGAAAGTGAAGAGATGATGAGGCAACAGTTTCCTCAACTGTTTGCATTAGGTAAATTTCGAGGATGAAATTTTTATTAGAGGGGAAGAGTTGTAACATCCTCACTTTAGCTAATCCGTACAGTCTACTGTTCCAGTAACCAATGTCGGTCCGGGTAGCTAGAATGTTTGAAATTATAAATAGACTATAGTGAGGAGTTATAATGAAACTAAATAATGCTCATAAAAATCAAGGAAAAATTTTAGAAACCAAATACACTAAGGTTAAATGAGCAGAAACCCCAGGGATGAGTAACCCGAAGGGGAAGTGACGGTGAAGGCCGTTAGCAACCCTATACCTAGGGGAAAAATTATAAAATAATTATGGGCACTCCAGAGAAGGGTCATTGAGGTTCTTATGGCATTAGAATGCCAAGAAAATGCTTAGAAAAATTTTTCTATCGATACAGACAATTTTGGCTCGTTAAGCCAAACGGAGGGCATTTTAGTCATTTCGTCTTCAGAGATGATTTTTGGCCTACTTGTCCAGTTAAATAAATAATTTATATAACATAAAATATGAATTAATGTTGTTAAAAATTTAATTGAAATTAAATAGACAAGAAATGGAGAGAAAATGAAAGAAAATGGACTTATGACATCATAATGATGTCATCAAAATTCTCCCAACCAATCCAATGTTGACACATGGCATAACTTTATTTAAAAGAGATAAAGTAGGCTGAAAAATGACAAAAAAAAATCAGAACACCTTCTCCTTCCTTCTCTTTGCCGTCTCCCATTCCACCATAACCACCATTAGCAAGCTTTTGAAAGCTTGATTTCACTAACTTCTACCCAGCAAAACCCTAACCTACCAACACAAAAAAGTTTTCTTGCATCTTGGTGAGTCTTTTGGGAGCAAAAAAAAAAGGAAAACAAGAACTCTAGCAAGTAGAAAACTTCACTCCATTAGAGGTTAGTGACCTAACCTTGGTTTTCACTTTGAATTCATGTTTAAGGACCTTAAGTGAGTGCAAATGACAAAGAAAATTGATGAAATACCATTGGTATGCTAACCTTAAATTTCGGCAGCCTTGGTAGAGGTATGATTGTGATGATTTTTATGGAGCTAACATGTTAGTATGGCTGCCCTTAATGTGTATCTCTTAAGTGAATTGATAAAATGCAATGATAATGCATGATTTGTAAGGTTTGAGTTAGGGTTTGGGGTGAAAAATGAGACTTTGATTATGTGATGATGGAAGTAGGTTTTAATGGTCAATTAGTGACCATTTGGTTCTGTTTAAATAAAAAATGAAGTGAATTGTGAAGTGGGATTGGAGTTTGGTGTGGCTGCCCTTGGTGACCTATAGCACTGGGCATGAGTCTAGTAGGTTTGGGCAGCAATAACTAGAATTTTAGGGGTTCAATTCATGCAAGGCCAATTGGACATGAAACTAGACACATAATGGCACAACTTTGGTGAAGAAACTATGCCCAGAAAATCAAACCAACTTGACCAAAATATTGCCCTAATCCGGGTGACCTGCATTCTGCCTGGGCAAAATGACCAAATGAACAGTGTTTAGTCATTTGGCCATAACTCAGTGTAGAAAGGTCCACTTGACCTGAAATTTTACCAGAAACAATCTGAGATATAGACCAACAACTTTCATGAAGAAACCTAACCCAAATTATGACCAGAACATATTCCAAAAGTGAGTTGCAGTCACTGTTCCATGTAATGTAGATTTGGTCAGTCCAGAAATTTTGGAAAAAAATTTAGTCCGGCCAGTTGTGGTTTTTAGGCCATAACTTAAGCTATAAAACTCCAAATAGAGTGATTCAAAAAAGGAAATGCAACTAGACAAAATAAGGAACAACTTTCATGTTGATCATTTTGCTAAATTTCCACTGCAAAAATAACTAATGGAATAGTAAAGACAAAGTATGAAAACTGAAAATTTTGTCCAATTAACATTAAGTTTAGAAATGGTATTGGCAAGCAATACCAATAAATTTAGAATGCAAAATGTGGTATGTTGGGAGTATTAGAACCAATGTACCTATTGCCTATGTAAAAGTCAACATTTTTGTTGACTAATGAATAGAATAGCAACACTAAAACTTAAATTTAAAAAATTATGAAACTTAAAAGTGTAAAATGCCCTAGTATACCTAGCAAGAGTGGTTTGGATAGGTTGGCATGCCAATAGGGTTCTGTTAGCAGTACTGCATATGGCTTCATGCCATTCTGTGACATAATAGCCTTTGGCTATGTTATTTGAATTGTTACACTCGAGATTTTATCCCTGATAATTATTGCAACTTATTAGCTGTTCTGTTGCACACTGGGAGACACAATGTGACCGATGGTATGATGGTCCGAGGTATTTAGTACCCAGTGGCAGTTTACCCATTTATCCAGTCCAGTCGACTATTACGGTTTACTCGGGCAATGATAATAAACACTTACAAAATTTTAAACATATAATACTGCAAATAATATCAGAAATTAAGTCTACCCCAAAAAAAAAATGTAAACATACATTCTGCATATTTATTTTTATTTTATTTTATATTGTCACCACTAAGTAGAATTGCTTAGCGCATCGCTTTTGCCATGCGCAGGTACTGGAAACCTAGCTGGAGAGCCCAGCAGACATTAGACAGGGTGAGCCTTTAGAGCTGCATCTGGAGTTCAGAGTCACCTTACCTCTGCAGTGCATATGGTAGGACATTAGGATTTTGGGTAACATTTTGTATTTTGTATTTTGTATTAGTTTTGGGATTGTAACTATAAACTCTTGGAATTATTTGATGATGTAAATATATGAAATTTAATATTATTGAAATTTTTTGTATATTATGTTGAGAAATATTTATGAATGTGTTTTCAGTAATGAAGTGAAAAGAAAAATTTCTGAAAATAGTGTTGTGATTGAGATTGAGATTTTGAGATTGAGATTTTGAGATTGATTTGAAATTTGTATAATGGAGTTTGGACTTGGAAATTATATTGGAAGTGTTTTTAAACAGGCTCAGAAGAACTGTTTTTTTTAATTTACAGTCAGCACTCTGTCGAATTTTCTATAAAATTTGTGAAAAAATTCAGATTTATCAAAAATTATAAATAAATGAATTAAAAAGGGATAAATTGTAATTAAGATATGAATTGGTGCTCCGGCACACTGAGTGGCATAACTTGCTCAGCTACACTGTAGAAAGGTAAGGTGTGTCTCATCTAACTCAAGTTATCTCATCACTAACCACTTCTAAACAATTCAAGTCATACAAATCAACAAATCTCATCCTTCTCCCATGGCTACAAATTTTCATACACACTTCAATGTAATTGTTTTGTTCAATTTTACAACAAATTCTTATTTAACTTATCTTCCTAACAAAGATTAAAAGATATGGATGTGAGTATAGGCACTAACCTTAATTGCTAACTCTTCCAAGTCTCCAAAACTTCTTTCTTCCTTCTTCTTTTTGCCAGCTAGAGGATGTTCAAGATACAAGATCACTTCTTTGTGAAGAAAGGTAGTGGTTTCAAGGTTAGATGGTGGGTGGTTTCAAGCTTGCCTTAAGCTTCCATGGAGGAATGGGTTAGGGAGAGGGAAACGGCTGGAATTTGGTTTGGGGAAGAAACAAATTGCTTTTGTTAATTTTTACCTCATTTTACCTCTTTTTAATTAGTTTTTAATAGCTTGTTCAAATGTGATTGGTGGGAGCACTTTTAATGACCTCATGGTGATGTCATAATTGATATTTTCTTTCATTTTCTTTTCTTTTCTTCTCTACTCATTTTCTATTTAATTTTTAGCAATATTTATTCACATTTTATGTCATAATAATTATTTACTTAACTGGACAAGTCGGCCAAAAATCATCTCTAGAGACGAAATGACCAAAATGCCCTCCGTTTGGCTTAATAGACTAAAATTGTCTGTATCGATTGAAAAATTTTTCTAAACCTTTTCTTGGCATTCTAATGCCATAGGACCCTCAATGACTCTTCTCTAGAGTCTCAAAAAATATTTTATGAATTTTCTCAAGGGTTTAGGGCTCTTAGTTACGAGTACCGCAACTTCCCACTGGGTGACCCATCGTTAGGGCACCGGCTCATTTAACTTGGTTGTATTTTTTTTTTTTAATTTTTCCTAAATTTTTCTTATTAATATTTGAGTTAATTATGGTTCCTCACTTTAGTTTAAATATTTTTCCAGACGTTATAGCTATCCGGACCGACACCAGTCACTGGAATAGTAGAATGTACGTAATGGATACAGTGAGGGTGTTACATTTCTATATGACTAAACAGGAATGCACCTTGGCTGATTTACTCAACATGCTGGTTATTGCTCAAAAGAATATGCTAGGCAATAAGGGAAAAGAGGTAGCTTTAATTGCATCTTCTTTTGCTGGAAAGTCCAACAAGAAGAAGGGTAATAAGAAAAAGAAACCTCAGATTCCTAATCCTTCTAAGAAGATAAACTAAACAGATAGGGAAGACCAAAACTGACAAAGGCAAAAGGAAAGTGTTTCCACGGCCATAATGATGGGCACATAAATAGGAACTGCCTAGAGTATAGCTAATAATAGAAGCTTGCACTAATGAGATATTAGAATCCGGGTTGGCAAAAGCTCTACTGTTAAAGCTTTAACCATAGGGTCTAAATCTTTATACATGTATAGACATATTTTGTATTTAAATAAGGTTTTGCATATACCTGATGCCTTTTAAGAACATCATTTCTATATCTTGTTTGACTAGAGATGGTTATGAATTTCAGTTCATAAATGATGTTTGCAATATTTATTTTGGAAATAAATATGTTGGTTCAGGTTATATGCATGATGGACTTTAGTATATAGATAATAATGTTAAATACAAATCTAATGTAAGCAATCTAAAAGAATGCAATGCCATGATGAAAATCAACTCAAGTTCAAAATATATTTGGCACCTAAGGTCAGGCCATGTTACAGAATATAGGATTGCAAAGCTGGGGAAAATGAGAATTTTATCATCATTGGGTTTTGGACCTACTCCAACTTGTGAATCCTGCCGTCAGGGCAAAATGACTAAATCACCCTTTGTTGGACAAGGACTAAGAGCTGAAAATATTTTGGAGCTAATACATAGTGATGTATGTGGTCCATTTAAAGAAATAGCTAGAGGCAGTTTTCATTATTTTATTACCTTTACCAATGATAAATCAAGGTTTGGGTATTTGTATTTGATGAAATACAAACATGAATCCTTTGAAAAGTTCAAAGAATTTAAATTTGAAGTAGAAAATCAAACAAGAAAAAGTATTAAAGCTCTTCGATCAGATCGTAGAGATGAATACTTGACTATTAAATTTGATGAATACTTAAGAGAGCATGGCATTTTTTCCCAGCTGACTCCTCCAGGAACACCATAGCTTAATGGTGTATCTAAAAGGAGAAATCGTACCCTATTGGATATGGTATGTAGTATGATAAGCTATACTAATATGCCAATCTCCTTTTGGGGATTTGCATTAGAATCAGCTTTGTATATTTTGAATAGGATTCCAATAAAATCACTATCTTCCACACCTTATGAGATATGGCATGGAAGAAAACCAAGTCTTAAGCATGTTAAGATTTGGGGTTGTCCAGCTTATATAAAAAAGCTGAACACTGATAAATTGGAAACTAGATCAGAAAAGGGTCAATTTGTTGGATATCCAAAAGATAGTTTTGGATATTATTTTTATTTGCCCATATCACAAAAGGTTGTGATAAGTAGAGATGCCACATTTCTTGAACAACAGTTTATTCAAGAAGGAGGCAAAGGAAGGCAAATAGAGTTAGAATTAGATAATTCTGACCAATAAATAGATCAGATAGATATAGATCCGTATAGTCAACCTACACCTATTAATGAAACATCTACAATATGGTTTCCTTCATGAAGAAGAACAAGAGTTGTTTACTCATGAAGAAGTAGATCGTGGAGATGATCCACTTACCTATGAAGAAGCTATATCAGATTTAGACTCTTCAAAATGGATTGATGCTATGAAATCCGAGATAGATTCCATGTATAAGAATCAAGTTTAGGATCTTGTTGACCCACCTGAAGGTATTATACCTATAGGGAACAAATGGGTTTTCAAGAAGAAAATTGGTTCTAATGAAAAGGTAGAGACCTATAAGGCAAGGCTATTAGCGAAAGGGTTTCGCCAAAGGCAGGGAATCGACTATGAGCAGACTTTCTCGCCTATTACTATGCTTAAATCAATTAGGATTCTATTAGCAATAACTGCATACTATGATTATGAGATTTGGCAGATGGATGTCAAAACAACTTTTCTCAATGGATACATTGAAGAAAACATTTTCATGGAACAACCTAGGGGTTTTGAATCCCAAGATGGTTCCAAAGTGTGCAAGCTAAAGCGATCCATTTATGCATTAAAACAAGCCTCGAGGAGTTGGAACATCCATTTTGATGAAGCCATTAAGTCATTTGATTTTATCAAAAATGAGGATGAGCCATGTGTATATAAGAAGGTTAGTGATAGTCTTGTCACTTTTCTTATCTTATATGTGGATAATATTCTGTTGATAGGTAATGACACAGGTACGTTGACAACTGTAAAGGTATGGTTGTCAAATACATTCTCCATGAAAGACTTAGGGGAGGCAACATATATTCTTGGGATTCGCATCTATAGAGATAGTGCGAAAAGAATAATTGGTTTATCCCAAAGTCTATACTTGGAAAAGGTGTTAAAGAGGTTTAACATGCTTGATTCCAAGAGAGGATTGTTGCAAGTGAGACATGGTATCCACCTTTCTAAAGAGATGTCTCTAAAGACACCTAAAGAAAGAGATAAAATGGCTAGGATTCTATATGCTTCGGCTATTGGAAGTTTAATGTATGCAATATTGTGTACTAGGCCGGATATCACATATGTTGTTAGTTTGACTAGCAGGTATCAATCCAATCCAGGTTTGGAACACTGGATAGCTGTCAAGAATATCCTTAAGTACTAGAGAAGAACTAAGGATTTATTCTTAATCTATGGAGGTGGAGACTTGCAATTAGATGGTTATACTGATTCTGATTTCTAATCAGATATCGATGATAGAAAGTCTAACTCTAGGTATGTGTTCATTTGTAATGGAGGTGCAGTCAGTTGGAAGAGTTCCAAACAGAGCACGACTGCAGATTCCACTACCAAGGCTGAGTATATTGCTGCATCAGATGCTACAAAGGAAGTTGTTTGGATATAAGAAATCTCGGTCTCACTAGAAATCTAAACACATAGAAAGGCACTATCACATTATCAGAGAAATAGTTGGATAAGGCGATACAGCCATGCAGAAATAGCATCAGCTAAAAATCTAGCTGATTCATTCACTAAGCCTATGTCACAGACTCAGCTAGACCGACATCTTGAGAAGATAGGTCTAAGATATTGTAATGAATGGCTCTAGTGCTAGTGGGAGATTGTTAGTAGTATGCCTTAGAGCATATCATTTAGTATGTATCTTGTACATGTTTTTATTAATAAAAGACATTTCCACTTTTCCGTTTACATAATATATTTATGTGTAATAAAAAAGGTCCATTGATATTTTGTTAGAAATTCTATTCTTAAGTTGTTAAGAATATGAGTGATAGTATTTCTAGTACAAAGTATCATAAATAGGTTCACAATCGAGGATACTTCACAATAAGGACATGACTTATCCAGAAAGATTGTATTCATGTTTGTTCCCAAGTTATTTATATGAGATATAAATAAGATGGAATGGTGAGTCTCATGCCATATGACAAACATGATAGGCACTTATACATTATAAGTAGGTCGAACCAGTGACATTTATGACAAAAACATGGAGTTTACTCTTGTCAATATATTGTCATAGATCATATAAGTGCATATAATCTTTAGACCTGAGATAGCACAGTTACCTTGTATATAGGTGGTTTGAGTTTGATACTACTTTCATACTTGTACTGTGTATGGGTATATGGGCATGTGTTGACTCCTACTAGTTATATATGGAGGTAGGTGTTGATCAAGATGGAATCTGTTCCTCTAGGTAAATAGGGATAAAATCCTATGTTCATTTAATTGTTCTTGATGTTTCAAGTTCCTGACCAGGACAGATAGAATTAATCAGAAAAGAGTTTCTGATGAGAAAATCTTTTAATCAAGAACTGGAATTAAAAGAGAACATAATATTCATAGCAAATGGAGTTTGACATAAACCATGACTCCAGCTTGAGTTGGGATTTTATAACAGAGAGATTCTAGTGCTGTCACACCTTACCCCTCTGTAAGGCATAACATAATCCTGTAGAATACCTAATGAACTACTGCACTTCACCTACCGATAACTCATTAAGTACCCTACAAGGGATTTTAAAATAATTTTCTTACTTTTATTAAGTGGTGAGCATTTTCTAATAGGTATTTAAAACATATGATTAAAAGTAAATTTAATTAATATTTTTGGTCCATTTTATTTTTTCGCAAATTTTATAAAAATTTTGACAGAGTTCTGTCTGTATTTTGAGAAACCAGTTCTTCAAATACCTATGAAAGCACTTCAAAAAAATATTTTCTCAACAACTACTTCAATTTCACAATCAAACTCAATCCATTTCAACAACTCCATAATCATTTCATTCAAATTAAATAAAATAGTTTCACTCATATTTCATTAGAGACAAAATAATTTATATACATCCTTATAAAATTTACATCAAAAGAAATACAAACTAAACTTTATTACAAACTTCATACAAATTTTGTACAAGCTGGTCAAGACCCATTTACATGTCCATACTTTTATATACAATACATACATCAAAAGAAATATTCACAATTAGGGTATAAATTATACCCGATGACTTCAAGCTGATAGCTCCTCTCACCTCAGCAGCTCAGTCTGCTGCTCCTCTAGTCTCTATAGCTGCGACAGCAATAAAAGCTATCGCTGAGTACTAGGACTCAGTGGTGAACAATATACTAAAATAATCTTTATACAGAACTTAAATCACATTTATTCGAAATTTTAACTTAACGTGAAAATTAAATACAAATCATGCATTATGAGATTTTAATCCCAAACTATTTCATTTTGAAGTATCAAATCACATTTCATAAAACCCACAGTTAGTTCATGCCATTCGAAACAAATAGAATCTCAATAGCCAGAGGCTAAAGAGAAATCACATCACATGGCTAGCTAGCTCAAATATATGGATATCCATTCACATCCTCTTCTACTGGCACACCTCAACACTTATCCGGAGAAGGAATCAAAATTCGAAACTATTTACCCCCACTAGTCGTGCTAGTGAGGTGTTCAAATATATGGTCATGACACTGTGGTTTCAAAACTTATCTTAACAATTTGCTAAATATTATCATTTCAAATATACACAGTAACTTTCACAGTTTAAATCAAAACATCATAAATAGGGTCACAATACTTTCAACAATTCAAAGCAAAAGTAAAATGCATATTTCATTCACTTAATCAATAAATTTTAAAGCATAGTGATTTTGTGCACAAACCTCAAGTGAGTCGCCTCTTGGCCTTGACTCGGTTCCTCGGGTTCTTTCCCGATATTCTTTTCAGCTGAAACATATAATTTTACAGTGTTTCAGTATCATAACTTAGCATAAATCTAAAAATAAATTTGACTTCACTTTTACCTAGCTCTAACGTGCTAAATTCGACGTTCTTGAAATTTTGTGTTTCGGGGTACTATTCACTATACTATTCAAGTCAAATTGTTGACTTTCTAAGGCTTAATAGGTATGGAAATTCCAACTTCACCCACATACCACATTTTGGTCACTAAACTTGTTGGTTTTGGTCATTTTCTCAAAACTTAGGTCTTTTAGGCAAAATTGCCAAATTTTCAGTTTTGGTGTCCCTAGTTGCACTGTTCCATTGGACATCTTTCTATTGGAATTTGTCAAAACTTTCTTCATACAAAATATTTACTATTGTCTTAAGTTTGTTTTTCTTTTTGAATCACTCCAATTGGAGTTTTGTAGCTCAAGTTATACTCAAATTATGATTACTGTTCATGCTGCAGAATTTGGTTCTGCAGATTTGTTGATCCAACTTTGTTTAGCAATTTGATCAAGTTAAGTCCATAATTTAGTCTAATTTTCTTCATATGAAATGTTATACTATGTCTTAGGTTTCCATCAGTTTAAAAATCTCCTAAATCGGAGTTTTCTAGAGAGAGTTATAGCCATTGAAACTTTACTGTTCATATGGTAAATCTGTAGTTCTGTAAGTTCAGGTCACCAACTTTGCTCAGTAATTTGAGTGGGTTAATAACATAATTTGGATTTGTGTTCTTCATGAAAGTTTTAGATCTATATCTCATCTAACCACTGGTAAAACTTCAAGTCATTTTGACCTGCCTAGCTCGAGTTATGAAAAATGAACAAACACTGTTCATTTGGCCAGTTTCTGCAGAAGCAGACTGTAATTTCTCAACTTTGGTCAATTTGTTCACTAGGTTTTAGTCACTTTTTGGGCATACTTCCTAAATGAAAATTGTGTCATTTAGTGCCTATTTTCATTCCCAATTGGTCTCATACCAATTGGACTTGTAAAATTCCATTTTTGGTCCCTCAAAGTTGACTTTTGGTCATGGTGCATACCCAATCCGAATTTGACTTTGATTCAAACACTTCTAACACACTTAATTAGGTCACAAATGACCATTTCTCACTTAACATTAGGTCAAAGACAACATTTACAAGTTTCTCACATTTTTGGTCTCTAAACCCTAATGTCCAAACCCTAATTCACACTAATTTTTGCATTTACTTAATTCCATGCCTTTAACTATAGTCATTCAACTAACTAAGGTTTATATACCCCTTTCAAACCATTCAATTCATGCAAATCATCCTCATAACCAAGCTGGCCGAAAATCAGTTTAGTCCCTCAACCAATTTTTCTTTTCATTTTAAGTTTGTTTCTATGTTTTTGATGCTATACATACACTAATTAAACTAAAAATTTGAAGTTTGTATTACTAACCTTGCTTGGAGGGTTTTTAGGCTTCCCTTTCTTCAAGTCTTTCTTTTTCTTTTTACTCTCTAATGCTTCCTCAACATGTAAAGAGAATTTTTTATGTTGGGACTTTGTGAATTTATGGAAGAGAGTAGGGAAATTTAAGCTTTCTTTCCCTTAACAATGGTGGAACATGGTGAAGGAATAGTGAGAGAGATGGGGCGGCAATGGGATAAGGAAGATGACCAAATGATTTTTTTTTCTTTTTACTTCTTTATTTATTTTGTCCTATGGAAGACCCCAAAATCCCATTTAATTTAATTAATTAATTCTTATTTTTCTGGCATCATGCATGATGTCATCACCTTTTTAACTTTTTCATTTTCTTCTTTTTTTTATTTATTTTTCTATTAGTTCTTTAATTTAATTCTCGATTCCAAAGTTTTCTTTTCTCCAATTTTATTTGACAGTTAGGTCAGGAGTCAGCTCTCGGGGTCAATTGACCAAATTGCCCCTCACCGGTTCATCCCGGTTTGCAATTAATTCCATATTTCTTCCTGCTCCCTGACCTAATTATTTGATTGGCTTAACAGTTTCTTTTCGTGATTTTCTCTTTTTCACTGTGTTTATAAGGGTCCTAAGGAACGCAGCATCACATTTTACTGTTCGAAATTTGAGTTTAAAATGACTTCGCAGTCGTTCTCGAGAAGGTCACCCATCGCTATGACTCTCGGCTCGTTTAACTTCTTATATTATGTTTTTCTTGTTTATACATAACTAATTGGACATTACTAATTATTTGTGTTTATGATTTATCTAGTTATCTTAAGTATGATTCTAATCCCCTTAATTGTCCGGACTGACTCCTGTCACCGGAATAGTGAAATGTACCAGGCTATACAAATAGGGGTGTTACAATTCTCCCCCCTTAAAATAAATTTCGTCTCGAAATTTTACCTGGAATTAATCTCTGAACAGCTGTGGGTGCTGTCTCCTCATGTCCTCTTCCCATTCCCAAGTAGCCTCCTAGCCCGAATGATGGTTCCACAGCACTTTTACCAACGATATTTGCTTATTTCGTAGCTGCTTCATCTCATAAGCCAGAATCTCTATGGGTTCTTCTTCATAGGTGAGGTCTGGATTCACTTCAATTTCTTCTACTGGTAGTACATGAGATGGGTCTGATCGATACCTCCTCAACATAGACACATGGAAGACATTATGTATCTTCTCCAACTCTGGAGGTAGTGCCAAACGATATGCTAATGGACCCACTCTTTCTAGAACCTCATATGGCCCAATGAAACGAGGACTCAGTTTCCCCTTTCTGCCGAATCACATAATTCTCTTCCAAGGAGAAACCTTGAGGAAAACTTTCTCACCCACTGCATACTCAATATCCCTTCTCTTCAGATCAATGTAGGACTTCTGACAGTCAGATGTAATCTTAAGTCGATCTCTGATCACCCTAATTTTCTCTTTAGTTTGTTGAACAATTTTGGGTCCAATCATCTTTCTTTCACCCACATCATCCCAACTCAACGGGGTTCTACATTTTCTGCCATATAAAGCTTCATATGGAGGCATCCCAATGCTTGATTGGTAGCTGTTGTTGTAAGCAAACTCAATCAAAGGCAAGTGTGCATCCCAACTACCCTCAAATTCAATCACATAAGCCCGTAGCATGTCATCCAAGATCTGAATTACCCTCTCAGACTGGCCATCTGTCTGTGGGTGGAATGCAATACTGAAGTTCAATCTAGTTCCTAGGGCTCTCTGAAGACTACCCCAGAATCTAGAAGTGAACCTAAGATCTCTGTCTGATACGATGGATACTGGCACTCCATGCAGTCTCACAATTTCATCGATGTACAACTTGGCCAATCTTTCTAAACTGTAGTCCATTCGAACTGGCAGAAAATGACCAGACTTGGTTAGTCTATCAACAATGACCCATACTGCATCATGACTCTTTTGTGTCCTCGAAAGTCCCATCACAAAATCCATCGTTATTCTTTCCCATTTCCATTCTGGTACTGGTAGTGGATGTAACAACCCAGCGAGTACTTGATGCTCTGCCTTCACTTGCTGATAAGTTAGGTATTTAGAAACAAACTCTGCTACATCCCTTTTCATACCCATCCACCAGTAATGCTCCTTTAGCCCTCTATACATTTTTATGCCACCAGGGTGCATGGCAAAAGGAGACTCATGCGCTTACTTCAAAATGATCTGCCTCAAATCAACATCATTAGGAACACACATTCTGCCCTGGTGTAGCAGTAGACCATCATCTCTTATTGAGAATTCTGGTTTCTTACCCTGTCGGACTTCTTCCATCAGCTTCTGATACTTCTGATCATTCTGAGCGGCCATTCTAATCTGATCAATCAACACTGGCTGTACATGCCATGCAACTGCTGTCTACCCATCATCATTCATCTCTAAGCTGGCATGCAATGATCTTAACTCATGTACCAAAGACAAAGAAGTAGCTCGTAGACTTACCATAGTCTTGCGACTTAAGGCATTAGCTACAACATTAGCTTTCCCTGGCTGATAGTCTATCAGACAATCATAGTCTTTTATCAACTCTAACCATTTCCTCTGTCTCAAATTCAACTCTTTCTGGGTGCCCAAATACTTCAAACTCTTATGATCTATGTAGATGTAGCACTTCTCTCCATACAAATAATGTCTCTAGATCTTAAGAGCAAACACAATAGCTGCAAGCTCCAAATCATGTGTTGGATAATTCTTCTCATGCGGTTTTAGCTGGCGTGATGCATAGGCAATGACATTTCGATCTTGCATCAATACACAGCCTAACCCATTCTGAGAAGCATCACTATATACTGTGTATTCTTTGCCCGGAGTAGGTAAAGTCAGGACTAGTGCGTCAGTCAAACATTTCTTCAATTCATCAAAACTCTGTTGGCATTTGTCCGTCCACTGAAATTTCACATCTTTTCTAAGCAGCCTGATCAATGGAGATGCCAACATGGAGAATCCCTTCACAAATCTATAGTAGTATCTAGCTAAACCCAGAAAACTGTGAATCTCTGTGACATTTCTGGGTGGCCTCCAATTAAGGACGTTTCTATCTTACTTGGATCTACCTTGATGCACTCTTCTGATACTACATGCCCCAAGAAAGATATTTCTTTCAGCCAAAACTCACACTTCGACAGTTTGGCATATAGCTGTTTATCCCTCAAAGTCTGCAGTACAATCTGCAGATGTCTATCATGCTCTTCTACATTCCTCGAATAGGCCAATATATCATCTATAAATACCACAACAAACTGGTCGAGGTATAGTCTGAAGATAGTGTTCATCAGATCCATAAAAGCAGCCGGAGCATTAGTTAACTTGAATGGCATGACTAGGAACTCATAATGGCCATAGCGGGTTTTGAAGGCAATTTTAGGATTACTCTGCTCTTGTACTTTTAGCTGATAATAACCTGATCTCAGGTCAATTTTGGAGAACACAGCTGCACCCCTCAACTAATCAAATAAGTCATCAATGCGGGGCAATGGATATCTGTTCTTTATAGTCACCTTATTCAACTGTTGATAATCAATACATAAGCGGAGAGTGCCATCTTTCTTCTTTACAAACAACACCGGCACTCCCCAAGGTGACACACTAGAGTGGATAAAGCCTTTGTCTAGCGATTCTTGAAACTGCACTTTTAACTCTTTCAATTCTGTAGGTGCCATTCTATATGGCGTTATGGAGATTGGGTCCACACCAGGCATAACATCAATCTCAAACTGCACCTCTCTTTTTGGAGGTAATCCTGGCAATTCATCAGGAAACACATTCGAAAAGTCACATACAGTAGGGATGTCCCTCAGTGCTGGACTCCCCACTTGGGTATCTATCACATGTGCCAAGTATGCTTCACATCCCTTTCTGATCATCCTTCTGGCTAGTACAACCAAAATGATGTTTGATGGCAGTAAATGCCTCTCCCCATGTATTACCACATCACCGTACAAAGGGAGACTAAAAGTAACTGTCTTCAATCTACAATCAATCATGGCGTGATGCCTGGCTAACCAATCCATGCCCAAGATGATATCATACTCTCTGAAGGGCATTTCAATTAAATCTGACAGAAAAACATGTCCTTGGATCACCAAAGGACAGTCCCTATAAATTCTATTGACCCGGACCTCTTGTCCTAACAGACTAGTTACTAGCACTTCAAAACCCATTTGCACACATGGAATAGCAAGTGAACTGACTATGCTAGCACTAACATATGAATGGGTTGAACCCGGATCAAACAATACAAATACTTCTTGATCAGAGATAGAGAATGTACTAGCTACCACATCGAGAGTCTCAGCCTCTTCTTGCTATCTCATCGTGTAAACTCTGGCTGATGCACTTCCTTGTGCAGACTGACCAACTATGCCTTGACTGCCTGAAGCAGTGCCTCTACCTCTGCCTCTTCCTCTACCAATAGACTGTGAACCTCTGGGAGCAGGACTTTGAATAGATCCCTCGGCAGTAGTAGGAGCTGGACCATATCTCGAAGACGGAGCACTAGTGCAGTCTCTTGCTAAATAACCCTTGTCTCCGCAGTTAAAGCAGGCTCCAGTGACCCAATAACACTCCCCCCCATGAATCTTGCCACAAGTCTCATAGGGGCGGGCAGAATATGAACCCCTGCTTGACTGCTAACCAGACCTAGGGGGTCTCTGTCTAGAAAATCTGCCCCTACCAAATCTTCCACCTCGACCCCTGCCGAGTCCACTAAATTTCTTTTTCTTTCCAGAGGTACCACAAAAACTCGGCTCTACTGGCCTTTCCCCCTTATCTTTTTCTGATTTCTCAACTTTTTCTGATTTTTCTTTCACTGGGGTTGCTTCTGATTCTATTCTTTCCAACTCAAGTGCTTGAGACATGAGCTCTGAGAAGTTGCTGTGTCAGAATCCCACAACTTGCATACTTATGCTGGGCTTTAAACCCATCTCAAATCTCTTGCACCTTGCCTTGCTGGTAGTAAGGAGACTCCCTGCATAGTGACTTAAGGGGGAGAACTCCCTCTCATACTCTGCCACTGATCGGTTCCCTTGTTTCAAACTCAAAAATTCTTGCAATTTCTGATCAACATATGCATCTGGGATGTATTTCTGTCTAAACTCTTTGATGAAGTCATCCCAGGTTAGCACTAGTGGTTCAGCCAAGCTGTGGGGGATGGTCTTCCACCAATCATACGCATCCCCTTGTAGTAGAGACACAGAATACTCAAACTTCAGTTCATCTTGGCAGTGTAGCTTCTTAAATACTCTGTCCATTCTTTCAAGCCATTGCTCTGCCTCTAAAGGGTCCACTGTACCCTTAAATTCTGTAGCCCCATACTTCAGTAATTTATCATACTGTCTGGCTGGAGGCAGTGGTTGTGCCACAGGTGGTTGGGGTGGAGCTTGAACAGGCATACCCCCAGCCATTTGTTGAAACATTGCCGCCATCTACTGTGCGAACTGTGTACGAAATTGCGGCATTTTGTGGGGCTGGTGCTACAGATCCACTAACATTCTGTAGAGCTGGGGCTTCCCCTTGTGCCTCAGCTTCAACAAATTGCTCTACTGAGCGATCTCCTTCTTCCATCTCAGGCTGAAGTTAGGGTATCTCCTGAACAAGTAACACATGGAGATTTCCCTCCGTTAGTTCATATTCATGATGTAATGCACTGTATATAACAAAAATGGACATTGAACAGTTGTACTTAACAAGAAAAACACAAATTCACAATTTAAAACAAACTTCAAAAACTTGCTCTGATACCACTAAAACATGTCACACCTTACCCCTCTGTAAGGCATAACATGATCCCGTAGAATACCTAATGAACTACCGCACTTCACCTACCGATAACTCATTAAGTACCCTACAAGGGATTTTAAAACAATTTTCTTACTTTTGTTAAGGGGTGAGCATTTTCTAATAGGTATTTAAAACATATGATTAAAGCAAATTTAGTTAATATTTTTGGTCCATTTTATTTTTCCGTAAATTTTATAAAAATTTTGACAGAGTTCTGTCTGTATTTTGAGAAACCAGTTCTTCAAATACCTATGAAAGCACTTCTAAAAATGTTTTCTCAACAACTACTTCAATTTCACAATCAAACTCAATCTATTTCAACAACTCCATAATCATTTCATTCAAATTAAATAAAATAGTTCCACTCATATTTCATTAGAGACAAAACAATTTATATACATCCTTATAAAATTTACATCAAAAGAAATACAAACTAAACTTTATTACAAACTTCATACAAATTTTGTACAAGCTGCTCAAGACCTATTTACATGTCCATACTTTTATATACAATACATACATCAAAAGAAATATTCACAATTAGGGTATAAATTATACCCAATGACTTCAAGCTGATAGCTCCTCACACCTCAGCAGCTCAATCTGCTGCTCCTCTATTCTCTATATTTGCGACAACAATAAAAGCTATCACTGAGTACTAAGACTCAGTGGTGCACAACATACTAAAATAATCTTTATGCAAAACTTAAATCATATTTATTCGAAATTTTGAATGAACGTGAAAATTAAATACAAATCATGCATTATGAGATTTTAATCCCAAACTATTTCATTTTGAAGTATTAAATCACATTTCATAAAACCCACAGTTAGTTCATGCCATTCGAAACAAATAGAATCTCAATAGCCAAAGGCTAAAGAGAAATCACATCACAAGGCTAGCTAGCTCAAATATAGGGATATCCATTCACATCCTCTTCTACTGGCACACCTCAACACTTCTCCAGAGAAGGAATCAAAATTCGAAACTAATTACCCCCACTAGTCGTGCTAGTGAGGTGTTCAAATATATGGTCATGACATTGTGGTTTCAAAACTTATCTTAACAATTTGCTAAACATTGTCATTTCAAATATACACAGTAACTTTCACAATTTAAATCAAAACATCATAAATAGGGTCACAATACTTTCAACAATTCAAAGCAAAAGTAAAATGCATATTTCATTCACTTAATCAATAAATTTTAAAGCATAGTGATGTTGTGCACAAACCTCAAGTGAGTCGCCTCTTGGCCTTGACTCGGTTCCTCGGGTTCTTTTCCGGTATTCGTTTCAGCTGAAACATACAATTTTACAGTGTTTCAGTGCCATAACTTAGCATAAATCCAAAAATAAATTTAACTTCACTTTTACCTAGCTCTAACGTGCTAAATTTGACGTTCTTGAAATTTTGTGTTTTGGGGTACTATTCACTACACTATTCAAGTCAAATTGTTGACTTTCTAAGGCTTAACAGGTATGGGAATTCCAACTTCACCCACATACCACATTTTGGTCACTAAACTTGTTGGTTTTGGTCATTTTCTCAAAACTTAGGTCTTTTAGGCAAAATTGCCAAATTTTCATTTTTGGTGTCCCTAGTTGCACTGTTCCATTGGTCATCTTTCTGTTGGAATTTGTCAAAACTTTCTTCATAGAAAATATTCCCTATTGTCTTAAGTTTGTTTTCCTTTTTGAATCACTCTAATTGGAGTTTTTTAGCTCAAGTTATACTCAAATTACGATTACTATTCATGCTGCAGAATTTGGTTCTGTAGATTTGTTGATCCAACTTCGTTCAGCAATTTGATCAAGTTAAGTCCATAATTTGGTCTAATTTTCTTCATATGAAATGTTCTGCTATGTCTTGGGTTTCCATCGGTTTAAGAATCGCCTAAATCGGAGTTTTCTAGAGAGAGTTATAGCCATTGAAACTTTACTGTTCATATGGTAAATCTGTAGTTCTGCAGGTTCAGGTCACCAACTTTGCTCAGTAATTTGAGTGGGTTAATGGCATAATTTGGATTTGTGTTCTTCATGAAAGTTTTAGATCTATATCTCATCTAACCGCAACGTCACATTTTATGATTCGAAATTTGAGTTTAGAATGACTTCACAGTCATTCCCGAGAAGGTCAACCATCGCTGTGACTCTCGGCTCGTTTAACTTCTTATGTTCTGTTTTTCTTATTTATACTTAACTAATTGGACATTACTAATTATTTGTGTTTATGGTTTATCTAGTTGTCTTAAGTATGGTTCTAATCCCCTTAATTTTTCGAACTGACTCCAGTCACCGGAGTAGTGAAATGTACCAGGCTATACAAATAGAGGTGTTACAAGTGCATGGTAACATATGATTACAGGTTTATTTAAGGTAAACCTTATTACTAATTGGGTGGTCATGGTATGCTATGCTAGGTGTTAACCATGGTCTATAAGGTGCATAAAATGGTTTAGAGAAATAATTTATGGTAAGAAAGAGTTTTGATGATATTAAGAGTTGATATCATATCTCATTGCCAATTAGTGATGAGCCTAGTAAGTCACACACATACACAAGTAATCACCAAATTAAATATTATTTAATTAATTAATTAAATAGTTTAATTGATTAATTAAATAGGTTTGGTTTGCAATTAGATTGCAAATTCCTAGCATGACTTGAAACCAAATCTAGATTATTGGATGTATAGTATAAGTTAAATTTATATTTAAAGTGTTTAAATATGAATTTAATTAATGAGAAATTAATTAATAAAGATTAATTAATTGATTTATATTTGATATAAATTGATTAGAAGAAGAGAAATATTTATTTTGGGTTGAGAACTCAAAATTAAGACACAGGGGTATTTTGGTCATTTCACAGGCTGACATGTAGCACCATGAGATGGTGACACATGGCACTACACATAAGCTTGCCAAATGTCTTTTAATCATGTAAGATGACTAAAATTAAGATTAAATATAGGTTTGACACTTGGCACAATGTTATTGGGTCAATTAAACCTAGAGCCAATCAGAAGGTGACATGTGGCAAGGGTTTTAAGTGGCGACCTAGCTATATAAGTGTAAGGATGAAAGAACAAAATACAACCAATTGCTGCCTCCCTTTGTGCCACCACCTTTGAGGTTGCCATTCTCTTTTCTTCTTCATCTCTCATCAATTCCAAGAGATTAGCAAATAATCTCTTAAACTAAAAATACTAGAAATTGTTTCTAGTGTCCTGTTTATATCTTTAATCTCTTAAAAGGAAAAACTTGATTTTCTAATTAATAGAAAACGCTTTAGAAGCTTTTTAAGGGCTGCCATAGGTGATCTTGGTATGGACAAGCTAGAGGGACAATATCTGGTGTCCTAAAGACGCATCCCAAAGGTGTCAAACACACTGCAGTGCATCAAGAGGTTAGTGTACTTGTTCTTGATCTAATCTAGGGTTCTAAAATTAATATGATTAATTCTAAAATCTTAAATGCAAATACAGATCCAAAAACATATTAAAAGAGTTTTAATATGTTGTTTATCATTGAAATCAAATAGATAAATATAAATCTTGCATGATGCATGTGACCCTAGGTGAAAATTTTTGAATTCAATGATATAAACTTGTCTTTTTCATGCTTCCGCTCCTTCAGAATGTTATTGGGCAATAGGAGCTTGCTTTAACTATGGAGGCAAAGGCCATCTTGCTAAGGACTGCACCAGTGCCCCTAGATTTGGGCCAACTCCTACAACTGCAGAAGGGTCTATTCAGAGTCCTGCTATCAGAGGTTCACAACCGGTTAGCAGAGGTAGAGGTAATGCTTTTGGCAGTCAGGGTACTATTAACCAGTTAACACAAGGGAGTGCTTCGGCCAGAGTTTATACGATGAGACAGCGAGAAGAGGCTGAGACTTCCGATGTGATAGCAAGCACATTCTCTATCTCTGACAAGAAGTATTTGTGTTGTTTGACCCGGGTTTAACCCACTCATATGTTAGTGCTAGCATAGTCAGTTCACTTGCTGTTCCGTGTTTCAAAATGTGTTTTGAAGTGCTAGTAACTAGTCCATTAGGACAAGAGGTTCAGGTCAACAAAATCTATAGAGACTATCCTTTAGTGATCCAAGGACATGTTTTTCTATCAGATTTGATTGAAATGCCCTTCAGAGATTATGATATTATCTTGGGCATGGATTGGTTAGCCAGGCATCATGCCATGATTGACTATAGACTAAAGACAGTCACTTTTGGTCTCCCTCTATATGGTGATGTGGTAATACATGAGGGGAGGCAATTACTGCCATCAAACATTATTTCGGCTGCACTAGCCAGAAGGATGATCAGAAAGGGGTATGAAGCATACTTGGCAATTGTGATAGATACCCAGGTGGGGAGTCCAGCACTCAGGAACATCCCTACAGTATGTGACTTTTTGGATGTGTTTCCTGATGAATCGCCAGGATTACCTCCAGAAAGAGAAGTGCAGTTTGAGATTGATGTTATGCCTAGTGTGAACCCAATCTCCATAACACCATATAGAATGGCTCCAGCAGAATTGAAAGAGTTGAAAGTGTAGTTGCAAGAGCTGCTTGACAAAGGCTTTATCCACCCTAGTGTATCACCTTGGGGAGTGGCAGTGTTATTTGTTAAGAAGAAGGATGGCACTCTTCGCTTATGTACCGACTATCGGCAGTTGAATAAGGTGACAATAAAGAACAGATATCCATTGCCCCGCATTGATGATTTGTTTGATCAGTTGAGGGGTGCAGTTGTGTTCTCCAAGATTGACCTGAGATCGAGTTATTATCAACTGAAAGTACAAGAGCAGAGTATTCCTAAAATAGCCTTTAGAACCCGTTATGGCCATTATGAGTTCTTGGTCATGCCATTCGAGTTAACTAATGCTCCGACTGCTTTTATGGATCTGATGAACACTATCTTCAAACCATACCTCGACCAGTTTGTTATGGTATTCATAGATGATACATTGGTCTATTTGAGGAGTGCAGAAGAGCATGATAGACATCTGAGGATTGTATTGCAGACTTTGAGGGAGAAACGGCTATATGCCAAATTTTCTAAGTGTGAATTTTGGCTGAAAGAAATATCTTTCTTGGGGCATGTAGTATTAGTAGAAGGCATCAAGATAGATCCAAGTAAGATAGAAGCTGTCCTTAATTAGAGACCACCCAGAAATATCACGGATATTTGTAATTTTCTGGGTTTAGCTAGATACTACTGTCGATTTGTGAAGGGATTCTCCATGTTGGCATCTCCATTGACCAAATTACTTCGAAAAGATGTGAAATTTTAGTGGACGGATAAATGCCAACAGAGTTTTGATGAGTTGAAGAGATGTTTAACTGAGGCTCCAGTCCTTACTTTACCTACCCCAGGTAAAGAATACACAGTATATGGTGATACTTCTCATAATGGGTTAGGTAGTATACTGATGCAAGATCGGAATGTCATTGCCTATGCATCACGCCAGTTGAAACCGCATGAGAGGAACTATCCGACACATGATTTGAAGCTTACAACTATTGTGTTTGCTCTTAAAATCTGAAGACACTATTTGTATGGGGAGAAGTGCTACATCTATACAGATCGTAAGAGTTTGAAGTATCTGGGCACTCAGAAGGAGTTGAATTTGAGACAGAGGAGATGGTTAGAGTTGATAAAAGATTATGATTGTGTGATAGACTATCAGCCAGGGAAAGCTAATATAGTGGCTGACACCTTAAGTCGCAAGGCTATGGCAAGTCTCAGAGTTTCTCCTTTATCTATGGTACATGAGTTGAGATCATTACATGCCAGCTTAGAGATGAGGGGCAGACAACAGTTGCATGGCATGTACAGCTAGTGTTGATTGATCAGATCAGAATGGCTGCTCAAAATGATAAGAAGTATCAGAAGCTATTAGAAGAAGTCAGAATGGGCAAGAAACCAGAATTCTCAGTAAGAGGTGATGGTCTACTGCTTCACTAGGGCAGAATGTGCATTCCTAATGACATTGACTTGAGACAGATCATTTTGAAAGAAGCACATGATTCCCCTTTTACTATGCACCCTGGTGGCACAAAAATGTATAGAGGGCTAAAGGAGCATTACTGGTAGATGGGTATGAAAAGAGATGTGGCAGAATTTGTTTCCAAATACCTAACTTGTCAGCAAGTGAAGGCAGTGCATCAAGTACCAGCTAGTTTGTTACATCCACTACTAGTACCAGAATGGAAATGGGAGAGAATAACAATGGATTTTGCGATGGGACTTCCAAGGACACAAAAGAGTCTACTCATTTTCTGCTAGTCCAGATGGACTACAGTTTAGAAAGATTGGCCAAGTTGTACATTAATGAGATAGTAAGACTGCATAGAGTGCCAGTATCCATCATATCAGACAGAGATCCTAGGTTCACTTCTAAATTCTGGGGTAGTCTTCAGAGAGCCTTAGGAACTAGATTGAACTTGATAAAGATTCCACCCACGCATGCATGGCCACCGAGAGGATAATTCAGATCTTGGAGGACATGCTACAGGCTTGTGTAATTGAATTTGAGGGCAGTTGGGACACACACTTGCCTTTGATTGAGTTTGCTTACAACAACAGCTACCAATCAAGCATTGGGATGCCTCCATATGAAGCTTTGTATGCCAGAAAGTATAGAACTCCCCTATGTTGGGATGAAGTAGATGAAAGAAAGTTGATTGGGCCAGAAATTATTCAGCAAACTAAAGAGAAAATCATATTGATCAGAGATCAACTTAAGACCGCATCAGACCGTCAGAAGTCCTATATTGATTTAAAGAGAAGAGATATTGAATATGAAATGGGTGAGAAAGTATTCCTTAAGGTTTCCCCTTGGAAGAGAATTATGAGATTTGGCAGAAAGGAAAAATTGAGTGCTCGTTTCATTGGGCCATATGAGGTTCTAGAAAGTGTGGGTCCTTTGGCATATCGTTTGGCACTACCTCCAGAGTTAGAGAAGATATATAATGTCTTCCATGTGTCCATATTGAGGAGGTATCGATCAGACCCATCTCATGTACTACCAGTAGAAGAAATTAAAGTGAATCCAGACCTCACATATGAGGAAGAACCCATAAAGATTCTAGCTTATGAGGTAAAGCAGCTACAGAACAAGCAGATACCATTAGTAAAAGTGCTATGGACTCATCATTCCGGCCAAGAAGCTACTTGGGAAAGAGAGGAGGACATGAGGAGATAGCACCCACAACTATTCAGAGATTGATACCAGGTAAAATTTCGAGATGAAATTTATTTAAGGGGGCGAGAATTGTAACACCCCTATTTGCATAGCCTAGTATATTTTACTGTTCCGGTGACCGGTGTCGGTCCAGACAATTAAGAGAAGTAAAACCACATCTAAGACACCTAGAGAAACCCTAAACACAAATAATTAGTAATTGTCAATTAGTTAAGTATAAATAAAAAAAACAGAACACAAAAAGTTAAATGAGCTGAGAGTCATAGCGATGGATGACCTTCTCGAGAAGGATTACGAAGTCGATTTAAACTCGAATTTTGAATAGTAAAATGTGATGCCACGGTCCTTAGGACTATTGCGAACACAGTGGAAAAGAGAAAATCACATAAAAAAATTGTTAGGCAGGTCAAATAATTAAGTCAAGGATCCGTAAAAAATATTGAATTAATTACAAATCGGATTGAACCGACGAGGGGCAATTTGGTCAATTCACCCTTAGAACTGACTCCTGACCTAACTGTCCAATAAAATCAGAGAAAAGAAAATTTCAGGATCAAGAATTAAATTAACAAACTAAGGAAAAATAAATTAAAAAAAAAGTTAAGGAAAAAGAAAAAGTTGAAAAAAAAGTTACTTACATCATACATGATGCAATAAACTTAATAATTAAAAATTAAAACTATAGGATAATTGTGTGTTAATTAAGACTTTAAAATACATAAAAAAGAAAAGAAAAACATTATTTTTGTCTTCTCCATTAGCTTGGCCGGCTCTTCTCTCCCAAATTCACCATTGAAAAACTCCATTAAAGCTTGGTTTCAAGCTTGATTTCCATGCATATACCTCTAATTTCTCTGAAATTTCTTCATAAAACCTTGCTAACTCAAGTAGAAAAGAAGAGTGGAGGACAAAGAAAAGGAAGGAATTGAAGATTTGGAAAATTTGGAAGTCAAAGTGAGGTTAGTAATCTAAACTTGAATATTTTAGTTAAATGTTTATGTTCTTAGTTCAATTAACTTAGAAATAAACTTAAAATTAAAAGAAAACTATCCTTGGAGGACCAAATAAAAATTTAGCCAGCAGTAGTTTAGGGTTTGAAATGAGTGAATTTGATGCATTTGAATGGTTGTTTAGGTTAAATTATTTATGTAGACTATGGATAGTGTTTAGAATGCATTAGATTTGAATTTTATGAAAATTAGGGTTTTGGCACCTAGGGTTTGGGAGAGAAAAATGTGAGAAGTAGCCAAATGATGTGTTTGACCTTGCTTGAGTTGAAAAATGGTCATGTATGACCAATTGTGGTGTGTAGGAAGTGTTGGAATTAAGTTTGAATTCGGATTGGTTATGGTCATTCTGCAGGCAGCATGACCAAGGTCCCTTTCAGGGACCAAAACAAAAAATTTACCAACCCAATTGGTGTGAGGCCAATTGGGAATGAAACTAGACACAAAATGGCACATTTTTCATTCAGCAATCATGCCATGAAAATGACCATACCATAGTGAATAAATTGGCTAAATCCGGATTAGGCAAACTGACCTGTACAAAAATGACCAAATGATTGGCCATAACTTGGGCTAGGCAGGTCCAAATGACTTGAAATTTTACCAGTGGAAAGCTGAGACATAGCCCTATAACTTTTATGGGGAACACAAGTCCAAATTATGCCCTTAGCTAAGTCATTTAGTAACCCAAATTTAGTAACATAAAACTACTAGAACCAAGTTGATGCCCAGAAAATCTGGGTTAGACCAATCTGGCCAGCCATGTTCAAATGGCTATAACTTGAGCTACAAAACTCCAAATGGAGTGATTCAAAAAGGGAAATAAAGTTAAGACAATAAGGAACAACTTCTATGAATAAAACTTAGCCAAATTCTAACAGCAACATGACCAATGGAATAGTATAATATAAGACACCAAAACTGAAAATTTGAAATTTGTGCCTAAAAGACTTAAGATTTGAGAAAACAACCAAAACTAACAAATTAGGTAATCAAAATGTGGTATGTGGGTGAAATTAGAATTCCCATACTTATTAAGCATTAGAAAGTCAACAAATTAACTTGAATAGTATCATGAATAATAACCCCAAAATACAAATTTTAAAGAACGACAAGTTTAGCATATTAAAGCTAGGTATAAGTAGATTTGAATTTATTTTTGGATTTATGATAAGTTATGATACTGAAACACTGTGAAACTGTGTGTTTCAGTGAAAAAGAATACCAGGAAAGAACCCGAGGCATCAAGTCAAGGCCAAGAGGCGACTCACATAAGTTTTGTGCACAACATAGAATTTTCTGTAAATTTTCTTCTGCAAATTGTTTTGAATGAATTGTGATATTAAATTGTAACTTAATTGTATTGAAATGTTTATTATACTTTTGACTTAATTTGTTAAAAGTTTACTTGTATGTATTTGAAATGGCAATAAATATTTAATAAATTGTTAAGATAGTTTTGAAACCACAGTGTCATGACCATATATTTGAATACCTCATTAGCATGACTAGTGGGGGAAATTAGTTTCGAATTTTGATTCCTTCTCTGGCTAAAGTGTTGAGGTGTATGCTAGTAGAAGAAGAAATTGAATGGATATCCATATATTTGAGCTAGCTAGCCTTGTGATGTAACTTCCCATAAGCCTCTGGCTATTGAGATGATTATTATTTCGAAAGACATGATATAACTGTGTGTATTTATGAAAATTTTTTTGAGACTTTCGAAATGAAATTGTTTGGATTAAAAGCTTATAAATCATGTTTGTATTTATTTCTCATATTCAGTTCAGTTTTTGAATAAATATGATTTAAATTCTGCATAAATATTATTTTAGTATATTGTGCACCACTAAGTCATAGTACTCAGTGATGATTGTTATTGTTGTCACAGATATTGAGACTAGAGGAGCAGCAGAGTGAGCTACTAAGGATTGTGGAGCTACCTTCCTGAAGTTCTATTGGGTATATTTTATACCCTGATTATAATAATTATTTTGATGCATGTAAATGCATGTACAAGTAGAACTGGTAATGAGCAATTGTATAAAGTTTGTAATAATATTAGTTTGGATTTTTCTAATGTAAATTCTGGTTGGATGAATGTAATTTGTTTTAACTTTAGTGAAAAAAAATGAATGAAAGTATTTTGTTTTAATTTGAATGAAATTACTTAGTATTATTTTGGATGATATTGAATTGGAAATTATTGATTTGAATTTTGGAATTTGAAAAATGATGTTGAAATTTATTGTGGTGGATGTTGAAGTTGTTGAGTTGAGGAGATAAATCATTGGAAGTATTTTTTTTTCAGGTATTTGAAGAACTGTTTTATCAAAATATAGACGGCACTCTGCCGAAATTTTTCTAAAATTTGCGGAAAAATAAAAAGGGATAAAAATTTTAACTAGTTTTCAAACTCTAATAAAATGTCTTAACACCTATTAGAAAATGCTCACCACTTCTAAAAAGTAAGAAAATGGTTTTAAAATCTCTTGTAGGGTACTTAATAAGTTATCGGTAGGTGAATTTCGGTAGTTCATTAGGTATTCTACGGGATCATATTATGCCTTACAGAGGGGTAAGGTGTGACAGGTTAAGTCCAAAATTTGAGTTTGTGTTCTACATGAAGGTTGTTCTAAATTATCTAAGCTTTCCATTGATATAAATTTTAGGTCAATTGGATATTTCTACACTGAGTTATGGCTAAATGAACAAATACTATTTATTTGGTCACTTTTACCAGGTCCAGAATTGGTTACCCAGATTTGGTTAATTTTTAGGGTATTCTAAGTTTGTTTTCTGGGTAAGATTTCTTCATCAAAGTTATGCCATTATGTGTCTAGTTTCATGTTCAGTACCAATTGAACCTACACCATGTAACACCCCTAAGTTCGGTAGTGCGTTCTACTGCTCTAGTGACCAGTGTTGTCCGGACAGCTAGGATGCCTAGAACCACACCTTGATATGAGAGAGGAGACATAAATAATGAAATACAAGAAAAGAAAATACAAGAAAAACAAAGGAAAAATAATAGCAAAGAAATGTGACCAAGTTAAATGAGCCGGGAAACCTAACGATGGGTGACCGCACCGGGAAGTCACGGCGTGGACCGTTGACTAGCCTCGGATCATGGGAACCCTGGAAAACATTTTTAGGACTTAAATAGACCCTTGTTGAAGAATAAATCTCATTAGAAAGATCAAAGAAAAATTAAATAATTAGTACAAAGAAAAGTGAGAAATCGTAAAACGGACAAAACTCGGTGTTACCGAAAAATCGAGAATGCCACCCGAACAGGGGCATTATGGTCATTTGACGTCCCGAAGTGTCTTTTGACCTAAATGTCCATTAAAAATAAATAATATTACACTTAGAAAATAAAATGAAAAATTAATTTGGTGGTACCTAAAGTAAATAGCTAAAATCAAGGGTTTAATGTGGGATTAAATGAAAGTTTAGCTTAAAATATGATTAAAATGGTGAGTGGACCACTAATGCATAAAATAAACATATAATAGGGCAGCTGTAACTCCACTAAATCAGCTGAACTTCATCTTCCTCAAAGTGATCTCAACATTGCCGTGAATGAAGGTGAGAGGAAAAACCATGGCCATTTTTCATGCAAGCACTCTTAACTCTCCATTTTCAACTCCAATCTCTTAGGTTCCTTCATGAAACTTTGTCTACACATCACAAGGAAGATATTGATACCAATTTTGAGAAGTTTGGTGAAGGTTTAGCAAGTTACAATTAAAGGTAAGTTTGCATTTTTGAGAATTTCCTTGTTAAACTTTATGTTTATGTTATGGGTGTTAGTTTTGTGAAGGAAATTTTGAAGTTTAAATAGTTATTGAGATAGCCATTTTTGGACAGCCATGGGGTCACACATTTGATGATTTATTATGCATATAATTGATGAGAAATAATGTTGATCATGGTAAATTAATATCCTAATGAATTGTTTCACATATATATGGTGATTTTGGCACTTGGATGAGAATTGATGGATTGTAGGGCAATGTGGTGTTGAAGGACAATTTCGCAGCTTGGGAACCCTTGCATAATTGTATGTATTGATGGAAGTATTGGCAGAATTGTGGCATTAAGGAATGAAGGATATGTGTATGAAATTATTGTGTAAAGTGTATGTGAGAATTAGTGGTGTTTAGGTGTGTATGTAATGGTATTGAGATATTGTAAATGTGAATTATATTTGGTGTGTTGAGGGTAATGGTAATCTGCCCAAAATAATGTTAATGTAAAGTAGATTATACTGTGGTTAATGTACCAAAACAGATTGGTAGGGAAGTGAACCAAATTGCAAGGTATATGTGTGTTTGAAGTGGGGTGTGAAATGCATATTGAGGGCAGTGTACATTTTAGCCCATAACCTGAAATGTGTAACCTCAATTGGTATGAGACCAATTTGAGGTGAAACTAGGCACAAAATGTGCCAACTTTCATTGAGAAACCATACCAAAATTCTGCTTGCAAGGTGATGTGAAAAAATGACCAATTCGGATTAGGTACACTTGAGACCTAAAAACTGACCATTTGGGCAGCAGTGAGTATTTAGGCCATAACTCACTCAAAACAGGTCCAATTGACCTGAAATTTTAACCATGAATAGTTAAGACCCATACCTACAAGTCTTATGAGACACCAAAACCCAGAAACGACCAGAAGCAAGTCAAAAAGCTTGCACAAGTTCGGGTCCAAAAACTGGCCGAACCAAAGTTGACCAAATTGACCAAAAAAATGACCTAATTGGTACCATTTGACCAGCAATAGTATAATGACCATAACTTGGTCTACTTAACTCGGATTGACCTGAAATTTTGCCCCGCGTGCAATAAGACCTAGATCTACAAGTTTGTAGTTTCGACCGAGACCCGAAAACCGAGGGAACTAGATCGTCCGGTTAGGTCAAACCAGTGTCCCGGAATCCAGCAATTTGCATTAAAATGCACTAAGCAAGGAAATGACTTTGGTAAAACATACCAAACCTAAAACCTTATCGAATGTGACATATTAATGATACTAAAACCTAATGTACCTAAAACGCAACGAGGGTCGGTATATTAGGTGATCAAGTGAATAATTGAGTTCAGTGCATTATTTACCAAACACCATCGATAGAGACAGTTTAATTTAGTACTTAAACACTTCAAATTGTGTTTCTCAGCTAACAAGGACTCAGCAAAAGGGAAAGAAACACTGAGTCCAGACCAGGGAGACAGTCATCAGAGGTTTGTGCACAACGGCTATTGCTTTTGAATTTTTCAATTGAGATAAATATTGAATATTTGTATATTATTGTTTTAAATTGTGTTTGTGCACAACGGCTATTGCTTTTGAATTTTTCAATTGAGATAAATATTGAATATTTGTATATTATTGTTTTAAATTGTGTTTGTGCACAACGGCTATTGCTTTTGAATTTTTCAATTGAGATAAATATTGAATATTTGTATATTATTGTTTTAAATTGTGTTTGTGCACAACGGCTATTGCTTTTGAATTTTTCAATTGAGATAAATATTGAATATTTGTATATTATTGTTTTAAATTGTGTTTGTGCACAACAACTGTTTCTTTTGAATTATTTTCAATGGAAATAAATATTGACTATTTGCATATCATTGTTTTAAATTGTGGAAATGTGTTTGGTGGACACTTATTGATTGAAAAACATTGTGAATAGTTTGAAACTGTAAAAAATTGTTTGAATGATATTGATGGAAACTTATTGATTGAAAAGCACTGTAAATGGTTTTTGTGGAAATTGAAGTTAATTATGAATTGGGTTGCCATTTTATGAATGAAACTATGAGTTTGGAAATTTATTGGATTCTCACGAATCATTTGAATAAAATGTTTGGAATTGATTTTGTGTTCACACTTAGCATGACAGTATCGTATCATTCCTTCTCCATTTATGGGGTTGTGATCGTTTATTTTCCTTCTCCATTTATGGAGTCATGATCGTTTATTTTTCTCCTCTCTGGTTTTACGGTTGAGGTGATCGGATGAGTACTCATTATATAGCTAGCTCCCCTTCCTCATTGATTTCGATTAGTGAGGTTGTGATTGCTTTGTCGTGGTGTACAACACGGCATTGATCGGAAATTTGTGTCATGGCTTAAGTTGTGAATGAATTGGCAACACTGTATTCTTAAATTATTCGACTAAATTGCATTATTATGTATTGTGAGATTGTGAAATTGATTTAAACTCTCATTGACATATACTGTCTTTTGAATTCAAACATGATCTGACTTATGGAAAATTATTGTGATATTGACAAATGGAGTTTAAATTATTGTTGACATTTATTGTCTTGAATTTAACTATGATTTTAAGTATCCATTATTTACATGACTTATGAATTGTGATTAAATTGTATTTGGTTAATGTTGCGCACCACTGAGACATTGTCTCAGCGATAGCTTTATTCTTTATCGCGAGTAGAGAGCAGACAGAGCGTGACTAGGTCGCTAATACCTCAATGAGATTTTTCGGGTATAATAAGTATACCAATACCTTGCATTTTGTCTTGTAATGTATGACCTTTGTATGTACATTTTGTTTTTGGTTTTGAGCAGTTGTAAATTCAAATTGTACCTTGAAGTTGTAAAATAATTACGAGCTGTTTTGACTTGTAAAAGCTGTATTATATTTCCTTATCTCAGACTTTGAAAAATTTCTATGGAATTGTGTTGATAAATTGTTGTGTTGATAAATTGTTGTGTTGAGAAATGTATTGGAGTTGAGATTTGGAAAATTATTGAAGTGCTTTTTTTCTGAGTTTTCAAGAAGCTGTTTTATCCAAAATACAGATGGCACCTTGCCAAAATTTTTACAGAAATTCCAAATAAATCAAATGAGTTAGTTGTTTCACCTCAGTTCACCAAAGTTTTTAACACCTGTAAATAGTGCTCACCACTGTAAAAGAAGTAAGAAAAGTTTTTAAAATCCCTTGTAGTGTATTTAATGGGTTATCAGTAGACGGAGTTGGTAATTCATTAGGTATACTACGGGATCATGTTATGCCTTACAGAGGGGTAAGGTGTGACATGTTTTAGTGGTATCAGAGCAATGTTTTTAAATTCCGTTTTCACCTGTTATTTGAATGTTCTTTTTGCATAGTACAACTGCTCAATATCATTGTTTGATACATACAGTACATTACAGTATAAATATGCACTAACGAGAGTGAATATTCTTGTGTTATTGTTCAGGAAAGCTAAGATCCTCGCATTGAATATGGAAGAGGGTGATCGTTGATCGATCGATCTATTGAGGCCGAGGTGCAAGGGATGCCCTGTGCCTACAAAATGTTAGTGGTTCAGTGACACCAGCCCCTGCGATCTGCGATTTCTGCTCGATTCGCTCAGTGAGATGGCTGCAATATTGCACCAAATGGCTGATAATGCACCTACTCAAGTCCCAATTCGGACACGTGGTACAACCACGTCTCCTACAAGCGATATGATAAATTGATGAAGTATGGGGCTACTGAGTTTAAGGGACAATAGATCCTATAGAAGCTGAACAGTGGTTAGAGAGGATGGATAGGGTGTTCAAGAAACTTCATTGTACAGAGGAGCTCAGACTTGAATACTCAGTATCCTTACTACAAGGGGATGCTTATGACTGGTGGAAAACCATTCCCCACAGTCTGGTAGAACCTGCAGTGCTGACCTGGAATGACTTCCTCAGGGAATTCAGACAGAAATACATCCCTGATGCTTATGTAGACCAGAAGCTACAAGAATTCTTAAGTTTGAAACAGAGGGGCAGATCAGTGGCTGAGTATGAAAGAGAATTTTCCCGCCTTAGCCACTATGCAGTAAGTTTGCTTGCTACCAGCAGGGAGAGATGCAAGAGGTTTGAAACTGGCTTGAAGCCCAGTATCAGAGTACAAGTGCTCGGCTTCAAACACACTAACTTCTCTGAACTTGTTTCTCAAGCCCTAGAGTTGGAAAGAGTTGAGTTTGAGACTGCTCCAGAGAAAAAGAGATCAGAGAAGACAGAGAAAGAGGGAAAATCTGTAGAACAGAGTTCCAGTGGTCATACTGGAAAGAGGAAGAACTATGGGGGACATGGCAGAGGTGGCAAGAAGTCTGGAAGGGGAAGATATTCAGGACAGAAACCTCCTTTATCTGGTCAGCATAGTACCGGAGGTTCCTACCATTCCCGCCAATGTGAAAATTGTGGAAGATATCATGGTGGGATATGCTATAAGGCTATTGGAGCCTGTTATAACTGTGGAGGCATAGGACACTTTGCCAAGGACTGCACCGATGAGTCGCAGAGTTGGACCACCTCCCACTCTGCGGAAGGGTCGATTGAGCCACTGTCACGAAGCTCACAACCACCTAGCGGAGGTAGAGGCGGGGGTAGAGGTAACCAGCAGCCAAGGCACGATAAAACAATCGAGCAAGATAGTGCTCGATCGAGTCTATGCCATGAGACAGAGGAAGAGGCGGAGATATCGATGTTGTGGTGGTACCTTCTCAACTTTTAATCAGGATGTGTTTGTGTTAATCGATCTGGGTTCTACCCATTCTTATGTGTGTGCTAGCATCATTGATTGCATTGCTGCTCCAGGTACAAAAATGGATTTTGAGGTGCTAGTAACAAGTCCGTTAGGACAGGAGGTCGGGGAAATAAATTTTGATGCATTAGTGATTAGTCCTTTAGGATAAGGATTGTGATAACAAGTGAAATTAGTTTTGGAAGAGTTTATCGTGAAAAGTATTTCTTGACACACCATAAAATTTTAAGCTAATTGGCGAGCCTACTTAATGTAAGGCAAGAGGGCGTAAAAATAAGTTCTGAAATAGAATTGCTCTAGATGAAGGCGAGAGATGTTCTTGTTAGTAATTGTTAATGGATATTGTAATCAGAATAAGTTCGGATATCAGTGAATTCGAAAAGGATAAAAGATAGGAAAGTTTGATCTATTGAATAAGCTGCAGATTTCAGTACTAACTTGAGATTATTGTGTAGAGCTACGTACTACCCGATAGTACATCTAGATGAGAATAGTTGCCAACGGCATCTGCTTTTAGTATAGTTATGCGGGAATGAATTTAATTGTTAGAAATAAGTTTGAAAATCCTACTTAAGGATCTAAAACTCAAAAGTTAGAATATCGAAAGGTTCTGATTCGATACAAAAGGAAGTAAGTTATAGAATATTGACAGATAAAAAAAGTTACGGAAGTAGAGATTTGAACAGTTGATTCATATGTAACAAAGAAATATTACGAATGTGAGGAAGACTATGGATTAGAATGGTCAGATGACCAATGCCTGATGAATGATTCTAACATGACCTCAAGGGTCATTCAAGAAGCAACGTGAACTGAAATATTAGACAGCATAATAGTAAGAGGAGATTGGTGTTATCCAAACAAATCAAACATTGTATTAGATTGTTAAAAGTCTTATACAAATTTGAGAAAAAGAAGATTATACGATCATATAGAAAGGAGAAAATAAACGTATGACTATTGTAAGATGACTACTGGGTAAAATTTCGTGGACGAAATTTATTTAAGGGGGGGAGAATTGTAACACCCCTAAGTTCGGTAGTGCGTTCTACTACTCCAGTGACCAGTGTTGTCCGGACAGCTAGGATGCTTAGAACCACACCTTGATATGAGAGAGGAGACATAAATAATGAAATACAAGAAAAGAAAATACAAGAAAAACAAAGGAAAAATAATAGCAAAGAAATGTGACCAAGTTAAATGAGCCGGGAAACCTAACGATGGGTGACCGCACCGGGAAGTCACGGCGTGGACCGTTGACTAGCTACCGGACTGCGGGAACCACGGAAAACATTTTTAGGACTTAAATAGACCCTTGTTGAAGAATAAATCTCATTAGAAAGATCAAAGAAAAATTAAATAATTAGTACAAAGAAAAGTGAGAAATCGAAAAACGGACAAAACTCGGTGTTACCGAAAAATCGAGAATGCCACCCGAACAGGGGCATTATGGTCATTTGACGTCCCGAAGTGTCTTTTGACCTAAATGTCCATTAAAAATAAATAATATTACACTTAGAAAATAAAATGAAAAATTAATTTGGTGGTACCTAAAGTAAATAGCTAAAATCAAGGGTTTAATGTGGGATTAAATGAAAGTTTAGCTTAAAATATGATTAAAATGGTGAGTGGACCACTAATGCATAAAATAAACATATAATAGGGCAGCTGTAACTCCACTAAATCAGCTGAACTTCATCTTCCTCAAAGTGATCTCAACATTGCCGTGAATGAAGGTGAGAGGAAAAACCATGGCCATTTTTCATGCAAGCTCTCTTAACTCTCCATTTTCAACTCCAATCTCTTAGGTTCCTTCATGAAACTTTGTCTACACATCACAAGGAAGATATTGATACCAATTTTGAGAAGTTTGGTGAAGGTTTAGCAAGTTACAATTAAAGGTAAGTTTGCATTTTTGAGAATTTCCTTGTTAAACTTTATGTTTATGTTATGGGTGTTAGTTTTGTGAAGGAAATTTTGAAGTTTAAATAGTTATTGAGATAGCCATTTTTGGACAGCCATGGGGTCACACATTTGATGATTTATTATGCATATAATTGATGAGAAATAATGTTGATCATGGTAAATTAATATCCTAATGAATTGTTTCACATATATATGGTGATTTTGGCACTTGGATGAGAATTGATGGATTGTAGGGCAATGTGGTGTTGAAGGACAATTTCGGCAGCTTGGGAACCCTTGCATAATTGTATGTATTGATGGAAGTATTGGCAGAATTGTGGCATTAAGGAATGAAGGATATGTGTATGAAATTATTGTGTAAAGTGTATGTGAGAATTAGTGGTGTTTAGGTGTGTATGTAATGGTATTGAGATATTGTAAATGTGAATTATATTTGGTGTGTTGAGGGTAATGGTAATCTGCCCAAAATAATGTTAATGTAAAGTAGATTATACTGTGGTTAATGTACCAAAACAGATTGGTAGGGAAGTGAACCAAATTGCAAGGTATATGTGTGTTTGAAGTGGGGTGTGAAATGCATATTGAGGGCAGTGTACATTTTAGCCCATAACCTGAAATGTGTAACCTCAATTGGTATGAGACCAATTTGAGGTGAAACTAGGCACAAAATGTGCCAACTTTCATTGAGAAACCATACCAAAATTCTGCTTGCAAGGTGATGTGAAAAAATGACCAATTCGGATTAGGTACACTTGAGACCTAAAAACTGACCATTTGGGCAGCAGTGAGTATTTAGGCCATAACTCACTCAAAACAGGTCCAATTGACCTGAAATTTTAACCATGAATAGTTAAGACCCATACCTACAAGTCTTATGAAGACACCAAAACCCAGAAACGACCAGAAGCAAGTCAAAAAGCTTGCACAAGTTCGGGTCCAAAAACTGGCCGAACCAAAGTTGACCAAATTGACCAAAAAAATGACCTAATTGGTACCATTTGACCAGCAATAGTATAATGACCATAACTTGGTCTACTTAACTCGGATTGACCTGAAATTTTGCCCCGCGTGCAATAAGACCTAGATCTACAAGTTTGTAGTTTCGACCGAGACCCGAAAACTGAGGGAACTAGATCGTCCGGTTAGGTCAAACCAGTGTCCCGGAATCCAGCAATTTGCATTAAAATGCACTAAGCAAGGAAATGACTTTGGTAAAACATACCAAACCTAAAACCTTATCGAATGTGACATATTAACGATACTAAAACCTAATGTACCTAAAACGCAACGAGGGTCGGTATATTAGGTGATTAAGTGAATAATTGAGTTCAGTGCATTGTTTACCAAACACCATCGATAGAGACAGTTTAATTTAGTACTGAAACACTTCAAATTGTGTTTCTCAGCTAACAAGGACTCAAAGAAAAGGGAAAGAAACACCGAGTCCGCACTGTGGAGACGATCATCGAGGTTTGTGCACAATGGCTATTGCTTTGGAATTTTTCAATTGATATAAATATTGAATATTTGTATTTTATTGTTTTAAATTGTGTTTGTGCACAACGGCTATTGCTTTTGAATTTTTCAATTGAGATAAATATTGAATATTTGTATATTATTGTTTTAAATTGTGTTTGTGCACAACGGCTATTGCTTTTGAATTTTTCAATTGAGATAAATATTGAATATTTGTATATTATTGTTTTAAATTGTGTTTGTGCACAACAACTGTTTCTTTTGAATTATTTTCAATGGAAATAAATATTGACTATTTGCATATCATTGTTTTAAATTGTGGAAATGTGTTTGGTGGACACTTATTGATTGAAAAACATTGTGAATTGTTTGAAATCGTGAAAATTGTTTGAATGATATTGATGGAAACTTATTGATTGAAAAGCAATCGTAAATGGTTTTGTGGAAATTGAAGTTAATTATGAATTGGGTTGCCATTTTATGAATGAAACTATGAGTTTGAAATTTATTGGATTCTCACGAATCATTTGAATAAAATGTTTGGAATTGATTTTGTGTTCACACTTAGCATGACAGTATCGTATCATTCCTTCTCCATTTATGGGGTTGTGATCTTTTATTTTCCTTCTCCATTTATGGAGTCGTGATCGTTTATTTTCCCTCTCTGGTTTACCAGTTGAGGTGATCGGATGAGTACTCATTATATAGCTAGCTCCCCTTCCTCATTGATTTCGATTAGTGAGGTTGTGATTGCTTTGTCGTGGTGTACAACACGGCATTGATCGGAAATTTGTGTCATGGCTTAAGTTGTGAATGAATTGGCAACACTGTATTCTTAAATTATTCGACTAAATTGCATTATTATGTATTGTGAGATTGTGAAATTGATTTAAACTCTCATTGACATATACTGTCTTTTGAATTCAAACATGATCTGACTTATGGAAAATTATTGTGATATTGACAAATGGAGTTTAAATTATTGTTGACATTTATTGTCTTGAATTTAACTATGATTTTAAGTATCCATTATTTACATGACTTATGAATTGTGATTAAATTGTATTTGGTTAATGTTATGCACGCGAGACATTGTCTCAAATGATAGCTTTATTCTCGTCGCAGTAGAGAGACACAGGCAGCAGACTAGGTCGCTAATACCTCCAAATGAGAGATTTTTGGTATAATAAGTATACCAATACCTTGCATTTTGTAATCAGTAATGTATGACCTTTGTATGTACATTTTGTTTTTGGTTTTGAGCAGTTGTAAATTCAAATTGTACCTTGAAGTTGTAAAATAATTACGAAATGCTTTGACTTGTAAAAGTCAGATTATATTTCCTTATCTCAGACTTTGAAAAATTTCTATGGAATTGTGTTGATAAATTGTTGTGTTGATAAATTGTTGTGTTGAGAAATGTATTGGAGTTGAGATTTGGAAAATTATTGAAGTGCTTTTTTTTACAGGTTTTCTGAAGAACTGTTTTATCCAAAATACAGATGGCACCTTGCCAAAATTTTTACAGAAATTCCAAATAAATCAAATGAGTTAGTTGTTTCACCTCAGTTCACCAAAGTTTTTAACACCTGTAAATAGTGCTCACCACTGTAAAAGAAGTAAGAAAAGTTTTTAAAATCCCTTGTAGTGTATTTAATGGGTTATCAGTAGACGGAGTTGGTAATTCATTAGGTATACTACGGGATCATGTTATGCCTTACAGAGGGGTAAGGTGTGACATGTTTTAGTGGTATCAGAGCAATGTTTTTAAATTCCGTTTTCACCTGTTATTTGAATGTTCTTTTTGCATAGTACAACTGCTCAATATCATTGTCTGATACATACAGTACATTACAGTATAAATATGCACTAACGAGAGTGAATATTCTTGTGTTATTGTTCAGGAAAGCTAAGATCCTCGCATTGAATATGGAAGAGGGTGATCGTTCAGTCGATCAGTCTATTGAGGCTGAGGTGCAAGGGGATGCCCCAGGCCTACAAAATGTTAGTGGTTCAAAGAAGACCACCGCAGCGATCGCAGCTTCTCGCTTCGCTCAACAGATGGTCGCAATATTCCAACAAATGGTCGATAATGCACCTACTCAAGTCCCAATTCAGACACCAGTGGTACAACCACAGTCTCCTACAAGGCAGTATGATAAATTGATGAAGTATGGGGCTACAGAGTTTAAGGGGACAGTAGATCCTATAGAAGCTGAACAGTGGTTAGAGAGGATGGATAGGGTGTTCAAGAAACTTCATTGTACAGAGGAGCTCAGACTTGAATACTCAGTATCCTTACTACAAGGGGATGCTTATGACTGGTGGAAAACCATTCCCCACTGCAGTAGAACTGCTGATCTTGACTGGAATGACTTCCTCGTGAATTCGCATGTAAATACATCCCTGATGCTTATGTAGACCAGAAGCTACAAGAATTCTTAAGTTTGAAACAGAGGGGCAGATCAGTGGCTGAGTATGAAAGAGAATTTTCCCGCCTTAGCCACTATGCAGTAAGTTTGCTTGCTACCAGCAGGGAGAGATGCAAGAGGTTTGAAACTGGCTTGAAGCCCAGTATTAGAGTACAAGTGCTCGGCTTCAAACACACTAACTTCTCTGAACTTGTTTCTCAAGCCCTAGAGTTGGAAA
Organism: Hevea brasiliensis; assembly: GCF_030052815.1. Classification (NCBI taxonomy): domain Eukaryota; kingdom Viridiplantae; phylum Streptophyta; class Magnoliopsida; order Malpighiales; family Euphorbiaceae; genus Hevea; species Hevea brasiliensis. The sequence continues at coordinate 56,842,154 of NC_079503.1, read as the reverse complement.
GAGTTGAGTTTGAGACTGCTCCAGAGAAAAAGAGATCAGAAAAGACAGAGAAAGAGGGAAAATCTGTAGAACAGAGTTCCAGTGGTCATACTAGAAAGAGGAAGAACTATGGGGGACATGGCAGAGGTGGCAAGAAGTCTGGAAGGGGAAGATATTCAGGACAGAAACCTCCTTTATCTAGTCAGCATAGTACCGGAGGTTCCTACCATTCCCGCCAATGTGAAAATTGTGGAAGATATCATGGTGGGATATGCTATAAGGCTATTGGAGCCTGTTATAACTGTGGAGGCATAGGACACTTTGCCAAGGACTGCACCAGTAGTCGCAGAGTTGGACCACCTCCCACTACTGCAGAAGGGTCAGTTCAGAGCCCTGTCACCAGAAGCTCACAACCACCTAGCAGAGGTAGAGGCAGGGGTAGAGGTAACCCAGCAGGCAGCCAAGGCACAGTAAAACAATCAGAGCAAGATAGTGCTCCAGTCAGAGTCTATGCCATGAGACACAGGGAAGAGGCAGAGATATCTGATGTTGTGGCTGGTACCTTCTCAACTTTTAATCAGGATGTGTTTGTGTTAATCGATATGGGTTCTACCCATTCTTATGTGTGTGCTAGCATCATTGATTGCATTGCTGCTCCAGGTACAAAAATGGATTTTGAGGTGCTAGTAACAAGTCCGTTAGGACAGGAGGTCGGGGAAATAAATTTTGATGCATTAGTGATTAGTCCTTTAGGATTAGGATTGTGATAACAAGTGAAATTAGTTTTGGAAGAGTTTATCGGCGAAAAGTATTTGCTGACACACCATAAAATTTTAAGCTAATTGGCGAGCCTACTTAATGTAAGGCAAGAGGACGTAAAAATAAGTTACAGAAATAGAATTGCTCTAGATGAAGGCAGAGATGTTACTGTTAGTAATTGTTAATGGATATTGTAATCAGAATAAGTTCGGATATCAGTGAATTTGAAAAGGATAAAAGATAGGAAAGTTTGATCTATTGAATAAGCTGCAGATTTCAGTACTAACTTGAGATTATTGTGTAGAGCTACGTACTACCCGATAGTACATCTAGATGAGAATAGTTGCCAACGGCATCTGTTTTGGTATAGTTATGCCAGGACAGAATTTAATTGTTAGAAATAAGTTTGAAAATCCTACTTAAGGATCTAAAACTCAAAAGTTAGAATATCGAAAGGTTACAGTTCAGTACAAAAGGAAGTAAGTTATAGAATATTGACAGATAAAAAGAGTTACGGAAGTAGAGATTTGAACAGTTGATTCATATGTAACAAAGAAATATTACGAATGTGAGGAAGACTATGGATTAGAATGGTCAGAGGACCAATGCCTGATGAATGATTCTAACATGACCTCAAGGGTCATTCAAGAAGCAACGTGAACTGAAATATTAGACAGCATAATAGTAAGAGGAGATTGGTGTTATCCAAACAAATCAAACATTGTATTAGATTGTTAAAAGTCTTATACAAATTTGAGAAAAAGAAGATTATACGATCATATAGAAAGGAGAAAATAAACGTATGACTATTGTAAGATGACTACTGGGTAAAATTTCGTGGACGAAATTTATTTAAGGGGGGGAGAATTGTAACACCCCTAAGTTCGGTAGTGCGTTCTACTGCTCCAGTGACCAGTGTTGTCCGGACAGCTAGGATGCCTAGAACCACACCTTGATATGAGAGAGGAGACATAAATAATGAAATACAAGAAAAGAAAATACAAGAAAAACAAAGGAAAAATAATAGCAAAGAAATGTGACCAAGTTAAATGAGCCGGGAAACCTAACGATGGGTGACCGCACCGGGAAGTCACGGCGTGGACCGTTGACTAGCCCTGGACTGCGGGGAACCCTGGAAAACATTTTTAGGACTTAAATAGACCCTTGTTGAAGAATAAATCTCATTAGAAAGATCAAAGAAAAATTAAATAATTAGTACAAAGAAAAGTGAGAAATCGAAAAACGGACAAAACTCGGTGTTACCGAAAAATCGAGAATGCCACCCGAACAGGGGCATTATGGTCATTTGACGTCCCGAAGTGTCTTTTGACCTAAATGTCCATTAAAAATAAATAATATTACACTTAGAAAATAAAATGAAAAATTAATTTGGTGGTACCTAAAGTAAATAGCTAAAATCAAGGGTTTAATGTGGGATTAAATGAAAGTTTAGCTTAAAATATGATTAAAATGGTGAGTGGACCACTAATGCATAAAATAAACATATAATAGGGCAGCTGTAACTCCACTAAATCAGCTGAACTTCATCTTCCTCAAAGTGATCTCAACATTGCCGTGAATGAAGGTGAGAGGAAAAACCATGGCCATTTTTCATGCAAGCTCTCTTAACTCTCCATTTTCAACTCCAATCTCTTAGGTTCCTTCATGAAACTTTGTCTACACATCACAAGGAAGATATTGATACCAATTTTGAGAAGTTTGGTGAAGGTTTAGCAAGTTACAATTAAAGGTAAGTTTGCATTTTTGAGAATTTCCTTGTTAAACTTTATGTTTATGTTATGGGTGTTAGTTTTGTGAAGGAAATTTTGAAGTTTAAATAGTTATTGAGATAGCCATTTTTGGACAGCCATGGGGTCACACATTTGATGATTTATTATGCATATAATTGATGAGAAATAATGTTGATCATGGTAAATTAATATCCTAATGAATTGTTTCACATATATATGGTGATTTTGGCACTTGGATGAGAATTGATGGATTGTAGGGCAATGTGGTGTTGAAGGACAATTTCGGCAGCTTGGGAACCCTTGCATAATTGTATGTATTGATGGAAGTATTGGCAGAATTGTGGCATTAAGGAATGAAGGATATGTGTATGAAATTATTGTGTAAAGTGTATGTGAGAATTAGTGGTGTTTAGGTGTGTATGTAATGGTATTGAGATATTGTAAATGTGAATTATATTTGGTGTGTTGAGGGTAATGGTAATCTGCCCAAAATAATGTTAATGTAAAGTAGATTATACTGTGGTTAATGTACCAAAACAGATTGGTAGGGAAGTGAACCAAATTGCAAGGTATATGTGTGTTTGAAGTGGGGTGTGAAATGCATATTGAGGGCAGTGTACATTTTAGCCCATAACCTGAAATGTGTAACCTCAATTGGTATGAGACCAATTTGAGGTGAAACTAGGCACAAAATGTGCCAACTTTCATTGAGAAACCATACCAAAATTCTGCTTGCAAGGTGATGTGAAAAAATGACCAATTCGGATTAGGTACACTTGAGACCTAAAAACTGACCATTTGGGCAGCAGTGAGTATTTAGGCCATAACTCACTCAAAACAGGTCCAATTGACCTGAAATTTTAACCATGAATAGTTAAGACCCATACCTACAAGTCTTATGAAGACACCAAAACCCAGAAACGACCAGAAGCAAGTGAAAAAGCTTGCACAAGTTCGGGTCCAAAAACTGGCCGAACCAAAGTTGACCAAATTGACCAAAAAAATGACCTAATTGGTACCATTTGACCAGCAATAGTATAATGACCATAACTTGGTCTACTTAACTCGGATTGACCTGAAATTTTGCCCCGCGTGCAATAAGACCTAGATCTACAAGTTTGTAGTTTCGACCGAGACCCGAAAACTGAGGGAACTAGATCGTCCGGTTAGGTCAAACCAGTGTCCCGGAATCCAGCAATTTGCATTAAAATGCACTAAGCAAGGAAATGACTTTGGTAAAACATACCAAACCTAAAACCTTATCGAATGTGACATATTAACGATACTAAAACCTAATGTACCTAAAACGCAACGAGGGTCGGTATATTAGGTGATTAAGTGAATAATTGAGTTCAGTGCATTGTTTACCAAACACCATCGATAGAGACAGTTTAATTTAGTACTGAAACACTTCAAATTGTGTTTCTCAGCTAACAAGGACTCAGCAAAAGGGAAAGAAACACTGAGTCCAGACCAGGGAGACAGTCATCAGAGGTTTGTGCACAATGGCTATTGCTTTTGAATTTTTCAATTGAGATAAATATTGAATATTTGTATATTATTGTTTTAAATTGTGTTTGTGCACAACGGCTATTGCTTTTGAATTTTTCAATTGAGATAAATATTGAATATTTGTATATTATTGTTTTAAATTGTGTTTGTGCACAACGGCTATTGCTTTTGAATTTTTCAATTGAGATAAATATTGAATATTTGTATATTATTGTTTTAAATTGTGTTTGTGCACAACAACTGTTTCTTTTGAATTATTTTCAATGGAAATAAATATTGACTATTTGCATATCATTGTTTTAAATTGTGGAAATGTGTTTGGTGGACACTTATTGATTGAAAAACATTGTGAATGGTTTGAAACTGTGAAAAATTGTTTGAATGATATTGATGGAAACTTATTGATTGAAAAGCAACGTAAATGGTTTTGTGGAAATTGAAGTTAATTATGAATTGGGTTGCCATTTTATGAATGAAACTATGAGTTTGAAATTTATTGGATTCTCACGAATCATTTGAATAAAATGTTTGGAATTGATTTTGTGTTCACACTTAGCATGTGATGTCGTATCATTCCTTCTCCATTTATGGGGTTGTGATCTTTTATTTTCCTTCTCCATTTATGGAGTCGTGATCGTTATTTTTCTCCCTCTCTGGTTTACGGTTGAGGTGATCGGATGAGTACTCATTATATAGCTAGCTCCCTTCCTCATTGATTTCGATTAGAGAGCTAGTGATTGCTTTGTCGTGGTGTACAACACGGCATAGATCAGAAATTAGTGTCATGGCATAAGATGTGAATGAATTGGCAACACTGTATTATTAAATTATTCGACTAAATTGCATTATTATGTATTGTGAGATTGTGAAATTGATTTAAACTCTCATTGACATATACTGTCTTTTGAATTCAAACATGATCTGACTTATGGAAAATTATTGTGATATTGACAAATGGAGTTTAAATTATTGTTGACATTTATTGTCTTGAATTTAACTATGATTTTAAGTATCCACTATTTACATGACTTATGAATTGTGATTAAATTGTATTTGGTTAATGTTGTGCACCACTGAGACATTGTCTCAGCGATAGCTTTTTATTGCTGTCGCAGGTAGAGAGACAGACAGGGCAGCAGACTAGGCTGCTAATACCTCCAGCGAGAGATTTTTCGGGTATAATAAGTATACCAATACCTTGCATTTTGTACTGTAATGTATGACACTGTATGTACATTTTGTTTTTGGTTTTGAGCAGTTGTAAATTCAAATTGTACCTTGAAGTTGTAAAATAATTACGAGCTGTTTTGACTTGTAAAAGCTGTATTATATTTCCTTATCTCAGACTTTGAAAAATTTCTATGGAATTGTGTTGATAAATTGTTGTGTTGAGAAATGTATTGGAGTTGAGATTTGGAAAATTATTGAAGTGCTTTTTTTTACAGGTTTTCTGAAGAACTGTTTTATCCAAAATACAGATGGCACCTTGCCAAAATTTTTACAGAAATTCCAAATAAATCAAATGAGTTAGTTGTTTCACCTCAGTTCACCAAAGTTTTTAACACCTGTAAATAGTGCTCACCACTGTAAAAGAAGTAAGAAAAGTTTTTAAAATCCCTTGTAGTGTATTTAATGGGTTATCAGTAGACGGAGTTGGTAATTCATTAGGTATACTACGGGATCATGTTATGCCTTACAGAGGGGTAAGGTGTGACATGTTTTAGTGGTATCAGAGCAATGTTTTTAAATTCCGTTTTCACCTGTTATTTGAATGTTCTTTTTGCATAGTACAACTGCTCAATATCATTGTCTGATACATACAGTACATTACAGTATAAATATGCACTAACGAGAGTGAATATTCTTGTGTTATTGTTCAGGAAAGCTAAGATCCTCGCATTGAATATGGAAGAGGGTGATCGTTCAGTCGATCAGTCTATTGAGGCTGAGGTGCAAGGATGCCCTGTGCCTACAAAATGTTAGTGGTTCAAAGAAGACCACCCTGCGATCTGCGATTTCTGCTCGATTCGCTCGTGAGATGGCTGCAATATCCAACAAATGGCTGATAATGCACCTACTCAAGTCCCAATTCAGACACCCGTGGTACAACCACAGTCTCCTACAAGGCAGTATGATAAATTGATGAAGTATGGGGCTCTGAGTTTAAGGGGATGATAGATTCTATAGAAGCTGAACAGTGGTTAGAGAGGATGGATAGGGTGTTCAAGAAACTTCATTGTGCAGAGGAGCTCAGACTTGAATACTCAGTATCCTTACTACAAGGGGATGCTTATGACTGGTGGAAAACCATTCCCCACGATGCAGTAGAACTGCGATCTTGACTGGAATGACTTCCTCAGGAATTGAGACAAATACATCCCTGATGCCTATGTAGACCAGAAACTGCAAGAATTCTTAAGTTTGAAACAGAGGGGCAGATCAGTGGCTGAGTATGAAAGAGAATTTTCCCGCCTTAGCCACTATGCAGTAAGTTTGCTTGCTACCAGCAGGGAGAGATGCAAGAGGTTTGAAACTGGCTTGAAGCCCAGTATTAGAGTACAAGTGCTCGGCTTCAAACACACTAACTTCTCTGAACTTGTTTCTCAAGCCCTAGAGTTGGAAAGAGTTGAGTTTGAGACTGCTCCAGAGAAAAAGAGATCAGAAAAGACAGAGAAAGAGGGAAAATCAGAGAAACGAGTTCGGTGGTCATACTAGAAAGAGGAAGAACTATGGGGACATGGCGGAGGTGGCAAGAAGTGCGGAAGGGAAGATATTCGTGATGAAACCTCCTTTATCTAGTCGACATAGTCAGGAGGTTCCTACCATTCCGCCAATGTGAAAATTGTGGAAGATATCATGGTGGGATATGCTATAAGGCTATTGGAGCTGTTATAGCTGTGGAGGCATAGGACACTTTGCCAAGGACTGCACGATGAGTCGCAGAGTTGGACCACCTCCCACTCTGCGAAGGGTCGATTGAGCCACTGTCACGAAGCTCACAACCACCTAGCGAGGTAGAGGCGGGGTAGAGGTAACCAAAGAGCAGCCAAGGCACGATAAAACAATCGAGCAAGATAGTGCTCGATCGAGTCTATGCCATGAGACAGAGGGAAGAGGCGAGAGATATCGATGTTGTGGCTGGTACCTTCTCAACTTTTAATCAGGATGTGTTTGTGTTAATCGATCTGGGTTCTACCCATTCTTATGTGTGTGCTAGCATCATTGATTGCATTGCTGCTCCAGGTACAAAAATGGATTTTGAGGTGCTAGTAACAAGTCCGTTAGGACAGAGAGTCGGGAAATAAATTTTGATGCATTAGTGATTAGTCCTTTAGGATAAGGATTGTGATAACAAGTGAAATTAGTTTTGGAAGAGTTTATCGTGAAAAGTATTTCTGACACACCATAAAATTTTAAGCTAATTGGCGAGCCTACTTAATGTAAGGCAAGAGGACGTAAAAATAAGTTCTGAGAAATAGAATTGCTCTAGATGAAGGCGAGATGTTCTTGTTAGTAATTGTTAATGGATATTGTAATCGAGAATAAGTTCGGATATCGGTGAATTCGAAAGGATAAAAGATAGGAAAGTTTGATCTATTGAATAAGCACAGATTTGATTACTAACTTGAGATTATTGTGTAGAGCTACGTACTACCCGATAGTACATCTAGATGAGAATAGTTGCCAACGGCATCTGTTTTGGTATAGTTATGCCAGGACAGAATTTAATTGTTAGAAATAAGTTTGAAAATCCTACTTAAGGATCTAAAACTCAAAAGTTAGAATATCGAAGGTTCTGATTCGATACAAAAGGAAGTAAGTTATAGAATATTGACAGATAAAAAGAGTTACGGAAGTAGAGATTTGAACAGTTGATTCATATGTAACAAAGAAATATTACGAATGTGAGGAAGACTATGGATTAGAATGGTCAGAGGACCAATGCCTGATGAATGATTCTAACATGACCTCAAGGGTCATTCAAGAAGCAACGTGAACTGAAATATTAGACAGCATAATAGTAAGAGGAGATTGGTGTTATCCAAACAAATCAAACATTGTATTAGATTGTTAAAAGTCTTATACAAATTTGAGAAAAAGAAGATTATACGATCATATAGAAAGGAGAAAATAAACGTAAGACTATTGTAAGATGACTACTGGGTAAAATTTCGTGGACGAAATTTATTTAAGGGGGGGAGAATTGTAACACCCCTAAGTTCGGTAGTGCGTTCTGCTGTTCCGGTGACCAGTGCTATCCGGACAGCTAGGATGCCTAGAACCACACCTTGATATGAGAGAGGAGACATAAATAATGAAATACAAGAAAAGAAAATACAAGAAAAACAAAGGAAAAATAATAGCAAAGAAATGTGACCAAGTTAAATGAGCCGGGAAACCTAACGATGGGTGACCACACCGGGAAGTCACGGCGTGGACCGTTGACTAGCCCTGGACTGCGGGGAACCACGGAAAACATTTTAGGACTTAAATAGACCCTTGTTGAAGAATAAATCTCATTAGAAAGATCAAAGAAAAATTAAATAATTAGTAAACATAAAAGTGAGAAATCCAAAAACGGACAAAACACTGAGTTACAGAAAAATCGAGAATGCCACGAGCAGGGCATTATGGTCATTTGACGTCCCGAAGTGTCTTTTGACCTAAATGTCCATTAAAAATAAATAATATTACACTTAGAAAATAAAATGAAAAATTAATTTGGTGGTACCTAAAGTAAATAGCTAAAATCAAGGGTTTAATGTGGGATTAAATGAAAGTTTAGCTTAAAATATGATTAAAATGGTGAGTGGACCACTAATGCATAAAATAAACATATAATAGGGCAGCTGTAACTCCACTAAATCAGCTGAACTTCATCTTCCTCAAAGTGATCTCAACATTGCCGTGAATGAAGGTGAGAGGAAAAACCATGGCCATTTTTCATGCAAGCTCTCTTAACTCTCCATTTTCAACTCCAATCTCTTAGGTTCCTTCATGAAACTTTGTCTACACATCACAAGGAAGATATTGATACCAATTTTGAGAAGTTTGGTGAAGGTTTAGCAAGTTACAATTAAAGGTAAGTTTGCATTTTTGAGAATTTCCTTGTTAAACTTTATGTTTATGTTATGGGTGTTAGTTTTGTGAAGGAAATTTTGAAGTTTAAATAGTTATTGAGATAGCCATTTTTGGACAGCCATGGGGTCACACATTTGATGATTTATTATGCATATAATTGATGAGAAATAATGTTGATCATGGTAAATTAATATCCTAATGAATTATTTCACATATATATGGTGATTTTGGCACTTGGATGAGAATTGATGGATTGTAGGGCAATGTGGTGTTGAAGGACAATTTCGGCAGCTTGGGAACCCTTGCATAATTGTATGTATTGATGGAAGTATTGGCAGAATTGTGGCATTAAGGAATGAAGGATATGTGTATGAAATTATTGTGTAAAGTGTATGTGAGAATTAGTGGTGTTTAGGTGTGTATGTAATGGTATTGAGATATTGTAAATGTGAATTATATTTGGTGTGTTGAGGGTAATGGTAATCTGCCCAAAATAATGTTAATGTAAAGTAGATTATACTGTGGTTAATGTACCAAAACAGATTGGTAGGGAAGTGAACCAAATTGCAAGGTATATGTGTGTTTGAAGTGGGGTGTGAAATGCATATTGAGGGCAGTGTACATTTTAGCCCATAACCTGAAATGTGTAACCTCAATTGGTATGAGACCAATTTGAGGTGAAACTAGGCACAAAATGTGCCAACTTTCATTGAGAAACCATACCAAAATTCTGCTTGCAAGGTGATGTGAAAAAATGACCAATTCGGATTAGGTACACTTGAGACCTAAAAACTGACCATTTGGGCAGCAGTGAGTATTTAGGCCATAACTCACTCAAAACAGGTCCAATTGACCTGAAATTTTAACCATGAATAGTTAAGACCCATACCTACAAGTCTTATGAAGACACCAAAACCCATAAACGACCAGAAGCAAGTCAAAAAGCTTGCACAAGTTCGGGTCCAAAAACTGGCCGAACCAAAGTTGACCAAATTGACCAAAAAAATGACCTAATTGGTACCATTTGACCAGCAATAGTATAATGACCATAACTTGGTCTACTTAACTCGGATTGACCTGAAATTTTGCTCCGCGTGCAATAAGACCTAGATCTACAAGTTTGTAGTTTCGACCGAGACCCGAAAACCGAGGGAACTAGATCGTCTGGTTAGGTCAAACCAGTGTCCCGGAATCCAGCAATTTGCATTAAAATGCACTAAGCAAGGAAATGACTTTGGTAAAACATACCAAACCTAAAACCTTATCGAATGGGACATATTAACGATACTAAACCCTAATGTACCTAAAGCATAGCGAGTCGGTATATTAGGTGATTAAGTGAATAATTGAGTTCAGTGCATTGTTTACCAAACACCATCGATAGAGACAGTTTAATTTAGTACTGAAACACTTCAAATTGTGTTTCTCAGCTAACAAGGACTCAGCAAAAGGGAAAGAAACACTGAGTCCAGACCAGGGAGACAGTCATCAGAGGTTTGTGCACAATGGCTATTGCTTTTGAATTTTTCAATTGAGATAAATATTGAATATTTGTATATTATTGTTTTAAATTGTGTTTGTGCACTGTGGCTATTGCTTTTGAATTTTTCAATTGAGATAAATATTGAATATTTGTATATTATTGTTTTAAATTGTGTTTGTGCACAACGGCTATTGCTTTTGAATTTTTCAATTGAGATAAATATTGAATATTTGTATATTATTGTTTTAAATTGTGTTTGTGCACTGTGGCTATTGCTTTTGAATTTTTCAATTGAGATAAATATTGAATATTTGTATATTATTGTTTTAAATTGTGTTTGTGCACAACAACTGTTTCTTTTGAATTATTTTCAATGGAAATAAATATTGACTATTTGCATATCATTGATTTAAATTGTGGAAATGTGTTTGGTGGACACTTATTGATTGAAAAACATTGTGAATGGTTTGAAACTGTGAAAAATTGTTTGAATGATATTGATGGAAACTTATTGATTGAAAAGCACTGTAAATGGTTTTTGTGGAAATTGAAGTTAATTATGAATTGGGTTGCCATTTTATGAATGAAACTATGAGTTTGGAAATTTATTGGATTCTCACGAATCATTTGAATAAAATGTTTGGAATTGATTTTGTGTTCACACTTAGCATGACAGTATCGTATCATTCCTTCTCCATTTATGGGGTTGTGATCGTTTATTTTCCTTCTCCATTTATGGAGTCGTGATCGTTGTTTTTCTCCTCTCTCGGTTTACCGATTGAGGTGATCGGATGAATACTCATTATATAGCTAGCTCCCCTTCCTCATTGATTTCGATTAGTGAGGTTGTGATTGCTTTGTCGTGGTGTACAACGCGGCATTGATCGGAAAAATTATGTCATGGCTTAAGTTGTGAATGAATTGGCAACACTGTATTCTTAAATTATTCGACTAAATTGCATTATTATGTATTGTGAGATTGTGAAATTGATTTAAACTCTCATTGACATATACTGTCTTTTGAATTCAAACATGATCTGACTTATGGAAAATTATTGTGATATTGACAAATGGAGTTTAAATTCTTGTTGACATTTATTGTCTTGAATTTAACTATGATTTTAAGTATCCACTATTTACATGACTTATGAATTGTGATTAAATTGTATTTGGTTAATGTTGTGCACCACTGAGACATTGTCTCAGCGATAGCTTTTTATTGCTGTCGCAGGTAGAGAGACAGACAGGGCAGCAGACTAGGCTGCTAATACCTCCAGCGAGAGATTTTTCGGGTATAATAAGTATACCAATACCTTGCATTTTGTACTGTAATGTATGACACTGTATGTACATTTTGTTTTTGGTTTTGAGCAGTTGTAAATTCAAATTGTACCTTGAAGTTGTAAAATAATTACGAGCTGTTTTGACTTGTAAAAGCTGTATTATATTTCCTTATCTCAGACTTTGAAAAATTTCTATGGAATTGTGTTGATAAATTGTTGTGTTGAGAAATGTATTGGAGTTGAGATTTGGAAAATTATTGAAGTGCTTTTTTTTACAGGTTTTCTGAAGAACTGTTTTATCCAAAATACAGATGGCACCTTGCCAAAATTTTTACAGAAATTCCAAATAAATCAAATGAGTTAGTTGTTTCACCTCAGTTCACCAAAGTTTTTAACACCTGTAAATAGTGCTCACCACTGTAAAAGAAGTAAGAAAAGTTTTTAAAATCCCTTGTAGTGTATTTAATGGGTTATCAGTAGACGGAGTTGGTAATTCATTAGGTATACTACGGGATCATGTTATGCCTTACAGAGGGGTAAGGTGTGACACACCACTCAAGTTACAGCTGCCCAAACTTGCTGGACTCAAATCTAACCCTGCAGGTCCTATGAGATAGCATATCCAACCTCAAATCCAAAGCCATAATTCACTTTAATTTCTCATCAAACATAGCCAAATGGTCACTAATTAACCATTAGGACTTCCATTCGCCAACACATGAGCAAAACCCTAACTTCATGCCTCAAACCCTAATTCTCAAATATTCAAATTCTACTTCACACACATCAATTTATGTTCAAAGTCTTATAATCACCATCAAAGCCACCCATAAACATCTTTAATTGCATTAAAACTCATCAAACACTTTCCTAATTCATGTTTGCCAAAAATGGAAGTGGCTCATACATGGATATTTCTTTCAATTCTTTCAAATTCTAAGTCAATTCATGCTTCCAACATGAAATCTAAAGAGAAATTAAAGAGTAGTAGCACTAACCTTTTTGAGCAGAATTTTTCCAAGCTTAAACTTCACTTTCTCTTCAATTCTTAGCAGCCAAACACTTCCCCAAGAGGTGTAAACAAGTTTTAATTTAGTGGTGACAATTCATGGGAATGGAAGAGAGAGATGAAACAACACTCATGGAGGTTAAGAGAAAGGTGTGCCGGTTGGTTAAGAAGATGAAGCTGTAATTCTTTTTAGTTTTGTCTTAATTATCTCTTTTTACTTGTTTTAGAAGGGCTTGTTTAAATGTGATTGGTGGGAGCTTTTTAATGACATCATAATGAGGTCATAATTTGCATTTTATCTCATTTTCTTTTCTTTTCTTCTCTACTCATTTTTTATTATTTTCTCACCAATATTAATTCATATTTTATGTCATATAATTCACCCACTTAAATGGATAAGTCAGTTAAAAATCGTCTCTGAATGCGAAATGACCAAAATGCCCTTCATTTTGCTTAACGGACTAATATTGGTTGTACCAAATTTAAAATATTTCTAATCATTTTCTTGGCATTCTAATGCCATCGAAACCTCAATGACTCTTCTCTAAAGTCTCAAAAATTATTTCATGAATTTTCCCCTGGGTTTAGGGCTTCTAGCTGTGAAACAGCAACTTCCCGTTAGGTTACCCATTGCTAGGGAATCAGCTCATTTAACTTGGTTGTATTTCATTTCTAAAATTTTTTCTTAATTTTTCTTACCATTATTTCAATTATTTATGACTCCTCACTCTAGTTTACATATAGTTCTAGACATTCTGACTCTTCGGACAACCATTGGTTATCGGAACAGTAGAATGCACGGAACTACCTAAAGTGAGGGTGTTACAATTCTTCCCTTTTAACAAAAATTTCGTCATCGAAATTTACTCGGTGTAAATAATCGAGGAGCTGCTACCTCCTTGTTTCTTCACCTTACCAGAGAAAATAGATCTGCATTAGTGTCACCTTGACTCATATGAATGCAATACATGTTATGCACACTATCTTATTTTATCTATTGATGCCTAGGAACATCTAAACCATGCTCTGATACCACTAAATGTGACACCCCTTACTTGTCTATAGTGTAGCCGAGCAAGACATATCACACTCAATGCCGGAGCAACCTATCTTATCTTACTTTATTCTTTTAATAATTTGTTCTCATTATATTTTAATATCAATTATTTTTCTAAGGAGAAACCAGCGAAGTTTCCCCTGTTTTATTTACCATTTGGCGTATTTCACTATTCATCTGCTTGAAATTTTCAATAATATTTTACAATAAAAATCTCGGCATTTAGAATATCATCCATATATTTTAATTCCGTATTCAAATCCATACACTTTCCATTCATACTCAATTCATATGTAAAAATTCTCAAATTACATAAATTTACATGATTTATAAACTAATTACACAATATCATAATTTACATAATATATAAATTAATTTCAGATGAAATAGTCAATTTATTAACTTACAACATATGCACATTAATTACAATTTCCTAGTTTATATTATAACATAAGAAATATTTATAATATACAAAATACATAAAATGACTTATATGGGCCCTACTACATGCATTGTTGAGGAGGTGACAACTATGAACACTCTACAGATCAGAACTCCAAAATCCCAGTCTAATATCTACTGGGCTTTATCTTCAGCACCTACGCGAGGAAACAAATCCATCGTGCTAAGCATTGCTGCTTAGTAGTGTGATAATATAACAAAGAATATAATATACAAATAAAGAAAGAAATGGATTATACTTTGGATACTTTGAAATTTAATCTAATTTAATATAATACTTCTAGTATCAACTATCTTTCGTTCTAATTTATTCCTCTTAAGAAGCAATTTATTTCCAAATTCACAGTAGTAATATACTTATATCTCCTTTTGCAAATCTTTTTATCATTTTATTTAATACTTTCTAGGTTATCGTAGATTATTTCATAATAATTAAATTTTAATATCGTTCCAATTCATTTCAATTCTTTCTACTAAATAACTAATCTATTTTATTTTAAATATTCTTACTCTTTTATTTAATTGCTAATATTTTTAGTTGCTATTATTCTTAACTCATTTCAATAAATTTCACTGCCCAAGTAACCTATGACAGGCTGACTAAACTGGATAACGTGTCGCTGGCACTAGATATCGCGGTGACTCGGGCTGTCATACCATGGGACATGAAATGCAAAACGTCAACCACGTATGTAGTCAGAATGGCTAAAAAGCCATGATAACATATAATCAGGCTTAAAAGCCATGAGTGTGGACATAAAGTCATGAATACAGGCATAAAGCCTTACGCAGTACCGCTAAAACAATACTCTATTAGCATGCCAACCTATCCAATCTGACACACGTGTCTAGGCAATACAAGGGCACATAATATTATTAAATGTTAATATATTGTATTTATGACTTCATTATTTTATGACAAATTCTAATTATAATTTATAACATTTCAATTCTATTCCTAACAGAAGTATAAATTATTAAAATACATTTCTACATAAATTTTGTCTTCATCATAATTCATATATTTATTCATTATATCATTCGTGTTGATCACAGTTCACAACAATGGTTCCCAAATACCATTGTACTCAAAGTACTTTTCCTTTCTATTATAATGAGAACTAATGTCTCATGCTTACAATCATTTGATTCATTTATTCAATTCACTAATTATATAAATTATCATTCATATTCAAGTAATCCATGAACATTTCATGGATTTCAAATTAAACCAAATTTTCCTTAAATCCCAGAGTCACTCAACTTCAAGAATTTAAATTCATTAATCATATTATCTATATTAACCATCCTAATAGTTTTTCTAATTTAGTATACCATTTCCTATATCATTGGAGTTACTATTCACTTGACCATTTCCCTTTAAAGGTTGACTTTTTTATACATAATAGTTACATGGGTTCTAACCACATGAAATTACCACATTTTGGTTTACAAAAAGTGTTGGCATTGGTTGCCAGTCAATACTTCAAACCAATAGGAAATAAATCAAAAATTTTAGTTTTGGGTGCTAGAGTTTACTGTTCCATTAGGCAATTCTACAGTGAGAATTTGGCAAACTTTTCTTCATCAAAGTTGTTCCTTTATGTGTCTTCTTTAATTTTCTTTTTGAATCACTCCATTTGGAGTTTTGTAGCTCAAGTTATGGCTATTTTATCATAACTGGCCGGATTGACCTGTACCCAGAATTATGGACAGAATTGGTTCTGCCAGATTTGGTGTCCTGATTTTGGTGGACAATTCCATTAGGTTAAGTCCAGAATTTGAGTTTGTGTTCTACATGAAAGTTGTTCTAAATTGTCTAATCTTTCTATTGATATAAAATTTCAGGTTAATTGGATATTTCTACACTGAGTTATGTCTAGGTCACTTTTACCAGGTCCATAATTGGTTACCCAGATTTGGTCAATTTTTAGGGTATTCTAAGTTTGTTTTCTGGGCAAGGTTTCTTCATCAAAGTTGTGTCATTATGTGTCTAGTTTCATTTCCAAATAGTCTTGCACCAATTGAGCCTACACCACTCAAGTTACAGCTGCCAAACTTGCTGAACTAATATCTAGCCTTGCAGGTCCTATGATACAGCATACCCAACCTCAAATCCAAAGCCATAATTCACTTTAATTCCTCATCAAACATAGCCAAATGGTCACTAATTGACCATTAGGACTTCCATTCACTAACACATAAGCAAAACCCTAACTTCATGCCTCAAACCCTAATTCTCAAATATTCAAATCCTATTTCACACACATTGTTCAAAGTCTTATAATAACCATCAAAGCCACCCATAAACATCTTTAATTGCATCAAAAATCATCAAACACTTTCCTAATTCATGACTGCCAAAAATGGAAGTGGCTCATACATGGATATTTTCTTTCAATTCTTTCAAATTCTAAGTCAATTCATGCTCCCAACATGAAATCTGATGAGAAATTAAAGAGTAGTAGCACTAACCTTTTTGAGCAGAATTTTTCCAAGCTTAAACTTCACTTTCTCTTCAATTCTTGGCTACTAAATACTTCCCCAAGAGGTGTAAACAAGTTTTAATGAAGGGAGTCTAGGGTTTAGTGGTGAGAATTCATGGGAATGGTAGAGAAAGATGAAACAACACTCATGGAGGTTGAGAGAAAGGTGTGCCAGTTGGTTAAGAAGATGAAGCTGTAATTCTTTTTATTTTTGTCTCAATTATCTCTTTTTACTTGTTTTAGGGGGACTTGTTTAAATGTGATTGGTGGGAGCTTTTTAATGACATCATAATGAGGTCATAATTTGCATTTTATCTCATTTTCTTTTCTTTTTTTCTCTGCTCATTTTTAATTATTTCTCACCAATATTAATTCATATTTTATGTCATATAATTAACCCACTTAAATGGACAAGTCGGTCAAAAATCATCTCTGAAGGCGAAATGACCAAAATGCCCTTCGTTTTGCTTAATGGACTAAAATTGTCTGTATCGATTTTAAAATTTTTCTAAGCATTTTCTTGGCATTCTAATGCCATCGAAACCTCAATAACTCTTCACTGGAGTCTCAAAAATTATTTCATGAATTTTCCCTCGGGTTTAGGGCTTCCAACTTTGAAAACAATAACTTCCCGTTAGGTTATCCATTGCTAGGGCACCGGCTCATTTAACTTAGTTGTATTTCATTTTTAAAATTTTTCCTTAATTTTTCTTACCATTATTTTAATTAATTATGAATCCTCATATAACACCCCTAATTGCATAGCCTGGTATATTTCACTGTTCTAGTTACCAGTATCGGTCCGGACAATTAAGGGGATTAGAACCACACTTAAGATAACTAGATAAGCCTTAAACCCAAATAATTAGTAATGATCAATTAGTTAAGTATAAATAAGAAAAACAGAATATAAGAAGTTAAACAAGCCGAGAGTCACAACGATGGGTGACCTTCTCGGGAAGGATTGCGAAGTCGATTTAAACTCAAATTTCAAACCGTAAAATATGACGCAGCAGTCCTTAGGACTATTACGAACACAGTGGAAAAGAGAAAATCATGAAAAAGAATTGTTAAGCCAGTCAAATAATTAGGTCAGGGAGCTGGAAGAAATATGGAATTATTTACAAACCGGGTTGAACCGGCGAGGGGCAATTTGGTCAAATGACCCCAAGAGCTGACTCCTGACCTGACTGTCAAATAAAATGGGAGAAAATAAAATTTCAGAATCGGAAATCAAATTAAAGAACTAAAGGAAAAATAAAAGAAAAAGAAAAAGAAAAAGAATTAAAAGTTGAATTATTACATCACACATATGACATCTTGAAGGATGTCAAAATTTATTTTAATTTTCCCCCAATAATTGACCAAGTCAAATATAATTAGTAAACACATAAAACACAAAAAAATTAAATGAAATTTTACTCTTATTCCCTCACCATTTTCGGCCAACTCTCTCTCTCCTAAGCTCTCTCACTCAAAACTCCATTAAAGCTCATTTTGAGCTTGATCAAACCCTAAATCCCACCATAAAACTCCCCTTTCTATCATTAAACCTTGTTAACTCCACTTGAGAAGAAGCTTGAGCAAGAAAAGAAAAGAGGAAAAGGAAGGAATTGAAGGATTTGAAATTCTAAGAAAGGTTAGTAAGCTAAACTTGATTTGTTAATTGATTTAATTGTGTTTATACTTGAATAAACTTAGAAATTCACTTAAAAGGAAATGAAAACAACTTTGGAGGACTAGTTATGGAATTCGGTTAGTTAGCGTTTGATGTGGAAATGTAAAAATTTGATTGAATTAAACTTTTTTGAATGCTTGAATGATGTATGTAAGCTATGGATTGGTGATTGGAATGTATTAGATTTGAAGTGCA
This sequence comes from Hevea brasiliensis, assembly GCF_030052815.1. Taxonomy (NCBI): domain Eukaryota; kingdom Viridiplantae; phylum Streptophyta; class Magnoliopsida; order Malpighiales; family Euphorbiaceae; genus Hevea; species Hevea brasiliensis. The sequence goes on along the minus strand of NC_079503.1, from coordinate 56,823,418 downwards.
TGAAAATTATGGTTTTGGTACCTAGGGTTTGGGAGGCAAAAATGTGAGAATTGGTCAAATGTTGTGTTTGACCTTGTTTGAGATGAAAATGGTCATTTGTGACCAATTGAGATGTGTTGGAAGTGTTAGAAGTGAGTTTAAATTCGGACTGAAAATGGCCATGCTACAAGCAGCAGGACCAAGGTCCCTTTGAGGGACCAAAACTGAATATTTACAAGTCCAATTGGTATGAGACCAATTGGGAATGAAAATAGACACAAAATGAAACATTTTTCATTCAGGAATCATGCCCAAAAAGTGACCAAAACCTAGTAAACAAATTGGCCAAATCCAGATTTATGCAGTCTGACCTATACAAAATAACTAAATGAATAGTGTTTGTTCATTTGGCCGTCACTTGGGCTAGACAGGTCTAAATGACCTGAAATTTTACTAGTGGACAGTTGAGATATAGACCTAAAACTTTCATGAAGAACACAAACCCAAATTATGCCATTAACCAAGTCATTTGGCCACCCAAATTTTGTGACCTAAAACTGCCAAAACCAGTTTGGTGCCCAGAAATCTGGGTTAAGTTCAATCCGGCAGCCATGATTCAAATGGCTATAACTTGAGCTACAAAATTGGAGTGATTCAAAAAAGAGAATAAAGTTAAGACATTAGGGAACATTTTCTATGAAGAAATTTTTGTCAAATTCTAACAGAAAAATGACCAATGGAACAGTGCAACTTAAGACACCAAAACTGAAAATTTGCAAATTTGGCTAAAAGACTTAGAATTTGAGTAAACAATCAAAATCAACAAATTCAGTGACCAAAATGTGGTATGTGCGTGAAGTTGGAATTCCCAAACCTATTAAGCCTTAGAAAGTCAACAAATTGACTTGAATAGTATCATGAATAGTAACCCGAAACACAAATTTTAAAGAACGTCAAGTTTAGCACATTAAAGTTAGGTAAAAGTGAATTTAAATTTATTTTTGGATTTATGCTAAGTTGTGGTACTGAAACACTGTGAAACTATGTGTTTCAGTGGAAAGGAACACCGAAAAAGAACTCAAGGAATCGAGTTAAGGTCAAGAAGCAACTCGCTTAAGGTTTGTGCAGAACATAGAATTTCTGTAAATTCTCTTCTGCATATTGTTTTGAATAATTTAAAATATTGAATTGTGACATCCTTATGATGAAATATTTATTATGCTTTTGATTTAAATTGTTGAAAGTTATTTGTGTATATTTTGATTTAAATTGTTGAAATTTATTTGTGTATATTTTGATTTAAATTGTTGAAAGTTATTTGTACATATTTGAATGGGCAATGTTTAGTAAATTATTAAGATAAGTTTTGAAACCATTGTGTCATGACCATATATTTGAACACCTCACTAGCATGACTAGTGGGGCTAATCAGTTTCGAATTTTGATTCATTCTCTGGCTGAAGTGTTGAGGTGTGTGCCAGTAGAAGAAGAAATTGAATGGATATCCATATATTTGAGCTAGCTAGCCTTGTGATGTGACTTCTCTTTAACCTTTGGCTATTGAGATTATATTTGTTTCGAATGGTATGTTATAACTATGGGTTTTATGAAATTGGTTTTGATACTTTGAAATGAAATTGTTTGGATTAAAATCTCATAATTCATGTTTCATGTTTAACTCTCATGCTCATTCTAATTTTTGAATAAATGTGATTTAAATTCTGCATAAAGATTATTTTAGTATGTTGTGCACCACTGAGTCCTAATACTCAGCGATAGATAACATAGTGAGAAGTTGCGGTTCTCGCAACTAGGAGCCCTAAACTTGGGGGAAAAATTATAAAATAATTTTTTGAACTCCAGAGAAGGGTCATAGAGGTTCTTATGGCATTAGAATGCCAAGAAAATACTTAGAAAAAATTGTCAATCGGTACAGACAATTTTGGCCCGTTAAGCCAAACGAAAGGCATTTTGGTCATTTCGTCTTCATGATTTTTGGCCGACTTGTCTAGTTAAATAAATAATTTATATAACATAAAATATGAATAAATTTTGTTTAAAAATTTAATTGCAATTAAATAGATAAGAAATGAAGAGAAAATGAAGGAAAATATACTTATGACATCATAATGATGTCATTAAAGTTCTCCCACCCAATCCAAAGTTTACACATGGCGTAACTTTATTTAAAAGAGTTAACATGGGCTGGAAAATGAAATGAAAACAGAACCTCTCTTCTTCATTTCCTTCTTGTCGTCACCCATACTCCCATAACCACCATGAACAAGCTTTTTCAAGCTTGATTTTCCCTAGCTTTCTTCCATCAAAAACCCTAATTGTCAACACAAAAAAGTATTCTTGTAACTTATTGAGTATTTTGGGAGCAAAAAGAAGAGGAAAACAAGAGCTTTAGCAAGGGGGAAAAATCTCACTCCATAGAGGTTAGTGACTTAAACTTAAATTTCACTTTAAATTCATGTTTAATACTTATGAATGAGTGCAAATGATAAGGAAATTGATGGAGTACCATTTGTATGTAAACCCTAAATTTTCGGTAGCCATAGCTAGGGTTTGTTTGTGATGAGTTTAATGAAGTTACAAGGTTATTATGGCTACCCTTAATGTGCATCTTGTAAGTGAATGAAGAAATGCAATGAAAATGCATGAATGGTAATGTGTGAGTTAGGGTTTGGGGTGGAGAAATGGGACTTTGACCATGTGATGATGAAAATAGGTATTAATGGTCAATTAGTGACCATTTAGTTCTATTTAAACCAAAAATAAAATGTGTTGAGTGATGGGATTTGGGTTTGGTGTGGCTGCCCTAGGTGACCTACAGAATTGGACATGAGTCTAGCAGGTTTGGGCAGCCATAAATTGAATTGTAGAGGTTCAATTGGTGCAAGGCCAATTGAAAATGAAACTAGACACATAATGGCACAACTTTGGTGAAGAAACCATGCCCATAAAACCAAACCAAGTAGACCAAAACGTTGCCCTAATCTGGGTGACCTGTAGTCTGCCTGGGCAAAATGACCAAATGAATAGTGTTTGGTCATTTGGCCATAAATCAGTGTAAAAAGGTCCAATTGACCTGAAATTTTAGCAACAACAAGTTGAGATATAGACCAACAACTTTCATGAAGAAACCTAACCCAAATTATGACCAGAACATATTCAAAAGGTGAGTTGCAGTCACTGTTCATTACACTGTAGATATGGTCGGTCTAGAAATTCTGAGTTGTGGTTTTTGGACCATAACTTGAGCTAAAAAACTCCAAATGGAGTGATTCAAAAAAATAAATGCAACTAGACAAAATAAGGAACAACTTTCATGTTGATCAGTTTGCCAAATTCCCACTGCAAAATTGACTAATGGAACAGTAAAAACAAAGTATAAAAACTGAAAATTCTGCCCAACTAACATTAAGCTTAAAAATGGTATTGGCAACCAATACCAACAAATTTTGAATGCAAAATGTGGTATGTTGGCAATATTAAAACCAATGTACCTATTGTCTATGCAAAATTCAACATTTTAGTTGACTAATGTAATGAATAGTAACATTCAAACTTGAAATTCAAAAATTTTGAAATTTAAAAGTGTAATATGCCCTAGTATACCTAACAAGATTGGTTTGGATAGCTTGGCATGCCAATAGGGTTCTGTTAGCAGTACTGCATATGGCTTTATGCCATTCTGTGTTTCATGGCTTCTCATGCCATTCTGTGACATAATAGCCTTTGACTATGTTATTTGAGTGGATATACTTGGGTTTTAACCCTAACAATTATTACAGCTTATTAGCTGTTCTGTTGCACATCGGGAGATACAATGTGACCAATGGTGTGATGATCCGAGGTACTTAGTACCCAGTGCCAGTTTACCTGTTTATCCAATCCAGTCGACTAATATGGGTTACTAGGGCAATGATAATAAACCTTACCAAATTTTATTTGAATAACACTGCAAATAATATCAGAAATTAAGTCAACCCAAAAAAATGTAAACATACATTCTGCATACTTATTTTTATTTTATTTTATTTTATATTGTTACCACTAAGCAGAATTGCTTAGCGCGTCGCTTTTGCTACGCGCAGGTACTGGAGACCTAGCTGGTGAGCCCAGCAGACATCAGACTGGGTGAGCCTCCAGATTTGCATCCGGAGTCCCAAGTCACCTCAAACCTGCAGTGCATATGATAGGACATAGGATTTTGGGAGCATTTTGTATTTTGGCATTTTGTATTAGTTTGGATTGTAACTATAAACTCTTGTAATTATGTATTAATGTAAATATACGAAATTTCATATTATTGAAATTTTCTGCATAATGTATGTTGATAAATGAAATATTCAGAAATATTTATGAATATGCTTCAAGTGATGAAGTGAATTGAAAAGTTTAAAAATTAGTATTGTGATGTGAGATTGAGATTTTGAGATTGACTTGAAATGTGTATAATGGAGTTTGGATTTGGAAATTATATTGGAAGTGTTTTTTTTTACAGGTTCAGAAGAACTGTTTTTCCAATTTACAGCCGGCATTCTGCTGGATTTCCTATAAAATTTGCTAAAAAATTCAGATTTATCAAAATTGTAAATAAATGAATTAAAAAGGGATAAATTGTAAATAGAAACATAAATTGGTGCTCCGGCACACTGAGTGGCATAACTTGCTCAGCCACATTATAGACGGGTAAGGGGTGTCACATGTTTGTTAAGAAGAAGGATGGCACTCTCCGCTTATGTATTGACTATCGGCAGTTGAATAAGGTGATAATAAAGAATAGATATCCATTGCCCCACATTGATGACTTGTTTGATTAGTTGAGGGGTGTAGTTGTGTTCTCCAAAATTGACCTGAGATCAGGTTATTATCAGCTGAAAGTATAAGAGCAGAGTATTTCTAAAATTGCCTTTAGAACCCGCTATGGCCATTATGAGTTCTTGGTCATGCCATTTGGGTTAACTAATGCTCCGGCTGCTTTTATGGATCTGATGAACACTATCTTCAGACCATACCTCGATCAGTTTGTTGTGGTATTCATAGATGATATATTGGTCTATTCGAGGACTGCAGAAGAGCATGATAGACATTTGCGAATTATACTGCAGACTTTGAGGGAGAAACAGTTATACGCCAAATTATTGAAGTGTGAATTTTGGCTGAAAGAAATATCTTTCTTAGGGCATGTAGTATCAGAAGAGGGCATCAAGGTAGATCCAAGTAAGATTGAAGCTGTCCTTAATTGGAGGCCACCCATAAATATCACAGAGATTCGCAGTTTTCTGGGTTTAGCTGGATACTACCGTAGATTTGTGATGGGATTCTCCATGTTGGCATCTCCATTGACCAAGCTGCTTAGAAAAGATGTGAAATTTCAATGGACGGATAAATGCCAACAGAGTTTTGATAAATTGAAGAATTGTTTGACTGAAGCTCCAGTCCTGACTTTACCTACTCTGGGTAAAGAATATACAGTTTATAGTAATACTTCTCACAATGGGTTAGGCTGTGTATTGATGCAAGATCAAAATATCATTGCCTATGCATCACACTAGCTGAAACCACATGAGAGGAATTATCTGACACATGACTTGGAGCTTGCAGCTATAGTGTTTGCTCTTAAGATCTGGAAACATTATTTGTATGGAGAGAAGTGCTATATCTACACAGATCATAAGAGTTTGAAGTATTTGGGCACTCAGAAGGAGTTGAATTTGAGACAGAGGAGATGGTTAGAGTTGATAAAAGACTATAATTGTCTGATAGACTATCAGCCAGGGAAAGCTAATGTTGTGGCTGACGCCTTAAATCGCAAGACTATGGAGAGTTTACGAGTTACTCCTTTGTCTATGTTACATGAGTTGAAGTCATTACATGCCAGCTTAGAGATTAATGATGAAGGACAGACAATAGTTGCATGGCATGTAAAGCCAGTGTTGATTGATCAGATCAGAATGGTTGCTCAGAATGATCAGAAGTATCAGAAGCTGTTGGAAGAAGTCAGGCAGGGCAAGAAACTAGAATTCTCAATAAGAAATGATGGTCTACTGCTACACCAGGGCAGAATGTGTGTTCCTAATAATGTTGATTTGAGGCAGATCATTTTGAAAGAAGCACATGAGTTTCCTTTTGCCATGCACCCTAGTGGCACAAAAATGTATAGAGGGCTAAAGGAGCATTACTGGTGGATGGGTATGAAAAGATATGTGGTAGAGTTTGTTTCCAAATGCCTAACTTGTCAGCAAGTGAAGGCAGAGCATCAAGTACTCGATGGGTTGTTACATCCACTACCAATACCAGAATGGAAATGGGAGAGAATAATGATGGATTTTGTGATGGGACTTCCGAGGACACAGAAGAGTCATGATGCAGTTTGGGTCATTGTTGATAGACTAACTAAGTCTGCTCATTTTCTGCCAGTCCGGATGGACTACAGTTTAGAAAGATTGGCCAAGTTGTACATTGATGAGATTGTGAGACTGCATGGAGTGCTAGTATCCATTGTATCAGACAGAGATCCTAGGTTCACTTCTAGATTATGGGGTAGTCTTCAGAGAACCCTAGGAACTAGATTGAACTTTAGTACGGCATTCCACCCACAGACAGAGAGGGTAATTCAGATCTTGGAGGACATGCTACAGGCTTATGTGATTGAGTTTGAGGGCAGTTGGGACACGCACTTGCCTTTGATTGAGTTTGCCTACAACAACAGCTACCAATCAAGCATTGGGATGCCTCCATATGAAGCTTTGTATGGCAGAAAATGTAGAACCCCATTGTGTTGGGATGACGTGGGTGAAAGAAAGATGATTGGACCCAAAATTGTTCAGCAAACTGAAGAGAAGATTAGGGTGATCAAAGATCAACTTAAGACTGCATCAGACCATTAAAAGTCCTACATTGATCTGAAGAGAAGAGATATTGAGTATGCAGTGGGTGAGAAAGTATTCCTCAAGGTTTCTCCTTGGAAGAGAATTATGAGATTCGGCAGAAAAGGGAAACTGAGTCCTCGTTTCATTGGGCCATATGAGGTTCTAAAAAAGAGTGGGTCCTTTGGCATATCGTTTGGCACTACATCCAGAGTTAGAGAAGATACATAATGTCTTCCATGTATCAATGTTGAGGAGGTATCAATCAGACCCCATCTCATGTACTACCAGTCGAAGAAATTGAAGTGAATCCAGACCTCACATATGAAGAAGAACCCATAGAGATTCTGGCTTATGAGGTGAAGTAGCTACGGAACAAGCAGATTACATTGGTAAAAGTATTGTGGAACCATCATTCGGGCCAGGAGGCTACTTGGAAACGAGAGGAGGACATGAGGAGGCAGCACCCACAGCTATTCAGAGATTGATACTAGGTAAAATTTTGAGACGAAATTTATTTAAGGGGGGGAGAATTGTAACACCCCTATTTGCATAGCCTGTTATATTTCACTGTTCTGGTGACCGGTATCAGTCCGGACAATTAAGGGGATTAGAACCACACTTAAGACAAATAGATAAGCCTTAAACCCAAATAATTAGTAATTGTCAATTAGTTAAGTATAAATAAGAAAAACAGAATATAAGAAGTTAAACGAGCCGAGAGTCACAGCGATGGGTGACCTTCTCGGAAAGGATTGCGAAGTCGATTTAAACTCAAATTTCGAACCATAAAATGTGATGCTGCGGTCCTTAGGACTATTACGAACACAGTGGAAAAGAGAAACTCATGAAAAAGAATTGTTAAGCCAGTCAAATAATTAGGTCACGGAGCTAGAAGAAATATGGAATTATTTATAAACCGGGTTGAACCGGCGAGGGGCAATTTGGTCAATTGACCCCGAGAGCTTATTAGTAGTATGCCCTAGAGCATATCATTTAGTATGTATCTTGTACATATTTTTATTAATAAAATGCATTTCCACTTTTCCGTTTACATAATATATTTATGTGTAATAGAAAAGGTCTATTGATATTTTGTTAGAAATATTATTCTTAAGTTGTTAAGAATATGAGTGATAATATTTCTAGCACAAAGTATCATAAATAGGTTCACAATCGAGGATACTTCATAATAAGGACATGACTTATCCAGAAAGATTGTATTCATATTTGTTCCCAAGTTATTTATATGAGATATAAATAAGATGGAATGGTGAGTCCCATGCCATATAACAAACATGATATGCACTTATAAATGATAAGTAGGTCGAACCAGTGACACTTATGACAAGCACATGGAGTTTACTCTTATCAATGTTTTGTTATAAATCATATCAGTGCATATAATCTTTAGACCTGAGATAGCACAGTTATCTTGTATATAGGTAGTTTGAGTTTGATACTGCTTTCATACTTGTACTGTGTATGGGTATATGGACATGTGTTGGCTCCTACTAGTTATATATGGAGGTAGGTGTTGATCAAGATGGAATCGGTTCCTCTAAGTAAATAGAGATAAAATCCTATGTTCATTTAATTGTTCTTGATGTTTCAAGTTCCTGGCCAGGACAGATAGATTTATTCAGAAAAGAGTTTTTGATGAGAAAATCTTTTTAATCAAGAACTGGAATTAAAAGAGAACATAATATTCATAGCAAATGGAGTTTGACATAAACTATGACTCTAGCTTGAGTTGGGATTTTGTAACAGAGAGATTCTAGTGCATGGTAACATATGATTATAGGTTCATTTAAGGTAAACCTTATTACTAATTGGGTGGCCATGGCATGCTATGCTAGGTGTTAACCATGGTCTATGAGGTGCATAAAATGATTTAGAGAAATCATTTATGGTAAGAAAGAGTTCTGATGATATTAAGAGTTGATATCATGTCTCATTGCCAATTAGTGATGAGCCTAGTAAGTCATACACATACACAAGTTATCACCTATTTAAATATGATTTAATTAATTAATTAAAGAGTTTAATTGATTAATTAAAAAGGTTTGTTTTGCAATTAAATTGCAAAGTCCCTAGCATGACTTGAAACCAAATCTAGATTATTGGATGTATAGTATAAGTTAAATCTATATTTAAAGTGTTTAAATATGAATTTAATTAATGAGAAATTAATTAATAGAGATTAATTAATTAATTTATATTTGATATAAATTGATTAGAAGAAGAAAAATAATTATTTTGGGTTAAAAACTCAAAATTAAGACACAGGGGCATTTTGGTCATTTCACAGTGTGACACTTGGCACCTTGAGATGGTGACACATGGGATTACACATAAGCTTGCCAAATGTTTTTAATCATGTAAGATGATTAATATTAAGATTAAATATAGGTTTAACACTTGGCACAATGTGATTGGGTCACTTAAACCTAAAGCTAATCAAATGGTGACATGTGGCAAGGGTTTAATGTGTTAACCTAGCTATATAAGTGTTGTTATGAAAAAGAAAAACAACCAGCAGCCACTCCTCTCCTTTGTCATGCCATTTTGAGGCTCTCCATCTATTCTTCTTCATCTCTCATCAATTCAAAGAGATAAGCCATCAATCTCTTGAATTAAGAGCACTAGAAATTGTTTCTAGTGTCCTATTTACATCTCTAATCTCTTAATAGGCAGAACTTGAATTTCTAATTAATAGAAAAAGCTTTAGAAGCTGTTCAAGGGCTACCATAGGTTTTCTTGGTGTGGACAATCTAGAGGGAAAATATTTGGTGTCCTGAAGACAAATCTTAAAGGCGCAGACACGCTACAGTGCATCAAGAGGTTAGTGTAATCGTTCTTGATCTAATCTAGGGTTCTAAAATTAATCTGCTTAATTTTAAAATCTTAAATGGCAAATACAAATAAAAAACATATTAAAATAGTTTTAATATGTTGTTTATCATTGGAATTAAATAGATAAAAATAAATCTTGCATGATGCATGTGACCCTAGGTGAAAATTTTTGAATTCAATGGTATAAACTTGTGTTTTTCATGCTTCTGTTCCTTCAATGGGTATCAGAGCCACTATATTTGCCATTTAGATTGATGTTTATATGATTTAATTGTATGTTTGATCATGAGATCAAAAGTTCATTGCTGGTTGCAAAGCCAAGGTTGCGGCACAAATGATGAACACCATGGTGCGCATGGTTGATGCACCACAATGGTGTGCAAAGGTAAATGGATGGTGAATGTGCAATTTTTGTATGATCTAAGATCCATTTTATGTCTAATTAAATTGTTTAATTAGAATTTTTATAACACAATTAAATTATGATTCAAATCAGAATTTTAAAAATTGTTTGAATGTGATTCAAATCTGAATTCTAAAAGTTGTTTGAATGTGATTCAAATCTGAATTTTTAAAGTTGTTTGAATCATATTTAAATCTGATTTTTAAAATTGATTGAATAAAATTCAGATCTGATTTTTAAAAAAATGTTTGAATGTGATTCAAATCTGATTTTTTAAAAAATATTTGAATGTGATTCAAATCTGAATTTTTAAAGTTGTTTGAATGTGATTCAAATCTGAATTTTTAAATTTGTTTGAATGAGATTCAAATCTGAATTTTTAAATTTATTTGAATCATATTCAAATCTGGATTTTTAAGTTGAATATGAGATATTCAATTTAATTTAAGTATGTATGTTTTATTTAATTGTTAAATAATGATATGCATGATGGATGATCATGGACTATAAAAGACCAATGTGATTGGATTTATTTCTTTTATGTTTCTTTGGGATTGTAAATTAATTAATTTATTTTAATTTATTTTGGGCATGTATTATTAAGTTTGTAATAATTTTTGGGTTGTAATTTCATTTATTTAAGTTCTTGTAAATTCGCCTTGGTATGCCAAGGATTACTATGTAATATTGGATTGCAAGAAGTTTAAGGAGGTCAAGAGCATTGGTGGGAACAGTGGGAGGAATTCAAGATCAAGTATTGATTATGTACTCCTTCAGCAATTCTTGTAAAATGAATGAATGAAATGCACCTAGGAATGCCCTCCACCAAGAATTGAATCCCTTAGAAAGTCCATGATCATACCATATTTATTGCTTATCCATGAATGCATGAGATGTATGGGAATGTATGCTATTATATGATATATGCATGCTAAATGGATAATGTGCAAAGTGAGACCTAAATAGTAATTAGGATGACTATAAAATCTTCTAAACAAATGATTAAGTTGGAAATGCTATAATTAAAGTAATTATAACATAGGCCCTCCATTGGGGCTATTATTTTAAGAAATTTTAAATAGTTGCACAAGATGCAATTAATTTAAGAGATTTTCTTAAGAATAATTGTTAAGCATGAGATGTTATAAATATGTAAATAGTTTGGTGGCCAATATTGGATATACCTGAGGACATTAAAATTATTTGCATAATTACTGGCTCAATGGGATCAACTTAACTAATGCAAAATAAGTCAATAATGGATGTATCTTAGATTTTGAGCATTAGGGGCTAGGTAAAGGATTGAACCTCACATGAGATGTGATGGGCAAGGAGTTGCTCATTTATAGTTTATTGTAATTCCAATAATGGATGTACCTAAGGATGATCAATAGAATTATAAGAATTCAATCACCCACTAAAAATCCATCCAACTAGGATTTCCGTTTTCTACTTTGGAAGTGTAGGATTCGCTAAGTTAGTGGGAGGACCAATTTGATTAAAAGACCATAATCATTTTGGTTAATAACATGATACATTTACTAATTAATCTGGTTATTTTCTGCAGTTAATTTTCTGATAAAAATGAGCACAGAACAACCACCACCATCCAATATCCTTTTAAGCATACTTGATCGCAATAGGTTGACAGGACCTAATCTGTTTGATTGGCTAAGAAATTTGAAACTTGTCCTGAACCTTGAACATATAGGATATGTTCTAGATTCAAATGTTCCTGGTCCCTTACCTCCAGAGGCCACACAAGAGGAACATGAAACTTTGGATAAGTGGAAGGAGCACGATATGAGAGCTAAGTGTTGCATGCTTGCTTCCATGACTAATGAGTTACAAAAGCAGCATGAGAACATGTTGAGTGCGAGTGAGATCCTCCTTCACCTATAAGAGTTGTATGGTGAGCACAGCAGGAATGCTAGGTATGAGATATCTAGACAGCTATTCCGTATGAGGATGTCTGAGGGACAGAATGTTGGGGATCATGTCCACAAGATGATTCGGCTGATTGAGCAGTTGGAACATCTTGACTTTAACATGGATTTCCAACTATAGACGGATTTGATCCTTCAGTCCCTTCCTGAGTCTTTTGGGAATTTTGTGACAAATTTCCATATGACTCAACAGGAATGCACCTTACTGGTTTACTCAACATGCTGGTTATTGCCCAAAAGAATATGCCGGGCAATAAAGGAAAAGAGGTAGCTTTGATTGCATCTTCTTCTGCTGGAAAGTCCAACAAGAAGAAGGGCAATAAGAAAAAGAAACCTTAGATTCCTGGTCCTTCCAAGAAAATACCTAAACAAAAAAGGAAGACTAAAGCTGATGGAGGCAAAGGAAAGTGTTTCCACTGCCAAAAGGATGGGCACTAGAAAAGGAATTGCCCAGAGTATCTTTCTTCTCTGAAGGACAATAAGGATACACCTTCGGAAGGTATGTCCATATCTTATTATTTACATTCTGATGATACTCATAGTTCATCTACAGCTTGGGTTTTAGATACTAGTGCCAGTTCTCACATTTCTAATGATATGCAGGAACTAGCAAATAGTAGCAGCATGCATTCTCGAGATATTAGAGTCCGGATTGGCAATGGCTCAATTGTTGAAGCTTTAGCCATAGGATCTAAATCTTTTTATATGTTTGGACATGTTTTGTGTTTGGATAATATTTTATATGTACCTGATGATTTTAAGAACATCATTTCTATATCTAGTTTGACTAGAAATGGCTATGAATTCCAGTTCACAGATGATGTTTGCAATATTTATTTTGGAAATAAATATATTTGTTCGGGTTATATGAATGATGGTCTTTATTATTTGGATAATAATGACAAACACAAATTAAATGCAAGTGATCTAAAAGAATGCAATGCCATGGTGAAAACCAACTCAAGTTCAAAATATATTTGGCACTTAAGGTTATGTCATGTTGCAGAAGATAGGATTGCAAAATTGGAGAAAATGGGGATTCTATCCTCATTGGGCTCTAAGCCTACTCCAACTTGTGAATCTTGCCTTTAGGGCAAAATGACTAGATCACCCTTTGTTTGACAAGGGCTAAGAGCTAAAAATATTTTGGAGCTAATACATAGTGATGTATGTGGTCCATTTAAAGAAATGGCTAGAGGGGGCTTTCATTATTTTATTACCTTTACTGATGATAAATCAAGGTTTGGGTATTTGTATTTGATGAAATACAAACATGAATCCTTTGAAAAGTTCAAAAAATTTAAATCTGAAGTAGAAAATCAAATAGGAAAGAGTATTAAAGCTCTTCGATCAGATCATGGAGGTGAATATTTGAGTACTAAATTTGATGAATACTTTAGAGAACACGGCATTGTTTCTCAGCTGACTCCTCTAGGAATGCCACAGCTGAATGGTGTATCTGAAAGGAGAAATCGTACCCTATTGGATATGGTACGTAGTATGACCCTATTGGATATGGTACGTAGTATGATGAGCTATACTGATATGCCAATCTTCTTTTGGGGATTTGCATTAGAATTAGCTTTGTATATTCTGAATAGGATTTCATCAAAATCAATTTCTTCCAAACCTTATGAGATATGGCATGGAAGAAAACCAAGTCTTAAGCATGTTAAGATTTGGGGTTGTCCAGCTTATATCAAAAAGCTGAACACTGATAAATTGGAGACCAGATCAGAAAAAGGTCGATTTGTTGGATATCCAAAAGATAGTTTTGGATATTATTTTTATTTGCCTACTTCACAAAAGGTTGTGATAAGTAGAGATGCCACATTTCTTGAACAACAGTTTGTTCAAGAAGGAGGCAAAGGAAGGCAAATAAAGTTAGAATTGGAGAATTTTGACTAACCAACAAATCAGATGGATATAGATCCATCTAGTCAAACTATACCCGTTGATGAAACATCTATAGCTATTCCTCGTAGAACAACCAGGGTATCTCACCCACCAGTGAGATATGGTTTTTTCTTCATGAAGAAGAACAAGAGTTGTCTACTTATGAAGAAGTAGATCATGGAGATGATCCACTTACCTATGAAGAAGCTATATCAGATATAGACTTTTCAAAATGGATTGATGCTATGAAATCCGAGATTGATTCCATGTATAAGAATCAAATTTGGGATCTTGTTGACCCACCTGAAGGTATTGTACCTATAGGGAACAAATGAGTTTTCAAGAAGAAAATTGGTTCTGATGGAAAGGAAGAGACCTATAAGGCAAGGCTAGTAGCGAAAGGGTTTCGCCAAAGGCAAGGAGTTAACTATGAGGAGACTTTCTCGCCTGTTGCCATGCTTAAATCAATTAGGATTTTATTAGCAATAGCTGCATACTATGATTATGAGATTTGGAAGATGGATGTCAAAACAGCTTTTCTCAATGGATACATTGAAGAAAACATTTTCATGGAACAACCTAGGGGTTTTGAATCCCAAGATGGTTCTAAGGTATGCAAGCTAAAGCGATCCATTTATGGGTTGAAACAAGCTTCGAGGAGTTGGAACATCCGTTTTGATGAAGCCATTAAATCCTTTGGTTTTATAAAAAATGAGGATGAGCCATATGTATATAAGAAGGTTAGTGACAGTGCTATCACTTTCCTTGTCTTATATGTGGATGACATACTATTGATGGGTAATAACACAGGTATGTTAACAACTATAAAGGTATGGTTGTCAAATACATTCTCCATGAAAGACATAGGGGAGGCAACCTATATTCTTGGGATTCGTATATATAGAGATAGAGCGAAAAGAATAATTGGTTTATCCCAAAGTCAATACTTGGAAAAGGTGTTAAAGAGGTTTAACATGCTTGATTCCAAGAGAGGATTATTACCATTGAGACATGGTATCCACCTTTCTAAAGAGATGTCTCCAAAGACACCTGAAGAAAGAGATAAGATGGCCAGGATTCCATATGCTTTGGCTATTAGAAGTTTAATGTATGCAATGTTGTGTACTAGGCCGGATATTGCATATGCTATTAGTTTGACTAGCAGGTATCGATCCAATCCAGGTTTGGAACACTGGATAGCTGTCAAGAATATCCTTAAGTGCTTGAGAAGGACTAAGGATTTATTCTTGATTTATGGAGGTGGAGACTTGCAATTGGATGGTTATACTGATTCTGATTTCCAATCAGATATCGATGATAGAAAGTCTACCTCTGGATATGTGTTCATTTGTAATAGAGGTGCAGTCAGTTGGAAGAGTTCCAAACAGAGCACGACTGCATATTCCACTACAAAGGCTGAGTATATTACTGCATCAGATACTGCAAAGGAAGTTGTTTGGATAAAGAAGTTTATGACAGAACTTACAGTAGTTCCTTCCATTGAGTCAGCAGTTCCACTACACTGTGACAACAATGGAGCAGTCATACAAGCTAAGGAACCAAGGTCTCACCAGAAATCCAAACACATAGAAAGGCGCTACCACATTATTAGAGAAATAGTTGGGCGAGGCGATGTAGCCATGCAGAAAATAGCATCAGCTGAAAATCCAGCTGATCCATTCACTAAGCCTATGTTACAGACTCAGCTAGACCGACATCTTGAGAAGATAGGTCTAAGATATTGTAATGAATGGCTCTAGTGCTAGTGGGAGATTGTTAGTAGTATGCCCTAGAGCATATCATTTAGTATGTATTTTGTACATATTTTTATTAATAAAAGGCATTTCCACTTTTCCATTTACGTAATATATTTATGTGTAATAGAAAAGGTCCATTTATATTTTATTAGAAATATTATTCTTAAGTTATTAAGAATATGAGTGACAATATTTCTAGCACAAAGTATCATAAATAGGTTCACAATCGAGGATACTTCATAATAAGGACATGACTTATCCAAAAAGATTGTATTCATATTTGTTCCCAAGTTATTTATATGAGATATAAATAAGATAGAATGGTGAGTCTCATGCCATATAACAAACATGATAGGCACTTATAAATGATAAGTAGGCCGAACCAGTGACACTTATGACAAGCACATGGAGTTTACTCTTGTCAATATTTTGTCATAAATCATATTAGTGCATATAATCTTTAGACCTGAGATAGCACAGTTATCTTATATATAGGTAGTTTGAGTTTGATACTGCTTTCATACTTGTACTGTGTATGGGTATATGGGCATGTGTTGGCTCCTACTAGTTATGTATAGAGGTAGGTGTTGATCAAGATGAAATCTATTCCTCTAAGTAAATAGAGATAAAATCCTATGTTCATTTAATTATTCTTAATGTTTCAAGTTTCTGGCTAGGACAGATAGATTTATTCAGAAAAGAGTTTCTGATGAGAAAATCTTTTTAATCAAGAACTGGAATTAAAAGAGAATATAATATTCACAGCAAATGGAGTTTGACATAAACCATGACTCCAGCTTGAGTTGGGATTTTGTAACAAAGAGATTCTAGTGCATGGTAACATATGATTATAAGTTCATTTAAGGTAAACCTTATTACTAATTGGGTGGCCATGGCATGCTATGCTAGGTGTTAACTATGGTCTATGAGGTGCATAAAATGATTTAGAGAAATCATTTATGGTAAGAAAGAGTTCTGATGATATTAAGAGTTGATATCATGTCTCATTGCCAATTAGTGATGAGCCTAGTAAGTCACACACATACACAAGTTATCACCTATTTAAATATGATTTAATTAATTAATTAAAGAGTTTAATTGATTAATTAAATAGGTTTGGTTTGTAATTAAATTGCAAAGTCCCTAGTATGACTTGAAACCAAATCTAGATTATTGGATGTATAGTATAAGTTATATTTATATTTAAAGTGTTTAAATATAAATTTAATTAATGAGAAATTAATTAATAGAGATTAATTAATTAATTTATACTTGATATAAATTGATTAGAAGAAGAAAAATAATTGTTTTGGGTTAAGAACTCAAAATGAAGACACAAAGGCATTTTGGTCATTTCACAGTGTGACACGTGGCACCATGAGATGGTGACACATGGGATTATACATAAGCTTGCCAAATGTTTTTAATCATGTAAGATGATTAATATTAAGATTAAATATAGGTTTGACACTTGGCACAATGTGATTGGGTTACTTAAACCTAAAGCTAATCAAAGGGTGACATGTGGCAAGGGTTTAATGTGTTAACCTAGCTATATAAGTGTTGTTATGAAAAAAAAAAACAACCAGCAGCCACTCCTCTCCTTTGTCACGCCATTTTGAGGCTCTCCATCTATTCTTCTTCATCTCTCATCAATTCAAAGAGATTAGCCATCAATCTCTTGAATTAAGAACACTAGAAATTGTTTCTAGTGTCCTGTTTACATCTCTAATCTCTTAAAAGGCAGAACTTAAATTTCTAATTAATAGAAAAAGCTTTAGAAGTTGTTCAAGGGCTGCCATAGGTGTTCTTGGTGTGGACAATCTAGAGGGACAACATTTGGTGTCCTGAAGACAAATCTCAAAGGCGCAGAACATTGCGATTGCATCAAGAGGTTAGTGTAATCGTTCTTGATTTAATCTAGGGTTCTAAAATTAATCTGATTAATTTTAAAATCTTAAATGGCAAATACAGATCCAAAAACATATTAAAAGAGTTTTAATATGTTGTTTATCATTGGAATCAAATAGATAAAAATAAATCTTGCATGATGCATTTGACCCTAGGTGAAAATTTTTGAATTTAATGGTATAAACTTGTGTTTTTCACGCTTCCGTTCCTTCAGAGCTGACTCCTGACCTGACTGTCAAATAAAATGGGAGAAAAGAAAATTTCAGAATCAGAAATCAAATTGAAGAACTAAAGGAAAAATAAAAGAAAAAGTAAAAGAAAAAGAATTAAAAGTTGAATTATTACATCACACATATGACATCATGAATGATGTCAAAATTTATTTTAATTTTCCCCCAATAATTGACCAAGTCAAATATAATTAGTAAACAAATAAAAAACAAAAAAATTAAATGAAATTTTACTCTTCTTCCCCCACCATTTTCGGCCAACTCTCTCTCTCCCAAGCTCTCTCACTCAAAACTCCATTAAAACTCATTTTGAGCTTGATCAAACCCTAAATCCCACCATAAAAACTCCCCTTTCTATCATTAAACCGTGTTAACTCCACTTGAGAAGAAGCTTGAGCAAGAAAAGAAAAGAGGAAAAGGAAGGAATTGAAGGATTTGAAATTCTAAGAAAGGTTAGTAAGCTAAACTTGATTTGTTAGTTGATTTAATTGTGTTTATAGTTGAATAAACTTAGAAATTCACTTAAAAGAAAATGAAAACAACTTTGGAGGACTAGTTATGGAATTCGATTAGTTAGGGTTTGATGTGGAAATGTAAAAATTTGATTGAATTAAACTTGCTAGAATGCTTAAATGATGTATGTAAGCTATGGATTGGTGATTGGAATGTATTAGATTTGAAGTGCATGAAAATTAGGGTTTTGGGTACCTAGAGTTTAGGAGGAAAAAATGAGAAAATTGGTCCAATGTTGTGTTTGACCTTGTTTGAAATGCAAAATAGTCATTTTTGGCCAATTGAGATGTGTTGGAAGTGTTAGAAGTGAGTTTAAATTTGGACTGAAAATGGTCATGCTGCAAGCAGCAAGACCAAGGTCCCTTTGAGAGACTAAAACTAAAAATTTACAAGTCCAATTGGTATGAGACCAATTGGGAATGAAAATAAACACAAAATGGAACATTTTTCATTTAGGAATCATGCCCAAAAAGTGACCAAAACCTAGTGAACAAATTGACCAAATCTAGATTTATGCTTTCTGACCTGTACAAAATGACCAAATAAATAGTGTTTGTTCATTTGGCCATAACATGGGCTAGGCAGGTCTAAATGACCTGAAATTTTACCAGTGAACAGTTGAGATATAGACATAAAACTTTCATGAAAAACACAAACCCAAATTATGCCATTAACCAAGTCATTTGGCCACCCAAAGTTGGTGACCTAAAACTGCCAGAACCAGTTTGGTGCCCAGAAATCTGGGTTAAGTTCAATCCGGTAGCCATGATTCAAATGACTATAACTTGAGCTATAAAACTCAAATTGGAGTGATTCAAAAAGAAGAATAAAGTAAGACAATAGGGAACATTTTCTATGAAGAAAGTTTTTCCAAATTCTAATAAAAAATGACCAATGGAACAGTGCAACTTAAGACACTAAAACTGAAAATTTGCAAATTTGCCTAAAAGACTTAGAATTTGAGTAAACATCCAAAACTAACAAATTTAGTGACCAAAATATGGTATGTGGGTGAAGTTGGAATTCCCATACCTATTAAGCCTTAGAAAGTCAACAAATTGACTTGAATAGTATCGTGAATAGTAACCCGAAACACAAATTTTAAAGAACGTCAAGTTTAGCACATTAAAGTTAGGTAAAAGTGAATTTAAATTTATTTTTGGATTTATGCTAATTTATGGTACTGAAACACTGTGAAACTGTGTGTTTCAGTGGAAAGGAACACCGGGAAAGAACCCGAGGAATCGAGTTAAGGCTAAGAGGCGACTCGCTTAAGGTTTGTGCACAACGTAGAATTTCTGTAAATTCTCTTCTGCATATTGTTTGAATAATTTGAAATATTGAATTGTGACATCATTGTGATGAAATATTTATTATGCTTTTGATTTAAATTGTTAAAAGTTATTTGTGTATATTTGAATTGGCAATGTTTAGTAAATTGTTAAGATAAGTTTTGAAACCACAGTGTCATGACCATATATTTGAACACCTCACTAGCATGACTAGTGGGGGTAATCGGTTTCAAATTTTGATTCCTTCTCTGGCTGAAGTATTGAGGTGTGTGCCAGTAGAAGAAGAAATTGAATGGATATCCATATATTTGAGCTAGCTAGCCTTGTGATGTGACTTCTCCTTAGCCTCTGGCTATTGAGATTATATTTGTTTCGAATGGTATGATATAACTGTGGGTTTTATGAAATTGGTTTTGATACTTTGAAATGAAATTGTTTAGATTAAAATCTCATAATTCATGTTTCGTGTTTAACTCTCATGCTCAGTTCAATTTTTGAATAAATGTGATTTAAACTCTGCATAAAGATTATTTTAGTATGTTGTGCACCACTGAGTCCTAGTACTTAGCGATAGCTGTTATTGCTGTCGCAGATTTAGAGACTAGAGGAGCAGCAGACTGAGCTACTGAGGACAGGGGAGCTACCTGCTTGAAGCTATATCGGGTATATTTTATACCCTGATTGTAGAAATTTATTTTGATGTATGTATTGTATGTAATTGTATGAATATGTAAAATCGGTCTTGAGCAGCTTGTACAAAGTTTGTATAAAGTTTATAATAAAATTTAGTTTAAATTTCTTTTAATATAAATTTTTGCAATAATGTATATAAATTACTTTGTCATTAATAAAATATGAATGGTAGTATTTTATTTTGAATTAAATGAAAGTCATTAATGGTATTTGATGATTGTTGGATATTGGAAAGGGTGGATTTGAATTTTGGAAGTTGATAAATGTGTTGAAACTGATTGAGATGATTGTGAATTTGAAGAAGTTGTTAAGAAAAATTATTGGAAGTGTGTTTTTTTCAGGTTTTTGAAGAATTGTTTTTTCAAAATACAGACGGAACTCTGCCAAAATTTTTATAAAATTTGCGAAAAAATAAAATGGGCCAAAAATTTCAACTAGTTTTTAACTTTAATTAAATGTTTTGATACCAATTAGAAAATGCTCACCACTTATCAAAAGTAAGAAAATTGTTTTAAAATCCCTTGTAGGGTACTTAATGAGTTATCGGTAGGTGAAGTTCGGTAGTTCATTAGGTATTCTACGGGATCATGTTATGCCTTACAGAGGGGTAAGGTGTGACACCTCACTCTAGTTTACATATAGTTCCAGACATTATGGATCTCCGGACAGCCATTAGTTACCGGAACAGTATAATGTACGAAACTACCTAAAGTGAGGGCATTACAGTGAATCTTGTCCTGGTGGTAATGCTAGCCTATAGACTACCGAACCCACACGTTCGATGATCTTGTATGGACTGATAAACCTAGGACTCAACTTTTTCCCAAATCTGAGCACCTTTTTTCATGGTGACACCTTCAAAAAGACTTTATCACCAACCTCATATTTAATATCTTTCCTCTTCAAATCTACATAAGACTTCTATCTATATAAGGCCGCTTTCAAACTATCCTTGATGGTCTTTACTTTCTCCTCAGTTTATCTTACTAAGTCTGATCCTATTAACTTATCTTCACCAAGTTCAGTCCAGCACAGTTTCTTCCATATAAAGCCTTGTATGGTGCCATCTTTATGCTAGATTGGTAACTATTATTATATGCAAATTCTATCAATGGAAGGTACCTATCCCAGCTCCCTCCAAAATCAATAATATAACTTCCAAGCATATACTCAAGTACCTGGATCACTCTTTTTGACTGACCATCCGTTTTCAGGTGGAAAGTTGTAACACCCCTATGTTCGATAGTACGTTCTACTGTTCCCGTGACCAGTGTCTGTCCGAACAGCTAGGATGACTAGAACTATACTTAAATGTTAGTGAGGAGACATAAAATAATGAAATACAAGAAAGGAAAATACAAGGAAAACAAAGAAAAAATAATAGCAATGAAATGTAACCAAGTTAAATGAGCCAGCACCACAGCGATGGGTGACCACATGGGGAAGTTATAGCATAGGCAATAGCCAACCCCAGGACTACAGGGAGCCCTCAGAATTTAGTTTTGAGACATAATTATAGACTTATTGAAGTATAAATGTCATTAGAAATATCAAAGAAAAAATTAATTAATTAGTACAAAGAAAAACGAGAAATCGAGAAACCGACAAAAATCGGTGTTACTTAAAATCGGGAATACAACCCAAATAGGGGCATTTTGGTAAATTGACACCCTGAGTTGTCTTTTGACCTAAATTTCCATTAAAAATAAATGATATTAAACTTTGAAAATGTTATAAAAATTAAAAGAGTGGTACCTAATATAATTAGTGCAAGTGTGGTGGCCAAATTGCAAATTTTGGAAACTTTAAATAAACAACTATATTAAGTTAATTCGTGCTCCACTAAAATTTCATTTGGGACACCTAAAAACTAAAGTGGGACAGGTATAGGACCATTTACCTTCTTCTTCCTCATCACGTTCACTTGGCCGAATTCCATGCTCCATGAGATCCTCCATTGCCGTCCACCACCAAGCTTTAAGTCCACCATGATTTAGCCATAAAAACCTTAAGTCCCTTCATTAAACTTAGCCTAAACACCTTGGGCAGCAATTAGGGAGCAAGAAAGATAAGTTTTGGTGAGTTTTTAAGAAGCTTCAAAGGAGGTAAGTGGGTGATTTCATTTCTTGTTTCATTAATATTGTAACTAAGGTTGTGGTCGTTTGATTTATGCAAGAAGTTTTGAGTTTTGATGAGTTAAGGTGCTACTCCATTTCGGTAGCCATGGGAGTTCACCATGTACAGCTTATATTTGCATGTAGATGGTAGTTTGGGATGTTAAATTAAGTGCTTATATGTATTAAAGTTGATTCCCACGTGTAAAGTTTGAATGGTGAGCTTGAAAAGTAAAAATGGAAGTTGATATGTAGGGATGTTACTTTGGCAGCCTCATAATGGAAATTGATAATGTTCAAATTCATGAAATGTTGTTGATGTATTGTACAAAAAAATGGCAGCCTATGTGTGTGGAATAGTAGTGATAGGTATGTAATTTGATGATGGAAGTATGTGTGATAATTAGAAGTAATTATGTGTATAAATTGTTGGATTTGAACTTGTGAATTATGAGTGCAATTGGTACATTGTGAAAGTATTATATTCTGTCCAAGTTGACCTATAATGTAAAGAATTGAATGGTTATGGTTAGTGCCAAATGCAGAATGGTATGGAGATAATTTTGTGTTTGGTTTGGTGCTTGAAAGGCATGTAGAGGGCAGTGTGCAAATGAGCCTATAACCCTAAGTGTGTGACTCCAATTGGTATAAGGCTAATTGAAGGTGAAACTAGGCACAAAATGTGCCAAACTTTATGAAGAAAGCTTACCTAAATTCTGTCCAGAAAGTGGCTTGAGAATTGACCAAATCCGGATTAGTGACTTGAAACCTGAAAATTGACCATTTGGGCAGCAGTTAGTATTTTGGCCATAACTCACTCAAAACAGGTCCAAATGACCTGAAAGTTTTACCATGAATAGATTAGACATAGAGCTACAACTCTTATGAAGACACTAAAACTTAGAAATGACCATAAGCAAGTCAAATAGCTTGCACAAATTCGGGTACTAAAACTGCTATAACTAAAAGTGACCTAAAATTGACTAAATTTTGCACTAAAGGTGCAATCTGTCCAGTTTTAGTAAATTGACCATATCTTGGTCTATACTACTCAGAATGACCTGAAATTTTGTCCAGAGTGCAATAAGACATAGAGCTACAATTTTGTGTCTTTCACCAGAAGCTAAAAGCTAAGAGAAATAGGACTTTAAGCTAGACCAATCTAACACACAAAAATTGAGAACTTGACATTTACATACAATGATGCTTGAAATAATTTGACAATGAATGCCAACTTGTAAAAATGGTAAATTGCACTATATTGGTAGCATATTGAAATATAAAATGTGATATATTGGTAACATTAAAATTTATTTCCTTAGAGTGTATTAAGGGTCAACATTATAGGTTGATTAAGGAAAGCAATAGTATTAAATAAATTAATTAGTGAACCTTATTGTTAGAGACAGTTTAAATGAGTACTGAAACACTTCAAATTATGTGTTTCAGTTAGCAAAGACTCAGGGAAGGGGAAGAAAACACTGAGTCAGGGCCAAGAGGTTACTCTTCAGAGGTTTGTGTGCAATAATTATTTCTTTTAAATTTTCAATTGAAAAAAATTATGATAATTTGTCTGTTATTGTTTAAATTGTGGAAAATTTTTTGAATGGTATTTGATGGATACTTATTGCTTGAAAAACATTGTAAATGGTTTGAAACCACAGCTATCATGTATATTGATTGAATTCCTCGCTAGCTTGTCTAGTGGGATGAATTGACTTTGAATTCCCTTTCTGGCTGAAGTGTTGAGGTGTGTGCCTGTTGAGGACGAATAGGATGAGTACTCATTTATTTGCTAGCTAGCTATGTTATTCCTCATTAGCCGTCTGCTTTTGGGATGAATTAGACTATGGAATCATGATTAAGCTGTGTGTGTGATTTATTGATATTTATTGTGATATTGTGAAATGGAGTTTAATTCTTTATGACATTCACTATCTTTTGAATTCAACTATGATTTTAAGTATTCACAGTTCATATGATTTATGATTTATAGTTTTAAATTGCATTTTCTTAATGTTGTGCACCACTGAGACATTGGCTCAGCGATAGCTTTCATTCTTTATCGCTGAGTAGATGAAGCAGACAGAGAAGCGTGAGTCGCTTGTGCTGCATTTTGAGATTTCGTCAGGTATATTAAGTGTACCATATTTTGTAGTTTTTGTTGTAATGTATGTGCTCTGTATGTATATGTTGTACTTGGTCTTGAGCAGTTGTAAACTAAAATTATAAATTATTTTGGCTTGTAAAAGTATTGTAACATATTTCTTTTATCTCAGCTTTTGGAAACACTGGAAAATTGATGTTGAATTGAGTTGAGAAAATTATTGTGTTGAACTGTTATTGGAGTTTGGGATTGAAGAAATATATATTGGAAGTACTTTTTACAGGTTTTGAAGAACTGTTTTATTCAAAATATAGATGGCACTCTGCCAAAATTTTTACAAAAATTATTGATACTCTGATTTGTTATTTTGTTTCACTTTTGTAAAAAAATTTTTTAACACCTGTCAAAAGTGCTCACTACTGTAAAAGAAATAAGAAAAGGTTTAAAATCGCTTGTAGTGTATTTAATGGGTTATCAGTAAGCGAAGTTTGGTAATTCATTAGGTATACTACGGGATCATGTTATGCCTTACAGAGGGGTAGGGTGTGTTATGTTTTAGTGGTATCAGAGCTAGTTTTTAAATTCTATTTTCACCTGTAATTTGAATATTCTTTCTTCATAGTACAACTGCTCAATGTCATTGTTTAATACATACAGTACATTACATTATAAATATGCACTAACAGGAGGAAATCTCCTTGTGTTATTTGTTCAGGAGGTCTAAGATCCTGAAATTGACTATGAAAGAAGGGGACCGTTCAGTCGATCAATGAATAGAGGCTGAGGTGCAAGGGGAATCCCTAGCCCCTCACAATGCGAGTGGATCAGTTGCACCAGTCCCCTCAGTACTGCAGTTCCCTACTCAATTTGCTCAGCAGATGGCTGCAATGTTCCAACAGATGGCTGGTAACATGCCTACCCAAGCCCCACTGCAGACACCAGTGGTACAATCACGGTCTTCAGCTAGGCAATATGACAAACTGATTAAATATGGGGCCACTGAGTTTAAGGGGACAGTAAATCCACTAAAGGCAGAACAATGGTTAGAGAGAATGGATAGGGTGTTCAAGAAACTGCACTGTACAGAGGAACTCAGATTTGAGTATTTAGTGTCACTACTACAGGGAGATGCATATGACTGGTAGAAAACCATTCCTCATAGTTTGGTGGAACCTCCAGTACTAACCTGAGATGACTTTTTGCAGGAGCTCAAACAAAAATATGTTCCAGATCCCTATGTGGACTAGAAGTTACAGGAGTTCTTAAGTTTGAAACAGGGAAGTAGGTCAGTGGCAGAATATGAAAGGGAATTTTCCCACCTGAGCCACTAGTCAAGAAGTCTCCTTGATACCAGTAGGGAAAGATGTAAGAGGTTTGAAACTAGCTTGAAGACTAGTCTCAGACTATAAGTGGTCGGATTCAAACATATTAACTTCTCTGAGCTCATTTCTTAAGCACTGGAATTAGAAAGAATTGAGTCAGAAGCAGCCCTAGAGAAAAAGAAATCAGAGAAGATAGAAAAAGAGAAAGAGGGGAAGTAAGTGGATCAGAGTTCCAGTGGTCCTACTGAGAAGAGGAAGAACTTTGGGGGACACAGCAGAGGTGGTAAAAAGTCTGGTAGGGGAAGATATTCAAGATAGAAACCTCCTCCATCTAGTCAGCAAACTACCAGAAGTTCCTACTGTCCCCGCCAATGTGAAAATTGTGGAAGAAATCACGACGGGGTATGCTATAAGGCTACAGGAGCCTGTTATAACTGTGGAGGCACAGGACACTTTGCCAAGGACTGCACCAGTGGCCGTAGAGTTGGGCCACCTCCTACTACTGCTGAAGGGTCAGTTCAAAATCCTGTCATTAAAGGTTCACAACCACCTAGCAGAGGTAGAGGCAGGGGTAGAGGTAGTCCAGCAGGCAGCTAAGGCACAATGAATCAATAAGAGCAAGGCAATGCTCCAGTCAGAGTCTACGCAATGAGACAGAGGGAAGAGGCTGAGACATCTAATATTGTGACTGGTACCTTCTAAACTTTTAATCAAGATGTGTTTGTGTTATTTGATCCGGGTTCTAGCCATTCCTATGTGAATACTAGCATCATTGATTGCATTGCTATTCCATGTGTGAAAATGGACTTTGAGGTGCTAGTAACAAGTCCGCTAGGACAGGAGGTCAGGGTCAATAGAATGTATAGGGATTGTCCTTTAGTGATCCAAGGACATACTTTTTTGTCTGATCTCATTGAAATGCCCTTTAGAGATTATGATATCATCTTGGGCATGGATTGGTTAGCCAGGCATCACACCATGATTGACTGTAGACTGAAGACAGTCACTTTTGGTCTCCCTCAGTACAATGATGTGGTAATACACGGGCGAAGGCAGCTATTGCCATCAAACATCATTTCAGCTGCACTAGCCAGAAAAATGATCAGAAAGGGGTGTGAAACATACTTGGCACATGTGGTAAACACCCAAGTGAGGAGTCCAGCATTGAGGGACATCCCTACAGTATATGACTTTCCATATATGTTTCCTGATGAATTGCCAGGATTACCTCCAAAAAGAGAGGTGCAGTTTGAGATTAATGTTATGCCTGGTGTGGATCCAATCTCCATAACACCATACAGAATGTCACCAGCATAGTTGAAGGAGTTGAAGGTACAGTTGCAAGAACTACTTAAAAAGGGCGTCATCCGCCCTAGTGTGTCACCTTGGGGAGCGCCAGTATTGTTTATTAAGAAGAAAGATGACATTTTCCGCTTATATATTGACTACCGACAATTGAATAAGGTGACAATAAAAAATAGATATCCATTGCCTCGCATTGATGATCTGTTTGATTAGTTGAAGGGTGCAACTGTATTCTCCAAAATTGATTTGCGATCTAGTTATTATCAGTTGAAAGTGCAAGAGCAGAGTATTCCAAAAACTGCTTTCAAAACTCGATATGGCCACTATGAGTTTCTGGTAATGCCATTCGGGTTAACTAATGCTCCAGCTGCTTTTATGGATCTAATGAACACTATCTTCAGACTATATCTCGACCAGTTTGTGGTGGTGTTTATTGATGATATTTTGATATATTCGAGGAATGCAGAGGAGCATGACAGACATCTGCGGATTGTATTACAGACTTTGAGAGAGAAACAGCTATACGCCAAATTATCGAAATGTGAATTTTGGCTAAAAGAAATCTCTTTTTTGGGACATGTTGTGTCAGTTGAAGGGATCAAGGTAGATTCCAGCAAGGTAGAAGCTATCCTTAATTTGAAGCCACCTAGGAATATCACAGAAATTCATAGTTTTCTGGGTTTAGCTAGATATTACTGCTGGTTTGTGAAAGGGTTTTCTATGTTAGCTTTTCCACTGACCAAGCTGCTTCGGAAAGATGTAAAATTTCAGTGGACAGATAAATGTCAGCAGAGTTTTGATGAGTTAAAGAGGTGTTTGACTGAAGCTCCAGTCCTTACTTTACCTACCTCGGGTAAAGAATACATAGTTTATAGTGATGCTTCTCATAATGGGTTAGGCTGTGTACTAATGCAAGATCGAAATGTCATTGCTTATACATCACGCCAACTAAAACCGTATGAGAGGAACTACCCAACACATGATTTGGAGCTTGCAGCTATTGTTTTTGCTCTGAAGATCTAGAGACACTATTTATATGGGGAGAAATGCTACATTTACACAGATCACAAGAGCTTGAAGTACTTGGGCACCCAGAAGGAATTGAACTTGAGGCAGAGGAGATGGTTAGAACTGATTAAAGACTATGATTGCTTAATAGACTATCAACTAGGAAAAGCAAATGTGGTGGCTGACGCCTTACGTCGCAAGACTATGGCAAGTCTCAGAGTTTCTCCTTTGTCCATGGTACATGAGTTGAAAGCACAACATGCTAGTTTGGAGATTGATGATGAGGGATAAACAACAGTTGAATGGCATGTACAACCAGTGTTGATTGATTAGATTAGAATGGCTGCTCAGAATGATGAAAAATATCAGAAGCTACTGAAAGAAGTCCAGCAGGGCTAGAAACCTGAATTTTCTGTGAGAGATGATGGTTTACTACTACATCAGGGTAGAATGTGCATTCCTAATGATGTTAACTTGAAACAGATCATTATGAAGAAAGCACATGAGTCTCTTTTTGCTATGCATCCTGGTGAAACTAAAATATACAGAGGGCTAAAAGAGCATTACTGGTGGATGGGTATAAAGAGGGATGTAGCTGATTTTGTTTCCAAAAGCCTAACTTGTTAGTAAGTGAAGGCAGAACATTAAGTTCCAACAGGTTTGTTACATCTATTGCTAGTACTAGAGTGGAAATGGGAACAAATAACTATGGATTTTGTGATGGGACTTCCGAGGACACAGAATAGTCATGATGCAGTATGGGTTATAGTTGACAGACTGACCAAGTCTACTCACTTTCTGCCAGTTCTAATGGACTATAGTTTCTAGAGATTGGCCAAATTGTACATAAGTGAGATTGTAAAACTACATGGAGTGCCAGTATCAATTGTATCAGATAGAGATCCTAGGGTCACTTATAGATTTTGGGGTAGCCTTCAGAGAGCCCTAGGAACTAGATTGAACTTTAGCACAACATTCCACCCACACACAAATGGCTAGTCTGAGAGGGTAATTCAGATACTGGAGGATATGCTACAGGCTTGTGTGATTGAGTTTGAAGGTAGTTGGGATACACACTTGCCTTTGATTGAGTTTGCTTATAACAACAGCTACCAATCAAGCATTGGGATGCCTCCATATGAAGCTTTGTATGGTAGAAAGTGCAGAACTCCCTTATGTTAGGATGAAGTAGGTGAAAGAAAGATGATTGGCCCAAAAATTATTTAGTAGACAGAGGAAATCAGATTAATCAGAGATCGACTCAAGGCTGCATCAGACCATCAGAAGTCCTATGTTGATATGAAGAGAAGAGATATTGAATATGCAGTGGGTGATAAGGTATTCCTCAAAGTTTCTCCTTGGAAGAGGATTATGAGATTTAGTAGAAAGGGGAAACTGAGTCCTCGTTTCATCGGACCATATGAGGTTCTGGAAAGAGTGGGTCCTTTGGCATATCTGTTGGCATTACCTCTAGAGCTAGAAAGGATACACAGTGTCTTCCATGTGTCCATGTTAAGGAGGTACAGATTTGACCTATCACATGTTCTATCAGTTAAAGAGATTGAGGTAAATCTAGACCTCTCATATGAGGAAGAACCCATAGAAATTCTGGCATATGAGGTGAAGCAGCTGAGAAATAGATAGATATACCTGGTTAAAGTGCTGTGGAACCATCATACAGGCCAGGAAGCTACTTGGGAATGTGAAGAGGACATGAGAAGACAGCACCCACAGCTATTCAGAGATTGATGCCAGATAAAATTTTGAGACAAAATTTACTTTAAGAGGGGGAGAATTGTAAC
Organism: Hevea brasiliensis; assembly: GCF_030052815.1. Classification (NCBI taxonomy): domain Eukaryota; kingdom Viridiplantae; phylum Streptophyta; class Magnoliopsida; order Malpighiales; family Euphorbiaceae; genus Hevea; species Hevea brasiliensis. Next base: position 56,793,403 of record NC_079503.1, on the reverse strand, counting down.
ACCCCTATGTTCGGTAGTGTGTTATACTGTTTCGGTGACCAGTGTCTGTTCGAACAGCTAGGATGCCTAGAACTACACTTAAATATTAGTGAAGAGACATAAAATAATGAAATACAAGAAAGGAAAATACAAGAAAAACAAAGGAAAAATAATAGCAATGAAATGTAACCAAATTAAACGAGCCAGCACCGCAACGATGGGTGACCGCATGGGAAAGTTACGGCGCAGGCAATAGCCGACCCCAGGATTGCAGAAAACCCTTGGAATTTAGTTTCGAGACATAATTAAAGACTTATTGAAGTATAAATGTCATTAGAAATATCAAAGAAAAAATTAATTAATTAGTACAAAGAAAAATGCGAAATCGAGAAACCGACAAAAATCGGTGTTACTGAAAAATCAGGAATACAACCCGAATAGGGGCATTTTGGTAAATTGACACCCCTAGTTGTCTTTTGACCTAAATTTCCATTAAAATAAATGATATTAAACTTTGAAAATGTCATGAAAATTAAAAGAGTGGTACCTAATATAATTAGTGAAAGTGTGGTGGCCAAATTGCAAATTTTGGAAGCATTAAATAAACAACTATATTAAGTTAATTAGTGCTCCACTAAAATTTCATTTGGGACACCTAAAAACTAAAGTGGGACAGGTGTAAGACCGTTTACCTTCTTCTTCCTCATCACCTTCACTTGGCCGAATTCCATGCTCCATGTAATCCTCCATTGCCATCCACCACCAAGCTTAAGTCCACCATGATTTAGCCATAAAAACCTTAAGTCTCTTCATTAAACTTAGCCTACACACCTTGGGTAGCAATTAGGGAGCAAGAAAGATACGTTTTGGTGAGTTTTTTAGAAGCTTCAAAGGAGGTAAGTGGGTGTTTTCATTTCTTGTTTCATTAATATTGTAACTAAGGTTGTGGTTGTTTGATTTATGGAAAAAGTTTTGAGTTTTGATGAGTTAAGGTGCTACTCCATTTCGGCAGCCATGGGAGTTCACCATGTATAGCTTATTTTTGCATGTAAATGGTAGTTTGGGATGTTAAATTAAGTGCTTATATGTATTGAAGTTGATTCCCATGTGTAAAGTTTGAATGGTAAGCTTGAAAAGTAAAAATGGAAGTTGATATGTAGGGATGTTACTTTGGCAGCCTCATAATGGAAATTCATAATGTTCAAATTCATGAAATGTTGTTGATGTATTGTATAAAAAAATGGTAGCCTATGTGTGTGGAATAGTAGTGATAGGTATGTAATTTGATGATGGAAGTATGTGTGATAATTAGAAGTAATTATGTGTATATATTGTTGGATTTGAACTTGTGAATTATGAGTGCAATTGGTGCATTGTGAAATTGTTATATTCTGTCCAAGTTGACCTATAATGTAAAGAATTGAATGGTTATGGTTAGTGCTAAATGCAGAATGGTATGGAGAAATGAAGATGTAGTTAGTAATTATGTGTTTAGTTTGGTGCTTGAAGGGCATGTAGAGGGCAGTGTGCAAATGAGCCTATAACCCTAAGTGTGTAACTCCAATTGGTATGAGGCCAATTGGAGGTGAAACTAGGCACAAAATGTGCCAACTTTCATGAAGAAAGCCTACCTAAATTCTGTCCAGAAAGTGACTTAAGAATTGACCAAATCCGGATTAGTGACTTCAAAGCCTGAAAATTGACCATTTCGGCAGCAGCTAGTGTTTTGGCCATAACTCACTCAAAACAAGTCTAAATAATCTGAAATTTTTACCATTAGGTTAGACATAGAGCTACAACTCTTATGAAGACACAAAAACCCAGAAATGAACATAAGCAAGTCAAATAGCTTGCACAAGTTCGGGTACTAAAACTGTCAGAACTAAAAGTGACCTAAAATTGACTGAACTTTGCACTAAAGGTGCAATCTGTCTAGCTTTAGTAAATTGACCATATCTTGGTCTATACAACTTAGAATGACCTGAAATTTTGTCCAGAGTGCAATAATACATAGAGCTACAATTTTGCTTCTTTGACCAGAAGCTAAAAACAAAGAGAAATAGGACTTTAAGCTAGACCAATCTAACACACAAAAATTGAGAACTTGACATTTACATACAATGATGCTTGAAATAATTTGACAATGAATGCCAACTTGTAAAAATGGTAAATTGCACTATATTGGTAGCATATTGAAATGCAAAATGTGATATATTGGTAACATTAAAATTTATTCCCTTAGAGTGCATTAAGGGTCAACATTATAGGTTGACTAAGGAAAGCAATAGTATTAAATAAAATAATTATTGAACCTTATTGTTAGAGGCAATTTAAATAAGTACTGAAACACTTCGAATTATGTATTTCAGTTAGCAAAGACTCAGGGAAGGGGAAAGAAACATTGAGTCAGGGTCAAGAGGTTACTCTTCAGATGTTTGTGCACAACAATTATTTCTTTTGAATTTTCAATTGAAATAAATTGTGACAATTTGTCTGTTATTATATAAATTGAGGAAAATTGTTTGAATGATATTTGATGGATACTTATTGCTTGAAAAACATTGCAAATGGTTTGAAACTACAGCTATCATGTATATTGATTGAATTCCTCACTAGTGCCACACCCTACTCCCCCGTAAGATGTAACATGATCCCGTAGTCCACCTAATGAATTACAGTCTTCGCCTATCGATAATCCATTAGATATACTACAAGGGATTTTAAAACAATTTTCGTGAAATTTAAATCATTGATTAAAATCTGGTGTTATAAAAATTTTTCAAAATTTCGACAAAGTGCCGACTGTATTTTGAGAAAACAGTTCTTCAAACCTGAAAAGGAAAACACTCTCAATATGTTTTCTCAAATACAACTCCAATAACTTCATTTCAACTCACAATTCAATCTCAATAATCAAATCAATTCATTTTTCAGACCAATCTCATCATAAAGAATATTTCATTAATTACAAAAATCAAAAATTAATATTACAAAACTATACAGGTAAATGAAATCTCAAATTTACATTTACAATAATTTACGTTTAATTACATACCAAAATATTTTACAAGAGATTTTATACAACTGCCCAAATAATTTACATACATATTTTTACATGCATACGTCAAAACCTGTGCACATGGGTATACCTGGAGCTGATCTAAATGTCTTTTCAAGAAGCTTACTCAAAACATGTTCTATCACAATTTTCAAAAGCATAATTTATTCAATCCACAACAATGCTTAATACTTATGAAAATACCATTTCACAAAGCCAAATTTATACATACTATAACAATTTCGATAATCATTGAATTAAATCCAATGCTTGTTAAATATAATACATAAGAAAAATATGTCATTTAATCATATGAAATATTCAGAATAAAATCAGTTAAAAACTAGTTGTGCACAAACCAGATTTGAGTCGCTTCTAGGCCTTGACTCAATGTTCTTTATGCTTCTCAATATCTTTATCAACTGAAACACACAATTTAAAGTGTTTCAGTACTCATTAAATTTGTTTCCAACCATAAAATCCAATATCTAAATTTTCTTGGTATTATTCCCTTCAATTCATTTCATTAGTCAACTTATAATGTTGACCCTTGATGCACTCTAAGTGAGTCAATTCTAATGTTATCAATATGTCACATTTTATAGCCCTTTAGTGTTGGTATATGTTACCAAATTCATTTTCAAGTGTATTGCATTTTATTGCAATTTACCAGATTTCGGTACACTATTTTGACCTAGCCGAACGACCTAGTTCCCTCAGTTTTTGGGTTTTGGTCCAAACTACAAGCTTGTAGGTCTATGTCTTATTGCACGTGGGGAAAAATTTCAGGGCATTCTGAGTTGTGCAAACCAAGATATGGTCAATTTACCAATGTTGGACAGAATGCACTAAAATGGTAGGCTTAGCTCATTTTTAGGTCACTTTTAGTTTGGCCAGTTTTGGTACCTGAATTTGTGCAAGCTATTTGGCTTAGTTCTGGCCATTTCTGGGCTTTGGTATCTTCATAAGAATTGTAGATCTATGTCTAAAATATTCATGGTAAAAATTTTAGGTCATTTGGACCTATTTTGTGTAAGTTATGGTCAAAACACTAACTGCTACTCAAATGGTCAATTTTCAGGCTTTCAAATCACTAATTCGGATTTGGTCATTTTTCAAGTCACCTTTTAGGCAAAATTTGGGTAAGCTTCCTTCATGAAAGTTGGCATATTTTGTGCCTAGTTTCACCTCCAATTGGTCTCATACCAATTGGAGTCACACACTCAGGGTTATAAGCTAAAACATACACTGCCCTACTGCACATTCTTCATCACTTACCAATTACACATTCTATACTTACCAAGCTAACTCTTTCATGCCAATTCTGGTTTGTACCATACCATTAACACACTTAACAACACATTTTGGTCATTTTGGACAGCTTGTAAGCATTCTCAACATACACATTATAACTCAGAATTTTCCAAAGTCCATTTACACAATTTAACCACATGAACATACCCCATTTACATATCCAATTCCAATCTAATATACACATATACATGCTGCCACCATAAACAACATAATTCAATAAACCAAACCATGAAACAACACATTTCAACTACACTTTAAAAGTTTCCAAATTACACATCTCCTTCAAATAGCTTCCAAGCTTCCAAAACTAAGTGCACTATCACACATACACTTAGTATACATTATCCAAATTATTTCTATACACATAAACACTTATACCAACATCTTAAACTACCATTAACAAGTAAAAATAAGTTACAAATAGTGAGTTTCCATGGCTACCCAAAATGAAGCAACAACATAAATCTCCAATAATTGTTTCAAACCATAATTTAAATTTCTCAATTTCAATCAATTCAATTCCTATTACTTCCCTTACATATACCCATATCAAACATCATGTTTAAACTCATCTACATCATTTAAACACATCAAAATCCCATGAATTTCTTGGCTGCCGAAATGAAAGGCTCACCAAATATACATTAATTTATTCAATTTCTTCATAGATCAACTCACCCAAAGCTCAAAACAAGATCTAATGAAAGAAAATGGGAAAATTAAGCACTAACCTTTTTTGAGCTTGACTAAAACCTCACCAAACTTCCTTATTTTTGCTCTCAATATTCTGCTTAAGATGTGTACATCACTTTTAATGAAGACACTTATAGGAATCATGACTTGATCATGGAGGAGAGGAAGCTTGCATGTGGGATGGCCATGGAGGACAATGGGAGAGCTTGAATTCAGCAAGGTTTTAAAATGGGAAGAAGATGAAGTTTTAATGCAGATTTTATGGTCCTTATGTGGCTTATATAGTTCACTTAGTGCTCCGCTAATCTTATTGAATTAATTAAATAATTCAAATTCTCCATAATTGCACTAATGCCCTCTTTTTCCTTAAATTACATTTTATACTTAATTTCATTTTTCATTAAATTTTTACAATTTAATACTACTTATTTTTAATGGACATTTAGGTCAAAAGTCCACTCTAGGTGTCAAATGACCAAAATGTCCCTCTTCGGGTCAAATTCGGACTTTTTCGATGCTACCGATTTACTCCTTGTACTGCCGATTCCTTAAATTTTCATTTTTGTTTATATTGACTTACTAAATTTTCTTTGACATTTCCAATGTCAATTACACCTCAGTAGACCTTTAATTATGTTTCAAAAATATTTTCCCGGGTTCCCCGCAGTCTAGGGCTAGTCAATGGTCATTGCCGTAACTTCCCTATAATACCCCCCCACCCGTCTACAGTGTAGCCGAGCAAGGCATGCTACACGGCGTGCCGGAGCACCTAGTCTGTGCTTAACTCATTTCCTGAACTCAATTTGATTTTAAGAAGTCTTTTATGTAATATTCATATCATGCTGATACTATTTTCATACTTTGATAAAATCAGTGTTTCAAGATTGGTAATAAAAATTTGGCAAGGTGCCGTCTGTATTTCGGACAAACTGTCCTTCCAAACCTGTTGAAAACAGTTTAATATGATAATATCAAAATCTCAAATATTTCACAGTCTCTATTTCTCAGTAAAGTCAATAGACTTTTACAGTCATTGAACAGTTTCACAATACAGTCCATAATAATTTAAATATATCCAGAGAATCTCCATATTATTTAATATGTACAAGATATTACAAACTTTAGAGCTTTCATAATATTACAAAATGCAAGGCCAAATTTCAAAAATACAACAAAAGTACAAAATACAAGATATCCTAAGTCCTACCATGTATGCAATGCAGTGTAGATGAATCTGGACTCCTATGCAGATCTGATGTCTCACCCGGTCGTAGGTCTGCTGGGCTCCCCAGCTGTGTCTCCAATACCTACACATTACAAAAGCAACGCGCTAAGCAATTTTGCTTAGTGGTGCCAAATGTAAAGAAATATACACTAAAATAAAGTAAATAAAGTGTTTACGAATTTTTGGTGATGCTGTATGTCAGTAGACTGGATTTAGGTATTTCAATTTAATAGTACTTGAATTCTCGCCTGTAGCCTATATCGAATTGCATGGATAAATGGATATATACTGGCACTGGGTACCTAGTACCTCAGGCCATCACACCATTGGTCACAAAGTGTCTCCTGGTGTATAAATAGTGTGGCTAAAAAGCCATATAGTCAATCTGGCGATAAGCCAAGTATAATAACACAATATGTATAGCCGTAGGCTATTAAAGTCACAGTGCGGCATAATAAGCCGTAAAAACACAGTATGGCATGAAGCCATTTACAGAACAACTGTCAGAATCCTATTGGCATGCCAACCCATCCATACTAGTCAACTAGGCAAACTAGGGCACATTATAAATTAATTATTTAATTCTTCAATTTTTTGGAGTTTAATAACTATTATCTAATTCACAAGTCAACGATATGGATAAGTTGTTTCTAGCATCAATATGTCACAATTTATATCTCAATATGCTACCAATATAGTGCAATTTATCATTTTTACAAGTTGACATTCATTACCAAAATGCTTCAAGCATCATTGTATGTAAAATGTCAAATTCTCAATTTTTCTGTGCTAGATTGGTCTAGCTTAAAGTCCTATTTCTCTTGATTTTTTAGCTTCTGGTCGAAGAAGCAAAATTATAGCTCTATGTCTTATTGCACACCGAGCAAAATTTCAGGTCATTCTGAGTTGTATAAACCAAGTTATGGTCAGTTTACTAAAGCTGGACAGATTGCAACTTTAGTGCAAAATTTGGTCAATTTTAGGTCACTTTTGGTTCGGTAGTTTTTGTATCCGAAATTTTGCAAGCCATTTGACTTGATTCTGGCCATTTATGGTGTAACACCCTTATGTTCGGTAGTGCGTTCTACTGTTCCGGTGACTAGTGTTGTCCGGACAGCTAGGATGCCTAGAACTACACTTCGATATGAGTGAGGAGACATAAAATAATGAAATACAAGAAAAGAAAATACAAGAAAACAAAGGAAAAATAATAGCAATGAAATGTAACCAAGTTAAACGAGCCGAGAACCCTAGCGATGGGTGACCACACTGGGAAGTCACGGTGTGGACCGTTGACTAGCCCTGGACCGCGGGGAACCATGAAAAATATTTTTAAGACTTAAATAGACCCCTATTGAAGTATAAGTACCATTAGAAATATTAAATAAAATTAAATAATTAGTACAGAGAAAAGTGAGAAATCGAAAAATAGACAAAACCCGGTGTTACCGAAAAATCGGGAATGCAACCCGAACAGGGGCATTGTGGTCATTTGACACCCCGAGTTGTCTTTTGACCTATATTTCCGTTAAAAAAACATAATATTACACTTGGAAAATATAATGAAAAATTAAATTAGTAGTACCTAATGTAAATAGCAAAAATGGGGTATAATTTGAGTAATTAACACTTTAAACATATAATATTATTAACTTATGGTGAGTGGAGCACTATGGGGTTAAATAATCTATTAAGTGGGCAGGTGTAAATCCACTAACACTTCATCTTCAACCTTAACCACCTCCATGCCGAAATGAAGCTCTCCAAAACCCCCACAGCCGAAATGGTTCAAGCTTCCTAAACCTCCACCATTTCCAACTCAAACACCAAAGTCACTTCACTAACTTTGATCCCCACATCGCAAGGAAGAAATAAATACTAAATTCAAGGGATTTTGATGAAGATTTAACAAGCCCCAACAATAGGTAAGTGTTTAAATTGTATTCTTTCTTAAGTAAAGTTTATGAGAAGCTTGAGATGAATAAGTTGATGAAGAAATTTTGAGTTTTTGGTGAGTTGTGATTATGTATTAGTTTAGGCAGCCATGGTAATTAAAGAGTTTGAATTATTTTCACATGAAATTGATGGGTATTGATGTTGATTAAAGTGAATAAAAGTTTTAGTAGGTTAATTATTGATGTATATTAAAGTTGAGCACTTGAGTTGGAAATTATGTTGAATTTGAAATTCTATGCGTAAATGCCTAAATGGACAGCCATGAAATTGTATACTAAATGAAATATTCTTACATGTATTGTGGAGAATTAATGTTGACTAATATAGTTTAAAATTTTAGTAAGTTAACCTCATGTATATGTGATGGTGGACCAAGTGAAAATTTGAGCTTGAAGGCAATTATGGAAGCTTTACAAATTCGGTAGCTTGTTAACTCCTTGAAGAATGCTGGAATTCATGAAGTAGTTTGATGAATTATGATCCTAAAGTTTGCCAAATGTGTATGTAAGATAGTGGTGAAGTTATATGTTATGATAGTGAAGAAGTTATATGTTATAATTAGGTGATTAAATTGTTGTAATTGAGTTTGACAAATTCTGCACTATACGGTGTATGTTGAGTGTGATTATAAGCTGCCAAAATGATCAACAATATGTTGTGAAATATGTTTAGGTTATGGTACAAACCAAAATTGACATGAATGTGGAGTTTGGTAAATGCTAAAAGTGACCTTTGATAAGTAATGAAGGAAATGCAATAGGGCAGTGAGGTTTTGGGCTTATAACCTTAATTGTGTGGCTCCAATTGGTATGAGACCAATTGGAGGTGAAACTAGGCACAAAATGTGCCAACTTTTGTGAAGGAAGCTTGCCAAAATTCTGCTTGTAAGGTAACTTGAAAAGTGACCAAATCCGGATTAGTGTAATTAAGGCCTTAAAATTTACCATTTGGGCAGCAGTTAGTTTTTAGGCCATAACTCACTCAAAATAGGTCCAATTGACCTGCAATTTTAACCATGAATAGTTAAGACATATATCTACAAGTCTTATGAAGACACCAAAGCCCAGAAATGACCATAAGTAAGTCAAATTGCTTGCACAAGTTCGGGTCCAAAAACTGGCCGAACCTAAAATGACCTAAAGTGACCAATTTTGATGCATTTTGACCAGCAATAGTAAAATGACCATAACTTGGTCTACATAACTCAGAATGACCTGAAATTTTTCCCCGCGTGCAATAAGACATAGATCTACAAGTTTGTAGTTTCGACCAAAACCCGAAAACCGAGGGAATCAGGTTGTCCAGCTAGGTCAAACTAGTATCCCGGAATCCAGCAAATTGCAATAAAATGCAAATACATGGAAATGAATTGGGTAACATGTACCAACCCTAAAAGGCTACAAATGTGACATACTACTAACATTAAAACCTAATTTACCTAGAATGTATCAAGGGTCGACATATTAGGTTGACTGAGCAAATAATAGAATTCAGTGAATTAATTATCAAGCATTATCGTTAGAGACAATTTAAATGAGTACTGAAATACTTCAAATTATGTTTCTCAGTTAGCAAAGACTTAGGAAAAGGGAAGGAAACATTGAGTCAAGGCCAGGAGACAATTATCAGAGGTTTGTGCACAAAGCTATTTCTTTTGAATTTTTCAATTGAAATGAATTATGACTATTTGTACATTATTGTTTTAAATTGTGGAAAGGTGTTTGAATGGATACTTATTGCTTGAAAACATTTGTAAATGGTTTGAAACTGTGAAAAATTGTTTGAATGATATTGATGGATACTTATTGATTGAAAAGCATTGGAAATAGTTTGAAACCACAGCTATCATGTATATTGATTGTATTCCTCGCTAGCTTGTCTAGTGGGACAAATTGAATTCCCTCTCTGGCTGAAGTGTTGAGGTGTATGCCTATTAAGGACGAATAGAATGAGTACTCATATTATTGCTAGCTAGCTATGTTATTCCTCATTAGCCATTGGTTTTTGGGACGAATTGAACTTTGGAACATGATTAAGCTGTGTGTGATTTATTGATATGTATTGTGAGATTGTGAAATGGAGTTTAAATTCTTATTGACATTCACTGTCTTTTGAATTTAACCATGATTTGTTTTATTGAAATTATTGTGATATTGAGAAATGGAGTTTAAATTCTTATTGACATTTACTGTCTTGAATTTAACTATGGTTTTAAGTATCCACTATTTATATAACTTGTGATTTGTGATTTAAAGTTGTATTTGGTTAATGTTGTGCACCACTGAGACATTGTCTCAGCGATAGCTTTTCATTACTGTCGCATGTAGACAGACGGACAGGGCAACAGATTAGGCTGCTAGTGCATTCAGTGAGAGGTCATCAGGTATATTGAGTATACCACATTTTTGCATTTTGTACTGTAATGTATGTTCACTGTATGTATATAATGTTCTTGGTTTGAGCAGTTGTAAATTAAAATGTACATTGAAGTTGTAAAATAAATTATTAGTTATTTTGGCTTGTAAAATTTGTACTGTATTTCTTTATCTCAGCCTTTGAAAAATTATTGTGGATTTGAGTTGAGAAATATATTGTGTTGATTGTTGGAGTTTGAGGTTGAGAAATATATTTGAAATACTTTTTACAAGTTTTTAAAGAACTGTTTTATTCAAAATACAGAGGGCACTCCGCCAAAATTTTTACAAAAATTACCACTAATTCAAATGTTTTAGCTCTTTCACTTCAATTCAAAAAAATTTTTTTAACACCTGTAAATAGTGCTCACCACTGTAAAAAGAAGTAAGAAAAGTTTTAAAATCCCTGGTAGTGTATTTAATGGGTTATCAGTAGACGAAGTGGGTAATTCATTAGGTATACTACGGGATCATGTTATGCCTTACAGAGGGGTAGGGTGTGACATGTTTTAGTGGTATCAGAGCTAGTTTTTAAAATTCTATTTTCACCTGTTATTTGAATATTCTTTCTTTATAGTACAACTGCTCAATATCATTGTTTGATACATACAGTACATTACATTATAAATATGCACTAACAGGAGGAAATCTCCTTGTGTTATTTGTTCAGGAGGTCTAAGATCCTCGCATTGACTATGGAAGAGGGTGATCGTTCAGTCGATCAATCTATAGAGAGAGTACAAGGGGATGCTGACCCTCCAAAATGTCAATGGATCAAGACACCGACCCTCGCGATCTGCAGTTTCCTGCTCAGTTCGCTCAGCAGATGGCTGTAATGTTCCAAGAAATGGCTGGTAATGTGCCTACTCAAGTCCCAATACAGACACCAGTGGTACAACCATAGTCTTCTGCTAGACAGTATGACAAATTGATGAAATATGGGGCTACAGAGTTCAAGGGGACAATAGATCCTCTAGAGGCAGAACAGTGGTTAGAGAGGATGGATAGGGTATTCAAGAAATTGCACTGCACTGAGGAGCTCAGATTTGAATACTCAGTATCTTTGCTACAGGGGAATGCTTATGACTGGTGGAAAACTATTCCCAACAGTCTGGTCGAACCTACAGTGCTAACATGGAATGACTTTCTCAGGGAATTCAGATAAAAATATGTCCCTAATGCTTATGTGGACCAGAAGCTGCAAGAGTTCCTAAGTCTGAAACAGGGGAGTAGATCAGTGGCTGAATATGAAAGGGAATTTTTTCGCCTAAACCAATATGCAGTAAGTCTACTGTCTACCAGCAGGGAGAGATGCAAGAGGTTTGAAACCGGCTTGAAGCCCAGTATCAGATTACAAGTAGTCAGATTCAAACACACTAACTTCTCTGAACTTATTTCTCAAGCCCTAGAGTTAGAGAGAATTGAATCTGAAGCAGCTCCTGAGAAAAAGAAATCAGAGAAGACAGAGAAAGAGGGAAAATTAGTAGAACAGAGTTCCAGTGGTCCTACTGGAAAGAGAAAGAACCATGGGGGACATAGCAGAGGTGGCAAGAAGTCTGGTAGGGGAAGATATTCAGGATAAAAACCTCCTTTATCTGGTCAGTAGAGTACCAGAGGTTCCTACCATCCCCGCCAATGTGAAACTTGTGGAAGAAATCATGGTGGGATATGCTACAAGGCTATTGGAGCCTGTTATAACTGTGGAGGCACAGGACACTTTGCCAAGGACTGCACCAGTAGTCGCAGAGTTAGACCACCTCCTACTACTGCAGAAGGGTCAGTTCAGAGCCTTGTCACCAGAAGTTCACAACCACCCAGCAGAGGTAGAGGCAGGGGTAGAGGTAGCCAGTGACGGCCAAGGCACGATGAAACGATCGAGCAAGATAGTGCTGCAGTCAGAGTCTATGCAATGAGACAGAGAGAAGAGGCCAAGACATCTGATGTTATGGCTAGTACCTTCTCAACTTTTAATCAGGATGTGTTTGTGTTATTTGATCCGGGTTCTACCCATTCTTATGTGAGTGCTAGCATCATTGATTGCATTGCTGTTCCATGTACAAAAATGGACTTTGAGGTGCTAGTAACAAGTCCGTTAGGACAGGAGGTCAGGGTTAATAGAATGTATAGGGATTGTCCTTTGGTGATCCAAGGACACACTTTTCTGTCTAATTTGATTGAAATGCCCTTCAGAGATTATGACATTATCTTGGGCATGGATTGGTTAGCTAGGCATCATGCGATGATTGACTGTAGACTGAAGACAGTCACTTTTGGTCTTCCTCAGTATGGTGATGTAGTAATATATGGGGAGAGGTAGTTATTGCCTTCAAACATCATTTCAGCTGCACTGGCCAGAAAAATGATTAGGAAAAGGTGTAAGGCGTACTTGGCACATGTGATAGACACCCAAGTGGATAGCCCAGCTCTGAAGGACATCCCCACTGTATGTGACTTTCTAGATGTGTTTCCTGATGAATTGCCAGGATTACCTCTGGAAAGAGAAGTGCAGTTTGAAATTAATATTATGCCTGGTGTGGATCCAATCTCCATAACTCCATACCGAATGGCACCAGCAGAGTTGAAGGAGTTGAAGGCGCAGTTGTAAGAACTACTTAAAAAGGGTTTCATCCACCCTAGTGTGTCACCTTGGGGAGCGCCAGTATTGTTTGTTAAGAAGAAAGATGGCACCCTCCGCTTATGTATTGATTACCGACAGTTGAATAAGGTGACAATAAAGAACAGATATCCATTGCCTCACATTGATGATCTGTTTGATCAGTTGAAGGGTGCAGCTATATTCTCCAAAATTGATTTGTGATCTGGTTATTATCAGTTGAAGGTGCAAGAGCAGAGTATTCCAAAAACTGCTTTCAGAACTCGGTATGGCCACTATGAGTTTCTAGTAATGCCATTCGGGTTAACTAATGCTCCAACTGCTTTTATGGATCTGATGAACACTATCTTCAGACCATATCTCGACCAGTTTGTGGTGGTGTTTATTGATGATATTTTGATATATTCGGGGAATGCAGAGGAGCATGACAGACATCTGTGGATTATACTGCAGACTTTAAGGGAGAAACAGCTATATGCCAAATTGTCGAAATGTGAATTTTGGCTGAGAGAAATCTCCTTTTTGGGACATGTTGTGTCAGCTGAAGGGATCAAGGTAGATTCCAGCAAGGTAGAAGCTATCCTTAATTGGAAGCCACCCAGGAATATCACAGAAATTCACAATTTTCTTGGTTTAGCTGGATATTACCGTCGGTTTGTGAAAGGGTTTTCTATGTTATCTTCTCCACTGACCAAGCTACTTCGGAAAGATGTAAAATTTCAGTGGACAGATAAATGCCAGCAGAGTTTTGATGAGTTGAAGAGGTGTTTGACTGAAGCTCCAGTCCTTACTTTACCTACTCCAGGTAAAGAATACATAGTTTATAGTGATGCTTCTCACAATAGGTTAGGCTGTGTACTGATGCAAGATCGGAATGTCATTGCTTATGCATCACGCCAGCTGAAACCGCATGAGAGAAACTACCCAACACATGATTTGGAGCTAGCAGCTATTATTTTTGCTCTGAAGATCTGGAGACACTATTTGTTTGGGGAGAAATGTTACATTTACACAGATCACAAGAGCTTGAAGTACTTAGGCACAGAGGAGATGGTTAGAACTTATTAAAGACTATGACTGCTTAATAGACTATCAGCCAGGGAAAGCAAATGTGGTGGCTGACACCTTAAGTCGCAAGACCATGGCAAGTCTCAGAGTTTCTCCTTTGTCCATGGTATATGAGTTGAAAGCACAGCATGCCAGTTTAGAGATTGATGATGAGGGACAGACAGTAGTTGCATGGCATGTACAGCCAGTGTTGATTGATCATATCAGAATGGCTGCTCAGAGTGATGTTAAATATCAGAAGCTACTGAAAGAAGTCCAGCAGGGCAAGAAACCTGAATTTTTTTATGAAAGATGATGGTTTATTGCTACATCAGGACAGAATGTGCGTTCCTAATGATGCTGAATTAAGATAGATCATTATGAAGGAAGCACATGAGTCTCCTTTTGCTATGCACCCTGGTGGAACTAAAATGTACAGAGGGCTGAAAGAGCATTACTGGTGGATGGGTATGAAGAGAGATATAGCTGAATTTGTTTCCAAGTGCCTAACTTGTCAGCAAGTAAAGGCAGAACATCAAGTTCCAGCTGGTTTGTTACATCCATTGCCAGTACCAAAGTGGAAATGGGAGCAGATAATTATGGATTTTGTTACAGGACTTCCAAGGACACGGAATAGTCCTGATGCAGTATGGGTTATAGTTGACAAACTGACCAAGTTTGCTCACTTTTTGCCAGTTCGGATGGACTATAGCCTGGAAAGATTGGCCAGATTGTACATATATGAGATTGTAAAATTGCATGGAGTGCCAGTAGCAATTGTGTCTGACAGAGATCCTAGGTTCACTTCTAGATTCTGGGGTAGTCTTTAGAGAGCCCTAGGAACTAGATTGAACTTCAAAGACAAAGATTCCACCCACGCAGACGGATGGCGATGCGAAAGGGTAATTCGGATATTGGAGGATATGCTACGGGCTTGTGTGATTGAGTTTGAAGGTAGTTGGGATACACACTTGCCTTTGATTGAGTTTGCTTATAACAACAGCTACCAATCAAGCATTGGGATGCCTCCATACGAAGCTTTGTATGGCAGAAAGTGCAGAACTCCCTTATGTTGGGATGACGTAGGTGAAAGGAAAATGATTGGGCCAGAAATTGTTCAGTAGACAGAGGAAAAGATCAGATTGATCAGAGATAGACTCAAGGCTACATCAGACCGTCAAAAGTCCTATGTTAATCTGAAGAGAAGAGATGTTGAATATGCAGTTGGTGATAAGGTATTCCTCAAAGTTTCTCCTTGGAAGAGGATTATGAGATTTGGCAGAAAAGGGGAAACTGAGTCCTCGTTTCATTGGACCATATGAGGTTCTAGAAAGAGTGGATCCCTTGGCATATCGGTTGGCATTACCTCCAGAGTTAGCAAGGATACACAGTGTCTTCCATGTGTCCATGTTAAGGAGGTATAGATCTGACCCATCTCATGTACTATCAGTTGAAGAGATTGAGGTAAATCCAGACCTCTCCTATGAGGAAGAACCAATAGAAATTCTGGCTTATGAGGTGAAGCAGCTGAGGAATAAACAGATACACCTGGTTAAAGTGCAGTGGAACCATCATTCAGGCAAGGAAGATACTTGGGAACGTGAAGAGGATATGAGGAGACAGCACCCACAGCTGTTCAGAGACTAATGCCAGGTAAAATTTCAAAACGAAATTTATTTAAGGGGGGGAGAATTGTAACACCCCTATGTTCGGTAGTGCGTTCTACTGTTCCGGTGACCAGTGTTGTCCGGATAGCTAGGATGCCTAGAACTACACTTCGATATGAGTGAGGAGACATAAAATAATGAAATACAAGAAAAGAAAATACAAGAAAAATAAAGGAAAAATAATAGCAATGAAATGTAACAAAGTTAAAAGAGCCGAGAACCCAATGTCACACCCTACCCCTCTGTAAGGCATAATATGATCTCGTAGTATACCTAATGAATTACCAACTTCGTCTACTGATAACCCATTAAATACACTACAAGGGATTTTAAAACTTTTCTTACTTCTTTTTACAGTGGTGAGCACTATTTACAGGTGTTAAAAATTTTTTTGAACTTAAGTGAAAGAGATAACACATTTGAATTATTAGGAATTTCTGTAAAAATTTTGACGGAGTGCCCACTGTATTTTGAATAAAACAGTTCTTCAGAAGACCAGTAAAAGCACTTCAAATATATTCCTCAATCTCAAACTCCAACATTTGATCAACGCAATATGTTTTTCAACTCAAATCCACGGTAATTTTTCAATATTTTCAAAGCTGAGATAAAAGAAACACAGTACAAAATTTACAAGCCAAAATAACTCATAATTTATTTTACAACTTCAATGTACAATTTTAATTTACAACTGCTCAAAAACAAAAACAATATATACATACAGTGAACATACATTACAGTACAAAATGCAAAATGTGGTATACTCAATAAACCCGATGATCTCTCGCTGAATGCACTAGCAGCCTAGTCTGCTGCCCTGTTAATTTGACTACCTGCGACAGCAATGAAAAGCTATCGCTGAGACAATGTCTCAGTGGTGCACAACATTAACCAAATACAACTTTAAATCACAATTCATAAATCATATAAATAGTGGATACGTAAAACCATAGTTAAATTCAAGACAATGAATGTTATAAGAAATTTAACACAATATCACAATAAATCTCAATAGTCAAACATGGTTAAATTCAAAAGACAGTAAATGTCAATAAGAATTTAAACTCCATTTCAAAAATTATCAAATCTCATAATAACACAATTTAGTCGAATAATTTAAGAATACAGTGTTGCCAATTCATTCATAACTTAAGCCATGACACAAAATTTTCGATCAATGCCGCATTGTACACCACGACAAAGCAATCACAACCCCACTAATCGAAATTAATGAGGAAGGGAGCTAGATATATAATGAGTACTAATCCGATCACCTCAACTGGTAAACCAGAGAGGGAGAAAAATAAACGATCACGACTCCATAAATGGAGAAGGAAAATAAATGATCACAACCCCATAAATGGAGAAGGAATGATATGATACTGTCATGCTAAGTGTGAACACAAAATCAATTCCAAACATTTTATTCAAATGGTTCGTGAGAATCCAATAAATTTCCAAAGTCATAATTTCATTCACAAAATGGCAACACAATTCATAATTAACTTCAAATTTTCACAAATCACAATAAATCAATTTTTTCCACAGTTTCAAACTATTTACAATGCTTTTCAAGCAATAAGTATCCATTTAAACACATTTCCATAATAGAAAACAATAATATACAAATAGTCATAATTTATTTCAATTGAAAAATTCAAAAGAAATAACTGTTGTGCACAAACCTCTGATAACTGTCTCCTGGCCTTGACTCAATGTTTCCTTCCCTTTCCCTGAGTCTTTGCTAACTAAGAAACACAATTTGAAGTGTTTCAGTACTCATTTAAACTGTCTCTAACGATAATGCTTGATAATTAATTCACTGAATTCTATTATTTACTTAGTCAACCTAATATATCGACCCTCGATGCGTTTTAGGTAAATTAGGTTTTAATGTTACTAATATGTTACATTCAATAGTCTTTTAGGGTTGGTACATGTTACCAAGTTCATTTCCGGGTATACTGCATTTTCTTGCAATTTGCTAGATTTCGGGATACTAGTTTGACCTAGCCGGACGACCTAGTTCCCTCAGTTTTTGGGTTTCGGTCAAAACTAAAAACTTGTAGATCTATGTCTTATTGCACGCGGGGCAAAATTTCAAGTCATTCTGAGTTATGTAGACCAAGTTATGGTCATTTTACTATTGCTGGTCAAAGTACATCAAAATTGGTCACTTTAGGTCATTTTAGGTCAATTTTGGTTCGGCCAGTTTTTAGACCCGAACTTTTGCAAGCTGTTTGACTTGTTTATGGTCATTTCTGGGCTTTAGTGTCTTCATAAGACTTGTAGATATGGGTATTAACTATTCATGGTCAAAATTTCAGGTCAATTGGACCTATTTTGAGTGAGTTATGGCCAAAACACTAACTACTGCCCAAATGGTCAATTTTCAGGCCTTATTTGCACTTAATCCGGATTTGGTCATTTTTCAAGCTACCTTGCAAGCAGAATTTTGGCAAGCTTCCTTCATGAAAGTTGGCACATTTTGTGTCTAGTTTCACCTTCAATTGGTCTCATACCAATTGGAGCCACACACTTAAAGTTCTAGGCCTAAAACTCAAACTGCCTTATTGCATTTCTTTCATACACATCAAGGATCACTCCTAACACTTACCAAACTCAACATTCAAGCCAATTCTGGTTGTACCATAACCTAAACATAATTCACAACATATTATAGGTTATTTTGGCAGCTTACAATTACATTCAACATACACCATAAAGTGCAGAATTTTTCAAACCAAATTTACAACAATTCAATCACCTAACCATAACACTTTTACATGTCCAACTTCACACCATCACACACATACCCAAACTGCCATAACAACCAACACAATTCAACATTAATATTCCATAATCCAAACATGAAATAATATCCTTATGGTTCACCAAACCAGGCTGCCATTTCATGCATTACATTTCCATAATTTCCAAGCATTCAAATTTCAATACACATTCATATATCCTAAGTATACATCACCCAAATAATTTCCTAGACATATATACATTTAATCAATCCTTTAATCCACCATTTACAAGCAAAAATAAACTGTCTTCAAGGTGTTTCCATGGCTGCCAAAAGTACACATCTCCCTCAGAACATTAAACTCCAAAATTCCTTCCACAATTCAACTACCCATAACACCCACACAAACTTTAATGAAGCAAGGATGAAGGAAATGGACATATACCTCAAGTGGAGCTTGTCAAACCTCTTCAAATCTCTCCCTTTTTGCTCCCAAAATACTGCCCAAGGTGTGTACTCAAACTTTAATGAAGGAGACTTGAAGAAATTGTGGCTTGATCTTGAGTGGATGAAGCTCCACACATGGATGGCAATGGAGGTTTTAGGAGGGATTCCAATTCGGCTGGAAGAGAGGAATGAAGAAGATGAAGTTGCTGAATGATGTGGCTGTCCACTTAGGTATATATAATTCTCACTAACTCTCCACTAAACTTTATTTAATTAATATTATATGTTAAATGTGTTAATTACTCAATTTGAATCCCATTTTTGCTATTTATATTAGGTACCCCTAATTTAATTCTTCATTATATTTTCCAACTGTAATATTATTTATTTTTAATGGACATTTAGGTCAAAAGACAACTCGGGGTGTTAAATGACCACAATGCCCCTGTTCGGGTTGCATTCCCGATTTTTCGGTAACACCGGGTTTTGTCCGTTTTTCGATTTTTCACTTTTCTTTGTACTAATTAATTTTTCTTTGATATTTCTAATGGTATTTGTACTTCAATAGGTGTCTATTTAAGTCCTAAAAATATTTTCTAGGATTCCCCGTGGTCTAAGGCTAGTCAACGGTCCACGCCGCGACTTCCCAGTGCGGTCACCCATCGCTAGGGTTCTCGGCTCGCTTAACTTGGTTACGTTTCTTTACTAATATTTTTCCTTTGTTTTTCTTGTATTTTCTTTTCTTGTATTTTATTATTTTATGTCTCCTCAATCATAACGAAGTGTAGTTCTAGGCATCCTAGTTGTCCGGACAACACTGATCACAGGAACAGTAGAACGCACTACCGAACTTAGGGGTGTTACAATTCTCCCCCCCTTAAAATAAATTTCGTCCATGAAATTTTACCCAATAGCCATCTTACAATAGTCATACGTTTATTTTTTTCCTTTCTGTATGATCGTATAATATTCTTTTCCTCAAATTTGTATAAGACTTTTAACAATCTAATACAACGCTTAATTTGTTTGTATAACACCAATCTCCTCTTACTATTGTGCTGTCTAATATTTTGGTTCACGTTCCTTCTTGAATGACCCTTGAGGTCATGTTAGAATCATTCATCTAGTCATTAGTCCTCTGACCATTCTAGTCCATAGTGTTACTCACATTCGTAACATTTCTTTGTTATATCTGAATCAACTGTTCAAATTTCTACTTCCACAACTCTTTTTATCTATTAATATTCTATAACTTACTTTCTTTTGTACTGAACTATAACCTTTCGATATTCTAACTTTTGAGTTTTAGATCCCTAAGTAGGATTTTCAAACTTATTTCTAGCAATTAAATTCTGTCCTGGAATAACTATACCAAAACAGATGCTGTTGGCAACTATTCTCATCTAGGTGTACTATCGGGTAGTACGTAGCTTTACACAATAATCTCAAGTTAGTACTGTAATCTGCAGCCTACAGTATAAACATCAAGAACATTGCATAGTTACTATGATACATCCCAATAGATCAAACTTTCTGATATTTTATCCTTTTCGAATTTACTGATATTCGAATCTTATTCTGATTGTAATATCCATTAACAATTACTAACAGTAACATCCTTGCCTTCATCTAGAGCAATTCTATTACTGCATCTAACTTTTATGTCCTCTTGCCTTACATTAAGTAGGCTTGCCGTTTAACTTTATAATTTATGGTGTGTTAGAAAATACTTTTCACCGATAAACTCTTCCAAAACTAATTTCACTTATTATCACAACCCTTATCTTAAAGGACTAATCACTAATGCATCGAAATTTATTCCGCTGTAAAGGAATAATAACAGAACATATAATTCTAACACTAACATAAAAGTATTCAGACTCCAGGTCAAACAATACATAAACAAAGAGTGCCATCCTTCTTCTTAACAAACAATACTGGCGCTCCCCATGGTGGCACACTAGGGCGGATGAAGTCCTTTTCAAGTAGTTCTTGCAACTGTACCTTCAACTCCTTCAATTCTACTAGTGCCATTCTATATAGTGTTATGGAGATTGGATCCACACCAGGCATGTAATACCCTCCCCGTAGCAACTCCATACGATCTCTTTATTCGGTGGCCGTGTCGATCGGACTAGAACATCCGGAAAAATATTTAAACTAAAGCGAGAAACCATAAATAACTCAAATATTGACAAGAAAAATTTAGTAAAAATTTTAGAAATAAAATATAACTAAGTCACACGAGCCGGTGCCCAAGCGATGGGTAACCTAGAGGGAAGTTGCAGTTCTCGCAACGAGGAGCCCTAGACCCGGGAAAAAATTCATAAAATAATTTTTGGGACTCAAGAGAAGGATCATTGAGGTTCCTATGGCATTAGAAAGCCAAGAAAATATTTAGAAAATTTTTTCAATCGGTACAGACAATTTTGACCCGTTAAGCCAAACGGAGGGCATTTTGGTCATTTCGCTTTCAGAGGTGATTTTTGGCCGACTTGTCCAGTTAAGTAAATAATTAATATGATATAAAATATGAATAAACATTACTAAAAATGAAATTGGAAATGAGTAGTGGATAAAAGAAAAGGAAAATGAAATAAAAAGCAATTTATGACATCTTGATGATGTCATTTAAAAGCCATAACCAATCACAATTAAGTAACCATTTGACTAATTAATAAAAGAGATAAATAAAGACCAAGGAGGACCAAAAACAAGCAGCCATCTTCTTCTTCAAAACGTGATCCTCTCCTCCATAACCCTCCATGGAAGTTTTCTTTAATTACTTCCATTTTCCCATGAATTTGCACTATAAAACCCTAAGTCCCTTCACTAAAAGCTTGTCTCTACCTCTTGGGAAGTGTTTGGCAGCCTAGAAAGTGAAGGAAAGTGAAGTTTTAGCTTGGAGAAATCTGCCCTACAAGAGGTTAAAGTGAGGTTAGTGCCTACTTATATATATACTTCTTTGATTCCATGTTAGAAGCTTGAAATAAGTGAGAAATTGTAAATTAAATGAATAAAAGTTAAGTGTATGCATCCCTTGAATTTTCAGCAGCCCTAGGAAGGAATGAGTTTGATTGTATTAATGGACTTAGAGTGAATTGGAGATTATGTTTAAAGTGTATACATATATATATATACAAAGAATGAAAGAGTTAACTAAAGAAATTGTGAAAACCATGACTTTGAGCTAGGGTTTAGGAGTGAAAATTTGACTTTGCTTATGAAATTGTTAAAGAACATTCTAATGGTCAATTAGTGACCATTTGAGGTAAGTTGACCATAATTAGGAGTGAATTATTGCATGGCAAAGTGGAATGGGCAGGCTGCCCAATGAGTGCAGTAGGGTGGCTGAGATTTCAGTCCACTTGGACTGCCAAATCTTTGGCTGTGTAGGTTCAATTGGTGTTTGGCCAATTGGACATGAAACTAGGCTTATAATGGCACATTTTTGCTGAAGAAACCATGCCCAAAAGACCAAAGCAAGTGGAGCAAAAGTTGGCCCCAATCCGGATACCCTGCAAACAGCCCCTGCAGAATGACCAAATGAACAGTAACTGTTCATTTGGCCATAACTCACTGTAGAGTGGTCAAATTGACCTGAAAGTTTTACAGCAACAAGATATGATATAGAAAAACAACTTTCATGAAGAACATCACCCCAAATTATGCCATTAACCCATTCAAATTATTGGGCAAAGTTAAGTTATCAAACCTGCAACTCTGCAAATTTTCACTTGAGCAGCAATGTTTGGAGGACTATAACTCTCTCTAGAAAACTCGGATTTAGGCGATTCTTGAACCGATGGAAACCTAAGGCATAGTAGAACATTTCATATGAAGAAAGTTAGACCAAATTAGGAACTTAACTTGATCAAATTACTGACCAAAGTTGGATCAAAATCTGCCAGAACCCATGATAGCAGCATGAACAGTGCACGTGAACAGTAAACTTATTTTGGCCATAACTTGAGCTACAAAACTCCAAATGGATTGATTCAAAAAAAGAAATTCAACTAGAAAAAATAAGGAACATTTTCTATGAAGGAAGTTTTGTCAAATTCCAACAGTAAATCGACCAATGAAACAGTGCAACTTCGGAGCACCAAAACCGAAAATTGGCAATTTTGCCAAAATGACCTAAGCTTTGAGAAAGTGACCAAAACCAACAAGTTTCAAATGAAAAATGTAGTATGTTTGAAGTGCCAAAGTCAATGTACATATTTTTTATGCAAAAGTCAACATTTTAGTTGACTAATGAAGTGAATAGTGACATGAAAACTTGAAATAAGCTTGGAAATGGATTTGGTAATTGATTCTAACAAGTTTTAAATGCAAAATGTGGTACATCGGGAGTGTTAAAACCAATGTACCTATTGTCTATGCAAAAGTCAATATTTTTGTTGACCAATGAGGTGAATAGTGACACAAAAACTTGAAATTCAAAATTTGAAATTAGAAATGCATCTAGGGGACTTTAAATTGCAATTGGCAATTAATACTAGTAAATGTAAAACTCAAAATGTGGGATCTTGGTGTAATTAGAATTAATATATCCATTAAGTATAAAAAGGTCAACATTTTGGTTGACTAGTATGGTGAATAGCAATCAAAATGATTAGTGAATTAAGATGAAGACCTAGAACCAATTCTAAGCTTAAATGCATAGAATTGTATGACAAATATGGACTATGCATCCTAGTCAAAATTGTTAAAAAGAAATTTAGGCCATAAATTTGAAATCCATGAAATATTCATGGATTACTTGAAACATGAAAAATAAGTCACCTAATTGATGTGAATAGATAGTTAGGGCATATATGCCCATCACAAATGGAATTCATAAAATATTAGTAACTCAACTTGAAATATAAAATTTGTAATTACATAAGTAGACTCTTGAATGTATAAATGAGAAAGGAAAAATGTTTTGAATACAATGGTACATGTGAACCATTGTTTAGAATTGGGATCAATATGAATAACATAATGAATGGATAAATAAACCATATTAATGTATGAATGAGACATTAGTTCTCATTATTGTAAAGAGGAGAAGTATTTTGAGTACAATGGTATAAAAGGATAATTGATGTGAATTGTGATCATATAAATGATCAAATGAATGTATGAAATATGATTGAAATTTATCATGAAATAATGAAGTCATAAAGCACAATATATTAATATTTTAAAGTATCAAATGCCCTAGTATACCTAACAAGATTGGTTTGGATAGTTTGGCATGCCAATAGGGTATTGTTTTAGCAAGATCGCGAAGGCTTTATGCCTGTATTCATAGCTTTATGCCCGTATTCATGGCTTTTATGCCCGTATGCATGGCTTTTATGCACGATTATGTGATATCATGGCATTTTAGCCATCCGATCGCATACATGGTTGACGTTCTGCGTCCCATGGTATGACGGCCCGAGGCACCGTGGTGTCCAATGCCAACGACCCGTTATCCAGTCCAGTCGTCTAGTATAGGTTACTTAGGCAGTCAATTAAATTATTATTCAATTCAGGCAGCTAAGTTAAGTTAAGTATAATGAAAATCCAGTACAATTAAATTAAGTATTGAATGAATAAGCAAAAGAGATTAGCAAAAGAAACATAACAAAAATATAAATTGCGAGCAAATGCAGACTTGAAATACAATACAGATAGAATAAATTATATACCTGCTAGTATTACTGAAAAGTTATAAACTAAGCACTTCCAAAGAGGAACAAACTAGTATATAAGATGTTGATACTAGAAATACCATACCAAATTAAATTGATTCTTGAGTATCTGAATTATCATTTATTTCTTTCTTTACTTGTATATATTATTTCTGGTTATATTATTGCACCACTAAGCAGAAATGCTTAGCGCGATGGAATTGCTTCCTCGCGCAGGTCTTGAAGGTAAAACCAGATGGTATCCGATCGAGATTTTTGGAGTCCAGATCTGCGAAGTGTCGTAAGAGTTCAAGATTGTCACCTCCTCAAGAATGCATGTAGATAGGGCTCATTTTATACATGTTATGTATATTGTTCATTCCTAGCACATTGTAAATTATTTGTATATCTTGTACAAAATAAACTCATGTAATTAACCTATGAATTATGGAAGCTATTCAAAGTAAGTATTTTAGTATGTGAATTGAATTTGAGTTATAATGAGATTATACTTGTGAATATTGAGATATTGAAAATCTAATGAGATTTCTGAGAAATCTGGATACTGCATTGAGATACATTATGTTTGAAAATTTTTGAGACTATTAAGTTTGAGAAATTGAGTATATATTGAAATTGTCTTTGGCAGGTTCAGAAGAACTGTTAGTCCAAATTACAGCCAACAATTTGTCGGATTATCGTTAAAATTTTTGAAATTTCCAACTTAGTTAGATTTTGATAAAAGTAAAAATAGCCTAAATCTTCAATAAAGTTTTGGAATAAATAAATCAAGGACTGTAATGAATTAAGATAAAATAGAGTGCTCCGGCACACTGAGTGGCATAACTTGCTCGGCTACACTGTAGTCGGGTAAGGGGTGTCACAAGGCATAACATTAATTTCAAGCTGCACTTCTCTTTCCGGAGGTAATCCTGGCAATTCATCAGGAAACACCTCTGGAAATTCATACACTGTAGGGATGTCCCTCAATGCTGGACTCCCCACTTGGGTGTCTACCACATGTGCCAAGTATGCTTCACACCCCTTTCTAATCATTTTTCTAGCTAGTGCAGCCGAAATGACGTTTGATGGCAATAGCTGCCTCTTCCCATGTATTACCAGATCATTGTACTGAGGGAGACCAAAAGTGACTGTCTTCAGCCTACAGTCAATCATGGCGTGATGCCTAGCTAACCAATCCATGCCCAAGATGATATCATAACCTCTAAAGGGCATTTCAATGAAACCAGA
Source organism: Hevea brasiliensis (assembly GCF_030052815.1). Taxonomy (NCBI): domain Eukaryota; kingdom Viridiplantae; phylum Streptophyta; class Magnoliopsida; order Malpighiales; family Euphorbiaceae; genus Hevea; species Hevea brasiliensis. Next base: position 56,767,320 of record NC_079503.1, on the reverse strand, counting down.
TAGAAAAGTGTGTCCTTGGATCACCAAAGGACAATCCCTATACATTTTATTAACCCTGACCTCTTGTCCTAATGAACTTGTTACTAGCACCTCAAAGTCCATTTTTTTATATATGGAACAGCAATGCAATCAATGATGCTAGCACTCACATAAGAATGGGTAGAACCCAGATCAAATAACACAAACACATCTTGGTTAAAAGTTGAGAAGGTACCAGCCACAACATCAGATGTCTCGGCCTCTTCTCTCTGCCTCATTGCATAGATTTTGACTGGAGCACTGTCTTACTCTGATTGTTTCACTGTGCCTTGGTTGCCTGCTGGGCTACCTCTACCCCTGCCTCTACCTCTGCTAGGTGGTTGTGAACTTCTGGTGACAGGGCTCTGAACTGACCCTTCTGCAGTAGTAGGAGGTGGTCCAACTCTGCGAGCACTGGTGCAGTCCTTGGCAAAGTGTCCTGTGCCTCCATAGTTATAACAAGCTCCAATAGCCTTATAGCATATCCCACCATTGTGACACCCCTTACCCGTCTACAGTATATCCGAGTAAGATATGTCACACGGTGTACCGAAACACTCTATTTCATCTCAATCATTTTTATTCTTCCTTAATTTATTTTTATTATAGTTTTGAATATAACTTGTGAAATATAACTTATTTAAGTCATTTATTGAAATTATAATTTATTTGAGGTTCCAAAAATTTTATAGAAAATCCGGCAGAGTACCGACTAAAAATGGAGAAAACAGTTCTTTGAAACCTGTGAAAAACACTTCCAATAATCATTTCCAACAATCCCAACTCCATTTCATCAACAAAATCTCAATATGTTTTTCAACAACATTTCCATTTCTCAATCATTCATCTCATATGATAATCATGTAAAAGTCATAAATAAATATTCACTTTTTCATTCACAAACACAATATCTGCTATTTACATTAATACCAAAACACATTACATAAGTTTCAATTACATATGAGAAAGTTTCTTTTTGCTGGTTAGAGAGAGTTTAAGGTGCAATGAAGAATTTTTGTGAAGTGATTAAGTGGGTTTATGGTGAAACTTAGTGGGGTGTGAAGCTTGATGAAGTTTTAATGGAGGTTTGGGTTAAGGGAAAGAATTCGGCTGGTTTGAGGGAGAAGAAGGCAGATGGTGTTTTGATTTTTTTGGTCTCAATTGTCTCTTTTTATTAGTTAATTAAGTGGTTGTTTAAATGTAATTGGTGGGAATTTTTAAATGACATCATAATGATGTCATAATTTGCATTATATTTCATTTTCTTTTCTTTTCTTTTCTACTAACTTCAAATTAATTTTTCATCAACATTAATTCATATTTTATGTCATATAATAGATGTACTTAATTGGACAAGTTGGTCAAAAATCACCTCTGAAGGCCAAATGACCAAAATGCCCTCTGTTTGGCTTTATGGGCCAAAATTGTCTGTACCGATTGAAAATTTTTTCTATGTATTTTCTTGGCATTCTAATGCCATAGGAACCTCAATGACTCTTCTCTGGAGTCCTAAAAATTATTTTATGATTTTTCCCCTGGGTCTAGGGCTCCTAGTTGCGAGAATCGCAACTTCTCACTAGGTTACCCATCGCTAGGGCACCGGCTCATTTAACTTGGTTGTATTTTATTTCTAAAATTTTTCCTAAATTTTTCTTATTAATATTTGAGCTAATTATGGTTCCTCACTTTAGTTTAAATATTTTTCCGGACGTTCTAACTGTCCGAACCGACACTGGTCATCGGAACAGTAGAATGTACGGAGTTGCTACAGGGAGGGTGTTACAACTCTTCCCCTCTAATTTAAATTCCGTCGTCGAAATTTACCTGATGCAAACAGTTGAGGGAACTGTTGCCTCATTGTCTCTTCATTTTCCCATGTTGCCTCTTCGGTATTGTGGTGCCTCCAAAGTACTTTCACCAGTGGAATCTGCTTATTCCTCAACTCTTTCACTTCCCGAGCCAAGATCCTTATGGGTTCTTCTTCATATGTCAAATCCGGTTGTACCTCAATTTCTTCCATGGAGATGACATGTGAAGGATCTGAGCGGTATCTTCTTAGCATAGACACGTGGAACACATTATGGATCTTGTCCAGCTCTGGTGGTAAACCTAGCCTATAGGCCACTGGACCCACACGTTCAATGACTTCATATGGGCCAATGAACCTAGGGCTTAACTTACCTTTTCTTCCAAACCTCAATACCTTCTTCCATGGTGGCACCTTGAGGAATACTTTGTCGCCAACCGTATATTCTATTTCTTTTCTCTTCGAGTCGGCATAGTATTTCTGTCTTTCTGAGGTAACCTTCAGATTGGCTTTGATTAGTTTTACTTTCCCCTCAGTCTGTTTCACCAGGTCTGGCCCTACCAGTTTGTCTTCGCCCAATTCAGTCCAGCACACTGGAGTTCTACATTTCCTCCCATATAGTGCTTCATACAGGGCCATTTAGATGCTAGCTTGGTAGCTATTGTTGTATGCAAATTCTGCCAATGGGAGGTATCTATCCCAACTTCCCTCAAACTCAATGACACAACTCCTCAGCATATCCTCAAGGACCTGACATATATTTCATGTTATTGTTATCATTTTAGTTCAATATTTGTATTAATTCAATTGATTCAATTGTTTACCTGGATTACTCTTTCTGATTGCCCATCCGTCTGAGGATGAAAAGCTGTGCTGAAGTGGAGTTGTGTACCCAAGGACTCATGCAACTTCTTCCAAAATCTCGTTGTAAACCTTGGGTCTCGATCAGATATGATGGAAAGTGGAATTCCATGCAGTCTAACTATCTCACTGATATACAATTCTGCTAACTTCTCCAGTGAGTAGTCAGTCCTAACTGGCAGAAAGTGTGCTGACTTCGTCAATCTATCTACTATCACCCATACTGCATCATGTTTCTTCTGGGTGAGAGGTAGACCACTTACAAAATCCATGGTGATCCGATCCCATTTCCATTCAGGTATGCGTATAGGCTGTAGCAAACCTGATAGAACTTGATGTTCTGCCTTAACTTTTTGACATGTCAAGCATTTAGTCACATAGTCAGCTATGTCCTTCTTCATACCAGGCCACCAATATTGAAGTTTCAGATCATGACACATTTTTGTACTTCCTGGGTGCATAGCATAAACACTGGCATGTGCCTCTTTCAGAATACTGGCTTTCAATTCCCCATTATCTGGTACACATACTCTTCTTTTGTAGTGCAAACACCCATCTGCTTTCACCTCATAGTCAGTTTTTTTCCCTTTGAGATTTTGCTCATAATAGCCTTTAGCTTCTCATCTACCTTCTGCCAATCTAAAATCTGCTGTAACAGGTTTGGCCTCACTTGCAACTCAGCCAAAATAGCTCCTTCTCGAACCAAAGTTAGACGGGCATTCAATGATCTCAAAGCTGTGATGGATTTTCTGCTCAGAGCATCTGCAACTACATTTGCTTCCCTAGGATGGTAGTCAATTACACAATCATAGTCCTTCTGGAACTCAATCCATCGTCTCTGTCTAAAGTTGAGCTCCTTCTGGGTTGGCAAGTATTTCAGGCTTTTGTGGTCTGTCTAAATGTAGCACTTTTCACCATACAAGTAATGCCTCCATATCTTTAATGCGAAGATAATTGCTGCAAGCTCTAGATCATGGGTAGGGTAATTCTGTTCATGTGGCCTTAGCTGCCTGGAAGCATAAGCGATCACCTTTCCCTCTTGCATCAATACACACCCTAACCCATTATGAGAGGCATCACTGTAGACCACAAAGTCCTTTCCTGACACTGGCTTTGTTAATACTGGTGCCTCAGTTAACATAGCCTTCAACTTCTCAAAACTGGTCTGACACTTGTCATTCTAGTCAATCTGACATTCTTGTGTAATAACTTGGTCATTGGAGCAGCTATTAAGGAAAATCCCTTCACAAATCTTCTGTAATACCCAGCTAGCCCCAAGAAACTCCTGACCTCAGTTGTATTCCTAGGAGGCTTCCATTCCATCACTACTTCTATTTTCTTGGGATCCACTCTAATCCCATCAACTAACACTATGTGTCCAAGGAATGCAATTTCATTTAACCAGAAGTCACACTTTGACAACTTAGCATACAACTTCTTTTCTCTCAAGGTTTGCAGAACAATCCTCAAATGCTCATCATGTTCTTCCCTGGTTTTGGAATACACCAAAATATCATCAATAAAGACCACTACGAACCAATCTAGGTATGGATGGAAGATACGATTCATAAGGTCCATGAATGCCGCTGGTGCATTTGTTAGGCCAAAGGGCATTACCAAGAACTCATAATGCCCATACCGTGTCCTGAATGCAGTCTTTGGCACATCTGCATCTTTCACCCTCAACTGATGATACCCTGATCTGAGATCAATTTTAGAAAATACTCGTGCTCCCTTCAACTGATCAAACAGATCATCAATTCTAGGCAACGGATACTTATTCTTCACTATCACTTTATTCAAATGCTGGTAATCAATGCATAACCTCAAAGTCCCATTTTTCTTCTTTACAAATAGTACCGGAGCTCCCCATGGTGACACACTGGGGTGTATGAACCCCTTATCAAGCAACTCTTGCAACTGAGTCTTCAACTCCCTCAATTCAGTGGGTGCCATCCTATAAGGAGCAATGGAAATGGGTGCTATACCTGGCATTACCTCAATAGCAAACTCGACTTCCCTTTCTGGTGGCAAACCAGGCAATTCTTCAGGGAACACATCTGGGAAGTCTTTTACTGTGGGTATGTCACACAGATCTGGCTTAGCCTGCCTAGTACCCACCACATGTGCTAGGTAGGCTTCACAGCCTTTTCTCATTAGTTTTCTTGCAACTGTGGCTGAGATAACATTGGACAAGAAATTTGTCCTTTCCCCCACAACTGTAATCTCATTACCCTCAGGAGTTTTCAAAGAAATTCTCTTCAATTTACAATCAACCATTGCCTGATGATGTGACAACCAGTCCATTCCCAAAATCATGTCAAACTCATGGAAACGCAACTTAATCAGGTCTGCCAAGAATTCACACCCCTGAATCCTTAATGGGAAACCCTTGTATACTTTGTTCACCACTACACTGTGGCTCAATGGATTAGTGACCAGAATGTCTTGGTCACTCTCCCCTACTAATATCCCCCTTTCTATAGGTAAGTTGATGCAGATGTATGAATGAGTGGATCCTGGATCCACCAATGCATGCACAGATGTATTGTAGAGGGAGAACGTACCCCTGATGACGTCTGGGGCATCTTGCTCCTCCTGAGCTCTCATGGCATAAGCTCTGGTAGGTGGTCTACTCTCAGGCCTCTCTGCTGGCTCAGATGCAGGCCTCTGTGATGGTCCCACTGCTTCAGATTTGCCAGATTTCCTACCCCTTTGTGGTGCAGGAGCAGGTCTGTCTACTTGTGTTGGAGCAGCTGTAGTAGTTCTGCATGGACAGTTCCTCAACTGATGCTCTGTTGACCCACACCTTAAGCAGGCACCAGTCACTCTCCAACACTCCCCCTTATGCCACTTCAGGCAATGTGGACATGCAGAAGTTCTTTGCTGGTCCTCGAACCCCATCCCTGGAGAGCTGCCCACTGATGGTGTGGAATGACCTCTCCTAGGGGTAAACTGTGGCCTGGGCCCTTGAGACTGACTCTGACCTTGTGATTGACCTGAACTCTGTGCAGGTGGACCCTTGAACTTCTTCCCAGATGCAGGAGATGAACTAAACTGACCTGGGCCCCTATTCTGCTGTCTCTCTCTTCTGGTCTGCTCACTTATTCTTACTTTTTCAACTTTTATTGCAGCTTCCACTAACTTGGTGAACTTGGTGATTCCCAAGGCAGTGATCATGATCTTTATGTTGTCATTTAATCCCTCTTCAAATCTCTTACACCTTTCAGCCTCATTAGGGACTATCTCCCTTCCATAGCGGCTCAATCTGACGAATTCCTCTTCATACTCGGCCACTAACAGCTGTCTCTGCCCCATATTAATAAACTCTCTTCTTCTCTCTTCCAGGTATACACTACCCACATATTTCTTCTTAAATTCGGAGAGGAAGAAGTCCCAAGTTATTACTTCTGGCTGTACTTCACTGGACACCGTATCCCACCATTCATATGTATCATCTTGCAACAGAGATACAACAGCTTTTAGATTTTGCTCTGAAGTGCAGTGGAGTTGTTTTAAAACTCTGCCCGTTCTGTTCAACCAATTTTCGGCTGCAATAGAATCATCTTCTCTCTTACCAAAGAAGTCCACTACTCCAAATTTTCTCAATTTTTCCAGATGTGATTTTGGTTGTGGAGGTGGTGGTGGTGGCATTACCCCAGCCATTTATTTGAAGAATTCAGCCATTTGCTGGAACATGGCCTGTGGAGGTTGAGCAGGCTCTGATGGAGCTAGTGGAGCAGGTTCTCCCCTACCCCCAGTCTCAGCTGCTGCGAGTGGAGCATGACTCTCCACTTCCTCCTCAACTGCCCTTTGAGATGTAGGGTCCATATCCTATTCAAAATAACAAAGACAAACAGATCTGCATTAGTGTCACCTCGACTCTTACAAATGCAATGCATGGTATGGACTCAATCTAGGCCCAGAAACGCCTAAACCGTGCTCTGATACCACTAAATGTGACACCCCTTACCCGTCTACAGTATATCAGAGTAAGATATGTCACACGCAAAATCTGAACACTCTATTTCATCTCAATCATTTTTATTCTTCCTTAATTTATTTTTATTATAGTTTTGAATATAACTTGTGAAATATAACTTATTTAAGTCATTTATTGAAATTATAATTTATTTGAGGTTCCGAAAATTTTATAGAAAATTCGGCAGAGTACCGGCTAAAAATGGAGAAAACAGTTCTTCGGAACCTGTGAAAAACACTTCCAATAATCATTTCCAACAATCCTAACTCCATTTCATCAACAAAATCTCAATATGTTTTTCAACAACATTTCCATTTCTCAATCATTCATCTCATATGATAATCATGTAAAAGTCATAAATAAATATTCACTTTTTCATTCACAAACACAATATCTACTATTTACATTAATACCAAAAAACATTTCATAAGTTTCAATTACATATGAGAAAATAAAAGTTAATTACAAAATATCAAAATAAAACCTAGTGTCCTACCAATGCACTGATGACGGTGAGGTGACACGGACACTATGCAGAGCTGCAGGAGGTCTCACCCAGTCTGTGGTCTACTGGGCTCTCACAAGATCTCCGTAACTCACGCGTGGCAAAAGCAACGAGCTAAGCAATAATGCTTAGTGGTGCCAATAATAAAATAAAAAGAAAAAATAGAAAATAAATATGCAGTGAATGTATTGATGTCTTATTGCAAATAAATTTTCAATGAGTATTTGTAGTCTTACTTATTTTGTACTTGTTATATTTATTATTTCGTTAAATTTATCCACTTTCATTTTTGGTTGCCCAAGTAACCTATACTGAATGACTGGACTGGATAAACGGGTAAATTGGCACTGGGTATCAAGTACCTCAGGCCGTCACACCATCGGTCACATATGTATCTCCCAAGCAGGCAAATGTAACGGCTAATAAGTCAGATAACATCAGGCACAAGGCCAAATCTCAACACAAGGTCAGAATGGCTAAAAGCCATGAAATCACAGAATGGCATAATGCCATGTGCAGTACTGCTAACTGAACCCTATTGGCATACCAAACTATCCAAACCAATCTTGTTAGGTATACTAGGGCATTTGACACTTTTGAATCTTTTAATTTTTGAATTTCAAGTTTTGGTGTTACTATTCCCTTCATTAGTCAACAAAAATGTTGACTTTTGCATAGAAAATAGGTACATTGGTTTTAACACTCCCAACATACCACATTTTGCATTCAAAATTTGTTGGTATTGATTACCAATACCATTTCTAAGCTTAAAATTAATGGAGCAGAATTTTCAGTTTTCATACCCTATTTTTACTGTTCTATTAGTTACTGTTGCAGTGGGAATTTGAGAAAATAATAAACATGAAAGTTGTTCCTTATTTTGTCTAGTTGAATTTCTTTTTTTGAATCACTCCATTTGGAGTTTTGTAGCTCAAGTTATGGTCCAAAAACCACAACTGGCCGGATTGGAATTTTTCTGGACTGACCATATCTACAGTGCAGGGAATAGTGACTGCAACTCCCTTGTTGGATAGGTTCTGGTCATAATTTGGGGTAGGTTTCTTCATGAAAGTTGTTGGTCTATATCTAAGCTTGTTGCTGGTAAAATTTCAGGTCAATTGGACCATTCTACTCTGAGTTATGGCCAAATGAACAATCACTGTTCATTTGGTCATTCTGCAAAAACTGGTTGCAGGACACCCGGATTGGGGCAAGTTTTTGGTCCACATGGTTTGTTCTTATGGGCATGGTTTCTTCAACAAAGTTGTGCCATTATGTGTCTAGTTTCATTTCATTGGCCAAACACCAATTGAACCTACACAGCCCATGTTATGGCTGTCCAAACAGGCTGGACTCACATCCAAACCTACTGGTTTCACTAGGCAGCATACCAAATCAGTTTTTTAATGCTACAATTCACTCCAAGTTATGGTCAATTTACCTCAAATGGTCACTAATTGACCATTAAAAATTTAGTTTATGTCCATTTTCATCCACCACCAAAATTAAATTTCAAAACCCTAACCCTAATTGACCAAGCCTCTAATTCATGCATCTTACTCCTAATTTACTTTACTAATCATATAATTTATAAGAGAGGCAGCTAATATGTCACTTTAACCAAAGAATTCTCCTAACTCTAACTCATGTCAAGGCTGCCAAAATTTCAGGGAATATAACCATGCTTCATTAATTCAATTTTCATCAAATTTTCAACTTAACTTAGCTCAAATTCATGATTAAAAAGGTATAAAAGCAAAGTATATGGCACTAACCTTGTTGGAGCTAACTCCCAAGCTTGAAAAAACTTTCTTTTCCTTCTTCTTTTTGCTGGTTAGAGAGAGTTTAAGGTGCAAGGAAGAATTTTTGTGAAGTGATTAAGTGGGTTTATGGTGAAACTTAGTGGGGTGTGAAGCTTGATGAAGTTTTAATGGAGGTTTGGGTTAAGGGAAAGAATTTGGCTGGTTTGAGGGAGAAGAAGGCAGATGGTGTTTTGATTTTTTTGGTCTCAATTGTCTCTTTTTATTAGTTAATTAAGTGGTTGTTTAAATGTAATTGGTGGGAATTTTTAAATGACATCATAATGATGTCATAATTTGCATTATATTTTATTTTCTTTTCTTTTCTTTTCTACTAACTTCAAATTAATTTTTCATCAACGTTAATTTATATTTTATGTCATATAATTTATGTACTTAATTGGACAAGTTGGTCAAAAATCACCTCTGAAGGTGAAATGACCAAAATGCCCTCCGTTTGGCTTAACGGGCCAAAATTGTCTGTACCTATTGAAAAAATTTTCTATGTATTTTCTTGGCATTCAAATGCCATAGGAACCTCAATGACTCTTCTCTGGAGTCCTAAAAATTATTTTATGATTTTTCCCCTGGGTCTAGGGCTCCTAGTTGTGAGAACCGCAACTTCTCACTAGGTTACCCATCGCAAGGGCACCGGCTCATTTAACTTGGTTGTATTTTATTTCTAAAATTTTTCCTAAATTTTTCTTATTAATATTTGAGCTAATTATGGTTCCTCACTTTAGTTTAAATATTTTTTCGGACGTTCTAACTGTCCGAACCGACACTAGTCACCGGAACAGTAGAATGTACGGAGTTGCTACAGGGAGGGTGTTACAACCATGATATCTTCCACAATTTTCACATTGGTGGGAAGGGTAGGAACCTCTGGTACTCTGCTGACCAGATAGAAGAGGTTTCTATCCTGAATGTCTTCCCCTATCAGACTTCTTGCCACCTCTATTTTGTCCCCCATAGTTCTTCCTCTTTCCAGTAGGACCACTGGAACTCTGTTCTACTGATTTTTCCTCTTTCTCTATTTTCTCAGGTTTTTTTATTTCAGGAGCAGCTTCAGACTCAATTCTTTCCAACTCTAGGGCTTGAGAAACAAGTTCAGAGAAGTTAGTGTGTTTGAATCCGACTACTTGTAATCTGATACTGGGCTTCAAGCTGGTTTCAAACCTCTTGCATCTCTCCCTGCTGGTAGTAAGTAAACTTACTGCATAATGGCTCAGGCGGGAAAATTCTCTTTCATACTCAGCCACTGATTTGCTCCCCTGTTTTAGACTTAGGAACTCTTGCAGTTTCTGGTCTATATAAGCATCAGGGACATATTTTTGTCTAAATTCTGTGAGAAAGTCATTCCATGTTAGCACTGCAGGTTCTACCAGACTGTGGGGAATGGTTTTCCACCAGTCATAAGCATCCCCCTGTAGCAAAGATACTGAGTATTCAAATCTGAGCTCCTCTGTGCAATGCAGTTTCTTGAATACCCTATCCATCCTCTCTAACCACTGTTCGGCCTCTAGAGGATCTACTGTCCCCTTGAACTCTGTAGCCCCATATTTCATCAGTTTGTCATACTGTTTAGCAAAAGACTGTGGTTGTACCACTGGTGTCTTTATTAGGACTTGAGTAGGCACATTACCAGCCATTTGTTGGAACATTGCATCTCACGAGCAACCGAGCAGAAATCGCAGATCATGGGGTAGTCTTCTTGAACCACTGACATTGTGTAGGGCTGGGGCATCCCCTTGCACCTCAGCCTCTATAGACTGATTGACTGAATGATCACCCTCTTCCATAGTCAATTCGAGGATCTTAGACCTCCTGAACAATTAACACAAGGAGATTTCCTCCCGTTAGTGCATATTTATAATGTAGTGTACTGTATGTATCAAACAATGACATTGAGCAGTTGTACTATGAAGAAAGAATATTCAAATTATAGATGAAAACAGAATTTAAAAACTTTGCTCTGATACCACTAAAACATGTCACACCCTACCCCTCTGTAAGGCATAACATGATCTCGTAGTATACCTAATGAATTACCAACTTCGTCTACTGATAACCCATTAAATACACTACAAGGGATTTTAAAACTTTTCTTACTTCTTTTTACAGTGGTGAGCACTATTTACAGGTGTTAAAAAATTTTTTGAACTTAAGTGAAAGAGATAACACATTTGAATTATTAGGAAATTCTCTAAAAATTTTGGCGGAGTGCCCTCTGTATTTTGAATAAAACAGTTCTTCAGAAGACCTGTAAAAGCACTTCAAATATATTCCTCAATCTCAAACTCCAACATTTGATCAACTCAATATGTTTTTCAACTCAAATCCACAGTAATTTTTCAGTATTTTCAAAGCTGAGATAAAAGAAATACAGTACAAATTTTACAAGCCAAAATAACTTATAATTTATTTTACAACTTCAATGTACAATTTTAATTTATAACTACTCAAAACGAAAAACAATATATACATACAGTGAACATATATTATAGTACAAAATGCAAAATGTGGTATACTTAATATACCCGATGATCTCTCGCTGAATGCACTAGCGACCTTAGTCACGCTCTCATTAACTGACTACCGCAACAAAGAATGAAAAGCTATCGCTGAGACAATGTCTCAGTGGTGCACAACATTAACCAAATACAACTTTAAATCACAATTCATAAATTATATAAATAGTGGATACGTAAAACCATAGTTAAATTCAAGACAATGAATGTCATAAGGAATTTAACACAATATCACAATAAATCTCAATAGTCAAACATGGTTAAATTCAAAAGACAGTGAATGTCAATAAGAATTTAAACTCCATTTCACAAATTATAAAATCTCATAATAACATAATTTAGTCGAATAATTTAAGAATACAGTGTTGCCAATTCATTCACAACTTAAGCCATGACACAAAATTTCCGATCAATGCCGCGTTGTACACCACGACAAAGCAATCACAACCCCACTTATTGAAATCAATGAGGAAGGGAGCTAGCTATATAATGAGTACTCATCCGATCACCTCAACTGGTAAACCACAGAGGGAGAAAAATAAACGATCACGACTCCATAAATGGAGAAGGAAAATAAATGATCACAACCCCATAAATGGAGAAGGAATGATATGATACTGTCATGCTAAGTGTGAACACAAAATCAATTCCAAACATTTTATTCAAATGGTTCGTGAGAATCCAATGAATTTCCAAAGTCATAATTTCATTCATAAAATGGAAACATAATTCATAATTAACTTCAAATTTTCACAAATCACACTAAATCAATTTTTTCCACAGTTTCAAACTATTTACAATGCTTTTCAAGCAATAAGTATCCATTCAAACACATTTCCATAATTGAAAACAATAATATACAAATAGTCATAATTTATTTCAATTGAAAAATTCAAAAGAAATAACTGTTGTGCACAAACCTCTGATAACTGTCTCCTGACCTTGACTCAGTGTTTCCTTCCCTTTCCCTGAGTCTTTGCTAACTGAGAAACACAATTTGAAGTGTTTCAGTACTCATTTAAACTGTCTCTAACGATAATGCTTGATAATTAATTCACTAAATTCTATTATTTGCTTAGTCAACCTAATATATCGACCCTTGATGCGTTTTAGGTAAATTAGGTTTTAATGTTACTAATATGTGACATTCAATAGTCTTTTAGGGTTGGTGCATGTTACCAAGTTTATTTATGGGTATACTGCATTTGCTTGCAATTTGCTGGATTCTGGGATACTAGTTTGACCTAGCCGGACGACCTAGTTCCCTCGGTTTTTGGGTTTTGGTCAAAACTACAAACTTGTATATCTATGTCTTATTGCACGCGGGGCAAAATTTCAAGTCATTCTGAGCTATGTAGACCAAGTTATGGTCATTTTACTATTGCTGGTCAAAGTGCATCAAAATTGGTCGCTTTAGGTCATTTTAGGTCAATTTTGGTTCGGCCAGTTTTTGGACCCGAACTTTTGCAAGCTGTTTGACTTGTTTATGGTCATTTCTGGGCTTTGGTGTCTTCATAAGACTTGTAGATATGGGTCTTAACTATTCATGGTCAAAATTTCAGGTCAATTGGACCTGTTTTGAGTGAGTTATGGCCAAAACACTAACTACTGCCCAAATGGTCAATTTTCAGGCCTTATTTGCACTTAATCCGGATTTAGTCATTTTTCAAGCTACCTTGCAAGCAGAATTTTTGCAAGCTTCCTTCATGAAAGTTGGCACATTTTGTGTCTAGTTTCACCTCCAATTGGTCTCATACCAATTGGAGCCACACACTTAAAGTTCTAGGCCTAAAACACAAACTGCCTTGTTGCATTTCTTTCATACACATCAAGGATCACTCCTAACACTTACCAAACTCAACATTCAAGCCAATTCTGGTTGTACCATAACCTAAACATAATTCACAACATATTATAGGTCATTTTGGCAGCTTACAATTACATTCAATATACACCATAAAGTGCAGAATTTTTCAAACCAAATTTACAACAATTCAATCACCAAACCATAACACTTTTACATGTCCAACTTTACACCATCACACACATACCCAAACTGCCATAACAACCAACACAATTCAACATTAATATTCCATAATACAAACATGAAATAACATCCTTATGGTTCACCAAACCAGGCTGCCATTTCATGCATTACATTTCCATAATTTCCAAGCATTCAAATTTCAATACACATTCATATATCCTAAGTGTACATCACCCAAATAATTTCCTACACATATATACATTTAATCAATCCTTTAATCCACCATTTACAAGCAAAAATAAACTGTCTTCAAGGTGTTTCCATGGCTTCCAAAAGTACACATCTCCCTTAGAACATTAAACTCCAAAATTCCTTCCACAATTCAACTACCCATAACACCCACACAAACTTTAATGAAGCAAGGATGAAGGAAATGGACATATACCTCAAGTGGAGCTTGTCAAACCTCTTCAAATCTCTCACTTTTTGCTCCCAAAATACTGCCCAAGGTGTGTACTCAAACTTTAATGAAGGAGACTTGAAGAAATTGTGGCTTGATCTTGAGTGGATGAAGCTCCACACATGGATGGCAATGGAGGTTTTGGGAGGGATTCCAATTTGGCTGGAAGAGAGGAATGAAGAAGATGAAGTTGCTGAATGATGTGGCTTTCCACTTAGGTGTATATAATTCCCACTAACTCTCCACTAAACTTTATTTAATTAATACTATATGTTAAATGTGTTAATTACTCAATTTGAATCCCATTTTTGCTATTTACATTAGGTACCCCTAATTTAATTCTTCATTATATTTTCCAAGTGTAATATTATTTATTTTTAATGGAAATTTAGGTCAAAAGATAACTTGGGGTGTCAAATGACCACAATGCCCCTGTTCGAGTTGCATTCCCGATTTTTCGATAACACCGGGTTTTGTCCGTTTTTCGATTTCTCACTTTTCTTTGTACTAATTGATTAATTTTTTTTTGATATTTCTAATGGTATTTGTAGTTCAATAGGTGTCTATTTAAGTCCTAAAAATATTTTCTAGGGTTCCCCGCAGTCCAGGGCTAGTCAACGGTCCACGCCGCGACTTCCCAGTGCGGTCACCCATCGCTAGGGTTCTCGGCTCGCTTAACTTGGTTACATTTCTTTGCTATTATTTTTCCTTTGTTTTTCTTGTATTTTCTTTTCTTGTATTTCATTATTTTATATCTCCTTAATCATAACGAAGTGTAGTTCTAGGCATCCTAGCTGTCCGGACAACACTGGTCACAGGAACAGTGGAACGCACTACCGAACTTAGGGGTGTTACACCCTAGCAATGGGTGACCGCATCGGAAAGTCACGGCGTGGACCGTTGACTAGCCCTGGGCCGCAGGGAACCCTGGAAAATATTTTTAGGACTTAAATAGACCCGTATTGAAGTATAAATACCATTAGAAATATTAAATAAAAATTAAATAATTAGTACAGAGAAAAGTGAGAAATTGAAAAACGGACAAAACCCGGTGTTACCGAAAAATCGGGAATGCAACCCGAACAGGGGCATTGTGGTCATTTGACACCTCGAGTTGTCTTTTGACCTAAATGTCCATTAAAAACACATAATATTATACTTGAAAATTATAATGAAAAATTAAATTAGTGGTACCTAATGTAAATAGCAAAAATGGGATATAATTTGAGTAATTAACACTTTAAACATATAATATTATTAACTTATGATGAGTGGAGCACTATGGGGTTAAATAATCTATTAAGTGGGCAGGTGTAAATCCACTA
Source organism: Hevea brasiliensis (assembly GCF_030052815.1). Classification (NCBI taxonomy): domain Eukaryota; kingdom Viridiplantae; phylum Streptophyta; class Magnoliopsida; order Malpighiales; family Euphorbiaceae; genus Hevea; species Hevea brasiliensis. The sequence goes on along the minus strand of NC_079503.1, from coordinate 56,752,045 downwards.
ACACTTCATCTTCAACCTTAACCACCTCCATGCCGAAATGAAGCTCTCCAAAACCTCCATAGCCGAAATGGTTCAAGCTTCCTAAACCTCCACCATTTCCAACTCAAACACCAAAGTCACTTCACTAACTTTGATCCTCACATCGCAAGGAAGAAATAGATACTAAATTCAAGGGATTTTGGTGAAGATTTAACAAGCCCCAACAATAGGTAAGTGTTTAAATTGTTTTCTTTCTTAAGTAATGTTTATGGGAAGCTTAAGATGAATAAGTTGATGAAGAAATTTTGAGTTTTTGGTGAGTTATGATTATGTATTAGTTTAGGCAGCCATGGTAATTAAAGAGTTTGAATTATTTTCACGTGAAATTGATGGGTATTGATGTTGATTAAAGTGAATAAAAGTTTTAGTAGGTTAATTATTGATGTATATTAAAGTTGAGCACTTGAGTTGGAAATTATGTTGAATTTGAAATTCTATGCGTAAATGCCTAAATGGACAGCCATGAAATTGTATACTAAATGAAATATTCTTACATTTATTGTGGAGAATTAATGTTGACTAATATAGTTTAAAATTTTAGTAAGTTAACCTCATGTATATGTGATGGTGGACCAAGTGAAAATTTGAGCTTGAAGGCAATTATGGAAGCTTTACAAATTCGGCAGCTTGTTAACTCCTTGAAAAATGCTGGAATTCATGAAGTTGTTTGATGAATTATGATCCTAAAGTTTGCCAAATGTGTATGTAAGATAGTGGTGAAGTTATATGTTATGATAGTGGAGAAGTTATATGTTATAATTAGGTGATTAAATTGTTGTAATTGAGTTTGACAAATTCTGCACTATATGGTGTATGTTGAGTGTGATTATAAGCTACCAAAATGATCAACAATATGTTATGAAATATGTTTAGGTTATGGTACAAACCAAAATTGACATGAATGTGGAGTTTGGTAATTGCTAAAAGTGACCTTTGATGAGTAATGAAGGAAATGCAATAGGGCAGTTTGGTTTTGGGCTTAGAACCTTAAGTGTGTGGCTCCAATTGGTATGAGACTAATTGGAGGTAAAATTAGGCACAAAATGTGCCAACTCTCATGAAGGAAGCTTGCCAAAATTCTGCTTGCAAGGTAACTTGAAAAGTGACCAAATCCGGATTAGTGTAATTAAGGCCTGAAAATTTACCATTTGGGCAGCAGTTAGTGTTTAGGCCATAACTCACTCAAAGCAGGTCCACTTCACCTGAAATTTTAATCATGAATAGTTAAGACATATATCTACAAGTCTTATGAAGACACTAAAGCCTAGAAATGACCATAAGCAAGTCAAATAGCTTGCACAAGTTTGGGTCCAAAAACTGGCCGAACCTAAAATGACCTAAAATGACCTAAAGTGACCAATTTTGATGCATTTTGACCAATAATAGTAAAATGACCATAACTTGGTCTACATAACTCAGAATGACCTGAAATTTTTCCCGTGTGCAATAAAACATGGATCTACGAGTTTGTAGTTTCGACTGAAACCCGAAAACCGAGGGAACTAGGTCGTCCGGCTAGGTCAAACTAGTATCCCGGAATCCAGCAAATTGCAATAAAATGCAAATACATGGAAATGAATTGGGTAACATGTGCCAACCCTAAAAGGCTACAAATGTGACATATTAGTAACATTAAAACCTAATTTACCTAGAATGCATCAAGGGTCGACATATTAGGTTGACTAAGCAAATAATAGAATTCAGTGAATTAATTATCAAGCATTATCGTTAGAGACAATTTAAATGAGTACTGAAATACTTCAAATTGTATTTCTTAGTTAGCAAAGACTCAAGGAAAGTAAAGGAAACACTGAGTCAAAGCCAGGAGATAATTATCAAAGGTTTGTGCACAACAGCTATTTCTTTTGAATTTTTCAATTGAAATGAATTATGACTATTTGTACATTATTGTTTTAAATTGTGGAAATGTGTTTGAATGGATACTTATTGCTTGAAAACATTTGTAAATGGTTTGAAACTGTGAAAAATTATTTGAATGATATTGATGGATACTTATTGATTGAAAAGCATTGGAAATGGTTTGAAACCACAGCTATCATGTATATTGATTGTATTCCTCGCTAGCTTGTCTAGTGGGACGAATTGAATTCCCTCTCTGGCTGAAGTGTTGAGGTGTGTGCCTGTTGAGGATAAATAGAATGAATACTCATATTATTGCTAGCTAGCTATGTTATTTCTCATTAGCCATCAGCTTTTAGGACGAATTGAATACCTCATTAGCCATCGATTTTTGGGACGAATTGAACTTTGGAACATGATTAAGCTGTGTGTGATTTATTGATATGTATTGTGAGATTGTAAAATGGAGTTTAAATTCTTATTGACATTCATTGTCTTTTGAATTTAACCATGATTTGATTTATTGAAATTATTGTGATATTGAGAAATGGAGTTTAAATTCTTGTTGACATTTACTATCTTGAATTTAACTATGGTTTTAAGTATCCACTATTTATATAACTTGTGATTTGTGATTTAAAGTTGTATTTGGTTAATGTTGTGCACCACTGAGACATTGTCTCAGCGATAGCTTTTCATTGCTATCGCAGGTAGACAGACGGATAGGGCAGCAGATTAGGCTGTTAGTGCATTCAGTGAGAGATCATCGAGTATATTGAGTATACCACATTTTTGCATTTTGTACTGTAATGTATGTTCACTGTATGTATATAATGTTCTTGGTTTGAGCAATTGTAAATTAAAATGTACATTGAAGTTGTAAAATAAATTATGAGTTATTTTGGCTTGTAAAATTTGTACTGTATTTTCTTATCTCAGCCTTTGAAAAATTATTGTGGATTTGAGTTGAGAAATATATTGTGTTGATTAAATGTTGGAGTTTGAGGTTGAGAAATATATTTGAAATGCTTTTAACAGGTTTTTGAAGAACTGTTTTATTCAAAATACAGATGGCACTATGGCAAAATTTTTACAGAAATTACCAATAATTCAAATGTGTTAGCTCTTTCACTTCAGTTCAAAAAAAATTTTTTAACACCTGTAAATAGTGCTCACTACTGTAAAAAGAAGTAAGAAAAGTTTTAAAATCCTTGGTAGTGTATTTAATGGGTTATCAGTAGACGAAGTGGGTAATTCATGAGGTATACTACGGGATCATGTTATGCCTTACAGAGGGATAGGGTGTGACATATGGCTTTGGTGTCTTCAAAAGAATTGTAGATCTATGTATAAACTAACCATGGTAAGAATTTGAGGTCAATTGGACCTTTTTTGAGTGAGTTATGGTCATCCCAAGGACTACTATTCATATGGTCAAAAATCTGGGTTGCAAGGTTGCCATTCCAGATTTGGTCATTTTTAAGGTCGGTTTCTAGGCAGAAATTTGGCAATATTTCCACATGAAAGTTGGCCTATTTGGTGTCTAGTTTCACTCCCCATTGGCCTCATACCAATTGGGTTCACAATATTGCACTTATGACCTAATTTACATACTGCCAACATACACAACCTGCATTTGAACATCACACTTCCAATTTTAACAATCCTCCTCCTCCCAATACTTCAATATTCAATCAATGGAACTTCTACATATATATTGTACACAATTCCAGCAAGCATTCTGGGCAGAATATTCAAGTGCTCAGTGCACACAATTCACCATTAAGTTCAACATTCACTTCTACCAAAATTCAACATATCTGAATGTCAATATTACACATACACTTCAACATAATCATACTTCAATATCACTTACACATGCTACCCACAATTTAACACTAGCATATTTCATTAATAACTACATATTCACACACAAATTCATGGTTTAATAGGCTTCCAAACATGGCATTTTGCCCAAAGCATTAAGGTTCCATTTCACACCCTTAATTCAAGCACTACATGCACATACTTAGATTTTAACTTACAACATCCTCCATTTGAGTTAATCAACCATAATTTCCATCTATTAGAGGTAAGCAAAACTCAAATACAACACATAATCATGGCTGCTGAAAATGAACATTTCATTTCTCAAGATTTTCTTCATTTCTCTTCACCAAAATACTCACCTCAACCTAAACACAAGGTTTACTAAAGTAAGGGAGAGGTTTTGGACACTTACCACTTTTGAAGCTTGTTAAAACTTCACCAAATTTCTTCCTTTTTGTTCCCTATAATTTGCCCAAGAGGTGTGGACCAACTTTAGTGAAGGAGCTTGAGAAAACTATGGCTTATTCATGGTGGATGTGAAGCTTTTGCTTGGGACGTTAATGGTGGTTTTGGGAGGAGATGGAATTCGGCCAAAGTGAGTTATGAGGAAGAAGAAGATGTTATGGGATTACACATGTCCATTTAGGTGTTTAAAATACTCCCCTAGTGGTCCACTAACTTAATATATATATAAATATAATTAAACTTTTAATTATCCTAAGTTTACTCCCCATTGCTTTCACTATTCTTATAATGTATCACAATTTAATTTTTCATGACATTTTCTAAGTGCAATATCATTTATTTTTAATGTACATTGAGGTCAAAAGGCAACTCTAGGTGTCAAATGACCAAAATGCCCCACTTTGGGTTATATTTCTGATTTTTCGATAACACTGATTTTTGTCTGTTTCTCGATTTTTCATTTTTTCTTTGTACTAATTTATTATTTTTTTTTTATATAATTCTAGTGTCAATTACATTTCAATAGACCTTTACTTACATCCTGAAATTAAATTCTGAGGGTTCCCCGTGGTCCTGGGGTCATCAATAACCTTCCCGATGCAGTCACCCATTGCTGCGATGCCGGCTCGTTTAACTTAGTTTCATTTTCTCTCTTTCACTTTTCTTTGATTTTTCTTGTATTTTTTTTTATTTATTTCATCACTATATGTCTGTTCACTATCACTGAAGTGTAGTTCCAGACATCCTAACTTTCCAGGACTGATATTTGGCCATTGGAGCAACAGAACGTACAGAACACGTACAATGGGGATGTTACATTCCCAGTGCGGTCACCCATCGCTACGGGTTCGGCTCATTTAACTTAGTCACATTTCATTGCTATTATTTTTTCTTTTTTTTCTTGTATTTCATTATTTTATGTCTTCTCACTAATAATTAAATGTAGTTCTAGGCATCCTAGCTGTCCGGACAACACTGGTCACCTGAACAGTAGAACGCACTACTGAACATAGGGGTGTTACAATTTCCCCCCCCCCCCCCTTAAAATAAATTTCGTCCGTAAACTTTTACCCAATAGCCGTCTTATAATATTCACACATTTATTTCCTCCTTTCTATATGATCGTATAATCTTTTTTTTCCTTCGAATTTGTACAAGACTTTTAACAATCTAATATAACATTATTTTGTTTATATAGTACTAATCTTTTCTTACTATTGTTCCGTCTAATATTTCGATTCATGTTCCCTTCTTGAATGACCATTATGGCCATATTAGAATTACTTATCTAATCATGGGTCCTTTGACCATTCTAGTCAACAATCTTACTCAAATTTTTACTTCCACAGCTCTTTTTATCTATTAATATTCTATAGCTTACTTTCTTTTGTACTAAACTATAACCTTTCGATATTTTAACTTTTGAGTTTTAAATCCCTAAGTAGGATTTCCAAACTCATTTCCAACAATAAAATCTTGTCCTGGCATAACTATACTATAACACCCCTAAGTTCAGTAGTGCGTCCTACTGTTCCGGTGACCAGTGTTGTCCGGACAGCGAGGATGCCTAGAACTACACTTCGTTATGATTGAGGAGATATAAAATAATGAAATAGAAGAAAAGAAAATACAAGAAAAACAAAGGAAAAATAATAGCAAAGAAATGTAACCAAGTTAAGCGAGCCGAGAACCCTAGCGATGGGTGACCGCACCGGGAAGTCATGGTGTGGACCGTTGACTAGCCCTGGACCGCGGGGAATCCTGAAAAATATTTTTAGGGCTTAAAGAGACATCAATTGAAGTATAAATATCATTATAAATATCAAAGAAAAATTAATTAATTAGTACAAAGAAAAGTGAGAAATTGAAAAACGGACAAAATCCGGTGTTACTGAAAAATCGGGAATGCAACCCGAACAGGGGCATTGTGGTCATTTGACACCCCGAGTTGTCTTTTGACCTAAATGTCCATTAAAAATAAATAATATTACACTTGGAAAATATAATGAAAAATTAAATTAGTGGTACCTAATATAAATAGCAAAAATGGGGAGTTAAATGTGGGAAAATGAAATTTATGAATAAACTAATATTAAAGGCCCTTAGTGCTCCACTCACCCACCAAAGTGGACCACTTATTCATCAATTTGGACCAGCAGATTGTCATCTTCCTCACTTCTCAAAATTTCAGTCGTTAACCTCCATTGAAGATACTCCATGGCCAAAGCTTAACCAAGCCATGCAACCATGATTTAGCCACATTTTTCACTAGCTTCCTTCATAAAAACTGTTCTACACCACTTGGGCAGTAGATAGACAGCAAGAAGACCAAGTTTTGGAGAGATTTTGAAGAGTTTCCAAAGTGGTAAGTTTGTGTTTTTGGTTAGTGCTTCATTAAAGTTAGTAAGAATGTTATGGGTCCTTGAATTATGGAGAGATTTTTGAGATTTGATGTTTAAAGGGGGATGTGTACTTTTGGCAGCCATGGAAACACTTTGAAGACAGTTTATTTTTGCTTATAAATGGTGAATTAAATGATTGATTAAATGTATATTATGTAGAAAATTGTTTGGGTGATGTATACTTAGTATATGTAAATGTGAATTGAAATTTGAAGCTTGGAAATTAATGGATTGTAAATGCACTAATGCGGCAGGTTGTTGACTCTTGAAGAATGCTGGAATTCATGCTTGGTTTATGGTATATTAATGTTGACTTGTGTTGGATGTTATGGCAGTTTGAGTGTATATATGATGGTGTGAAGTTGGACATGAAAAAAGTGTTATGGTTAGGTGCTTGAATTGTTGTAATTGAGTTGAAAAAATTCTGCACTTTATGGTGTTTGTTGAATGTAATTTTAAGCTGCCAAAATGACCTATAATATGTTGTAAATTATGTTTAGGTTATGGTACAACCAGAATTGACTTGAATATTGAGTTTGGTAAGTGTTAGGAGTGATCCTTGATATGTATGGAAGAAATGCAATAAGGTAGTTTGAGTTTTAGGCCTATAACATTAAGTGTGTGGCTCCAATTGGTATGAGACCAATTGGAGGTGAAACTAGGCACAAAATGTGCCAACTTTCATGAAGGAAGCTTGCCAAAATTCTGCTTGCAAGGTAGCTTGAAAATGACCAAATCTGGATTAAGTGCAATTGAGGCCTGAAAATTGACCATTTGGGCAGCAGTTACTGTTTAGGCCATAACTCACTCAAAACAGGTCCAATTGACCTGAAATTTTAACTATGAATAGTTAAGACCCATATCTACAAGTCTTATGAAGACACCAAAGCCCAAAAATGACCATAAGCAAGTCAAACAGCTTGCACAAGTTCGGGTCCAAAAACTGGCCGAACTTAAAATCACCTAAAGTGACCTAAAATGACCAATTTTGGTGCAATTTGACCAGCAATAGTAAAATGACCTTAACTTGGTCTATATAACTCAGAATGACCTGAAATTTTGCCCCGCGTGCAATAAGACATAGATCTACAAGTTTGTAGTTTTGACAAAAAGTCAAAAACCGAGGGAACTAGGTCGCCCGGCTAGGTCAAACTAGTATCCCGGAATCCAGCAAATTGCAAGAACATGCAGTATACACGGAACTGAAATTGGTAACATGTACCAACCCTAAAAGGCTATCGAATGTGACATATTAGTAACACTAAAACCTAATTTACCTAAAACACATCGAGGGTCGATATATTAGGTTGATTAAGCAAATAATAGCGTTCAGTGAATTACTTATCAAGCATTATCGTTAGAGACAGTTTAATTAAGTACTGAAACACTTCAAATTGTGTTTCTCAGTTAGCAAAGACTCAGGGAAAGGGAAGGAAACACTGAGTCAAGACCAGGAGACAGTTATCAGAGGTTTGTGCACAACAGCTATTTCTTTTGAATTATATTCAATTGAAATAAATTATGACTATTTGTATATTATTGTTTTAAATTGTGAGACTGTGAAAAATTGTTTGAATGATATTTGATGGATACTTATTGCTTGAAAAGCATTGTAAATGGCTTGACACTGTGGAAAAAATAATTTAGTGTGATTTATGGAAATTGAAGTTACTTATGAATTGTGTTGCCATTTTGTATATGAAATTATGACTTTGGAAATTTATTAGATTCTCACGAATCATTTGAATAAAATGTTTGGAATTGATTTTGTGTTCACACTTAGCATGACAGTATCATATCATTCCTTCTCCATTTATGGGGTTGTGATCGTTTATTTTCCTTCTCCATTTATGGAGTTGTGATCGTTTATTTTTCTCCCTCTTTGGTTTACCAGTTGAGGTGATTGGATGAGTACTCATTATATAGCTAGCTCCCTTCCTCATTGATTTCAATTAGTGGGGTTGTGATTGTTTTGTTATGGTGTACAACGCGGCATTGATCGGAAATTTTGTGTCATGGTTTAAGCTGTGAATGAATTGGCAACACTGTATTCTTAAATTATTCGACTAAATTGTGTTTTTATGCGATTTGATAATTTGTAAAATTAAGTTTAAGTTCTTATTGACATTCACTGTCTTTTGAATTTAACCATGTTTTGACTATTGAGATTTATTGTGATATTGTGAAATGGAGTTTAAATTCTTATTGACATTCACTGTCTTTTGAATTTAACTATGTTTTGATTACTGAGATTTAATGTGATATTGTGTTAAATTCCTTATGACATTCATTATCTCGAATTTAACTATGGTTTTATGTATCCATCATTTATATGATTTATGAATTATGATTTAAAGTTGTATTTGGTTAATGTTGTGCACCACTGAGACATTGTCTCAGCGATAGCTTTCCATTGCTGTCGCAGGTAGACAGACGGATAGGGCAGCAGACTAAGCTGCTATTGCATTTAGCGAGAGATTATCAGGCATATTGAGTATACCACATTTTGCATTTTGTACTGTAATGTATGTTCACTGTATGTATATAGTGTTCTTGGTTTTGAGCAGTTGTAAATTAAAATTATACATTGAAGTTGTAAAGTAAATTATGAGTTATTTTGACTTGTAAAATTTGTATTACATTTCTTTTATCTTAGTCTTTGAAAAATTATTGTGAATTTGACTTGAGAAATATATTGTGTTGTTTAACTATTGGAGTCGAGATTGAGAAATCTAATTGAAGTGCTTTTTACAGGTTTTTTGAAGAACTATTTTGTTCAAAATACAGATGGTACTTCGCCAAAATTTTTACAGAAATTCCTAATAATTCAAATGTGTTATCTCTTTCACTTAAGTTCAAAAAAAATTTTTTTAACACCTGTAAATAGTGCTCACCACTATAAAAAGAAGTAAGAAAAGTTTTAAAATCCCTTGTAGTGTATTTAATGAGTTATCAGTAGACGAAGTTGGTAATTCATTAGGTATACTACGGGATCATGTTATGCCTTACAGAGGGGTAGGGTGTGACATGTTTTAGTGGTATCAGAGCAAAGTTTTTAAATTCTGTTTTCACCTGTTATTTGAATATTTTTCTCCATAGTACAACTACTTAATATCATTGTTGATACATACAGTACATTACATTATAAATATGCACTAAAGGGAGGAAATCTCCTTGTGTTAATTGTTCAGGAGGTCTAAGATACTCGCATTGACCATGGAAGAGGGTGATCGTTCAATCGATCAATCTATAGAGGCTGAGGTGCAAGGGGATGCCCCAGCCCTACATAATGTCAGTGGTTCAGCAGCACCAGCCCCCGTAGTACCGCAGTTTCCTGCTCAGTTCACTCAGCAGATGGCTGCAATGTTCCAACAAATGGCTGGTAATGTGTCTACTCAAGTCCCAATACAGACACCAGTGGTACAACCACAATCTTCTGCAAGGCAGTATGACAAATTGATGAAATATGGGGCTACAAAGTTCAAAGGGATAGTAGATCCTCTATAGGCTGAACAGTGATTAGAAAGGATGGATAGGGTATTCAAGAAACTACATTGCACAGAGGAGCTCAGATTTGAATACTTAGTATCTCTGCTACAGGGGTATGCTTATGATTGGTGGAAAATGAATCCCCACAGTCTGGTAGAACCTGCAGTGCTAACATGGAATGACTTTCTCAGGAAATTCAGAAAAAAGTATGTCCCCGATGCTTATGTAGACCAGAAACTACAAGAGTTCCTAAGTCTGAAACAGGGAAGCAGATCAGTGGCTGAGTATGAAAAAGAATTTTCCTGCCTAAGCCATTATGCAGTAAATCTACTTTCTACCAGCAAGGAGAGATGCAAGAGGTTTGAAACCGGCTTGAAACCCAGTATCAGATTACAAGTGGTCTGATTCAAACACACTAACTTCTCTGAACTTGTTTCTCAAGCCCTAGAGTTGGAAAGAATTGAATCTGAAGCTGCCCCTGAGAAAAAGAAATCAGAGAAGATAGAGAAAGAGGGAAAATCAGTAAAACAGAGTTCCAGTGGTCCTACTGGAAAGAGGAAGAACTATGGGGGACATAGCAGAGGTGGCAAGAAGTCTGGTAGGGGAAGACATTCAGGATAGAAACCTCCTCTACCTGGTCAGCAGAGTACAAGAGGTTCCTACCATTCCCGCCAATGTGAAACTTGTGGAAGATATCATGGTGGGATATGCTATAAGGCTATTGGAGCCTGTTATAACTGTGGAGGCACAGGACACTTTGCCAAGGACTGCACCAGTGCTCGCAGAGTTGGACCACCTCCTACTACTGTAGAAGGGTCAGTTCAGAGCCATGTCACTAGAAGTTCACAACCACCTAGCAGAGGTAGAGGCAGGGGTGGAGGTAGCCCAGCAGGCAGCCAAAGCACAGTGAAACATTCAGAGCAAGATAGTGCTCCAGTCAGAATCTATACAATGAGACAGAGAGAAGAGGCCGAGACATCTGATGTTGTGGTTGGTACCTTCTCAACTTTTAATCAAGATTTGTTTGTGTTATTTGATCCGGGTTCTACCCATTCTTATATGTGTGCTAGCATCATTGATTGCATTATTGTTCCATGTACAAAAATGGACCTTGAGGTGCTAGTAACAAGTCCGCTAGGATAGGAGGTCAGGGTTAATAAAATGTATAGAGATTGTCCTTTGGTGATCCAAGGACACACTTTTCTATCTGATTTCATTGAAATGCCCTTTAGAGATTATGATATTATCTTGGGCATGGATTGGTTAGCCAGGCATCATGCCATGATTGACTGTAGGCTGAAGACAGTCACTTTTGGTCTCCCTCAGTACAGTGATGTGGTAATACATGGGAAGAGGCATCTATTGCCATCAAACGTCATTTCAGCTGCACTAGCCAGAAAAATGATTAGAAAGGGGTGTGAAGCATACTTGGCACATGTGGTAGACACCCAAGTGGGGAGTCCAGCATTGAGGGACATCCCTACAGTATATGACTTTCCAGACGTGTTTCCTGATGAATTGCCAGAATTACCTCTGGAAAGAGAGGTGTAGTTTGAAATTAATGCTATGCTTGGTGTGGATCCAATCTCCATAACACCATATAGAATGGCACTCTTTGTTTATGTATTGTTTGACCTGGAGTCTGAATACTTTTATGTTAGTGTTAGAACTATATGTTTTGTTGTTATTCCTTTACAGGGGAATAAATTTTGATGCATTAGTGATTAGTCCTTTAAGATAAGGATTGTGATAATAAGTGAAATTAGTTTTGAAAGAGTTTATTAGCGAAAAGTATTTTCTGACACACCATAAATTATAAAGCTAATTGGCGAGCCTAGTTAATGTAAGGCAAGAGGACGTAAAAGTAAGATGCAGTAATGGAATGGCTCTAGATGAGGGCAAGGATGTTACTGTTAGTAATTGCTAATGGATATTGTAATTAGAATAAGTTTGGATATCAGTGAATTCGAAAAGGATAAAAGATAGGAAAGTCTGATCTATTGGAATATATTATAGTAACTATGCAATGCTCTTGATGTTTATCTCGTAGTCGCAGACTGAAGACTAACTTGAGATTATTGTGTAGAGCTACGTACTACCCGATAGTACACCTAGATGAGAATAGTTGCCAACGGCATCTGTTTTGGTAAAGTTATGCCAGGACAGAATTTAATTGTTAGAAATAAGTTTGAAAATCCTACTTAGGGATCTAAAACTCAAAAGTTAGAATATTGAAAGGTTATAGTTCAGTACAAAAGGAAGTAAGTTATAGAATATTGACAGATAAAAAGAGTTATGGAAGTAAAAATTCGAACAGTTGGTTCAGAGATAACAAACAAATGTTACGAATGTGAGGAAGACTATGGACTAGAATGGTCAGAGGACCAATGACTAGATAAATGATTCTAACATGACCTCTGAAGGAACGGAAGCGTGAAAAACACAAGTTTATACCATTGAATTCAAAAATTTTCACCTAGGGTCACATGCATCATGCAAGATTTATTTTTATCTATTTGATTTCAATGATAAACAACATATTAAAACTCTTTTAATATGTTTTTGGATCTGTATTTGCCATTTAAGATTTTAAAATTAATCAGATTAATTTTAGAACCCTAGATTAAATCAAGAACGATTACACTAACCTCTTGATGCACTACAAATGTCTGCGCCTTTGAGATTCAGCTTCAGGACACCAGATGTTGTCGCTCTATCTTGTCCACACCTATAACACCTATGGCAGCCCTTGAACAGCTTCTAAAGCCTTTTCTATTAATGAGAATTTCAAGTTCTGCCTTTTAATAGATTAGAGATGTAACCACGACACTAGAAACAATGTCTAGTGTTCTTAATTCAAGAGATTGATGGCTAATCTCTTTGAATTGATAAGAGATGAAGAAGAAGAGATAAAAACCCTCAAAGTGGCGTGACAAAGGAGTGTGGCTGGTGATTGTGTTTTATTTTCTCATAACAACACTTAAATAGCTAGGTTAACACATTAAACCCTTGCCACATGTCACCCTTTGATTAGCTCTAGGTTTAAGTGACCCAATCACATTGTGCCAAGTGTCAAACCTATATTTAATCTTGATTTTAATCATCTTACATGATTAAAAATCATTTGGCAAGCTTATGTGTTATGCCATGTGTCACCATCTCATGGTGCCACGTGTCACACTGCAAAATGACCAAAATGCCCCTGTCTTAATTTTGAGTTCTTAACCCAAAATAATTATTTTCTTCTTCTAATTAATTTATATCAAATATAAATTAATTAATTAATCTCTATTAATTAATTTCTCATTAATTAAATTCATATTTAAACACTTTAAATATAAATTTAACTTATATTATACATCCAATAATCTAGATTTGGTTTCAAGTCATGCTAGGGACTTTGCAATCTAATTGCAAACCAAACCTATTTAATTAATCAATTTAAACTCTTTAATTAATTAATTAAATCATATTTAATTAGGTGATAACTTGTGTATGTGTGTGACTTACTAGGCTCATCACTAATTGGCAATGAGACATGATATCAACTCTGAATATCATCGAACTCTTTCTTACCATAAATGATTTCTCTAAATCATTTTATGAACCTCATAGACCATGGTTAACACCTAGCATAGCATGCCATGGCCACCCAATTAGTAATAAGGTTTACCTTAAATGAACCTATAATCATATGTTACCATGCACTAGAATCTCTCTGTTACAAAATCCCAACTCACGCGGGAGTCATAATTTAGGTCAACCTCCATTTGCTATAAATATTATGTTCTCTTTTAATTCCAGTTCTTGATTAAAAGATTTTCTCATTAGAAACTCTTTTACGAATAAATCTATCTGTCTGGCCAGAACTTGAAACATCAAGAACAATTAAATGAACATAGGATTTTATCTCTATTTACTTAGAGGAACAGATTCCATCTTGATCAACACCTACCTCCATATATAACTAGTAGGAGCCAACACATGCCCATATACCCATACACAGTACAAGTATGAAAGCAGTATCAAACTCAAACTACCTATATACAAGATAACTGTGCTATCTCAGGTCTAAAGATTATATGCACTGATATGATTTATGACAAAACATTGACAAGAGTAAACTCCATGTGCTTGTCATAAGTGTCACTGGTTCGGCCTACTTATCATTTATAAGTGCCTATCATGTTTGTTATATGGCATGAGACTCACCATTCCATCTTATTTATATCTCATATAAATAACTTGGGAACAAACATGAATACAATCTTTCTGGATAAGTCATGTCCTTATTATGAAGTATCCTCAATTGTGAACCTATTTATGATACTTTGTGCTAGAAATATTGTCACTCATATTCTTAACAACTTAAGAATAATATTTCTAACAAAATATCAATGGACCTTTTCTATTACACATAAATATATTATGTAAACGGAAAAGTAGAAATGCCTTTTATTAATAAAAATATGTACAAGATACATACTAAATGATATGCTCTAGGGCATACTACTAACAACCTCAAGGGTCATTCAAGAAGGAACATGAGCTGAAATATTATACAGCACAATAGTAAGAGGAGATTGGTGTTATACAAATAAATTAAACGTTGTATTAGATTGTTAAAAGTCTTATACAAATTTGAGGAAAAGAAGATTATACGATCATATAGAAAGGAGAAAATGAACGTATGGCTATTGTAAGATGGCTATTGGGTAAAATTTCGAGACGAAATTTATTTTAAGGGGGGGAGAATTATAACACCCCTAAGTTTGGTAGTGCGTTCTACTGTTCTGGTGACCAGTGTTGTCCGGATAGCGAGGATGCCTAGAACTACACTTCGTTATGATTGAGGAGACATAAAATAATGAAATACGAGAAAAAAAAATACAAGAAAAACAAAGGAAAAATAATAGCAAAGAAATGTAACCAAGTTAAGCGAGCCGAGAACCCTAGTGATGGGTGACCGCACTGGGAAGTCACGGCGTGGACCGTTGACTAGCCCTGGACCACGGGAAACCCTAAAAAATATTTTTAGGACTTAAAGAGATATCAATTAAAGTATAAATATCATTAGAAATATCAAAGAAAAATTAATTAATTAGTACAAAGAAAAGTGAGAAATTGAAAAACGGACAAAATCTGGTGTTACCGAAAAATCGGGAATGCAACCCGAACAGGGGCATTGTGGTCATTTGACACCCCGAGTTGCCTTTTGACCTAAATGTCCATTAAAAATAAATAATATTACACTTGGAAAATATAATGAAAAATTAAATTAGTGGTACCTAATATAAATAGCAAAAATGGGGAGTTAAATGTGGGAAAATGAAATTTATGAATAAACTAATATTAAAGGCCCTTAGTGCTCCACTCACCCACCAAAGTGGACCACTTATTCATCAATTTGGACCAGCAGATTTTCATCTTCCTCACTTCTCAAAATTTCAGCCGTGAACCTCCATTGAAGATACTCCATGGCCAAAGCTTAACCAAGCCATGCAACCATGATTTAGCCATATTTTTCACTAGCTTCCTTCACAAAAACTATTCTACACCACTTGGGCAGTAGATAAACAGCAAGAAGACCAAGTTTTGGAGAGATTTTGAAGAGTTTCCAAAGTGGTAAGTTTGTGTTTTTGGTTAGTGCTTCATTAAAGTTAGTAAGAATGTTATGGGTACTTGAATTATGGAGAGATTTTTGAGATTTGATGTTTAAAGGGGGATGTGTACTTTTGGCAACCATGGAAAAACTTTGAAGGCAGTTTATTTTTGCTTGTAAATGGTGAATTAAATGATTGATTAAATGTATATTGTGTAGGAAATTGTTTGGGTGATGTATACTTAGTATATGTAAATGTGAATTGAAATTTGAAGCTTGGAAATTAATGGATTGTAAATACACTAATGTGGCAGGTTGTTGACTCTTGAAGAATGCTGGAATTCATGCTTGGTTTATGGTATATTAATGTTGACTTGTGTTGGATGTTATGGCAGTTTGAGTGTATATATGATGGTGTGAAGTTGGACATGAAAAAAGTGTTATGGTTAGGTGCTTGAATTGTTGTAATTGAGTTGAAAAAATTCTACACTTTATGGTGTTTGTTGAATGTAATTGTAAGCTGCCAAAATGACCTATAATATGTTGTAAATTATGTTTAGGTTATGGTACAACCAGAATTGACTTGAATGTTGAGTTTGGTAAGTGTTAGGAGTGATCCTTGATATGTATGGAAGAAATGCAATAAGGCAGTTTGAGTTTTAGGCCTATAACATTAAGAGTGTGGCTCCAATTGGTATGAGACCAATTGGAGGTGAAACTAGGCACAAAATGTGCCAACTTTCATGAAGGAAGCTTACTAAAATTCTGCTAGCAAGGTAGCTTGAAAAATGATCAAATCCGGATTAAGTGCAATTGAGGCCTGAAAATTGACCATTTGGGCAGCAGTTAGTGTTTAGACCATAACTCACTCAAAACAGGTGCAATTGACCTGAAATTTTAACCATGAATAGTTAAGACCCATATCTACAAGTCTTATGAAGACAACAAAGCCCAGAAATGACCATAAGCAAGTCAAACAGCTTGTAAAATTCGGGTCCAAAAACTTGCCGAACCTAAAATGACCTAAAGTGACCTAAAATGACCAATTTTGGTGCAATTTGACCAGCAATAGTAAAATGACCATAACTTGGTCTACATAACTCAGAATGACCTGAAATTTTGCCCCGCGTGCAATAAGACATAGATCTACAGGTTTTTAGTTTTGACTGAAACCCGAAAACTGAGGGAACTAGGTCGTCTGGATAGGTCAAACTAGTATCCCGGAATCCAGCAAATTGCAAGAACATGCAGTATACACGGAACTGAAATTGGTAACATGTACCAATCCTAAAAGACTATCGAATGTGACATATTAGTAACACTAAAACCTAATTTACCTAAAACGCATCGAGGGTCGATATATTAGGTTGATTAAGCAAATAATAGCATTCAGTGAATTACTTATCAAGCATTATCGTTAGAGACAGTTTAATTAAGTACTGAAACACTTCAAATTGTGTTTCTCAGTTAGCAAAGACTCAGGGAAAGGGAAGGAAACACTGAGTCAAGACCAGGAGACAGTTATCAGAGGTTTGTGCACAACAGCTATTTCTTTTGGATTATTTTCAATTGAAATAAATTATGACTATTTGTATATTATTGTTTTAAATTGTGAGACTGTGAAAAATTGTTTGAATGATATTTGATGGATACTTATTGCTTGAAAAGCATTGTAAATGGTTTAAAACTGTGGAAAAAATTATTTAGTGTGATTTGTGGAAATTGAAGTTACTTATGAATTGTGTTGCCATTTTGTGAATGAAATTATGACTTTGGAAATTTATTGGATCTCATGAATCATTTGAATAAAATGTTTGGAATTGATTTTGTGTTCACACTTAGCATGACAGTATCATATCATTCCTTCTCCATTTATGGGGTTGTGATCGTTTATTTTCCTTCTCCATTTATGAAGTCGTGATCGTTTATTTTTCTCCCTCTCTGGTTTACCAGTTGAGGTGATCGGATGAGTACTCATTATATAGCTAGCTCCCTTCCTCATTGATTTCAATTAGTGGGGTTGTGATTGCTTTGTCGTGGTGTACAACGCGGCATTGATTGAAAATTTTGTGTCATGGCTTAAGTTGTGAATGAATTGGCAACACTGTATTCTTAAATTATTTGACTAAATTGTGTTATTATGCGATTTGATAATTTGTGAAATGGAGTTTAAATTCTTATTGACATTCACTATCTTTTGAATTTAACCATGTTTTGACTATTGAGATTTATTGTGATATTGTGAAATAGAGTTTAAATTCTTATTGACATTCACTGTCTTTTGAATTTAACTATGTTTTGATTACTGAGATTTAATGTGATATTGTGTTAAATTCCTTATGACATTCATTGTCTCGAATTTAACTATGGTTTTATGTATCTATCATTTATATGATTTATGAATTTTGATTTAAAGTTGTATTTGGTTGATGTTGTGCACCACTGAGACATTGTCTCAGCGATAGCTTTCCATTGTTGTCGCAGGTAGACAGACGGATAGGGCAGCAGACTAGGCTGCTATTGCATTCAGCGAGAGATCATCGGGTATATTGAGTATACCACATTTTGCATTTTGTACTGTAATGTATGTTCACTGTATGTATATAGTGTTCTTGGTTTTGAGCAGTTGTAAATTAAAATTGTACATTGAAGTTGTAAAGTAAATTATGAGTTATTTTGACTTGTAAAATTTATATTATATTTCTTTTATCTTAGTTTTTGAAAAATTATTGTGGATTTGACTTGAGAAATATATTGTGTTGTTTAACTGTTGAAGTCGAGATTGAGAAATCTAATTGAAGTGCTTTTTACAGGTTTTCTGAAGAACTGTTTTGTTCAAAATACAGATGGTACTTCGCCAAAATTTTTACAGAAATTCCTAATAATTCAAATGTGTTATCTCTTTCACTTAAGTTCAAAAAAATTTTTTTAACACCTGTAAATAGTGCTCACCACTATAAAAAGAAGTAAGAAAAGTTTTAAAATCCCTTGTAGTGTATTTAATGAATTATCAGTAGACGAAGTTGGTAATTCATTAGGTATACTACGGGATCATGTTATGCCTTACAGAGGGGTAGGGTGTGACATATACCAATACAAATGCCATTGGCAACTATTCTCATCTTGGTGTACTATCGAGTAGTACGTAGCTCAACACAATAATCTCAAGTCAGTACCGTAATCTGCAGCTTACAGTATAAACATCAAGAACATTACATAGTTACTATGATACATTCTAATAGATTAAACTTTCCTATCTTTTATCCTTTTCGAATTCACTAATATCCGAAACTTATTCTGATTACAATATCTATTGACAATTACTAACTGTAACATCTTTGCCCTCATCTAGAGCAAGTCTATTACTGCAACTTACTTTTACGTCCTCTTGCCTTACATTAAGTAGGCTTACCGTTTAGCCTTATAAATTATGCTGTGTTAGAAAATACTTTTCGCTGATAAACTCTTCCAGAACTAATTTCACTTATTATCACATTCCTTATCTTGAAGGACTAATCACTACTGCATCAAAATTTATTCCCATGTAAAGGAATAACAACAGCACATATAGTTCTAACACTAAAATACAACTAAGTAGCGCTGGGATCACATAATAATTTTTTTTTTTAAGAACTTACCAACAGCTACATCCGAAGTTTCTGTTCTTTCCCCTTGGCGCATAGTGGACGCTCTAACTGATACGCTACTATGTTCGGGTTGATTCACTATGTTATGGTTGTGAGGAGTACTAACTCTATTTCTATCTCGACCTTTATTGACTGTCTGTGAACTTTGGAGAGTAGATCGAGGTACTCTAGTATAATTTCTAATAAAGTGTTCAAGCTTTCCACAATTGTAGCAGGCTCTAGAGGCCTCACGACAAATACCTCCATGTAGCTTACCACAAACATGGCAGAAATGGGCAAAATAGGAACTTCTGGTTGTTCGACGACTAGATCTTAGTGTTCTCTGCCCTGATGATCCACCTCTGTCATATCCCTGAGCTCGGGGTTTCTCAAATTCTTTTCTCTTCCCCAAATTACTATTCGAGCTCTGACCCATAGGTTTCTCCCTTTTCTCTATTTCACACTACCCTTGTGGGGGTTGGGTTTGTGCTTGAGCTTGAGCTGACAGAGTATCAGCCATTTGTTGAAAGAAAGTAGCCATTTATTTGGCCGTTTGTGCAGTAATTTGTACCAGTAAAACTGGTACAGTCAGGCCTTCAACCCTTTGTAGAGCTGGGGCCTCAACTTGTACTTCTTGTTAGTAGTATGCCCTAGAGCATATCATTTAGTATGTATCTTGTATATATTTTATTAATAAAAAGCATTTCCACTTTTCCGTTTACATAATATATTTATGTGTAATAGAAAAGGTCCATTGATATTTTGTTAGAAATATTATTCTTAAGTTGTTAAGAATATGAGTGACAATATTTCTAGCACAAAGTATCATAAATAGGTTCACAATCGAGGATACTTCATAATAAGGACATGACTTATCCAGAAAGATTGTATTCATGTTTGTTCCCAAGTTATTTATATGAGATATAAATAAGATGGAATGGTGAGTCTCATGCCATATAACAAACATGATAGGCACTTATAAATGATAAGTAGGTCAACCAAGTGACACTTATGACAAGCACATGGAGTTTACTCTTGTCAATGTTTTGTCATAAAACATATCGATGCATATAATCTTTAGACTGAGATAGCATGTTATCTTGTATATAGGTAGTTTGAGTTTGATCTCGCTTTCATACTTGTACTATGTATGGGTATATGGGCATGTGTTGGCTCCTCGCTAGTTATATATGGAGGTAGGTGTTGATCAAGAAGGAATCTGCCTCTAAGTAAATAGAGATAAAATCCTATGTTCATTTAATTGTTCTTGATGTTTCAAGTTCCTGCCAGACAGATAGATTTATTCGTAAAAGAGTTTCGATGAGAAAATCTTTTAATCAAGAACTGGAATTAAAAGAGAACATAATATTCATAGCAAATGGAGTTTGACATAAACCATGACTCCAGTTTGAGTTGGGATTTTGTAACAGAGAGATTCTAGTGCATGGTAACATATGATTATAGGTTCATTTAAGGTAAATCTTATTACTAATTGGGTGGCCATGGCATGCTATGCTAGGTGTTAACCATGGTCTATGAGGTTCATAAAATGATTTAGAGAAATCATTTATGGTAAGAAAGAGTTCGATGATATTAAGAGTTGATATCATGTCTCATTGCCAATTAGTGATGAGCCTAGTAAGTCACACACATACACAAGTTATCACCTATTTAAATATGATTTAATTAATTAATTAAAGAGTTTAATTGATTAATTAAATAGATTTGGTTTGCAATAAAATTGCAAAGTCCCTAGCATGACTTGAAACCAAATCTAGATTATTGGATGTGTAGTATAAATTAAATTTATATTTAAAGTGTTTAAATATGAATTTAATTGATGAGAAATTAATTAATAGAGATTAATTAATTAATTTATATTTGATATAAATTAATTAGAAGAAGAAAATAATTATTTTGGGTTAAGAACTCAAAATTAAGACACAGGGGCATTTTGGTCATTTCACAGTGTGACACGTGGCACCATGAGATGGTGACACATGGCATAACACATAAGCTTGCCAAATATTTTTAATCATGTAAGATGATTAAAATCAAGATTAAATATAGGTTTGACACTTGGCACAATGTGATTGGGTCACTTAAACCTAGAGCTAATCAAAAGGTGACATGTGGCTAGGGTTTAATGTGTTAACCTAGCTATTTAAGTGGGGTTATGAAAAGAAAACATAACCAGCAGCCTCTCCTCTCATATGTCACGCCACTTTGAGCCTCTCCAGCCATTCTTCTTCATCTCTCATCAATTCAAAGAGATTAGCCATCAATCTCTTGAATTAAGAACACTAGAAATTGTTTCTAGTGTCCTGCTTACATCTCTAATCTCTAAAAAG
Organism: Hevea brasiliensis; assembly: GCF_030052815.1. Classification (NCBI taxonomy): domain Eukaryota; kingdom Viridiplantae; phylum Streptophyta; class Magnoliopsida; order Malpighiales; family Euphorbiaceae; genus Hevea; species Hevea brasiliensis. The sequence continues at coordinate 56,730,381 of NC_079503.1, read as the reverse complement.
GTAGAACTTGAATTTCTAATTAATAGAAAAGCCTTTAGAAGACGTTCAAGGGCTGCTATAGGTGTTCTTGGTGTGGACAAGCTAGAGGGACAACATCCGTGTCCTCAAGACGAATCTCAAAGGCGCACACACCGCAGTTGCATCAAGAGGTTAGTGTAATCGTTCTTGATTTAATCTAGGTTCTAAAATTAATCTGATTAATTTTAAAATCTGAACGGGCAAATACCGATCCAACAACATATGACAAGAGTTTTAAGATGTTGTTTATCATTGAAATCAAATAGATAAAAATAACTCTGGCATGGTGCATGTGACCCTAGGTGAAAATTTTTGAATTCAATGCTGTAAACTTGTGTTTTTCACGCTTCTGTTCCTACAATTGGTATCAGAGCCACTATATTTGCCATTTAGATTGTTGATTATATAATTTAATTGTGTGTTTGATCATGAGATCAAGAGATTCATTGCTGGTTGGATCATGAGATGTGGCGTCACACATGGTGAAGCCACCATTGGTATGGCAACAATGGTTCCTTGGGTGGTTCAAGGTTTGGCTTTTAATTCTGCAATTGTTGTATGATCTAAGGCCTATTCTTTGACTAATTAAAGTGTTTAATTAGTTGTTTTAATCACACAATTAAATTATGATTCAAATCAGAATTTTAAAAATTGTTTGAATGTGATTCAAATCTGAATTTTAAAAGTTGTTTGAATGTGATTCAAATCTGAATTTTTAAAGTTGTTTGAATCATATTTAAATCTGATTTTTAAAATTGATTCAATAAAATTCAGATATGATTTTTAAAAATATTTGAATGTGATTCAAATCTGATTTTTAAAAAATGTTTTAATGTGATTCAAATCTTAATTTTTGAAGTTTTTTTTATGTGATTCAAATCTGAATTTTTAAATTTGTTTTAATGAGATTCAAATCTGAATTTTTAAATTTATTTGAATCATATTCAAATCTGGATTTTTAAGTTGAATATGAGATATTCAATTTAATTTAAGTATGTATGTTTTATTTAATTGTTAAATAGTGATATGCATGATGGATGATCATGGACTATAAAAGACCAATGTGATTGGATTTATTTCTTTTATGTTTCTTTGGGATTGTAAATTAATTAATTTATTTTAATTTATTTTGGGCATGTATTATTAAGTTTGTAATAATTTTTGAGTTGTAATTTCATTTATTTAAGTTCTTGTAAATTCGCCTTGGTATGCCAATGATTACTATGTAATATTGGATTGCAAGAAGTTCAAGGAGGTCAAGAGCATTGGTGGGACCAGTGGGAGGAATTCAATATCAAGTGTTGATTATGTACTCCTTCAGCAACTCTTGTAAAATGAATGAATGAAATGCACCTAGGAATGCCCTGATTCAATTCTTGGTGGCTCAGAATTGAATCCCCTAGAAAGTCCATGATCATACCATATTTACTGCTTATCCATGAATGCATGAGATGTATGGGAATGTATGCAATTATATGATATATGCATGCTAAATGGATAATGTGCAAAGTGAGACCTTAATAGTAATTAGGATGACCATAAAATCTTCCAAACAAATGATTAAGTTGGAAATGCTATAATTAAAGTAATTATAACATAGGCCCTCCATTGGGGCAATTATTTTAAGAAATTTTAAATAGTTGCATAAGATGCAATTAATTTAAGAGATTTTCTTAAGAATAATTGTTAAAGCATGAGATGTTGTAAATATGTAAATGGTTTAGTGGCCAATATTGGATGTACCTGAGGACATTAAAATTATTTGCATAATTACTGGCTCAATGGGATCAACTTAACTAATGCAAGATAAGTCAATAATGGATGTACCTGAGATTTTGAGCATTAGGGGCTAGGTAAAGGATTGAACCTCACATGAGATGTGATGGGCAAAGAGTTGCTCACTTATAGTTTATTGTAATTCCAATAATGGATGTACCTGAGGATGATCAATAGAATTATAAGAATTCAATCACCCACTAGAAATCCATCCAACTAGGATTTCCGTTTTCTACTTTGGAAGTGTAGGATTCGCTAAGTTAGTGGGAGGACCATTTTGATTAAAAGACCATAATCATATTTGGTTAATTACATGATACATTTACTAATTAATCTGGTTATTTCTGCAATTAATTTTCTGATAATAATGAGCACAAAACAACCACCACCATCCAATATCCTTGCAAGCATACTTGATCACAATAGGTTGACAGGACCTCATCTGTCTGATTGGCTAAGAAATTTGTAACTTGTCCTGAACCTTGAACATATAGGATATGTTCTAGATTCAAATGTTCCTGGTCCCTTACCTCCAGAGGCCACACAAGAGGAACATGAAACTTTGGACAAGTGGAAGGAGCATGATATGAGAGCTAAGTGTTACATGCGTGCTTCTATGAGTAATGAGTTACAGAAGCAACATGAGAACATGCAGAGTGCGAGTGAGATCCTCCTTCACCTACAAGAGTTGTATGGTGAGCACAGCAGAAATGCTAGGTATGAGATATCTAGGCAGCTATTCCGCATGAGGATGTCTGAGGGACAGAATGTTGGAGATCATGTCTACAAGTTGATTCGGCTGATTGAGCAATTGGAACATCTTGACTTCCACATGGATTTCCAACTACTAACGAATTTGATCCTTCAGTCCCTTCCTGAGTCTTTTGGGAATTTTGTGACAAATTTCCATATGACTAAACAGGAATGCACCTTAGCTGAATTACTCAACATGCTGGTTATTGCCCAAAAGAATATGCCAGGCAATAAAGGAAAAGAGGTAGCTTTGGTTGCATCTTCTTCTACTGGAAAGTCCAATAAGAAGAAGGGCAATAAGAAAAAGAAACCTCAGATTCCTTGTCCTTCCAAGAAAATAGCTAAACAGAAAAGGAAGACCAAAGCTGACAAAGGCAAAGGAAAGTGTTTCCACTGCCAGCAGGAAAGTGTTTCCATTGCCAATAGGAAAGTGTTTCCATTGCCAGAGTAAAGCAATCTAAATGAATGCAATGCCATGGTGAAAACCAACTCAAGTTCAAAATATATTTGGCACTTAAGGTTATGTCATGTTGCAGAAGATAGGATTGCAAAATTGGAGAAAATGGGGATTCTATCCTCATTGGGCTCTGAGCCTACTCCAACTTGTGAATCTTGCCTTCAAGGCAAAAATGACTAGATTACCCTTTGTTGGACAAGGGCTAAGAGCTGAAAATATTTTGGAACTAATACATAGTGATGTATGTGGTCCGTTTAAAGAAATGGCTAGAAGGGGTTTTCATTATTTTATTACCTTTACTGATGATAAATCAAGGTTTGGGTATTTGTATTTGATGAAATACAAATATGAATCTTTTGAAAAGTTCAAAGAATTTAAATCTGAAGTAGAAAATCAAACAGGAAAAAGTATTAAAGCTCTTCGATCAGATCATGGAGGTGAATATTTGAGTACTGAATTTGATGAATACTTGAGAGAGCATGGCATTGTTTCTCAGCTGACTCCTCCAGGAACGCCACAGCTAAATGGTGTATCTGAAAGGAGAAATCGTACCCTATTGGATATGGTACGTAGTATGATGAGCTATACTGATATGCCAATCTTCTTTTGGGGATTTGCATTAGAATCAGCTTTGTATATTCTGAATAGGATTCCATCAAAATCAGTTTCTTCCACACCTTATGAGATATGGCATGGAAGAAAACCAAGTCTTAAGCATGTTAAGATTTGGGTTTGTCCAGCTTATATCAAAAAGCTGAACACTGATAAATTGGAGACCAGATCAGAAAAAGGTCGATTTGTTGGATATCCAAAAGATAGTTTTGGATATTATTTTATTTGTCTACTTCACAAAAGGTTGTGATAAGTAGAGATGCCACATTTCTTGAACAACAGTTTGTTCAAGAAGGAGGCAAAGGAAGGCAAATAGAGTTAGAATTGGAGAATTCTGACTAACCAACAGATCAGATGGATATTGATCCATCTAGTCAACTTATACCCATTGATGAAATATCTACAACTGTTCCTCGTAGAACAACCAGGGTATCTCACCCACCAGTGAGATATGGTTTTCTTCATGGAGAAGAACAAGAGTTGTCTACTCATGAAGAAGTAGATCATGGAGATGATCCACTTACCTATGAAGAAGCTATATCAGATATAGACTCTTCAAAATGGATTGATGCTATGAAATCCGAGATTGATTCCATGTATAAGAATCAAGTTTGGGATCTTGTTGACCCACCTGAAGGTATTGTACCTATAGGGAACAAATGGGTTTTCAAGAAGAAAATTGGTTCTGATGGAAAGGTAGAGACCTATAAGGCAAGGCTAGTAGCGAAAGGGTTTCGCCAAAGGCAAGGAATAGACTATGAGGAGACTTTCTCGCCTGATGCCATGCTTAAATCAATTAGGATTTTATTAGCAATAGCTGCATACTATGATTATGAGATTTGGCAGATGGATGTCAAAACAGCCTTTCTCAATGGATACATTGAAGAAAACATTTTCATGGAACAACCTAAGGGATTTGAATCCCAAGATGGTTCCAAGGTATGCAAGCTAAAGCGATCCATTTATGGGTTGAAACAAGCTTCGAGGAGTTGGAACATCCGTTTTGATGAAGCCATTAAATCTTTTGGTTTTATCAAAAATGAGGATGAGCCATGTGTATATAAGAAGGTTAGTGACTGTGCTATCACTTTCCTTGTCTTATATGTGGATGACATACTGTTGATAGGTAATGATACAGGTATGTTGATGACTATAAAGGTATGGTTGTCAAATACATTCTCCATGAAAGACTTAGGGGAGGCAACCTATATTCTTGGGATTCGCATCTATAGAGATAGAGCGAAAAGAATAATTGGTTTATCCCAAAGTCTATACTTGGAAAAGGTGTTAAAGAGGTTTAACATGCTTGATTCCAAGAGAGGATTGTTACCAGTGAGACATGGTATCCTCCTTTCTAAAGAGATGTCTCCAAAGACACCTGAAGAAAGAGATAAGATGGCCAGGATTCCATATGCTTCGGCTATTGGAAGTTTAATGTATGCAATGTTGTGTACTAGGCCGGATATCGCATATCTCGTTAGTTTGACTAGCGGTATCAATCCAATCCGTGTTTGGAACATCGATAGTCACAAGATTATCCTTAAGTACTTGATAAGAACTAAGGATTTATTCTTGATTTATGGAGGTGGAGACTTGCAATTGGATGGTTATACTGATTCTGATTTCCAATCAGATATCGATGATAGAAAGTCTACCTCTGGATATGTGTTCATTTGTAATGGAGGTGCGATCGGTTGGAAGAGTTCCAAACAGAGCACGATTGCAGATTCCACCATCGAGGTGAGTATATTCTTGCATCGGATCTCGCAAAGGAAGCTGTTTGGATAAAGAAGTTCGTGACAGAACTTATAGTAGTTCCTTCCATTGAGTCAGTAGTTCCATTACACTGTGACAATAATGGAACAGTCATACAGGCTAAGGAACTAAGGTCTCACCCAAAATCCAAACACATAGAAAGGCACTACCACATTATCAGACATATAGTTGGGCAAAGGCGATATAGCCATGCAGAAAAATAACATCAGCTGAAAAATTCAGCTGATCCATTCACTAAGCCTTTGTCACAAGCTCAGTTAGACTGACATCTTGAGAAGATGGGTCTAAGGTATTGTAATGAATGGCTCTAGTGCTAGTGAGAGATTGTTAGTAGTATGCCCTAGAGCATATCATTTAGTATGTATCTTGTATATATTTTATTAATAAAAGGCATTTCCACTTTTCCGTTTACATAATATATTTATGTGTAATAGAAAAGGTCCATTGATATTTTGTTAGAAATATTATTCTTAAGTTGTTAAGAATATGAGTGACAATATTTCTAGCACAAAGTATCATAAATAGGTTCACAATCGAGGATACTTCATAATAAGGACATGACTTATCCAGAAAGATTGTATTCATGTTTGTTCCCAAGTTATTTATATGAGATATAAATAAGATGGAATGGTGAGTCTCATGCCATATAACAAACATGATAGGCACTTATAAATGATAAGTAGGTCAACCGGTGACACTTATGACAAGCACATGGAGTTTACTCTTGTCAATGTTTTGTCATAAATCATATCAGTGCATATAATCTTTAGACCTGAGATAGCATAGTTATCTTGTATATAGGTAGTTTGAGTTTGATACTGCTTTCATACTTGTACTATGTATGGGTATATGGGTATGTGTTGGCTCCTGCTAGTTATATATGGAGGTAGGTGTTGATCAAGAAGGAATCTGTTCCTCTAAGTAAATAGAGATAAAATCCTATGTTCATTTAATTGTTCTTGATGTTTCAAGTTCCTGGCCAGGACAGATAGATTTATTCGTAAAAGAGTTTCGATGAGAAAATCTTTTAATCAAGAACTGGAATTAAAAGAGAACATAATATTCATAGCAAATGGAGTTTGACATAAACCATGACTCAAATTTGAGTTGGGATTTTGTAACATAGAGATTCTAGTGCATGGTAACATATGATTATAGGTTCATTTAAGGTAAATCTTATTACTAATTGGGTGGCCATGGCATGCTATGCTAGGTGTTAACCATGGTCTATGAGGTTCATAAAATGATTTAGAGAAATCATTTATGGTAAGAAAGAGTTCTGATGATATTAAGAGTTGATATCATGTCTCATTGCCAATTAGTGATGAGCCTAGTAAGTCACACACATACACAAGTTATCACCTATTTAAATATGATTTAATTAATTAATTAAAGAGTTTAATTGATTAATTAAATAGATTTGGTTTGCAATAAAATTGCAAAGTCCCTAGCATGACTTGAAACCAAATCTAGATTATTGGATGTGTAGTATAAATTAAATTTATATTTAAAGTGTTTAAATATGAATTTAATTGATGAGAAATTAATTAATAGAGATTAATTAATTAATTTATATTTGATATAAATTAATTAGAAGAAGAAAATAATTATTTTGGGTTAAGAACTCAAAATTAAGACACAGGGGCATTTTGGTCATTTCACAGTGTGACACGTGGCACCATGAGATGGTGACACATGGCATAACACATAAGCTTGCCAAATATTTTTAATCATGTAAGATGATTAAAATCAAGATTAAATATAGGTTTGACACTTGGCACAATGTGATTGGGTCACTTAAACCTAGAGCTAATCAAAAGGTGACATGTGGCTAGGGTTTAATGTGTTAACCTAGCTATTTAAGTGGGGTTATGAAAAGAAAACATAACCAGTGTCCTGAAGACGAATCTCAAAGGCGCAGACACACTGCAGTGCATCAAGAGGTTAGTGTAATCGTTCTTGATTTAATCTAGGGTTCTAAAATTAATCTGATTAATTTTAAAATCTTAAATGGCAAATACAGATCCAAAAACATATTAAAAGAGTTTTAATATGTTGTTTATCATTGAAATCAAATAGATAAAAATAAATCTTGCATGGTGCATGTGACCCTAGGTGAAAATTTTTGAATTCAATGGTATAAACTTGTGTTTTTCACGCTTCCGTTCCTACACTTCTGCCATCACAGACTGTTCTATTGTCTCATTATTCTCTTCCATTCTTTTCACAGTATTTTCTATTTCCTCTACAACTAACACAAGGAGATTTCTCTCCATTAGTTCATATTTATGATGTAAATATACTATATATATCAAACATTTGAGTAGTTGTATTTACCGACAAAAAGATTTCAAATTCACAGCTCAAAATTTACTTTAAAATCATTGCTCTGATACCACAAAACATGTCACACCCTACTCCCTCGTAAGATGTAACATGTCCCATAGTCCACCTAATGAATTACCGTACTTTACCTACTGATAACCCATTAGATATACTACAAGAGATTTTAAAACAATTTTTGTGAAATTTAAATCATCGATTAAAATCTGGTGTTATAAAAATTTTTCAAAATTTCGGTAAAGTGCCGGCTATATTTTGAGAAAACAGTTCCTCAAACCTAAAAAGGAAAACACTCTCAATATGTTTTCTCAAATACAACTCCAATAACTTCATTTCAACTCACAATTCAATCTCAATAATCAAATCAATTCATTTTCAGATCAATCTCATCATAAAGAACATTTCATTAATTACAAAAATCAAAAATTAATATTACTAAACTATACAGGTAAATGAAATCTCAAATTTACATTTACAATAATTTATATTTAATTACATACCAAAATATTTTACAAGAGTTTTTATACAACTACTAAAATAATTTACGTACATATTTTTACATGCATACATCAAAACCTGTGTACATGGGTATACCTAGAGCTAATCTGAATGTCTCTTTAAGAAACTTACTAAATTGCTCTATGCTCTTTTCACCTGCGACAGCATATAAAGCTATCGCTGAGTGGTGAACTCAGTGGTGCACAACTATAATTTAAAACATAGTACAATATATATTGATAAAATTTACAGCAAATAATTTGGAAATTTGAATACTCATCAAATTCCAAAACTCAAAATATTCATTGCCAATAATATAAATCATTTGTATTAAAATGACTTTGATCACGAAATTGAATTTATCAAATCTCCACTAAACATTTAAGGTAATTCCAACAAAATCAATTATACATAAATCATAATTGAAATCATAATTCTTTACTATTAAAAAATCATTCTTTATCTTAAAAATAATTCTTTATCTCAAAAGCCATTCTTTATCTCAAAAGCCATGCTTTATCTCAAAAACCATTTTTTATCTCAAAAACCATTCTTTATCTCAAAAACCATTCTTTATTTCACTAACTATGCAAGACTAATCCGAAAGAGCCATCTTCGGGGTGATTCTAACTCCCTATGGTCGGGGAGGTCGAATCAGATTCTAAATCCCTATGGTCGGGGAGGTCAAATCATCGTGCACAGTACACATCACAATAATGAAACTTTCGAAAGGGCTATAACATAAAAACTTAGATCTAACCTCTAATAAGAGGAGAATCTCAGCACAACTCAATTTCAAACTCAATTCATAAAAACAATTCTCAAATTAAAGAAAATAATTGATCATTTCATACATTAAAACACAAGTTTTATATTACAACATTTTTACAGAATCAAATAATTTACAACATTACTGTACTTCTAGTCACTAGCAGCCTACTCTGCAGCTTTATCAGTCTCTCTACCTGCGATAGCAATGAAAAGCCATCGCTGAGTAAAAATACTCAGTGGTGCACAACATAAGGAAAAATACTAATTTATGCCATAATAAATCACAATTTTTCCAAATACAGCACTTAAACTATTAAACAGATATAGCCATAATTTAAAATTGAAGTCAAAACAATTCTCATTTCAGAAATCACAAAACAACTTTTGTAAAATCACACAGTCATATCATGACACCAATGTATTTTTCATCCCAACAGCCAAAGGCTTATGAGGAATACCAAGGCTAGCTAGCATAAATCTATGGGTACCCATTCAAATTCTTTCTCTACTGGTGCACACCTCAACACTTCAGCTAGAGAGGGATACAAAACTATTTCTTTCCACTAGGCAAGCTAGTGAGGAATTCAAACATCTTGTCATGACACTGTGGCTTCAAACTAATTTAACAATTTTCTAAGCATTAACATACCAACAATTCCCATACAATTTACTTTCCAAACAATTTGGTCAATAGCACATATATCTTTTTAATGGAAACATTCCATTCAAATCAAGTCATTAATTAATCTTTATAAAGCATTTCAATTCAAAGTTTGAAAGAATTTCAAAAAGTAATTATGTTGTGCACAAACCTCTTATGAGTCGCTTCTTGGCCTTGACTCAGTATTTCTTTCTCCTTTCTAGTGTCTTTTCTAACTGAAACACATAATTTACAGTGTTTTAGTATCAAGTCTCATAATTAATCTAACAAATAATTTCATGTCTACTTAATTGCACTCCTAAAATTGCTTAAAATAGCATTCTTTAGACTTTGTATTTTACGGTTACTATTTATTATACTATTCAAGTCAAAATATTGACTTTTTTATTCTTAATAGGTATGTGAATTATAATTACACCCACATACCACATTTTGAGTGTCTAATTGGTTGGCATTGGTTTCCATTTCAATTTCTAAGTCTCCTAAGAGAAATTGCAATTTTTCAGTTTTGGTTCACTAGTTTATACTATTCCATTGGTTTGGTTTCTATGAGAATTTAGGTAAGTGTTCTCCATCAAAGATGTTCCTTATTGTCTTAGCTTTAATTCCCTTTTTGAATCACTCTATTTGTAGTTTTGTAGCTCAAGTTATGTTAATTTCAAAGTGGTTGGCCGGATTGGTTTTAACCCAGAATTCTGGGTACCAATTATGTTCTGGCAGTTTTGGTATGCCGATTGTAGCTCACTTTTCGAATGGGTTATGGTCAGAATTTGGGTTTGTGTTCTTCATAAAAGTTGTAGTGCTATGTCTCAGATTTCCATCGGTATAAAATTTAGGTCATTTGGACCTTTCTACACTAAGTTATGGCCAAATGAATAAAATATTATTCATTTAGTTATTTCTGTACAGTGGCAGTGTACCTAATTAGAGTTTGACCTAATTTTTCACTAACTTAAAAGTCATTTTCAAGGCAGGGTTTCTACATGAAAATTGTGGCATTATGTGTCTTATTTTATCTCCAATTAGCTTCACACCAATTAGAGTAGTAGAATTACTATTTTGGTCCTTGAAGTGAACCTAGGTTTGGCTGTCCAAAATTGGACCTCTACCAATCCGAATTGTATTTCAATTCTCATCACTCCAACACACCCCACTTGGCCCCAATTGACCAAAGTCAATATGTCTCAATTTCAAAAAGCTCTAGATTTTCCCCTAATTTCCCTAAGCCATGAACCTTAAATTTTTTCCACTTGATTAAATTCTTACAATTAAAGTGTATAAACACTATCTATACACTCAATCAAGCTTAATTACACTTTTAATTGCATTAAAATCAATCAAACCCTAACACTTTTCAAGCTAGCCAAATTCTTTCTTGGTCCCTAACATGTTGTTTTGTTTTGTTTTTTTTTTCATTTCCTTCAATTCTAAATTAATTCAAGTAGATATGCATGAATATAAAGAGAAATCAAAGAATGGATGACTAACCTCTTTGTGAGGCTTTCTCTCTTCCCAAATTCCACTTCTTTCCTCTTCTTTTTGTTGTCAATAGATGAATCAAGGTTCAAGGATAAGATTTACTTAAGAAACCTTAGAGAAATTATGGCTAGATTAGGGTTTGTGAAGCTTGGGTATGGTTATTAATGGTGGAAGATGAAATGAATAGAGAGAGAAGCGAGAGGGGTGGCCGGCCAACTTGTAGAAGAAGAGTAACTTTTTAAAAAAAAAAATTTATGTGTATTTATCTCTTATGTTGACTTAGTCAAATAATTAAATAAATTGATAATTTTTTTGAGCTCATGCTTAGGTCATTAGGTGATGTCATAATTTTCTTTTTAATTTCTTTTCTTTTCCTTTGTTTTCTTCATATTTCTTTAATTTAAATCTATATTTCAAAATTTTAATTTCACATATTTTATTGGATAGTTAGGCTATGAGTCACCTCTAGGGGTGAATTGACAAATTTGCTCCTCACCGGTCTGATCCGGTTTGCCAATAATTCAGTATTTCTTTCGGAACCCTAATCTAATTATTTAATATGCTTATCAACTCTTTTCTTTGATTTTCTCTTTTCCACTAGCTTCGCAATACTTCTTAGGACTGCGGTGTCACAATGTTCCATTCAAAATTAGGGTTGGAACTGACGTCGCAGTCACTTCCCGGTAAGGTCACCCCATCACTGTGACCCCCAGCTCATTTAACCTTTTATGGTTTGTTTTTCTTATTTAGACTTGATCTTCTGATAATTACTATTAATTTTCATTCAGGGCTTTTCTAGGTGACTTAAATATGATTCTAATCCTCTCAATTGTCCAGACCGACACCGGTCACTAAAACAGTGAAATACACTGAACTATGCAATGTAGGGGTGTTACAATTCTCCCCTCCTTAAAAGAAATTTCGTTTCGAAATTTTACCTATCCTTAGTGTCTGAACAGCTGTGGGTGCTACTTCCTCATGTCCTCCTTACGTTCCCAAGTAGCTTCCTGGCTTGAGTGATGGTTGCACAGCACTTTAATCAGTGGTGTTTACTTGTTCCTCAGCTGCTTCACCTCATTTGCCATAATTTCAATAGGTTCTTCCTCACATGTGAGGTTTGGATTTACCTCAATCTCTTCTACTAGTAGCACATGAGATGGGTTGAATCTATACCTCCTCAACATGGACACATGGAAGACATTATGTATCTTCTCTAGCTCTGGAGGTAATGTAACACCCCTATATGCATGGCCTAGTATATTTCACTATTTTGGTGACTGGTGTCTGTCCAGACAATTAAGAGGATTAGAACCCTGTTTAAGTCACTTAGAAAAGCCCTAAACAAGACTAAATAGTGATTACTAGAAGGTCAAGTATAAATAAGAAAAACAAAGCATAAAAAGTTAAATGAGTCAGGGTTCACAGCGATGGGTGACCTTACCAGGATGTGACTGCGAGGGCAATTGTAACTCTAATTTGGAATAGGGCATTGTGACACCACAGTCCTAAGGACTATTGCAAAGCTATTGGAAAAGAGAAAATCACATAAAAGAGTTGATAAGTAGGCCAAATAATTAGGTTAGAGTTCTGGAAAAAACACTGAATTATTTGCAAACCGGATTAGACCGGTGAGGGGCAAATTGGTCAATTCACCTCTAAAGGTGACACATGACCTAACTATCCAATAAAATATGAGAAATAAAAATTTTGGAATATAGAATTAAATTAAAGAAGCATGGAAAAACAAAGGAAAAAAGAAAAGAAAATTAACATTATGACATCACCAAAGATGACATAAGCTATGATACAATAAATAATTTTTATTTAATTAGTAATTGACCAAGTCAAATAAAAGAATAAAAATACAAAAATTAAAAAGCAATTTGTCATCTTCTTCCCCATTTTTGGCCGGCTCCACTCCCTCTCCCATTTCTCTCTCTACAATCCTCTATTAAAGCTTGTGTATAAGTTTTTAAAACCCCAAATTTTCCCATAAATTCCCCAAAATTATTGATTATACCTTGCTCTTGCAACTTGAAAAGGAGAATTAAGGAAAGAAAAAGTGAAGAAAGTGAAGGATTTGAAGACTTGAAATCCAAAGAAAGAGGTTAGTAGTGAAATTCAATTTCACTCTTTAAATTTATATTTATGTAGTTAAAATAACTTAGAAATTGTGAAAAATTCAAACAAATTTTCATACCTTACCCCTCCGTAAGGCATAACATGATCCCGTAGAATACCTAATGAATTACTGACTCCGTCTACTGATAACCCATTAAATACACTACAAGGGATTTTAAAACAATTTTCTTACTTTTTGAAAGAGGTGAGCTTTTATAGCAGGTATTAAAAACATTTACTTAAAGTTTAAAGACTAGTTAAAATTTTTGTCCATTTTTATTTTTATGCAAATGTTTAAAAATTTTTGGCAGAGTGTCGTCTATATTTGGGAAAAACAGTTCTTCAAGCACCTGTAAAAACACTTCCAATAATTCATTTCATCAAAATCAACCACTAACACAACACAAATCAACATCATTTCTCCAAACTGAAATACATAAATTTAAAGTGCTTCAGTATCCATTTCTAACACTAAAATTCTAACAATTTATTTGCAGGCTTATCCTACCTATTATGATTTATAAATTTCGGGTCTTTCATATTTTTGTGTATGGTGGCATTATTCATGGCACTATTCAAGTCAAAATGTTGACTTTTCTATACTTAATAGGTTTATTAGTTCTAATTGCACCCATATACCACATTTTGAGTATCAATTTTGTTGGCATTGATTGCTAATTCAATTTCTAAGTCTCCTAAGAGAAAGTACAATTTTTCAATTTTGGTCCCCTGTATTCTACTATTCCATTGGTCTAGTTACTGTGAGAATTTGGCTAAGTGTCCCTCATCAAAGTTATTTCTTATTGTCTTAGCTTTAATTTTCTTTTTGAATCACTCCATTTGGAGTTTTGTAGCCCAAGTTATGCTTATTTTTCTAATGCTGGCTAGATTTGGTGTTACCCAGAATTCTGGGCATTTTTCTGGATACTAGCAGTTTTGGTGTGCTAACTGTAGGTAAATTTTTAGATAGGTTATAGTCAAAATTTGGGTTTATTTTCTCCATAAAAATTGTAGTTCTATGTCTCAGCTTTCCATCGGTATAAGATTTAGGTCATTTGGACCTTCCTAGACCAAGTTATGACCATTAGAATATGTACTGTTCATATGGTCAGTTTTGTACAGTGGCCATGTGCCTAATCCTGGTTTGGCATAATTGTTCACTAAGTTATGGTCATTTTCTAAGGATGATTCCTAAATGTAAAATGGTCCATTTTATGTCTAGTTTCATTCCCAATTAGCCTCACACCAATTGGCTTGGTAAATTTTCATTTTTGGTCCCTAAAAGGGACCTAGGTCAAGCTATCAGCATACTGACCCTAACTAATCTGAATTTTAATTTGGTTTTATCAATTCACACACACCACAAATGTTCTCAATTGACCATTTCTAACCCTCAATAAGATCATTTACATCCATTGACCATTTTTTACAATTTGTCTCCAAAACCCTAAGTGCTAAGAACCCTAATTTTGGCATATGTTTCAATTGATGCACTTAAAGTAGATATTCAACTTCTACACATTCAATCAAGCCTAATTATATGTTTAATGCACATAACCATCATCAAAACCTTAAGGGACTATGGCTAGCTGAAATTTCTTAATAGTCTAACATGCTTAATTTTTGTGATTTCTAAATTTAAATCCTCATCTTCAAGTTCACTTCCATGCATACATAACTAAATTAACTTAAAAGAAAGCTTACCTCAATGAACTTTTCTATCTTCTTCAATTCTTCAATTTTCCTTTTCTTTTTCACTTTCAATCTTCAAATCAAGACTCAAGGATAATTTTTTGTTAAGGAAAGTCTACAATTAATGGTTAATTTTAGGGTTTTGGAAAGCTTGGGTGGGCTTCCATGGAGGAAGGAAGAAAAAGAGAGAGAGGTGAGATGATGGAATCAGCTAGAAGAAGAAGAAAGGGAAAAAAAAATGAATTTTCTTTTCTTTTAATTCTTATTGGTTCCTTTTTATGTTACATTATCTCCCAATTTTCAAATTTTAAAAATTAATATTTATTGTGTCATGGATGATGTCATAAACTTTTTTATTTTTGATTTTTCACTTCTTTTTTATTTACCTCTTCAATTTAAATCTACATTTCAAAATTTTCAGTTCTCAGATTTTATTGGACAGTTAGGTTAGGAGTCAGCTCTAGGGGTAAATTGGCTAAATTACCCTTCGCTGGTTCAATCCAATTTGCAAGTTATTCGATATTTCTTTCGGATTCCTGACCTAATTATTTGACCTGCTTAACAACTCTTTTTTGTGATTTTCTCTTTTCCACTGTGTTCGCCATAGTCCTAAGGACCACGACATCACATTTTCCAGTTCAGAATTTGGGTTTCGATTGACCTCACAGTCATTTCCCAGGAAGGTCACCCATTGCTGTGACTCTTGGCTCATTTAACTTTTTATGCTTTGTTTTTCTTCTTTGTACTTAAATATTTGGCAATTACTAATTATTTGCGTTCAGGGCTTATCTAATTATCTTAGATATGATTCTAATCCCCTTAATTGTTTGGACTGATATCGGTCATCGGAATAGTAAAATGTACCAGGCTATGCAAATAGAGGTGTTACAATTCTCCCCCCCTTAAAAGAAACTTCAACTCGAAATTTTACCTAGTATTAGTCTTTGAACAGCTGTGGGTGCTGTCTCTTCATATCCTCCTCTCGTTCCCAAGTAGCCTCCTGGCCTGAATAATGGTTCCACAACACTTTAACTAATACTATTTACTCATCGATTGCTCACCTGGTGTGCCAAGTTTCTTATGAGCTTCTGTCATAAGTTAGTTTCAAATTCATTTCAATTTTAGAGTAAGCAAATCTGTGTGCTAGTGGATCCACTTTTTGTAGGACCTCGTGTGATCCTAGATAATGAGAACTTAGTCTTTCTCCTTTTTACATAATCTTATAATCTTCATTCCTTTGAGTATGTGTAAGACTTCTAACAATCTTATGTAACATTTAATTTGTTTGTTCAATCATAATATTTTCTTACTGTTGCTTTAGCAATTATTTTTCTTTGTAGTCTCCTTTTTTTTTTTTTTTAAATGACCTTATTGGTAATATATGAATTGCTTATCTCTTTATTGTCCATAGGTCCATAACCATTATCTTACCATCTCCATTTATGACTTAGGACTATGTGCCATTTTGCACTATCTCGTTTGCTTTTGCTTAACTTATTTCTTTCTTGATAAAATAGTTCAGGATATCGTTATGCGTCTTAAGTAGGTTGTTTGCCCTGGTGGCAATTCCTCATCTAGTGTTTTTCTCATTTCTTACCGTTCTATTTTTTTTTTCATTTCACAACTTAACTTTAATTATTTTATTCCTCAATCTTAGCTTCTTCCTTAACTTGACTGTCAAGTCATGATTTAGCACCTCTTATCATCCCTAATAAATCCTCTATACTTCAATGTTACTTGATTTGGTCCTCTGACCATTCTAGTCAACACTTAACTAATATTTATAACGTTTCTTTATTATATTTGCACCAATTATTCTAATTTTTACTTCCACAACTTTTTTATCTATCGATATTCTATAGCTTATTTTGCACAAATGTGTAATTATTACTTCCTTTTGTACTGTACTATAACCTTTTGATATTCTAATTTTAGAGTTTTAAATCTCAGGTTAGGATTTTCAAACTCCTTTCCAATAAGAAAACTTTATCTTATCTTAACTATACCAAAATAGATGTCGTTTATAACTATTCTTATCTTGGTACACTATCGGGTAGTACGTAGCTCTACACAATAATCCTAAGTCGGTACTATAATCTGCAGCTTACAATACAAACATTAAGAACATTGCATAGTTATTACAATACAGCCTAATAGATCAAACTTTCTTATATCTTATCCTTTTCGAATTCACTAATATCCAGAACTTATTCTGATTACAATATTCTTTGACAATTACTAATAGTAACATCTTTGCTCTCATCTAGAGCAATTATATTATTGTAACTTACTTTTAGGTCCTCTTGCCTTATATTAAATAGGCTCACTAATTAACTTATAATTTATTGTATACTAATAATTACTTTTCGCTGACAAACTCTTCCAAAACTATTGTTAATCACACTTATTATCTTAGTTTATATCCTAAAGGACTAGTTACTAATGCATCAAAATTTATTCTCATGCAAAGGAATAACAGCAGAACATATAATTCTAACACTAAAATACAAATAAGTAATGCTGGGGTAAAATAATAACTAATTGTTTCCTCTAAAAATTAAAAACTTACCAGCAGCTACATCTAAAGTTTCTGCTATTTCTCTCTGGCGCATAGTGGACGCTCTGACTGATGCACTACTATGATTAGGTGGATTCACTGTGCTTGGATTGCGAGGAGTACTAACTCTATTTCTAGCTTGGCCCTGACCAACTGTCTGTGAACTTCGGAGAGCAGATCGAGGTGCTCTAGTATAATCTCTAACAAAGTGTCCATGTTCATCACAATTGTAGCATGCTTCAGTGGCCTTACGACACATACCCCCGTGTAACTTGCCACATGCCTCACAGACACAGAGAGGGTAGGAACTTCGAATTCTTTGCCGATGGGTTCTTGATTGCTTCCACCCTGAAGATCTGCCTCTGTCATATCTATAAGTTCGAGGTTCCTCAAATTCTTTTCTTTTCCCTAATTGCCTATTCAAGTTCTGACCCATAGATTTCTCACTCTTTTCTATTTCATACTGCCCTTGTGGGGGCTGAGTCTGTACTTGGGCTTGAGCTTGGGTTTGAGCTTGGGCTGACAAACTACCAGCCATTTGTTGGAAGAAGGTGGCCATTTGCTGTGCCACTTGTGCGGTGATTTGTACCGGTGGAATTGGTACAGTCGAGCCTTCGACACTCCGAGGAGCTGAGGCCTCCTCTTGTGCCTCAATCGTATCTAATTGTTCTACTGGTTTATTCCCCTCTTCCATTTCTATTCAGAAAATTTTCTTTTCTCGGGATAACCTACACAAGGAGATTTCTCTCCGTCAATTAATATTTATGATGCAAATGTAATATATGTATCAAAGATTTGAGCAGTTGTAATTTCCGACAAAATATTTCAAATTCACAGTTAAAAATTTACTTTAAAACCATTGCTCTGATACCACTAAAACATGTCACACCTTGTCCCTCCGTAAGGCATAACATGATCCCGTAGTATACCTAATGAATTACCGACTCCGTCTACCGATAACCCATTAAATACACTACAAGGGATTTTAAAACAATTTTCTTACTTTTTGAAAATTTTGAGCTTTTATACCAGGTATTAAAAACATTTACTTAAAGTTTAAAGACTAGTTAAAATTTTTATCCATTTTTATTTTTATACAAATTTTTTAAAATTTTTGGCAGAGTGCCGTCTATATTTGAGAAAAATAGTTCTTCAAACACCTGTAAAAACACTTCTAATAATTTATTTCATCAAAATCAACCACTACCACAGCACAAATCAACATCATTTCTCCTAATTCCATAATTCAAAACAATTCTCAATTCAATTGTCTTCAAAAATAATATTAAATAGCTTCATTCATATTCCACTAAAGAAAAATTAATTTACATTCATTACAAAACTCAAAAATAAGTTTGAACATTACAATAATTTGCATTTCATTAAATACCAAAATAATATTACAAAAGTTCTTATACAACTGCTCAAACAATTTACATACATATAATTACATGCATACATCAAAATCTAATATACAAGGGTATACCTCTAATATACCTGAAGTTAATCCCAATGAGTTTTCAAGGCGCAGCTACCGGTAATCTCACTCGGCTGCTCTATCTTTACTTTCACCTGCGACAGCATACAAAGCTATCGCTAAGTGGTGAACTCAGTGGTGCACAACTGTGATTTAAAACATGATATACAATACCTTACCAAAATTTTATCAAAGAATTTGGAAATCTTGAAATTCAATCAAAATTCCAAAAATCAAAATATTCATTGTCAATAAAATAAATCATTTGTTAAAATGACTCTGGTCAAGAATTTCAATTTATCAAATCATAACTAAACATTTAAAGTAATTCCAGTAATTTATGGAAACAAATTTTAATTTTAATAAAATCAAATATACATAAATCCTAATTGAAATCACAATTCTTTACTATTCAAAAACCATTTTTTATATCACTAACTCTGCAAGACTAATCAAAAAGGGCCATCTTTGGGGCAATTCTAACTCCCTATGGTCGAGGAGGTCGAATCATCATGCACAGTACACAACACAATAATGAGACTTCTGAAAGGGCCAACGAAAAACTTAGATATAACTACTAATAAGAGGAGAATTTAAGCCTATGCACATACCATGGTATTCAAAACAAAACAAAGCTAACTCCATTGTCTCCTCAACAAATGAGAGAGACGGGTAATAACCTAGTCAAGCATCTATAGTGAGATATAAAATAATATTATAAATCTCTTTATCTTTTTTTTTTTGTGAGCATAAATCATAACACAATTCAATTCAATGTCAATTTTAATATCCCATAATTTTATGCTTATTACAATTCAAAACATAAATTTGTATTTTTCCATGCAAATCCCATTTCATTAATAAATTTTCAAAACTGAACTCATTCAATTCATATCTAAAATAAAATCATAACTTAAACATTTTCCCACAACTAAACTCATTTATACTATAACACATTTCAATAATCATTGAAATAAATTTAATAATTGGTAAACATAATAAATAAAGAACATAAAATCATTTACTCTAACTAGATATGCAAAACATTAGCAATTTAAAACTAGTTGTGCACAAACCTGTTTTGTCGACTCAATTTACTCAAACTTTCATTTCTCTTTTGAAGATCCCTTTTCAACTGAAACACATAAATTTAAAGTCCTTTAGTATCCATTTCTAATACTAAAATTCCAATAATTTCTTTACAGACTTATCCTACCTATTACGGTTTATAAATTTCGGGTCTTTCACATTTTTGTGTGTGGTGGCACTATTTATGGCACTATTCAAGTCAAAATATTGACTTTTCTATACTTAATAGGTTTATTAGTTCTAATTGCACCCATATACCACATTTTGGGTGTCAATTTTATTGGCATTGATTGCCGATTCAATTTCTAAGTCTCTTAAGAGAAATTATAATTTTTCAGTTTTGGTCCCCTATATTCTACTATTCTATTGGTCTGGTTACTGTGAGAATTTGGCTAAGTGTCCTTCATCAAAGTTGTTCCTTATTATCTTATCTTTAATTCCCTTTTTCAATCACTCCATTTGGAGTTTTGTAGCCCAAGTTATGCCTATTTTTCTAAGGCTGGCCGAATTTGGTATTACCCAAAATTCTGGGCATTTTTCTGGATACTGGCAATTTTAGTGTGCTGATTGTAGGTGACTTTTTGGATAGGTTATGGTCAAAATTTGGGTTTTTTTTCTTCATGAAAGTTGTAGAGTTATGTCTCAGCTTTCCATCGGTATAAGATTCAGGTCATTTGGACCTTTCTAGACCAAGTTATGACCATTAGAACAAGTACTATTCATATGGTCAGTTTTATACAGTGGCCATGTGCCTAATCCGGGTTTGACCTAATTGTTCACTAAGTTATGGTCATTTTTTGGGCATGATTCCTGAATGAAAATTGTCCATTTTGTGTCTAGTTTCATTCTCAATTGGCCTCACACTAATTGGGTTGGTAAATTTTTATTTGTGGTCCTTGAAAAGGACCTAGGTCAAGCTATCAGCATACTGACCCTAACCAATCCGAATTGTAACTTGGTTCTATCAATTCACACACACCACAAATGGTCTCAATTGACCATTTCTAACCCTCATTAAGATCATTTACATCCATTGACCATTTCTACAATTTTTCTCCCAAACCCTAAGTGCCAAGAACCCTAATTTTGGCATATGTTTCAATTGATACATTTAAAGTAGATATTCAACTTCTACACATTCATTCAAGCCTAATTATATGTTTAATGCACATAACCATCATAAAAACCCTAAGGGACTATGGTTGGCCGAAATTTCTTAATAGTCTAACATCCTTAATTTTTGTGATTTCTAAATTTAAATCCTCATCTTCAAGTTTACTTCCATGCATACGTAACTAAATTAATTTAAAAGAAAGCTTACCTTAATGAAGCTTTTCTATCTTCTCCAATTCTTCAATTTTCCTTTTCTGTTTCACTTTCAATCTTCAAATCAAGACTCAAGGATAATATTTTGTTAAGGAAAGTCTACAATTAATGGTTAATTTAAGGGTTTTGGAAAGCTTGGGTGGGCTTCCATGGAGGAAGGAAGAAAAAGAGAGAGAGGTGAGATGATGGAATTGGCTAGAAGAAGAAGAAAAGGAAAAAAAATGAATTTTTTTTTTCTTTTAATTCTTGTTGGTTCCCTTTTATGTTGCATTATCTCCCAATTTTCAAATTTTAAAAATTAATATTTATTGTGTCATGGATGATGTCATAAACTTTTTTATTTTTGATTTTTCACTTCTTTTTCATTTACCTCTTCAATTTAAATCTATAGTTCAAAATTTTTATTTCTCAGATTTTATTGGACAGTTTGGTCAGGAGTCAGCTCTAGGAGTAAATTGACCAAATTGCCCTTCCTGGTTCAATCCAATTTGCAAGTTATTCGATATTCCTTCCGGATCTCTAACCTAATTATTTGACCTGCTTAACAACTCTTTTTTGTGATTTTCTCTTTTTCACTGTGTTCGCCATAGTCATAAGGACCACAACATCACATTTTCTAGTTCAGAATTTGGGTTATGATTGACCTCGCAGTCATTTCCCAGGAAGGTCACCCATCGCTGTGACTCCCAGCTCATTTAACTTTTTCAGCTTTGTTTTTCTTCTTTATACTTAACTATTTGGCAATTGCTAATTATTTACATTCAGGGCTTATCTAATTATCTTAGATGTGATTCTAATCCCCTTAATTTTTCAGACCGATACCGGTCACCGAAACACTAAAATGTACTAGGCTATGCAAATAGGGTGTTACACAAATCAACATTTTAGACTATTTAGAAAATTCGGCCAGCATATAGGGAGTGAGGATTTGTATGATTTTGATCAAATTAAAATGTTATGGAAGTATAATTAAGTGTGCAGAAGATAGTTAAACACTTTAATTGCACCAAATTGAACATTTGTAAAATTAACCTTGATGCCATTGAAATTGGGGGAAAAGTTGGGGGGAATGGTGAATTGATGCAATTGAACCTAATTGAGATTAGAAATGGTGAATTAGGATTAATTGGAATGATGAGAATTGCAATACAATTCGGATTGGTAAGGGTGCCCTATTGGGCAGTTTGACCTAGGTCCCTTTTAGGGACCAAACTGTAATTCTGTCACCCCAATTGCTATGAGGCTAATTTAATATAAAAGTAGACACAAAATGCCACAATTCTCATGCAGAAACTATGCCCAGAAAATGACATTAAGATAGTAAACAAATAGGTCAAATACGGGTAATGCACACTGCCTTTGTACAGAAATGACCAAATGAATAGTGTTTATTCATTTGGCCATAACTTGGCGTAGGAAGGTCCAAATGACCTAAATTTTATACCAATGGAAAGCTGAGACATATCACTACAACTTTTATCAGGAACACAAACTCAAATTCTGACCATAACCCATCCGAAATGTGAGCTGCAGTCAGCACACCAAAACTGCCAGAACCAAGAAAGCGCCCAGAATCTGGGTTTGAACTAATCCGGCCAATCTTAGAAAAATAGGCATATCTTGGGCTACAAAACTCCAAATAGAGTGATTCAAAAAGGGAATTAAAGCTAAGATAATAAGGAACAACTTTGATGAAAAACACTTAGCCAATTTTCAATAATAACTAGACTAATGGAACAGTACAAAATAGGGGACCAAAACTGAAAAATGGAAATCTCTCTTAGGAGACTTAGAAATTGAAATGGCAACTAAGGCCAACAAAGTCGGCACTTAAAATATGGTATGTGGGTGTAATTGGAATTCACATACCTATTAAGCATGAGAAAGTCAATATTTTGACTTGAATAGTATCATGAATAGTAACCTTAAAATGCAAAGTCTAGAAAAATGCCATTTTAAGCATATGTAGGGATATAATTAAATAAATATGTAATAAATTGTTTGAATTATTATGAGGCTTGATACTAAAACACTGTAAATTATGTCTTTCAATTGGAAAGGATACTGGGAAAGAAAGAAAAACACCGAGTCAAGGCCAAGAGGCGACTCGTAAGAGGTTTTTGCATAACATATAAACTTTCCTTAAATTTTCCTTTGCAATTTGTGTTGAATGAATTATGAAAATTAAATTATGACTTTATTTGTATTGAAAATTTTGATTGAAAAGAAAAATGTGTTATTGACCCAAACTATTGGGAAAGTAAAATGGTATGTGTGTGATTAGCATTTTATGTCACATCTTACCCCTCCGTAAGGCATAACATGTTCCCGTAGTATACATAATGAATTATTGAACTTCGCCTACTGATAACCCATTAAATATACTACAAGGGATTTTAAACAATTTCTTATGTCTTTTTACAGTAGTGAGCACTTTTGACAGGTTTTAAAACCTTTTACTCAAAGTTAAATTACATAACAAATCTACAATATCAATAGATTCTATAAAAATTTCGGTAGAGTGCTGTCTGTATTTTGAACAAAATAGTTCTTCAAAAACTTGTAAAAAGCACTTCCAATATATTTGTTTCAATCCCCAACTCCAATAATAGTTCAACTCAAATCAATTTTCATAACCCAATTCAACTCAATTTCAGCAATTTCAACAAAAATAAAATACAAATAACTAAGTAATTTAAAAGTTGAGCCAAGATCATTATAATACAACATTGATAGGCCAAAATATAATTTACAACTTATTTGTACAACTTAAGTTTACAACTGCTCAAGACCAAGTACAATATATACATACAGTTTACATACATTACAATAAAATTACAAGGAAGTGGTATACTCAATATACCCGATAAAATCCCAAAAGTGTAGTACAAGCAGCCTACTCTACTATTTTATCTGTCTGTCTACCTGCGACAGCAATAAAAAAAACTATCGCTGAGCCAATGTCTCAGTGGTGCACAACATTAAGAAAATACAATTTAAAATCATAAACCATAAATCACATAAACTGTGGATACTTAAAATCATAGTTAATTTCAAAAGACATAGAATATCATAAAGAATTAAATTCCATTTCACAATGTCTCAATAAATACTAATAAATCACACACACAGCTTAATCATGATTACAAAGTCCAATTCGTCCCAAAAGCCAATGGCTAATGAGGAATAACATAGCTAGCTAGCAATTATATGAGTACTCATCCTATTCGTCTTCAACTAGCATACACCTCAACACTTCAGCCAGAGAGGGAATTCAAAGCCAATTCATCCCACTAGACAAGCTAGCAAGGAATTCAATCAAATATATATGATAGCTGTGGTTTCAAACCATTTGCAATATTTTTCAAGTAATAAGTATCCATCAAATTTCATTCAAACAAATTTTCCACAATTTAAGCAATAACATACAAATTGTCATAATTTATTTCAAGTGAAAATTCAAAAGAAATAACTATTGTGCACAAACCTCTGATGAGTAGCCTTTTGGCCTTGACTCAGTGGTTCTTTCCCCTTCCCTGAGTCTTTGCTAATTGAAACACATAATATAAAGAATTTCAATACTCATTTAAATTGTTTCTAATAATAAGGTTTAATAATTAAATTTTATTAATACTATTACTTTCATTAGTCAACCTATAATGTTGACCTTTGATGCACTATAAGTGAGTCAATTTTAATATTCCCAATTTATCACATTTTATAGTCTCTAAGTATTGGTATATGTTACCAATTTCACTTGAAAGCTTATTACATTTTATTGCCATTTTTCAGATTTTATATGCTTGATTGCTCTAGCTAAATGTCTTGTTTGCCTTGGTTTTTAGGTTCTTGTGAAAAAAGCAAAATTGTAGATTTATGTCTTAGTGATATTTTGTCACTAATTTCATATCATTTGGAGTTTTCTAGACCAAGTTATAGTCATTTTACTATTGCTAGTCAAATTGCCTTTTTATTGTGAACTTATGTCATTTTAGGTCATTTCCAATTTTGGCAGGTTTTATACCCGAACTTGTGCAAGCATTTTGACTTACTTATGGTCATTTTTGGGTTTGGTGGTCTTAAACAAAATTGTAGCCCTATGTCTAAGCTCTCTAACGATATAAATTTCAGGTCATTTGGATTTGTGTACAAGGAGTTATGGTCATTTTCATAAATAATGTTCAATTGGTCAAATTTCAGGGTTGCAATGTTACCAATCCGAATTAGGTTAGTTTTCATGTCACTTTTTGGACAGAATTTAGGTTTGCTTTTTTCATGAAAGTTGGCCTATTTTGTGTCTAGTTTTGCCTCCAATTGGCCTCATACCAATTGGGGTCACAAATTTAGGGTTATAAGCTTAATTGCATACTGTCCTTTATATTTCTCTTAAACACCAATCCAAATGCATATTCAACTTATTCCAGCCTACCTTCCATACCTAATTCTAACTTTGTACATTATCATATTTATCAATCACATTACATTATAGTCACTTTGGGTAGTATATAACCAATTGACAATACACCAATTACACTTCCAATTCACAAAATCCAATTCTAACAATATATGCACATAATCACTCCTAACCATTACATATAAATTCACTACTAAATTACATACACACTTAGCAATCTTTAAGATCACAATTCATCAAATGACCTCATGAATTCAAGCATTCATCAAGAAGTCTCAAGGCTACCAAATTGCTCTAAAATGCAAAAGTTTCCCATAATTTCTTCAACTCCAATTTCAAATGCACAATCACCACATACACATGGAAATAACTTACTAGCACATTAAATCACCTTAATCAATATTAATTCCCAACAAATATATGTAAGAATAATTCATTAACCATGAGATTCCATGGCTGCCAAAAATAGTACTCTCCAAAAACTCATCAAAACCTCAAAATTTCTTCATTAATACACTCACCACAACACCAACACAAACTTTAACAAAGAAAAGAAGAAGAAATGGACACTTACCTCTTGTGAGCTTGACCAAACTTCACCTATTCCTCTTGAAATTACTATCAAATTCTTGCTTGCAAGGTGGGGATAAACTTTAATGAAGACAAGTTGTGGAAAGCATGGCTTGATCATGGAGATTTAAGCTTTAAAGGTGGGCGGCCATGGATGAATGTTTGGGAGGAACTTGATTCGGCCAAAGTGAAGTTTGAGGAAGAAGATGAATGCAAAAAGTTAGTAGAAGAAATCTGTCCTTTTATGTTTTTTTATACTTCACTTAGTGGAGCACTAAGTCTAATTAAACATTAAATTAATCTAAGTTTCCATAATTATAATTAACACCCTAATTTCTCATTGTTTATTTTATATATTTAACTTCTAATTTTTATGGCATTTTCAAAATTTAACACTACTAATTTTTCATGGACATTTAGGTCAAAAGTTAACTCTAGGTGTCAATTGACCAAAATGCCTCTACTCGGGTTGTATTCCAGATTTATCAGTAACACCGATTTTTATCGATTTTCTTAATTTTTCATTTTTCTTTGTACTAATTAATTAAATTTCCTTTGATATTTTCTAAGTCAATTATGCCTCAATAGATGTTTATTTAAGTTTTAAAAATATTTTCCAGGGTTTCCCACGGTCCAGGGCTAGTCAACGGTCCTTGCTGCAACTTCCCGGTTCGGTCACCCATCGCTAGGGGTTCTGGCTCGTTTAACTTAATCACATTTCATTGCTCTTATTTTTCCTTTATTTTTCTTGTATTTCTTCTATTGTATTTCATTATCTTATTTCTCTTCACTAACATTTAAGTATAATTCCAGGCATTCTAACTGTCCAGACAGACACCGGTCACCGGAACAGTAGAATGCACTACTTAATGTAGGGGTGTTACAATTCTCTCCCCCTTAAAATAAATTTCGACTCGAAATTTTACCTGGCATCGGTCTCTCAATAGCTGTGGGTGCTATCTCCTCATGTCTTCTTCACGTTCCTAAGTAGCTTCCTAGCCTGAATGATGGTTCCACAACACTTTAACCAGGGGTATCTGCTTGTTCCTCAGCTGCTTTACCTCATATGTTAGAATCTCTATGGGTTCTTCCTCATATGAGAGGTCTGGATTTACCTCAATATCTTCAACAGGTAGAACATGAGATGGGTCTGATCGATACCTCCTTAACATAGACACATGAAAGATGTTATGTATCTTCTCCAACTCTAGAGGTAGTGCCAATCGATATGCTAGAGGACCCGTTCTTTCCAGAACCTCATATGGTCCAATGAAACAAGGACTCGGTTTCCCCTTTCTGTCAATTCTCATAATCCTCTTCCAAGGAGAAACTTTGAAGAATACCTTATCACCTACTGCATATTCAATATCTCTTCTCTTCATATCAATATAGGACTTCTGACGATCTGATGCAGCCTTGAGTTGATCTCTGATCAATCTGATCTTTCCCTCTATCTGCTGAACAATTTCCGGGTCAATCATCTTTCTTTCACCTACTTCATCCCAACATAGGGGAGTTCTACACTTTCTGCCATACAAAGATTTATATGGAGGCACTCCAATGCTTGATTAATAGCTGTTGTTATAAGCAAACTCAATTAGAGGCAAGTGTATATCCCAACCACCTTCAAATTCGATTACACAAGCTTATAGCATATCCTCCAATATCTGAATTACCCTCACAGACTGGCCATCTGTCTGTGGGTGGAATGCTGTGCTGAAATTCAATCTAGTTCCTAGGGCTTTCTAAAGACTACCCTAGAATCTAGAAGTAAACCTAGGATCTCTGTCAGATACAATTAATACTGGCACTCCATGCAGTCTTACAATCTCATCTATGTATAATCTGGCCAATCTTTCCAGGCTATAATCCATCTGGACTAGCAGAAAGTGAGCAGACTTGGTCAGTCTATCAACTATGACCCATACTGCATCATGGCTCTTCTGTGTTCTTAGAAGTCCCATCACAAAATCCATAATTATCCGTTCCCATTTCCTCTCTGGTACTAGCAATGGATGTAACAAACCAGCTGGTACTTGATGTTCTGCCTTCACTTGTTGACAAGTTAGGCATTTGGAGATAAAATCAGCTACATCCCTTTTCATACCCATCCACCAGTAATGCTCTTTCAGCCCTCTGTACGTTTTAGTTCCACTAGGGTGCATAGCAAAAGGAAACTCATGTGCTTCCTTCATAATGATCTGTCTCAATTCCACATCATTAGGAACACACATTCTACCCTAATGTAGTAGTAAACCATCATCTCTCACAGAAAATTCAGGTTTCTTGCCCTGCCAGACTTCTTCCAGTAACTTTTGATATTTCTCATCATTCTGAGCAGTCATTTTAATATGATCTATCAACACTGGTTGTACATGCCATGCAACTACTGTCTATCCCTCATCATCAATCTCCAAACTGGCATGCTGTGCTTTCAACTCATGTACCATGGACAAAGGAGAAACTCTGAAACTTGCCATAGTCTTGCAACTTAAGGCGTCAGCCACCACATTTGCTTTCCCTGGTTGATAGTCTATTAAGCAATCATAGTCTTTAATCAGTTCTAACCATCTCCTCTGTCTCAAGTTCAATTCTTTCTGAGTGCCCAAATACTTCAAGCTCTTGTGATCTATGTAGATATAACACTTCTCCCCATATAAGTAATGTCTCCAGATCTTCAAAGCAAAAACAATAGCTGTTAGCTCAAAGTCATGTGTCGGATAGTTCCTCTTGTGCTGTTTCAACTGGCGTGATGCATATGCAATGACATTTCGATCTTGCATCAGTACACAGCCTAACCCATTGTGAGAAGCATCACTATAAACTGTGTATTCTTTACTCGATGTAGGTAAAGTAAGGACTGGAGCTTCAGTTAAACACCTTTTCAACTCATTAAAACTCTGCTCTTGCACTTTCAACTGATAATAACTAGATCGCAAATCAATTTTGGAGAACACAGCTACACCCTTTAACTGATCAAATAAGTCATCAATGTGAGGCAATGGATATCTGTTCTTTATTGTCACCTTATTCAACTGCCAGTAGTCAATACATAAGCGGAGAGTGCCATCTTTCTTCTTAACAAACAATACTGGCACTCCCCAAGGTGACATGCTAGGGCGGATGAAGCCCTTTTCAAGTATTCTTGCAACTGTAGCTTCAACTCCTTCAATTCTGCTGGTGCCATTCTATATGGTGTTATGGAGATTGGATCCACACTAGGTATCACATCAATCTCAAACTGCACTTCTCTTTCTAGAGGTAATCCTGGCAACTCATCAGGAAACACATCTGGAAAGTCACATACTATAGGGATGTCCCTCAATGCTGGGCCCCCCACTTGGGTGTCTACCACATGTGCCAAGTATTTTCTGGCTAGTGCAGCCGAAATGATGTTTTATGGCAATAGCTGCCTCTCCCCGTGTATTACCACATCATCAGCATCGAGGAGACCAAAAGTGACTGCTACCATACCAATCATGGCATGATGCTTGGCTAACCAATCCATGCCCAAGATGATATCATAATCTCTGAAGGACATTTCAATGAGATCAGATAGAAAAGTTTGTCCTTGGACCACCAAAGGACAATCCCTATACATTCTATTAACCCTAACCCCTTGTCCTAGCAGACTTGTTACTAGCACCTCAAAGTCCATTTTCGTACACGGAACAGCAATATAATCAATGATGCTAGCACTCACATGGGAGTGGGTAGAACCTAGATCAAATAACACAAACACATCTTGATTAAAAGTAGAGAAGGTATCAGCCAAAATATCAGATGTCTCAGCTTTTTCTCTCTGTCTCATTGTGTAGACTCTGGCTGAAGCACTGCCTTGCTCTGATTGATTCACTGTGCCTTGGCTGCCTGATGGACTACCTCTACCCCTACCTCTACCTATGCTAGCTGGTTGTGAACCTCTGGTGGTAGGATTCTGAATTGACCCTTCTGTAAAAGTAGGAGGTAGCCCAACTCTATGGGTACTGGTGCAGTCTTTGGCAAAGTGTCCCATTGCCCTGTAGTTATAACAGGCTCCTATGGCCTTGTAGCATACCCCACCATGATTTTTACCACAAGTTTCACATGGACGGGGAGAGCAGGAAACTTCTGGTAGTCTGCTGACCAGATAGAGGAGGTCTCTATCCCAAAAATCTTCCCCTACCAGACTTTTTACCACCCTATTTTGTCCCCTAAAGTTCTTTCTCTTTTCAGTAGGAGCACTAGAACTCTGATCTACTGACTTCCCCTCTTTCTCTTTTTCTGTCTTCTCTATTTTCTTTTTCTTTGGGGCCACTTCTGACTCAATTCTTTCTAATTCAAGTGCTTAAGAAATGAGCTCAAAGAAGTTATTATGTTTGAATCTGACCACTTGTATTCTGAGACTAGGCTTCAAGCCGGTTTCAAACCTCTTACATCTTTCTCTACTGGTAGAAAGGAGACTTCTTGCATAGTGGCTCAAGCGGGAAAACTCCCTTTCATATTCTGCCACTGTTCTACTTCCTTGTTTCAGACTTAAGAACTCCTGTAGCTTCTGGTCCACATAGGCATCTGGGACATATTTTTGTCTGAACTCTCGAAGAAAATCATCCCAGGTTAGCATTGGAGGTTCCACCAAACTATGGGAAATGGTTTTCCACTAGTCATATGCATCCCCCTGAAGTAGTGACACTGAATACTCATATCGTAGCTCATCTGTGCAATGTAGTTTCTTGAACACTCTATCCATTCTCTCCAACCATTGTTCTGCCTCTAGTGGATCTACTGTCCCCTTGAACTCAGTAGCCCCATATTTAATCAGCTTGTTGTACTGCCTAGCTAAAGGCTGTGGTTGTACCACTGGTATCTGCAGTGGGGCTTTAGTAGGCATGTTACCAGCCATCTGTTGGAACATCGCAGCCATCTGCTGAGCAAATTGAGTAGGGAACTGCGATATTGAAGGGGCTGGTGCGGCTGATCCACTAACATTTTGAAGGGCTAGGGCTTCCCCTTATACCTCAACCTCTATTGATTGATCGACTGAACGGTCCCCTTCTTCCATAGTCAATTAGAGGATATTACTGTAGAGTTGGGCCACCTCCTATACCCGTAGAGTTAGGCCACCTTCTATTACTGTAGAAGGATTTGTTTAGAGTTCTGCCACTAGAGGTTCACAACCAGTTAGCAGAGGCAGAGGTAGAGGTAGGGGCAGAACCTCGGTCAATCAGGGTACAGTAAATCAATCAGAATAAAGCAATGCTTCGGCCAGGGTCTACATGATGAGACAGAGAGAAGAGGTTGAGGCTTTTGACATCGTGGCCGGTACCTTCTCTATCTCTGATCAAGATGTATTTGTGTTGTTTGATCCGGGTTCTACCCACTCATATGTTAGTGCTAGCATCATTGATTGTCTTTTTGTTCCGTGTATGAAAATGGATTTTGAAGTGCTAGTAACAAGTCCGTTAGGACAAGAGGTTAGAGTTAACATAATGTATAAAGATTGTCCTTTGGTGATCCAAGGACATATTTTTCTATCCGATCTGATAGAAATGCCCTTCAAAGATTATGATATCATCTCAGGCATCACGCCATGATTGACTATAGATGGAAAATAGTCACTTTTGGTCCCCCTCTGTATGGTGATGTGGTAATACACAGGGAGAGGCAACTATTGCCATCAAACATCATTTCGGCTGCACTAGTAAGAAAGATGATCAGAAAGGGGTGTGAAGCATACTTGGCACATGTGATAGACACCCAAGTGGGGAGTCAGAGGGACATCCCTACAGTATTTGATTTTCCAGATGTGTTTCCTGATGAGTTGCCAGGATTACCTTCAGAAAGAGAGGTGTAAATTGAGATTAATGTTATGCCTGGTGTGGACCCAATCTCTATTACACCTTACAGAATGGCACCAATAGAACTAAAAAAATTAAAAGTGTAGTTGTAAGAGTTGCTTGACAAGGGTTTCATTCGCCCTAATGTGTCACCTTGGGGAGCGCTAGTATTGTTTATTAAGAAAAAATATGGCACTCTCCGCTTGTGTATTGATTATCGGCAGTTGAATAAGGTGACAATAAAAAACAGATGTCCGTTGCCCCGCATTGATGACCTATTCAATCAACTTAAGGGTGCAACTGTATTCTCTAAAATTGACTTTAGATCAGGCTATTATCAACTGAACGTATAAGAGCAGAGTATCCCAAAAACTGCTTTCAGAACTCGATATGGCCATTATGAGTTTCTAGTGTTGCCATTTGGGTTAACTAATGCTCCAGTTGCTTTTATGGATTTGATGAACACTATCTTCAGACCATACCTCGACTAGTTTGTGATGTTATTCATTGATGATATATTGGTCTATTCGAGGAGTGCAGAGGAGCATGATAGACATCTGCGAATTGTACTACAGACTTTAAGGGAGAAACAGTTATACGCTAAATTGACGAAATGTGAATTTTGGCTGAAAGAAATTTCTTTCTTGGGGCACATAATATAAGCAGATGGCATCAAGGTAGATTCTAGTAAAATTGAAGCTATCCTTAATTGGAAGCCACCCAGGAATATCACAGACATTCGCAGTTTCTGGGTTTAGCTGGATACTACCTCCGGTTTGTGAAAGGATTTTCTATGTTGGCATCTCCATTTACTAAACTGCTTTGAAAAGATGTAAAATTTTAGTGGACAGATAAATGCTAGTAGAGTTTTGATGAGTTGAAGAGGTGTTTGATTGAAGCTCCAGTCCTGAGTTTACATACCCCGAGTAAAGAGTATATTATTTATAGTGATGCTTCTCCCAATGGGTTAGGCTGTGTATTTATATAAGATCGGAATGTCATTGCATATGCATCACGCCAGCTGAAACCGCATGAGAGAAATTACCTGACACATGACTTGGAGCTTGCTGCTATTGTATTTGCTCTTAAGATCTGGAGACACTATTTGTATGGAGAAAAATGTTACATCTACATAGATCATAAGAGTTTGAAGTACTTGGGCACCCAAAAAGAGTTGAATTTAAGATAGAGGAGATGGTTAGAACTAATTAAAGACTATGATTGTCTAATAGACTATCAGCTAGGGAAAGCTAATGTGGTGACTGATACCTTAAGTCGTAAGACTATGGCAAGTCTAAGAGTTTCTCCTTTGACCATGGTACATGAGTTGAAAGCACTGTATGCCAGTTTGGAAATTAATGATGAGGGATAGACAGTAGTTACATGGCATATACAGTCAGTGTTGATTGATCAGATTAGAATGGCTGCTTAGAATGATGAAAAATATTAAAAACTACTGGAAGAAGTCTGGCAGGGTAAGAAACTTGAATTCTCAGAAAGAGATGATGGCCTACTACTACATTAGGGCAGGATGTGCATTCCTGATGATGTTGACTTGAGACAAATTATTATGAAGGAAGCACACGAGTCTCTTTTTGCTATGCACCCTAGTGGCACCAAGATGTACAGAGGATTAAAAGAGCACTACTGGTAGATGGGTATGAAAAGGGATGTAGTTGATTTTATCTCCAAATGCCTAACTTGTCAGCAAGTGAAGGCAGAATATCAAGTCCTAACTGGTCTACTACATCCATTACCAATGCCTGAATGGAAATGGGAGCGGATAACTATGGATTTTCTAATGGGACTTCCGAAGACACAGAAGAGCCATGATGCAGTATGGGTCATTGTTGACAGATTGACCAAGTTTGCTCATTTTTGCTAGTTCGAATGGATTATAGCTTAGAGAGATTGGCCAAGCTATACCTTGATGAGATTGTGAGACTACATGGAGTGCTAGCATTGATTGTATTTGACAGAGATTCTAGGTTCACTTCTAGATTCTGGGGTAGTCTTTAGAGAGCCCTAGGAACTAGATTGAACTTCAGTACGACATTCCACCCACAAACAAATGGCTAGTCTGAAAGGGTAATTCAGATACAGGAGGATATGCTTCGGGTTTGTGTAATTGAGTTTGAAGGTAGTTGGGATACACACTTGTCGTTGATTAAGTTTGCTTATAACAACAGCTACCAATCAAGCATTGGGATGCCTCTATATGAAGCTTTGTATGGCAAAAAGTGCAGAACTCCCCTGTGTTGGGATGAAGTAGGTGAAAGAAAAATGATTAGGCCAGAGATTGTTCAGTAAACAGAGGAGAAAATTAGACTAATCAGAGATCGACTTAAGGCTGCATCAGACCGTCAGAAGTCCTACATCGATTTGAAGAGGAGAGATATTGAATATGCAGTGGGTCATAAGGTATTCCTCAAGGTTTCCCCTTGGAAGAAAATTTATGAGATTTGGTAGAAAAGGAAAATTGAGTCCTCGTTTCATTGGACTATATGAGATTATAGAAAGAGTGAGTCCATTAGCATACCATTTGGCACTACCTCCAGAGTTAGAGAAGACACATATGTTGAGGAGGTATAGATCTAACCCATCTCATGTACTACCAGTAGAAGAGATTAAGGTGAATCCAGACCTCACATATGAGGAAGAACCTATTGAAATTCTAGCATATGAGGTGAAGTAGTTGAGAAACGAGCAGATACCACTGGTAAAAGTGCTGTGGAACCATCATTCAGGCCAGGAAGCTACTTGGGAACGTGAGGAGGATATGAGGAGACAACACCCACAGCTGTTCAGAGACTGACCCTAGGTAAAATTTCGAGACGAAATTTATTTTAAGGGGGGGAGAATTGTAACACCCCTATATGCATAGCCTGGTATATTTCACTGTTCCAGTGACTAGTGTCAGTCCGAACAATTAAGAGGATTAGAACCCTATTTAAGTCACTTAGAAAAGCCCTGAACAAGACTAAATAGTGATTACTAGAAAGTTAAGTATAAATAAGAAAAACAAAGCATAAAAGTTAAATGAGCCGGGGTTCACAGTGATGAGTGACCTTACTGGAAAGTGACTGCGAAGGCAATTGTAACCCTAATTTGGAATGGGGCATTGTGACACTGCAGTCGAAAGGACTATTGCGAAGCTAGTGGAAAAGAGAAAAATCAAATAAAAGAGTTGATAAATAGGTCAAATAATTAGGTTAGAGTTCTGAAAGAAACACTGAATTATTTACAAACCGAATCAGACCGACGAGGGGCAAATTGGTCAATTCACCTGTGGAGGTGACTCATGACCTAACTATCCAATAAAATCTAGGAAATCAAAATTTCGGAATATAGAATTAAATTAAAGAAGCATGGAAAAACAAAGGAAAAAGAAAAGAAAAGAAAATTAACATTATGACATCACCTAAGATGACATAAGCTATGATACAATAAATAATTTTTATTTAATTAGTAATTGACCAAGTCAAATAATAGAATAAAAACACAAAAATTAAAAAGCAATTAGTTATCTTCTTCCCCATTTTTGGTCGGCTCCACTCCCTCTCCCATTTCTCTCTCCACAATCCTCCATTAAAGCATGTGTGCAAGCTTTTAAAACCCCAAATTTTCCCATAAATTCCCCAAAATTATTGATTACACCTTGCTCTTGCAGCTTGAGAAGGAGAATTAAGGAAAGAAAGAGTGAAGAAAGTGAAGGATTTGAAGACTTGAAATCCAAAGAAAGAGGTTACTAGTGAAATTCAATTTCACTCTTTAAATTCATGTTTATGTAGTTAAAATAACTTAGAAATTGTGAAAAATTCAAACAAATCAACATGTTAGACTATTTAGAAAATTTGGCCAACATATTGGAAGTGAGGATTTGTATGATTTTGATGAAATTAAAATGTTATGGAAGTATAATTAAGTGCGTAGAAGATAGTTAAACATTTTAATTGCACCAAATTGAATATTTGTAAAATTAGGGTTCTTAATGCCATTGAAATTAGGGGAAAAGTTGGGGAATGGTGAATTGATGCAATTGAACCTAATTGAGATTAGAAATGGTCAATTGAGACTAATTGGGATGTGTTGGATTGATGAGAAGTGCAATGCAATTCGGATTGGTAAGGGTGCCCTATTGGGCAGTTTGACCTAGGTCCCTTTCAGGGACTAAAACTATAATTCTGCCACCCTAATTGGTATGAGGCCAATTGGATATGAAAGTAAACACATAATACCACAATTTTCATGAAGAAACCATACCCAGAAAATGACATTAAGATAGTGAACAATTAGGTTAAATCCGGGTAATGCACACTGCCACTATACAAAAATGACCAAATGAACAGTGTTTGTTCATTTGGCCATAACTTAGTGTAGGAAGGTCCAAATGACCTGAATTTTATATAGATGGAAAGCTGAGACATAGCACCTCAACTTTTATGGAGAACACAAACCCAAATTCTGACCATAACCCATCCAAAAAAGTGACCTGCAATCAGTACACCAAAACTGCCAGAACCAAGAAAGTGCCCAGAATTCTAGGTTTGAACTAATCTGGCCAGTCTTAGAAAAATAAGCATATCTTAGGCTAAAAAACTCTAAATGGAGTGATTCAAAAAGGGAATTAACTAAGACAATAAGGAACAACTTTAGTGAAGAACACTTAGCCAAATTTCAACAATAACTAGACCAATGGAATAGTGTAAAATAGGGGACCAAAACTAAAAAATGAAAATTTCTCTTAGGAGACTTAGAAATTGAAATGGCAACTAAGGCCAATAAATTAGGCACTTAAAATGTAGTATGTCGGAGTAATTGGAATTCACATACCTATTAAGCATGAGAAAGTCAATATTTTGACTTGAATAGTACCATGAATAATAATATTAAAATGCAAAGTCTAGAAAAATGCCATTTTAAGCCTATGTAGGGATATAATTAAATAAATATGCAATAAATTGTTGGAATTATTATGAGACTTGATACTGAAACAGTGTAAATTATGTGTTTCAGTCGGAAAGGATACTAGGAAAGTAGAAGAAACACCGAGTCAAGGTAAAGAGGTGACTCGTAAGAGGTTTGTGCACAACATATAAACTTTCCTTGAATTTTCCTTTGCAATTTGTGTTGAATGAATTATGAAAATTAAATTATGACTTTATTTGTATTGAAAATTTTATTGAAAAGAAAAATGTGTTATTGACCCAATCTATTGGAACAGTAAAATGGTATGTGTATGTTGGCATTTTAATGTTTAGAAAATTGTTAAAATAGTTTGAAACCACAGTGTTATGACCAAATGTTTGAATTCCTTACTAGCTTGCCTAGTGGGAGGAAATAATTTTGTATTCCCTCTCTGGCTGAAGTGTTGAGGTGTGTTCCAGTAGAGGAAGAAATTGAATGGGTACCCATAGATTTGAGCTAGCTAGCCTTAGTATTTCTCATAAGCCTTTGGCTATTGAGATGAAAATATCGATGGCATTATATGATTGTGTGATTTTATTAAATTGTTTTGTGACTTTTGAAGTGAAAATTTCTTTGACTGAAAGTTTAAATTTGTGCTTTATATCTGTTTACCAATTTCAGTACTGTATTTAGACTAATTGTGATTTAATATGATGTAAAGTGGTATTTTAGTTATGTTGTGCACCACTGAATAGTTTTACTCAGCAATGGTTTTTCATTATTGTCGTAGGTAGGGAGACTGATAAAACAGCAGAGTAAGCTGCTAGGGACTAAAAGTACTACATTTTGGATTTTGTCGGGTATTTAAATTATACCCCTTTTATACATATTTATTTTAATGTAAATGAAATGTATGTATATTGTGTAATTGGTCTTGAGCAGTTGTACAGTAATATTGTAAATTAGTTGATTTTGTAAAAATGTTGTAATATAAACCTTATGTTTTAATTTATGAAATACTCCATTATTTTACTTATGTTGAGATTTGTTTTTATGAATTGAGTTTGAAATTGATTTGTGTTGATATATTGGAGGTTGGGATTGTGATTGAAATCATTGGAAGTGCTTTTTATAAGTTTTTAAAAATTTGGGTTTTTTTCAATTACAGATGGTACTCTGCCGAAAGTTTTACAAAAATTGTGAAAAAATAAAATTTATCAAAATTTTTACCTAATATTTAAACTATAAATAAAAGTTTTTAATACCTGTTAAAAGTGCTCACCACCTTCAAAAGATGATAAAATTATTTTAAAATCCCTTGTAATGTATTTAAGGGGTTATCGGTAGGCGAAGTTCGGTAATTTATTAAGTTTACTATAGGATTATGTTATGCCTTACAGAAGGGTAAGGTGTGACAGGTAATGCCAATCGGTATGCCAAAGGACCTACTCTTTCTAGAACCTCATATGGTCCAATGAAGCGAGGACTCAATTTCTCCTTTCTGCCAAATCTCATAATTTTCTTCTAAGTGGAAACTTTGAGGAATACCTTATCACCCATTGCATATTCAATGTCTCTCCTCTTCAAATTGATGTAGGAATTCTGACGGTCTGATGCAGCCTTGAGTTAATCTCTGATCATTCTGATCTTTTCTTCTGTCTGCTAAACAATCTCTGGGCCAATCATTTTTTTTTCACCCACTTCATCCCAACACAGAGGAGTTCTGCACTTTTTGCCATACAGAGCTTTATATGGAGGCATGCCTATGCTTGTTTGATAGATTTTGTTGTAAGCGAATTCAATCAAAGGCAGGTGTGTTTTCCAACTACCTTCAAACTCAATTATACAAGCCCTTAGCATATCCTCCAATATCTGA
This sequence comes from Hevea brasiliensis, assembly GCF_030052815.1. Classification (NCBI taxonomy): domain Eukaryota; kingdom Viridiplantae; phylum Streptophyta; class Magnoliopsida; order Malpighiales; family Euphorbiaceae; genus Hevea; species Hevea brasiliensis. The sequence continues at coordinate 56,691,391 of NC_079503.1, read as the reverse complement.
ATTACCCTCTCATATTGGCCATCTGTCTGTGGATGGAATGCCATACTAAAGTTCAATCTAGTTCCTAGGGCTCTCTGAAGACTACCCCAAAATCTAGAAGTGAATCTAGGATCTCTATCAGATACAATAGATATTGGCACTCCATGCAGTCTTACTATCTCATCAATGTACAGTTTAGCTAATCTGTCCAGACTGTAGTCCATCCATACTGGCAAAAAGTGAGCAGACTTGGTCAATCTGTCCACTATAACCCATACTACATCATGGCTCTTCTGTGTTCTTAGAAGTCCCATCACAAAATCTATAGTTATTCTTTCTCATTTCCATTCAAGTACTGGCAATAGATGTAACAACCCAGCTGGTACTTAATGTTCTGCCTTCACTTGCTGACAAGTTAGGCATTTGGACCCATCCATAAATAATGATCCTTTAGCCCTATGTACATCTTAATGCCACCAGATTGTAGAGCAAAAGGAGACTCATGTGCTTCCTTCATAATAATTTGTCTCAATTCAACATCATTAAGAATGCATATTCTACCCTGATGTAACAGTAAGCTATCATCACGTATAGAAAATTCAAGTTTCTTGCCATCCTGAGCTTCCTTCAGCAGCTTCTGATACTTCTCATCAGTTTGCGTAGCCATTTTTATCTGATCAATTAATACTAGCTATATATGTCGTGCAACTACCATCTGTCCCTCATCATGAATCTCCAAACTAGCATGTAGTGTTTTCAACTCATGTATCATAGACAAAGGAGAAACTCTTATATTTGCCATAGTCTTACGACTTAAGGCATCAGCCACTACATTAGCTTTCCCTGACTGGTAGTCTATTAAACAATTATAGTCTTTTATCAACTCTAACCATCTCCCTGTTTCAAATTCAACTCTTTCTGAGTGCCCAGATCCTTGAAGCTCTTGTGATTTATGTAGATGTAACACTTCTCCCTATACAAATAGTGTCTCCAGATCTTAAGAGCAAATATAATAATAGCAAGCTCTAAGTCAAGTGTAGGGTAGTTTCTCTCATGTGGTTTCAGCTGGCGTGATGCATATGTAATGACATTTTGATCTTGCATCAGTATACAGCCTAACACAAAGTGAGAAGCATCACTATAAATTATATACTCATTACCTAGTGTAGGTAAAGTAAGGACTGGAGCTTCAGTCAAACATCTCTTTAATTCATCAAAACTCTGCTGGCATTTATCCATCCACTGAAATTTCACATCTTTTTGAAGCAGCTTGGTCAGTGGAGAAGACAACATAGAAAATCCCTTCGCAAATCGGAGGTAGTATCTAGCTAAACCCAGAAAACTACAGATTTCTATAACATTTATGGGTGGCTTCCAATTAAGGATAGCTTCAATCTTACTGGGATCTACCTTGATGCCCTCTACTGATACTATGTGCCCCAAGAAAGCAATCTCTTTCAGCCAAAATTCACATTTCATTAATTTGGCGTACAACTGTTTTTCTCTCAAAGTTTGTAGCACAATCTGCAGATGTCTATCATGCTCCTCTGCACTCTTTGAATACACTAGATGTCATTAATGAATACCTCCACAAACTGGTCAAGGTATGGTCTGAAGATAGTGCTCATCAGATCCATAAAAGCAGTTGGAGCATTGGTTAACCCGAATGGCATAACTAGAAACTCATAATGGCCATATCGAAACTAAAAGCAGTTTTTGGAATGCTCTGTTCTTACACCTTCAACTGATAATAGCCCGATCTCAAATCAATTTTGGAGAACACAGCTACACCCTTCAATTGGTCAAACAGGTCATCTATGCGGGGCAATGGATATTTGTTCTTTATTGTCACCTTATTCAACTGTTTATAATCAATACATAAGTGGAGAGTGCCACCTTTCTTCTTAACAAACAACACTGGCGCTCCCCAAGGTGACACACTAGGGCGAATGAAGCCCTTGTCAAGCAATTCTTGCAACTGCACCTTCAACTTCTTTAATTTAGCTGGTGCCATTCTGTATGGTGTAATAAAGATTGGGTCCACACCAGGCATAATATCAAATTCAAATTGCACCTTTCTTTCCGGAGGTAATCCTGGCAACTCATCAGGAAACACATCTAAAAAGTCACATACAGTAGGGATGTCCCTTAATGCTAGACTCACCACTTGGGTGTCTACCACATGGGCTAAGTATGCTTCACACCCCTTTCTGATCATTTTTCTAGCTAGTGCAGCCGAAATAATGTTTGATGGCAGTAGCTACCTCTCCCCATGTATTACCATATCAACACTGAAGGAGACCAAAAGTGACTGTCTTCAGTCTGCAGTCAATCATTGCATGATGCCTAACTAACTAATCCATGCCCAATATGATATCATAATCTCTGAAGGGCATTTGCATCAAGTCAGATAAAAAGGTGTGTCCTTGGATCACCAAAGGACAATCTTCATACATTTTGTTGACCCTAACCTCTTGTCCTAGCGAACTAGTTACTAGCACCTCAAAATCCATTTTTACACAAGGAACAGTGAGATACCCAACGATGCTAGCACTAACATAAGAGTGGGTGGAACCCGGATCAAACAACACAAACACATCTTGATCAAAAGTTGAGAAGGTACTAGCCATAATATCAGATGTCTTAGCCTCTTTTCTCTGTCTCATCGTGTAGATTCTGGCTAGAGCACTGCCTTGCTCTGACTAATTCACTGTACCCTGACTGCCTGAAGTACTGCTCCTACCTCTGCCTCCGGCTCTACTAGCTGGTTATGAACCTTTAGTGGCAGAACTTTGTATAGACCCTTCTGCAATAGTATACGGGCATTGGTACAGTCTTTAGCGAAATGCACCGTACCCCAACAATTAAAACAGGCTCCCGAAGCCCAGTAACATATCCCACTATGGGTTTTGCCGCATGTCTCACAAGTGCAAGGAGGGTGAGAACTTTTGGTTGTCTGCTAACCAGATCAAGGGGGTCTCTATCCTAAGAATCTTCCTCTTCTAGACTTTTTACCATGGCTTTATCCCCCAAAGTTCTTTCTCTTTCCAGTAAGGTCACTTGAACTCTGATAAACTGAGTTTTCACCTTTTTCTTTTTCAATCTTCTTTATTTTCTCTTTTACTGGTGCCCCTTCTGATTCAATTCTTTCTAGCTCAAGTGCTTGGGAGATGAGTTCAGAGAAGTTATCATGTTGGAATCTGACCACTTGCATCCTAAAACTAGGCATCAAGCTAGTCTTGAACCTTTTACATCTCTTTCTACTCGTAACAAGTAAGTTACAGGCATAATAGCTCAGGCGGGAGAACTCCCCTTTATACTCTGCCACTATTTTGCTGCCCTATTTTAGACTTAGGAACTCCTGTAGCTTCATGTCCACATAAGCATCTGGGATGTATTTTTATCTAAACTCTCAGAGGAAGTCATCCCAGGTCAGCACTGGAGGTTCCACCAGACTATGGGGGATGATTTTCCACCAATCATACACATCCCCTTGTAGGAGTGACACTGAGTATTTGAATTTTAACTCCTCTGTGCAGTGCAGCTTCTTGAACACTCTTTCCATTCTTTTTAACCACTGCTCTACTTCTAACGGATCCACTGTCCCTTTAAACACAGTAGCCCCGTACTTAATCAACTTGTCATACTGCCTGGCTGGAGGCTGTGGTTGCACTATAGGTGCCTAAAGTGGGGCTTGGGTAGGCATGCTTCCAGCCATTTGTTGAAATATTGCAGCCATCTGCTGGGCAAGCTGAGTAGGAAACTACGACATTGGAGGAGCTGGAGTGGCTGACCCACTCACATTCTTAAGAGTTGGGGCTTCCCCTTGTGCCTCAGCCTCTACTGATTGTTCTACAGAATGATCCCCTTCTTACATAGTCTATCAAAGGGTATTCTATCTCCTGAATAGATAACACAAAGAAATTTTCCTCCATTAGTTCATATTTATAATATAATGCACTGTATGTATCACATAATAACATTGAGCAGTTGTACTTAGCACGAAGAAAATGCAATTTCACAGGTCAAAACATACTTTAAAAACTTGCTCTGATACAACTAAAATATGTCACACCTTACTCCTCTGTAAGGTATAACATGATCTCGTAGTATACTTAATGAATTACAGAACTTCGCCTACTGATAACCCATTAAATACACTACAAAAGATTTTAAAACAATTTTATCTTCTTTTGAAGGTGGTGAGTACTTTTGATAGGTATTAAAACTTTTAATTGAAGTTAAAACCATATTTCAATATTTAATAAGTTTTAGGTTTCTGCAAATTTTGTAAAAATCTCGGCAGAGTGTCGTCTATAATTGTTACACCCTACTCCTCGTAAGATGTAACATGCTCCCATAGTACACCTAAACCCATTACATATACTATAAGGGATTTTAAAATAATTTTCGTTCATTTTTAAATTGGTGGGTAAAATTTTTTTCAGATATTAAAAACCTTTATTTAAAGTCCAAGCATAAATCAAATTTTTAGTTATTTAAAATCTCCGTAATTTTTACAAAAATTTCGGCAGAGTGCCGTTTGTATTTTGAGAAAACAGTTCTTCAAAACCTAAAAATAAAGACGCTCCCAATACACTTTTCTCAATCACAGCTCTATTATTCAATCTCATTTCACAAATCAACACAAGCAACTCAATGCACAGTTTAAATTAAATCAAACATTGAAACCTCTCATTAAGATAACAAAATTAATAAGTACATTCATAAGATCATAAAAAATTTAGTAGTGCAAAACTTTATAAGTACATAAAATCCCAAGATAACCTTATAATAATTTATTTTTCATTACAATCCAAAAATATATTACAAAAGAGTTGGTACAACTGCTCAAAGTAAATTTCATACATACAATTACAGGATTACATCAAAATCTAAAGTACAAGGGTATACCTATGATATACCCGAAGATAGTCTCACTATGCCTTTTAGTAATCTTGCTCAGTTACTTTATATTTTCTTTCACCTGTGACAGCATACAAAGCTATTGCTGAGTGGTGAACTCAGTGATGCACAAACTAATAATTTAAAACTTAACACAAGTTATGCTTGACAATTCATAACAAATAAAAATTTAAAATTTCTAAATTCTTCAAAATTCATAACATTCAGAAATCAATATTTTCATTTATGCAAATTATTCATTTGAATAACATTTTGATCAAATAGTAACTATTTATTTATATTTCTTTTAAATCCCGAAACAATATGAAAATATTTTGAATCACTGACAAATTATTTATTTCAACCACAATTTATCAAACTATGCATAATTTAAAAGGCGTTGCCAATAATTCACACAGTTGAACCCATGACCCAAAATTCAAATAGATGCCGTGTTGTACACCACGACATTTCACACTCTCCCAATAACCAAGGCTAAAAGGGAGGAACAAAGACTAGCTAGTATATATGAGTACTCATTCAAACTCTTCCCCAACTGGCAAGCCAGAGAAGAAGGAACTCGCCCCATCTAGTGGAGGAGATATCTCACTAGACAAGCTAATGAGAATTCACAACATATTTTGCCATGTCAACTGTGGTTTCAAATCATATTCAAAACAATTTCTATTTACAAAGTGTTTACAAATCATCAACATATTTAATCATCATAAATTCATGCTCAAGGTTGGCAACACATCAAACTTAAAATTTACAATCCTCGAAACCATGCAATAAATCCTTAAATGCATAAGAAAATTTACATTTAATTTATACAATTTCATTTAACAAATTAAAATCCTCAACACAATAAAATTACAAATCATAAAATAAACATGTTCAGATCAATTTAGAAGTGAAAAGTAACAAAATAGTTAGTTATGCACAAACCTTATACGAGTCACTTCTTGGCTTTCACTCGATGTCTCGGGTTCTTTCCTGGTATTCTTTTCCAATGAAAAACACAGTTTCACAGTGTTTCAGTATCACCATTTATCATAACTCCAAAAATAAATTCAAATCTACTTATACCTAGCTTTAATATGCTAAACTTGACATTCTTTAAAATTTGTATTTCGGATTTACTATTCATGATACTGTTTAAGTCAATTTATTGACTTTCTAATTCTTAATAGATATGGGAATTCTAATTTCACCCGCATACCACATTTTGGTTATCTAATTTATTGGTTTTGGTTGTTTTCTCAAATTTTAAGTCTTTTAGGCAAAATTGCAAATTTTCAGTTTTGGTGTCCTATGTTGCACTGTTCCATTGGTCATGTTGCTGTTAGAATTTAGCAAAACTTTCTTCATAGAAAATGTTCCCTATTGTCTTGACTTTATTCTCCTTTTTCAATCACTCCATTTGGAGTTTTGTAGCTCAAGTTATAGCCATTTGAATCATGGCTGCCGGATCAGACTTAACCCAGATTTTTGGGCACCAAACTAGCTCTGGCAGTTTTAGGTCACCAAATTTGGGTGGCCAAATGACTTGGTTAAGGGCATAATTTGGGTTTGTATTCTTCATGAAAGTTTTAGGTCTATATCTCAGCTATCCACTAGTAAAAGTTCATGTCATTTAGACCTATCTAGCCCAAGTTATGGCTAAATAAACAAACACTATTCATTTGGTCATTTTTATACAGGTCAGATTGCCTAAGTCCTAATTTGGTCAATTTGTTCACTAGGTTTTGGTCACTTTTTGGGCATGATTCCTGAATGAAAAATGTTCCATTTTGTGTCTACTTTTATTTCCAATTGGCTTCATGCCAATTTGACTTGTAAATTTTCAGTTTTGGTCCCTCAAAGGGACCTTGGTCCTGCTGCCTGCAGCATGACCCTAAGCAACCTAAATTTGCATTTGGTTCCAACACTTCTAACATACTCCAATTGGTCACAAATGACCATTTCTCACCTCAAACTAGGTCAAAAACATTATTTAATAATTTCTCACATTTTTTTTCTTCCAAACCCTAGGTGCCAAAACCCTAATTCATGCAATTGATTAATTTATACCCAATTTACTACACTAATCACATATTCAACCTTAATTAATGTCAAATTCATATGTAAATTAAATTGAACATATCAAAACTTCAAGTTACCATGGCTGGATGAAATTTACATTTGGTCCCTCAACTAAGCTTTCTTTTGATTTGTTTCCATTTTCTCATAATTTTCAAACTATTTCATTACATACACATGAATCAAACCTTGGAAGTGAAGAGTTAGAGCAATAACCTTTACTTTGAATTTCAACTTCTCAATTCCTTCACTTTCTTCCTTCTTATTCTTCTTTAATCTTCTTTTCTAGGGTAACTTAGAAGCTTTTTAGGGTTTAGGGTTGAACTTTGTAACGAAGAACTAAGTTTTTCAAGCTTTAAAAGCTTGTTAATAGAGGAACCTTGGGAGAGAAAAGTGAGAGAGAGATGGGGACATTTTTTGAAGAAGAAGAAGAAATGATTTTCCTTTTTTTAATGAATTTTTAAGTCTTATGGAAGACCACAATTATCCAAAATTTAATTTTTAATTATATTAGTGTTTATGACATCATGCATGATGTCATGCATGATGTCACCAATTTCTACTTTTCCTTTTTCTCCTTTTTTTTCTATTTATTTTTCCTAGTTCTTTAATTTAATTCCTGATTCCATAATTTTCTTTTCTCCAATTTTATTTGACAGTTGGGTCAGGAGTCAACTCTCAGGGTCAATTGACTAAATTGCTCCTCGCCGGTTTGACCCAGTTTGCAAATAATTCAATATTTCTTCCAGCTCGCTGACCTAATTATTTGACTAGCTTAACAATTCTTTTTCGTGATTTTCTCCTTTCCACTATGTTTGCAATAGTCCTAAGGACCGAGGCATCACATTTCCCAGTTCGAAATTTGAGTTTAGACTGACCTCGCAGTCACTTCCCGGGAAGGTCACCCATCGCTGTGACTCCCGGCTTATTTAACCTTTTATGTTATGTTTTTCTTATTTATACTTAACTAATTGACAATTACTAATTATTTGTATTCAGGACTTAACTAGGTGTCTTAAACACAGTTCTAATCCTCTTAATTTTCTGGACCGATACCGGTCACCGGAACAGTAACATATACCAGGCTATGCAAATAGGGGTGTTACAATTCTCTCCCCCCCCCCCCCTAAAAATAATTTCATCCTCGAAATTTTACCGAGTATCAGTCTCTGAACAGTTGTGGGTGCTGTCTCCTCATGTCCTATTCACGCTTCTAAGTAGCTTCCTAGCCTGAATGATGGTTCCTTAGCACTTTAACCAATACTATTTACTCATCGATTGCTCACCTCGTGTGCCAAGTTTCTTATGAGCTTCTATCGTAAGTTAGATTCAAATTCATTTCAATTTTAGAGATAAGCAAATCTGTGTGCTAGTGGATCCACTCTTTCTAGGACCTCATATGATCCTATGGGTGAGAACTTAGTTTTACTCTTTTCTTATCAAATCTCTTGATCATTTGATGCAACCTTCAGTTTAGTTTAGAATATTTTAGTCTTTTCTTGTTGTTGTTTTAGCAATTATTTTCCTTTGTAGTCTTTTTTTTTTTTAAATGACCTTGTTGGTCATATATAAACTGTTTATCTCTTTCTTGGCCATAGGTCCATAACCATTATCTTACCATCTCCATTTATAACCAAGGCCTATGTGCCATTTTGCACTATCTTGTTTGCTTTTGTTTAACTTATTTCCTTCTTGATAAAATAGTTCGGGATATCATTACGAGTTTTAAGTAGGTTGTTTGCCCTGGTGGTAATTCTTTATCTAGTGTTTTTCTCATTTCTTACTGTTCTATTTGTTTTTTTTTTTTCCACAGCTTAACTTTAATTATTTTATTCCTCAATCTTATCTTCTTCCTTAACTTGATTGTCGAGTCATGATTTAGCACCTCTTATCATCCCTAATAAATCCACTATACTTCAATATTACTTTGATTTGGTCCTCTGACCATTCTAGTCAACACTTTAACTAATATTCATAACGTTTCTTTATTACATTCACACCAACTATTCTAATTTTTACTTCTATATTTTCTTTTATCTACCAATATCTTATAGCTTATTTTCTGCTGGTTTGCGATCATTACCTTTTTTTTTTTTTTTGAACCATAAATAATTATTCAATCTTAAGAAGGGAGTCTACCGGACTCTCCTTTTTCTCATGCTATTCAAAAGTTTCGCATTAATCCTAGTCTAATCCTTATGATCCACACAATAAAATTGTGCTCTTCCTAAAGAATGGCCAACTAGTTCCTATCGAATTACTATTATCAGTAGAATATCATTTCTTAACTGTTTTATAAGTTATAATTGTCATCCATAGCATCCTGTATCTTCTAGGCGAACAAAATTATATTTTGTGTCTTACTGCTACACAAATAGAATATTGTTCCTTACTAAACTTTGAGCAAAAGATCCATTGCAATACCAAAACAACTATAAACCCCATATCGGAGACTGGATGACTTAGCCCTATATGTATTATTTTTAATTTTTACCATGCTAAAATCTCTAGTCCCATAATAATTCTTAATGTACTATAATTCATTCTATGGTAACGGAGTATTTAACTCTCACTACCTTGCAATCATGATCTTTTGATATTCTAATTATAGAGTTTTAAATCCCGAATTAGAATTTTCAAACTCAGTTCTAGTAATAAAACTCTATTCTGGTATATTTATACCAGAGTGAAAATCATTTATAACTATTCTTATCCTTATGTACTATTGGGTAGTACGTAGCTCTACATAATAAATCTCAAGTCAATACTACAATCTGTAGCTTACAGCATAAACATCAAGAATATTGCATAGTTACTACAATACATCCCAATAGATCAAACTTCCCTATATATTATTTCTTTCAAATCCACTAATATCTTAAACTTATTTTGATTATGGTACTTATTGACATCTATCAACAGTAGTACCTTTACTTCCATCTAGGGCAGATATATTGCTATAACTTACTTTTTGGTCCTCTTGCCTTACCTAATTAAGCTTACTAATTAACTTTATAATTTATCGTAGTCTAGGAGATGTCTCTCACTAGAAACTTTTCCAAAATTAATTCCAATCACGCTTATTATTACAATTCTTATCCTAAAAGACTAATTACTAACACATCAAAATTTATTTCCATGCAAAGCAGTAGAACATATAATTTTAGCATTAGCATATAAACAAGTAGAGCTGGAATCAAATAGTACATAATTATTCCTTTCACAAGTTAAGAACATACCGGCAACTACATCTAAAGTCTCTACTTCTTCCCCTCGATGCATGGCATTCCCTCTTTCTAGTGTATTCCTCTGCTCGGGTTGGTCTATTGTGCGAGGATTACTCGAAGTGTTCTCTCTACTTCTGCCTCTGCCCCTACTGACTATTAATGAGCCTCTAAAATCAGAATCTTGAACTGATTCCTCTGGTGTAGTATGTGGCATAAATCGATGTGCACTAGTATAATCTCGGGCAAAATGTCTAATTCCACCACAATTAAAGTAGGCTCCAGTGACCCTATGGCAACACCCCCGTGTAATTTTCCACAAACGTCACAGAGACGGATAGGGTAGGAACTTCTAGTTCTTTGACGAATGGCTATTGGTTGCTTCCACCCTGAAGATCCGCCTCTGTCATACTTAGGAGCTTGGGGTCCCTCAAAATCTTTTCTCTTTCCTAAATTACTACCCGAACTTTGACCAATGGGTTTCCCACTTTTCTCTTTTTTATGCTGCTCTTGAGGGGGTTGGGTTTGTACTTGTGCCTGGGCTGACAGATTATCAGCCATTTGCTGAAAGAACATGGCCATCTGCTGGGCCATTTGTGCAGTAATTTGTATAGAAGGGACTAGTGCAGTTGGACCTCCAACGCTCTGCGAAACTGGGGCCTCTCCTTGTACGTTATATGTATCAGACTGCTCTACCGTTTTATCCCCCTTGTCCATATCTATTCACAAGATTTTTTTTTTCCTATTTCCTGCACAACCAACACAAGAAGATTTCTCCCCGCTAGTTCATATTTATGATGTAAATGTACTATATGTATAAAACATTCGAGCAGTTGTACTTATCGAAAAATATTTCAAATTTACAGTTCAAATTTTACTTTAAAACCTTTACTCTGATACCACTAAAATATGTTACACCCTACTCCTCATAAGATGTAACATGCTCCTGTAGTACACTTAATAAATTACTGTACTTTACCTACTGGTAACCCATTAAATATACTACAAGGGATTTTAAAATAATTTTCGTTCATTTTTAAATTGGTGGGTAAAATTTTTTTCAGATATTAAAAACCTTTATTTAAAGTCCAAATATAAATCAAATTTTTAGTTATTTAAAATCTCCATAATTTCTACAAAAATTTCGACAGAGTGCCGTCTATATTTTGAGAAAACAGTTCTTCAAAACTTGAAAATAAAGACACTCCCAATATATTTTTCTCAATCACAGCTCCATTATTCAATCTCATTTCACAAATCAACACAAGCAACTCAATACACAGTTTAAATTAAATCAAACATTGAAACCTCTCACTAAGATAACAAAATTAATATTTACATTCATGAGATCATAAAAAATTTAGCAGTGCAAAACTTTATAAATACATAAAATCTCAAGATAACCTTATAATAATTTATTTTTCATTACAATCCAAAAGTATATTACAAAAGAGTTGGTATAACTGCTCAAAGTAAATTTTATACATACAATTACAGAATTACATCATAATCTAAAGTACAAGGGTATACCTATGATATACCAGAAGATAGTCCCACTATGCCTTTTAGTAATCTTGCTCAACTGCTTTATATTTTCTTTCACCTGCGACAGCATACAAAGCTATCGCTGAGTGGTGAACTCAGTGCTGCACAAACTAATAATTTAAAACTTAATACAAGTTATGCTTGACAATTCATAACAAATAAAAATTTAAAATTTCTAAATTTTTTAAAATTCATAACATTCAGAAATCAATATTTTCATTCATGCAAATTATTCATTTGAATAACATTTTGATCAAATAGTAACTATTTATTTATATTTCTTTTAAATCTTGAAACAATACGAAAATATTTTGAATCACTGACAAATTATTTATTTCAACCACAATTTATCAAACTATGCATAATTTAAAGGGCGTTGCCAATAATTCACACAGTTGAACCCATGACCCAAAATTCAAATAGATGTCGTGTTGTACACCACGATATTTCACACTCTCCCAATAACCGAGGCTAAAAGGGAGGAACAAAGACTAGCTAGTATATATGAGTACTCATTTAAACTCTTCCCCAATTGGCAAGCCAGAGAGGAAGGAACTCGCCCCATCTAGTGGAGGAGATATCTCACTAGACAAGCTAATGAGAATTCACAACATATTTTGCCATGTCAACTGTGGTTTCAAATCATATTCAAAACAATTTCTATTTTCAAATCATCAACATATTTAATCGTCATAAATTCATGCTCAAGGTTAACAGTACATCAAACTTAAAATTTACAATCCTCAAAGCCATGCAATAAATCTTTAAATGCATAAGAAAATTTACATTTAATTTAAACAATTTCATTCAACAAATTAAAATCCTCAACACAATAAAATTATAAATCATAAAATAAAATTGTTCAAATCAATTTAGAAGTGAAAAATAACAAAATAGTTAGTTGTGCACAAACCTTATATGAGTCGCCTCTTGGCTTTGACTCGATGTCTCGGGTTCTTTCCCGGTATTCTTTTCCACTAAAACACACAGTTTCATAGTATTTCAGTATCACCATTTATCATAACTCCAAAAATAAATTCAAATCTACTTATACCTAGCTTTAATATGCTGAACTTGATGTTCTTCAAAATTTGTATTTCAAGTTTACTATTCATGACACTGTTCAAGTCAATTTGTTGACTTTCTAATTCTTAATAGGTATGGGAATTCTAATTTCACCCACATACCATATTTTGGTTACCTAATTTGTTGGTTTTGGTTGTTTTCTCAAATTTTAATTCTTTTAGGAAAAATTGCAAATTTTCAGTTTTGGTGTCCTATGTTGCACTGTTCCATTGGTCATGTTGCTGTTAGAATTTGGCAAAACTTTTTTCATAAAAAATGTTCCCTATTGTCTTAAATTTATTTTCCTTTTTGAATTACTCCATTTGGAGTTTTTTAGCTCAAGTTATAGCCATTTGAATCATGGCCGCCAGATTAGACTTAACCCAGATTTCTGGGAACCAAACTGGTTCTGGCATTTTTAGGTCACCAAATTTGGGTTTGTGTTCTTCATGAAAGTTTTAGGTCTATATCTCAGCTATCTACTGGTAAAATTTCATGTCATTTAGACCTACCTAGCCTAAGTTATGGCTAAATGAACAAACACTATTCATTTGGTCATTTTTGTACAGGTCAGATTGCCTAAGTCCTGATTTGGCCAATTTGTTCACTAGGTTTCGGTCACTTTATGGGCATGATTCCCGAATGAAAAATGTTCCATTTTATGTCTATTTTCATTCTCAATTGGTCTCATACCAATTGGACTTGTAAATTTTTAGTTTTGATCCCTCAATGGGACCTTGGTCCTACTGCCTGCATCATGACCCTAAGCAACCCGAATTTGCATTTGGTTCCAACACTTGTAACATACTCCAATTGGTCACAAATGACCATTTCTCACCTCAAACTAGGTCAAACACATCATTTAACAATTTCTCGCATTTTTGTCTTCCAAACCCTAGGTCCCAAAACCCTAATTCATGCAATTGATTAATTCATACCCAATTTAATACACTAATCACATATTCAACCTTAATCAATGTCAAATTCATGTCTAAATTAAATTGAACATATCAAAACTTCAAGGTACCATGGCTGGACGAAATTTACATTTGGTCCCTCAACTATGTTTTCTTTTGATTTGTTTCCATTTTCTCATAATTTCCAAATTATTTCATTACATACACATGAATCAAACCTAGGAAGTGAAGAGTTAGAGCACTAACCTTTACTTTGAATTTTAACTTCTCAATTCCTTCACTTTCTTCCTTCCTATTCTTCTTTAATCTTCTTTTCTAGGGTAACTTAGAAGCTTTTTAGGGTTTAGGGTTGAAATTTGTGGGGAAGAACAAAGTTTTTCAAGCTTTAAAAGCTTGTTAATGGAGGAACCTTGGGAGAGAAAAGTGAGAGAGAGATGGGGACGTTTTTTGAAGAAGAAGAAGAAATGATTTTCCTTTTTTTTTTATGAATTTTTAAGTCTTATGGAAGACCACAATTATCCAAAATTTAACTTTTAATTATATTAGTGTTTATGACATAATGCATGATGTCATGCATAATGTCACCAATTTCTACTTTTCCTTTTTCTCCTTTTTTTTTTCTATTTATTTTTCCCTAGTTCTTTAATTTAATTCTTGATTCCATAATTTTCTTTTCTCCAATTTTATTTGACAGTTAGGTCAGGAGTCAACTCTCGAGGTCAATTGACTAAATTGCCCTTTGCCGGTTCGACCCGGTTTACAAATAATTCAATATTTCTTCCGGCTCCCTGACCTAATTATTTGACTGGCTTAACAATTCTTTTTCATGATTTTCTCTTTTCCACTATGTTCGCAATAGTCTTAAGGACTGCGGCATCACATTTTCCGATTCGAAATTTGAGTTTAGACTGACCTCACAGTCACTTCCCGGGAAGGTCACCCATCGCTGTGACTCTCGGCTTATTTAACCTTTTATATTCTGTTTTTCTTATTTATACTTAACTAATTGACAATTACTAATTATTTGTGTTCAGGACCTAACTAGGTGTCTTAAACATAGTTCTAATCCTCTTAATTGTCCGAACCAATACCGGTCACCAGAACAGTAACATATACCAGGCTATGCAAATAGGGGTGTTACAATAATTGGGAAAAATCATATCTTCAAAACCTTTAAAAACACTTCCAATACTTTTATTTCTCAACCCCAACCTCCAATATCTCAACACAACTCAATTTCAAACTCAATTCATAAAAACAATTCTCAAATTAAAGAAAGTAATTGATCATTTCATACATTAAAACACAATGTTTATATTACAACATTTTTACAGAATCAAATAATTTATAACATTACTATACAACTTTAATATACAACTACTCAATACTAACTACATTACACACATACAGTTCATATACATTAAAATAAATATTTACAAAGGGGTATAATTTAAATACCTGACAAAATCCAAAGTGAAGTACTTCTAAGCATTAACATGCCAACAATTCCCATACAATTTACTTTCCAAATAATTTGGTCAATAGCACATATATCTTTTCAATGGAAACATTTCATACGAATTAAGTCATAAATTAATCTTTATAAAGCATTTCAACTCAAAGCTCAAAAGAATTTCAAAAAGTAATTATGTTATGCACAAACCTCTTATGAGTCACCTCTTGGCCTTGACTCAGTGTTTCTTTCTTCTTTCCAGTGTCTTTTCTAACTGAAACACACAATTTACAGTATTTCAGTATCACGTCTCATAATTAATCTAACAAATAATTTCATGTCTACTTAATTGCACCCCTAAAATTGCTTAAAATAGCATTCTTTAGACTTTGTATTTTAGGTTTACTATTCATTATACTATTCAAGTCAAAATGTTGACTTTTTCATTCTTAATAGGTATTTGAATTCCAATTACAGCCACATACCATATTTTGAGTGTCTAATTGGTTGGCATTGGTTGCCATTTCAATTTCTAAGTCTCCTAAGAGAAATTGTAATTTTTCAGTTTTGGTTCACTGGTTTGTACTGTTCCATTAGTCTAGTTACTGTGGGAATTTGTATAACACCCCTATGTTTGGTAGTGCATTCTACTGTTCCTGTGACCAGTGTTGTCTGGACAGCTAGGATGCCTAGAACTACACTTCGTTATGAGTGAGAAGACATAAAATAATGAAATACAAGAAAAGAGAATACAAGAAAAACAAAGGAAAAACAATAGTAAAGAAATGCAACCAAGTTAAGCGAGCTGAGAACCCTAGCGATGGGTGATCGCACCGGGAAGTCACGGCGTGGACCGTTGACTAGCCCTGGACCGCGGGGAACCCTGGAAAATATTTTTAGGACTCAAATAAATATTTATTGAAGTATAAATATCATTAGAAATATCAAATAAAAATTAATTAATTAGTACAAAGAAAAGTGAGAAATAAAAAAACGGACAAAAACCTGGTGTTACCAAAAAATCGGGAATGCAACCCGAACAGGGCATTGTGGTCATTCGACACCCCGAGTTGTCTTTTGACCTAAATGTCCATTAAAAACACATGATATTACACTTGGAAAATATAATGAAAAATTAAATTAGTGGTACATAATGTAAATAGCAAAAATGGAGTTCAAATTGGGTAATTAACATTTAAAACATATAATATAGTTAAATTAGGGTAAGTGGAGCACTATGGATTAAAATATTCACTAAGTGGGCAGATGTATACCCATTATACTTCATCTTCAACCTTTCAAAACCACCATTGCCGAAATGAAAAGCTTCCAAAATCCTCCATGGCCGCATTGTTGAAAGCTTCCTAATCTCCTCCATTTTCACCTCCAAACACCAAAGTTTCTTCACTAATCTTGATCCCCACCTCACAAGGAAGAAGTAGATACTAAAATCAAGGGAGTTTGGTGAAGATTTAACAAGCCCCAACAATAGGTAAGTGTTTAAATTGATTTATTTCTTAAGTAAAGTTTATGGGAAGCTTGAGATGAACAAATTGATGAAGAAAATTTGAGGTTTTGGTGAGTTGTTATTATGCACTAGTTAGGCAGCCATGGTACTTAAATAACTTAAATTATTTTCACATGCATTTGATGGGTATTAGTGTCGATTAATGTAAATCAAAGTTTAGTAGGTTAATTATTGATGTATGTTAAATTGAAAACTTGAATTGGAAATTTTTGTTGAATTTGGAATTGTATGCGTGATTGTCTAAATGGACAGCCATGGGATTGTACACTAAATGAAATATTATTACATGTATTGTGGAGAATTAACTTTGACTAATGTGATTCAAAGTTTTGGTAAGTTAACTTCATGTATACGGAATGGTGACCAAGTGAAAAATTTGAGTTTGAAGGCAATTATGAAGGTATACCATTGCGGCAGTTTGTTAACTCTTGAAGAATGCTGGAATTCATGCTTGGTTTATGGAATAATAATGTTGAATTGTGATAGTGGTTATGGCAGTTTGAGTGTATGTATGATGGTGTGAGGTTGGACATGTAAAAGTGTTATGGTTAGGTGATTGAAATATTGTAAATTGGGTTTGAAAAATTCTGTACTAAATGGTGCACATTGAATGTAATTGTAAGCTGCCAAAATGACCTATAATATGTTGTGAATTATGTTTAGGTTATGGTACAACCAGAATTGGCTTGAATGTTGAGTTTGGTAAGTGTTAAAAGTGATCCTTGATGTGTATGAAGGAAATGCAATAAGGCAGTTTGTATTTTGGGCCTAGAACTTTAAGTGTGTGGCTCCAATTAGTATGAGACCAATTGGAGGTGAAACTAGGCACAAAATGTGCCAACTTTCATGAAGGAAGCTTGCCAAAATTCTGCTTGCAAGGTAGCTTGAAAAATGACCAAATCCGGATTAAGTGCAAATAAGGCCTGAAAATTGACCATTTGGGCAGCAGTTAGTTTTTAGGCCATAACTCACTCAAAACACGTCCAATTGACCTGAAATTTTAACCATGAATAGTTAAGACCTATATCTACAAGTCTTATGAAGAAACCAAAGCCCAGAAATGACTATAAGCAAGTCAAACAGCTTGCACAAGTTCGGGTCCAAAAACTGGCCGAACCTAAAATGACCTAAAGTGACCAATTTTGATGCAATTTGACCAGTAATAGTAAAATGACCATAACTTGGTCTACATAACTCAGAATGACTTGAAATTTTGCCCCGCGTGCAATAAGACATAGATCTACAAGTTTGTAGTTTTGACCAAAACCCGAAAACCAAGGAAACTAGGTCGTCCGGCTAGGTCAAACTAGTATCCTGGAATCCAACAAATTGCAAGAAAACGCAATATACATGGAAATGAATTTGGTAACATGTACCAACCCTAAAAGACTATCGAATGTGACATATTAGTAACATTAAAACCTAATTTACCTAGAACAAATCTAGGGTCGATATATTATGTTGATTAAACAAATAATAGCATTCAGTGAATTACTTATCAAACATTATCGTTAGAGACAGTTTAATTAAGTACTGAAACACTTCAAATTGTGTTTCTCAGTTAGCAAAGACTCAGGAAAAGGGAAGTAAACACTGAGTCAAGACTAGGAGACAGTTATCAGAGGTTTGTGCACAACAGCTATTTCTTTTGAATTTTTCAATTGAAATGAATTATGACTATTTGTATATTATTGTTTTAAATTGTGAAAATGTGTTTGAATGGATATTTATTGCTTGAAAAGCATTGTAAATGGTTTGAAACTGTGAAAAATTGTTTGAATGATATTGATGGATACTTATTGATTGAAAAGCATTGGAAATGGTTTGAAACCACAGCTTTCATGTATATTGATTGTATTCCTCGCTAGCTTGTCTAGTGGGACAAATTGAATTCCCTTCCTGGCTGAAGTGTTGAGGTGTGTGCCTGTTAAGGACGAATAGAATGAGTACTCATATTTTTGCTAGCTAGCTATGTTATTCCTCATTAGTCATCGACTTTTGGGATGAATTGAATACCTTATTAGCCATCGGCTTTTGGGATGAATTGAACTTTGGAACATGATTAAGCTGTGTGTGATTTATTGATATGTATTATGAGATTGTGAAACAGAGTTTAAATTCTTATTGACATTCACTGTCTTTTGAATTTAACCATGATTTGACTTATTGAAATTTATTGTGATATTGAGAAATGGAGTTTAAATTCTTGTTGACAATTACTGTTTTTAATTTAACTCTTTTAAGTATCCACTATTTATTTAACTTATGATTTGTGATTTAAAGTTGTATTTGGTTAATGTTGTGCATCACTGAGACATTGTCTCAGCGATAGCTTTTTTATTGCTGTCGCAGGTAGACAGACGGACAGGGCAGCAGACTAGGCTGCTAGTACATCTAGCGAGAGATTATTGGGTATATTAAGTATACCACATTTTACATTTTGTACTGTAATGTATGTTCACTGTATGTACATATTGTTCTTGATTTTGAGCAGTTGTAAATTAAAATTGTACATTGAAGTTGTAAAATAAATTATAAGTTATTTTAGCTTGTAAAATTGGTACTGTATTTCTTTTATCTCAGTCTTTGAAAAACTATTATGGATTTGAGTTGAGAAAGATATTGTGTTGCTTAAATGTTGGAGTTGAGATTAAGAATTATATTGAAGTGTTTTTACAGGTTTTCTGAAGAACTATTTTATTCAAAATACAGATGGCACTCTGCCAAAATTTTTACAGAAATTACTAATAGTCCAAATGAGTTAGCTATTTCACTTCAGTTCAAAAAGTTTTTTTTTAACACCTGTAAATTGTGCTCAACACTGTAAAAAGAAGTAAGAAAAGTTTTAAAATCCCTTATAGTGTATTTAATGGGTTATCAGTAGACGAAGTTGATAATTCATTAGGTATACTACGGGATCATGTTATGCCTTACAGAGGGATAGGGTGTGACAATTTGGCTAAGTGTTCTTCATCAACGTTGTTCCTTATTGTCTTAGCTTTAATTCCCTTTTTGAATCACTCCATTTGGAGTTTTTCAGCTCAAGTTATGTTAATTTCAAGGTGGCTGGCCGGATTACTTTTAACCCAGAATTCTGGGTACCAATTCTATTCTAGCAATTTTGGTGTGCCAACTGCAGCTCACTTTTCAGATGGGTTATGGTTAGAATTTGGGTTTGTGTTTTTCATAAAAGTTGTAGTGGTATGTCTCAGCTTTCCATCAGTATAAAATTTAGATCATTTGGATATTCCTACACCAAGTTATGGCCAAATGAACAAATATTGTTCATTTGGTCATTTCTGTACAGTGGCAATGTGCCTAATCCGAGTTTAACCTAATTGTTCACTAACTTAAAGTCATTTTCAGGGTAGGGTTTCTCCATGAAAATTGTGGCATTATATGTCTAATTTCATATACAATTAGCCTCATACCAATTGGAGTGGCAGAATTACAGTTTTGGTCCTTGAAGTGGACCTAGGTCGGGCTGTCCAGAATTGGATCTCTACCAATCCGAATTGCATTTCAATTCTTATCACTCCAACACACCCCACTTAGCCCCAATTGACCATTTTGAGTCTCAATTAGGTCAATTTGTCTCAATTTCAAAAAGCCCTAGATTTCCCCCAATTTTCCTAAGCCATGAACCCTAAATTTTTTCCACTTGATTAAATTCTTACAATTAAAGTGTATAATCACTATCTATACACTAAATCAAGCTTAATTACACTTTTAATTGCATTAAAATCAATCAAAACCTACCACTTTTCAAGCTGGCCAAATTCTTTCTTGGTCCCTAACATGTTTTTGTTTTATTTCCCTCAATTCTAAATTAATTCAAGTAGATATGCATGAATATAAAGAGAAATTAAAGAATGGATGACTAACCTCTTTGTGTGGCTTTTCTCTCTTCCCAAATTCCGCTTTCCTCTTCTTTTTGTTGTCAATAGATGAATCAAGGTTCAAGGACAAGATTTACTGAAGAAACCTTAGGGAAATTATGGCTAGATTAGTGTAACACCCCTATGTTCGGTAGTGCATTCTGCTGTTCCGGTGACCAGTGTGGTCCAGACAACTAGGATGGCTAGAGCTACACTTCGATATGAGTGAGGAGACATAAAATAATGAAATACAAGAAAAGGAAATACAATAAAAACAAAGGAAAAATAATAGCAAAGAAATGTAATCAAGTTAAGCGAGCCGGGAAACCTAGCGATGGGTGACCGCACTTAGTTACCACAGGCCGTTGACTGCCTCGGATCATGGGAACTCGAAAACATTTTATGACATAAATAGAACCTTATTGAAGAATAAATATCATTAGAAAGATCAAAGAAAAATTAAATAATTAGTACAAAGAAAAGTGAGAAATCGAAAAACAGACAAAACCCGGTAATACCGAAAAATCGGGAATGCCAGCCGAACAGGGGCATTATGGTCATTTGACATCCCGAAGTGTCTTTTGACCTAAATGTCCATTAAAAATAAATAATATTACACTTAGAAAATGAAATGAAAAATTTGTTTAGTGGTACCTAAAATAAATAGCCAAAAATGGAGTGGAAATGGTGTAAATAAAACATTAAACTTATAATATGGTTAAATAATGTGAGTGGGCCACTAAGGGAATAAACTAAAGACATAATGGGGCAGGTGTACACTCATCTCACCATCTGCAATTCATCTTCCTCCTTTAGATTCAAAGTGGCCGAATTCAAGAGAGAAGAGAACCACCATTGATGTTTTGCATGAGCTTCATTCTCTCCCTCCATTCCACCTCTAAACACTTAGGTTCTTTTATGAAAAATGGTCTACACATCACAAGGAAGATATTGATACCAATTTTGAGAAGTTTGGTGAAGGTTTAGCAAGTTACAATTAAAGGTAAGTTTGCATTTTTGAGAATTTCTTTATTAAAGTTTATGTTCATGTTATGGGTGTTGGTTTGGTGAAGGAAAATTTTGAGTTTGAAGGGTTATTGTTGTTTTCATTTTGGACAGCCATGAGTCACGTTTTTGATGAGATATTTGTGCATATAATTGATGAGAAATGGTGTTGATCATGATGAATTAGTAACCCAGTGAATTATTTCTTGTTTATATGGTGATTTATGCACTTGGATGGGAATTGGTAAATTGCATGGCACTTTAATGTTGAAGAATGGTTTGCGGCAGCTTGGGGACACTTGAGTAATGGTATATATTGAAGGAAGTGTGGGCAGAATATTGACCTAGAAGGTTGATGAGATGTATGTAGATTGATATTGTAAAGTGTATGTAAAATTTGTAATGGTTAGGTGTATTTGTAATGGTAATTAGAAATTGTAATTGTGAATGATATTTGGTGTGTTGAGGGTAATGGTAATCTGCCCAAAATAATGTTAATGTAAAGTAGATAATGCTTTTGGTAATGTACCAAAACAGATTGGTAGGGTATGGAAGTAAACTTTGCAAGTTAAATGTGTGTTTGAAGTGGGGTGTGAAAGGCATAGTGAGGGCAGTGTACATT
Source organism: Hevea brasiliensis (assembly GCF_030052815.1). Classification (NCBI taxonomy): domain Eukaryota; kingdom Viridiplantae; phylum Streptophyta; class Magnoliopsida; order Malpighiales; family Euphorbiaceae; genus Hevea; species Hevea brasiliensis. Next base: position 56,669,188 of record NC_079503.1, on the reverse strand, counting down.
TTAGCCTATAACCTTAAATGTGTAACCTCAATTGGTATGAGACCAATTTGAGGTGAAACTAGGCACAAAATGTGCCAACTTTCATTGAGAAACCATGCCAAAATTCTGCTTGCAAGGTGACCTAAGAAAATGACCAATTCGGATTAGGTGCAATTAGGACCTAAAAAATGACCAATTGGGCAGCAGTGAGTGTTTAGGCCATAACTCACTCAAACCAAGTCCAATTGACCTGAAATTTTAACCAAGAATAGTTAAGACCCATACCTACAAGTCTTATGAAGACACCAAAGCCCAGAAATGACCATAAGCAAGTCAAAAAGCTTGTAAAAGTTCGGGTCCAAAAACTGGCCGAACCAGAATTGACCAATTTGACCTAAAATGGTACCATTTGACCAGCAATAGTATAATGACCATAACTCGGTCTACTTAACTCGGATTGACCTGAAATTTTGCCCCGCGTGCAATAAGACCTAGATCTACAAGTTTGTAGTTTCGACCGAGACCCAAAAACCGAGGGAACTAGATCGTCCGGTTAGGTTAAACCAGTGTCCCGGAATCCAGCAATTTGCATTAAAATGCACTAAGCAAGGAAATGACTTTGGTAAAACATACCAAACCTAAAACCCTATCAAATGTGACATATTAACGACACTAAAACCTAATTTACCTAAAACGCAACGAGGGTCGGTATATTAGGTGATTAAGTGAATAATTGAGTTCAGTGCATTATTTACTAAACACCATCGTTAGAGGCAAATTAAATTAGCACTGAAACACTTCAAATTGTGTTTCTCAGTTAACAAGGACTCAGCAAAAGGGAAAGAAATACTGAGTCAAAACCAGGAGACAAATATCAGAGGTTTGTGCACAACAACTATTTCTCTTGAATTTTCAATTGAAATAAATATTGACTATTTGTATATTATTGTTTTAAATTGTGTTTGTGCACAACAACTATTTCTTTTGAATTATTTTCAATTGAAATAAATTATGACTACTTGTATATTATTGTTTTAAATTGTGGAAATGTGTTTGGTGGACACTTATTGATTGAAAAACATTGTGAATGGTTTGAAATCGTGAAAATTGTTTGAATGATATTGATGGATACTTATTGATTGAAAAGCATCAGAAATGGTTTTTGTGGAAATTGAAGTGAATTACGAATTGTGTTGCCATTTTGTGAATGAAATTATAACTTTGGAAATTTATTGGATTCTTACGGATCATTTGAATAAAATGTTTGGAATTGTTTTGACTCACAATTGGCATGACACTGATACTATGTTCCTCCTCCATTAATGGGGTGAGTGTGATTATTCATCCCTCTATGACATATCAGTCTGGGGTGATTATTATAATGTTCATACATCTTTGACTTCACAGTCTGTGGTTAGTATAGATGAGTACTCATTAGATAGCTAGCTTCCTCCTCATTGATTTCGATTATTGGGGTGAGTATGTCTTGTCGTGGTGTACAACACGGCATATATGGAAAAATTGTGTCATGTCTTAAATTGTGATATTGATTGGCAACATTGTATTCTCCAGTTATTTGATCGAATGGTGTTATTGATTTGCAAAACAATATTATTCAATTATTTGATCGAATTGTGTTATTGATTTGCAAAACGATATTATTCAGTTATTTGATCAAATTGTGTCATTGATTGGAAAAAACTGTTATTCAAGAATTTGATCAAATTGTGTATGAATTGGCAATACGGTATTCTTAAGCTATTTGACTAAATTGTGTTATTATGAATTTTGATAATTTGTGAATTGGAGTTTAAATTCCTTATGACATTCATTGTCTTGAAATCAACTATGGTTTTAAGTATCCACTAATGATATGATTTATGAATTGTGATTTAAAATTGTATTTTGTTATTGTTGTGCACCATCGAGACATTGTCTCAAATGATAGCTTTTATTCTTTGCCGCAGTAGAGAGATAGACAGTAAACAGACTAGGCCGCTAGTACCGCTTAGCAAGAGATTTTGGGTATAGTGAGTATACCATATGTGGCATTTTGTATCAGTAATGTATATTCATTTGTATGTATATTTTGTTCTTGGTTTTGAGCGATTTGTAAATTTAAGTTGTACAATAAAGTTGTAAAATAATTATGAGTTATTTGGCTTGTAAAATTGTGTTATATTTTTGTATCTTAGTCTTTGAAAATCACTGTGATTTGACTTGAGAAATGTGTTGTGTTGATAAAAATTATGGAGGTGAGATTTGAAAATATATTGAAGTGCATTTTACAGTATTTCAGAAGAACTGATTTGTCCAAACTACAAATGGCACCATCCCAAAATATTTACAGAAACTCCAAATAAAACAAATGAGTTAGTTGTTTCACTTGATTCACCAAAGTCTTTCACACTGTAAATAGTGCTCACCATCGTAAAAGAAGAAAAGTTTTTAAAATCCATTGTAGTTTATTTAATGGATTATCAGTAGACGGAGTAGGTAATTCATTATGTATACTACGTGATCATGTTATTCCTTACAGAGGGGTAGGGTGTGACATGTTTTAGTGGTATCAGAGCAATGGTTTTAAAGTGAATTTGAATCGTGAATTTGAAATTTTTGTCAGAACTACAATCGCTCAAATGTTTGATACATACAAGACATTACATTATAAATATGCACTAACGGAGGAAATCTCCTTGTATTATTGTACAGAGGTCGTGGAAATAAATTTTGATGCATTAGTGACTAGTCCTTTAGGATAAGGATTGTGATAACAAGTGAAATTAGTTTTGGAAGAGTTTATCGGCGAAAAGTATTTGCTGACACACCATAAAATTATAAGCTAATTGGCGAGCCTACTTAATGTAAGGCAAGAGGACGTAAATGTAAGATGCAGTAATGGAATTGCTCTAGATGAGGGCAAGGAGGTTACTGTTAGAAATTGCTAATGGATATTGTAATCAGAATAAGATTCGAATATCAGTGAATTCAAAAAGAATAAAAGATAACAAAGTTTGATCTATTGGGATGTATCGTAGTAACTATGCAATGTTCTTGATGTTTATACTGTAAGCTGCAGATTACAGTACTGACTTGAGATTATTGTGTAGAGCTACGTACTAACCGATAGTACACCTAGATAAGAATAGTTGCCAACGGCATCTGTTTTGGTATAGTTATGCCATGACAGAATTTAATTGTTAGAAATAAGTTTGAAAATCCTACTTAGGGATCTAAAACTCCAAAAGTTAGAATATCGAAAGGTTATAGTTCAGTACAAAAGGAAGTAAGTTATAGAATATTGACAGATAAAAAGAGTTATGAAAGTAGAGAATTGAACAGTTGATTCATGTGTAACAAAGAAATATTACAAATGTGAGGAAGACTATGGACTAGAATGGTCAGAGGACCAATGACTGATGAATGATTCTAACATGACCTCAAGGGTCATTCAAGAAGGAACGTGAACCGAAATATTAGACAACACAATAGTAAGAGGAGATTGGTGTTATCCAAACAAAGTAAACATTGTATTAGATTGTTAAAAGTCTTATACAAATTTGAGAAAAAGAAGATTATACGATCATATTGAAAGGAGAAATAAACGTATGACTATTGTAAGATGGCTACTGGGTAAAAATTTCGTGGACGAAATTTATTTAAGGGGGGGAGAATTGTAACACCCCTATGTTCGGTAGTGCGTTCTGCTGTTCCGGTGACCAGTGTGGTCCAGACAACTAGGATGGCTAGAGCTACACTTCGATATGAGTGAGGAGACATAAAATAATGAAATACAAGAAAAGGAAATACAAGAAAAACAAAGGAAAAATAATAGCAAAGAAATGTAACCAAGTTAAGCGAGCCGGGAAACCTAGCGATGGGTGACCGCACCGGGAAGCCACGGCGTGGGCCGTTGACTGCCTCGATCATGGGGAACCCTGGAAAACATTTTTAGGACATAAATAGAACCTTATTGAAGAATAAATATCATTAGAAAGATCAAAGAAAAATTAAATAATTAGTACAAAGAAAAGTGAGAAATCGAAAAACAGACAAAACCCGGTAATACCGAAAAATCGGGAATGCCAGCCGAACAGGGGCATTATGGTCATTTGACATCCCGAAGTGTCTTTTGACCTAAATGTGCATTAAAAATAAATAATATTACACTTAGAAAATGAAATGAAAAATTTGTTTAGTGGTACCTAAAATAAATAGCCAAAAATGGAGTGGAAATGGTGTAAATAAAACATTAAACTTATAATATGGTTAAATAATGTGAGTGGGCCACTAAGGGAATAAACTAAAGACATAATGGGGCAGGTGTACACTCATCTCACCATCTGCAATTCATCTTCCTCCTTTAGATTCAAAGTGGCCGAATTCAAGAGAGAAGAGAACCACCATTGATGTTTTGCATGAGCTTCATTCTCTCCCTCCATTTCACCTCTAAACACTTAGGTTCTTTTATGAAAAATGGTCTACACATCACAAGGAAGATATTGATACCAATTTTGAGAAGTTTGGTGAAGGTTTAGCAAGTTACAATTAAAGGTAAGTTTGCATTTTTGAGAATTTCTTTGTTAAAGTTTATGTTCATGTTATGGGTGTTGGTTTGGTGAAGGAAAATTTTGAGTTTGAAGGGTTATTGTTGTTTTCATTTTGGACAGCCATGAGTCACGTTTTTGATGAGATATTTGTGCATATAATTGATGAGAAATGGTGTTTATCATGATGAATTAGTAACCCAGTGAATTATTTCATGTTTATATGGTGATTTATGCACTTGGATGGGAATTGGTAAATTGCATGGCACTTTAATGTTGAAGAATGGTTTATGCAGCTTGGGGACACTTGAGTAATGGTATATATTGAAGGAAGTGTGGGCAGAATATTGACCTAGAAGGTTGATGAGATGTATGTAGATTGATATTGTAAAGTGTATGTAAAATTTGTAATGGTTAGGTGTATTTGTAATGGTAATTAGAAATTGTAATTGTGAATGATATTTGGTGTGTTGAGGGTAATGGTAATCTGCCCAAAATAATGTTAATGTAAAGTAGATAATGCTTTTGGTAATGTACCAAAACAGATTGGTAGGGTATGGAAGTAAACTTTGCAAGTTAAATGTGTGTTTGAAGTGGGGTGTGAAAGGCATAGTGAGGGCAGTGTACATTTTAGCCTATAACCTTAAATGTGTAATCTCAATTGGTATGAGACCAATTTGAGGTGAAACTAGGCACAAAATGTGCCAACTTTCATTGAGAAACCATGCCAAAATTCTGCTTGCAAGGTGACCTAAGAAAATGACCAATTCGGATTAGGTGCAATTAGGACCTGAAAATGACCAATTGGGCAGCAGTGAGTGTTTAGGCCATAACTCACTCAAACCAAGTCCAATTGACCTGAAATTTTAACCAAGAATAGTTAAGACCCATACCTACAAGTCTTATGAAGACACCAAAGCCCAGAAATGACCATAAGCAAGTCAAAAAGCTTGCACAAGTTCGGGTCCAAAAACTGGCCGAACCAGAATTGACCAATTTGACCTAAAATTGACCTAAAATGGTACCATTTGACCAGCAATAGTATAATGACCATAACTCGGTCTACTTAACTCGGATTGACCTGAAATTTTGCCCCGCGTGCAATAAGACCTAGATCTACAAGTTTGTAGTTTCGACCGAGACCCAAAAACCGAGGGAACTAGATCGTCCGGTTAGGTCAAACCAGTGTCCCGAAATCCAGCAATTTGCATTAAAATGCACTAAGCAAGGAAATGACTTTGGTAAAACATACCAAACCTAAAACCCTATCAAATGTGACATATTAACGACACTAAAACCTAATTTACCTAAAACGCAACGAGGGTCGGTATATTAGGTGATTAAGTGAATAATTGAGTTCAGTGCATTATTTACTAAACACCATCGTTAGAGGCAAATTAAATTAGCATCAAACACTTCAAATTGTGTTTCTCGATTAACAAGGACTCAAAGAAAAGGGAAAGAAATACTGAGTCAAAACCAGTAGACTAATATCAGAGTTTTTTGCACAACAACTATTTCTCTTGAATTTTCAATTGAAATAAATATTGACTATTTGTATATTATTGTTTTAAATTGTGTTTGTGCACAACAACTATTTCTTTTGAATTATTTTCAATTGAAATAAATTATGACTACTTGTATATTATTGTTTTAAATTGTGGAAATGTGTTTGGTGGACACTTATTGATTGAAAAACATTGTGAATGGTTTGAAACTGTGAAAAATTGTTTGAATGATATTGATGGATACTTATTGATTGAAAAGCATCAGAAATGGTTTTGTGTAAATTGAAGTGAATTACGAATTGTGTTGCCATTTTGTGAATGAAATTATAACTTTGGAAATTTATTGGATTCTTACGGATCATTTGAATAAAATGTTTGGAATTGTTTTGACTCACAATTGGCATGACACCGATACTATGTTCCTCCTCCATTAATGGGGTGAGTGTGATTATTCCTCCTCTTTGACTTATCACCAGGGTGAGTATGATTATGTTCCTCCTCTTTGACTTCCCACCGAGGTGAGTATGGATGAGTACTCATTAGATAGCTAGCTTCCTCCTCATTGATTTCGATTATTGGGGTGAGTATGTCTTGTCGTGGTGTACAACACGGCATATATGGAAAAAATTGTGTCATGACTTAAATTGTGATATTGATTGGCAACACTGTATTCTCCGCTTATTTGATCGAATGGTGTTATTGATTTGCAAAACGATATTATTCAATTATTTGATCGAATTGTGTTATTGATTTGCAAAACGATATTATTGATTATTTGATCAAATTGTGTCATTGATTGGAAAAACTGTGTTATTCAATAATTTGATCAAATTGTGTATGAATTGGCAATACGGTATTCTTAAGCTATTTGACTAAATTGTGTTATTATGAATTTTGATAATTTGTGAATTGGAGTTTAAATTCCTTATGACATTCATTGTCTTGAAATCAACTATGGTTTTAAGTATCCACTAATGATATGATTTATGAATTGTGATTTAAAATTGTATTTGGTTAATGTTGTGCACCACTGAGACATTGTCTCGTGATAGCTTTATTCTTTATCGCAGGTAGAGAGATAGACAGGGCAGCAGACTAGGCTGCTAGTACCGCTAGCAAGAGATTTTGGGTATAGTGAGTATACCATATGTGGCATTTTGTACTGTAATGTATATTCACTGTATGTATATTTTGTTCTTGGTTTTGAGCAGTTGTAAATTTAAGTTGTACAATAAAGTTGTAAATTTAAGTTGTATAATAAAGTTGTAAAATAATTATGAGTTATTTGGCTTGTAAAAATTGTGTTATATTTTTGTATCTTAGTCTTTGAAAATCACTGTGGATTTGACTTGAGAAATGTGTTGTGTTGATAAAAATGTTGGTGTTGAGATTTGAAAATATATTGAAGTGCTTTTTACAGGTTTTCTGAAGAACTGTTTTGTCCAAAATACAAATGGCACCTTGCCAAAATTTTTACAGATACTCTAAATAAATCAAATGAGTTAGTTGTTTCACTTCGGTTCACCAAAGTCTTTCACACCTGTAAATAGTGCTCACCACTGTAAAAGAAGAAAAGTTTTTAAAATCCCTTGTAGTGTATTTAATGGATTATCAGTAGACGGAGTTGGTAATTCATTAGGTATACTACGGGATCATGTTATGCCTTACAGAGGGGTAGGGTGTGACAATTAGGGTTTGTGAAGCTTGGGTATGGTTATTAATGGTGGAAGATGAAATGAAGAGAGAGAGAAGTAAGAGGGGTGGCCGGCCAACTTGTAGAAGAAGAGTAACTTTTGTTTTTTTTTTTTTTTTTTATTTATGTGTATTTATCTCTTATGTTGACTTAGTCAAATAATTAAATAAATTGATAATTATTTTAAGGTCATGCTTAGGTCATTGGGTGATGTTATAATTATCTTTTTAATTTCTTTTCTCTTCCTTTGTTTTCTTCATACTTATTTAATTTAAATCTATATTTCTAAATTTTAATTTCTCACATTTTCTTCCAATAAGATCACCCATCGCTATGACCCTCGGCTCATTTAACCTTTTATATTTCATTTTTCTTATTTAAAATTAACCTTTTGGTAATTACTATTAATTTTCATTCAGGGCTTTTCTAGGTGACTTAAATATGATTCTAATCCTCTCAATTGTCCGTACTGACACCGGTCACCGGAATAGTGAAATACAATAAACTATGCAATGTAGGGGTGTTACAATATTGCTTAATCATCAATTCAAATCCCAGAGCTTAGTATTTGGAAAAGAGATTAAGGCATACCTCATGGATAATGCATTGGCCATAATGTTTAAACATTCAGCTATGGGGCCCATAATGGTATAAAATTCTTTACAAACCTCCTGTAGAAAGAGGCTAGGCCATGAAAGCTTCTCACCTTCTAGATGGTGGTTGGAATTGGCGACTCTTGCATTGCTTACACCTCTAAGAAAATGAGAATGGTTTGCTTTTGGGGTTCTCTTAAGTCACATCTGATCATGAGCATCTCAAATGCTTTCACATAATCTTCAATACATATCCCTACTTGCCGTAAACTTTTGGAGTTTAAGGTATAACTCCTGTTTGTATTACTTAGGTAAAAATCTCCTCTCCATAATTCTTTTCATCTCTTAGCAGGTTTCAACATCATCAAGCCCATCTCTTTGTTTTTGAGCTTTTACGTTCTCTCTCCACAAGTTTGCATAATCAACAAACTCAATGGCAGCAAGCTTGCACTTCTTAGTCTCACTATAATCTTGATATTCAAAGATTTTATCAACCCTTTGCACCCATTCTAAGTACTCTTCAGGAGAACTAGTACCATTAAAAGTAGGAATTTTCATCTTTATATTGTCCCTTTGGCCATATAGACGCCTACGGTGTTGCTGGTTGTAAGCACCTTCTTTGTCCTTTGGTTCCTCATTCTCCTATTCTTGGTTATAAATAACTCTATGAGCACGGTTGAGTTGAGGATGGTTTTTCCATTGCAACTAAGTACTAAGATTGGCTAACACTTGAGTAAGTTATGTGATTTGAGCTTTTGTTTGCTCTTGCATTCTATCAAGGCGATCTCAAAATTGCACTTGGGTTAATGCCATTCTAATCAAGAATGATGGATCTATGATTTGGTTGAGTTCTTCTCTAGCCATTATTGTAGGTTACACACCCTAAGTGTTTACATTTGGTTTGGGGACAGGTTGGTTTACTCCTTCACATGTTTGCACTCCAATGGCTTCAAAGTGCTACTTAACCAAGGCTCTGATACCAAACTAATGTGCCTTGTGAAAGAGAGAATGAAATTGATTAGTTATGAAAAATAAGAAATTCAACTAGAATGAATTAAGGAATAAGGAATAACTTTGAACCACAAAAAATAAGCCAAAATAAAGCAATATAACACCAAAATCAAACTTTAACTGAATTCAACTAAAAAGAAAGCATTTCTTTTAGGTATTTTATGAATTAAGATACAGTAGTAATAAAAGGCAAAATCAAGAGGATAACTATGGAATATAAACTTTGAAAAAATTAATCTTGCCACAAAGAATGCAATCCCAATGAAAATGCCACATAAGGAACTCTAGTGATAAGTTAGAACTTCGCCACAAACAAATAATATTTGATAAGAAAGAAGAAGTAGCACTTGCTATTGTGATAAAAACTCAGAATGTTTTAAGCTTACAAGAGATGGCCTTTATATAGGCTGATTATAAGCACTATAAAAGAAAGATAGTAAGGTTACTAAATAGGAAGTTTGAATAGTTTTCTAAACAAGGAATAATATTAAATCTTAAAAAAAAAAAAAAAAAAAAAAAAACACTTCAAAAATCAGCCTATATATTGATGCATGAATTTGAGGAGATTTGTTAACTTTTTAACCTTATTTCTTTATTTGCAAGATATTACAATTTATTCTGATTTCTTTGACCTGGTCAGTTTTAAACAGCAATGGGGGCCTTTTACACCATATGAGGTTGTTTTCTTCATACTCAACTCATTATCTTTATTTTAACTTAAGGCCAAATATTTTAATATGCACACAACTCACACGCCCTGTGGACTTGCAAAGTCCAACCTAACTTTTTAAATTCTGAATATAAGCAAGCAAAGTGATAAGCTTACTCTTGGACTTGGTTAATGGGCCCTCGTATGTCATGTCACTATAATGAGGCACCCTAATGATATGCACTAGAACACAGCATCAACAATGCCATCCAAGGTTCATACATCACTGAGGTCATCTTTCCATTCAAGCTAATACAATCCCAATAAGTGAAAAGGCATTAACCAGAAATGAAAAGGAAGCCAAAGAATCAAATCACAATAGAAACTTACTCTAAGGCAACTTGATTATCAAAGATAAAATAGACAAGTGGCTGGTTTGTCTAAGTCCATGTTCTTTAAAAAAAACAATGGAAGAAAATTTTAGACTCTTCTTCTAAGGAGATTTCGGCTAACACCAAAAATTAGGGAAGAATATGGCTCTTCAACCTTATATACAAGTGGTCAAAACACTAAAATCCCTAAAATAGATAGGACAAAACATATGTGGCAGAACCCATATAGAATAAAACATAATCTACCAATACTTTGTGACCACAAGGACCACATGCATTTAATGGCACTACAAAACAAGTCAGAATATCTCTAATTCAAATGCACCAATCAGATTGCACCCATGTGTCCTCTTTTACACTTGGCCAAATGGTTGTCTTCCACGTGGCATCTATGTGGCAGCTTGGTAATCTTCCACATGGCATCTATGTGGCAACTTGGTAATCTTTAATTGGCAATCTAGTTGGCATGTCCACTTGGTAAATCACCACACACTTGGACTTCTCCAAATCACATGGTAGCCCATTGTTCTCTCCTTGGCCGAATGCATGTAAGGTGTCCATGACCAGGTTTTGAAGCTCTCTTGCTTTGGCTCTTTTGATTGGTCCTTGGTAGCTTGGTAATGGTGAAGCACCTCTATCATCCCCTCCTTTTTGAAAAGAATTTGACCTCTAATTTGAACCTGCACCAAAATAGGGAGAAAGATCAGCAACATTAAAAGTATTACTCTTACCATACTCACTTGGCAATTCGATCTTGTTGGCATTGTCATCAATGCGCTCCAAGACCTTGAATGGTCCATCTCCTCTAGGCTGCAACTTGGATTTCCTTCATGTAGGAAACCTATCCTTCCTTAGATGCATCCAAACTAAATCACCTAGTTCAAAAACAATTGTGTTTTGGCCTTTGTTAGCATGTGAAGCATATGGTTCATTTTCCTTCTCAATATGCAACCGTGCTTATTCATGCATTCTTTTCACCAATTCGGCATTGCTTTTTCCATCAAGAGATGCAATATGCTCAGTAGGCAATGGTGATAAATCTAAAAGAGTAAGTGGATTAAAACCATATACTTGCTCAAAAGGTGAATATCCACTAGATGAATACACAACCCTATTATCTACAAACTCTATGTATAGTATGCATTCCTCCCAAGATTTCAAATTCTTCTTTATAAAAGCCCTTAAAAGAGTTGACAAAGTTCTATTCATCACTTCAGTTTGTCCATCCATTTGGGGATGACAAGTAGTAGAGAATAACAACTTTGTTCCTAATTTTTCCCCCAAGTACTCTCTAAAAATGACTAAAAAATTTCACATTCCTATCACTAACAATAGTTCTAGGAATGCCATGCAATCTAATAATCTCCCTAAAGAATAGATTGGCTACATAAGTAGCATTATCAGTTTTCCTACATGGGATGAAATGAGCCATTTTTGAAAACCTGTCAACAATAACCAAGATAGAATCATAACCCCTTTGTGACCTAGGCAACCTTAAAACAAAGTCCATGAATAAATCAACCCAAGGGTGCTTAGGTATGGGTAATGGTGTATATAACCCATGAGGTAACACCTTATACTTTGCTCTTTTGCAAGTCTCACACTTTGCATAAAATTTCTCAACATCCTTTTTCATATGCTGTTAAAAGAAATGCTCCTTAAGAATATCTAAAGTCTTAGCAGCATCAAAATGCCCCATAAGACCTCTGCAATGACTTTCATGCACAAGCAATTCACGTAAAGAACTTTTGGGCACACACAATCTATTTTCTCTAAACAAATATCCATCATGCCTAAAGTATTTTTTAAATGCAATTTGCTCACATGCTGCATACACTTGTGCAAAATCAGAATCATGTTCATATAATTCTTTAACATACTCAAAACCAAGCAATTTAAAATCAAGTATGTTAAGAAGATTATACCTTCGTGATAATGTATTAGCCACAACATTCTCTTTACCTTGCTTGTATTTCACCACATATGGGAAGGACTCAATGAACTCAATCCACCTTGCATGCCTTTTGTTTGACTTCCTTTGGCCCTCAAGATGCCTTAAGGATTAGTGGTCCATATGTATGATGAACTCTCCTGGCCAAAGGTAGTGCTGCCATGTTTCCAAAGCCCTCACCAATGCGTACAACTCCTTGTCATATGTGGAATAATTCAAGGCTGCACCATTCAAATTTTTACTGAAATATGCAATGGGCTTCCTTTCCTGTATCAAAACTACACCAATTCCTTTCCCGAAAGCATCACATTCTATTTCAAATGCTTTTGAAAAATTAGGCAACCCAAGCAAATGTGCTGAACATAATTTATCTTTCAACATATTAAATGCATGTTCATGCTCATCGCTCCAAACAAAAGGAACATTTTTCTTTACTAATTCATTCAAATATGTGGCTATGCTACTGAAATTAGTTACAAACCTACGATAAAAACTAACTAGCCCATGAAAACTCCTCACCTCTGATGCATTAGTAGGTTTTCGGCCATTCCCTAATGGCTTTCACCTTCTCTTCATTTGCCTCAATACCCTTGCCACTCACCACAAACCCAAGAAACATAAGTTTTTCCTAGCAAAAATAGCACTTTTTAAATTAGCATACTGTCACACCCTACCCCTCTGTAAGGCATAACATGATCCCGTAGTATACCTAATGAATTACCAACTCCGTCTACTGATAACCCATTAAATACACTACAAGGGATTTTAAAAACTTTTCTTACTTCTTTTACAGTGGTGAGCACTATTTACAGGTGTTAAAGACTTGGTGAATCAAGTGAAATAACTAACTCATTTGGTTTATTTGGAATTTCAGAAAATTTTGGCAAAGTGCCATCGTATTTTGGACAAAGCAGTTCTTGAAAAACACAGTAAAAGTACACTTCAATAATTTTCCAAATCTCAACTCCAATACATTTCTCAACACAACAATTTATCAACTCAATTCCATAGAAATTTTTCAAAGTCTAAGATAAGGAAATATAATACAGTTTTTACAATTCAAAACAACTCATAATTATTTTACAACCTTAAGTTACAATTTGAATGTACAACTGCTCAAACCAAAAACAAAATATACATACAGTGTCATACATTACAGTACAAAATGCAAAATATTGGTATACTCATTATACCAGGTAATCCCTCGCTGGATGTACTAGCAGCCTAGTCTGCTGCCCTGTCTATCTCTCTACTGCGGCGGCAATAAAAGCTATCATTTGAGACAATGTCTCAGTGGTGCACAACATTAACCAAATACAATTTTAAATCACAATTCATAAATCATATCATTAGTGGATACTTAAAACCATAGTTGATTTCAAGACAATGAATGTCATAAGGAATTTAAACTCCAATTCACAAATTATCAAAATTCATAATAACACAATTTAGTCAAATAGCTTAAGAATACCGTATTGCCAATTCATACACAATTTGATCAAATTACTGAATAACATGATTTTTTCCAATCAATGACACAATTTGATCAAATAATCTGAATAATATCGTTTGCAAATCAATAACACAATTCGATCAAATAATTGAATAATATCGTTTTGCAAATCAATAACACAATTCGATCAAATAATTGAATAATATCGTTTTGCAAATCAATAACACAATTCGATCAAATAATTGAATAATATCGTTTTGCAAATCAATAACACCATTCGATCAAATAATTGAATAATATCGTTTTGCGAATCAATAACACCATTCGATCAAATAACTGGAGAATACAGTGTTGCCAATCAATATCACAATTTAAGTCATGACACAATTTTTCCATATATGCCGTGTTGTACACCACGACAAGACATACTCACCCCAATAATCGAAATCAATGAGGGAGGAAGCTAGCTATCTAATGAGTACTCATCCATACTCACCTCAGACTAGGAAGTCAAAGAGGGAGGAACATAATCATACTCACCCCAGACTAATAAGTCAAAGAGGGAGGAATAATCACACTCACCCCATTAATGGAGGAGGAACATAGTATCGGTGTCATGCCAATTGTGAGTCAAAACAATTCCAAACATTTTATTCAAATGATCCGTAAGAATCCAATAAATTTCCAAAGTTATAATTTCATTCACAAAATGGCAACACAATTCGTAATTCACTTCAATTTCCACAAAAACCATTTAGAGTGCTTTTCAATCAATAAGTATCCATCAATATCATTCAAACAATTTTTCACAGTTTCAAACCATTCACAATGTTTTTCAATCAATAAGTGTCCACCAAACACATTTCCACAATTTAAAACAATAATATACAAGTAGTCATAATTTATTTCAATTGAAAATAATTCAAAAGAAATAGTTGTTGTGCACAAACACAATTTAAAACAATAATATACAATTAGTCAATATTTATTTCAATTGAAAATTCAAGAGAAATAGTTGTTGTGCACAAACCTCTGATATTTGTCTCCTGGTTTTGACTCGATATTTCTTTCCCTTTTCTTTGAGTCCTTGTTAATCGAGAAACACAATTTGAAGTGTTTGATGCTAATTTAATTTGCCTCTAACGATGGTGTTTAGTAAATAATGCAATGAACTCAATTATTCACTTAATCACCTAATATACCGACCCTCGTTGCGTTTTAGGTAAATTAGGTTTTAGTGTCGTTAATATGTCACATTCGATAGGGTTTTAGGTTTGGTACGTTTTGCCAAACTCGTTTCGTTGTTTAGTGCCTTTTAATGCAACTTCTTTGGATTCGGGATACTGGTTTGACCTAGCCGGACGGCCTAGTTCCTCGGTTTTCGGGCTTGGTCAAAACTACAAACTTGTAGATCTATGTCTTATTGCACACGGGCAAAATTTTAGGTCAATCCGAGTTAAGTAGGCCAAGTTATGGTCATTACACTATTGCTGGTCAAGTGGTACCATTTTAGGTCAATTTTAGGTCAAATTGGTCAATTCTGGTTCGGCCAGTTTTTGGACCCGAACTTGTGCAAGCTTTTTGACTTGCTTATGGTCATTTCTGGGCTTTGGTGTCTTCATAAGACTTGTAGGTATGGGTCTTAACTATTCATGGTTAAAATTTCAGGTCAATTGGACCTGTTTTGAGTGAGTTATGGCCTAAATACTCACTGCTGCCCAAATGGTCAGTTTTTAGGTCTCAAGTGTACCTAATCCGAATTGGTCATTTTTCACATCAACTTGCAAGCAGAATTTTGGTATGGTTTCTCAATGAAAGTTGGCACATTTTGTGCCTAGTTCCACCTCCAATTGGTCTCATACCAATTGGAGTCACACAATTCCATTTATAGCCTAAAACATATACTGCCCTTAACACATTTTAAAAGCATCAATCCAATTACACATTCAACAATTGCATCTTTACTTCCCAAACCATTTTGCACTTATACCATATCATGCTCATTCAATAGTTTACATTATAGCAACCTTGGGCAGAATACCATGAGCTTATATACACCATAGATAACTCCTAATTTACAATATCCAATTCTAAACAATTTTCCATATATTATTCCTAACCAATACATACAATTTACACTACCAATTTACCTACATTATCACCATTATTTCATATACATATGCTGCCATTTTTTTGTACCATAATTCAACCACTTTTCATGAACTTAAACATTACCAATCTTCACCATGAGGCTGCCCAAGTAACACATATACATCAAGCTTCCATTTTAACTTTTCAAACTTACAATTCAAACTATATACATGGTAAATCATTCCTATACATTTAAACACTTAATTCAACACCTCAAAACACCATTTACATGAAGAAATAATTCATTAACCTTGATATTCCATGGCTGCCAAAAACAGTACCTTCCAATAACTCAGCAATTCTTCCAATTTCTTCCATAAATCAACTCCTCTCAACACTAACACAAACTTTAATGAAGCAAAAATGGGACAAGCACTTACCTATCTTTGAAGCTTGTTAAATCTTCTTCAAATCTCCCCCTTTTTGCTCCCAAAATGCTGTCCAAGATGTGTACTTCAACTTTAGTGAAGACAACTTCCAAGAACTATGGCTAAAAATGGAGTGCATGAAGGTTGAGTGGGGTTTGGCTATGGAGTTTTAAATGGTGGTTCACTTCGGCCATGGATAACAATTTGAAGAATGAGATGATTTTTAGTGGAGAAATCTGTCCACAAGTTTTATAGGTGTCCCACAATTCATGGTTAGTGGAGCACTAACTTTGGATTAATGTTTAATTAATTTCCAAGTTCCATAATTTGCAATTTGCCACCAAACTTTCACTATTTATATTTCATTTCTATTTTTCATTTTTCATGCAGTTTTCAAACTTTAATTTCATTTATTTTTCATGGACATTTAGGTCAAAAACCAACTCGGGGTGTCAAATGACCACAATGCCCCTGTTCGGGTTGCATTCCCGATTTTTCGGTAACACCGGGTTTTGTCCGTTTTTTGATTTCTCACTTTTCTTTGTACCAATTATTTAATTTTTCTTTGATCTTTCTAATGATATTTATACTTCAATAAGGTTCTATTTAAGTCCTAAAAATGTTTTCCAGGGTTCCCATGATCCGAGGGCAGTCAACGGTCCACAGTGACTTCGGTCTGATCACCATCGCTAGGTTTTTCGGCTCGCTTAACTTGGTTACATTTCTTTGCTATGATTTTTCCTTTGTTTTTCTTGTATTTCCTTTTCTTGTATTTCATTATTTTATGTCTCCTCACTCATATCGAAGTGTGGTTCTAGGCATCCTAGCTGTCCGGACAACACTGGTCACTGGAGCAGTAGAACGCACTACCGAACTTAGGGGTGTTACAATTCTCCCCCCCTTAAATAAATTTCGTCCACGAAATTTCTACCCAGTAGCCATCTTACAATAGTCATACGTTTATTTTTCCTTTCTATATGATCGTATAATCTTCTTTTTCTCAAATTTGTATAAGACTTTTAACAATCTAATACAATGTTTACTTTGTTTGGATAACACCAATCTCCTCTTACTATTGTGTTGTCTAATATTTTGGTTCACGTTGCTTCTTGAATGACCCTTGAGGTCATGTTAGAATCATTCATCAGTCATGGGTCCTCTGACCATTCTAATCCATAGTCTTCCTCACATTCGTAATATTTCTTTGTTATATATGAATCAACTGTTCAAATCTCTACTTCCATAACTCTTTTTATCACAATATTCTATAACTTACTTCCTTTTGTACTGAACTATAACCTTTCGATATTTTAACTTTTGAGTTTTAGATCCCTAAGTAGGATTTTCAAACTTATTTCTAACAATTAAATTCTGTCATGGCATAACTATACCAAAACAGATGCCGTTGGCAACTATTCTTATCTAGGTGTACTATCGGGTAGTACGTAGCTCTACACAATAATCTCAAGTCGATCTTTGTCTGCAACTTACAGTATAAACATCAAGAACATTGCATAGTTACTACGATACATCCCAATAGATCAAACTTTGTTATCTTTTATTCTTTTTGAATTCACTGATATTCGAATCTTATTCTGATTACAATATCCATTAGCAATTTCTAACAGTAACCTTCTCGCCCTCATCTAGAGCAATTCCATTACTGCATCTTACATTTACGTCCTCTTGCCTTACATTAAGTAGGCTCGCCAATTAGCTTATAATTTTATGGTGTGTCAAATAAATACTTTTCACGATAAACTCTTCCAAAACTAATTTCACTTGTTATCACAATCCTTATCCTAAAGGACTAGTCACTAATGCATCAAAATTTATTTCCGACCTCTGTACAATAATACAAGGAGATTTCCTCCCGTTAGTGCATATTTATAATGTAATGTCTTGTATGTATCAAACATTTGAGCATTGTAGTTACTGACATAAAGATTTCAAATTCACGATTCAAATTCACTTTAAAACCATTGCTCGATACCACTAAAACATGTCACACCCTACCCCTGTAAGGCATAACATGATCCGTAGTATACCTAATGAATTACCAACTCCGTCACGATAACCCATTAAATACACTACAAGGGATTTTAAAAACTTTTCTTACTTCTTTTACGGTGGTGAGCACTATTTACAGTGTTAAAGACTTCGGTGAATTGAAGTGAAATAACTAACTCATTTGGTTTATTTGGAATTTCTGTAAAAATTTTGGCAAAGTGCCATCTGTATTTTGGACAAAACAGTTCTTCAGAAAACCTGTAAAAAGTACACTTCAATAATTTTCCAAATCTCAACTCCAATACATTTCTCAACACAACAATTTATCAACTCAATTCCATAGAAATTTTTCAAAGTCTAAGATAAGGAAATATAATACAGTTTTTACAATTCAAAACAACTCATAATTATTTTACAACCTTAAGTTACAATTTGAATGTACAACTGCTCAAACCAAAAACAAAATATACATACAGTGTCATACATTACAGTACAAAATGCAAAATATTGGTATACTCATTATACCAGGTAATCCCTCGCTGGATGTACTAGCAGCCTAGTCTGCTGCCCTGTCTATCTCTCTACCTGCGACAGCAATAAAAAGCTATCGCTGAGACAATGTCTCAGTGGTGCACAACATTAACCAAATACAATTTTAAATCACAATTCATAAATCATATCATTAGTGGATACTTAAAACCATAGTTGATTTCAAGACAATGAATGTCATAAGGAATTTAAACTCCAATTCACAAATTATCAAAATTCATAATAACACAATTTAGTCAAATAGCTTAAGAATACCGTATTGCCAATTCATACACAATTTGATCAAATTACTGAATAACACAGTTTTTTCCAATCAATGACACAATTTGATCAAATAACTGAATAATATCGTTTTGCAAATCAATAACACAATTCGATCAAATAATTGAATAATATCGTTTTGCAAATCAATAACACAATTCGATCAAATAATTGAATAATATCGTTTTGCAAATCAATAACACAATTCGATCAAATAATTGAATAATATCGTTTTGCAAATCAATAACACCATTCGATCAAATAATTGAATAATATCGTTTTGCGAATCAATAACACCATTCGATCAAATAACTGGAGAATACAGTGTTGCCAATCAATATCACAATTTAAGTCATGACACAATTTTTCCATATATGCCGTGTTGTACACCACGACAAGACATACTCACCCCAATAATCGAAATCAATGAGGGAGGAAGCTAGCTATCTAATGAGTACTCATCCATACTCACCTCAGACTAGGAAGTCAAAGAGGGAGGAACATAATCATACTCACCCCAGACTGATAAGTCAAAGAGGGAGGAATAATCACACTCACCCCATTAATGGAGGAGGAACATAGTATCAGTGTCATGCCAATTGTGAGTCAAAACAATTCCAAACATTTTATTCAAATGATCCGTAAGAATCCAATAAATTTCCAAAGTTATAATTTCATTCACAAAATGGCAACACAATTCGTAATTCACTTCAATTTCCACAAAAACCATTTACAGTGCTTTTCAATCAATAAGTATCCATCAATATCATTCAAACAATTTTTCACAGTTTCAAACCATTCACAATGTTTTTCAATCAATAAGTGTCCACCAAACACATTTCCACAATTTAAAACAATAATATACAAGTAGTCATAATTTATTTCAATTGAAAATAATTCAAAAGAAATAGTTGTTGTGCACAAACACAATTTAAAACAATAATATACAATTAGTCAATATTTATTTCAATTGAAAATTCAAGAGAAATAGTTGTTGTGCACAAACCTCTGATATTTGTCTCCTGGTTTTGACTCGATTTCTTTCCCTTTTCTTTGAGTCCTTGTTAATCGAGAAACACAATTTGAAGTGTTTCAGTGCTAATTTAATTTGCCTCTAACGATGGTGTTTAGTAAATAATGCACTGAACTCAATTATTCACTTAATCACCTAATATACCGACCCTCGTTGCGTTTTAGGTAAATTAGGTTTTAGTGTCGTTAATATGTCACATTCGATAGGGTTTTAGGTTTGGTACGTTTTGCCAAACTCGTTTCCTTGTTTAGTGCATTTTAATGCAACTTGCTGGATTTCGGGATACTGGTTTGACCTAGCCGGACGGCCTAGTTCCCTCGGTTTTCGGGCTTCGGTCAAAACTACAAACTTGTAGATCTATGTCTTATTGCACACGGGGCAAAATTTTAGGTCAATCCGAGTTAAGTAGGCCAAGTTATGGTCATTACACTATTGCTGGTCAAGTGGTACCATTTTAGGTCAATTTTAGGTCAAATTGGTCAATTCTGGTTCGGCCAGTTTTTGGACCCGAACTTGTGCAAGCTTTTTGACTTGCTTATGGTCATTTCTGGGCTTTGGTGTCTTCATAAGACTTGTAGGTATGGGTCTTAACTATTCATGGTTAAAATTTCAGGTCAATTGGACCTGTTTTGAGTGAGTTATGGCCTAAATACTCACTGCTGCCCAAATGGTCAGTTTTTAGGTCTCAAGTGTACCTAATCCGAATTGGTCATTTTTCACATCAACTTGCAAGCAGAATTTTGGTATGGTTTCTCAATGAAAGTTGGCACATTTTGTGCCTAGTTCCACCTCCAATTGGTCTCATACCAATTGGAGTCACACAATTCCATTTATAGCCTAAAACATATACTGCCCTTAACACATTTTAAAAGCATCAATCCAATTACACATTCAACAATTGCATCTTTACTTCCCAAACCATTTTGCACTTATACCATATCATGCTCATTCAATAGTTTACATTATAGCAACCTTGGGCAGAATACCATGAGCTTATATACACCATAGATAACTCCTAATTTACAATATCCAATTCTAAACAATTTTCCATATATTATTCCTAACCAATACATACAATTTACACTACCAATTTACCTACATTATCACCATTATTTCATATACATATGCTGCCATTTTTTTGTACCATAATTCAACCACTTTTCATGAACTTAAACATTACCAATCTTCACCATGAGGCTGCCCAAGTAACACATATACATCAAGCTTCCATTTTAACTTTTCAAACTTACAATTCAAACTATATACATGGTAAATCATTCCTATACATTTAAACACTTAATTCAACACCTCAAAACACCATTTACATGAAGAAATAATTCATTAACCTTGATATTCCATGGCTGCCAAAAACAGTACCTTCCAATAACTCAGCAATTCTTCCAATTTCTTCCATAAATCAACTCCTCTCAACACTAACACAAACTTTAATGAAGCAAAAATGGGACAAGCACTTACCTATCTTTGAAGCTTGTTAAATCTTCTTCAAATCTCCCCCTTTTTGCTCCCAAAATGCTGTCCAAGATGTGTACTTCAACTTTAGTGAAGACAACTTCCAAGAACTATGGCTAAAAATGGAGTGCATGAAGGTTGAGTGGGGTTTGGCTATGGAGTTTTAAATGGTGGTTCACTTCGGCCATGGATAACAATTTGAAGAATGAGATGATTTTTAGTGGAGAAATCTGTCCACAAGTTTTATAGGTGTCCCACAATTCATGGTTAGTGGAGCACTAACTTTGGATTAATGTTTAATTAATTTCCAAGTTCCATAATTTGCAATTTGCCACCAAACTTTCACTATTTATATTTCATTTCTATTTATCATTTTTCATGCAGTTTTCAAACTTTAATTTCATTTATTTTTCATGGACATTTAGGTCAAAAACCAACTCGGGGTGTCAAATGACCACAATGCCCCTGTTCGGGTTGCATTCAGATTTTTGAGTAACAGGGTTTTGTCCGTTTTTTGATTTCTCACTTTTCTTTGTACCAATTATTTAATTTTTCTTTGATCTTTCTAATGATATTTATACTTCAATAAGGTTCTATTTAAGTCCTAAAAATGTTTTCAGGGGTTCCATGATCCGAGGCAGATCAACGGTCCACGCAGTGACTTCCGGTCATGATCACCCATCGCTAGGTTTTTCGCTTAACTTGGTTACATTTCTTTGCTATGATTTTTCCTTTGTTTTTCTTGTATTTCCTTTTCTTGTATTTCATTATTTTATGTCTCCTCACTCATATCGAAGTGTGGTTCTAGGCATCCTAATTTGTCCAGGACAACACTGGTCACTGGAGCAGTAGAACGCACTACCGAACTTAGGGGTGTTACAATTCTCCCCCCCTTAAATAAATTTCGTCCACGAAATTTCTACCCAGTAGCCATCTTACAATAGTCATACGTTTATTTTTCCTTTCTATATGATCGTATAATCTTCTTTTTCTCAAATTTGTATAAGACTTTTAACAATCTAATACAATGTTTACTTTGTTTGGATAACACCAATCTCCTCTTACTATTGTGTTGTCTAATATTTTGGTTCACGTTGCTTCTTGAATGACCCTTGAGGTCATGTTAGAATCATTCATCAGTCATGGGTCCTCTGACCATTCTAATCCATAGTCTTCCTCACATTCGTAATATTTCTTTGTTATATATGAATCAACTGTTCAAATCTCTACTTCCATAACTCTTTTTATCTGTCAATATTCTATAACTTACTTCCTTTTGTACTGAACTATAACCTTTCGATATTTTAACTTTTGAGTTTTAGATCCCTAAGTAGGATTTTCAAACTTATTTCTAACAATTAAATTCTGTCATGGCATAACTATACCAAAACAGATGCCGTTGGCAACTATTCTTATCTAGGTGTACTATCGGGTAGTACGTAGCTCTACACAATAATCTCAAGTCGATCAGAATCTGCGACTACGGTATAAACATCAAGAACATTGCATAGTTACTACGATACATCCCAATAGATCAAACTTTGTTATCTTTTATTCTTTTTGAATTCACTGATATTCGAATCTTATTCTGATTACAATATCCATTAGCAATTTCTAACAGTAACCTTCTCGCCCTCATCTAGAGCAATTCCATTACTGCATCTTACATTTACGTCCTCTTGCCTTACATTAAGTAGGCTCGCCAATTAGCTTATAATTTTATGGTGTGTCAGCAAATACTTTTCAGATAAACTCTTCCAAAACTAATTTCACTTGTTATCACAATCCTTATCCTAAAGGACTAGTCACTAAAGCATCAAAATTTATTTCCCTGACCTCCTGTACAATAATACAACTAGAATACCAACCGTTAGTGCATATTTATAATGTAATGTCTTGTATGTATCAAACATTTGAGCAGTTGTAGTTACCGACATAAAGATTTCAAATTCACAGTTCGAAATTCACTTTAAAACCATTGCTCTGATACCACTAAAACATGTCACACCCTACCCCTCTGTAAGGCATAACATGATCCCGTAGTATACCTAATGAATTACCAACTCCGTCTACTGATAACCCATTAAATACACTACAAGGGATTTTAAAAACTTTTCTTACTTCTTTTACTGTGGTGAGCAGTATTTTCTGGTGTTAAAGACTTCGGTGAACTGAAGTGAAATAACTAACTCATTTGGTTTATTTGGAATTTCTGTAAAAATTTTGGCAAAGTGCCATCTGTATTTTGGACAAAACAGTTCTTCAGAAAACCTGTAAAAAGTACACTTCAATAATTTTCCAAATCTCAACTCCAATACATTTCTCAACACAACAATTTATCAACTCAATTCCATAGAAATTTTTCAAAGTCTAAGATAAGGAAATATAATACAGTTTTTACAATTCAAAACAACTCATAATTATTTTACAACCTTAAGTTACAATTTGAATGTACAACTGCTCAAACCAAAAACAAAATATACATACAGTGTCATACATTCTGATTACAAAATGCAAAATATTGGTATACTCATTATACTGTAATCCCTCATTTGGATGTACTAGCGGCCTAGTCTGCCCACTGTCTATCTCTCTACTGCGGCGGCAATAAAAGCTATCATTTGAGACAATGTCTCAGTGGTGCACAACATTAACCAAATACAATTTTAAATCACAATTCATAAATCATATCATTAGTGGATACTTAAAACCATAGTTGATTTCAAGACAATGAATGTCATAAGGAATTTAAACTCCAATTCACAAATTATCAAAATTCATAATAACACAATTTAGTCAAATAGCTTAAGAATACCGTATTGCCAATTCATACACAATTTGATCAAATTACTGAATAACACGATTTTTCCAATCAATGACACAATTTGATCAAATAATGAATAATATCGTTTGCAAATCAATAACACAATTCGATCAAATAATTGAATAATATCGTTTTGCAAATCAATAACACAATTCGATCAAATAATTGAATAATATCGTTTTGCAAATCAATAACACAATTCGATCAAATAATTGAATAATATCGTTTTGCAAATCAATAACACAATTCGATCAAATAATTGAATAATATCGTTTTGCGAATCAATAACACCATTCGATCAAATAACCGAGAATACAGTGTTGCCAATCAATATCACAATTTAAGTCATGACACAATTTTTTCCATATATGCCGTGTTGTACACCACGACAAGACATACTCACCCCAATAATCGAAATCAATGAGGGAGGAAGCTAGCTATCTAATGAGTACTCATCCACACTCACCTCAGACTAGGAAGTCAAGAGGGAGGAACATAATCATACTCACCCCAGACTGATAAGTCAAAGAGGAGGAATAATCACACTCACCCCATTAATGGAGGAGGAACATAGTATCAGTGTCATGCCAATTGTGAGTCAAAACAATTCCAAACATTTTATTCAAATGATCCGTAAGAATCCAATAAATTTCCAAAGTTATAATTTCATCCACAAAATGGCAACACAATTCGTAATTCTCTTCAATTTCGACAAAAACCATTTACGATGCTTTTCAATCAATAAGTATCCATCAATATCATTCAAACAATTTTTCACGATTTCAAACCATTCACAATGGTTTTCAATCCATACCTGTCCACCAAACACAGTTCCACAATCTAAAACAATAATATACAAGTAGTCATAATTTATTTCAATTGAAAATAATTCAAAAGAAATAGTTGTTGTGCACAAACACAATTTAAAACAATAATATACAATTAGTCAATATTTATTTCAATTGAAAATTCAAGAGAAATAGTTGTTGTGCACAAACCTCTGATATTTGTCTCCTGGTTTTGACTCAGTATTTCTTTCCCTTTTCTTTGAGTCCTTGTTAATCGAGAAACACAATTTGAAGTGTTTGATGCTAATTTAATTTGCCTCTAACGATGGTGTTTAGTAAATAATGCCTGAACTCAATTATTCACTTAATCACCTAATATACCGACCCTCATTGCGTTTTAGGTAAATTAGGTTTTAGTGTCGTTAATATGTCACATTCGATAGGGTTTTAGGTTTGGTACGTTTTGCCAAACTCGTTTCCTTGTTTAGTGCATTTTAATGCAACTTGCTGGATTTCGGGATACTGGTTTGACCTAGCCGGACGGCCTAGTTCCCTCGGTTTTCGGGCTTCGGTCAAAACTACAAACTTGTAGATCTATGTCTTATTGCACACGGGGCAAAATTTTAGGTCAATCCGAGTTAAGTAGGCCAAGTTATGGTCATTACACTATTGCTGGTCAAGTGGTACCATTTTAGGTCAATTTTAGGTCAAATTGGTCAATTCTGGTTCGGCCAGTTTTTGGACCCGAACTTGTGCAAGCTTTTTGACTTGCTTATGGTCATTTCTGGGCTTTGGTGTCTTCATAAGACTTGTAGGTATGGGTCTTAACTATTCATGGTTAAAATTTCAGGTCAATTGGACCTGTTTTGAGTGAGTTATGGCCTAAATACTCACTGCTGCCCAAATGGTCAGTTTTTAGGTCTCAAGTGTACCTAATCCGAATTGGTCATTTTTCACATCAACTTGCAAGCAGAATTTTGGTATGGTTTCTCAATGAAAGTTGGCACATTTTGTGCCTAGTTCCACCTCCAATTGGTCTCATACCAATTGGAGTCACACAATTCCATTTATAGCCTAAAACATATACTGCCCTTAACACATTTTAAAAGCATCAATCCAATTACACATTCAACAATTGCATCTTTACTTCCCAAACCATTTTGCACTTATACCATATCATGCTCATTCAATAGTTTACATTATAGCAACCTTGGGCAGAATACCATGAGCTTATATACACCATAGATAACTCCTAATTTACAATATCCAATTCTAAACAATTTTCCATATATTATTCCTAACCAATACATACAATTTACACTACCAATTTACCTACATTATCACCATTATTTCATATACATATGCTGCCATTTTTTTGTACCATAATTCAACCACTTTTCATGAACTTAAACATTACCAATCTTCACCATGAGGCTGCCCAAGTAACACATATACATCAAGCTTCCATTTTAACTTTTCAAACTTACAATTCAAACTATATACATGGTAAATCATTCCTATACATTTAAACACTTAATTCAACACCTCAAAACACCATTTACATGAAGAAATAATTCATTAACCTTGATATTCCATGGCTGCCAAAAACAGTACCTTCCAATAACTCAGCAATTCTTCCAATTTCTTCCATAAATCAACTCCTCTCAACACTAACACAAACTTTAATGAAGCAAAAATGGAAAACAAGCACTTACCTATCTTTGAAGCTTGTTAAATCTTCTTCAAATCTCCCCCTTTTTGCTCCCAAAATGCTGCCCAAGATGTGTACTTCAACTTTAGTGAAGACAACTTCCAAGAACTATGGCTAAAAATGGAGTGC
Source organism: Hevea brasiliensis (assembly GCF_030052815.1). Lineage (NCBI taxonomy): Eukaryota > Viridiplantae > Streptophyta > Magnoliopsida > Malpighiales > Euphorbiaceae > Hevea > Hevea brasiliensis. The sequence goes on along the minus strand of NC_079503.1, from coordinate 56,642,118 downwards.
ATGAAGGTTGAGTGGGGTTTGGCTATGGAGTTTTAAATGGTGGTTCACTTCGGCCATGGATAACAATTTGAAGAATGAGATGATTTTTAGTGGAGAAATCTGTCCACAAGTTTTATAGGTGTCCCACAATTCATGGTTAGTGGAGCACTACTTTGGATTAATGTTTAATTAATTTCCAAGTTCCATAATTTGCAATTTGCCACCAAACTTTCACTATTTATATTTCATTTCTATTTTTCATTTTTCATGCAGTTTTCAAACTTTAATTTCATTTATTTTTCATGGACATTTAGGTCAAAAACCAACTCGGGGTGTCAAATGACCACAATGCCCCTGTTCGGGTTGCATTCCCGATTTTTCGGTAACACCGGGTTTTGTCCGTTTTTTGATTTCTCACTTTTCTTTGTACCAATTATTTAATTTTTCTTTGATCTTTCTAATGATATTTATACTTCAATAAGGTTCTATTTAAGTCCTAAAAATATTTTCGGGGTTCCATGATCCGAGGCAGATCAACGGTCCACGCCGTGACTTCCCGGTGCGGTCACCCATCGCTAGGTTTTTCGGCTCGCTTAACTTGGTTACATTTCTTTGCTATGATTTTTCCTTTGTTTTTCTTGTATTTCCTTTTCTTGTATTTCATTATTTTATGTCTCCTCACTCATATCGAAGTGTGGTTCTAGGCATCCTAGCTGTCCGGACAACACTGGTCACTGGAGCAGTAGAACGCACTACCGAACTTAGGGGTGTTACACATACAATTTCTCATTTCCCAACACATCAAAGACAAGCCTTAAATGCTCTAAATGATCATGCATGCTTCTGCTATAAACCAAAATATCATCAAAATACACAATTACAAACTTCCCAATGAATGATATCAACACATGGTTCATCAATCGCATAAATGTGCTAGGGGCATTTTGTAATGCCCCAAATTTATAAACTGTATTCAGTATATTTTGGTAAGAAATTCAAGTGTTAAATATGGTGTATAAATTAGATTAAATGAGGGGTTAAAATAAAAGTTTATAAAAGGCACCTATGGACTTTATTGCAAAATTAATGAAGTTTGGGAGGGAAATTAAAATTTGCCAACTTAACACATAATTGAGTTTAATTAGAATCATCAAGTATGATTTATTAAGTTAATTAATCACTAATTAAACAAGTCAAAGAGTGGACCAATAGCATAGGGACACAAGGCATGAAGAGATAAATATCAAAAGCATATAAAATAAATTTGTGGTCTTCTTCTTCTTCCCATTCAGCCGGCTCTCTTTCTATATTGTCCTCCATTTTCTTTCATCCAAGCTCTAATAAAAACCTAATTCATAGATCTAAGATGATGTTTTTTGTTGGAATTGAAGGATTTGATTACCAAAGCATGAAATCAAAGTGAAAGCAAAGAAAGAATTCAAGATTAGTGAGGTAAAATTTTTAGTGTGGCTAATCAAGATCCATACACTAATTTGGCTTGGGGATTTTTAGTGAAAAGTGGTTGCAATTGGGAGTATATTGTTGGAGCTAGGTTAAGATAAGTACTTGTCTAAGAGTATTATAGAAATTATTACTTTATGCACCCTTGAATGGTGACTGCTAGGATAGTATATCCAGTGAGCAATCTGTACTAATTTAGCTATAAATTGAGTTCTAAAGCTCCAATTGAGACGTAATTTATACCACAATTGCCTTAAGCCATAGACCTACAATTTCTATGTTTTAACCCAGACCTAATTCTTAGGGTAAAGTAGTTAAAATTTTAGAGAAAGTTGGAATTGCAAAACAAGAATTTCTAGAATTCGACAATTTAGCCTAGTGACCTCTGTGAAGTAGAAAGGGCATAACTTCCTTTGTAAAACTCCAATTAAGGTGATACAAGATGCTTTGGAAACTGAAGACATAGGCCTAAAATTTTTCTTTAGAGACCCTATACAAATTCTAAGTGTAAAGTATTTGAATGTCGAGTGCAAATTTGAGTTGGAAATCTAGAAACCTGGAAATCTGGAAATTTGTGAATAGTAGGTGGTAATTTAGCTATAACTCATGATTTAGGCCTCTAAATTAAATGATTCTTGAACTCTTGGAAACTTTAAACATATAGGAACACATCATTTGAAGACTACTTTGATTGAATCTGTCTTTAAGATGGTCAAATTAGCATATGAATAGGAACTATGAATTCTGATTGTATCCAAACCTGGTCAGTAGAAACTGGAAAATATGTAGAAAAATGAGCATAACTTGAGATCTAAACTTTGAAATGGGGAGATTCTTGATTTAAATGAAATTTAAGACATAAGGCTAAAACTTTTATGAAGGAATGCTATCCAAAAATTGTGGGTAAGTAACCTTAAAATTAACTAGAAGATAGGGCACAAAATTTGGAACCTGGTAGGAGTGCATTCTGGACTATTTATAGTAAAAAGGGAATAATTTACTCTAAGAAACTCCAAGTGATGTGATTCTTATTTTTTTTAGAAAGATAAGATTCAAGGGATCAACTTTCAGGGGGCACAAATTGGCAAAATTTGATTGCAACTTATTCAAATTAGGACTCCAAAATGTGTCCAGAATCTACCCTATAATTGGTGAAGTTGAAATTTTGCTTAAGGATAACTGTTAATTAATTGACTATAACTTTTGATCCTTGAATCCAAATTAAGTGATTCAAAAACTATATTAAAGTTAAGACTTAGATTTAAAAATCTCATGAAGAAACTTGAATTTAAATCCTGCAATTACTGGGTCAAAATACTTGAGCAAAGTAACGCATAAAGTCTGATTTTTGATGAAATTTGATAATGGACATCATAGTTTTGAATTTTGTGTAAATGTATGAAATTTACATGCATGCAATATGAAAATATGATAATGGCATAAATTTATGTGCATAAAAGTATTATTTATTACATCATGTGAAAAATAGAAATAATAATTACCCTATTAAGCCCGGGTAAACCTAGACAGTGAATTATAGTTTTAGATAGATTGGCATGCCAATAGGGGACATCATTAGCAATACTGCATTAATTATGGTACTAGATTGATGAATGCCTATTAAAGGCACCGAGTGCCCATTGTTGAACCAGTCAGAGACACCGGGTGTTCAATATTGGGAGCTCCATATCCAGACAGTTATATAAAGGCACCGAGTGCCCATTATTAAATTGGTCAGAGGCACCAAGTGCTTAGTATTGGGAGTCCTATATCCAGTCCATATAGTTCTGTCATAGGTTACTGTGGGCACATGAAAAATTTTTAAATGTGATTTTAATTAAGAAAATGTGCATAAATATAATAACTATGTTAAAGTTTGAGCATTATTTATAAAAACTCTTATAATATATATATAAAAACTCTTTTATTCTTTTTATATTATTAGTGTACCGCTAAGTTGTGAAGCTTAGCGTGTAGGATTTTCCTCACACTGGTACAGAAGGTAAAGAGTAGATAACTAGAGACAGAAGAGGAGGGAGTGGATCTGTAGGAAATTCCAAAGTCACCTCACACTAGGACTTTGTGGTAGATGCACTACCTATACTAGATGCATTTTGGTCACTCATTTTTGTATCCTAATTGTCATGTACCAAAACACTTTATGCAAATTTTATTTTGGATGACTGTAAATTAAGTATAAGCATACTTTGTTACATTTATAAATTTATGTCTGAATATATGTTATGTAAATATTCACATATGATGAAGAAATGAATTTGATTGCAAGTATGATAAGAGTTGATTAACAATATTGTTACGATTGAAAATATATTTGTTAATAGGTATTATTAACAGGTGAATGTTAAAAGTTTAGGGGAAACTCTTGCAGTTTTTCCCTTTGAAATTTATGACTAAAAAGTAAAAGTAAACACAAATTAAGTAAATTATTCAAATATAAGTTTAGGTGCTTTGTGCATATAATGTGGCATTTCTTTGCTTGGCTTCACTATAGGTCGGGTAAAGGGATGTTACATTTAGCGGTGTCAGAGCTTTGGTTTAGGCGTTCATAGACCTAGATAGATAGAAAAACATGATGTGTTTGATCATGCATTGCATCTATAGAGAATTGAGGTGACACTTATACAGATCTACTCTCCTGTCTATTTTTTGTTAAAGAATGGAGTCAGAATCACAGAGGGCTATTGATGAAGAGGTAAAAAGTCATGCCCCTAGTAGTAGTGGTGACAGAGGCATTAGAGATCCAGTTACATAGGCATCTGGATAGCCTGCACAACCGCGGCAGTTCTGTAACACCCCTCACCTGTCTACAGTATAGCCGAGCAAGGCGTGCTACAAGGCGTGCCGGAACACCTAGTCTATGATTATTTCATTTCTTGAACTCAATTTGATTTTTAAGAAGTTTTTTTTTATGTAATATTCTTATCATGCTAATACTATTGTCATACTTTGATAAAATCAGTGTTTCAAGATTGGTAATAAAAATTTGGCAAGGTGCCGTCTATATTTAGGACAAACTGTCCTTCCAAACCTGTTGAAAACAATTTAATATGATGTTATCAAAATCTCAAATATTTCACAGTCTCTATTTCTCAGTAAAGTCAATAGACCTTTACAGTTATTAAACAGTTCCATAATACAGTCCATAATAATTTAAATATATACAGAAAATCTCCATGTTATTTAATGTATACAAAATATTACAAACTTTAGAGCTTTCATAACATTACAAAATACAGGGCCGAATTTCAAATATATAACAAAAGTACAAAATACAAGATATCCTAAGTCCTACCATGTATGCAATGCAGTGCAGATGACTCTGGACTCCTGTGCAGATCTAATGTCTCACCCGGTCGTAGGTCTGCTGGGCTCCCCAGCTGTATCTCCAATACCTACGTGTTACAAAAGCAACGCGCTAAGCAATTTTGCTTAGTGGTGCCAAATATAAAGAAATATACACTAAAATAAAGTAAATAAAGTGTTTACAAATTTTTGGTGGTGCTGTATGTTAGTAGACTAGATTTAGCTATTTGAATTTAATAATTCTTGAATTACTGCCCGTGTAGCCTATATACTGACAAGACTGGATAAACAGATATACTGGCACTGGGTATCTAGTACCTCAGGCCATCACACCATCGGTCACAAAGTGTCTCCCGGTGTGCAAATAGTGTGGCTAAGAAACCATATAGTCAATCTGGCGATAAGCCAAGAATAAATGCACAATATGTATAGCCGTAGGCTATTAAAGTCACAGTGCGGTATAATAAGCCGTAAAAATACAGTATGGCATAAAGCCATTTACAGAACAGCTGTCAAAATCCTATTGGCATGCCAACCTATCCATACTAGTCAACTAGGCAAACTAGGGCTCATTATAAATTAATTGTTTAATTCTTCAATCATTGGAGTTTACTAACTATTATATAATTCACAAGTCAATGCATATGTTGACCTTTTTAGGTAATATGGATAAGTTGTTTCTAGCATCAATATGTCACAATTTATATGTCAATATGCTGCCAATGTAGTGCAATTTACCATTTTTACAAGTTGGCATTCATTGCCAAAATGCTTCAAGCATCATTGTATGCAAAATGTCAAATTCTCAATTTTTGTGTGCTAGATTAGTCTAACTTAAAATCCTATTTGCCTTGGTTTTTAGCTTCTGGTCAAAGAAGAAAAATTGTAGCTCTATGTATTATTGCACGCGGGGAAAAATTTCAGGTCATTCTGAGTTATATAGACCAAGATATGGTCAATTTACTAAAGTTGGACAGATTGCACCTTTAGTGCAAAATTTGGTCAATTTTAGGTCAGTTTTGGTTCGGCAGTTTTTGTACCCGAACTTGTGCAAGCCATTTGACTTGGTTCTGGCCATTTCTGGGCTTTGGTGTCTTCATAAGAATTGTATATCTATGTCTAAACTAACCATGGTAAAAATTTCAGGTCAATTGGACCTGTTTTGAGTGAGTTATGGTCATCCAAAGGACTACTGTTCATATGGTCAAAAATCTGGGTTGCAAGGTTGCTAATCCGGATTTGGTCATTTTTAAGGTCAGTTTCTAGGCAGAATTTTGGCAACATTTCTACATGAAAGTTGGCCTATTTGGTGTCTAGTTTCACCCCCTATTGGCCTCATACCAATTGGGTTCATAGTTTGGTACTTATGGCCTAATTTATGTACTGCCTTCACACATAACCTGCACAAAGCACATACACTTCCAATTTGATATTCCTTCTCCTCCTCATTTCTTCAATATTCAATCAATAACACTTCCATATATATATTTTACACAATTCCAGCAACAATTTTTGGCAGAATATTCAAGTGCTCAATGCACACAATTCACCATTAAGTTTAACATTCACTTCCACCAAAATTTAACATATCTCAATGTCAATATTACACATACACTTCAACATAATCATACTTCAATATCACTTACACTTGCTACCCACAATTTAACCTTAGCATATTTCATTAATAACTACATGTTCACACACAAATTCATGCTATTAGGGGCTGCTAAATATGGCAGTTTGCTCAAGGTATCAAAGTTCCATTTCACACCCTTAATTCAAGCACTACATGCATATATTTAGATACAAACTTACTACAACTTTCATTTAAATTAATCAACCTTCATTTCCATTCATTAGAAGTAAAAATAACTCAAGCTCAAGAAAGGTTCATGGCTGCCAAAAATGGACAAGTCCATTTCTCACTATTTCTTTCATTTATCTTCACCAAACTACTTATTTCAACCTAAACACAACTTTTACTAAAGCTAGGAAGAAGATTTGGACACTTACCACTTGAAAGCCTACTTCAAACTTCACCAAATCTTGTTTCTCTTATTGCCAATATCTTCCCCAAGGTGAGTAGGCAAGCTTTAATGAAGGAACTAAGTAGAAATGGTGGCTTGATCATGCACCCATGGAGGTTGCATGTGGGGTGGCCATGGTGATTTCCATGGTGGAATTCATTTCGGCAAGGTAAAATGGGATGATGAAGAAGATGATGGTGAGTGCTATCTGCTGTCCCAAGGCTGTGATAAGGGTCCCAATATCCAAGTTAGTGGAGCACTAACTTCGATTTTAATGTTAATTATTCAAAGTTTCATAAATTGGATTTTATCCCCCATTTCTTTCACTATTCTTATAATGTATCACAATTTAATTTTTCATGACATTTTCTAAGTGTAATATCATTTATTTTTAATGGAGATTGAGGTCAAAAGGCAACACTATGTGTCAAATGACCAAAATACCCCACTTCGGGTTATATTCCCAATTTTTCGGTAACACCGATTTTTATCTGTTTCTCGATTTTTCATTTTTCTTTGTACTAATCTATTAATTTTTCTTTGATATTTCTAGCGTCAATTACATTTCAATAAACCTTTATTTATGTCTCAAAATTAAATTCAGAGGGTTCCTCATGTCCCGGGTCGGCAATGGCCTTCCCGGTCTGATCACCATCATTGCGATGCCGGCTCATTTAACTTAGCATCATTTTCTCTCTTTCATTTTTGTTTCATTTTTCTTGTATTTTCTTTTTATTTATTTCATCATTATATGTCTGTTCACTATCACCGAAGTGTAGTTCCAGACATTCTGACTTGCCTGGACTGTTATTTGACTACTGGAGCAATAGAACGTACAGAACACCTATAGGGAGGATGTTACAACTCTTCCCCTCTAAAAAAAAATTTCGTCCATGAAATTTACCTGATGTGAAGAGCTGAGGGAACTGTTGTCTCATTGTCTCCTCGCTCTCCCTTGTTGCCTCTTCTGTGTTGTGATGTCTCCATAGGATTTTCACTAGTGGAATTGTCTTATTTCTGAGCTCTTTTACCTCTCGTGCCAAGATTTCAATTAGTTCTTCTTCATATGTCAGGTCAGGTTGTACCACAATTTCTTCTGCTGAGATGACATGTGAAGGATCTGATCTGTATCTTCTGAGCATCGAGACATGGAACACATTATGTATCTTGTCCAGCTCAGGTGGTAAGGCTAATTTGTAGGCTACTGGTCCCACAAGTTCAATAACTTCATATGGGCCAATGAACCTAGGGCTCAATTTTCCTTTTTTCCCGAATCTCAAAACTTTCTTCCACGGTGATACTTTGAGAAATACCTTCTCGCTAACTTCATACTCAATATCTTTTCTCCTCAAGTCAGCATAAGATTTCTGTCAGTCTGAGGCAACTTTCAAATTGGCCTTTATCAGTTTCACCTTTTCCTCTGTCTATTTTATCAGGTCTAGCCCCACTAGCTTATCTTCACCCAATTCAGTCCAACATACAGGTGTTCTACATTTTCTCCCATACAGTGCTTCATAGGGTGCCATTTGTATGCTAGCTTGATAGCTATTATTGTATGCAAATTCTGCTAGTGGAAGGTATCTGTCCCAACTTCCCTCAAACTCAATAACAGAACTTCTCAGCATATCCTCGAGGACCTATCACACATATTCAGTTATTACTATCATTATTATCAGTTTATTGTTTGCAATAACTCAATGAGTTTCAAAATTTATCTGGATTATTCTTTCTGACTGTCCATCCGTCTGAGAATGAAAAGCCGTACTAAAATGGAGTTGTGTGCCCAAGGATTCTTGTAATTTCTTCCAAAATCTAGATGTAAACCTCGGGTCTCTATCAGATATAATAAAAAGTGGAATTCCATGTAGTCTAATTGTCTCACTGATGTACAATTCTACTAGTTTTTCCAGTGAGTAGTCAGTTCTAACTGGTAGAAAATGTGTTGATTTGGTTAACCTATCCACAATCACCCATACTGCATCATGCTTCTTCTGAGTGAGAGGTAGACCACTGACAAAGTCCATAATGACTCGGTCCCATTTCCATTCAGGTATGTTTATGGGTTGTAACAAACCTGATGGAATTTGATGTTCTGCTTTAACTTGCTGACATGTCAAGCATCTAGTTACATGGTCAACTATGTCCTTCTTCATACCTGGCCACCAGTATCGGAGTTTCAGGTCATGGTACATTTTTGTGCTTCCTAGGTGCATAGCATACACACTGTTATGTGCTTCTTTCAGAATACTAGTTTTCAATTCTTTATCATCTGGAACACACACTATTTCTTTATAGTACAGGCACCCATTTTCTTTCACTTCATATTCAGTTTCCTTCCCCTCAGTGATTTTGCCCATAACAACCATTAATTTCCCATCTGTTTTCTGCCCATCCTGTATCTGTTGTAACAGATTCGGCTTCACTTGCAACTCAGCCAAAATAACTCCATCATGAGTTAAGGATAGTTGGGCATTCAGAGATCTTAATGCTATAATAGATTTTCTACTTAAAGCATCAGTGACTACATTTGCCTTCCCAGGGTGTGTTAGTAGTATGCCCTAGAGCATATCATTTAGTATGTATCTTGTATATATTTTATTAATAAAAGGCATTTCCACTTTTCCGTTTACATAATATATTTATGTGTAATAGAAAAGGTCCATTGATATTTTGTTAGAAATATTATTCTTAAGTTGTTAAGAATATGAGTGACAATATTTCTAGCACAAAGTATCATAAATAGGTTCACAATCAAGGATACTTCATAATAAGGACATGACTTATCCAGAAAGATTGTATTCATGTTTGTTCCCAAGTTATTTATATGAGATATAAATAAGATGGAATGGTGAGTCACATGCCACATAACAAACATGATAGGCACTTATACATGATAAGTAGGCCGAACCAGTGACACTTATGACAAGCACATGGAGTTTACTCTTGTCAATATTTTGTCATAAATCATATCAGTGCATATAATCTTTAGACCTGAGATATACAGCTTATCTTGTATATAGGTAGTTTGAGTTTGATACTGCTTTCATACTTGTACTGTGTATGGGTATATGGGCATCTGTTGGCTCCTACTAGTTATATATGGAGGTAGGTGTTGATCAAGATGGAATCTGTTCCTCTAAGTAAATAGAGTTAAAATCCTATGTTCATTTAATTGTTCTTGATGTTTCAAGTTCTGGCCAGACAGATAGATTTATTCGAGAAAGAGTTTACGATGAGAAAAATCTTTTAATCAAGAACTGGAATTAAAAGAGAACATAATATTCATAGCAAATGGAGTTTGACATAAACCATGACTCGGCTTGAGTTGGGATTTTATGTAGAGAGATTCTAGTGCATGGTAACATATGATTATAGGTTCATTTAAGGTAAATCTTATTACTAATTGGGTGGCCATGGCATGCTATGCTAGGTGTTAACCATGGTCTATGAGGTTCATAAAATGATTTAGAGAAATCATTTATGGTAAGAAAGAGTTATGATGATATTAAGAGTTGATATCATGTCTCATTGCCAATTAGTGATGAGCCTAGTAAGTCACACACATACACAAGTTATCACCTATTTAAATATGATTTAATTAATTAATTAAAGAGTTTAATTGATTAATTAAATAGATTTGGTTTGCAATAAAATTGCAAAGTCCCTAGCATGACTTGAAACAAAATCTAGATTATTGGATGTGTAGTATAAATTAAATTTATATTTAAAGTGTTTAAATATGAATTTAATTGATGAGAAATTAATTAATAGAGATTAATTAATTAATTTATATTTGATATAAATTAATTAGAAGAAGAAAATAATTATTTTGGGTTAAGAACTCAAAATTAAGACACGAGGGCATTTTGGTCATTTTGCGTGTGACACGTGGCACCATGAGATGGTGACACATGGCATAACACATAAGCTTGCCAAATAATTTTAATCATGTAAGATGATTAAAATCAAGATTAAATATAGGTTTGACACTTGGCACAATGTGATTGGGTCACTTAAACCTAGAGCTAATCAAAAGGTGACATGTGGCTAGGGTTTAATGTGTTAACCTAGCTATTTAAGTGGGGTTATGAAAGAAAACACAACCAGCAGCCTCTCCTCTCATATGTCACGCCACTGTGAGACTCTCAAGCTATTTCTCTTCATCTCTCATCAATTCAAAGAGATTAGCCATCAATCTCTTGAATTAAGAACACTAGAAAGTGTTTCTAGTGTCCTGTTTGCATCTCTAATCTCTTAAAAGGCAGAACTTGAATTTCTAATTAATAGAAAAGGCTTTAGAAGCTGTTCAAGGGCTGCCATAGGTGTTCTTGGTGTGGACAAGCTAGAGGGACAACATCTGGTGTCCTGAAGACGAATCTCAAAGCGCGAGACATTGCGGCACATCAAGAGGTTAGTGTAATCGTTCTTGATTTAATCTAGGGTTCTAAAATTAATCTGATTAATTTTAAAATCTTAAATGGCAAATACAGATCCAAAAACATATTAAAAGAGTTTTAATATGTTGTTTATTATTGAAATCAAATAGATAAAAATAAATCTTGCATGGTGCATGTGACCCTAGGTGAAAATTTTTGAATTCAATGGTATAATCTTGTGTTTTTCACGCTTCCGTTCCTTCAATTGGTATCAGAGCCACTATATTTGCCATTTAGATTGTTGATTATATGATTTAATTGTGTGATTTGATCATAAGATGATTGATTCATTGCTGGTTGGATTAAGAGGTGTGGCGTCACACATGGTGAAGCCACCAATGGTGGCGGCAACAATGGTTCCATGGGTGATTCAAGGTTTGGCTTTTAATTCTGCAATTGTTGTATGATCTAAGGCCTATTCTTTGACTAATTAAAGTGTTTAATTAGTTGTTTTAAATCACACAATTAAATTATGATTCAAATCAGAATTTTAAAAAAAATATTTGAATGTGATTCAAATCTGAATTTTAAAAGTTGTTTGAATGTGATTCAAATCTGAATTTTTAAAGTTGTTTGAATCATATTTAAATCTGATTTTTTAAAATTGATTCAATAAAATTCAGATCTGATTTTTTAAAAAATATTTGAATGTGATTCAAATCTGATTTTTTAAAAAATATTTGAATGTGATTCAAATCTGAATTTTTGAAGTTGTTTGAATGTGATTCAAATCTGAATTTTTAAATTTGTTTGAATGAGATTCAAATCTGAATTTTTAAATTTATTTGAATCATATTCAAATCTGGATTTTTAAGTTGAATATGAGATATTCAATTTAATATAAGTATGTATGTTTTATTTAATTGTTAAATAGTGATATGCATGATGGATGATCATGGACTATAAAAGACCAATGTGATTGGATTTATTTCTTTTATGTTTCTTTGGGATTGTAAATTAATTAATTTATTTTAATTTATTTTGGGCATGTATTATTAAGTTTATAATATTTTTGGGTTGTAATTTCATTTATTTAAGTTCTTGTAAATTCGCCTTGGTATGCCAAGGATTACTATGTAATATTGGATTGCAAGAAGTTCAAGGAGGTCAAGAGCATTGGTGGGACCAGTGGGAGGAATTCAAGATCAAGTGTTGATTATGTACTCCTTCAGCACTCTTGTAAAATGAATGAATGAAATGCACCTAGGAATGCCACGATTCAATTCTTGGTGGCTCAATTTAATCCCTTATAAAGTACATGATCATACCATATTTACTGCTTATCCATGAATGCATGAGATGTATGGGAATGTATGCAATTATATGATATATGCATGCTAAATGGATAATGTGCAAAGTGAGACCTTAATAGTAAATAGAATGACCATAAAATCTTCCAAACAAATGATTAAGTTGGAAATGCTATAATTAAAGTAATTATAACATAAGCCCTCCATTGGGGCAATTATTTTAAGAAATTTTAAATAGTTGCATGAGATGCAATTAATTTAAGAGATTTTCTTAAGAATAATTGTTAAGCATGAGATGTTGTAAATATGTAAATGGTTTGGTGGCCAATATTGGATGTACTGAGGACATTAAAATTATTTGCATAATTCTTGGCTCAATGGGATCAACTTAACTAATGCAAGATAAGTCAATAATGGATGTACCTGAGATTTTGAGCATTAGGGGCTAGGTAAAAGGATTGAACCTCACATGAGATGTGATGGGCAAGGAGTTGCTCACTTATAGTTTATTGTAATTCCAATAATGGATGTACCTGAGGATGATCAATAGAATTATAAGAATTCAATCACCCACTAGAAATCCATCCAACTAGGATTTCCGTTTTCTACTTTGGAAGTGTAGGATTCGCTAAGTTAGTGGGAGGACCAATTTGATTAAAAGACCATAATCATTTTGGTTAATTACATGATACATTTACTAATTAATCTGGTTATTTTCTGCGATTAATTTTACGATAAAAATGAGCACAAAACAACCACCACCATCCAATATCCTTGCAAGCATACTTGATCACAACAGTTGACAGGACCTAATCATGCGATTGGCTAAGAAATTTGAAACTTGTCTGAACCTTGAACATATAGGATATGTTCTATATTCAAATGTTCCTGGTCCCTTACCTCCAGAGGCCACACAAGAGGAACATGATCCTTGTGACAAGTGGAAGGAGCATGATATGAGAGCTAAGTGTTACATGCTTGCTTCCATGAGTAATGAGTTACAGAAGCAACATGAGAACATGCAGAGTGCTAGTGAGATCCTCCTTCACCTACAAGAGTTGTATGGTGAGCACAGCAGGAATGCTAGGTATGAGATATCTAAACAGTTATTCTGTATGAGGATGTTTGAGGGACAGAATGTTGAGGATCATGTCCACAAGATGATTCGGCTGATTGAGCAGTTGGAACATCTTGACTTCAACATGGATTTCCTACTACAAACGGATTTGATCCTTGATCCTTCACGAGTCTTTTGGGAATTTTGTGACAAATTTCCATATGACTAAACAGGAATGCACCTTAGCTGAATTACTCAACATGCTGGTTATTGCCCAAAAGAATATGCCAGGCAATAAAGGAAAAGAGGTAGCTTTGGTTGCATCTTCTTCCGCTGGAAAGTCCAACAAGAAGAAGGGCAATAAGAAAAAGAAACTTCACATTCCTGGTCCTTCCAAGAAAATAGCTAAACAGAAAGGGAAGATTAAAGCTGATAAAGGCAAAGGAAAGTGTCTCCACTGCCAACAGGAAAGTGTTTCCACTGCCAATAGGAAAGTGTTTCCATTGCCGATGAAAGTGTTTCCATCGGCGAGTATAGCAATCTAAATGAATGCAATGCCATGGTGAAAACCAACTCAAGTTCAAAATATATTTGGCACTTAAGGTTATGTCATGTTGCAGAAGATAGGATTGCAAAACTGGAGAAAATGGGGATTCTATCCTCATTGGGCTCTGAGCCTACTCCAACTTGTGAATCTTTCCTTCAGAGCAAAATGACTAGATCACCCTTTGTTGGACAAGGGCTAAGAGCTGAAAATATTTTGGAACTAATACATAGTGATGTATGTGGTCCGTTTAAAGAAATGGCTAGAGGGGGCTTTCATTATTTTATTACCTTTACTGATGATAAATCAAGGTTTGGGTATTTGTATTTGATGAAATACAAACATGAATCCTTTGAAAAGTTCAAAGAATTTAAATCTGAAGTAGAAAATCAAACAGGAAAAAATATTAAAGCTCTTCGATCAGATCGTGGAGGTGAATATTTGAGTACTGAATTTGATGAATACTTGAGAGAGCATGGCATTGTTTCTCAGCTGACTCCTCCAGAACGCCATACGGTGAATGGTGTATCTGAAAGGAGAAATCTTACCATATTTGATATTTTTAGTAGTATGATGAGCTATACTGATATGCCAATCTCATTTTGGGTTTTTGCATTAGAATCATCTTTATATATTCTGAATAGGATTCCATCAAAATCAGTTTCTTCCACACCTTATGAGATATGGCATGGAAGAAAACCAAGTCTTAAGCATGTTAAGATTTGGGGTTGTCCACTTATATCAAAAGTGAACACCGATAAATTGGAGACCGGATCGAGAAAAGGTCGATTTGTTGGATATCCAAAAGATAGTTTTGGATATTATTTTTATTTGCCTACTTCACAAAAGGTTGTGATAAGTAGAGATGCCACATTTCTTGAACAACGGTTTGTTCAAGAAGGAGGCAAAGGAAGGCAAATAGAGTTAGAATTGGGGAATTCGACCAACCAATGCATCGGATGGATATAGATCCATCTAGTCAACCTATACCCATTAATGAAACATCTACAAATTTGTTCCTCGTAGAACAACGTGGTATCTCACCCACGGTGAGATATGGTTTTCTTCATGAAGAAGAACAAGAGTTGTCTACTCATGAAGAAGTAGATCATGGAGATGATCCACTTACCTATGAAGAAGCTATATCGGATATAGACTCTTCAAAATGGATTGATGCTATGAAATCTGAGATTGATTCCATGTATAAGAATCAAGTTTGGGATCTTGTTGACCCACCTGAAGGTATTGTACCTATAGGGAACAAATGGGTTTTCAAGAAGAAAATTGGTTCTGATGGAAAGGTAGAGACCTATAAGGCAAGGCTAGTAGCGAAAGGGTTTCGCCAAAGGCAAGGAATAGACTATGAGGAGACTTTCTGCTTTGTTGCCATGCTTAAATCAATTAGGATTTTATTAGTAATAGTGCATACTATGATTATGAGATTTGGCGGATGGATGTCAAAGCACTTTTCTCAATGGATACATTGAAGAAAACATTTTCATGGAACAACCTAAGGGATTTGAATCCCAAGATGGTTCCAAGGTATGCAAGCTAAAGCGATCCATTTATGGGTTGAAACAAGCTTCGAGGAGTTGGAACATCCGTTTTGATGAAGCCATTAAATCTTTTGGTTTTATCAAAAATGAGGATGAGCCATGTGTATATAAGAAGGTTAGTGACAGTGCTATCACTTTCCTTGTCTTATATGTGGATGACATACTGTTGATGGGTAATGATACAGGTATGTTGACGACTATAAAGGTATGGTTGTCAAATACATTCTCCATGAAAGACTTAGGGGAGGCAACCTATATTCTTGGGATTCGCATCTATAGAGATAGAGCGAAAAGGATAATTGGTTTATCACAAAGTCTATACTTGGAAAAGGTGTTAAAGAGGTTTAACATGCTTGATTCCAAGAGAGGATTGTTACCAGTGAGACATGGTATCCATCTTTCTAAAGAGATGTCTCCAAAGACATCGAAGAAAGAGATAAAATGGCCAGGATTCCATATGCTTGGCTATTGGAAGTTTAATGTATGCAATGTTGTGTACTAGGCGGATATCGCATATCTCGTTAGTTTGACTAGCGGTATCAATCCAATCGAGGTTTGGAACATCTGGATAGTCACAAGAATATTCTTAAGTACTTAAGAAGAACTAAGGATTTATTCTTGATTTATGGAGGTGGAGACTTGCAATTGGATGGTTATACTGATTCTGATTTCCAATCAGATATCGATGATAGAAAGTCTACCTCTGGATATGTGTTCATTTGTAATGGAGGTGCGATCGGTTGGAAGAGTTCCAAGCGAGCACGATTGCGATTCCACTCTCGAGGTGAGTATATTGTTGCATCGAGATCTGCAAAGGAAAATTTGTTTGGATAAAGAAGTTAAATGCAGAACTTATAGTAGTTCCTTCCATTAAGTCAGCGGTTCCACTACCTTTGTGACAACAATGGAGCAGTCATGCAGGCTAAGGAACTAAGGTCTCACCCAAAATCCAAACACATAGAAAGGCACTACCATATTATCAGGGATATAGTTGGGCAAGGCAATATAGCCATGCAGAAAATAGCATCAGCTGAAAATCCAGCTGATTCATTCACTAAGCCTTTGTCACAAGCCCAGTTAAACTGACATCTTGAGAAGATGGGTCTAAGATATTGTAATGAATGGCTCTAGTGCTAGTGGGAGATTGTTAGTAGTATGCCCTAGAGCATATCATTTAGTATGTATCTTGTATATATTTTATTAATAAAAGGCATTTCCACTTTTCCGTTTACATAATATATTTATGTGTAATAGAAAAGGTCCATTGATATTTTGTTAGAAATATTATTCTTAAGTTGTTAAGAATATGAGTGACAATATTTCTAGCACAAAGTATCATAAATAGGTTCACAATCAAGGATACTTCATAATAAGGACATGACTTATCCAGAAAGATTGTATTCATGTTTGTTCCCAAGTTATTTATATGAGATATAAATAAGATGGAATGGTGAGTCACATGCCACATAACAAACATGATAGGCACTTATACATGATAAGTAGGCCGAACCAGTGACACTTATGACAAGCACATGGAGTTTACTCTTGTCAATATTTTGTCATAAATCATATCAGTGCATATAATCTTTAGACCTGAGATAGCACAGTTATCTTGTATATAGGTAGTTTGAGTTTGATCGCTTTCATACTTGTACTTGTGTATGGGTATATGGGCATCTGTTGGCTCCTACTAGTTATATATGGAGGTAGGTGTTGATCAAGATGGAATCTGTTCCTCTAAGTAAATAGAGTTAAAATCCTATGTTCATTTAATTGTTCTTGATGTTTCAAGTTCCTGGCCAGGACAGATAGATTTATTCAGAAAAGAGTTTCTGATGAGAAAAATCTTTTAATCAAGAACTGGAATTAAAAGAGAACATAATATTCATAGCAAATGGAGTTTGACATAAACCATGACTCCAGCTTGAGTTGGGATTTTGTAACAGAGAGATTCTAGTGCATGGTAACATATGATTATAGGTTCATTTAAGGTAAATCTTATTACTAATTGGGTGGCCATGGCATGCTATGCTAGGTGTTAACCATGGTCTATGAGGTTCATAAAATGATTTAGAGAAATCATTTATGGTAAGAAAGAGTTCTGATGATATTAAGAGTTGATATCATGTCTCATTGCCAATTAGTGATGAGCCTAGTAAGTCACACACATACACAAGTTATCACCTATTTAAATATGATTTAATTAATTAATTAAAGAGTTTAATTGATTAATTAAATAGATTTGGTTTGCAATAAAATTGCAAAGTCCCTAGCATGACTTGAAACAAAATCTAGATTATTGGATGTGTAGTATAAATTAAATTTATATTTAAAGTGTTTAAATATGAATTTAATTGATGAGAAATTAATTAATAGAGATTAATTAATTAATTTATATTTGATATAAATTAATTAGAAGAAGAAAATAATTATTTTGGGTTAAGAACTCAAAATTAAGACACAGGGGCATTTTGGTCATTTTGCAGTGTGACACGTGGCACCATGAGATGGTGACACATGGCATAACACATAAGCTTGCCAAATAATTTTAATCATGTAAGATGATTAAAATCAAGATTAAATATAGGTTTGACACTTGGCACAATGTGATTGGGTCACTTAAACCTAGAGCTAATCAAAAGGTGACATGTGGCTAAGGTTTAATGTGTTAACCTAGCTATTTAAGTGGGGTTATGAAAAGAAAACACAACCAGCAGCCTCTCCTCTCATATGTCACGCCACTGTGAGCCTCTCCAGCTATTTCTCTTCATCTCTCATCAATTCAAAGAGATTAGCCATCAATCTCTTGAATTAAGAACACTAGAAATTGTTTCTAGTGTCCTGTTTGCATCTCTAATCTCTTAAAAGGCAGAACTTGAATTTCTAATTAATAGAAAAGGCTTTAGAAGCTGTTCAAGGGCTGCCATAGGTGTTCTTGGTGTGGACAAGCTAGAGGACAACATCCGGTGTCCTCAAGACGAATCTCAAAGCGCAGAACATTGCGGCACATCAAGAGGTTAGTGTAATCGTTCTTGATTTAATCTAGGGTTCTAAAATTAATCTGATTAATTTTAAAATCTTAAATGGCAAATACAGATCCAAAAACATATTAAAAGAGTTTTAATATGTTGTTTATTATTGAAATCAAATAGATAAAAATAAATCTTGCATGGTGCATGTGACCCTAGGTGAAAATTTTTGAATTCAATGGTATAATCTTGTGTTTTTCACGCTTCCGTTCCTTCAGGGTGGTAGTCAATCACACAATCATAATCTTTCAGGAATTCAATCCATCGCCTCTGTCTCAAATTAAGTTCCTTCTGGGTTGGTAGATACTTCAGACTCTTATGGTCTGTGTATATGTAGCATTTTTCTCCATACAAGTAATGCCTCCATATCTTCAATGAGAAGATAATTGCTGCTAACTCTAAATCATGAGTAGGGTAATTCTTTTCATGTGGCCTTAACTGCCTGGAAACATATGCGACCACTTTCCCTTCTTGCATCAGTACACACCCTAACCCATTGTGTGAGGCATCACTGTAGACTACAAAGTCTTTTCGGACATTGGTGTGTTGTGCTGCTGGTGCCTTTGTCAACATAGCCTTCAGCCTCTCAAAACTGGCTTGAGACTTGTCATTCCAGTCAAATTTCATATTCTTGTGTAGTAATTTGGTCATTGGAGCAGCTATCAAGGAAAATCCCTTTACAAATCTTCTATAATATCCAGCTAACCCTAAGAAACTTCTGATCTCAGTTGTATTTCTGGGAGGCTTCCATTCCATCACTGCTTCAATCTTCTTAGGATCCACTCTAATCCCTTTAGCTGATATTACATGTCCAAGGAATGCAATCTCATTCAACCAGAACTCACATTTGGACAATTTAGCATACAATTTCTTCTCTTTTAGAGTCTGCAGAACAATTCTCAAATGCTCATCATGTTCTGCTTTATCCTTGGAATACACCAGGATGTCATCAATGAAGACCACTACGAACCGATCTAAATATGGATGGAAGATACGGTTCATAAGGTCCATGAATGCTGCTAGAGCGTTTGCTAACCCAAATGGCATCACCAGGAATTCATAATGCTCATACCGGGTTCTAAATGCAGTCTTAGGCACATCTGCATCCTTAACCCTTAGCTGATGATACCCTGATCTGAGATCAATCTTAGAAAACACACCAGCTCCCTTCAACTGATCAAACAGATCGTCAATTCTAGGCAACGGATACTTGTTCTTCACTGTTACTCTGTTTAACTGCCGGTGGTCAACACATAACCTCAGTGTCCCATCTTTCTTCTTTACAAACAGTACCGGAGCTCCCCACAGTGACACACTGGGGCGTATGAACCCCTTGTCTAGTAATTCTTGCAGCTGGATTGTAACACCCTCCCGGTAACTACTCCGTACATCCTGCTGTTCCGGTGACCAGTGTCGGTCCGGACAGCTAGAATGTCCAGAAAAATATTTAAACTAAAGTGAGGGACCATAATTAACTCAAATATTAATAAGAAAAATTTGGTAAAAATTTTGGAAATAAAATACAGCCAAGTTAAATGAGCCAGTGCCCTAGCGATGGGTAACCAGAGGAAAGTTGCGGTTCTCGCAACGAGGAGCCCTAGACCCGGGGAAAAATTCATAAAATAATTTTTGGGACTCCAGAGAAGGGTCATTGAGGTTCCTATGGCATTAGAATGCCAAGAAAATACCTAGAAAAATTTTTCAATCGGTACAGACAATTTTTACCCGTTAAGCCAAACGGAGGGCATTTTGGTCAATTCGCCTTCAGAGGTGATTTTTGGCTGACTGGTCCAGTTGAGTAAATAATTAATATGACATAAAATATGAATAAACATTACTAGAAATTAAATTGGAAATGAGTAGTGGAGGAAAGAAAAGAAAAATACAATATATGCAATTTATGACATCATTGTGATGTCATTTAAAATTTTCCACCAATCACAATTAAGCAACCATTTGACCAACTAATAAAAGAGACTAAATGAAGACCAAAAATAACCAAAAATACAGCAGCCATCTCCCTCCCCAAAAGCCAGCCGAAACCCATTCCCATAGCCACCCTCCATTAAAGCTTTTTCAAGCTTTAGATTTCCATCATTTCCACCATATTTCCCTACCCTCTAAGTACAAAAATTAATTAATCACCTAGAGAAGAAGATTGATAGTAAGAAGAAGAGAAGAAAGTGAAGAATTTGAGCTTTTGAAAAGCTCTTAAGTGAGGTTAGTGCACCTATCTACTTAAAACCTTTATTTTCCATGTTAGTAGCATGAATTAAGTAAGAATTTGTAACTAAAATGAATAAAAATTATGTGTGTACATACTATGGATTTCGGCAGCCCTATGGAAGGAATGGGTTTGATAGTTTTGATGAACTTAAAGTGGACTAGAGATCATGTTTGAAGTACATAATTATGTGGATAATGACTTAGCTAGTTAACTAGGGTAACTAATGTGAAATGGAAATGGAAATTAGGGTTTTGAGAAGTGAAAATTTGACTTGGCTTAGGAAATTGTTAGAAAACATTTTAATGGTCAATTAGTGACCATTTTAGGTAAGTTGACCACAATTTGGACTGAAATATAGCATGGCAAAGTGAATGTGTAGGCTGCCTAAGGACAGCAGCAGAGTGGCTGAGATTTCAGTCCACTTGGACTGCCATATCTTTTGCTGTGTTCGTCCAATTGGTGTTTGGCCAATTGGACATGAATCTAGGCTTATAATGGCACATTTTTGCTGAAGAAACCATGCCCAAAAGACCAAAGCAAGAGGACCAAAAGTTGGCCCCAATCCGGATACCCTGCAACAGCACCTGCAGAAATGACCAAATGAACAGTAACTGTTCATTTGGCCATAACTTACTGTAGATATGGTCAATTGACCTGAAATTTTTACAGCAACAAGTTAAGACATAGAAAAACAACTTTCATGAAGAAACCTACCCAAAATTATGGCCAGAACCTATTCAAATATGCAATCACAGTCACTGTTTATGGTACTGTAGATTTGGTAATTCTGCAGTTTTGGAAATCCGGCCAGCTGTGGTTTTTGGGCCATATCTGGAGCTACAAAACTCCAAATGGAGTGATTCAAAAAAGGAAATTCAACTAGACAAAATAAGGAACAACTTTCAAGTTTGTAATTTCTTCAAATTCCAGCTACAACAGTGCTTAATGGAACAGTAAACTTATGCTTCAAAAACTGAAATTTTCTGCCCTCTTGGTTTTAAGTTAGAAATGGTAATGGTGACCAATTCTAACAAGTTTTAAATGTAAAATGTGGTATATTGGGAGTGCCAAAGTCAATGTACATATTGTCTATCCAAAAGTCAACATTTTTGTTGACCAATGAGGTGAATAGTAACACCAAAACTTGAAATTCACAAATTGAAGAATTTAAAAGTTTCAAATGCCCTAGTATACCTAACAAGATTGGTTTGGATAGTTTGGCATGCCAATAGGGTTCAGTTAGCAGTACTGCACATGGCAATTTGCCATTCTGTGATTTTATGGCTTTTAGCCATTCTGACCTTGTATTGAGCTTTGGCCTTGTGCCTGATGTTATCACAGCTTGTTAGCTGTTCTGTTGCACACCGGGAGATGCATATGTGACCGATGGTGTGACGGCCCGAGGTACTTGATACCCAGTGCCAGTTTACCCGTTATCCAGTCCAGTCATCTAGTGTAGGTTACTTGGGCAACCAAATGAATGAAAGTGGACAAAGATAATGAAATAATTGATACACCAATACCAAACAAAGAAATCATACACATTCTATACATACTTATTTTTTTTTGCTATTTTCTTTTATTATACTATTGCACCACTAAGCATTATTGCTTAGCGCGTTGCTTTTGCCATACGTAGGTACTGGAGATACAGATCGTGAGCCCAGTAGACCACAGACTGGGTGAGTCTGTCCGGTAGTTCTGCACAGTGTCCGTGTCACCTCAACTTCTGCAGTGCATTGGTAGGACACTAGGTGTCATTTTGATATTTTGTAGCTAATTTTTACTTTCTCATATGTATTTGAACTTATGTAATGTATTCTGATGTTCATGTAAATAATGAAAGTTATGGCTATGAATGCAAAATTTGAGCATTTATTTATTGTTTGTATATGAGTATTATGAGAAATGGATGTTTGAGAAATGAAAATGTTATTGAGAACTGAAATTGAGAAATGTTGTGGAGATCTTGATATTAAGACTTTGTTGATGAATTGAAGTTGGGGATTGTTTGGAAATTATTTGGAAGTGTTTTTAACAGGTTCCAAAGAACTGTTTTCTCCATTTTTAGCCGGTACTCTGTCGGATTTTCTTTAAAATATCCGGAACCTCAAATAAATTATAATTTCAATAAATGAACTATATTTCACAAATTATATTCAAAACTTTGACAAAAAAAATTAATTAAGGTAAAATAGAGTGTGCCGGTACACCGTGTGACATAGCTTACTCGGATACACTGTAGCCGGGTAAGGGGTGTCACATTTAGTGGTATCAGAGCACGGTTTAGGCGTTTCTGGGCCTAGATTGAGTCCATACCATGCATTGCATTTGTAAGAGTCGAGGTGACACTAATGCAGATCTGTTTGTCTTTCTTATTTTGAATAGGATATGGACCCTACATCACAAAGAGCAGTCAAGGAGGAAGTGGAGAGTCATGCTCCACCTGCAGCAGCTGAGACTGAGGGCATGGGAGAACCTGCTCCGCCAGCTCAAGCTGAACCTGCTCAGCCTCCACAGGCCATGTTCCAGAAAATGGCCGACTTTTTTAGACAAATGACCAGGGTAATGCCAGCACCACCACCACCACCAGCTCCACAGCAGAAATCACACCTGGAAAGGCTAAGAAAGTTTGGAGCAGTGGACTTTTTCGGTTAGAGAGAAGATGACTGCATTACAGAGAATTGGTGAATGAGCAGGCAGAGTTCTAAAACAACTCCACTGCACCCCGGAGCAAAACTTAGAGGCTACCATATCTTTGTTGCAAGATGATGCCTACGAATGGTGGGACACGGTATCCAGTGAAGTGCAGCCAGAAGCTATAACTTGGGACTTCTTTCTCTCAGAATTCAAGAAGAAATATGTGGGTACTGTATACCTGGAAGAGAGAAGAAGAGAGTTTATTCACTGAGGCGAGGCAGACTGTCGCAAGAGTATGAAAAGGAATTTGTCCGATTAAGCCACTATGGAAGGGAGATAATCCCTAATGAAGCTGAAAGGTGCAAGAGATTCGAAGAGGGACTAAATGACAACATAAAGATTCAGCTCACTGCCTTGGGAATCACAGAAT
Organism: Hevea brasiliensis; assembly: GCF_030052815.1. NCBI lineage: Eukaryota > Viridiplantae > Streptophyta > Magnoliopsida > Malpighiales > Euphorbiaceae > Hevea > Hevea brasiliensis. Next base: position 56,618,158 of record NC_079503.1, on the reverse strand, counting down.
TTAGCAAGTTAGTGGAAGCTGCAATAAGGGTTGAAAAAATAAGAATAAGTGAGCAGACCAGAAGGGAGAGACAGCAGAAGAGGGGACCGGGTCAGTCTAGCTCATCTCCTGCACCTGGGAAGAAGTTCAGAGGTCCAACTGCATAGAGTTCAGGTCAGCCACAAGGTCAGGGTAAGTCTCAGGGGCCTAGGCCACAGTTCACCCCTAGGAGAGGTTAGTCCACACCATCAGTGGGCAGCTCTCCAGGGATGGGGTTCAGGGGACCAGCCCCCCATCTTCTGTATGTCCACACTGCCTGAAATGGCATCAGGGGGAGTGTTGGAGAGTAACTGGTGCCTGCTTAAGATGTGGGTCGACAGAGCATCAGCTGAGGAACTACCCATGTAGAACTACTACAGCTGCTCCAACACAAGCAGACAAACATGTTCCTGCACCACAAAGAGGTAGAAAATCTGGCAAGTCTGAGGCTGTAGGACCATCACAGAGGCCTGCATCTGAGCCAGCAGAGAGGCCTGACAGCAGACCACCTGCAAGAGCTTATGCTATTAGAGCTCAGGAGGAGCAAGATGCCCCGGACGTCATCAGGGGTACGTTCTTCCTCTACAATACACCTGTGCATGCATTGGTGGATCCAGGATCCACTCACTCATACATCTGCATCAACCTACCCGTAGAAAGGGGGATACTAGTAAGGGAGAGTGACCAAGACATTCTGGTCACAAATCCATTGGGCCACAGTGTAGTGGTGAACAAAGTGTACAAGGGTTGCCCGTTAAGGATTCAGGGGTATGAATTCTTGGCAGACCTAATCAAGTTGCCCTTCCACGAGTTTGACGTGATTTTGGGAATGGAGTGGTTGTCACGTCATCAGGCAATAGTTGATTGCAAATTGAAGAGAATTTCTTTGAAAACTCCTGAGGGTAATGAGATCACTGTTGTGGGTGAAAGGACGGATTTCTTGTCCAATGTCATCTCAGCCACAGTTGCAAGAAGAATGATGAGAAAAGGCTGTGAAGCCTACCTAGCACATGTGGTGGATACTAGGCAGGCTAAGCCAAACCTGAGTGATATACCCACAGTAAGAGACTTCCCAGAGGTATTTCCTGAAGAATTGCCTGGTTTGCCACCAGAAAGGGAAGTCGAATTTGCTATTGAGACACTGCCGGGTACAGCACCCATTTCCATTGCTCCTTATAGGATGGCACCCACTGAATTGAGGGAGTTGAAAACTCAGTTGCAAGAGTTGCTTGATAAGGGGTTCATACGCCCCAGTGTGTTACCATGGGGAGCTCCAGTGCTGTTTGTGAAAAAGAAGGATGGGACTTTGAGGCTTTGTATTGATTACCGGCAGTTGAATAAAGTGACTGTGAAGAACAAATATCCGTTGCCTAGAATTGATGATCTGTTTGATCAGTTGAAGGGAGCAGGAGTATTTTCTAAGATTGATCTCAGATCAGGGTATCATCAGTTGAGGGTGAAGGATGTAGATGTGCCCAAGACTGCATTCAGGACCCGGTATGGGCATTATGAGTTTCTGGTGATGCCCTTTGGCCTAACAAATGCACTAGCAGCATTCATGGACCTTATGAACCGTATCTTCCATCCATACCTAGATCGGTTCGTAGTGGTCTTTATTGATGATATTTTGGTGTATTCCAAGACCAGGGAAGAACATGATGAGCATTTGAGGATTGTTCTGCAAACCCTGAGAGAAAAGAAGCTGTATGCTAAGTTGTCCAAGTGTGACTTCTGGTTAAATGAGATTGCATTCCTTGGACACATAGTGTCAGTCGATGGGATTAGGGTGGATCCCAAGAAAATAGAAGCAGTGATAGAATGGAAGCCTCCCAGAAATACAACTGAGGTCAGAAGCTTCTTGGGGCTAGCTGGGTATTATAGAAGATTTATGAAGGGATTTTCCTTAATAGCTGCTCCAATGACCAAGTTGTTACACAAGAATGTCAGATTTGACTGGAATGATAAGTGTCAGACCAGTTTTGAGAAGTTGAAGGCTATGTTGACAGAGGCACCTGTGTTAACACAGCCAGTGTCAGGAAAAGACTTCGTGGTCTACAGTGATGCCTCTCATAATGGGCTAGGGTGTGTATTGATGCAAGAGGGAAAGGTGGTCGCTTATGCTTCCAGGCAGCTAAGGCCACATGAACAGAATTACGCTACCCATGATCTAGAGCTTGCAGCAATTATCTTCGCACTGAAGATATGGAGGCATTACTTGTATGGTGAAAAGTGCTACATTTACACAGACCACAAAAGCCTGAAATATTTGCCAACTCATAGTGAGCTCAACCTTATAAATAGGCGATGGATTGAGTTCCTGAAGGATTATGATTGTGTGATTGACTACCATCCTGGGAAGGCAAATGTAGTTGTTGATGCTTTGAGCAGAAAGTCCATCACAGCTTTGAGATCATTGAATGCCCGTCTATCTTTGATTCGAGATGGAGCTATTTTGGCTGAGTTGCAAGTGAGGCCAAACCTGCTACAGCAGATTTTAGATGGGGAAAAAGTAGATGAAAAGTTACTGGCTATTATGAGCACAATCTCAGAGGGAAAAGCAACTGACTATGAGGTGAAAGCAGATGGGTGTCTGTATTACAAAGGAAGACTGTGTGTACCAGATAATGGGGAATTGAAGGCCAGTATTCTAAAAGAGGCACACACCAGTGTATATGCTATGCACCCAGGAAGTACAAAGATGTATCATGATCTGAAGCTTCAGTATTGGTGGCCTGGTATGAAGAAGGACATAGCTGACTATGTGACTAAATGCTTGACATGTCAGCAAGTCAAGGCAGAACATCAAGTTCCATCAGGATTGCTACAGCCTATACGCATACCTGAATGGAAATGGGATCGGGTCACCATGGATTTTGTAAGTGGTCTACCTCTCACCCAGAAGAAACATGATGCAGTATGGGTGATAGTGGATAGATTGACAAAGTCAGCACACTTTCTGCCAGTTAGGACTGACTACTCACTGGAGAAGTTAGCAGAATTGTATATCAGTGAGATAGTTAGACTGCATGGAATTCCACTTTCCATCATATCTGATCGGGACCCAAGGTTTACATCGAGATTTTGGAAGAAGTTGCATGAATCCTTGGGTACACAACTCCACTTTAGCACAGCCTTCCATCCTCAGACGGATGGGCAATCTGAAAGAGTAATCCAGGTAAACAATTGAAACAAATTAAACAAATACACATATTGAATTGAAATGATAATAATAACATGAAATATATGTCAGGTCCTTGAGGATATGCTGAGGAGTTGTGTCATTGAGTTTGAGGGAAGTTGGGATAGATACCTCCCACTGGCAGAATTTGCATACAACAATAGCTACCAAGCTAGTATCCAAATGGCCCCATATGAAGCACTGTATGGGAGAAAATGTAGAACTCCAGTCTTTGGACTGAATTGGGGAAGACAAATGGTAGGGCGGACACTGTGAAACAGATCGAGGAGAAAGTGAAACTAATCAAAGCCAATCGAAGGTTGCCTCGCATGCATGTAAATCTTATGCCGACCTGAAGAGAAAAGAAATAGAATATGCGGTTGGCGACAAAGTGTTCCTTAAGGTGTCACCGTGGAAGAAGGTATTGAGGTTTGGAAGGAAAGGTAAGTTAAGCCCTAGGTTCATTGGCCCATATGAAGTCATTGAACGTGTGGGTCCAGTGGCCTATAGGCTAGCTTTACCTCCAGAGCTGGACAAGATCCACAATGTGTTTCACGTATCCATGCTCAGAAGATACCGCTCAGATCCTTCACGTGTCATCTCCAGAGAAGAAATTGAAATACAACCGGATTTGACATATGAAGAAGAACCTCTACGGATCTTGGCTCGGGAAGTGAAAGAGTTGAGGAACAAGCAAATTCCACTGGTGAAAGTGCTATGGAGGCACCACAACACCGAAGAGGCAACTTGGGAAAGTGAAGAGACGATGAGGCAACAGTTCCCTCAACTGTTTGCATCAGGTAAATTTCGAGGACGAAATTTAAATTAGAGGGGAAGAGTTGTAACACCCTCCCGATAACTACTCCGTACATCCTGCTGTTCCGGTGACCAGTGTTGGTCCGGACAGCTAGAATGTCCGGAAAAATATTTAAACTAAAGTGAGGGACCATAATTAACTCAAATATTAATAAGAAAAATTTGGTAAAAATTTTAGAAATAAAATACAACCAAGTTAAACGAGCCGGTGCCCTAGCGATGGGTAACCAGAGGGAAGTTGTGGTTCTCGCAACGAGGAGCCCTAGACCCGGGGAAAAATTCATAAAATAATTTTTGGGACTCCAGAGAAGGGTCATTGAGGTTCCTATGACATTAGAATGCTAAGAAAATACCTAGAAAAATTTTTCAATCGGTACAGACAATTTTGACCCGTTAAGCCAAACGGAGGGCATTTTGGTCAATTCGCCTTCAGAGGTGATTTTTAGCTGACTTGTCCAGTTGAGTAAATAATTAATATGACATAAAATATGAATAAACATTACTAGAAATTAAATTGGAAATGAGTAGTGGAGGAAAGAAAAGAAAAATACAATATATGCAATTTATGACATCATTGTGATGTCATTTAAAATTTTCCACCAATCACAATTAAGCAACCATTTGACCAACTAATAAAAGAGACTAAATGAAGACCAAAATAACCAAAAATATAGCAGCCATCTCCCTCCCCAAAAGCCAGCCGAAACCCATTCCCATAGCCACCCTCCATTAAAGCTTTTTCAAGCTTTAGATTTCCATCATTTCCACCATATTTCCCTACCCTCTAAGTACAAAAATTAATTAATCACCTAGAGAAGAAGATTGATAGTAAGAAGAAGAGAAGAAAGTGAAGAATTTGAGCTTTTGAAAAGCTCTTAAGTGAGGTTAGTGCACCTATCTACTTAAAACCTTTATTTTCCATGTTAGTAGCATGAATTAAGTAAGAATTTGTAACTAAAATGAATAAAAATTATGTGTGTACATACTATGGATTTCGGCAGCCCTATGGAAGGAATGGGTTTGATAGTTTTGATGGACTTAAAGTGGACTAGAGATCATGTTTGAAGTACATAATTATGTGGATAATGACTTAGCTAGTTAACTAGGGTAACTAGTGTGAAATGGAAATGGAAATTAGGGTTTTGAGAAGTGAAAATTTGGCTTGGCTTAGGAAATTGTTAGAGAACATTTTAATGGTCAATTAGTGACCATTTTAGGTAAGTTGACCACAATTTGGACTGAAATATAGCATGGCAAAGTGAATGTGTAGGCTGCCTAAGGATAGCAGCAGAGTGGCTAAGATTTCAGTCCACTTGGACTGCCATATTTTTTGCTGTGTTGGTCCACTTGGTGTTTGGCTAATTGGACATAAAACTAGGCTTATAATGGCACATTTTTGCTGAAGAAACCATGCCCAAAAGACCAAAGCAAGAGGACCAAAAGTTTGCCCCAATCTGGATACCCTGCAACAGCACCTGCAGAAATGACCAAATGAACAGTATTTGGCCATAACTTATTGTAGATATGGTCAATTGCCTGAAATTTTTACAGCAACAAGTTAAGACATAGACAAACAACTTTCATGAAGAAACCTACCCCAAATTATGGCCAGAACCTATTCAAATATGCAATCACAGTCACTGTTCATGGTACTGTAGATTTGGTAATTCTGCAGTTTCGGAAATCCGGCCAGCTGTGGTTTTTGGGCCATATCTGGAGCTACAAAACTCCAAATGGAGTGATTCAAAAAAGGAAATTAAACTAGACAAAATAAGGAATAACTTTCATGTTTGTCATTTCTTCAAATTCCCACTGCAACAGTGCTTAATGGAACAGTAAACTTATGCTTCAAAAACTGAAATTTTCTGCCCTCTTGGTTTTAAGTTAGAAATGGTAATGGTGACCAATTCTAACAAGTTTTAAATGTAAAATGTGGTATATTGGGAGTGCCAAAGTCAATGTACATATTGTCTATCCAAAAGTCAACATTTTTGTTGACCAATGAGGTGAATAGTAACACCAAAACTTGAAATTCACAAATTGAAGAATTTAAAAGTTTCAAATGCCCTAGTATACCAAACAAGATTGGTTTGGATAGTTTGGCATGCCAATAGGGTTCAGTTAGCAGTACTGCACATGGCAATTTGCCATTCTGTGATTTTATGGCTTTTAGCCATTCTGACCTTGTATTGAGCTTTGGCCTTGTGCCTGATGTTATCACAGCTTGTTAGCTGTTCTGTTGCACACCGGGAGATGCATATGTGACCGATGGTGTGACGGCCCAAGGTACTTGATACCCAGTGCCAGTTTACCCGTTATCCAGTCCAATCATCTAGTGTAGGTTACTTGGGCAACCAAATGAATGAAAGTGGACAAAGATAATGAAATAATTGATACACCAATACCAAACAAAGAAATCATACACATTCTATACATACTTATTTTTTTTTTGCTATTTTCTTTTATTATACTATTGCACCACTAAGCATTATTGCTTAGCGCGTTGCTTTTGCCATGCGTAGGTACTGGAGATACAGATCGTGAGCCCAGTAGACCGCAGACTGGGTGAGTCTGTCCGGTAGTTCTGCACAGTGTCCGTGTCACCTCCACTTCTGCAGTGCATTGGTAGGACACTAGGTGTCATTTTAATATTTTGTAGCTAATTTTTACTTTCTCATATGTATTTGAACTTATGTAATGTATTCTGATGTTCATGTAAATAATGAAAGTTATGGCTATGAATGCAAAATTTGAGCATTTATTTATTGTTTGTATATGAGTATTATGAGAAATGGATGTTTGAGAAATGAAAATGTTATTGAGAACTGAAATTGAGAAATGTTGTGGAGATCTTGATATTAAGACTTTGTTGATGAATTGAAGTTGGGGATTGTTTGGAAATTATTTGGAAGTGTTTTTAACAGGTTCCGAAGAACTGTTTTCTCCATTTTTAGCCGGTACTCTGCCGGATTTTCTTTAAAATATCCGAAACCTCAAATAAATTATAATTTCAATAAATGAACTATATTTCACAAATTATATTCAAAACTTTGACAAAAAAATTAATTAAGGTAAAATAGAGTGTGCCGGTACACCGTGTGACATAGCTTACTCGGATACACTGTAGCCGGGTAAGGGGTGTCACATGGATTTTTAACTCTTTCAATTCAGCAGGTGCCATCCTATACGAAGCAATTGAAATTGGAGCTGTACCCAGCATAATCTCAATAGCAAATTCAACTTCCCTTTCTGGTGGTAAACTAGGCAATTCCTCAGGAAATACCTCAGAGAAATCCCTTATTGTGGGTATGTTAGACAAGTCAAGTTTACCCTACGTAATGTCAACTACGTGTGCCAGATAGGCTTCACACCCTTTTCTCAGCCATCTCCTTGCAACTGTAGCTGAGATGACATTGGACAAGAAATCTGTCCTTTCACCCACTACTATTATTTCTTTGTTCTCAGTAGTTTTCAGAGAGATTCTCTTCAATTTACAATCTACTATTGCCTGATGATGGGATAACCAGTCTATTCCCAAAATCACATCAAACTCATGGAAAGGCAGTTCGATTAAGTCTGCTAAGAACTCTTTCCCTTGAATCTTCAATGGACAGCCCTTATACACCTTGTTTACTACCACACTGTGGCCTAGCGGATTGGTGACTAGGATGTCTTGGTCACTTTCCTCCACTAGTATTCCCTTTCTACGGGCAGCTTGATACAAATATATGAATGAGTAGATCCAGGATCCACTAATGCTTGCACAGAAGTATTATAAAGGAGGAACGTACCCTTGATGACATCTGGAGCATCTTATTCCTCCTGTGCCCGTATAGCATAGGCTCTGGCTGGTTTTCTGCCTTCTACTCTCTCCACAGATTCTGATATAGGTTTCTGTGAAGTACCGGCTGCCTCAGCCTTACCCGGCCTTCTACCCCTTGGAGTTGGAGGGGCAGGCCTATCAGTTGATACTAGAGTGGATGTAGCAGTTCTGCGAGGACAATCTCGGACTAGGTGGTCTATAGATCCACACCGTAAATAAGCACCTATCATCCTCCAACATTCACCCTTATGCCATTTTTGGCAATGTGGACAAGCAACAGATACTGTTGGGGCTGGTCCCCTGTACCCTGTTCCTGGAGAGCTAGCCACTGAAGGGGTGGACTGGCCTCTCCTTGTTGCAAACTGAGATTTGGGCCTCTGTGACTGACCCTGACTTGGTGCTCTACTGAAACTCTGAGTAGGCGAACCTCTGAATTTCTTACTAGGGGCAGAAGATGTACCGGTCTGACCCTGACCTCTTTTCTGCTGTCTATCCCTTCTGTTCTGCTCATTCATTCTAACTTTTTCAACCTTCAGTGTGGCTTCCACTAACTTGGCAAACTCTGTAATCCCTAAGGCTGTAATCATTACTTTAATGTTATCATTGAGTCCTTCCTCAAATCTCTTGCATCTCTCTGCCTCATTAGGGACTATTTCCCGCCCATAGCGGCTCAGTCTGACAAATTCTCTTTCATATTCAGCCACTGTCAGCTGTCTCTGGCATAGGGTAATAAACTCCCTTCTCTTCTATTCCAAGTAGACACTGCCCACATACTTCTTTCTGAACTCAGTGAGAAAGAAATCCCAAGTTATCTATTCTGGTGGCACCTCACTAGTTATTGTATCCCACCACTGTTATGCATCATCTTGCAGTAGTGATACAGCAGCTTCCAAATTCTGCTCTGGAGTACAATGAAGTTATTTCAAGACTCTTCCAGTTCTGTCCAACCAGTTTTTAGCTGTGACAGAATCATCTTCCCTTTTTCCCAGAAAATCCACTGCTCCAAACTTCCTGAGTCTCTCCATATGAGATTTTTGATGTGGAGGTGGTGGTGGTGGCATAACTCCTACCATCTGTCTAAGGAACTCAGCCATTTGCTGAAATGTGGCTGGTGCATTTGGTACTAGTGGAGCAGGTTCCCTCCTGTCTCCTGGTTCAGTCATAGATGGAGCATTGCTTTCCACTTCCTCATCGACCGCTCTCTGCGATGTGGAGTCCATATTCTGATCAAAATAACAAAACAAATCAAAAGATCGGCATTAGAGTCATCTTAATACTAACAATGCAATGCATGATATGCAAACTATCTAGGTCCAGAACGCCTAAACTGTGCTCTGATACCACTAAATGTAACACCCCTCATCCGTCTACAGTATAGCCGAGCAAGGCGTGCTACAAGGCGTGCCGGAACACCTAGTCTGTGATTATTTCATTTCTTGAACTCAATTTGATTTTTAAGAAGTTTTTTTTATGTAATATTCTTATCATCATACTTTGATAAAATAAGTGTTTCAAGACTGGTAATAAAAATTTGGCAAGGTGCCATCTATATTTAAGACAAACTGTTCTTCCAAACCTGTTGAAAACAGTTTAATATGATGATATCAAAATCTCAAATATTTCACAGTCTCTATTTCTCAGTAAAGTCAATAGACCTTTACAGTCATTAAACAGTTCCATAATACAGTCTATAATAATTTAAATATATACAAAAAATCTCCATGTTATTTAATATATACAAAATATTACAAACTTTAGAGCTTTCATAACATTACAAAATACAGGGCTGAATTTCAAATATACAACAATAGTACAAAATACAAGATATCCTAAGTCCTACCATGTATGCAATGCAGTGCAGATGACTCTGGACTCCTGTGCAGATCTAATGTCTCACCCGGTCGTAGGTCTGCTGGCCTCCCTAGCTGTATCTCCAATACCTAAGCATTACAAAAGCAACGCGCTAAGCAATTTTGCTTAGTAGTGCCAAATATAAAGAAATATACACTAAAATAAAGTAAATAAAGTGTTTACAAATTTTTGGTGGTGTTGTATGTCAGTAGACTGGATTTAGCTATTTGAATTTAATAATACTTGAATTACTGCCCGTGTAGCCTATATACTGACCAGACTGGATAAACGGATATACTGGCACTGGGTACCTAGTACCTCGGGCTGTCACACCATCGGTCACAAAGTGTCTCCCGGTGTGCAAATAGTGTGGCTAAGAAACCATATAGTTAATCTGGCGATAAGCCAAGAATAAATACACAATATGTATAGCCGTAGGCTATTAAAGCACAGTGCAGCATAATAAGCCGTAAAAACACAGTATGGCATAAAGCCATTTACAAAATAGCTGTCAGAATCCTATTGGCATGCCAACCTATCCATACTAGTCAACTAGGCAAACTAGGGCACATTATAAATTAATTGTTTAATTCTTCAATCTTTGGAGTTTACTAACTATTATATAATTCACAAGTCAATTCATATGTAGACCTTTTTAGGTAAAATGGATAAGTTGTTTCTAGCATCAATATGTCACAATTTATATCTCAATATGCTACCAATATAGTGCAATTTACCATTTTTACAAGTTGGCATTCATTGCCAAAATGCTTCAAGCATCATTGTATGCAAAATGTCAAATTCTCAATTTTTGTATGCTAGATTGGTCTAGCTTAAAGTCCTATTTCTCTTGGTTTTTAGCTTCTGCTCAAAGAAGCAAAATTGTAGCTCTATGTCTTATTGCACGCGGGGTAAAATTTCAGGTCATTCTGAATTGTATAGACCAAGATATGGTCAATTTACTAAAGCTGGACAGATTGCACCTTTAGTGCAAAATTTGGTCAATTTTAGGTCAGTTTTGGTTCGGCAGTTTTTGTACCCGAACTTGTGCAAGCCATTTGACTTGGTTCTGGCCATTTCTGGGCTTTGGTATCTTCATAGGAATTGTAGATCTATATCTAAACTAACCATGGTAAAAATTTCATGTCAATTGGACCTGTTTTGAATGAGTTATGGTGATCCAAAAGACTACTGTTCATATAGTCAAAAATCTAGGTTGCAAGGTTGCTAATCCGGATTTGGTCATTTTTAAGGTCAGTTTCTAGGCAGAATTTTGGCAACATTTCTACATGAAAGTTGGCCTATTTGGTGTCTAGTTTCACCCCCTATTGGCCTCATACCAATTGGGTTCATAGTTTGGTACTTATGGCCTAATTTATGTACTGCCTTCACACACAACCTGCACAAAGCACATACACTTCCAATTTGATATTTCTTCTCCTCCTCATTTCTTCAATATTCAATCAACAACACTTCCATATATATATTGTACACAATTCCAGCAACAATTTTGGACAGAATATTCAAGTGCTCAATGCACACAATTCACCATTAAGTTCAACATTCACTTCCACCAAAATTTAACATATCTCAATGTCAATATTACACATACACTTCAACATAATCATACTTCAATATCACTTACACTTGCTGCCCACAACTTAACCTTAGCATATTTCATTAATAACTACATGTTCACACACAAATTCATGCTATTAGGGGTTGCCAAATATGGCAGTTTGCTCAAGGCATCAAAGTTCCATTTCACACCCTTAATTCAAACACTACATGCATATACTTAGATACAAACTTACTACAACTTTCATTTAAATTAATCAACCTTCATTTCCATTCATTAGAAGTAAAAATAACTCAAGCTCAATAAAGGTTCATGGCTGCCAAAAATGGACAAGTCCATTTCTCGCTATTTCTTTCATTTATCTTCACCAAACTACTCATTTCAACCTAAACACAACTTTTACTAAAGCTAGGAAGAAGATTTGGACACTTACCACTTGAAAGCTTCCTTTAAACTTCACCAAATCTTGTTTTTCTTGTTGCCAATATCTTCCCCAAGGTGAGTAGGCAAGCTTTAATGAAGGAACTAAGTAGAAATTGTGGCTTGATCATGCACCCATGGAGGTTGCATGTGGGGTGGCCATGGTGATTTCCATGGTGGAATTCATTTCGGCAAGGTAAAATGGGATGATGAAGAAGATGATGGTGAGCGCTATCTACTGTCCCAAGGCTGTGATAAGGGTCCCAATATCCAAGTTAGTGGAGCACTAACTTGGATTTTAATGTTAATTATTCAAATTTTTATAAATTTGATTTTATCCCCCATTTCTTTCACTACTCTTATAATGTATCACAATTTAATTTTTCATGACATTTTCTAAGTGTAATATCATTTATTTTTAATGGAGATTGAGGTCAAAAGGCAACACTATGTGTCAAATGACCAAAATACCCCACTTCGGGTTATATTCCCTATTTTTCGGTAACACCGATTTTTGTCTGTTTCTCGATTTTTCATTTTTCTTTGTACTAATCTATTAATTTTTCTTTGATATTTCTAGTGTCAATTACATTTCAATAAACCTTTATTTATGTCTCAAAATTAAATTCAGAGGGTTCCCCGCGGTCCTGGGGTCGGCAACGGCCTTCCCAGTGCAGTCACCCATCGCTGCGGTGCCGGCTCGTTTAACTTAGCATCATTTTCTCTCTTTCATTTTTGTTTCATTTTTCTTGTATTTTCTTTTTATTTATTTCATCATTATATGTCTGTTCACTATCACCGAAGTGTAGTTCCAGACATCCTGACTTGCCTGGACTATTATTTGACTACTGGAGCAATAGAACGTACAGAACACGTATAGGGAGGATGTTACAAGTTCTTTTTCCAACAAATGACTGATTTCTTGAGACAGATGACAGGAGCCATCCCACAGGCTCAGCCTTCACAGAAGTCCCACCTAGAGAAGCTTAGAAAGTATGGAGCAGTGGATTTTAATGGAAAAAAAGAAGAAGATCCAGCAGCTGCTGAGTGTAAATTGGAGAGGATTCTCCAGTAGTTGCACTTACTCCTGAGCAGAGTTTAGAATGTGCAGTTGCTGAAGGAGCAGAAGCATGCAAAACATAAGTTTATACCATTGAATTCAAAAATTTTCACTTAGGGCCACATGCATCATGCAAGATTTATTTTTATCTATTTGATTTCAATGGTAAACAACATATTAAAACACTTTTAATATGTTTTTGGATCTGTATTTGCCATTGAAGATTTTAAAATTAATCAGATTAATTTTAGAACCCTAGATTAGATCAAGAACAAATACACTAACCTCCTGATGCACTACAGTGTATTTGTGCCTTTTAGATGCGTCTTCAGGACACCAGATATTGTTCCTCTAGCTTGTCCACACCAAGAACACCTATGGCAGCCCTTGAACAGCTTCTAAAGCTTTTTCTATTAATTAGAAAATCAAGTTTTGCCTTTTAAGAGATTAAAGATGTAAACAGGATACTATAAACAATTTCTAGTATTTTTAATTCAAGAGATTATTTGTTAATCTCTTGGAATAGATGAGAGATGAAGATGAAGAGAAGGGAAAGTCTCTTGGGTGGCGGCACCAAGGTTATTTGCTACTGGTTGTGTTGTTTTCTTTTCATAACAACACTTATATAGCTAGGTCAACACATTAATCCCTTGCCACATGTCACTCTCTGATTGGTTCTAAGTTTAATTGAACCAATCACATTGTACCAAGTGTCAAACCTATATTTAATCTTAATTTTAATCATCTTACATGATTAAAAGATATTTGGAAAACTTATGTATAATGCCATGTGTCACCATCTCATGGTGCCACATGTCACCCTGTGAAATGACCAAAATGTCCCTGTGTCTTAATTTTGAGTTCTCAACCTAAAATAATTATTTCTCTTCTTCTAATCAATTTATATTAAATATAAATTAATTAATTAATCTCTATTAATTAATTTCTCATTAATTAAATACATATTTAAACACTTTAAATATAAATTTAACTTATACTATACATCTAATAATCTAGATTTGGTTTCAAGTCATGCTAGGGACTTTGCAATCTAATTGCAAACCAAACCTATTTAATTAATCAATTAAACTCTTTAATTAATTAATTAATTAAATCATATTTAATTAGGTTATAACTTGTGTATGTGTGTGACTTACTAGGCTTATCACTAATTGGCAATGAGACATGATATCAACTCTTAATATCATCAGAACTCTTTCTTACCATAAATGATTTCTCTAAATCATTTTATGCACCTCATAGACCATGGTTTACACCTAGCATAGCATGCCATGGCCACCCAATCAGTAATAAGGTTTACCTTAGATGAACCTATAATCATATGTTACCATGAACTAGAATCTCTCTGTTACAAAATCCCAACTCAAGCTGGAGTCATGGTTTATGTCAAACTCCATTTGCTATGAATATTATGTTCTCTTTTAATTTCAGTTCTTAATTAAAAAGATTTTCTCATCAAAAACTCTTTTTGAATAAATCTATCTGTCCTGGCCAGGAACTTGAAACATCAAGAACAATTAAATGAACATAGGATTTTATCTCTATTTACTTAGAGGAACAGATTCCATCTTGATCAATACCTACCTCCATATATAACTAGTAGGAGCCAACACATGCCCATATACCCATACACAGTACAAGTATGAAAGTAGTATCAAACTCAAATCACCTATATACAAGATAACTGTACTATCTTAGGTCTAAAGATTATATGCACTGATATGATTTATGACAATGCATTGACAAGAGTAAACTCCATGTGCTTGCCATAAGTGTCATTGGTTTGACCTACTTATCATGTATAAGTGCCTATCATATTTGTTATATGGCATGAGACTTACCATTCCATCTTATTTATATCTCATATAAATAACTTGGGAACAGACATGAATACAATTTTTCTGGATAAGTCATGTCCTTATTATGAAGTATCCTCGATTGTAAACCTATTTATGATACTTTTTACTAGAAATACTGTCACTCATATTCTTAAAAACTTAAGAATAGAATTTCTAACAAAATATCAATGGACCTTTTCTATTACACATAAATATATTATGTAAATAGAAAAGTGAAAATGCCTTTTATTAATAAAAACATGTACAAGATACATACTAAATGATATGCTCTAGGGCATACTACTAACAATCTCCCACTAGCACTAGAGCCATTCATTATAATATCTTATACCCATCTTCTCAAGATGTCGGTCTAGCTGAGTCTGTGACATAGGCTTAGTGAATGGATCAGCTGGATTTTCAGCTAATACTATTTTCTGCATGGCTACATCGCCTCATCCAACTATTTCTCTAATAATGTGGTAGCGCCTTTCTATGTATTTGGATTTCTGGTGGGACCTAGGTTCCTTAGCCTATATGACTGCTTCATTATTATCATAGTGTAGTGGAACTGCTGATTCAATGGAAGGAACTACTGTAAGTTCTGTCAAGAACTACTTTATCCAAACAGTTTCCTTTGCAGCATCTGATGTAGCAATATACTCAGCCTCTGTAGTGGAATCTACAGTCGTGCTCTGTTTGGAACTCTTCCAACTAACTGCAACTCTATTACAAATGAACACAGAATCAGTATAACCATCCAATTGCAAGTCTCCACCTCCATAGATCAAGAATAAATTCTTAGTTCTTCTCAAGTACTTAAGGATATTCTTGATAGCTATCCAGTGTTCCAAACCTGGATTGGATTTATACCGCTAGTTAAACTAACAGTATACGCGATATCTAGCCTAGTACACAACATTACATACATTAAACTTCAAATAGCTGAAGCATATGGAATCCTGGCCATTTTATCTCTTTCTTCAGGTGTCTTTGGAGACATCTCTTTAGAAAGATGGATACCATGTCTCACTGGTAACAATCCTCTCTTGGAATCAAGCATGTTAAACCTCTTTAACACCTTTTCTAAGTATAGACTTTGGGATAAACTAATTATTCTTTTCGCTCTATCTCTATAGATGCGAATCCCAAGAATATAGGTTGTCTCCCCTAAGTCTTTCATGGAGAATGTATTTGACAACCATACCTTTACAGTTGTCAACATACCTGTGTCATTACCCATCAATAGTATATTATCCACATATAAGACAAGGAAAGTGATAGCACTGTCACTAAGGTTCTTAAATACACATGGCTCATCCTCATTTTTGATAAAACCAAATGATTTAATGGCTTTATCAAAACAAATGTTCAAACTCCTCGAAGCTTGCTTCAACCCATAAATGGATCGCTTTAGCTTACATACCTTGGAACCATCTTGGGATTCAAAACCCCTAGGTTGTTCCATGAAAATGTTTTCTTCAATGTATCCATTGAGAAAAGCTGTTTTGACATTCATCTGCCAAATCTCATAATCATAGTATGTCGTTATTGCTAATAGAATCCTAATTGATTTAAGCATGGCAACAGGCAAGAAAGTCTCCTCATAGTCGATTCCTTGCCTTTGGCGAAACCCTTTCGCTACTAGCCTTGCCTTATAGGTCTCTACCTTTCCATCAGAACCAATTTTCTTCTTGAAAAACCATTTATTCCTTATAGGTGCAATACCTTCAGATGGGTCAACAAGATCCCACACTTGATTCTTATACATGGAATCAATCTCAGATTTCATAGCATCAATCCATTTTGAAGAGTCCATATCTGATATAGCTTTTTCATAGGTAAGTGGATCATCTCCATGATCTACTTCTTCATGAGTAGACAACTCTTGTTCTTCTTTATGAAGGAAACCATATCTCACTGGTTGGTGAGATACCCTGGTTGTTCTACGAGGAATAGCTGTAGATGTTTCATCAACGGGTGTAGGTTAACTAGATGGATCTATATCCATCTGATCTGTTGGTTGGTCAGAAATCTCCAATTTTAACTCTATTTTCCTTCCTTTGCCTCCTTCTTGAATAAACTATTGTTCAAGAAATATGGCATCTCTACTTATCACAACCTTTTGTGATGTAGGCAAATAAAAATAATATCCAAAACTATCTTTTGGATATCCAACAAATCGACCTTTTTTTGTTCTGGTCTCCAATTTATCAGTGTTCAGCTTTCTGATATAAGCTGGACAACCCCAAATCTTAACATGCTTAAGACTTGGTTTTCTTCCATGCCATATCTCATAAGGTGTGGAAGAAACTGATTTTGATGGAATCCTATTCAGAATATGTCACACCTTACCCCTCTGTAAGGCATAACATGATCCCGTAGAATACCTAATGAAATACTGAACTTCACCTACCAATAACTCATTAAGTACCCTACAAGGAATTTTAAACAATTTTCTTACTTTTGACAGGTAGTGAGCATTTTCTAATAGGTATTTAAAACATATGATTAAAAGTAAATCTAATTAATATTTTTGGTCCATTTTATTTTTCCTTAAATTTTATAAAAATTTTGACAGAGTTCCCTCTGGATTTTGAGAAAACAGTTCTTCAAATACCTGTAAAAAGCACATCTAAAAATTTTTCTCAACAACTACTTCAATTTCACAATCAAACTCAACAATTTCTCAAATCTCAAAATTCAACAGTCAACATTGCCCAATTTCCAAAGTTCAATCATCACTAAGATAATATCTATCGATCTCATTCAAATTAAAATAAAACATTTCCATTCATTAAAGACAACAATCTATATATATACATCATACCAAAATCTATAGTATGAAAATTCGAACTAAATTTTATTACAACTTTATACAAACTTTGTACAAACTGCTCAAGACCGATTTATATGTCCATACATTTATGTGCAATACATACATCAAAAGAAATATTTACAATTAGTGTATAAATTATACCCGATGACTTTAAGCTGATAGCTCCTCACACCTCAGCAGCTCAGTCTGCTGCTCCTCTAGTCTTTATATCTGCGACAGCAATAGAAGCTATCACTGAGTACTAGGACTCAGTGGTGCACAACATACTAAAATAATCTTTATGCAAAACTTAAATCACATTTATTCAAAAAATTTGAATAAACATGAGCATTAAACACAAAACATGAATTATGAGATTTTAATGCAAACTAAGTTCATTTCAAAGTATCAAAACATATTTCATAAAACCCACAGTTAGATCATGCCATTCGAAACAAATAGAATCTTAATAGCTAGAGGCTAAAGAGAAATCACATCACAAGGCTAGCTAGCTCAAATATATGGATATCCATTCACTTCCTCTTCTACTGGCACACCTCAACACTTCTCCAGAGAAGGAATCAAAATTCGAAACTAATTACCCCCACTAGTCGTGCTAGTGAGGTGCTCAAATATATGGTCATGATACTGTGGTTTCAAAACTTATCTTAACAATTTGCTAAACATCGTCATTTCAAATATACACAATAACTTTCAATAATTTAAATCAAACATCATAAGAATTCCATAATTCAATATTTCACATTATTCAAAATAGTATGCAGAAGATAATTATAAAAAGTATACGTTATACACAAACCTCAAGCGAGTCGCCTCTTGGCCTTGACTCGGTTCCTCGGGTTCCTTCCCGGTATTCTTTTCAATTAAAACACACAATTTTACAATGTTTCAGTACCATAATTTAACATAAATCCAAAAATAAATTTAGCCTTATTTTTACCTAGCTCTAACGTGTTAAGCTTGACGTTCTCGAAATTTTGTGTTTCGGGTTATTATTCACTATACTATTCAAGTCAAATTATTGACTTTCTAAGGCTTAATACGTATGGGAACTCCAACTTCACCCACATACCACATTTTGGGCACTAAACTTGTTGATTTTGGTCATTTTCTCAAAACTTAGGTCTTTTAGGCAAAATGGCCAAAATTTCAGTTTTGGTGTCCCTAATTATGCTATTTCATTGGTCAGTTTACTGTTGGAATTTGGTAAAACTTTCTTCATAGAAAATGTTCCCTATTGTCTTAAGTTTATTCTCCTTTTTGAATCACTCCAATTGGAGTTTTGTAGCTCAAGTTATAAGCAAATTACGTTTACTGTTCATGCTGCAGAATTTTGTTCTGGCAGATTATTGATTCCAATTTTGTTTAGCAATTTGATCAAGTTAGGTCCATAATTTGGTCTAACTTTCTTCATATGAAACGTTCTACTATGCCTTAGGTTTCCATCGGTTCAAGAATCACCTAAATCGGAGTTTTCTAGAGAGAGTTATAGCCATCGAAACTTTACTGTTCAAATGGCAAATCTGCAGTCTGCAGATTCAGTGACCCAACTTTGCTCAGTAATTTTATTTGGTTAATGGCATAATTTGGGTTTATGTTCTCCATGAAAGTTTTAGATCTATATCTCATATAATCACTGGTAAAATTTCAGATCATTTTGACCTGCCTAGCTTGAGTTATGACCAAATGAACAAATTTGGTCAGGTTATGCAGAGGCAGACTGTGATTTCTCAACTTTGGTCAATTTGCTCACTAGGTTTTAGTCACTTTTTGGGCATGCTTCTTAAATGAAAATTGTGTCATTTAGTGCCTATTTTCATCCCCAATTGGTCCCATATCCATTGGACTTGTAAAATTTCATTTTTTGTCTCTCAAAGTTGACTTTTGGTCATGCTTCATACCCAATCCGAATTTGGCTTTGATTTAAACACTTCTAACACACCTCATTTGGTCACAAATGACCATTTTTCACTTCAAATTAGGTCAAATATATCATTTACCAATTTCTCCAAAATTTTTGCCACAAAACCCTAGGTTTCAAACCCTAACCACACTAATTCATTGTAATTAACTAATTTAAAGCATATAAACACAATCTTTCAACTCATTCAAGCATTTTAACATGTTTTACTCAATCAAACTCATGCAAATCACTCTCCCCTCCCTGTTGGATGAATTTCAATTTAGTCCCTCGCACATATTTTTTTTTATTTTAAGTTTATTTACAAGTAATTCAAGCTAAAAACACAACAATTAATCTCAAACTTTCAATTTGATGTGCTTACCTCAACTTTGATATCCAATCTTCAATTTTTCTCCTCTTTTTTTCTTTCTTTCTTGTTAAATTTCTTTCTCAAGGGAAGCAAATAAGGTTTTATGGAGTGATTATGGAAGAAGTTGGGATTTGGTAAGTGTCGACACCATATTTTGGCCGATCCCCAAAATCAATAAATTTCGAAATTGATCCCCAACACTAAGTCTCCCTTTGCCAGCCAATTACATTTCCGATCTCTCTTTACCGAACAATCACATTTTCGATCTCTCCTCAAAAGGAATCAAATCAATACTGAGTCCCCATGTCATTTAAGGCCTTGCCGATCTCTCAAACCAATTGTCAAATCTCCTGAATAGTCAATTACATTCCCGATCTCTCTCGTCAGACGAAACTAAACCAGCACTAGATCTTCATTTTAAAAGTTTAGGAATAATCAAGTTAAGGTTCCGATCCGGTTTAATGGCAATCCCGATCTTAAGTGCTCAAGCCAAATTTCCAATTTTAATCAAGTCCTGTTTAGCGTTGGTTCCCTGCCGATCTCTTGCTTATTGTGTTTTCCGACCTCTTACACTTAGATTAATAATCACTTTTAGTTGTTTTAATATGCTCAGACAATCAAGTACTTAAGTAATTTAGAGATTTTCCGATCACATCCATTCACTGAACAAAAAGGGGATTTCATTTCATATTAAAGTTTGTACAAGTCATTCGGCTGGAGGATCACCCCCAACCTGATCTACATTTTGCTCATTTCCTTTCTCACCCTCAGCCTCCTCCTTGCTAGCCTCACCCTCGTCCTGGGGAGCCAGATCTACCATCCAAGAGAAGTCCTCCTCGGGGTACCGCTTCTTGAGCTCGGCCAGGAGATCCTTGTGAGCATTCACATAAGCGCCGGCCTCCCTTGTCACTATCTCTTCCTCTTTCGCTTTGAGCTCCTCAGTGAGGTGAGCAACTTCATCGGCCCGGAGCGCCTGAACTTCTTCAAGGACACGAGTTTGCTCGGCCAGAATATGAGCTTGCTCGGCTAGCTTATCTTCGTAGAACTTCATCCGCCCCTCAATTTCAGATATGTAGTTCTGAGCGGATGAGAGTTGGGATCGGAGGGAAGCCACTTCATGACCCATCTTCTCGACCTCCTTACCCAAGCGGTGAGCCTTCTCCCGGACGATATGCTGATTCACCAAGCACTCCATGTTCAGGCTCATGGATTGGGTTAGGATGTCATCAAGATTGTCCGGGGACAACCTGTCCCGATCCTCCCGAAGGCAAATAGAAGCCCCCAGAACTTTGGCCAAACCCGGATTCTCATGAACAGTTCGGTTCTTCTCCAGGGAATGGATCAGTACTTGAGCACCGCGGGAGAGGGTCCTTGAGGTAGGTTGGGAAGGACCCCCTTCCGTACTTGAAACGACTGGAGGAGGTGGAGGTGGCTCTTCTTGGCGAGGAGGAGATCGGATCACTTCTACCTCGGGGATCGGCTGCCCCGAAGGTTGAGATGAGCCTCCCTGTATTTCCCCGGGCTCATGGCTAGGTGTCTGCAGGGCTTCAGCTCGCTTCATTTCCCATACCTTCCGGGAGATCTCTCTCTTTCGCTTCTGGCTCTCCCTGGAGGCTTCGCCGCTCACCATACCTGCACAAAGAAGAGGTCAGTGAGATCGCTAAGGCCCAAAGATTTGAGATATAGAAAATACCGATGCTGAGGTCAGAGAGCTGAAGCCCGCGATCTTCGCCAGTGATGAATTCCATTGTCCAGTGATGCAGTTCGGCAGTAACTGCGTCCAAACAAGAGAACTTCTCTCTGCCTGCCTAATCTTTCAGCTCCATCACCATCAGGCCTTCTTCTCTATTTAAGGTGATGCGCTTCAAAAGTACAAGGCCCTGGTGCAGCCAGCTACGAGGGAAGCCCTCAAAGCCATTCAGAATTTTACTCCTCAGGATAAAGAAGCGGTTCTTCCAATTCTTCAGGGAGGAGGGCAGATCGGTAAAAAGCCCACAATGGGGTTCCGCCTGGAAGAACCAATACTCATCGTCCTTTCGATGAGTTAGCCTGTGCAGTTCAGCGAACACCTTAGCTGTGGGTCGGAGCCCCTTAGCTCGGCATAGGCCTCGGAAAGCTACTAAGATCCGCTACGAGTTCGGGTGAACTTAAGCGATGCACACTTGGTGATATTTTAAAACTTCCTTGAAGAAGTGGTCCAAAGGGAACCGTAGACCGGCTTTTAATTGTTCTTCATAGATCATGATCATATCGTTCTCCTTGAAGAAGTGATCGGCACGAAGATCGCCAAAGTTACCGCTCGAAATCGAGCCGCTATCGAAACACCCAGTGTGGTGAGAAGCCAGATGAATGCCAAGGAGCAATCACCGATGTTAAGGGGAATATTAGCAGTCTTGTCGCCCGAAATCGGTTCGCAGATTATGTCGGATGAACGATTCGAGATCGGTACGATCGAGGTCCTCGATCCAGATCGGTTAATTAGTCCGGTTCTCTCATTGTCATCGGGTAGGGTTATCATGATTCTCCGATCACCGGGATCATAAATTTTCAGACAAGGAACAAAGAGAATAATTGGGAAAAGATCAAAAGTGGTCACCATGGCCGGAATTATTGCCGGAGCAGCTAGAACAAGAAAAGTGAGAAGGAAAGAGAAAAAAATCAAATAAGGAAAGGTTTCCTGTTGAAGGTATATATGTAGGGGATGGTCTGAGCATTTATTACTAAGCGGAAAACCAAGCGGATGCCTTGGAAATTGAGGGAATAAATGCTTTGACTGGACTGGACCTGATAAAGAAAAGACCAGAGTAGGAGAGGTCGGAAGAAGGGAAGCCGGCATGAAAGACTGGAAAAGGAGCGTGTCAGGAGAGATCGGAAGAGAGGAGCCCGTTATGAGAGATCGGAAAAGGATCACGTTGAAAAAATCGGAAAGGAAGGGAGGTCGAAAGACAAAGAGAATAAGACAGCTTCTGCTGATTATCGTCATAATCTGGGCTGAGGTAGTTAAAGCGTCGCAGATGAAATCTCCACCGCACGCCCCAGAATCGCCCGCATTATTGACATGTGCCAGAGTATGTCATGACAGCGCTGTACATCCTAATCTCCACCGTTGATCTTACTTGTAAGGACGAGCTCGGAGCCCTCGGATCGAAGAAGAAGACGACAAGATCAGCGCCTTTCACTCCTAGCCCTCGGATCGCTCTTGACAAGAAAATTTTGGGCCGTCAGATTAGAAGAGAGAAAAGGACAAATATTCCAGAAGGGATCTCAGCCGTCCGTTCTGATTCTCTTTAATTCCTGAGCCTCAGATCGTGTCCTTAGAAATCCTGACCCTCCATCTCCCTCAAAATAGATCCTGACCCTTCAGGGGAAGCACCCAGTTCCTATAAATACCTGCATGAAAACTGTTCAAAGGAGGACGAATAGTGAATATAGCAGAAGGACTCTGAAACTTAATTCAGCTCGTTATTCTGCTATTCTTGAGCTTTCATAAGAAAGACTTTTGAAACCAGTTTTCTGAAGTATTTTCTTGCAAAGGGATTTCTGAATACTGAAACTCTCCATTTTCAGTTCGTTCATTATCCTGTGACACTCTCACTTTCTGTCTTTGTTATCTTTATTTCCACTCCCGTTGTCCAAGCTCAACTTCATTCATACTCGGCTATAATTTTGATCAGACTGCATTTTAGCAAGGTATTCTTCATTTCAAGGCGAACCTTAGTCTTCAGGTTACCAGTCCGCGGCCCCATTACGTTCTGTGATCCCGTAGTTAATTCAATAGATCCGACTCCCTACAAGTGAGTGCTCATATTGCTTTTTTTTATTAAGTGCTCGTTCTTATTTTACGTATTTCCTTTGTTCTTCATATATATATAATTTTCTCCAAGTTTATATTGTGCTAAAGAACACGAAGAAGGTCATTCTCGAGTTTGCTTCCGTGTTGACCAGTCCATTCTTTTTGTTAATCTTTGTTATTCCTGAACGTAAGTCCTCTAGTCCCGAGTAGCGTATAAGTGGTTGGATAAAATGTAGGTAACTGTATCTTAAGGGTCTCTTTAAAATAATGAAAGGTCTAAATAATAAGTCGGGAAAATAGTAAGGCCGAATCACTAGAATAACACAAAAGACAATTGAGTAAGACGTCACAAGGCAGAGTAAAACCGAACCTTAAGATAAATAAATGGGGTAGATCGGGTATCAAAAGGTACTGGTAAGGCGACCACATAGGAAGGTCGGAAAATTCAGTTTGTTATCCCCTAACTAGTCACAAGGTACCAATGAGTTAAAAGAAGCCTTATTCCGAGCCCCGGCATCTTTGAATGCCAGAACCCTTAGTTCTAGGCTTTTGTGATGGGTAGTTGTAATCAAATTACGTGAGATCGGAAAAGTCCTTATCCGACTCCTATTAAAATAAAAGGAGATCGGAGGAGAGTTCCTATCCGGTTCTCAATTTAAATTTTAATAAATATTTAAAAGGAGATCGGAGGAAAGTTCTTATCCGGTTCTCAATCTAAATTTTAATAAATATTTAAAAGATCGGAGGAGAGTTCTTATCCGATTCTCAATCTAAATTTTAATAAATATTTAATAGAGATCGGAGGAGAGTTCTTATCTGGTTCTCAATTTAAAATTTCAATAAATATTTAAAAGGAGATCAGAGGAGAGTTCTTATCCGATTTTCAATCTAAAATTTTAATAAATATTTAAAAGGAGATCGGAGGAGAGTTCTTATCTGGTTCTCTATCTAAAATTAAAAAATATTTAAAAGAGATCGGAGGAGAGTTCTTATCCGGTTCTCAATCTAAATTTTAATAAATATTTGAAAGGAGATCGGAAGAGAGTTCTTATCTGATCCATAATCAATTTTTTTTAATCTAAAAGAGATCGGATGAGAGTTCTTATCCGATTCTCAATCAAGATCTTTAATGAATATGTGAAAGAGGTCGGAGGAGAGTTCTTATCCGATTCTCAAACCGAATTATTTATACGCACAATAATCCCCAAAATAATACCAATACGCAACAGCCACTCACTAAGGTTGTCTCATTTACTTATGTATCTGAGTAATCCAGATTAGTGAAATATCAAATATTCCTTTTGTCAAAAGGATTAACATTTCCATTCAAACCCTCCTAACTATCAATTCTAATTTATAAAGGACGTAAAGTTAAATCTACTTACCCTCTTTGAGGGACGAAGTGGGGTGCCTAACACCTTCCCCACCCGTTTACGGACCCCAAACCTAGAATCTCTATTTTTGAAGTGGTTTCATTTTAATTTACTTTCACAAATGGTTTTCTTTAATTTCCCTCAAAATTAAAGTGGCGACTCCTCACTTTTCCCACTTCGGTGAGTGTTCATCCACGCGATCACAAAACCCTTGCAACAGCTTGGCGACTCCACTGGGGAGACATTTGAACTTAACCCCGGTCTAGAGGTCCAAAAGTAGATTTAATTTTGCGATCAAATCATAGTTAGGTGGGCTCACTCCGTAAAATTTTATACGTTAATTATTGTTATTCTTGCTAACTGTTTTGCTTGTCTTGCTCGTTTTACTTCCTACAGCGCTCCTCGTCTAAAAGAAAAAAGAAAAAATTTCCCCTTGTATTGGGAAGAGGTAAAGATGTCCCTTCACACACTGAACACTCACATGATGTCCTCACACACTTCAGCCCTATACCCGGGCTTTCTTACCCTTTTAGGAAAATAGGAGGGGGTCATGTAGCGGTGCAGTGGGTTTTACCCGTTAGTATCCGTGAAGGCTTACGCTCAATTTGAAACTCGTTCTATTCAACTGTGATACAGTGGAACTTTCTCGATAGTATCATGGGTGATAGAATGGGGCTCTCTTATTCTGATGGGGGCAATTTGGGAACTTGTGGCTTTTAGAAAATTAGACCTTGAGCTAAACTATCACGATAGCTGGAAGCCGTAGCAAGCTACCTTGTAAGATAGAACTGTCCAATTAGGTAGCACCCAGCCGGTATTAGGACTTTCCTTTATTTTAGGACAAAAGGGGCATACTTACTCTTACCCTATTCTGTTTATTTTATTATGTTCTTATTTTTAAGGGTAATCTTGAATCATACTATTAAGAAAACCTACACATTTTCCTACTTTGATAAATGTGTAGGTGTCACTCTGCCAATAGTATAATTCAAGATTACCTGAATTTATCCCGCTAACAAGCTTTTCCTCTGAGCATCACCCAAATAAGGTGCAGCAAAAGGATAAGCATCATTTTTAACATGGCATCCTCGAGTCGGTCGCGGAAGAAGTTCTTGATCGAGCAGAATGCTAAACCATGGCCCAAAAATAATTCAGTGCCCCCACACAGTGATACTAGCTCATTACCTCCATTGGACCTGAACAAAATTGAGGTCGAATGAAGCGATCTCGAAGTGCGGCCAATGGTTGGAAGTCATTTCCTGATCAGGTCAAAGCACAATTTGAGAAGAAATATGGGAGGATTGCAACCTTGATACGAGTTAAAGTTCAAGTCCTGGCACTAAAGGCCATGTTGCCAGTTTGGAACCCTAAGTTTGGAGTGTTCTCTTTCAACGACATCGATACTGCTCCCATTATGGAAGAATATCAAGCATTGCTAGAAATCCCTTATGTGGCGCAGAATCAGATTTACCTACACCTCGAGCATAGGCAGACCTGGAAACGGTTCACACATATATTGGGAATTCCACCAGAAGAAGCAAAGGCTAGGGAAACTGTCAAAGGAAACACGCATGGATGATATTGGACTTATCTCAAGAAGGGGTTGGATCAATGCATCCAAGATGAACAGTGGGATCAAGCTTCATTAATGCTCGCTCTAGCAATTTATGGCTTGATCTTGTTCCCTGGAACTCCCGGAATCATAACTTGCGGCGTTGTGGAAATGTTCTGGGCAGTAGAAAAATAGAAGGTCAATCCAGTACCGGCAATTCTTGCCGAGACTTTCTTATCCCTTACTTATTGCAGACAACAAGGCAAGGGATCCATTAAATGTTGTTCTCAATTGTTGCACCTCGGGATTATTAGTCATATGTGTCCTGTGGAGACGAAGGGATTAACTTGGTATCTTGACCAGCCTCTCATCGAGAAAATGACCCGATTGGTAATCAGCCCGAAGGATGAGCTGCAGTGGCAAGAACGCATTTTGAGCTTCAATAGCCATAACTATTGTTGGAAGAAATTGTGGACATCAAGTCAATCCATTCTGATCAGCACGGGGAACAATCAATCAGTATCCCTAATCGGAGTGACTGGATACACAAGTTACACTCCGGCCTTAGTAATGAGGCAATTCGGCTCAACACAGTTCAGAATCAATATAGAAGAATACCACCAAGGTCATTTCTACTATGAGCTCAAGGAAGAGGAAGCATTGAAAATAGCTCGCAAATCTTGGGAAAATATCACTCTGATGGAGAGGTCGCCCAAAGGCCCGAGTGCCACAGGCGATTATCTTAAATGGAGGGCTGACAGGGATCAAGAACACTTGGCTGGAGATTCAACAAAATCCGAAGACAGCGACCCTCACCGAAGCATCCTATCAGAAGAAGCTAATAATCATCTGGCTGACTCACTACAGAAGGCAAACACTGAGAACTTGCAACTGCAAGGACAAATAAAACAGTTGGAGGATCAACAGCAGAACCTTAAAAGAAAAGTAAGAAGACTCAGGGAAGAGGCAAGGGCCGAAAAGATGGGCTTCGAAGAGCAAGAGGCACGGTGGAGAAAGGAAAAAGGCTCTCTCCAAGCTGTGGTAAAAGAAATAGAAGTACAGAATAGTAAGCTTCAGGAAAAAATAAAATACCAAGAGATACACGTAGAAGAGTATAAACAAGAAAATAAAAAGAAAAAGCTCGAATTAAAGGAACAGGCACTACTCATCAACGATATTCTGAAAGAATGTGCTAAGGAAAGAAAGGAAAAAGAAAGACAAGCCGCTCTCTATCAAGAGCTGAAAAAGAATGTTGACCAGCTGGAGAGAACGATAGCACAGGGAAAACAAGAACTCCTACCTGAATCCGAGTATGCTCTGAAAGCGTTCGACCCTGCCAAACAAGAAGAAAGGTTATACGAGTATCTCAGAAAATGTCATCTCATTATAAAGAACCTCCCTGAGCTTAGGCCAATGTAAAGAATGCTGTGTACAAATTATTCAGTTAATAGAATGATGTTTGGGCAATTGTTTAGCAAAATGATGAATGAATAGTATAACTCCCGTAGGAACCCCCTCGCTAGGGTTATGCAAAAAATTGGATGTGCCATATGGACAGGTATCATAGATGCGCATTCAATCCAGTCATTCACAGTCAGACTATCGAATGATGCCATGATAAAATTGATACAATCGTCCTTCTGCAGATTTCATTTCGGCTCCCAAATGCCACTGTATCCTTCGTCCAAACCAGGACCTTTATTTTTTTTTTTTACAAAATTCAAAATTCACTAAAAGTTTTTTTATTTATCCCCTACAGAAAATCAACATTGCTTCGAACAAAGCAAGTCTGACCAAGCACACGGTTCAACGCAAGCGAGTGTACTTAACAAGATCCCGAACAAAGAAGATAATGGAAGATCAGGAACAAGTACAGAACTTACAAGGGCAAGTATCCGAGTTGAAAGACCAGGTCTCAGAACTCATGAGACTAATGATTGGGAATACCTCCAACAGCTTCTCGGATATTATCCAAGCGAGTGAGAGAATTGAGGCCAACTTAAGGATGGGACGACTACAGGAGTTGGCCGACAACCCTGTAAAGAAGACTGCTAGTTTTGGCAAGAAAAAGGAGGGTGATGTGCATTCCATCACCCGACAGAACAATTATTCCCCACTTCCCCAAAACTACCGGCCGCATCTTCCCCCTCATGGCCAAACCATTGCAAATGTTCCACCTCCTTTCCCAAATTATCCACACCCATGCCCACAGTATCCTCCACCTACAAATTACCAACCCAGACCGCTTCCTCCACCTACCCAACCCAGGCCACCTCAAAATAATCCCAGACCACCAAGAAACCCTGATCCACCCCTTCCCCTACCACTCAGTGAAATATACCGATACCTCGTCGATAAAAACCAAATAGTACCGGTTTCTCTAGACCCAATTCAGCCACCATACCCCAGGTGGTATGATGTCACTGCCTGTTGTGAATATCATGGAGGGGTACAAGGGGATTCAACTGACAACTACGGGGCACTCAGAGGGAGAGTGCACGCTTTAATCAGAAACGGGTGGTTGAAGATTGAGGCGAATGGTTCCCTCCCCAATGTTACCTCAAACCCGTTGCCCAATCATAATGCGGGCAATAGCGTAAACATGATAGAGTCTGGCGGAGAAGGGTCAACCCCAGAGATAGATAATCTGGTTCCTCACTTTGAGGCAATTTTTAGAATGGCAGTAAGGGAAGGCTACCTCCACCCTCAAGAACTGGAACCTGAAGATGGGGCAAGTTGCTCCTATCATGGAGAGGCAGCTAACCACCAGCTGCGAAATTGTGAAGAGTTTAAGCAAGAGGTTCAGAACTTACTGTCCCTCAAAGTTCTGAGATGCCAGACAAGGTCAAAGATGGAAGGGGGAGTAAATACAACTAGATTCAGCCAAAATGCTTCCACCTCTAAACCCAAAATCACCTTCTCACCCCCAGTAGCCTCACCACCAGTGATGATTATCCGAACCTCGCCTCAGCTCCCTGTCACCAATACCCATGCCATACCTTGGAATTATAACTTCCAAGTTTTCACCCAAGGAGCGTCAAGCAGTACGTCGGCTCCTAATCTTGCTTCACCTCCGGCACCTCCAAAACTGTGCTTCACTCCCCATGAGCATTTCAGAATGACTTACACCGGACCAACCAGCAGTACTACTCCCCAAGCTAATCCTCAGCCCGTCACTGCCACAAAATCTTCCCCGCTTGAATCAGAGGTGGAGTTCATAACCAGAAGTGGGAGATGTTACGGGTCTGATGAAAAAGAAAAGAAGAGAGGGAAAGTAAAAATGGGAGAGTTACAGAAAAGTACAGAAGAGGAGGTTGAGAAAACAGAGGAAGTAGAACCCGCGGGGCTTAAAGAAGAGGAGGAGTTATTGCTTCAAATAATGAAGCAAAGTGAGTATGATGTAGTGGAACAGTTGAGAAAGACACCTGATCGAATTTCACTGTTATCCTTGATTTTGAGCTCTGAGGTGCACCGTCAAGCCTTGCAGAAAATCCAGGATCAGGCCTTTGTAAACCCCGACATCACACCAGGGCAGTTCGAGAAAATAGTGGGACAAATTCAGGCATCCAATTTTGTCACCTTTTCTGAAGAAGAGATATACCCTGCGGGCTTAGCACATACTAAGGCTCTACATGTGACGGTAAAATGTAAAGGTTGCATAGTGGCTAAGGTCCTCATTGATAATGGATCAGCCCTCAATGTATTGCCTAGTGCCACCTTGGCTAGGCTGCCAGTTGACCAATCAAATATATGTCAGAGTATAGGTGGTAAGAGCCTTTGACAGTACAAGAAGAGAAGTGCTGGGAGACATTGACTTGCCACTCCAAATTGGCGCATGCACCTTCAATGTCACATTCCAAGTGATGAACATTGAATCGGCCTACATTATGTTGCTGGGGAGGCCGTGGATCCATTCAGCAAATGCCGTTCCTTCAACTTTGCATCAGAGGATAAAGTACATCATGGACGGCAAAATCATCACGGTGAGAGGGGAAGAAGCCATATTGGTCACCAAGCCACAATCACTTCCTTATGTGGAAGCAGCTGAAGAGTCGTTGGAAAGCTCCTTCCAGGCCCTCGAACTACAAGAAAACGTTTTAAGAAATGAAGGGGCTATGGCTATGGCTATGGTAGCCAAAGTTATGTCGAGGAATGGGTATGAAGAGGGCAAAGGCCTAGGTACCGCGTTACAAGGGATTATTGGACCTATACCGGCTATCCAGAAGGTGGGCCATTGTGGTTTGGGTTATGAGGAATGGATGGGCGATTCTGGTTGAGGAACAGACTTCGGGATCAGAGATTCGATCAGAAAGTCGGGAGAATGAAGGAAGTCCCGAAGATCACTGAAGTCTTCACTAAACCGATCATTGAAAATCCGGCAGATGTGGAAGAATCACCTGATGAACCATCCATCGATGTCATCCACTTGGATTCCTTGTATGAGGCTCTGGTCTCTCTAATGGCTGAGGGGCAAGAATTGGACAACTGGACAGCAAAGGACATCCCTGTACTTAATTTCGAGTAAAGTACCTTTGGTTATCTACACTTGATCATTTTGTCCATGATGGCAAGTGTAACATTGTAAATGGACCCTTTTCTTATGTCATAAATCTTAATGAATTAATAGCGCATTTTATATTCGATTCTCTTTTTCTTTCCATTTGAATTCCATCCTTATAATATATTCTATTTTCGTTCATTCAGGACCATTCATCAATTAACACCTAATAATTCAATAGACTCAGAAATTCCTCTGGTTAATTTTGAAATCCCCATAACTGCCATTACTTCAAGTGATTCTGAGGTGGAGCTCACAGAGGAAAGGGATGAAAGGGATGAACCTTCCCTAGTGCCTTGTGGAGACGAAACGCGCACCATAAACTTAGGCACGGAAGAAGTAAAAAGGGAACTTAAGGTTGTGGAGAGTGAAGAATTGGGAGACATGATCAGTTTGCGCAAAGAATTCTTGGACGTGTTTTCTTGGAGCTATGACGACATGATTGGTTTGGACCCCCAGATTGTGACGCACAAAATTCTCCTAATTCCGAGGACAATCCCGGTAAAGCAGAAGCTAAGAGGAATGAATCCTGACACACTGCTCAAAGTTAGGGATGAGGTCAAGAAACAGTATGATGCTGGGTTCCTGGAAGTAGTCAAATATCCCCAATGGATAGCTAACGTTGTCTCGGTAATGAAGAAGGACGGGAGAGTTAGGGTGTATGTTGATTACAGGGATCTTAATAAAGTGAGCTTGAAAGATGATTTCCCTCTCCCTCACATTGATGTGTTAGTAGACAATGCTGCGGGATTAGGTAGGTGTTCGTGTATCGATGGGGCATCGGGGTACAATCAAATCCCAATGGACGAGAGAGACAAGGAGAAAACTGCCTTTATCACCCTATGAGGGGTATTTTACTTTCGAGTCATGCCTTTCGGGTTAAAGAATGCTGGAGCCACCTATGCATAAAGAAGTGGAGGTGTACGTGGATGATATGATCATCAAATCCCGGGGAGAGGAGAGCCACGTGCAGGTAATGAGCAAAGTATTTGAGAGACTCAGGAAATATCAGCTGAAACTGAACCCTGCCAAATGCATATTCGGAGCTAGATCTGGGAAGTTGTTGGGATTCATAGTGAGTGAGAAGGGAATTAAAGTTGATCCAGACAAAGTTCGAGCCATTCAAGAGATGCCATCCCCAAAAACAGAAAGGGAGGTGCGCAGTTTCTTAGGGAAGTTGAACTACATATCAAGGTTTATTTCCAATCTCATCACTAAGGCCAAACCTATTTTTAGGTTATTCCGAAAGAATAACACCACCCAATGGGATTTGGTTTGTCAAGAGGCTTTCGAGAAAATCAAGCAGTACCTGTCCAACCCACCAGTATTGGTTTCGCCGGTGGCAGGAAGGCCTCTGATCCTGTATATGGCAGTCCAACAAAGCTCAATGGGATGCGTTTTGGGGCAACATGATGATACCGGCCGGAGGGAGGGCTATTTATTACCTGAGCAAAAAGTTCAATGAGTGTGAGTCAAGGTATTCTTTCCTAGAGAAAACTTGCTGCGGGTTTGCCTGGACAGCGAATCGCCTCAAGCACTACATGTTAAATCACAAGACATGGCTCATTTCCAGAATGGATCCTATTAAGTATGTATTCGACAGCCCATTCATGCCAGGAAGAATAGCCAAATGGCAGGTCATACTATCCCAATACGACATTGTCTATATGACCCGGAAAGCAGTGAAAGGAAGCGTGATCGCTGATCTCCTAGCAGAAAACCCTATCCAGGATTATGAAGCTCTAGATTTTGAGTTCCCTGATGAGCGTATTAACGAAGTAGACTGCGGATAAGAAGAGCCAGTTGATTTATGGGAAATGTATTTCGACGGAGCTGTCAATTTGTCCGGTAATGGAATCGGAGCTGTATTGGTATCCCCGGATGGGAAACATTTTCCGATAGCTATCAAGTTGAGGTTCGACTGCACCAACAATATCGCAGAATATGAAACTTGTGTGATGGGTCTACAAGCTGCTGTCGAAATGAAGGTCAGGAAATTGGAGGTATATGGAGACTCAGCCCTGATCATTTATCAAGTCAAGGGAGAATGGCAAACCAAGGATCCGAAGCTAATCCCATATCAGAAGTACTTGCTGGAACTGACTAAGAAATTTGAGGAAATCTCTTTCACTCACCTTAGTCGAGACAAGAATCAATTTGCAGATGCCTTGGCCTCGTTGGCTGTTATGGCTCAAATGGAAGAAGGGCAGACGACTCAGGTATTAAAGATTAAAGCAAGGAATGAACCGGCCTACTGCTTCATGATCGAAGAGGAACCCGATGGTAAACCTTAGTACCATGACATCCTGGTTTACATCAGAACCAGAGAATTCCCTTCAGGGGCGAGCAAAAACAAAAAGAGAATGATTCGAAGATTAGCATTGGGATACTTCCCCAGTGGAGAAATTCTATACAAAAGAAGCTCCAACGGTGAATTATTGAGATGTGTGGATGCGAAGGAGGCAAAGAAAATCGTTTTCGAGACTCATGAGGGAAACTGTGCAACCCATGCCAATGGGCATATGATGGCTAAGCAAATCATGCGACGGGGATAATTTTGGACTACCATGGAAAAGTATTGCATCGAATATTTCCGAAAATGCCATAAGTGTCAAATCTACGCAGATCCGATAAATGTTCCACCTCACCAATTATTCAATCTCGTTTCACCATGGCCTTTCGCAATGTGGGGCATTGATGTGATTGGTCCCATCAACCCTAAGGCGTCCAATGGACACAGGTTTATCCTAGTAGCAATCGACTATTTTTCTAAATGGGTCAAAGTGATGTCATATGCCCATATTACACAGAACACATTTCTCAATTTCCTCAGAAATAATATCCTCTGTCGGCATGGCCTCCCCAATGAAATCGTCACAGATAACACCAAAAATTTGAATGGTCCAAAGATCCAGAAGCTATGTGATCAATACAAAATTCGACATCTCAATTCTTCTCCATACCGTCCCCAGATGAATGGAGCGGTGGAAGCTGCAAATAAAAATCTCAAAAGAATAATCCGGAAAATGACGATCAGTTATAGGAATTGGCATGATATGCTCCCCTACGCCCTTCACGCATACCGGACCTCTGTAAGAACATCAACTGGGGCAACTCCTTATTCGCTGGTTTATGGGATGGAGGCTGTATTACCTATCGAAGTTGAAATTCCTTCCCTAAGGATTCTGAAGGAATCGGGGATTGATGAGTCGGAATGGATCCAGTCAAGGTCTGACCAATTAAACTTGCTGGATGAGAAGAGGTTAGCAGTAGCATGTCATGGGCAGTTATACCAGAAAAGAATGGCTAGGACATTTGACAAAAATGTTCGCCCTCGCGAATTTCAACCCGGGGACCTAGTTCTAAAGAAAGTTCTCCCGAATCAAAATGATCCCCGGGGTAAATGGTCACCAACCTATAAAGGACCCTATGTGGTTAAAAAGGCATTTTTTGGTGGGGCCTTGATCTTAACCCATATGGACGGCGAAGAATTTCCAAGACCTGTGAATGCCGACACCGTCAAGAGATACTATGCCTAAAAAAAAAAAGAGGGGGGGGGGGGGGGTAGGGGTGAAAACCCTAAGGGGCGCTCCTAGCAAAATGTGTGAAAGAAGGCGAAAACCCTCGAAGGGCGCTTTCTGTAAAATGAGTGAAGGATGAGAACCCGAAAGGGCATCCTGAAAGAGCAAGCTAAAAAAAAAAAATTTCTAGGGGTGAAAACCTGAAAGGGCATCCCAAGAACCAAAAGGGAGAAATAAGGAACGGGGCGTGAAACCAAGGGTGGAAATAAACCGTCATGGCATGAGGCTTCAGAGTACTTGAAATAATGGCAGTTAAGAGACTTCAAAGCTAACTACAAGGAATATGTGAGATCTATCCCTGTACCCTTTTTCTTTGAAACTGTACCTTTTTCTTAAAACCATAATAAAGTCATACTTTATTTATGTTTATCTCTTTGCATTTAACTTCCCTCTACTCACTCTTTAATATTATCCTTTCTCAATCTCTTTATCTAATGCGCTAATAATCATCTAAAATTTTGCCATAAGATTAGGATTTGAAATTGATAACCTCACGTACTTTACTACGAAATTTGTAGGGAATGGCCTAAAAAAAAATTAAAAAACTAAAGGTGAAAACCTGGAAGGGCGCTTCTAGTCAAATGGACAAAAGGAAAGTGAAAACCCGTAAGGGCGCTTTTCGTAAAATAAGAAGAAAGTCGGGAACAGAAAAGGGGCATTCAAAGAAATGGGGTCGTAGGTCAAGTCTTGCAACTCGTCCTCCATTAATCATCGGCTTTCGCGATCTTGTTAAGTACACTTCATCGGGGAAGAACTTCTCGTGTCAGGATTAGACTTGCTTTGTAAGTTGATTTTAATTTTCAGCATTTAAATTTCCTGTCATCAACCTCTGGTTCCTTGATCTAAGTTGATTTTAATTTCCTGCCTTTAAATTTCCTGTCATCAACCTCTGGTTCCTTGATCTAAGTTGATTTTAATTTCCTGCATTTAAATTTCCTGTTATCAACCTCTGGTTCCTTCATCTAAGTTGATTTTAATTTTCAGCATTTAAATTTCTTGTTATCAACCTCTGGTTCCTTGATCTAAGTTGATTTTAATTTCCTGCATTTAAATTTCCTGTTATCAACCTCTGGTTCTTTGATCTAAGTTGATTTTAATTTTCCAGCATTTAAATTTCCTGTTATCAACCTCTGGTTCCTTGATCTAAGTTGATTTTAATTTCCTGCACTTTAAATTCCTATTATCAACCTCTGGTTCCTTGATCTAAGTTGATTTTAATTTTTAGCATTTAAATTTCCTGTTATCAACCTCTGGTTCCTTGATCTAAGTTGATTTTAATTTCCTGCATCTAAATTTCCTGTTATCAACCTCTGGTTCCTTGATCTAAGTTGATTTTAATTTCCTGCATTTAAATTTCCTGTTATCAACCTCTGGTTCCTTGATCTAAGTTGATTTTAATTTTCAGCATTTAAATTTCTTGTTATCAACCTCTGGTTCCTTGATCTAAGTTGATTTTAATTTCCTGCATTTAAATTTCTTGTTATCAACCTCTGGTTCCTTGATCTAAGTTGATTTTAATTTTCCAGCATTTAAATTTCCTGTTATCAACCTCTAGTTCCTTGATCTAAGTTGATTTTAATTTCCAGCACTTTAAATTTCCTGTTATCAACCTTTGATTCCCTGATCCAAGTTGATTTTAATTTTCTAGCATTTTAACTTCTGTTACCAATCTCTAGGTCACTAACTTAAGTAGGTTTTAGTTTCCTAACCTTGAACACCTAATCGCCCAAAATATGGGTCTAAATCTTTACATAATCCCTACACGGAAAATTTTCCAGTAGGAATTATGTAAAGAGGGGCAGCTGTCGATACCATATTTTGGCCGATCCCCAAAATTAATAAATTTCAAAACTGATCCCCAACACTAAGTCTCCCTTTGCCAGCCAATTACATTTCCGATCTCTCTTTACCGAAAAATCACATTTCCGATCTTTCCTCAAAAGGAATCAAATCAATACTGAGTCCCCATGTCATTTAAGGCCTTGCCGATCTCTCAAACCAATTGTCAAATCTCCTGAATAGTCAATTACATTCCCGATCTCTCTCGTCAGACGAAACTGAACCAGCACTAGATCTTCATTTTAAAAGTTTAGGAATAATCAAGTTAAGGTTCCGATCCGGTTTAATGGCAATCCCGATCTTAAGTGCTCAAGCCAAATTTCCAATTTTAATCAAGTCCTGTTTAGCATTGGTTCCCTGCCGATCTCATGCTTATTGTGTTTTCTGACCTCTTACACTTAGATTAATAATCACTTTTAGTTGTTTTAATATGCTCAGACAATCAAGTGCTTAAGTAATTTAGAGATTTTTCGATCACATCCATTCACTGAACAAAAAGGGGATTTCATTTCATATTAAAGTTTGTACAAGTCATTCAGCTGAAGGATCACCCCCAACCTGATCTACATTTTGCTCATTTCCTCTCTCACCCTCAGCCTCCTCCTCGCTATCCTCACCCTCGTCCTGGGAGCCAGATCTACCATCCAAGAGAATTCCTCCTCAAGGTACCGCTTTTTGAGCTCGGCCAGGAGATCCCTGTGAGCATTCACATAAGCGCCGGCCTCCCTTGTCACTATCTCTTCCTCTTTCGCTTTGAACTCCTCAGTGAGGTGAGCAACTTCATCGGCCCGGAGCGCCTGAACTTCTTCAAGGACACGAGTTCGCTCGGCCAGAACATGAGCTTGCTCGGCTAGCTTATCTTCGTAGAACTTCATCCGCCCCTCAATTTCAGATATGTAGTTCTGAGCGGATGAGAGTTGGGATCGGAGGGAAGCCACTTCATGACCCATCTTCTCGACCTCCTTACCCAGGCGGTGAGCCTTCTCTCGGACGATATGCTGATTCACTAAGCACTCCACGTTTAGGCTCATGGATCGGGTCAGGATGTCGTCAAGATTGTCTGGGGACAACCTGTCCTGATCCTCCCGAAGGCAAATAGAAGCCCCCAGAACTTTGGCCAAACCCGGATTCTCCCGAACAGTTCGGTTCTTCTCCAGGGAATGGATCAGCACTTGAGCATCGCGGGAGACGGTCCTTGAGGTAGGTTGGGAAGGACCCCCTTCCGTACTCAAAACGACTGGAGGAGGTGGAGGTGGCTCTTCTTGGCGAGGAGGAGATCGGATCACTTTTACCTCGAGGATCGGTTGCCCCGAAGGTTGAGATGAGCCTCCCTGTATTTCCCCGGGCTCATGGTGTGAGTCTGCGAGCTTACCGCTTCATTTCCCGTACCTTCCGGGAGATCTCTCTCTTTCGCTTCCAGCTCTCCTTGGAGGCTTCGCCGCTCGCCATACCTGCACAAAGAAGAGGTCAGTGAGATCGCTAAGGCCCTAAGATTTGAGATATAGAAAATACCAATGCCGAGGTCAGAGAGCTGAAGCCCGTGAACTTCGCTAGTGATCAATTCCATTGTCCAGTGATGAAGTTCGGCAGTAACTGCGTCCAAACAAGAGAACTTCTCTCTGCCCACCTGATCTTTCAACTCCATCACCATCAGGCCTTCTTCTCTATTTAAGGTGATGCACTTCGAAATCTGAGGCCACAGTGCGGCCGACTCTGCGAAGCCCTCAAAGCCGTTTGGAATTTTACTCCTCAGGATAAAGAAGCGGTTCTTCCAATTCTTCAGGGAGGAGGGCAAATCGATATCCCACAATGGGGTTTCGCCTAGAAGAAGCAATACTCGTCATCCTTTCGACGAGTTAGCACATCTTGATTCGTGAACACCTTAGGCGTGGTCGAGCCCTTAGCTCGGCATAGGCCTCGGAAAGCTACTATGATCCGCCA
This sequence comes from Hevea brasiliensis, assembly GCF_030052815.1. NCBI lineage: Eukaryota > Viridiplantae > Streptophyta > Magnoliopsida > Malpighiales > Euphorbiaceae > Hevea > Hevea brasiliensis. The sequence goes on along the minus strand of NC_079503.1, from coordinate 56,579,805 downwards.
CGAGTTTGGGCGAACTTAAGCGATGCACACTTGGTGATATTTTAAAACTTCCTTAAAGAAGTCGTCCAAAGGGAACCGTAGACCGGCTTTTAATTGTTCTTCATAGATCATGATCATATCGTTCTCCTTGAAGAAGTGATCGGCACGAAGATCGCCGTGAAACCTAATTAACTCGTAGGAATCAGGCCGAATGTTATACTCTTGGCTGAACGACTGCAGATCGATTTCCTGAAGGACCGATGGCAACTCATCCATGGGAAGATTCTCCCTCCCTGAAGAAGGTACATGCCTTGATGGTGCTGCTTGCCCTCGAGCTAGAACAGGGACCCTAAAAGGTTCAGGTCGCACGCTTGGTCCAACCACCTCCACTTCATCAGATGACCACGAGATCTAAACGGAAGGGGGGCTTGCCGCTCTCTGACCCTCGACGCCACTCATTTTCAAAGGAAACAAGGAATTTAAGCTAAAAGAAGGATCAAAACCCTTACCGGAGTCTGATCGGTGTCGGAAGAACTTGAGGAAACGAGAGAATTTTGAAGTTGTTCGCGAGAAACTGAAAATGGCATAAGGGAGCAACTGGCTAACCCCACCCTTATTTATACTCATCCGAGCATTTAATGCTCACGATGTTCCAGGCAGTGCATCGGGTAGCGGGACTCGCCAGTTATTCTGACACGTCTCACGAATATTCCAAAAATTTCATAAGGAGAGACCAGCTAGTTAGGGATCGGCTAATTAAGGCGAATGTTTAGAAGTGCGAATTGAATAAGGGCTGTTCAGTTGGAAACCAGATCAGATAAACACACCAAAGATCGGAGAATAATCAATGTAATAATAATAAAGTGATAACTGACAAAATAAATATTATTTCCAAAAAGTCAAATTACATCATTTGGGCGATCTCAAGAGATCGGATTACATTAAAGGTCTAATTACATCATAAGGGCGATCTTTAGAGATCGGTGGAACACCCTACCCAAAAGGCCTATATCAAAGACCAGTCTCGTGGCTGAGTCAAAAGATGTGTTTGACCAGAAGATCGGCTGTCGACATCGGATAGATGTACAGCTTAGATGGGGGGACTATGACTCTCATGAGAATGAGAGAGGTCGTCATCAAAGTTACTGCTCGAAACTGAGCCGCTATCGAAACACCCAGTGTGGTGAGAAGCCAGACGAACGCCAAGGAGCAATCACCGGTGTTAAGGGGAATATTAGCAGTCTTCTCGCCCAAAATCGGTTCACCGATTATGTCGGACGAACGATTCGAGATCGGTACGATCGAGGTCCTCGATCTAGATCGGTTAATTAGTCCGGTTCTCTCACTGTCATCGGGTAGGGTTATCATGATTCTCCGATCACCGGGATCGTAAATTTTCAGACAAGGAACAAAGAGAATAATCGGGAAAAGATCAAAAGTGGTCACCATGGCCGGAAATATTGCCGGAGCAGCTAGAACAAGAAAAGTGAGAAGGAAAGAGAAAAAAATCAAATGAGGAAGGGTTTTCTGTTAAAGGTATATATATAGGGGATGGTTTGAGCATTTATTACTAAGCGAAAAACGAAGCGGACGCCTCAGAAATTGAGGGAATAAATGCTTTGACTGGACTGGACCTGATAAAGAAAAGACCAGAGTAGGAGAGGTCGGAAGAAGGGAAGCCGGCATGAAAGACCGGAAAAGGAGCGTGTCAGGAGAGATCGGAAGAGAGGAGCCCGTTATGAGAGATCGGAAAAGGATCACGTTGAAAAAACCGAAAAGGAGGGGAGGTCGAAAGACAAAGAGAATAAGACAGCTTCTACTGATTATCGTCATAATCTGGGCCGAGGTAGTTAAAGCGTCGTAGACGAAATCTCCACCGCACGCCCCAGAATCGCCCGCATTACTGACATGTGCCAGAGTACGTCATGACAGCACTGTACATCCTAATCTCCACCGTTGATCTTACTTGTAAGGACGAGCTCGGAGCCCTCGGATCGAAGAAGAAGACGACAAGATCAGCACCTTTCACTCCTAGCCCTCGGATCGCTCTTGACAAGAAAATTTTGGGCCGTCAGATTAGAAGAGAGAAAAGGACAAATATTCCGGAAGGGATCTCAGCTGTCTGTTCTGATTCTCTTTAATTCCTGAGCCTCAGATCGTGTCCTTAGAAATCCTGACCCTCCATCTCCCTCAAAATAGATCCACGACCCTTGATGAAGCACCAGTTCCTATAAATACCTGCATGAAAACTGTTCAAAGGAGGACGAATAGTGAATATAGCAGAAGGACTCTGAAACTTAATTCAGCTCGTTATTCTGCTATTCTTGAGCTTTCATAAGAAAGACTTTTGAAACCAGTTTTCTGAAGTATTTTCTTGCAAAGGGATTTCTGAATACTGAAACTCTCCATTTTCAGTTCGTTCATTATCCTGTGACACTCTCACTTTCTGTCTTTGTTATCTTTATTTCCACTCCCGTTGTCCAAGCTCAACTTCATTCATACTCGGCTATAATTTTGATCAGACTGCATTTTAGCAAGGTATTCTTCATTTCAAGGCGAACCTTAGTCTTCAAGTTACCAGTCCGCGGCCCCATTACGTTCTGTGATCCCGTAGTTAGTTCAATAGATCCGACTTCCTACAGGTGAGTGCTCATATTGCTTTTTTTTATTAAGTGCTCATTCTTATTTTACGTATTTCCTTTGTTCTTCATATATATATAATTTTCTCCAAGTTTATATTACGCTAAAGAACACGAAGAAGGTCATTCTCAAGTTTGCTTCCGTGTTGACCAGCCCATTCTTTTTGTTAATCTTTGTTATTCCTGAACGTAAGTCCTCTAGTCCCGAGTAGCGTATAAGTGGTTGGATAAAATATAGGTAACTGTATCTTAAGGGTCTCTTTAAAATAATGAAAGGTCTAAATAATAAGTCGGGAAAATAGTAAGGCCGAATCACTAGAATAACACAAAAGACAATTGAGTAAGACGTCACAAGGCAAAGTAAAACCTAACCTTAAGATAAATAAATGGGATAGATCGGGTATCAAAAGGTACTGGTAAGGCGACCACATAGGAAGGTCGGAAAATTCAGTTTGTTATCCCCTGACTAGTCACAAGGTACCAATGAGTTAAAAGAAACCTTATTCCGAGCCCCGGCATCTTTGAATGCCAGAACCCTTACTTCTAGGCTTTTGTGATGGGTAGCTGTAATCAAATTACATGAGATCGGAAAAGTCCTTATCCGACTCCTATTAAAATAAAAGGAGATCGGAGGAGAGTTCCTATCCGGTTCTCAATCTAAATTTTAATAAATATTTAAAAGGAGATCGGAGGAGAGTTCTTATCCGGTTCTCAATCTAAATTTTAATAAATATTTAAAAGATCGGAGGAGAGTTCTTATCCGATTCTCAATCTAAATTTTAATAAATATTTAAAAGAGATCGGAGGAGAGTTCTTATCCGGTTCTCAATTTAAAATTTCAATAAATATTTAAAAGGAGATCGGAGGAGAGTTCTTATCCGATTTTCAATCTAAAATTTTAATAAATATTTAAAAGGAGATCGGAGGAGAGTTCTTATCCGGTTCTCTATCTAAAATTAAAAAATATTTAAAAGAGATCGGAGGAGAGTTCTTATCCGGTTCTCAATCTAAATTTTAATAAATATTTAAAAGGAGATCGGAAGAGAGTTCTTATCTGATCCTCAATCAATTTTTTTTAATCTAAAAGAGATCGGAGGAGAGTTCTTATCCGATTCTCAATCAAGATCTTTAATGAATATGTGAAAGAGGTCGGAGGAGAGTTCTTATCCGATTCTCAAACCGAATTATTTATACGCACAATAATCCCCAAAATAATACCAATACGCAACAGCCACTCACTAAGGTTGTCTCATTTACTTATGTATCTGAGTAATCCGGATTAGTGAAATATCAAATATTCCTTTTGTCAAAAGGATTAACATTTCCATTCAAACCCTCTTAACTATCAATTCTAATTTATAAAGGACGTAAAGTTAAATCTACTTACCCTCTTTGAGGGATGAGGTGGGGTGCCTAACACCTTCCCCACCCGTTTACGGACCCCAAACCTAGAATCTCTGTTTTTGAAGTGGTTTCATTTTAATTTACTTTCACAAATGGTTTTCTTTAATTTCCCTCAAAATTAAAGTGGCGACTCCTCACTTTTCCCACTTCGGTGAGTGTTCGTCCACGCGACCGCAAAACCCTTACAACAGCTTGGCGACTCCACTGGGGAGACATTTGAACTTAACCCCGGTCTAGAGGTCCAAAAGTAGATTTAATTTTGCAATCAAATCATAGTTAGGTGGGCTCACTCCGCAAAATTTTATATGTTAATTATTGTTATTCTTGCTAACTGTTTTGCTTGTCTTGCTCGTTTTACTTCCTACAGTGCTCCTCGTCTAAAAGAAAAAAGAAAAAATTTCCCCCTGTATTAGGAAGAGGTAAAGATGTCCCTTCACACACTGAACACTCACATGATGTCCTCACACACTTCAGCCCTATACCCGGGCTTTCTTACCCTTTTAGGAAAATAGGAGGGGGTCATGTAGCGGTACCCGTGGGTTTTTACCCCGTTAGTATCCGTGAAGGCTTCTGCTCAAATTGAAACTCGTTCTATTCACTGTGATACCCATGGAAGTTTCCCGATAGTATCATGGGGGATAGAATGGGGCTCTACTGTTTACAGTAGGGGCAATTTGGGAACCTGTGGCTTTTAGAAAATTAGACCTTGAGCTAAACTATCACGATAGCTGGAAGCCGTAGCAAGCTACCTTGTAAGATAGAACTGTCCAATTGGGTAGCACCCAGCCGGTATTAGGACTTTCCTTTATTTTAGGACAAAAGGGGCATACTTACTCTTACCCTATTTTGTTTATTTTATTTTGTTCTTATTTTTAAGGGTAATCTTGAATCATACTATTAAGAAAACCTACACATTTTCCTACTTTGATAAATGTGCAGGTGTCACTCTGTCAATAATATAATTCAAGATTACCTGAATTTATCCCGCTAACAAGTTTTTCCTACAGGCATCACCCAAATAAGGTCTGTAAAAGGATAAGCATCATTTTTAACATGGCATCCTCGAGTCAGTCGGCAAAAGAAGTTCTTCAGTTAGAACAGAATGCTAAACCATGGCCCAAAAATAATTCAGTGCCCCCACACAGTGATACTAGCTCATTACCTCCATTGGACCTAAACAAAATTGAGGTCAAAATGAACAGTCTCGAGGGTCTGGCCAATGGTTGGAAGTCATTTCCTGATCAGGTCAAAGCACAATTTGAGAAGAAATATGGGAGGATTGCAACCTTGATACGAGTTAAAGTTCAAGTCCTGGCACTAAAGGCCATGTTGCCAGTTTGGAACCCTAAGTTTGGAGTGTTCTCTTTCAACGACATCGATACTGCTCCCACTATGGAAGAATATCAAGCATTGCTAGAAATCCCTTATGTGGCGCAGAATCGGATTTACCTACACCTCGAGCATAGGCAGACCTGGAAACGGTTCGCACATATATTGGGAATTCCACCAGAAGAAGCAAAGGCTAGGGAAACTGTCAAAGGAAACACGCATGGATGGTATTGGACTTATCTCAAGAAGGGGTTGGATCAATGAATCCAAGATGAACAGTGGGATCAAGCTTCATTAATGCTCGCTCTAGCAATTTATGGCTTGATCTTGTTCCCTGGACCTCCCGGAATCATAACTTGCGGCATTGTGGAAATGTTCTGGGCAGTAGAAAAACAGAAGGTCAATCCAGTACCAGCAATTCTTGCCGAGACTTTCTTATCCCTTACTTATTGCAGACAACAAGGCAAGGGATCCATTAAATGTTGTTCTCAGTTGTTGCACCTCTAGATCATTAGTCATATGTGTCCTGTGGAGACGAAGGGATTAACTTTTTCAGTGCCCATCCTTCTAGCAGTGAAAACACTTTCCTTTGCCTCCATCAGCTTTAGTCTTCCCTTTTTATTTAGCTATTTTCTTAGAAGGACCAGGAATCTGAGGTTTCTTTTTTTTACTGCCCTTCTTCTTGTTGGACTTTCTAGTAGAAGAAGATGCAATCAAAGTTACCTCTTTTCCTTTATTGCCCGGCATATTCTTTTGGGCAATAACCAGCATGTTGAGTAAACCAACTAAGGTGCATTCTTATTTAGTCATATGGAAATTTGTCACAAAATTCCCAAAAGACTCAGGAAGGGACTAAAGGATCAAATCCGTCTACAGTTGGAAATCTATGTTGAAGTCAAGATGTTCCAGCTGCTCAATTAGCCGAATCATCTTGTGGACATGATCCCCAACATTCTATCCCTCAGACATCCTCATGCGGAATAGCTGTCTAGATATCTCATACCTAGCATTCCTGCTATGCTCACCATACAACTCTTGTAGGTGAAGGAGGATCTCACTCGCACTCTGCATGTTCTCTTGCTGCTTCTGTAACTCATTACTCATGGAAGCAAGCATGTAACACTTAGCTCTCATATCATGCTCCTTCCACTTGTCCAAAGTTTCATGTTCCTCTTGAGTAGCCTTTGGAGGTAAGGAACTAGGAACATTTGAGTCTAGAACATATCTTATATATTCAAGGTTCAGGACAAGTTTCAAATTTCTTAGCCAATCAGAGAGATTAGGTCCTGTCAACCTATTGCGATCAAGTATGCTTGCAAAGATATTGGATGGTGGTGGTTTTTCTATGCTCATTATTATCAAAAAATTAACTGCAGAAAATAACCAGATTAATTAGTAAATGTATCATGTAATTAACAAAAATGATTATGGTCTTTTAATCAAATTGATCATCCCATTAACTTAGCGAATCCTACACCTCCAAAGTAGAAAACGAAAATCCTAGTCGAATGGATTTCTAGTGGGTGATTGAATTCTTATAATTCTATTAATCATCCTTAGGTACATCCATTATTGGAATTACAATAAATTATAAGTGAGTAACTCCTTACCCATCGCATCTCATGTGAGGTTCAATCCTTTACCTAGCCCCTAATGCTCAAAATCTTAGGTACATCCATTATTGACTTATCTTGCATTAGTTAAATTGATCCCATTGAGCCAGTAATTATACAAATAATTTTAATGTCCTCAGGTACAGCCAATATTAGCCACCAAACCATTTACATATTTACAACATCTCATGCTTAACAATTATTCTTAAGAAAATCTCTTAAATTAATTGCATCTTATGCAACTATTTAAAATTTCTTAAAATAATTGCGCCAATGGAGGGCTCATGTTATAATTACTTTAATTATAGCATTTCCAATTTAATCATTTGTTTGGAAGATTTTGTGGTCATCCTAATTACTATTAAAGTCTCACTTTGCACATTATCCATTTAGCATGCATATATCATATACTGCATACATTCACATATATCTCATGTATTCATGGATAATAAATAAATATGGTATGATCATGGACTTTCTAAGGGATTCAATTCTGAGCCACCAAGAATTGAATCAGGGCATTCCTAGGTGCATTTCGTTCATTCATTTTATAAGAGTTGCTGAACAAGTACATAATCAACACTTGATCTTGAATTCCTCCCACTGGTCCCACCAATGCTCTTGACCTCCTTGAACTTCTTGCAATCCAATATTACATAGTAATCCTTGGCATGCCAAGGAAAATTTACAAGAACTTAAATAAATGAAATTACAACCCAAAATTTATTACAAACTTAATAATACATATCCAAAATAAATTAAAATAAATTAATTAATTTACAATCCCAAATAAACATAAAAGAAATAAATCCAATCACATTGGTCTTTTATAGTCCATGATCATCCATCATGCATATCACTATTTAACAATTAAATAAAACATACATACTTAAATTAAATTGAATATCTCATATTCAACTTAAAAATCCAGATTTGAATATGATTCAAACAAATTTAAAAATTCAGATTTGAATCTCATTCAAACAAATTTAAAAATTCAGATTTGAATCATATTCAAACAACCTTAAAAATTCAGATTTGAATCACATTCAAACAATTTTTAAAAATCAGATTTGAATCACATTCAAACAATTTTTAAAAATCAGATTTGAATCACATTCAAACAGTTTTTAAAAATTCAGATTTGAATATTATTCAAACAACTTTAAAAAAAATTAGATTTAAATATGATTCAAACAACTTTAAAAATTCAGATTTGAATCACATTCAAACAACTTTTAAAATTCAGATTTGAATCACATTCAAACAATTTTTTAAATTCTGATTTGAATCAAAATTTAATTGTGTGATTAAATTTACTAATTAAACACTTTAATTAGTCATAGGATAGGCCTTAAATCATACAACAATTGTAGAATTAAAAAGCCAAACCTTACACCACCGATGAAGCCACAAACCTTATGCACCATGTTGGTGTTCTTCAAGCATACCGCCACACATCCATTACAACTAGCAATGGATAAATCATCTCATGATCAAAACACACAATTAAATCATATAATCAACAATCTAAATGGCAAATATAGTGGCTCTGATACCAATTGAAGGAGCGGAAGTATGAAAAACACAAGTTTATACCATTGAATTCAAAAATTTTCACCTAGGGCCACATGCATCATGCAAGATTTATTTTTATCTATTTGATTTCAATGATAAATAACATATTAAAACACTTTTAATATGTTTTTGGATCTGTATTTTCCATTTAAGATTTTAAAATTAATCAGATTAATTTTAGAACCCTAGATTAGATCAAGAACAAATACACTAACCTCTTGATGTACTACAGTGTATTTGTGCCTTTCGGATGCGTCTTCAGGACACCAGCTGTTGTCCCTCTAGCATGTCCACACCAAGAATACCTATGGCAACCCTTGAACAGCTTTTAAAGCTTTTTTTATTAATTAACATGTACAAGATACATACTAAATGATATGCTCTAGGGCATACTACTAACAGTTGCCTTACTTCAGAAACATGCATATCATTGGCGGGACATAGTATCACATGTGGTCCAACCTACTGAGTTGACCTGGGAGTTCTTTCTGGCTAAGTTCAGGAAGAAATATATCAGCCATATCTATCTTGAAGATCGGAGGAGAGAATTCATTAACTTGAGGTAGAGACACTTCATTGTGGCAGAATATGAGAAGGAGTTTGTTTGGTTGAGCAGATATGCTAGGGAGATTGTGCCTACAGAGGCTGACAGATGCAGGAGATTTACAGAGGGTCTTAATGATAATATTAAGCTCCACATCATAGCACTATAGATGAAAAATTTCACTCAGTTAGTTGCTACAGCTATAAGTGTTGAGCGGGTCAAAGATAGTGAGTAGAGTAGGAGGACTCGAGAGTAGCAGAAGAGAGGTTTTAAGTAGTCTAGTTCCACCTATACAACTAGTAAGAGGCCTAAGGGACCCCAAAGACAGGGACAGTCCTAGAAACAAAGACAGGGGTCTACATTCAAGAGGAGTCAGCTAGTAGCTATAATGGCTAGTGCTCTAGGGTCTGTAGTGAGGGGACCAGCCCCAGCCACATGCAGCCATTATGGGAAGAGGCATACAGGTGAGTGTTAGCAACTGACTGAAGCCTGTTATAGATGTGGTGCCATTGACCACTTTTAGAGAGATTGGCCCAGGAGAAAGACTAGCACTGCACTAGTGATAGAGAGGTACATTCCTACAACACACAGGGGTAGGAGACCTGGCAGATCTGAGGTAGCTGGGGGTACTTAGAGACATGCATCTGAGACAATGGAGAGACCTGACACTAGGACACTAGCTCGTGCCTATGCCATCATAGCCCATGAGGAGCAGGACACACCAAATGTGATTATTGGTATATTTACTCTCTTTGACTCCTTAGTACATGCATTGATAGATCCAAGTTCTACATATTCATATATTTGTGCCACTATACCAGAAGAAAGGGGTTTATAAGAAGGTACAATTGAATGAGATATTTTAGTCACAAACCCTTTAGGCCATAGTGTGAAAGTGAATAGGGTATATAGGGATTGTCCTTTAAGAATCCAAAGACATGAGTTTCCAAATGATTTAATAGCATTGCCTTTTCATGAGTTTGATGTGATTTTAGGGATAGATTGTTTGTCGAAACACCATGTTATTATGGATTGCTGCTTAAAAAGAATCACATTGAGAACTTCTGATAATGAAGAGGTGACAGTTATGGGTGAGAGAACAGATTTCCTCTCTAATGTCATATCAGCCATTACAGCAAGGAAATTGATAAGGAAGGATTGTGAAGTTTACTTGCTAGTGTGATTAATACTAGGAAAGCATGGTCTAGTATTTATGACACACCCACAGTGTGTGATTTCCCAGATGTATTTCCCAAGGAATTGCCTGGTTTGCTACCAGAGAGAGAAGTGAAATTTGCTATTGAGGTGATGTCTAGTACAACACCAATATCTATTGCTCCTTATAGGATGGCACTCATTAAGTTGAAGGAATTGAAAATATAATTACAAGAGTTACTTGATAAAAGGTTTATACGCTCTAGTATGTCACCTTAGGGAGCACCGGTGTTATTTTTGAAGAAAAAAAGATAGGACCCACAAATTATGTATTAATTACTGACAACTAAATAAGATGATTGTGAAGAACAAATATCCCTTGCCCAGGATAGATAATTTATTTGATTAGCTGAAGGGAGCAAGCATTTTTTCCAAGATTGATCTTAGATCTAGGTATTACCAATTAGGAGTAAAGGAGTCTAATGTGCCTAAAACAGCCTTCAGAACTCGCTATGGGCATTATGAGTTCCTGGTGATGCGATTTGGGCTAACTAATGCACCAACAACTTTCATGGACCTTATGAACCTCATCTTCCATTTTTACCTGGATCGATTTGAAGTGGTCTTTATTGATGATATTTTGGTGTATTCTAAGAACTGGGAGGAACATGATAAACATTTAAGGATTGTACTGCAGATATTGAGGGAGAAAAAGCTATATGTTAAGCTATCCAAGTATGAGTTCTGGTTGAATGAAATTTCTTTCCCTGGACATATAGTATCATCTAATGGGATTAGGGTTGATCCCAAAAAGATAGAAGCCATTATGGAAGCCACCTAAAAATGTGACAGAAGTTAGAAGTTTCTTAGGGTTGGAGGTTACTACAGGAGATTTATGAAGGGGTTCTCACTCATTGCAACTCCATTGACTAGATTGTTGACTAAGAATGTTAAGTTTGAATGGAATGATAAATGCCAAGCAAGCTTTGAGAAGTTGAAGGCAATGCTTACAGAAGCATCCATTCTTACACAACCTGTCGGGGAAAGACTTTATGATCTATAGTGATGCTTTGCATAATAGACTGGGGTGTGTGATAATGCAAGAAGGGAAAGTGGTTTCTTATGCTTCTAGGTAACTTAAGACACATGAAAAGAATTACCCAACTCACGATTTAGAACTTGTAGCAATCGTGTTTGCATTAAAGATATGGAGGCATTACCTATATGGGGAAAAGTGCTATATCTATACAGATCACAAAAGTTTCAAATACTTGCTAACTCAGAAGGAACTCACTTTGAAGCAAAGAAGATGGATCAAATTCTTAAAAGACTAGATTGCATAATTGATTACCACCCTGGAAAGGCAAATGTAGTAGCTAATGCTTTAAGCAGGAAATCTCTAGCAGCTTTAAAAGCCATGAATGCTCTCCTGACTCTAACACCAAATGGAGCTATTGTAGCTAAGCTGCAAATAAAGCCAAGTTTATTGTAGTAAATTCAAAAAGCTTAAAAGCTAGATGAAAGATTGGTAACTATTATTAGAAAAATTCAAGAAGGGAAGGAGAGTGAGTATGAGATCAAAGGATATGGTCACTTGTATTATAAAGGGAAGTTATATGTTCCAAATGATGAAGAAGTTAAGAAGAGCATTCTTAAAGAGGCACATAGCAGCTTTTATGCCATTCATCCAGGAAGCACCAAGATGTACAGAGACTTGAAGACTAATTATTGGTGGCCCGGTATAAAGAAAGACATTGCTACTTATGTGACAAAATGGCTGACATGTCAACAAGTCAAGGCCGAACATCAAGTTCCATCAGGTTTGTTGCAACCAATCGCAATACCCGAGTGGAAATGGGATCGCATCACAATGGACTTTATCATTGGTCTACCTCTTACACAGAAGAAGCATCATGCAATATGGGTGGTAGTTGATAGGCTAACCAAGTCTGCTCACTTTTTACCTGTCAAAATCGAATACTAATTAGAAAAGTTAGCAGAGTTGTACATAAATGAGATAGTTCAATTACATGGAGTGCTTACATCCATCATATTTGCTAGAGACCCACGGTTCACATCAAGGTTTTGAAAGAAGCTACATGAAGCCTTAGGTACCAAGTTGAATTTTAGCACAACTTTCCACCCGCAAACAGATGGTCAGTTAGAAAGAGTGATCCAGGTACTTGAGGATATGCTTAGAAGTTGTATTATTGATTTTGGAGGGAGCTGGGATAGGTACCTCCTATTGATAGAATTTGCATACAATAATAGTTACCAATCAAGCATAAAGATGAGGCCATATGATGTTTTATATGGAAGAAAATGTATAATGCCTCTGTGTTAGACTAAGCTTGGTAAAGATAAGTTAATAGGACCAGACTTAGTGAAACAAACTGAGGAGAAAATAAAGATCATCAAGGATAGTTTAAAAGCTGCCTCAGATAGACAGAAGTCTTATGTAGATTTGAAGAGGAAAGATATTGAATGCGAGATTGGGGATAAACTACTCTTAAAGGTGTCACCATGGAAGAAGGTGCTCAGATTTGGAAAGAAGGGTAAGTTGAGCGCTAGGTTTATTGGTCCATATGAGATCATTGAACGTGTAGGTCTAGTAGCCTATAGGCTAGTATTACCACCAAAGCTAGACAAGATTTACAATGTATTTTATGTCTCGATGTTAAGGAGATATAGATCAGATCTCTCACATGTCTTATCGACAGAGGCCATTGATGTACAACCTGATTAGACATATGAAGAGGAACCAGTAAAGATCTTAGCATGAAAAATCAAAGACCTAAGGAATAAAAGAATTCCATTGGTGAAAGTTCTTTGGAGAAACCATAAAGTGGAGGAAGCGACGTGGGAGAGCGAAGATATTATAAGACAACAACATCCACAGTTATTTGAACTAGGTAAATTTCGAAGATGAAATATCCTAAGAGGGGGAGAATTATAATGCCTCGAATTTATAGATCGTATTCAGTATATTTTGGTAGGAAATTCAAGTATGAATATGGCAAGTAAATTAGATTAAATGAGGGGTTAAAGTAAAAGTTTACAAAAGGCACTTATGAACTTTATTGCAAAATTAATAAAGTGTGGGGGGAAAATTAAAATTTGCCAACTTAGTACATAATTGAGTTTAATCAGAATCATTAAGTATGATTTATTAAGTTAATTAATCACTAATTAAATAAGTCAAAGAGTGGACCAATGACATAGGGACACATGGCGTGAAGAGATAAATGTCAAGAGTATATAAAATAAAATTGTGGTATTCTTATTCCTCCCTTCAACCAGCTCTCTTTCTCTATTCTCCTCCATTTTCTTTCATCTAAGCTCTAATAAAAAACCTAATTCATAAATCTAAGATAATGTTTTGTGTTGGAATTGAAGGATTTGATGCTCAAAGCATGAAATCAAAGTGAAAGTGAAGAAACAATTCAAGCTTAGTGAGGCAAAATTTTTGGTATGGTTGATCAAAATACATACACTAATTTGGCTTGGGGATTTTTAGTGAAAAGTGGTTGCAATTGGGAGTACATTACTAAAACTAGGTTGAGGTAAGTGCTTGTCTAAGCTTGTTATAGAAATTATTACTTCATGCACCCTTGGATAGTGACTGCAAGGACAGTATATCCAGCAAACAGTCCGTACTTATTTGGCTATAAGTTGAGTTTTAGAGCTCCAATTGAGATGTAATTTGCACTAAAATTTTCCTAAGACATATACCTACAATTTCTATGTTTTAACCCAGACCTAATTATTAGAGCAAAGTGGTTGAAATTTTAGAGAAAATTAGAATTGCAAAACTAGATTACTAGAATTCGACAATTTAGCCCTGTGACCTCTATGTAGTAAACAGAGCATATCTTCCTCTGTAAAACTCCAATTGAGGTGATACAAGATGATTTGGAAACTTAAGACATAGGCCTAACATTTTTCTTTAGAGATCCTATACAAATTCTGGGTGTAAAGTATTTAAATGTTGAGTGCAAATTTGAGTTGGAAATCTAGAAACCTGGAATTCTCAGGACTCTATATCCATGAATAGTAGGTGGCAATTTATCTATAAGTCATGATTTAGGCCTCCAAATTAGATGATTCTTGAACATGTGGGAACTGAAAACATGTGGGAACACATCTTTTGAAGACTACTTTGATTGAATCTATCTTTAAGATGGTCAAATTAGCCTATGAATAGGAATTATGAATTCTGATTGTATCTAGACCTGGTCAGTAGAAACTGGACAGTATATAGAAAAATGTGCATAACTTGAGATCTAGATATTGAAATGGAGTGATTCTTAATTTAAAAGAAATTTAAGACATAAGGCTAAAACTTTTATGATGAATGCTGTCCAAAAATTGTGGGTAAGTAACCTTAAAATTAACTAGAAGATAGGGCACAAAATCTGGAACCTGGTAGGAGTACATTCTGGACTATCTGCAGTAAAAAGGGTATAACTTACCCTAAGAAACTCCAAATGAGGTGATTCTTATTTTGTTGGAAAGTTAAGATTTAAGGGATTAACTTTCATGAAGAATAAATTGGCAAAATCTGATTGTAACTTGTTCAAATCAGGACTTCAAAATGTGTCCAGAATCTGCCCTGTAATTGGTGAAGTTGAAATTTTGCTTAAGGACAGTTGTTGATTAATTGACCATAACTTTTTATCCTTAAACCCAAATTAGTGATTCAAAAATTATATTAACGTTAAGACCTAGATTTGAAAATCTCATGAAGAAAGTTGAATTTAAATCCTGCAATTACTAAGTCAAAATGCTTGAACAAAATAATACATAAAGTCTAATTTTTGTTGGAATTTGACAATGGACATCATAGGTGTGAATTTTGTGTAAATGTATGAAATTTATATGCATGCAATATGAAAATATGATAATGACATAAATTTATATGCATACAAGTATTGTTGATTACATCATGTGAAAAATAGAAATGATAATTACCCTAGTAATCCCGAGTAAACCGAGATAGTGAATTGTAGTTTTGGATAGATTGGCATGCCAATAGGGGACATCATTAGTAGTACTGCTTTAATTATGATACTTGATTGATGAATGTCTATTAGAGGCACCGAATGCCCATTGTTGAACCGGTCAGAGACACCGAGTGTTTAGTACCGGGCGCTCTATATCCAAACAATTATATAAAGGCACCGAGTGCCCATTGTTAACCCAGTCAAAGATACTGAGTGTTCAGTATCAAGAGTCCTATATCTAGTCCATATAGTTCTATCATAGGTTGCTATGGGTACATGACAAATCTGAAAATGTGATTTTAGTTAAGAAAATGCACATAAATATAATAAGAACTATGTTAAAGCTTGAAAATTTTTTTATAAAATCTCTTATAATATATATACAAGTTTTCCCTTTATTCTTTTTAAATTATTAGTGCACCACTAAGCTATGAAGCTTAGCGCGTAGGTTTTTCCTCACGCAGGTACATAAGGTAAAGAGTAGATAACCAAAGATAGGAGAGGAGGGAGTGGATCTGCAGAAAAGTCTGACAATCACTTCATACCAGGACTTTGTGGTAGATGCACTACCCATACTAGATGCATTTTGGTCACTCATTTTTGTATCCTAATTGTCATGTACCAAAACACTTGATGTAAATTTTATTTTGGATGACTATAAATTAAGTATAAGAATACTTTGTTACATTTACAATTCATGTCTGAATATATGTTATGTAAATATTCACATATGATGAAGAAATGAATTTGATTACAACTATGATAAGAGTTGATTAACAATATTGTTGTGATTGAAAGTATATTTATTAATAGGTGAATGTTAAAAGTTTAGGGGAAACTTTTACAAGTTTTCCCTTTGAAAATTATGACTAAAAAGTAAAAGTAAACACAAATTAAGTAAATTGTTCAAATATAAGTTTAGGTGCTCCGTGCACAAAATGTGGCATTCCTTTGCTTGGCTTCACTGTAGGTCTGGTAAAGGGGTGTTACACATTTGTGATCCCGAATGGCATCACTAACCGCTCATAAAGACCATATTTAGCCGTAAATGTTGTTTTCTACTCATCCCCTATTTTCATCCTAATTTGGTGATAACCACTCTGAAGTTGAATTTTGGAAAATATGCATGCACCATTAAGCTCATCTAACATGTCATCAAGTCGAGCTATGGGGTATCGATATTTTACCATAATCTTGTTGATGCCATGGCAATCAACACACATTCTGAATGTCCTATCCTTCTCTGGCACCAAAAGTACTGGCACGGCACAAGGACTCATGCTCTCCCTCACATACCCCTTTGCCATCAATTCCTCATCTTGTTTTTAAAGCTTCTTGGTCTCCTCGAGATTGCTCATATACTGGTTTATTAGGAATTTGAGCCCCAGGCACGAAATTAATTTGGTGCTCAATTCCCCTTAATGGTGGTAAGCCGGGTGGCATTTCCTCTAGAAAAACATCCTTGTATTCCTGCAAATGAGCAATGGCAAAAGTAAGGAGGCTAGAATTAAGGTCAGAATCTAAAAATAAAGACTCTTTACACATAAGAAGGTATAAAGGTCTCATGTCATGCAATGCCTCTCTCATTTTTTTTTCTCCTGCGAATAATGTCATTCTTTTTCCCTCTTTTTCTTTTGAACCAGATTGCTCTCCTTTTTCTTTCACTCTCTCATTTTTCCCTTTTGCATCCCTTTTTCTCTCTTCTCTCTTGTTTTTCCTCTCTTGCTCTTTATTCTTTTTCCTCATCTCACATTCAGCCTCATTTCTTTTTTTTTTTTTTATCTCCTCAATTTCTCTCATGATCCTCACTTGACCTTCATGAGCTTATGAAGGACTCAAAGGATTCAATATGTATGTATGCCCATTATTCACTAAAGTGTACTTGTTCTTCCTTCCATCATGAGTGACACTCCTATCATATTGCCATGGGTGACCTAAAAGGATGTGTGTAGCAACCATAGGAACAACATCACATAACACCTCATCATTGTATTTCCCTATGGTGAATGGAACTACAACCTGTTTGGTCACATTCAACTTTTTGCATTCATTTAACCATTGAAGTCCATAAGGCTTTGGATGCTTCATATAATTCAGCCCTAATTTTTCCACAAGATATGAACTCACCACATTATAATAGCTCCCACTATCAATTATCATGCTACATAATTTATCATTCATGACAGAGTTTATATGGAATATGTTTTCGCTTTGAATTGTATCATCATCTTCCACACTCACTTGTGCACTCAAAGTCCTCATGGTAACCATTACATAGGATAGCCCCACCATGGGATCTTGCTCACCCCCATCCAACTCTTCTTCATCATCCAATTTGGCCAGTTTATGCTCTTCCTCTTCCTCCACTTCATCTCCACTTTCTAAACCTCCATCTTCCCATATATACATTGCCCTTTGGTTTGGACATTGATTTTCATAATGTTCGTGCCCTAAACATTTTAAACATTTCACCTGTCTAGCCCTAGCAGCAACTCCCCTTGGATCCTTACCATCCATCTTTCCTTTTCCTTTCCATTTTTCCTTTTTCTGTTTGGGTAACCCCTCATCACTTCTTTCTATCTTGCTCACATTGAGCTTCCAAGCTGGTTTTTGAAGGAACGGAAGTGTGAAAAACACAAGTTTATACCATGGAATTCAAAAATTTTCAGCTAGGGTCACATACATCATGTAAGATTTATTTTTATCTATTTGATTTCAATGATAAACAACATATTAAAACTCTTTTAATATGTTTTTGGATCTGTATTTGCCATTTAAGATTTTAAAATTAATCAGATTAATTTTAAAACCCTAGATTAAATCAAGAACGATTGCACTAACCTCTTGATGCAATCGCAAATGTTCGCGCTTTGAGATTTGTCTTCAGGACACCAAATGTTGTCCCTCTAGATTGTCCACACCAAGAGCACCTATGGCAGCCCTTGAACAGCTTCTAAAGCTTTTTCTATTAATTAGAAAATCAAGTTCTGCCTTTTAAGAGATTAGAGATGTAAACAGGACACTAGAAACAATTTCTAGTGTTCCTAATTCAAGAGATTGATGGCTAATCTCTTTGAATTGATGAGAGATGAAGAAGAATAGATAGAGAGCCTCAAAATGGCGTGACAAAGGAGAGGAGTGGCTGTTGGTTGTTTTTCTTTTTCATAACAACACTTATATAGCTAGGTTAACACATTAAACCCTTGCCACATGTCACCCTTTGATTAGCTCTAGGTTTAAGTGACACAATCACATTGTGCCAAGTGTCAAACCTATATTTAATCTTGATTTTAATCATCTTACATGATTAAAAAACATTTGGCAAGCTTATGTGTAATCTCATGTGTCACCATCTCATGGTGCCACGTGTCACACTGTGAAATGACCGAAATGCCCTTGTGTCTTAATTTTGAGTTCTTAACCCAAAATAATTATTTTTCTTCATCTAATCAATTTATATCAAATATAAATTAATTAATTAATCTCTATTAATTAATTTCTCATTAATTAAATTCATATTTAAACACTTTAAATATAAATTTAACTTATACTATACATCCAATAATCTAGATTTGGTTTCAAGTCATGCTAGGGACTTTGCAATTTAATTGCAAACCAAACCTATTTAATTAATCAATTAAACTCTTTAATTAATTAATTAAATCATATTTAAATAGGTGATAACTTATGTATGTGTGTGACTTACTAGGCTCATCACTAATTGGCAATGAGACATGATATCAACTCTTAATATCATCAGAACTCTTTCTTACCATAAATGATTTCTCTAAATCATTTTATGAACATCATAGACCATGGTTAACGCCTAGCATAGCATGCCTGTAACGATCGAGAACCAACTACTAGAGGAATTGTCCGCTTTGGCCATAAGCCTCACGGTTTTGTCCCATAGGTGGAATGGAGAACTTCCTAGGAGGTCACCCATCCTAGGATTTCTCTCAAGCGAACAAGTTTAACCCTAGAGTTCTTCCAACTCTCCAGGCCATTCCACCAAAAGGCACCTCCAGTGATTAGTTCCCCTATTTTATATATCATTACATTTTGAACCCAAGACCATCTCCGTGCTTTGCCGATGTGGGATTTGCCTAAGGGACCTTTCTCCCCCCCTTTCGGGACTCAGCGTCCTCACTGAGGTTTGCCCCACCATCGCCCAAGAGGACACGCGAGCGGCTCTGATACCAATTGTAACGATCAGGAACCAACCACTAGAGGAATTGTCCGCTTTGGCCATAAGCCTCACGGTTTTGTCCCATAGGTGGAATGGAGAACTTCCCAGGAGGTCACCCATCCTAGGATTTCTCTCAAGCGTGCACGTTTAATCCTGGAGTTTTTCCAACTCTCCAGGCCATTCCACCAAAAGGCGCCTCCAGTGATTAGTTCCCCTATTTTATATATCATTACATTTTGAGCCCAAGACCATCTCCGTGCTTTGCCGATGTGGGATTTGCCGACAATACTAACTGGAGAAGGATCGAGCCGTTACATTTGTGGTATCAGAGCGACTTCGTGTGCAACCTTGAGCGATGGTGGGGCAAACCTCAGCAAGGACACTGAGTCCCATAAGGGGGGTGGATTGTAACACCCTAGGCAAATCCCACACCGACAAAACACGAGAGAGATGCTGGGTTTATAAGTTGGTGGTTCGTAACCCCTAGTGACGCGTTTTAAAACCGTGAGGGCTTCGGCCCAGAGCAGACAATATCACTAGTGGGCCGGGCCATTACAATTCCATGGCCACCCAATTAGTAATAAGGTTTACCTCAAATGAACCTATAATCATATGTTACCATGCACTGGAATCTCTCTGTTACAAAATCCCAACTCAAGCTGGAGTCATGGTTTATGTCAAACTCCATTTGCTATGAATATTATGTTCTCTTTTAATTCCAGTTCTTGATTAAAAAGATTTTCTCATTAGAAACTCTTTTTTAAATAAATCTATCTGTCCTGGCCAGGAACTTGAAACATCAAGAACAATTAAATGAACATAGGATTTTATCTCTATTTACTTAGAGGAACAGATTCCATCTTGATCAACACCTACCTCCATATCTAACTAGTAGGAGCCAACACATGCCCATATACCCATACACAGTACAAGTATGAAAGCAGTATTAAACTCAAACTACCTATATACAAGATAACTGTGCTATCTCAGATCTAAAGATTATATGCACTGATATGATTTATGACAAAACATTGACAAGAGTAAACTTTATGTGCTTGTCATAAGTGTCACTGGTTCGGCCTACTTATCATTTATAAGTGCCTATCATGTTTGTTATATGACATGAGACTCACCATTCTATCTTATTTATATCTCATATAAATAACTTGGGCACAAATATGAATACAATCTTTCTGGATAAGTCATGTCCTTATTATGAAGTATCCTCGATTGTGAACTTATTTATGATATTTTGTGCTAGAAATATTATCACTCATATTCTTAACAACTTAAGAATAATATTTCTAACAAAATATCAATGGACCTTTTCTAGTACACATAAATATATTATGTAAACGGAAAAGTGGAAATGCCTTTTATTAATAAAAATATGTACAAGATACATACTAAATGATATGCTCTAGGGCATACTACTAACAATCTCCCACTAGCACTAGAGCCATTCATTATAATATCTTAGACCTATCTTCTCAAGATGTCGGTCTAACTGAGTCTGTGACATAGGCTTAGTGAATAGATTAGCTGGATTTTCAGTTGATACTATTTTCTGTATGGCTACATCGCCTCGCCCAATTATTTCTCTGATAATGTGGTAGCGCCTTTCTATGTGTTTAGATTTCTGGTGAGACCTTGGTTCCTTAGCCTGTATGACTGCTCCATTGTTGTCACAATGTAGTGGAACTGATGACTCAATGGAAGGAACAACTGTAAGTTCTGTCACGAACTTCTTTATCCAAACAGCTTCCTTTGCAGCATCTAATGCAACAATATACTCAGCCTCTGTAGTGAAATTTGCAGTCGTGCTCTGTTTGGAACTCTTCCAACTGACTGCACCTCCATTACAAATGAACACATATCTAGAGGCAGACTTTCTATCATCGATATCTGATTGGAAATCAGAATCAGTATAACCATCCAATTGCAAGTCTCCACCTCCATAAATCAAGAATAAATCCTTAGTTCTTCTCAAGTACTTAAGGATATTCTTGTGACTATCGATGTTCCAAACCTGGATTGGATTGATACCTGCTAGTCAAACTAACAGCATATGCGATATCCGGCCTAGTACACAACATTGCATATGTTAAACTTCCAATAGCCGAAGCATATGGAATCCTGACCATCTTATCTCTTTCTTCAAGTGTCTTTGGAGACATCTCTTTAGAAAGGGGGATACCATGACTCACTGGTAACAATCCTCTCTTGGAATTAAGCATGTTAAACCTCTTTAACACCTTTTCCAAGTATAGACTTTGGGATAAACCAATTATTCTTTTCACCCTATCTCTATATATGCGAATCCCAAGAATATAGGTTGCCTCCCCTAAGTCTTTCATGGAGAATGTATTTGACAACCATACCTTTATAGTTGTCAACAACCTGTGTCATTACCCATCAACAGTATGTCATCCACATATAAGACAAGGAAAGTGATAGCACTGTCACTAACCTTCTTATATACACATGGCTCATCCTCATTTTTGATAAAACCAAAGGATTTAATGGCTTCATCAAAACGGATGTTCCAACTCCTCGAAGCTTGTTTCAACCCATAAATGGATCGCTTTAGCTTGCATACCTTGGAACCATCTTGGGATTCAAAACTCCTAGGTTGTTCCATGAAAATGTTTTCTTCAATGTATCCATTGAGAAAAGTTGTTTTGACATCCATCTGTCAAATCTCATATTCATAGTATGCAGCTATTGCTAATAAAATCCTAATTGATTTAAGCATGGCAACAGGCGAGAAAGTCTCCTCATAGTCAACTCCTTGCCTTTGGCGAAACCCTTTTGCTACTAGCCTTGCCTTATAGGTCTCTACCTTTCCACCAGAACCAATTTTCTTCTTGAAAACCCATTTGTTCCCTATAGGTACAATACCTTCAGGTGGGTCAACAAGATCCCAAACTTGATTCTTATACATGGAATCAATCTCGGATTTCATAGCATCAATCCATTTTGAAGAGTCTATATCTGATATAGCTTCTTCATAGGTAAGTGGATCATCTCCATGATCTACTTCTTCATGAGTAGACAACTCTTGTTCTTCTTCATGAAGAAAACCATATCTCACTGGTGGGTGAGATACCCTGGTTGTTCCACGAGGAACAGCTGTAGATGTTTCATCAACGGGTATAGGTTGACTAGATGGATCTATATCCATCTGATCTGTTGGTTGGTCAGAATTCTCCAATTCTAACTCTATTTGCCTTCCTTTGCCTCCTTCTTGAACAAACTGTTGTTCAAGAAATGTGGCATCTCTACTTATCACAACCTTTTGTGAAGTAGGCAAATAAAAATAATATCCAAAACTATCTTTTGGATATCCAACAGATTGACCTTTTTTTTATCTGGTCTCCAATTTATCAGTGTTCAGCTTTTTGATATAAGCTGGACAACCCCAAATCTTAACATGCTTAAGACTTGGTTTTCTTCCATGCCATATCTCATAAGGTGTGGAAGAAACTGATTTTGATGAAATCCTATTCAGAATATACAAAGCTGATTTTAATGCAAATCCCCAAAAGAAGATTGGCATATCAGTATAGCTCATCACACTACGTACCATATCTAATAGGGTACGATTTCTCCTTTCAGATACACCATTCAGCTGTGGCATTCCTGGAGGAGTCAGCTGAGAAAAAATGTCGTGTTCTCTCAAGTATTCATCAAATTTAGTACTCAAATATTCACCTCCACGATCTGATCGAAAAGCTTCAATACTCTTTCCTGTTTGATTTTCTACTTCAGATTTAAATTCTTTGAACTTTTCAAAGGATTCATGTTTGTATTTCATCAAATACAAATACCCAAACCTTGATTTATCATCAGTAAAGGTAATAAAATAATGAAAGCCCCCTCTAGCCATTTCTTTAAATGGACCACATATATCACTATGTATTAGCTCCAAAATATTTTCAGCTCTTAGCCCTTGTCCAACAAAGGGTGATCTGGTCATTTTGCCCTGAAGGTAAGATTCACAAGTTGGAGTAGGCTCAGAGCCCAATGAGGATAGAATCCCCATTTTCTCCAATTTTGCAATCCTATCTTCTGCAACATGATATAACCTTAAATGTAACACCCCTATGTTCGGTAGTGCGTTCTACTGTTCCAGTGACCAGTGTTGTCCGGACAGCTAGGATGCCTAGAACTAAACTTCAATATGAGTGAGGAGACATAAAATAATAAAATACAAGAAGAGAAAATACAAGAAAAACAAAGAAAAAATAATAGCAAAGTAATGTAACCAAGTTAAGCGAGCCGAGAACCCTAGCGATGGGTGACCGCACCGGGAAGTCACGGCGTGGACCATTGACTAGCCCTGGACTGCGAGGAACCCTGGAAAATATTTTTAAGACTTAAAGAGACATCAATTGAAGTATAAATATCATTAGAAATATCAAAAAAAAAATAATTAATTAGTACAAAGAAAAGTGAGAAATCGAAAAATGGACAAAACCCGGTGTTATCGAAAAATCGGGAATGCAACCCGAACAGGGGCATTGTGGTCATTCGACACCCTAAGTTGTCTTTTGACCTAAATGTCCATTAAAAACACATGATATTACACTTGGAAAATATAATAAAAAATTAAATTAGTGGTACCTAATGTAAATAGCAAAAATGGGGTTCAAATTGGGTAATTAACACATTTAAACATATAATATAATTGATTTTTGGTGAGTGGAGCACTATGGATTAAAATATTCACTAAGTGGGTAGATGTAAACCCTCTAACTCATCTTCAACCTTCATTCACTCCCAATGCTGAAATGAAACCCATCCAAACCTCCATAGCCAAAACTTGAGAGAGCTTTATAACCTCCTCCATTCCACCTCCAAACACCAAAGTCATTTCACTAATCTTGATCCCCACCTCATAAGGAAGAAGTAGATACTAAATTTAAGGGAGTTTGGGGAAGATTTAACAAGCCTCATCAATAGGTAAGTTTGTATTTTTTTATTGTTGTTTTGTTAAAGTTTGTAAGGATATTATGGGTGTTTGATTTATGGAGAGATTTTTGAGGTTTGATGTTGAATGGGGATGTGTACTTTTGGCAGCCATGGAAACTCTTTGAAGACAGTTTATTTTTGCTTGTAAATGGTGGATTAAAGGATTGATTAAATATTTATGTGTGTAGGAAATCATTTGGGTGATGTATACTTAGTATATGTGAATGTGTATTGAAATTTGAATGCTTGGAAATTAAGGGAATGTAATGCATGAAATGGCAGCCTAGTTTGGTGAACCATAAGGATGTTATTTCATGTTTGGATTATGGAATATTAATGTTGAATTGTGTTGGTTGTTATGGTAGTTTGGGTATGTGTGTGATGGTGTGAAGTTGGACATGTAAAAGTGTTATGGTTAGGTGATTGAATTGTTGTAAATTGGGTTTGAAAAATTATGTACTAAATGGTGCACATTGAATGTAATTGTAAGCTGCCAAAATGACCTATAATATGTTGTGAATTATGTTTAGGTTATGGTACAACCAGAATTGGCTTGGATGTTGAGTTTGGTAAGTGTTAAAAGTGGTCTTTGATGTGTATGAAGGAAATATAATAAGGCAGTTTGTGTTTTGGGTTTAGAACCTTAAGTGTGTGGCTCCAATTGGTATGAAACCAATTGGAGGTGAAACTAGGCACAAAATGTGCCAACTTTCATGAAGGAAGCTTGCCAAAATTCTGCTTGCAAGGTAGCTTGAAAAATGACCAAATCCGAATTAAGTGCAAATAAGGCCTGAAAATTGACCATTTGGGCAGCAGTTAGTGTTTAGGCCATAACTCACTCAAAACAGGTCCAATTGACCTAACATTTTGACCATGAATAGTTAAGACCTATATCTACAAGTCTTATGAAGACACAAAAGCTCAGAAATGACCATAAGCAAGTCAAACAGCTTGCACAAGTTCGGGTCCAAAAACTGGCCGAACTAAAATTGACCTAAAATGACCTAAAGTGACCAATTTTGATGCAATTTGATCAGCAATAGTAAAATGACCATAACTTGGTCTACATAACTCAGAATGACTTGAAATTTTTCCCCGCGTGCAATAAGACATAGATCTACAAGTTTGTAGTTTTGACCAAAGCCCAAAAACTGAGGGAACTAGGTCGTCCGGCTAGGTTAAACTAGTATCCCGGAATCCAGCAAATTGCTAGAAAATGCAATATACATGGAAATGAACTTGGTAACATGTACCAACCCTAAAAGACTATCGAATGTGACATATTAGTAACATTAAAATCTAATTTACCTAGAACGCATCGAGGGTCGACATATTAGGTTGACTAAGCAAATATTAGAATTCAGTGAATTAATTATCAAGCATTATCGTTAGAGACAGTTTAAATGAGTACTGGAACACTTCAAATTATGTTTCTCAGTTAGCAAAGACTCAGAGAAAGGGAAGAAAACACTGAGTCAAGACCAGGAGACAGTTATCAGAGGTTTGTGCATAAGTAGTTTTTAACTGATTTTGTTTTGAATATTTCATATGATTAAATGAAATATTTTTCTTATGTATTATGTTTAACAAGCATTGGATTTAATTCAATGATTATTGAAATTATTATAGTATGTATGAATTTATCTTTGTGAAATGGTATTTCCACAAGTATTAAGCATTGTTATGAATTGAAATAAATTATGATTATTTGTACATTATTGTTTTAAATTGTGGAAATGTGTTTGAATGGATATTTATCGCTTGAAAAGCATTGTAAATGGTTTGAAATTGTGAGAAATTATTTGAATGATATTGATGGATACTTATTGATTGAAAAGCATTGGAAATGGTTTGAAACCACAGCTATGATGTATATTGATTGTATTCCTCGCTAGCTTGTCTAGTGGGACGAATTGAATTCCCTCTCTGGCTGAAGTGTTGAGGTGTGTGCCTGTTGAGGACAAATAGAATGAGTACTCATATTTTTGCTAGCTAGCTATGTTATTCCTCATTAGTCATCGACTTTTGGGACGAATTGAATACCTCATTAGCCATCGGCTTTTGGGACGAATTGAACTTTGGAACATGATCAAGCTGTGTGTGATTTTATTGATATGTATTGTGAGATTGTAAAATGAATTTAAATTCTTATTGACATTCACTGTCTTTTGAATTTAACTATGTTTTGATTACTGAGATTTATGGTGATATTGTGTTAAATTCCTTATGACATTTATTGTCTTGAATTTAACTATGGTTTTACTTATTCACTATTTATATGATTTATGAACTGTGATTTAAAGTTGTATTTGATTAATGTTGTGCACCACTGAGACATTGTCTCAGCGATAGCTTTTTATTGCTGTCGTAGGTAGACAAACGGACAGGGCAGTAGACTAGACTGCTAGTACATCCAGCGAGAGATTATCAGGTATAATGAGTATACCACATTTGTATTTTGTACTATAATGTATGACCACTGTATGTACATATTGTTCTTGGTTTTGAGCAGTTATAAATTAAAATTGTACATTAAAGTTGTAAAATAAATTATGAGTTATTTTGACTTGTAAAAATTGTATTATATTTCTTATATCTCAGTCTTTGAAAAATTATTGTGGATTTGTGTTGAATTATGTTGGAGTTTGAGATTGAGAAAAATATTGAAGTGCTTTCTACAGGTTTTTGAAGAACTGTTTTATCCAAATTACAGAGGGCACTCTGCCAAAATTTTTACAGAATTACTAATAGTTTTAAAATCCCTTATAGTGTATTTAATGGGTTATCAGTAAACGAAGTTGGTAATTCATTAGGTATACTACGGGATCATGTTATGCCTTACAGAGGGGTAAGGTGTGACATTAAATGCCAAATATATTTTGAACTTGAGTTGGTTTTCACCATGGCATTGCATTCTTTTAGATCACTTGCATTCAATTTGTGTTTGTCATTATTATCCAAATAATAAAGACCATCATTCATATAACCCGAACCAACATATTTATTTCCAAAATAAATATTGCAAACATCATCCGTGAACTGAAATTCATAGCCATTTCTAGTCAAACTAGATATAGAAATGATGTTCTTAAAAGCAATAGGTACATATAAAATATTATACAAACACAAAACATATTCAAACATGTAAAAAGATTTAGATCCTATGGCTAAAGCTTTAACAGTTGAGCCATTGCCAATCCGAACTCTAATATCTAGAGAACGTAAGCTGCTACTATTTGCTAGTTCCTGCATATCATTAAAAATGTGAGAACTGGCACCAGTATCTAAAACCCAAGCTGTAGATGAACTATGAGTATTATTAGAATCTAAATAACAAGATATGGACATACCTTCCGAAGGTGTATCCTTATTGTCCTTCAGAGAAGCAAGATACTCTGGGCAGTTCCTTTTCCAGTGCCCATTCTTTTGGCAGTGGAAACACTTTCCTTTGTCTCTATCAGCTTTAGTCTTCCTTTTCTGTTTAGCTATTTTCTTAGAAGGACCAGGAATCTGAGTTTTCTTTTTCTTATTGCCCTTCTTCTTGTTGGACTTTCCAGCAGAAGAAGATGCAATCAAAGCTACCTCTTTTCCTTTATTGCCCGGCATATTCTTTTGGGCAATAACCAGCATGTTGAGTAAACCAGCTAAGGTGTATTCCTATTGAGTCATATGGAAATTTGTTACAAAATTCCCAAAAGACTCAGGAAGGGACTGAAGGATCAAATCTGTCTGTAGTTGGAAATCCATGTTGAAGTCAAGATGTTCCAACTGCTCAATCAGCCGAATCATCTTGTGGACATGATCCCCAACATTCTGTCCCTCAGACATCCTCATACGGAATAGCTGTCTAGATATCTCATACCTAGCATTCCTACTGTGCTCACCATACAACTCTTGTAGGTAAAGGAGGATCTCACTTGCACTCAACATGTTCTCATGCTGCTTTTGTAACTCATTACTCATGGAAGCAAGCATGTAACACTTAGCTCTCATATCGTGCTCCTTCCACTTATCCAAAGTTTCATGTTCCTCTTGTGTGCCCTCTGGAGGTAAGGGACCAGGAACATTTGAATCTAGAACCTATCCTATATGTTCAAGGTTCAGGACAAGTTTCAAATTTCTTAGCCAATCAGACAGATTAGGTCTTGTCAACCTATTGCGATCAAGTATGCTTGCAAGGATATTGGATGATGGTGGTTGTTCTGTGCTCATTTTTATTAGAAAATTAACTGTAGAAAATAACCAAATTAATTAGTAAATGTATCATGTAATTAACTAAAATGATTATGGTCTTTTAATCAAATTGATCCTCCCACTAACTTAGCGAATCCTATACTTCCAAAGTAGAAAACGGAAATCCTAGTTGGATGGATTTCTAGTGGGTGATTGAATTCTTATAATTTTATTGATCATCCTCAGGTACATCCATTATTGGAATTACAATAAACTATAAGTGAATAACTCCTTGCCCATCACATCTCATGTGAGGTTCAATCCTTTACCTAGCCCCTAATGCTCAAAATCTCAGGTACATCCATTATTAACATATCTTGCATTAGTTAAGTTGATCCCATTGAGCCAGTAATTATGCAAATAATTTTAATGTCCTCAGATACATCCAATATTGGCCACCAAACTATTTACATATTTACAACATCTCATGCTTAATAATTATTCTTAAGAAAATCTCTTAAATTAATTGCATCTTATGCAACTATTTAAAATTTCTTAAAATAATTGCCCCAATGGAGGGCCTATGTTATAATTACTTTAATTATAGCATTTCCAACTTAATCATTTGTTTGGAAGATTTTATCGTCATCCTAATTACTATTTAGGTCTCACTTTGCACATTATCCATTTAGCATGCATATATCATATAATAGCATACATTCCCATACATCTCATGCATTCATGGATAAGCAATAAATATGGTATGATCATGGACTTTCTAAGGGATTCAATTCTGAGCCACCAAGAATTGAATCAGGGCATTCCTAGGTGCATTTCATTCATTTTACAAGAGTTGCTGAAGGAGTACATAATCAACACTTGATCTTGATTTCCTCCCACTGGTCCCACCAATGCTCTTGACCTCCTTGAACTTCTTGCAATCCAATATTACATAGTAATCCTTGGCATACCAAGGCGAATTTATAAGAACTTAAATAAATGAAATTACAATCCAAAAATTATTACAAACTTAATAATACATGCCCAAAATAAATTAAAATAAATTAATTAATTTACAATCCCAAAGAAACATAAAAGAAATAAATCCAATCACATTGGTTTTTTATAGTCCATGATCATCCATCATGCATATCACTATTTAACAATTAAATAAAACATACATACTTAAATTAAATTGAATATCTCATATTCAACTTAAAAATCCATATTTGAATATGATTCAAATAAATTTAAAAATTCAGATTTGAATCTCATTCAAACAAATTTAAAAATTCAGATTTGAATCACATTCAAACAACTTTAAAAATTCATATTTGAATCACATTCAAACATTTTTTAAAAAATCAGATTTGAATCACATTCAAACATTTTTTAAAAAATCAGATCTGAATTTTATTCAATCAATTTTAAAAAATCAGATTTAAATATGATTCAAACAACTTTAAAAATTCAGATTTGAATCACATTCAAACAACTTTTAAAATTCAGATTTGAATCACATTCAAACAATTTTTAAAATTCTGATTTGAATCATAATTTAATTGTGTTATAAAAATTCTAATTAAAAATTTTAATTAGACATAAAATGGATCTTAGATCATACAACAATTGCACATTCACCATCCATTTACCTTTGCACACTATTGTGGTGCATCAACCATGCGCACCATGGTGTTCATCATTTGTGCCGCCACCTTGGCTTTGCAACCAGCAATGAACTTTTGATCTCATGATCAAACACACAATTAAATCATACATACATCAATCTAAATAGAAAATATAGTGGCTCTAATACCAATTGAAGGAACGGAAGCGTGAAAAACACAAGTTTATACCATTGAATTCAAAAATTTTCACCTAGGGTCACATGCATCATGCAAGATTTATTTTTATCTATTTGATTTCAATGATAAACAACATATTAAAACTCTTTTAATATGTTTTTGGATCTTTATTTGCCATTTAAGATTTTAAAATTAATTAGATTAATTTTAGAACCCTAGATTAAATCAAGAACGATTGTACTAACCTCTTGATGCACTGCAGCGTGTCTGCACCTTTGAGATTTGTCTTCAGGACACCAAATGTTGTCCCTCTAGATTGTCCACACCAAGAACACCTATGGCAGCCCTTGAACAGCTTCTAAAGCTTTTTCTATTAATTAGAAATTCAAGTTCTGCCTTTTAAGAAATTAGAGATATAAACAGGACACTAGAAACAATTTCTAGTGTTCTTAATTCAAGAGATTGATGGCTAATCTCTTTGAATTGATGAGAGATGAAGAAGAATAGATGGAGAGCCTCAAAATGGTGTGACAAAGGAGAGGAGTGGCTTCTGGTTGTTTTTCTTTTTCATAACAACACTTATATAGCTAGGTTAACACATTAAACCCTTGCCACATGTCACCCTTTGATTAGCTCTAGGTTTAAGTGACCCAATCACATTGTGCCAAGTGTCAAACCTATATTTAATCTTGATTTTAATCATCTTACATGATTAAAAAACATTTGGCAAGCTTATGTGTAATCCCATGTGTCACCATCTCATGGTGCCACGTGTCACACTTTGAAATGACCAAAATACCCCTGTGTCTTAATTTTGAGTTCTTAACCCAAAATAATTATTTTTCTTCTTCTAATCAATTTATATCAAATATAAATTAATTAATTAATCTCTATTAATTAATTTCTCATTAATTAAATTCATATTTAAACACTTTAAATATAAATTTAACTTATACTATACATTCAATAATCTAGATTTGGTTTCAAGTCATGCTAGAGACTTTGCAATTTAATTGCAAACCAAACCTATTTAATTAATCAATTAAACTCTTTAATTAATTAATTAAATCATATTTAAATAGGTGATAACTTGTGTATGTGTGTGACTTACTAGGCTCATCACTAATTGGTAATGAGACATGATATCAACTCTTAATATCATCAGAACTCTTTCTTACCATAAATGATTTCTCTAAATCATTTTATGAACCTCATAGACCATGGTTAACGCCTAGCATAGCATGCCATGGCCACCCAATTAGTAATAAGGTTTACCTCAAATGAACCTATAACCATATGTTACCATGCACTAGAATCTCTCTGTTACAAAATCCCAACTCAAGCTGGAGTTATGGTTTATGTCAAACTCCATTTGCTATGAATATTATGTTCTCTTTTAATTCCAGTTCTTGATTAAAAAGATTTTCTCATCAGAAACTCTTTTCTGAATAAATCTATCTGTCCTGGCCAGGAACTTGAAACATCAAGAATAATTAAATGAACATAGGATTTTATCTCTATTTACTTAGAGGAACAAATTCCATCTTGATCAACACCTACCTCCATATATAACTAGTAGGAGCCAACACATGCCCATATACCCATACACAGTACAAGTATGAAAGCAGTATCAAACTCAAACTACCTATATACAAGATAACTGTGCTATCTCAGGTCTAAAGATTATATGCACTGATATAATTTATGACAAAATATTGATAAGAGTAAACTCCATGTGCTTGTGATAAGTGTCACTGGTTCGGCCTACTTATCATTTATAAGTGCCTATCATGTTTGTTATATGGCATGAGACTCACCATTCCATCTTATTTATATCTCATATAAATAATTTGGGAACAAATATGAATACAATCTTTCTGGATAAGTCATCTCCTTATTATGAAGTATCCTCGATTGTGAACCTATTTATGATACTTTGTGCTAGAAATATTGTCACTCATTTTCTTTACAACTTAAGAATAATATTTCTAACAAAATATCAATGGACCTTTTCTATTACACATAAATATATTATGTAAACGGAAAAGTGGAAATGCCTTTTATTAATAAAAATATGTACAAGATATATACTAAATGATATGCTCTAGGGTATACTACTAACAGTTTTGTGGTGGTTGAATATTCTCCACTACCATACTTCAAGGTCTTCTTCATTTTTAATTGCGTCTCCACCTTGATGGCAATGTGTACCAATTTGGTCAAATTGTTATAAGAATGCAACTCTACTACATGAGCTATCTCTATGTTCGAACTAGCCAAAAAACCTTGCCATTGTAGCTTTCATAAGTTCCTCCAATTGTGCCCTAGCTAAAGTAATCTCCATGGCCTTATAATATTCTTCCACACTTTTACCCCCTTGTGTCATTCTTTGAAGCCTTTGATGTAGCTCCCTAAAATAGTGTTGTGGCACAAATCTTTCCCTCATAGCTTCTTTCATGGCCTGCCAGATAGCAATAGGTCTAAGGCCAAGAGTTCTCTTCCTAACCATCAACTGATCCCACCACACTATAGCATATTTTTTGAATTCAATGACTGTTAGCTTCACTTTTTTCTCTTTGGAGTAATTGTGGCACTCAAAATAAGCTCTACTTGCCTTCCCCATTCCATATACAAATTTGGATTTTTCTTCCCATGAAAAGATGGAATCTTCATTTTAATGCTACTCACATTTGCATCAACTGTCTCCTCATTCCCATCTCTCACTCCATAATCCCAATTCCTATAATTTCTACCACCCCTTCTTGCCCTAGCTCCTTTACCCTTTGGTGGACGATTCCCTCTACCACTCCGGTTGTGGTAGCCATAATCATACTCATCATTAACATCATCATCTTCCCAATCTTCCTCAATATGATCTTCATCACCAAAGTCCTCAACCCCTACTCCCTGCTATGTACTTCTCCTGTAATGCCTTCACTTTAGACAGTTTTGAGCATTCTACTATTTTGATGACTAATGTTTGTTCGAATAATTAGGATAGCTAGAACCACTCTTAATTTGAAGTCAGGAGTCATAAATTAAATATATAAAGTTTAATTAATGTTAAAAGTAATAAAAAAAATAGATTAGAAATCAGTTAAATATGCTTGAGTTGCAGCAATGAGTGACTAACTCAGGAAGCAACTTAAATCGCTATTTTGGGTCTGTCTTCTACTCCAATTTGTGTGGGACCCTATAAGACATTTAATTTAGACTTAAATAAGTTACAATAAAGAATTAATAAGTTAAAGAAATAAAAAGAAATACTTAAGTTGCGTTAGAATGTAGAAAGGAACATGAATAGCATTTTTAAGGAAGGCTAAGGGTATTTTTGGAATAAGGGATTGGCATGTGACTTGCACATGCAATTTACAGCCATAAAACCCTTAGAAATTCATATTAAAAGGGAGAAAAGAAAAAAAAGGAAAAAGAGAAGAGAAGTGGCCTAATTGAAGGGAGGGAAGGAGGAGGAAGATTCAAGCTTTCCAATTTTGATTTTTCACTTTTAAATTAAGGTAAATTGCTTTCTAGTCACTTATATACAAATGATTTCTACTTTTCCTTCCTTAATTTCATGAATTAGAAGAAAGAAAACCTAGGATTTATGTTGGCTTGAAATTTGATTTGAAGGGAAATGGAGGGATTGATGAATTTAACTTGGTTTAACTAGTTTTTCTAGCATATTTTCATCATTTTTATTATTCTTAATATGAAACTAACACCAATTTTGCTAGATAAAACAAAATCAACCTAGGGTTTCTAAGGGAGGAATTCAGCCATGGTGGGAAAAATTAGAGAAATTAGGTTTTAATTTAAATGAACAAGTTAAATGAGCTAATTAAGCATCCTAAGCATGAAATATAGCATTAGAACATTTGATTGGATGTTGGACCGAATTTCCTATAAACTAAAGTCTATGAAAATGTGTTAGAATGCAAAGAATGTTCTTTTTGGGCAGCCACTTTAATAAATTTATTTAGTGTTAGATGTATGTTAGTTGGATGGTTGTGAATTGCAAGATTAAAGTACATTTGACGGAGAATACGAAGGTATTTTTTTGGGGGTCGGAAAAACAAAGAGAACTAGTTTATTTTGGCATGTAAATTTCGCACACCAAGTATTTGATAAAATGCCTAAATGAACTTAAAATAATGCAAAGGAAATGATTAAGTGATTAGAGAATTTATTATGATTAATCGGGTGGACAATTCTTAAGAAAATGATGAAACTAGTGGGTGGAGGTGTTTATTTGGTAATGTAGACCAAATAAAAGGAGTAGTTAAGAAATCTATTCTAAAATGTCTGTATTTCTCTGAATGACAGCAGTTCACATGGGGAAAAGTGGAGGTACTTGCATAAGGGGTTAAATCGGCTTAATTTGGAGGAAGAAAGGTCTGTGCACAACTAGTATTAAACTATTATGTTTATATATATTTATATTGGAAAAGAAAATAGTTTCACTGTTATATATTTTATATTTTATTGGATATGTTTTTAGTACTACAGCTAATTGAGTTGCATTGTTGTTATAATGAATTTTTATTTAAAAATATGATTTATGTTGTGCTTTTGTGAAATGGTGTAACATGGAAAAATTTGATTTATAGTTCGGGGATTACCATATAATGGACTTAGATACACAAGTAAATATAATAGTGTGATTTACTGTAAATAAATCCATATTGTGATTTTCATACTTTTGCATAAAAGAAATGAATTTATGATATTGTTTTCATATCTCACAATTAATGCTTGACATGGTTATAACCCGTCTCTTATTTGTTGTGTGACGCCCTCACCTTAGGTAGTTCCGAATATTCTACTATTACGGTAAACTGACGTTTATCTGGACAGCTGGAATGTCTAGAACCATCCTTAAATTAAAGTGTGGAGTCATAATTTAAATTATATTAAGATTAATTAATTCAAAAATAGTCAAAAGAAATAGATTGAAAATAGTTAAATGTGCTCTAGTTGTAGCGATGGGTGATTAGCTTGGGAAGTAATTAAAGTCAGTGTTTTGGATCTGCCTTCTACTCTAATTAGTGTGAGACCCTTTGAGATATTTAATTTAGACTTAAATAAGGAATTAATGAGTTAAAAAAATGAAAAGGAGGACATAAGTTACTTAAGAATGCAAAAAAGGACTTATCGGGTATTATGGAAAAGACGAACAGAACCCGGTAAGAGTAAAATTTGGTCAATTAAATTTAAAGGTCCAACATTGACAAACAATGAGATTAATTAAGTTAATGAAGTGAGATTAGCTTAATTAATTATGATTAAGATAACTAAATTAATTAGTCAAACCTAATGATTATAAATGTCCAAATAATTACAAGTTTGTCATTCCTTATAATTACAAGATTGCCATTAAGAAATTTATTAATATAGAAACCAATTAAAAGAGGACAAGCATAATCTATTCCTTTCTTCTCCAAGTTACCGTTCCGCTCTCTCTCCAATCCTCTATTGATGCATCATTCCAAGCTCCAAAACCCATAATTTCTTTCACAAATTCCATAAGAAATCAAGAGAAATCTTTGAATTAAACCCTAAATTGAAGAAAACAAGCCAAGATTCAAAGAAAATTTAAAGATTAGTGAAGGAAGAAATTCAATTAGAGAAGAACAAGAAAGGGATATCAAAGTTTGAGGAATTGAAGGTGGATTGAAGTGGATTAGGACTTGAAATCAGTGTTAGTACTAAGAACTTCAATTGATTTTGAAAGGTGTTGCAAATTAAGTTAGGGTTTTATTGCAATTAGGGTTTTTATGGTGTGAAGCTTATTTAATACTATCATGGTTATATTATGATTATTTGGTGTATATTGGTTGAGAAACATTATTGATTTGGCAAGGAAATTAAAGGAATTGATTTTGTGCCCTAAGTGTTGAATATGGACAGCTTGAGTCTAATGAGGTTAAATGCTTATAACTTGAGCTACATAACTCTAAATGATGTGAAACCAATGGGAAATGAAAGCTAAGACAATATGCTAAAACTTTCATAAGGAGATTTGCCCTAAAAATGACCAGAAGATACCTTAATTAGGACTAGAATCTGGCAATGCAAAACTAGAACCTAAAAAACTGACCAAATGAACAGTATGTACCAAATTAAGTATAACTCCCTCTATCAAACTCCAAATTGAGCAATTCATAAACCTGTGTAATCTTGAGACACAGGGAAATAATTCATATGAAGACCATGATGCAAAATTATGGTTGTAACCCATCCAAATTTGTTGACAAACTGAGTTCAAAATTCTGCTTGGATTCTGGAATTGACCTAAAAACTTGAGAATTTATTACCTGCACAGTTTTGACAAAATGATCATAACTCAAACTACACAACTGAAAATTAAATAATTCTAAAGGCAAAAAAAACATAAGACATAGACCTACAATTTCTAAGTTTTGAACCAGACCTAATTCTTAGGGAAAAGTGGTTGGAATTTTAGAGAAAGTTTGACTTTTAAAACTAAAATTTCCCACAACTCAGCAATTCTACCCTATGACCTCTATGTGGTAATCAAGACATATCTTCCTTTGCACACCTCCAATTGAGGTATTACAAAATGATTTAGAAACTTAAGACAATGGACTAAAACTTTGCTTTAGAGACCTAGGATAAATTCTAACTATAAAGTGCTCATATATTGAATGCAATTTTGAGGTGAAAATTTAAAAAACCTGAAATTATAGGATAAGATACCCCGAAATAGTACTTGGTATTTTGGCTATAACTAATGATCTAGACCTCTAAATTAAGTGATTCAAAATGATAATTAAAGCTAAGATATAAAGGAACAACTTTTGTGTAGACCAATTTCACAAATTATGACTAAAACTAAACTAAAATTGAGTTCCAAAGACACGTTCAAATTCTGTCTTGTATCTAAAATAGTTAGAATGTGTAGCATCTTAGGAATTTCACTAGGAATTTAATTGGTTAGCTATTAGTGGAAGTTAGAATAAGTATTGAAGCTTTTGATATTGTGTATTTCAGTGGAGAAGAGGACTTGAAAGTAAAGGGAAAATTAAGTCAAAGAAATGAGATTAAAATAAGGTTTGTGCACAATTCTAGTTTTCTTGAATTTTAAAATTTCAAATGTGAATTTCCTTTGTATTTGAGAATTGTTTATATTATTTTGAGAATATTTTTAATGTTGAGAAGAATTTATAATTGTGTTGAAAAGGCAGACGTTTAGCCATTAATTTTATTGTAACAAGGGGGTGGCCGGATGTATGTGATTTAGAAGTGTTTATGAAATTAATGTGTTGCCAATCTTATATGATGATTTGTGATGATTTGAAATATTTGTTGTTTGAATAGAAATTGTTTTAGAATTGCTTTAAAACCATAATTGGCATGACAGACTTTAATTGCTTCCCTCATTATTAACGGTTAGTGGGGTTGAGATTGATTATGTTACCTTCCCTCTCTAGTTTACCAGTTGAGATTGAGATCGGATGGGTGCACTCATATTTACTAGCTAGCTTTACTTCCCTCATTAGTAATGGCTAGTGGGGTTGAGATAGCTTTGTCGTGGTGCACAACACGACATTGATTAAAAATTTTGTGTCATTGCTTAAACTATGAGATGTTAACAACACTAGTTATTTTAAATGTGTTTTTGAAAATAAATGATTTGTTGATGATTGAGAATATTAATGTTGTTTTCATGTTTCATGGAAATTTAACCTATTAAATAATTTGTTATGGTTCAAACATCTTATGTTTTATATGGTTTTATAAATTAATGGTTGTGCACCACTAATTATTTGTAGTCAGCGATGGTTTTTATGCTGTCACAGGTAGAGGAAAGGAAAAGACAGCTGAGTGAGCATAGTAGAAGCTGTATTCTTTTTGACAAGCAGGATATACTTCTAAGTTACCCTTTTTAATTTTGTTTCTGATGTAAATATGGACTATATGTATGTAAGAACCATCTGAGCAGTTATACAAAAACATTTTAATATAATTTTAGTGACATCAAATGAATGTAAAGTTATAAGAATTTATTCCTTTTGATTATGAATGAAGAAAAATATTGATGAAATGTTGATTTGATGAGTTATGATATCCCTTTATTACTACTAGTTTTATTTAACAGGTTTTAAATTTTGGATACACAGACTTTTAGCCGTCACCACGTTGAATTTTTATCAAATTTCTTTAAGTTTT
Organism: Hevea brasiliensis; assembly: GCF_030052815.1. Classification (NCBI taxonomy): domain Eukaryota; kingdom Viridiplantae; phylum Streptophyta; class Magnoliopsida; order Malpighiales; family Euphorbiaceae; genus Hevea; species Hevea brasiliensis. The sequence continues at coordinate 56,541,230 of NC_079503.1, read as the reverse complement.
GAAAACGTTTATTTCTTTTCTTAATTAATTTTATGATATTTTTCTAAAACCTTAGAATAATTATTCAACCTTTTTATCGATAAGTTTAACTTAAAAATGAATTTGAAATTGTAAAATCTCTTGTAATATGTTTAATAGATTATCAGTAGAGGGTGTTTTGGTAATTCATTAGGCATATTACGGGATTATGTCATATCTTATGAAAGGGTAAGGTGTAACATGTTTTAATGGTATTAGAGCAAGTTTTGAATTACAAATTAAAAATATTTCTTGATAAGTATAGATGCTCAAATGTTATAGATTGATACATATAGTATATTGACATCATGAAAATGAACTCATGAGTAGTTTTTCTTGTGTTGGTTGTCTAGGGAGATAGAAACTTTGTATGTTAACATGGAAGAAGGAGATAACTCTGTGGAACAGTCAATAGCAGTTAAAGTCCAGGGGGAGGCCCCATTCCCTCAAGGTGCATAAGGGCCAGCTACACAAGCCCCTCAAATACATTTTTCTGCTCAATTTACCCAGCAGATGGTTGCATTTTTCTAGCAAATGGCTGGCAATGTACAAGCACAACCCCACAGAGCTAGTATGAGAAGCTAATAAAATATGGGGCTCTTGAATTTAAGGATACTGTAGACCTACTAGAGGCAGAACAGTGGTTAGAAAGGATGAACAGAGTATTCAAGAAGCTGCAGTGTATATATGCCTTGAAATTTGAATATGCAGTATCATTGCTTCAAGGGGATGCCTATGAAAGGTGGAAAACTATCCCAAATAGTTTGAGGGAGCCTTTTATTTTGACATGGGATGATTTTCTTCGAGAATTCAAGTAGAAGTATGTCCCTAACACTTATGTAGATATGAATTTCTAGGAATTTCTGGGTTTGAGATAAGGGACAGAACAGTAACAGAGTATGAAAGAGAGTTCTCTTGATTGAGTCTCTATGCAAGAGGTTTACTCACTACTAGCAGAGATCGATGTAAGAGGTTTGCGGTAGATTTGAGACCGAGCATTAGGATGCAAGTGGTGGGGTTTCGGTATATGAATTTCTTAGATCTAATTTTATAGGCTCTAGAGCTAGAGAGAGTAGAACTTGAGGTAACAGTTGAAAAGAGACTGAGAGAGAAAGAAAAGAATGTGAAGACAACTGTTTAGAGTATAGGTATGATGGAGCGGAAGCATGAAAAACACAAGTTTATACTATTAAATTAAAAAATTTTCACCTAGGGTCACATGCATCATGCAAGATTTATTTTTATCTATTTGATTTCAATGATAAACAATATATTAAAACTCTTTTAATATGTTTTTAAATCTATATTTTCCATTTAAGATTTTAAAATTAATCAGATTAATTTTAGAACCCTAGATTAGATTAAGAACAAATACACTAACCTCTTGATGCATTGCAGTGTATTTGTGCCTTTCGGATGCGTCTTCAGGACACCAAATGTTATCCCTCTAGCTTGTCTACACCAAGTTCACCTATGGCAGCCCTTGAACAGCTTCTAAAGCTTTTTCCATTAATTAGAAAATCAAGTTTTGCCTTTTAAAAGATTAAAGATGTAAACAGGACACTAGAAACAATTTCTAGTATTTTCAATTTAAGAGATTGTTTGTTAATCTCTTGGAATAGATGAGAGAAGAAGATGAAGAGAAGGGAGAGCCTCTCGGGTGGCGGCACCAAGGGTATCAGCTGCTGGTTATTTTTTTTTCTTTTCATAACAACACTTATATAGGTAGGTCAACACATAAAACCCTTGCCACATGTCACCCTCTGATTGGTTCTAGGTTTAATTGACCCAATCACATTGTGCCAAGTGTCAAACCTATATTTAATCTTAATTTTAATCATCTTACATGATTAAAAAATATTTGGCAAGTTTATGTGTAGTGCCATGTGTCACCATCTCATGGTGCCACATGTCACCCTGTGAAATGACCAAAATGCCCTGTGTCTTAATTTTGAGTTCTCAATCCAAAATAATTATTTCTCTTCTTCTAATCAATTTATATCAAATAAAAATCAATTAATTAATCTTTATTAATTAATTTCTCATTAATTAAATTCATATTTAAACACTTTAAATATAAATTTAACTTATACTGTACATCTAATAACCTGGATTTGATTTCAAGTCATGCTAGGGACTTCGTAATCTAATTGCAAACCAAACCTATTTAATTAATCAATTAAACTCTTTAATTAATTAATTAAATCATATTTAATTTGGTGATTACTTGTGTATGTGCGTGACTTACTAGGCTCATCACTAATTGGCAATGAGATATGATATTAACTCTTAATATCATCAGAACTCTTTCTTACCATAAATGATTTCTCTAAACCATTTTATGCACCTCATAGACCATGGTTAACACCTAGCATAGCATGCCATGGCCACCCAATTAGTAATAATGTTTACCTTAAATGAACCTATAATCATATGTTACCATGCACTAGAATCTCTCTAGTACAAGATCCCAACTCAAGCTGGAGTCATGGTTTATTTTAAACTCTATTTGTTATGAATATTATGTTCTCTTTTAATTCTAGTTCTTGATTAAAAAGATTTTCTCATCAAAAACTCTTTCTGAATAAATCTATCTATCCTGGCCTGGAACTTGAAACATCAAGAACAATTAAATGAATATAGGATTTTATCTCTATTTACTTAGAGGAACAGATTTCATCTTGATCAACACCTACCTCCATATATAACCAGTAGGAGCCAACACATGCCCATATACCCATACACAGTATAAGTATGAAAGTAGTATCAAACTCAAACCACCTATATACAAGATAACTGTGCTATCTCAAATCTAAAGATTATATGTACTGATATGATTTATGACAATGCATTGACAAGAATAAACTCCATGTGCTTGTCATAAGTGTCACTGGTTCGGCTTAGTTATCATGTATAAGTGCCTATCATGTTTGTTATATGGCATGAGACTCACCATTCCATCTTATTTATATCTCATATAAATAACTTGGGAACAAACATGAATACAATCTTTCTGGATAAGTCATGTCCTTATTATGAAGTATCCTCGATTGTAAACCAATTTATGATACTTTGTACTAGAAATACTGTCACTCATATTCTTAACAACTTAAGTATAGAATTTCTAATAAGATATCAATGGACCTTTTCTATTACACATAAATATATTATGTAAACAAAAAAGTGAAAATGCCTTTTATTAATAAAAACATGTACAAAATACATACTAAATGATATACTCTAAGGCATATTATAAACAATCTCTTACTAGCACTAGAGCCATTCATTATAATATCTTGGACCCATCTTCTCAAGATGTCAGTCTAGCTGAGTCTGTGACATAGGCTTAGTGAATGGATCAGCTAGATTTTCAGCTGATGCTATTTTCTGCATGGCTACATCGCCTCGTCTAACTATTTCTCTGATAATGTGGTAGCGCCTTTCTATGTGCTTGGATTTCTGGTGAGACCTTGATTCCTTAACTTGTATGACTGCTCCATTGTTGTCACAGTGTAGTGGAACTGCTGACTCAATGGAAGGAACTACTGCAAGTTCTGTCACGAACTTCTTTATCCAAACAGCTTCCTTTGCAGCATCTGTTGCATCAATATACTCAACTTTTGTAGTGGAATCTGCAGTCGTGCTCTGTTTGGAACTCTTCCAACTAACTGCACCTCTATTACAAATGAACACATGTCCAGAGGTAGACTTTCTATCATCGATATCTGATTGGAAATCAGAATTAGTATAACCATCCAATTACAAGTCTCCACCTCCATAGATCAAGAATAAATCCTTAGTTCTTCTCAAGTACCTAAGGATATTCTTGACAGCTATCCAGTGTTCCAAACCTAGATTAGATTGATACCTGCTAGTCAAACTAACAGCATATGCGATATCTGGCCTAGTACACAACATTACATACATTAAACTTCCAATAGCAGAAGCATATGGAATCCTGGCCATCTTATCTCTTTCTTCAGGTGTCTTTGGAGATATCTCTTTAGAAAGGTAGATATCATGTCTCACTGGTAACAATCCTCTCTTGGAATCAAGCATGTTAAACCTCTTTAACACCTTTTCCAAGTATAGACTTTGGGATAAACTAATTATTCTTTTTGCTCTATCTCTATAGATGTGAATCCCTAGAATATAGGTTGCCTCCCCTAAGTCTTTCATGGAGAATGTATTTGACAACCATACCTTTACAGTTGTCAGCATACCTGTGTCATTACCCATCAACAGTATATCATCCACATATAAGACAAGGAAAGTGATAGCACTGTCACTAACCTTCTTATATACACATGGCTCATCCTCATTTTTTATAAAACCAAATGATTTAATGGCTTCATCAAAACGGATGTTCCAACTCCTCGAAGCTTGCTTCAACCCATAAATGGATTGCTTTAGCTTGCATACCTTGGAACCATCTTGGGATTCAAAACCCCTAGGTTGTTCCATGAAAATGTTTTCTTCAATGTATGCATTGAGAAAATCTGTTTTCACATCCATCTGCCAAATCTCATAATCATAGTATGCAGCTATTGCTAATAGAATTCTAATTGATTTAAGCATGGCAATAGGGGAGAAAGTCTCCTCATAGTCGATTCCTTGCCTTTGGTGAAATCCTTTCTCTACTAGACTTGCCTTATAGGTCTCTACCTTTCCATCAGAACCAATTTTCTTCTTGAAAACCCATTTGTTCCCTATAGGTACAATACCTTCAGTTGGGTCAACAAGATCCCAAACTTGATTCTTATACGTGGAATCAATTTCGGATTTCATAGCATCAATCCATTTTGAAGAGTCTATATATGATATAGCTTTTTCATAGGTAAGTGGATCATTTCCATGATCTACTTCTTCATGAGTAGACAACTCTTGTTCTTCTTCATGAAGGAAACCATATATCACTGGTGGGTGAGATACCCTGGTTGTTCTACGAGGAATAGCTGTAGATGTTTCATCAATGGGTGTAGGTTGACTAGATGGATCTATATCCATTTGATCTATTGGTTGGTCAGAATTCTCCAATTCTAACTCTATTTGCCTTCCTTTTCCTCCTTCTTGAACAAACTGTTATTCAAGAAATATAGCATCTCTACTCACCACAACCTTTTATGATGTAGGCAAATAAAAATAATATCTAAAACTATCTTTTGGATATCCAACAAATCGACCCTTTTTTGATCTGGTTTCTAATTTATCAGTGTTCAGCTTTTTGATATAAGCTGGACAACCCCAAATCTTAACATGCGTAAGACTTGATTTTTTTCCATGCCATATCTCATAAGGTGTGGAAGAAACTGATTTTGATGGAATCCTATTCAGAATATACAAAGCTGATTCTAATGCAAATCCCCAAAAGGAGATTGGCATATCAGTATAGCTCATTATACTATGTACCATATCCAATAGGGTATGATTTCTCCTTTCAGATACACCATTCAGCTGTGGTGTTCCTGGAGGAGTCAGTTGAGAAACAATGCCGTGTTCTCTTAAGTATTCATCAAATTCAGTACTCAAATATTCACCTCCACGATCTGATCGAAGAGCTTTAATACTCTTTCCTGTTTGATTTTCTACTTCATAATTAAATTCTTTGAACTTTTCAAAGGACTCATGTTTATATTTCATCAAATACAAATACCCAAACCTTGATTTATCATCAGTAAAGGTAATAAAGTAATGAAAACTGCCTCTAGCCATTTCCTTAAATGGACCACATACATCACTATGTATTAGCTCCAAAATATTTTCAGCCCTTAGCCCTTGTCCAAAAAAGGGTGATCTAGTCATTTTGCCCTAAAGGCAAGATTCACAAGTTGCAGTAGGCTCAGAGCTCAATGAGGATAGAATCCCCATTTTCTCCAGTTTTGCAATCCTATCTTCTGCAACATGACATAACCTTAAGTGCCAAATATATTTTGAACTAGAGTTGGTTTTCACCATGGCATTGCATTCATTTAGATCACTTGCATTCATTTTGTGTTTGTCATTATTATCCAAATAATAAAGACCATCATTCATACAACCCGAACCAACATATTTATTTTCAAAATAAATATTGCAAACATCATCTGTGAACTGAAATTTATAGCCATTTCTAGTCAAACTAGATATAGAAATGATGTTCTTAAAAGCATCAGGTATATATAAAATATTATCCAAACACAAAACATGTCCAGACTTGTAAAAAGATTTAGATCCTATGGCTAAAGCTTCAACAGTTGAGCCATTGCCAATCTGGAGTCTAACATCTCGAGAATGCAAGCTGCTACTATTTGCTAGTTCCTGTATATCATTTGAAATGTGAGAACTGGCACCTTGAAATGTGAGAACTGGCACCAGTATCTAAAACCCAAGCTGTAGATGAGCTATGAATATCATCAAAATCTAAATAACATGATATGGACATACCTTCCGAAGGTGTATCCTTCTTGTCCTTCAAAGAAGCAAGATACTCTGGGCAGTTCCTTTTCCAGTGCCCATCCTTCTGGTAGTAGAAACGCTTTCCTTTGCCTCCATCAGCTTTAGTCTTCCCTTTCTATTTAGCTATTTTCTTGAAAGGACCAGGAATCTAAGGTTTCTTTTTCTTATTGCTCGGCATATTCTTTTGGGCAATAACCAGCATGTTGAGTAAACCAGCTAAAGTGCATTCCTGTTTAGTCATATGAAAATTTATCACAAAATTCCCAAAAGACTCAGGAAGGGACTGAAGGATCAAATCCGTCTATAGTTAGAAATCCATGTTGAAGTCAAGATATTCCAGCTGCTCAATCAGCCGAATCATCTTGTGGACATGATCCCCAACATTCTGTCCCTTAGACATCCTCATGTGGAACAGCTGCCTAGATATCTCATACCTAGAATTCCTGCTGTGCTCACCATACAACTCTTGTAGGTGAGGGAGGATCTCACTCACACTCTGCATGTTCTCATGCTGCTTCTGTAACTCATTTCTCATGGAAGCAAGCATGTAACACTTAGCTCTCATATCATGCTCCTTCCACTTGTCTAAAGTTTCATGTTCCTCTTGAGTGGCCTCTGGAGGTAACGGTCCAGGAACATTTGAATCTAGAACATATCCTATATGTTATGTTCAAGATTCAGGACAAGTTTTAAATTTCTTAGCCAATCAGAGAGATTAGGTCTTGTCAACCTATTGCGATCAAGTATGCTTGCAAGGATATTGGATGGTGGTGGTTGTTCTGTGCTCATTATTATAAGAAAATTAAATGTAAAAAATAACAAGATTAATTAGTAAATGTATCATTTAATTAACCAAAATGATTATGGTCTTTTAATCAAATTGGTCCTCCCACTAACTTAGCGAATCCTACACTTCCAATGTAGAAAACGGAAATCCTAGTTGGATGGATTTCTAACGGGTGATTGAATTCTTATAATTCTATTGATCATCCTCAGGTACATCGATTGTGACACCCCTTACTCGTGCACAGTATACCCGAGTAAGTAATGCCACACGGTGTACCGGCACACTCTAATATTCCTCAATTAATTTATATCATACTTTTGCATATAATTTATGAAATACAATTTGTTTAAGCTATTTATCAAAAGTATTATTCATTTAAGGTTCCGAAAATTTTAAAGAAAATTCGGCGGAGTACCGGCTAAAAATGGAGAAAACCGTTCTTCAGAACCTGTTAAAAACACTTCCAATAAACAAATTCATTCATTCTCAACTTTAATATCATCACAAAACTCAATATCAAGATTTGAACAATTTTTCAGTTTCAGGTTTCAACAACCTTTTCATTTCTCAACATCCATTTCACATATACAAGCAATAAATACATGCTCAAATCTTGCATTCATAGTCATAACTTTCATTATTTACATAAACATCAAAATATATTACATGAGTTCAAGTACATATGAGAAAATACAAATCTGCTACAAAATATCAAAATGACAAAATGACACCTAGTGCCCTACCGATGCACTGCAGGTAGTGAGGTGACACGGACACTGAGCAGAACTATCAGATGGACTCACCCAGTCTGTGGTCTACTGGGCTCACGGTCGGAATCTCCAGTACCTACGCGTGGCAAAAGCAATGCGCTAAGCAATAATGCTTAGTGGTGCAATAATATAATAGAAGAAATTGGCAAGAAAATAAATGTGTATGCAAAGTGTATGCTTTCTTTGTTTGATTTTGGTATATTCATTAATTCATTAACTTTGTTCACTTTTATTCATTTAGTTGCCCCAAGTAACCTACACTAGACGACTGGACTAGATAACGGTAAATGGCACCGGGTACCTAGTACCTCGGGCACACCATCGGTCACATATGCATCTCCCGGTGTGCAGCAGAGCTAACAAGTGTAAATAATATCGTGCACAAGGCCAAGTCTCAATGCAAAGTCGAATGGCTAAAAGCCATGAAATCACAGAATGGCATTTTTGCCATGTGCGATCGCTAATCGAACCCTATTGGCATGCCAAACTATCCAAACCAATCTTGTTAGGTATACTAGGGCATTTGAAACTCTTAAATTCGTCAATTTGTGAATTTCAACTTTTTTAGTGTTACTATTCATCATTGGTCAACAAAAATGTTGACTTTTAGAATAAAAATGTGTACATCAACTTTGGCACTCCCAACATACCACATTTGGTGTTTAAAACTTGTTGGCATTAAGTGTTTTTGCCATTCCAAAGTGTAACTCAACACAAACAGATTTTTCAGTTTTGGTGAGTCAACTTCACTGTTCCATTGGACACTGTTACTGTTGGAATTTGAGGAAATGTAAAACATAAAAGTTGTTCCTTATTTTGTCTAGTTGAATTTCCTTTTTTGAATCACTCCATTTGGAGTTTTGTAGCTCCAGATATGGCTCAAAAACCCAGGCTGTCCGGATATGTAGTCTGCAGAATTTTACCATATCTATAGTGCATGAACAGTGACTTGAGTCACTTGGTTGAATGGGTTCTGGCCATAATTTGGAGTAGGTTCCTTCATGAAAGTTGTTTGTCTATGTCTTAACTTGTTGCTGTAAAACTTTCAGACCAATTGACCAAATCTACAGTGACTTATGGCCAAATGAACAGTTACTGTTCATTTGGTCAAATTCTGCAGAGGCAGTTTCAGGGTTCCGGATTGGGGCTGAGTTTTGACCCTTTTGCTTTGGTCTTTTGGGCATGGTTTCTTCAGCAAAAATGTGCCATTATAAGCCTAGTTTCATGTCCAATTGGCCAAACATCAATTGGACAAGCACAGCCCAAGTTATGGCAGTGCAAAGGGACTGAAATTTCAGTCCCTATGCTGCTGTCCATAGGGCAGTTTATACTTTCACTTTACCATCTCATCTTTCAGTTCTAATTAGGGTCAACCTACCTAAAATGGTCACTAATTGACCATTAAAAAGTTCTCTAACCATTTCCTAAGCTAAGTCACAATTTTACCTACACAACCCTAATGTCCAAACTCATTACTCATACACTTTGATTAACATACTTACTTAAGTCTCCATGCATATTAATACTTTAACCATGATTTCCAACCATTCTAAGCTTATCAAACAATCAACCTCAATCTCCCATAGGGCTGCCTAAATTCTTTGGTAGAGATACACATGGATTTGTTTCATTATTTCACAATTTTTCATTCATTACAAGCATAGATCATGGAACTAATGAGTTTTAAACTTCATATATGCACTAACCTTGTTTGGGCAGAATTTCCAAAGCCCTAAACTCCAATTTCTTCCTTCTTCTAGGCTGCCAAGAGACCATGCAAGGTACTAGAACAAACTTTAGTGAAGCTAGGTTATGATTTTAGGGTGAAACAAGGTAGGAATTTGAGCTTGCTTATTTGAACTTCAATGGAGGTTTCTAGGTGTGTTTCGGCTGGGTAGGGAATGAGGAGGGGCTGCTGCAAATTTTGGTAAATTTAGTATTCATTTAGTCTTTTATTTAGTTAGTCAAAGGGTGGTTAAATTGTGATTGGTCCAAATAACCTTAATGACATCAGCATGATGCCATAATTAAGCTTTTTTCCTCATTTTCTTTCCTTTTCTCCACTACTCATTTTCAATTTGATTTCTAGTAATGTTTATTCATATTTTATGTTATATTAATTATTTACTCAACTGGACAAGTCGGCCAAAAATCACCTCGGAAGGCGAAATGACCAAAATACCCTCCGTTTGGCTTAACGGGTCAAAATCGTCTGTACCGATTGAAAAATTTTTCTAGGTATTTTCTTGGCATTCTAATGCCATGGGAACCTCAATAACTCTTCTCTGGAGTCCCAAAAATTATTTTATAATTTTTCCCCCGGGTCTAGGGCTCCTCGTTGCGAGAACCGCAACTTCCCTCCGGTGACCTATCGCTTGGGCACCGACTCGTTTGACTCAGTTGTATTTTATTTCTAAAATTTTTACTAAATTTTTCTTATTAATATTTGAGTTAATTAGGGTTCCTGACTTTAGTTTAAATATTTTTCCGGACGTTCTAGCTGTCCGGACCGACACCGGTCACCGGAACAGTAGGATGTACGGAGTGGTTATCGGGAGGGTGTTACATCGATTATTGGAATTACAATAAACTATAAGTGAGCAACTCCTTGCCCATCACATCTCATGTGAGGTTCAATCCTTTACCTAGCCCCTAATGCTCAAAATCTTAGGTACATCCATTATTGACTTATCTTGCATTAGTTAAGTTGATCCCATTGAGCCAATAATTATGCAAATAATTTTAATGTCCTCAGGTACATCTAATATTGGCCACCAAACTATTTATATATTTGCAACATCTCATGCTTAACAATTATTCTTAAGAAAATCTCTTAAATTAATTGCATCTTATGCAACTATTTAAAATTTCTTAAAATAATTGCCTCAATGGAGGGCCTATGTTATAATTACTTTAATTATAGCATTTCCAACTTAATCATTTGTTTGGAAGATTTTATGATCATCCAAATTACTATTAAGGTCTCACTTTGCACACTATCCATTTAGCATGCATATATCATATAATTGCATACATTCCCATGCCTCTCATGCATTTATGGATAAGCAGTAAATATGGTATGATCATGGACTTTCTAAGGGATTCAATTCTGAGCTACCAAGAATTAAATTAGGGCATTCTAGGTGCATTTCATTCATTCATTTTATAAGAGTTGCTGAAGGAGTACATAATCAACACTTGATCTTGAATTCCTCCCACTGGTCCCACCAATGCTCTTGACCTCCTTGAACTTCTTGCAATCCATTATTACATAGTAATCCTCGACATACCAAGGTGAATTTATAAGAACTTAAATAAATGTTGTCCCTCTAGCTTGTCCACCACAAGCACACCAATGGCAGGCCCAATTTGACTTCCCAATCCTATTCAACCACTTGAAATTTGGGGTTTATGGTGTAGTGGGGTTGTATGAATGTATGGAAGACTAAAAACACTTTCTAACAATTTTAATTCAAAGAAGATCAAGGATTTCTTCTTGAATTAAAATGAATAAATGAAGAGAGAGGGGAGAGCCAAAGTTGCTGTCCACTTTGAAGAAGAAGAAGAGAATTGATTCTCTTTCTTCCTTTTTCCCTTTTATATTAAAGTCAAACCTCACTAACTCTTGCCATATGTCACCACAAGATCCCATCTTGCTTTTTAGTTGATTTAATCCTATGGAGCCAAGTGTCAAGCTCCATTTAAATCATGAAAAGTGGGCTTCCATCATAGGAAGACAAGTGGCAAGATCATATGGTGCCATGTGTCAACATCTCATGGTGTCACATGTCACCATATGATTTAATCTTACTTTTATTTTTTTAATTTGAGTTCTCAACTCAAAATAATAATTTCTCTTCTTCAAATTAATTTATATCAAATATAAATTAATTGATTAATTAATCTCTATTAATTAATTTCTTATAATTAAATTCATCTTTAAACAATTTAAATATGAATTTAATTTATGTTATACATCCAATAACCTAGATTTGGTTTCAAGTCATGCTAGGGACTTTACAATCTTATTGCAAACCAAACCTATTTAATTAATTAATTAAACTCTTTAATTAATCAATTAAATCACATTTTACTTAGTGATTAACTTGTGTAAATATGTGACTTACTAGGCTCATTACTTATTGGCAATGATAAATGATATTATCCCATAATATCATTAGAACTCTTTCTTACCTTAAATGATTTCTCTAAATCATTTCAGGCACATCATACACCATGGATGACACTTAGCATAACATGCCATGGCCACCGAATCAGTAATAAGAAATACCTTAAATGAACCCTTAATCATATATTACCATGCACTAGAATCTCTCCATTACAAAATCCTAATTCTAGCTAGAGTAATGGTTAATGTCAAACTCCATTCGCTATGAACATTATGTTCTCCTTTAATTCCAATTCTTGATTAATTAGATTTTCTTGTCAGAAACTCTTTCTTGACTAAATCTATCTGTCCTAGCCAGGAACTTAAATCATCAAGAATAATTAAATGAACATAGGATCTCATCCCTATTTACTTAGGGTAATGGATTCCATCTTAATCAACACCTATCTCCATATATAACTAGTAGGAGCCAACACATGCCCATATATCCATACACAGTACGACTATGAAAGCAATATCAAACTGAAACCACCTATATACAAGATAACTATGTTATCTTAGGTATAAAGATTATATGCACTGATATGATATATGACAATGCATTAACGAGAGTAAACTCCATGTGCTTGTCATAAGCGTCACTGGTTCGGCCTACTTATCATGTACAAGTGCCTATCATATTTATTATGTGGCATGAGACTAACCACTCCATCTTATTTATATCTCATATAAATACCTTGGGAACAAACATGATTACAATCTTTCTGGATAAGTCATGTCCTTTGTGAAGTATCCTCAATTGTGAATAAATTTATGATACTTTGTACTAGAAATACTGTCACTCATATTCTTAACAACTTAAGAATAGAATTTTTAACAAAATATCAATGGACCTTTTCAATTACACATAAATGGATTATGTAAACAAAAAAGTGAAATTGCCTTTTTATTAAAAAAATATGTACAAGATACATACAAAATGATATGCTTTAGGGCATACTACTAACACTGTATACAGTGATGCCTCCCACAATGGATTAGGCAGTGTACTGATGCAAGACTAACATGTCATTCCTTATGCATCACGTCAGCTGAAACCACATGAGAGAAAGTACCCTACACATGAGTCGGAGCTAGCAGCTATAGTATTTGCTCTGAAGATTTGGAGATACTATTTGTATGGGGAGAAGTGTTACATCTATACAGATCATAAGAGCTTGAAGTATTTGGGCATGCAAAAGGAGTTGAATTTGAGACAGAGGAGATGGTTAGAACTGATAAAAAAACTACGATTGCCTCATAGATTATCAACCTGGGAAAGCAAATGTGGTAGTTAATGCCTTAAGTCGCAAGACTATGGCTAGTTTAAGGGTTTTTCCTTTATTCATGGTGCATGAGTTAAGGGCATTGCATGCTAATCTGGAGATAAATGATGAGGGAAAGATGATAGCTACCTGGAAAGTGAAGCCAATGTTGATTGATCCGATAAAAATAGTAGTACAAAATGATAAAAAGTATGTGAAATTGATGGGAGAGGCTCAGGATGGCAAAAAACCTAGATTTTCAATGAATGATGATGGCTTACTGTCACACCAAGGCAGAGTGTGCATTCCAAATGATGTAGAATTGAGGCAAATCATTATGAAGGAAGCACATGACTCTCCTTTTGCTATGCATCCTGGTGGAACCAAAATGTATAGAACTATTAAAGAGCACTATTGGTGGATGGGTATGAAGAAAGACATAGCTGAATATGTATCCAAATGCCTTACTTGTTAGCAAGTGAAGGCTGAACACCAAGTGCCAGCTGGTTTGCTATAGCCATTGCCAATTCCCAAATGGAAATGGGAACAAATCACGATGGATTATGTGGTAGGACTTCTTAGAACACAGAAGAATCATGATGCAGTATGGGTCATTGTGGATAGATTGACTAAGTCTGCCCACTTTCTGCCAGTGAGGATGGACTATAGCCTGAACAAATTGGCTAGACTTTACATAGATGAAGTGATAAGATTTCATGGATTGCCAATGTCTATAGTATCTGACAGAGATCTAAGGTTTACTTCTAGATTCTGGGGTAGCCTCCAAAATTCCCTTGGAACTAGATTGAACTTTAGTACTGCATTCCATCCACAGACAGACAGCCAGTCTCAGAGGATAATTCAGATCTTAGAGGATATGCTATGGCTTGTGTGATTCAGTTTGAAGGTAGTTGAGACACACACTTGCCTTTGATTAAATTTGCCTATAACAATAGTTATCAAACAAGAATTTGGATGCCTCCATATGAGGCTTTGTATGGCAGGAAGTGCAGAACTACCTTGTGTTGGGATGAAGTGGGTGAAAGGAAATTGATTGACCCAGAAATTATCCAACAAAGTGAGGAGAAGATTAAGCTTATTCGAGATAGACTCAAGGCTGTATTAGACCATCAGAAGTCATACATCGATTTGAAAAGAAGAGATATTGAGTATGCTGTGGGTGAAAAGGTATTCCTTAAAGTCTGCCCTTGGAAGAAAATTATGAGGTTTGGTAGAAAAGGGAAATTGAGTCCTCGCTTTATCTGGCCGTATAAGGTTCTGGAGAGAGAGGGTCCTTTGGCATATAGACTGGCATTGCCTCCAAAGTTAGAAAAGATTCACAATATTTTCCATTTATCTATGTTGAGGAGGTATAGATTAAACCCCTCTCACATTCTACCTATAGAAGAAATTGAAGTGAATCCAGACCTCACTTATGAGGAAGAGCCCATAGAAATTCTAGCACATGAGGTGAAGCAGCTGAGGAACAAGCAGATACCACTACTCAAGGTGTTATGGAACCATCATTCAAGCTAGGAGGCTACTTGGGACCGCGAGGAGGACATAAGGAGGCAACACCCACAACTGTTCAAAGACTAATGCCAGGTAAGATTTCGAAACGAAATTTCATTTAAGGGGGGAGAATTGTAACACCCCCATACTGAGCAGCCTATACATTCTACTGTTCCGGTGACTAGTGTCTGTCCGGACAGTCAGAATGTTAAGAACCATATTTAAGTCATCTAGAAAAGCATAAATAAAAATTAATAGAAATCACATGAAGGTGAAATAAAAATAAGAAAAACAAAGTCTAATCGGTTAAATGAGCCGAGGTCCCCGCGATGGGTGACCCATCCAGAAAGCGACTGCGAGCTCAATTGTTACCCTAAATTCGTGTGGAACCCTATGACACCCCAGGCCTAGGAATAATTGTGAAACTAATGGTAATTGGAAAACCATAGAAAAGAAAAGAAAATAAGCCCAAATATTTGAATCAGAATTCAGAAGTAACCAAGCACTATTAGAAAAATTAATCAGACCCGATAAGGGGCATTTTAGTCAATTCACTCATAGAGGTGACTTTTAACCTTTGTCCATTAAAGTGTGAAAAATTAAAATATTGAAAAATATATTAAATGTGTAGGGGTATAGTGGAAGAAGAGAAAAAGAAAAGAAAAATTCAAATTTTAAACTGTTTTATGACATAAGCATGAAGTAAGCATGACCTAATTAATTTATACTTTTAAATTATGAAAATTTGAGATAATTATGACATAAATAAAGCTAAAATTAAAAAGACAAAAATCATCCTTCTTCTTCCCTAAAGGCAGCCAGCTCTCCATTCCCTATCTCTCTCTTTTTCTTTTTAGTTCCTCCATTAATGGTCACCCTAAGCTTCTTAAACCCTAATGTTTCTTCATAAATTTCATACCCACCAAAATAAAACCTTGTTAATTGGCCCTAGTAGAAAGATTGAAAGTAAAAAAAAGGAAAATTTTGAAAAGCTTTGGAAGATTAAAAAAGCTTCATAAAGGTAAGTGATCTTCCAAGCCATCTCCCTTCTTTAATCTTTTAAAGCATGTAGAATTAAGTTGAATTGGCATGAAAAATTAAGAAAATGATGGGAATATGGAAGATGAAAATTTTGGCAGCCATAGAGTATTAAGGTTTTGATGAGTTTTAATTTGATTAAACATATATTGTAGCTTGATTAAGGATATGTATATGATTGTTGAGTTAAGCTTGCATGATTTTGTGTGAATTGTGAAGAAGAGAATTAGTGTTTTGGGTGAAAATTAGGGTTTTAAAGAAATGTTGACCAATTGGTGTTATTATGCCTAATTGTGGTCATTTGGTTTATTTTGAGTTGAGAATTAACATGAATTGATGAATGGAATTGAGAGAAGTGATGGTTATTGAATTACTAAATTCTGGACGAATGAGTAGAGCAAGGTTAAATAGCCATAAGTAGAGTTGTGTTGCTCCAATTGGTGTGAGGTCAATTGGATATGAAAATAGGGTCATAATTTCACATTTTTTATGAAGAAACTTTGCCCAAAAACTTACCATAAGTTGGTCTAAATTTGACTTGAATCTGGGTGACTTAATGTTGGACCTAGAAAAATGACCAAATGAACAGTAAATGTTCAAATGGCCATAACTCACTCTAGGAAAGTCAGAATGACCTGATTCTTTAACCATTGGAAATGTTAGAAATAGGAGCACATTTTTCATGAAGATCAGGAACCCAAATTCTGACTCTAACCCAACCAATTTGTTAGAACATATTAGGTCAACAAAACTAACCAGAATCAAAATTGACCTAAAATCCTAGACAAATGGCCATCCAACCAGTTTTGGAAAAAATGCCATAACTTGGTCCACAAAACTGAAAATGTAGTGAAACCAAAGCTAAAACTTCTATAAGACCTAGAACTATAATTTTGGTGTTTCGACCAAAACCCAGAACCCAATGAAACTTGGACAATTTGCCAGGATAAGTTAGCAATTCAAATCCTGGAAATGAGCTAAATAGCCATTTGACCCCAAAACAGTTTTTATACCATATCTTCCACTAGAAAACTTCAATTAGGATGAGCCAAGCTATTATGGAAACCTAAGAAACAGGGCTACAACTTTGATTTTGAAACCTTACCCAAATTTTGAGGATAAGAACCTCAAATGTGAGATACAAAACACTGACTTGAACCTGAAATCCTGATGCATAGGGTTTATGAGTCCAGGTCAGTTACATTGCCATAACTCACCATACATTACTTTAAAAATTATGATTTTAAACTAGTGTGACCAGGACACATAGGGAAACAACTCATATGGAGAACATTAGGCCAAAATAAGATTGTAGCTAGTTTAATTGGATGGGCAAAGTGAGGTTATAGAATCTGCCTAGTTCTGGAACTATAAAAAGTCATTGGACCAACACGTGATAAATTGACCATAACTTGAAAACCAAAACTCCAAATGGAGTGATTAAAATTGCAAAATGAAACTAGGACATAGAGGGACAAATTTTATGAAGGAACCTCACTAGATTATGATTAGAACTAGGCTAAAATTAGGTTCAAAAGTCAGGAAGTAAAACTGTCCAGAACTCAAATCTTATGAAACTTCATAAGTAAATTAAATATGCATAATGTAATCGTTAGATTAATTATTGGAAACATTTTGGATGAGTATTGAGACACTTTAATTATGTGTTTCAGTTGGAAAAGAGCTTTCCTAGGAAGGAGAAAGATTGGATTAAGTCAAGACAAGTAAAGGAGGTTTGTGCACAACAAATTTTAACTCTTTGTTTTCCACTTTGAAATTTATTTGAATGAGTGTGTGTGATTATTTTTTTATTATTATTATGGCCTTAAGAAATTTATTTGAGAAATAGTGTGTTGCCTATTCTATAAGTGAAAATTTTGAATGACATATGACTAGTGATTTGCAATGAAATTATTTGAATGAAATGGTTTGAACTGGTTTTTGAAACCACACTTGGCATGACAAATATTATTGTGTTCCTCCTCCATCTATGGAGTTGATTTTGATTATGTTCTTCCCTCTCTGGCTTGCCAGCTTGAGGTTGAGTTTGGATGAGTACTCATATAACTAGCTAGCCATCTCCCTCATTAATTTCGGTTAGTGAGGTTGTATATTGCTTTGTCCTGGTGTACAATATGGTATTGATTGAAAATTTTGTGTCGTGACCTAAGTGGTGTGAATTGTAGCAACACCAATGTTTAAAATTATTTGATATAATATTTTTGAAAATATGAATATTAGATGAATGTTGAAAACTCTTATTTATATTTTTGACAAATTGTGTTTACTTAAAGTATTAAATTTATGATTGTGCACCACTGAGTATAATACTCAGTGATAGCTTGTTATGTTGTCGCAGGTAGGAGCAAGGAGAAGTCTACTTAGATGGCTGAGTGACCTGTAGATTGGAGCTTTCTGCGGTCTTATTTTTTAGTGTATTAGAAATGCCCATTGTATTTTCCTTTTTGATCTATTTACAGTACATATATGTATATGATCATGAATATTGAGCAGTTGTACAAAAAGTCTTGTGTAATCTTTGAGTTTGTAAATTTTGAAATCTTACTTTTGTATATATATGATGATTGCTTGGAATGAAATGGGAAATGATTTGTGAAATATTGCAATTGGACTGGGATGTTATTGTATATTGCTTTTTTAGGTGAATTGAAGAACTATTTTCTTATATCTATAGTCGTTATTCTGCCAAAATTTTCGTAAAATTTTTAAAATGCGGAAAAGAAAATTTATGACATCTAACCACTATTTTATGGTCACTTAAAACTCCCAACTAAATTTGAAATTGTTTCAAAATTGATGCACTTGAATTGTATAGATTTTTTTAAGCACAATTGTATACTATCTCATAGCATTTAGGTAAGTAATCTCATGCATAGTAGTTGATTTCATTAGTTTTTGTAATTTCTATTATCAAGCCCTTAATTCCATGTTTTCTACATCATTTCAACTGTTTGGGTGAAGCCCTAGAGTATAGGAGTGCAAAAGGAAAGCTTAGAGAAGTCAAAAGACTCAGAATTTCTGTTGATATAAAGTACACGGGCTGTGTAAGCCAAGCCACAGACTTGTGTAACCTTCTGCCAGACGAAAGCTAGAGAGCCAAAGGAAGAAATAAAAGTACACGGGTCGTGTAATTGGACTCGTGTAATCTGCATGGACTCGTGTAAGTCTCTGTCGAGCATAAACTTAAAGAACTTTCTGAAAACAAAAGTACATGGCCCGTGTAGCCAGCGCAGACCTGTGTAAGTCTCTGTGCCAACGCAAGACTCTGTAATTCCACTCCAGTAAGTTACTCGGCCCTGAGCCGTGTAGTGACCCATGGACTGTGTACCTTGCAGCAGCCAGTTTTCAAACCCGAGTTCCCGTTCTTGTTTACACATTCAAATTAGACTCCTAAGGCTTTTGGGACTCAAAATGACCTAACCCTAGAACAACTATTATAAATAGAAAGAGAAAACACCCTGGGGAGAGAGGATCCTTGGATAGCACTTTTAGGAGTTTTAGAGAGACTCGCATTCTGCACTCTCTCCAGTCATCTTGAGGAGATGAATAACAGTATCAAGGGGAGTTTTTCAGCTGAAATCCCACAAGATCAAAGCTGCAAACTCTCTTCGATTCCTTTATTCCATCTCCTTAAACGGATTTTTATTGTTTTATTTCTTCTATATGATTTCTTTTTACTGTCTTTACCTTTTTATCATGATGTTTGCTGAACTCATGAGTGAGTAGTTTTTATATTCTAGAATTGAGAGAGTAATACTTGTAATCATTGTTATGGATAACATTAAGTTTTATTTATTAGATTTGAGATTGGTTTCTTGATTTAATTTCTTGTGATCTTAATACATGCTATGTGCTGGTACCCACTTAGTATTGATTGTAGATATTAATTGAAGGACTGAAAGATGAAGATTAATATTAGAAAATCAAGATTTTGAACCTAGGAATTCTAACCGAGACATAGGCTGATACCTTTGTGGAACTTCAAAATTAGTCAAAGACCTTAAGGGATTTTAATTAATTTGATCGCCACGAAAGTCGGGTTTAAGTTAATTAGAATACACCCTAAGTACCTTGAGAGAGTATTTAGGATACCTTAGGACTGATTTCCATCAAGGTAAACGATTCTCAAAACTATTAAATAAATAAGATAACATCCATAATAAGATTTAGGTGTGAAATCTTAATTTCGGAATTATTCCAAAATAGATTACTTCATTTTAAGTTTATCATTTTAGTGTTTAAAATAAACAACTTCCATTCTTTCATTGTTCGATAGCCTAAACAGTCAAAATTACTGTGTAGATTGGTACTTACTAATCAAATTCCTCATGGGAACGATACTTTACTCATCACTTTATTACTTGTTAGTGATCCGTGCACTTGCAGTGGTTGTAAAACCAACAAACAAAAATCTTTTGTAGTATATTTAATAAGTTATCGGTAGGTAAAGTTGGGTAATTCATTAAGTAGTCTACGGGATCATGTTATGCCTTACAGAGAGGTAAGGTGTGATACTTGTTCTTCCAGCACATACTGGATTTTCATACTCCAGATCTCATAATTATCACCATTTAGTTTCTCACCGTCATTAAGTTCAGCAACAATATTCTTAGTAGCTGAAGCCATTTTCGAACACTAAGTTCCATATAAAGACAACTTTTACACATTAATTTAATCCTCAAAATATATATCTCTAACCTTATCAATAATTAATTATGTCTATAAATATCTCATATTAGGCTTAGAGTCAAAAGTTCACTACATTCTCAATCATCATCTCAGATCCTAATATGTGATAAATATAACATAATTAATAATGTAAGGCACCATTATTTATAGAAAAAAAAAATTCAAACATATTTTAATTACCGTGTAATTAAAATAAATAATATATACAAAAATACATATATGAATAACACAAAGAATCAACAATTATAAAAAAAAAAAAAAATGCTTTCATTTATTATATATATTTCTTTTTGAATATCTACAAAATAATATCTAGCATAGTTATAGATATTCAATACTGAAAGCATACATCAAACTTATAGGGACAAGCCTATTCCAAAAGATAATAATCATAGTAAACTTTAATAGGCATCAAATCTCTTAATGCTTTTGTTTAATTAGGTTCAGGCTTATAGTCCACTTTGGATAGTAATTTCTCCATCAGGTTTTCCTTCTTGCTGTCATGAATTAACAATCCTAGGAAAGAACTAGCAGTCTTCACATGTAACACCCCTCACCCGTCTACAGTGTAGTCGAGCAAGGTGTGCTACATTCGGTACCGAAGCACCCTATCTTATATTGCCTTATACCGTATTAATTTAAATTCTATTTTTTTATATTATTCCACGTGTAGGAAAAAAAAATTTTTATCACATTTTATTTTTTTTGTGGAGACCCAGTCAGAGTCTCCTCTGTTTTATTAGTACATGGTGGGTTCCATTATTTACCTATTAAAAATAATTTATATCCATTTCATTTTCCATAAACCATGTCATATCATCATAATACTCATAATTATTTCAAATAAATAAAATAATTTATTTCATTCATATAAAATCAAGTACAATATTTACAATTTTATTTACAATCACAAAATGAATTACATCGTTTACTTATGTACAATGGACAAAATACAAAATCTAAACATGCATATGGGCCCTACCTAAATTAACCATTTGAAGTGACAACCACTCTGTAGCAGATCTGATTAGAATCCTATCTAGCACTACTGTTACTAATGCTACTACTGCTCTTCAATACCTACATGATGGAAAAACCAACGCACTAAGCATAACGCTTAGTGGTGCATAAAATAAAGGAAAAATAACTAAACAACTAAAATAATTATTCTATGTGTAATTTCATAAATTTCTAAGTCATTTACATATTTTATGAAATCTTGGGAGCAAGTAAGTTATTAGGATTTTCTTTATTCATTTATGCTATTTTTAATCTTATTATTCATATCTATAATCTATTCATGTACTTATTTAAATTTAAGTCTTATTACTCTTATCCGTGCCCAATAAACCTATAACAAATTATAAAGACTAGATACACGGGAGTATACTAGTTAAACATCCGTATGTCTAATATGTATACATTTGTCATGTCAAGCACGTGGCTAGTGGGTAGGCACAAATCCAGAAATAAAATCAGGCACAATGGCTAATGGATAGGCATAAAGCTAGTAGAATAACCATCTTAGACATATATTATCTATCAATGATTATTTCTATGGGCAGTACTGCAATCTGTAGTCCCTAATTGGTATACTAATCGATCCATGCTATATAAATAAGTCTAGGTATACTTTGGGCAAAAATAATATTTTTCAAGTATTTATAGTTTCATTATTTCATATTATGTACTAATTGTATTTCATAGCATCTTCATGTCATTTGTAATGGGAAACATAAGTCTCACATATATTTTATGTTTAACAAGTCATTTTATGAACCTTTCTCAAGGTCCAGATTTAGTGTCTTTACATTAACTAGCAAATTGTTCAAGATATGGCCACTGTTTGGCCACACTTCCTTCATAGAAGTTATTTCTCTATGTCTTATCTTTATTTTTCTTTTTGATTCATGTCATTTGAAGTTTTAAAACTCAATTTATTGTTAAATAACCACAACTGGTTCACTATCTCTTTCTGGGTCCAGAATTAGACAGATTCTGAAGTTAAAATTTACCTAATTAATTGGACATGTTACATCCACTTTTAGGCCTAATGTTCTTCATAGAAGTTGTTATCCTATGTCTTCTGATCATTCAAAATTTTAAATTACAATTTTTTAAGTTTTGTAGAATTAATTATAGCAAATTAACTGGCCTAGACTCATGTACCCTGTGCCATCAGGATCCCAGGTTCAGGTCAGTGTCTTTGACTCTTAATTTAGGATCCTTACACTCAAAATTTGAGGCAAGTTCCTAAATAAACGTTTGATCCCTGTCTCTTAGGTTTCCAGAATAGTTTGGCTCATCCCATTTGGGATTTCTTAGTGGGAGATATGATATAAAATCTGTTCTGGGGTCAAGTGACTATTTGGTTAAATTTCAGGTTTTGGTGTCCTGAATTATCCTAGTTAATTGACCTAGTTCTTTTGGGTTCTGGGTTTTGGTCAAAACACTAATATTATAGATCTATGTCTTATAAAAATTTTTCCCTTGGTTTCACTACATTTGGATTTTTGTAGACCAAGTTATGGCCTTTTTGCCAAAACTAGTCGGGTATGCCTAAGTCCAGAATTTCTGGGCAGTTTGGTTCTGAATAGTTTTATTGACCTAAATTATGCTTGCAATTTGATTTGGTTAGAGGCAATTTTAGGTTCTGTGTTCTTCATGAAAGCTGTGCCTATGTCTAACATTTCTAATGGTATAAAAATCATGTCATTCTGACCTTTTTTTAGGGAGTTATGGCCAAATGAGCATGTACGGTTCGTTTGGTCATTTTTCTGGGTTTAGGTTATGGTCATCCGAATTCAAGCAGTAATTAGGTCAAGTTGTGGACAGTTTTTGGGCATGGTTTCCTCATGAAAGTTGGAGCATTTTGACCCTAGTTTCATCTGCAATTAGCCTCATACCAATTGGAGCAACACAACTCTAGTTATGACTCAATTTTCACACTGGACTCATTGGTCCCAAAACCTGCATGAAAACACACTCCCAAATTTTCAATTTCCGCCAACTTCCATACTTCAATTGGCATACATGGCACTTCTAATAGGCAACAAATCATCTCAACATGCCAATTTCAAGTAATAACACACAAGGCCCAATAATTAGGTCAAAACCCTAATCCAAAGTTTACAATCTCATGCCAATCATCTTAGCCATCATATATATACACCAAATACCATCCATAAACATGTTTTAATACCAATTAAACTCAACCTACTTTCATTTATCAAGGCTGCCAAAATTTCTTTCCCTCTTATACTTATCTATTTTGTAACACCCTCCCGGTAGCAACTCCGTACAGTCTACTGTTCCGGTGACCGGTGTCGGTCTGGACAGCTAGAACGTCCGGAAAAATATTTAAATCAAAGTGAGGGACCATAATTAACTCAAATATTAATAAGAAAAATTTAGGAAAATTTTAGAAATAAAATACAACCAAGTTAAACGAGTCGGTGCCCAAGCGATGGGTAACCAGAGGTAAGTTGCAGTTCTCGCAATGAGGAGCCCTAGACCAGGGAAAAAATTCATAAAATAATTTTTGGGACACCAGAAAAGGGTCATTGAGGTTCCTATGGCATTAGAATGCCAAGAAAATATTTAGAAAAATTTTTCAATCGGTACAGACAATTTTGACCCGTTAAGCCAAACGGAGGGCATTTTGGTCATTTCGCCTTCAGAGACGATTTTTGGCCGACTTGTCCAGTTGAATAAATAATTATTATAACATAAAATATGAATTAATGTTGATGAAAAATTAATTTGAAGTTAGTATAAGAGAAAAGAAAAGAAAATGAAATAAAAGTCATATTTATGACATGAGCATGATGCAATTAAAATATTTTCACCCAACCAAATTTTGACACATCATTATAAATTACTTAAACATGAATAAAAGGAGATAAAAATTGGAAAAAGTGGACAGCCATCTTCATCTTTGGGCTGCAGAAACGTTGAGAGAGAGAAAGAGAAGAAAAAAACCCATGAAAGCTCTTGTTTAAAGCTTGATTTTCCCTAAGCTCTCCACCCCAAAACCCTAAACTTCCTTCACAAAAAATTATCCCTAACCTTGAGGAAGCATAAGGCAGCAGAAATTTGAGGAAATTTTGAAGTTGGGCAAGTCCAAGTTAGGTCACAAGTGAGGTTAGTGCCTATTATGTATACATCTTTCTCTTTCCATGATTAGAGACCTAAAATAAGCAAGAATTTGTGAATAAAATGAATGGAATTTATGTGTATGTATACAATGAATTTTGGCAGCCCTAGGGAGGAACAAGATTAAGTGTTTTTGATGGACTTAGAGTGGACTAAAGATGATGTTTAAGGTATATATATATATGTATGATGAATTGGTGTGCTAACTAAGGTAATTGGTGAAAACTTTGAAATTTAGCTAGGGTTTAGGAGTGAAAATTTGATTTGGCTTATGGAATGATTAGTGGACATTCTAATGGTCAATTAGTGACCATTTAAGGCAAGTAAATCATAATTTGAAGTGAGCTAATGCATGGTAAACTGAAATGGGGAGGCTACCAAGAGGCAATGAGAAATGAGGCTGTGAGTCCAGCATGTTTGGACTGCCATATCCTTGGCTGTGTAGGTCCAATTGGTGTTTGTCCAATTGGACATGAAACTAGGCTTATAATGGCACATTTTTACTGAAGAAACCATTCCCAAAAGACCAAAGCAAGAGGACCAAAACTTGGCCCCAATCCGGATACCCTGCAAACAGCCCCTGCAGAAATGACCAAATGAACAGTAACTGTTCATTTGGCCATAACTCACTGTAGATATGGTCAATTGACCTGAAATTTTTACAGCAATAAGATAAGATATAGACAAACAACGTTCATGAAGGACACCAACCTAAATTATGCAATTAACCTAATCAAATCATTGAGCAAAGTGAAGTTTACTGTACTGAGATTTCCAGAATTTTCATTTGAGCAGTAATGTTTGGATGGCTATAACTCTCTCTAGAAAACTCGGATTTAGGCGATTCTTGAACCGATGAAAACCTAAGGCATAGTAGAACATTTCATATGAAGAAAGTTAGGCCAAATTATGAACTTAACTTGATCAAATTACTGACCAAAGTTGGACCAAAATCTGCCAAAACCCAAAAGTGCAGCATGAGCGATTGCACGTGAACAGTAAACTTATTTTGGCCATAACTTGAGCTACAAAACTCCAAATGGAGTGATTCAAAAAATGAAATTAAACTAGACAAAATAAGAAACAACTTTCATGTTTACCATTTCCTCAAATTCCCACTGTAAAAATAACAAATGTAACAGTAAAGATGAAGCACCAAATCTAAAAATTTTGTTCAATTAGCATTAAGCTTAGAAATGGTATTGGCAACCAATACCAACAAGTTTTAAATACAAAATGTGGTATGTTTGGGGTGTTAAAACCAATACACCTATTTTCTATCCAAAAGTCAACATTTTTGTTGACCAATGAGGTGAATAGTGACACCAAAACCAAAAATTGGCAATTTTGCCAAAATGACCTAAACTTTGAGAAAGTGACCAAAACCAACAAGTTTTGAATACAAAATGTGGTATGTTGGGAGTACTAAAACCAATGTACCTATTGTTTATGCAAAAGTCAACATTTTAGTTGACTAATGAAATGAATAGTGACATAAAAACTTGAAATTCAAAAAATTGTGAAACTTAAAAGTGCAAAATGCCCTAGTAGGCCTAATGTGATTGGTTTGGATAGGTTGGCATGCCAATAGGGTATTGTTTTAGCAGTACTGCGAAAGGCTTTATGCCTGTATTCACGGCTTTATGCCCGTATTCATGGCTTTATGCCCGTATTCATGGCTTTTATGCCCGATTATGTGATATCATGGCTTTTTAGCCATCTTGCATCACGTGGTTGGCGTTCTGCGTCCCATGGTATGACGGCCCGAGGCACGCGGTGTCGATGCCAAAGACCCGTTATCGATCGATCGTCAAAGATAGGTTACTTGGGCATGGAAAAGTATAAGCGTGATTGAACCGATTATTAAAGAAAATACGAAAATTAAGTATCAGGAATGATTACAAAAATACAAAGAAGCTCAATATCATGAAGAAAATAATTAACGAAATGCATGAAGAAGTTAATATCATGAAACATGATTAGCCTCGACTACACAATAAGTTAGTAATTATTCATTTCTTATGAACACAATAGCAAGGAAATTATTATTTTTATTTGCATATTGTATTTTCTAGTATTATTGGCACCACTAAGCTTTATGCTTAGCGCGTCGCTTTGCAGCGTAGTGCGAAGATTTGGACAGAGGGCCCGTAGACCACAGTTGGGTAAGGCGTTCACGATTACGCATAGTGTCCGTGTCACCTCAACCTGCGATTGCATTGGTAGGACACTAGGTGTCATTTTGGCATTCGTAATAAATTTTGATTTTCTCATATGTAATGAAACTTATGTAATGTATTTTGATTTTCATGTAAATAATGCAAATTTGTGTTTGTAAATGGAAAAGTGAATATTGATCTGTGATTGTTACATGACTATCAAATGAGATGAATGATTGAAAATTGAAATTGAGAAATGAATGGTGAAAAATGTTGAGATTTTGATATTGAAGTTTGAGAGTGATGAGATGATTGAATATGATCATAGGAAGTGTTTTTCACAGGTTCCGCCGAACGGTTTTCTCTATTTTTAGCCGGTACTCTGCCGGATTTTCTATAAAATTCTCGGAATCTCAAATAAATTATAATTTCGATAAATGGCTTAAATAAATTATATTTCACAAGTTATATTCAAAAGGAAGAATAAAAATGAATTAAGATAAAATAGAGTGCTCGGCACACTGAGTGGCATAACTTGCTCGGCTACACTGTAGTCGGGTTGGTATCAGAGCACGGTTTAGGCGTTTCTGGACCTAGATAGGTTGCATATCATGCATTGCATTCATAAGAGTCGAGGTGACACTATTGCAGATCTGTATTTCCTGTTTATTTTAGGTTAAGGTATGGAATAAGAGAGTGAAGAGACAATGAGATAGCGAATGGAGATGAGAAGGAGACCGTATTTAAGATGAAAAAGGATGAGTACATAACTGTTTAAGGATAGGATTGAGACTAAGGAGAAAGTGAAGTAGGATAATACGGAAAGGTGAAGAAATAAAGAGGTAGTAGCTCCTCGGCTATTTACACTGGGTAAATTTCGAGGACGAAATTTAAATTAGAGGGGAAGAGTTGTAACACCCTCCCGGTAGCAACTCAAATGCAGTCTCTGCTCGTGACGATGTCGATGCAGACGGCTAGAACGTCCGGAAAAATATTTAAATCAAAGTGAGGACCATAATTAACTCAAATATTAATAAGAAAAATTTAGGAAAAATTTTAGAAATAAAATACAACCAAGTTAAGCAGTAGGTGCCCAAGCGATGGGTAACGAGAGGTAAGTTGCGGTTCGCATAACGAGGAGCCCTAGACAGGAAAAATTCATAAAATAATTTTTGGGACACCAGAGAAGGGTCATTGAGGTTCCTATGGCATTAGAATGCCAAGAAAATATTTAGAAAAATTTTTCAATCGGTACAGACAATTTTGACCCGTTAAGCCAAACGGAGGGCATTTTTGTCATTTCGCCTTCAGAGACGATTTTTGGCCGACTTGTCCAGTTGAGTAAATAATTATTATAACATAAAATATGAATTAATGTTGATGAAAAATTAATTTGAAGTTAGTATAAGAGAAAAGAAAAGGAAATGAAATAAAAGTCATATTTATGACATGAGCATGATGCAATTAAAATATTTTCACCCAACCAAATTTTAACACATCATTATAAATTACTTAAACATGAATAAAAGGAGATAAAAATTGGAAAAAGTGGACAGCCATCTTCATCTTTGGGCTGCAGAAACGTTGAGAGAGAGAGAGAGAAGAAAAAAACTCCATGAAAGCTCTTGTTTAAAGCTTGATTTTCCCTAAGCTCTCCACCCCAAAACCCTAAACTTCCTTCACAAAAAATTATCCCTAAACCTTGAGGAAGCATAAGGCAGCAGAAATTTGAGGAAATTTTGAAGTTGGGCAAGTCCAAGTTAGGTCACAAGTGAGGTTAGTGCCTATTATGTATACATCTTTCTCTTTCCATGATTAGAGACCTAAAATAAGCAAGAATTTGTGAATAAAATGAATGGAATTTATGTGTATGTATACAATGAATTTTGGCAGCCCTAGGGAGGAACAAGATTAAGTGTTTTTGATGGACTTAGAGTGGACTAAAGATGATGTTTAAGGTATATATATATATATGTATGATAAATTGGTGTGCTAACTAAGGTAATTGGTGAAAACTTTGAAATTTAGCTAGGGTTTAGGAGTGAAAATTTGATTTGGCTTATGGAATGATTAGTGGACATTCTAATGGTCAATTAGTGACCATTTAAGGCAAGTAAATCATAATTTGAAGTGAGCTAATGCATGGTAAACTGAAATGGGGAGGCTACCAAGAGACAGCAGAAATGAGGCTGTGAGTCCAGCTTGTTTGGACTGCCATATCCTTGGCTGTGTAGGTCCAATTGGTGTTTGTCCAATTGGACATGAAACTAGGCTTATAATGGCACATTTTTGCTGAAGAAACCATGCCCAAAAGACCAAAGCAAGAGGACCAAAACTTGGCCCCAATCCGGATACCCTGCAAACAGCCCCTGCAGAAATGACCAAATGAACAGTAACTGTTCATTTAGCCATAACTCACTGTAGATATGGTCAATTGACCTGAAATTTTTACAGCAATAAGATAAGATATAGACAAACAACTTTTATGAAGGACACCAATCTAAATTATGCAATTAACCTAATCAAATCATTGAGCAAAGTGAAGTTTACTGTACTGAGATTTCCAGAATTTTCATTTGAGCAGTAATGTTTGGATGGCTATAACTCTCTCTAGAAAACTCAGATTTAGGCGATTCTTGAACCGATGAAAACCTAAGGCATAGTAGAACATTTCATATGAAGAAAGTTAGGCCAAATTATGAACTTAACTTGATCAAATTACTGACCAAAGTTGGACCAAAATCTGCCAAAACCCAAAAGTGCAGCATGAACAGTGCACGTGAACAGTAAACTTATTTTGGCCATAACTTGAGCTACAAAACTCCAAATGGAGTGATTCAAAAAAGGAAATTAAACTAGACAAAATAAGAAACAACTTTCATGTTTACCATTTCCTCAAATTCCCACTGTAAAAATAACAAATGTAACAGTAAAGATGAAGCACCAAATCTAAAAATTTTGTTCAATTAGCATTAAGCTTAGAAATGGTATTGGCAACCAATACCAACAAGTTTTAAATACAAAATGTGGTATTTTTGGGGTGTTAAAACCAATACACCTATTTTCTATCCAAAAGTCAACATTTTTGTTGACCAATGAGGTGAATAGTGACACCAAAATCAAAAATTGGCAATTTTGCCAAAATGACCTAAACTTTGAGAAAGTGACCAAAACCAACAAGTTTTGAATACAAAATGTGGTATGTTGGGAGTACTAAAACCAATGTACCTATTGTTTATGCAAAAGTCAACATTTTAGTTGACTAATGAAATGAATAGTGACATAAAAACTTGAAATTCAAAAAATTGTGAAACTTAAAAGTGCAAAATGCCCTAGTAGGCCTAATGTGATTGGTTTGGATAGGTTGGCATGCCAATAGGGTATTGTTTTAGCGATCGCGAAGGCTTTATGCTGTATTCACGCTTTATGCCCGTATTCCTGGCTATATGCCCGTATTCATGGCTTTTATGCCAGATTAGGTGATATCATGGCTTTTAGCCATACCGATCGCATACGTGGTTGGCGTTCTGCGTCCCATGGTATGACGGCCGAGCAACATGCGGTGTCGATGCCAAAGACCCGTTATCGATCTAGTCGTCAAAGATAGGTTACTTGGGCATGGAAAAGTATAACTGTGATTGAACTGATTATTAAAGAAAATACGAAAATTAAGTATCAGGAATGATTACAAAAATACAAAGAAGCTCAATATCATGAAGAAAATAATTAACGAAATGCATGAAGAAGTTAATATCATGAAACATGATTAGCCTCGACTACACAATAAGTTAGTAATTATTCATTTCTTATGAACACAATAGCAAGGAAATTATTATTTTTATTTGCATATTGTATTTTCTAGTATTATTGGCACCACTAAGCTTTATGCTTAGCGCGTCGCTTTTGCAACGCGTAGGTACTGAAGATTTGGACAGAGGGCCCAGTAGACCACAGATTGGGTAAGGCCGTTCACAGTTCTGCATAGTGTCCGTGTCACCTCAACTTCTGCAGTGCATTGGTAGGACACTAGGTGTCATTTTGGCATTCTGTAATAAATTTTGATTTTCTCATATGTAATGAAACTTATGTAATGTATTTTGATTTTCATGTAAATAATGCAAATTTGTGTTTGTAAATGGAAAAGTGAATATTGATCTGTGATTGTTACATGACTATCAAATGAGATGAATGATTGAAAATTGAAATTGAGAAATGAATGGTGAAAAATGTTGAGATTTTGATATTGAAGTTTGAGAGTGATGAGATGATTGAATATGATCATAGGAAGTGTTTTTCACAGGTTCCGAAGAACTGTTTTCTCCATTTTTAGCCGGTACTTTGCCGGATTTTCTATAAAATTCTCGGAATCTCAAATAAATTATAATTTCGATAAATGGCTTAAATAAATTATATTTCACAAGTTATATTCAAAAGGAAGAATAAAAATGAATTAAGATAAAATAGAGTGCTCGGCACACTGAGTGGCATAACTTGCTCGGCTACACTGTAGTCGGGTTGGTATCAGAGCACGGTTTAGGCGTTTCTGGACCTAGATAGGTTGCATATCATGCATTGCATTCATAAGAGTCGAGGTGACACTATTGCAGATCTGTATTTCCTGTTTATTTTAGGTTAAGGTATGGAATAAGAGAGTGAAGAGACAATGAGATAGCGAATGGAGATGAGAAGGAGACCGTATTTAAGATGAAAAAGGATGAGTACATAACTGTTTAAGGATAGGATTGAGACTAAGGAGAAAGTGAAGTAGGATAATACGGAAAGGTGAAGAAATAAAGAGGTAGTAGCTCCTCGGCTATTTACACTGGGTAAATTTCGAGGACGAAATTTAAATTAGAGGGGAAGAGTTGTAACACCCTCCCGGTAGCAACTCCGCTGATCTCTTGCTCGGTGACGATGTCGATGCGGGCGGCTAGAACGTCCGGAAAAATATTTAAATCAAAGTGAGGGACCATAATTAACTCAAATATTAATAAGAAAAATTTAGGAAAAATTTTAGAAATAAAATACAACCAAGTTAAACGAGCCGGTGCCCAAGCGATGGGTAACCAGAGGTAAGTTGCGGTTCTCGCAACGAGGAGCCCTAGACCCGGGAAAAAATTCATAAAATAATTTTTGGGACACCAGAGAAGGGTCATTGAGGTTCCTATGGCATTAGAATGCCAAGAAAATATTTAGAAAAATTTTTCAATCGGTACAGACAATTTTGACCCGTTAAGCCAAACGGAGGGCATTTTTGTCATTTCGCCTTCAGAGACGATTTTTGGCCGACTTGTCCAGTTGAGTAAATAATTATTATAACATAAAATATGAATTAATGTTGATGAAAAATTAATTTGAAGTTAGTATAAGAGAAAAGAAAAGAAAATGAAATAAAAGTCATATTTATGACATGAGCATGATGCAATTAAAATATTTTCACCCAACCAAATTTTGACACATCATTATAAATTACTTAAACATGAATAAAAGGAGATAAAAATTGGAAAAAGTGGACAGCCATCTTCATCTTTGGGCTGCAGAAACGTTGAGAGAGAGAGAGAGAAGAAAAAAACTCCATGAAAGCTCTTGTTTAAAGCTTGATTTTCCCTAAGCTCTCCACCCCAAAACCCTAAACTTCCTTCACAAAAAATTATCCCTAAACCTTGAGGAAGCATAAGGCAGCAGAAATTTGAGGAAATTTTGAAGTTGGGCAAGTCCAAGTTAGGTCACAAGTGAGGTTAGTGCCTATTATGTATACATCTTTCTCTTTCCATGATTAGAGACCTAAAATAAGCAAGAATTTGTGAATAAAATGAATGGAATTTATGTGTATGTATACAATGAATTTTGGCAGCCCTAGGGAGGAACAAGATTAAGTGTTTTTGATGGACTTAGAGTGGACTAAAGATGATGTTTAAGGTATATATATATATGTACGATGAATTGGTGTGCTAACTAAGGTAATTGGTGAAAACTTTGAAATTTAGCTAGGGTTTAGGAGTGAAAATTTGATTTGGCTTATGGAATGATTAGTGGACATTCTAATGGTCAATTAGTGACCATTTAAGGCAAGTAAATCATAATTTGAAGTGAGCTAATGCATGGTAAACTGAAATGGGGAGGCTACCAAGAGACAGCAGAAATGAGGCTGTGAGTCCAGCATGTTTGGACTGCCATATCCTTGGCTGTGTAGGTCCAATTGGTGTTTGTCCAATTGGACATGAAACTAGGCTTATAATGGCACATTTTTGCTGAAGAAACCATGCTCAAAAGACCAAAGCAAGAGGACCAAAACTTGGCCCCAATCCGGATACCCTGCAAACAGCCCCTGCAGAAATGACCAAATGAACAGTAACTGTTCATTTGGCCATAACTCACTGTAGATATGGTCAATTGACCTGAAATTTTTACAGCAACAAGATAAGATATAGAAAAACAACTTTCATGAAGGACACCAATCTAAATTATGCAATTAACCTAATCAAATCATTGAGCAAAGTGAAGTTTACTGTACTGAGATTTCCAGAATTTTCATTTGAGCAGTAATGTTTGGATGGCTATAACTCTCTCTAGAAAACTCAGATTTAGGCGATTCTTGAACCGATGAAAACCTAAGGCATAGTAGAACATTTCATATGAAGAAAGTTAGGCCAAATTATGAACTTAACTTGATCAAATTACTGACCAAAGTTGGACCAAAATCTGCCAAAACCCAAAAGTGCAGCATGAACAGTGCACGTGAACAGTAAACTTATTTTGGCCATAACTTGAGCTATAAAACTCCAAATGGAGTGATTCAAAAAAGGAAATTAAACTAGACAAAATAAGAAACAACTTTCATGTTTACCATTTCCTCAAATTCCCACTGTAAAAATAACAAATGTAACAGTAAAGATGAAGCACCAAATCTAAAAATTTTGTTCAATTAGCATTAAGCTTAGAGATGGTATTGGCAACCAATACCAACAAGTTTTAAATACAAAATGTGGTATGTTTGGGGTGTTAAAACCAATACACCTATTTTCTATCCAAAAGTCAACATTTTTGTTGACCAATGAGGTGAATAGTGACACCAAAACCAAAAATTGGCAATTTTGCCAAAATGACCTAAACTTTGAGAAAGTGACCAAAACCAACAAGTTTTGAATACAAAATGCGGTATGTTGGGAGTACTAAAACCAATGTACCTATTGTTTATGCAAAAGTCAACATTTTAGTTGACTAATGAAATGAATAGTGACATAAAAACTTGAAATTCAAAAAATTGTGAAACTTAAAAGTGCAAAATGCCCTAGTAGGCCTAATGTGATTGGTTTGGATAGGTTGGCATGCCAATAGGATATTGTTTTAGCAGTACTGCGAAAGGCTTTATGCCTGTATTCACGGCTTTATGCCCGTATTCATGGCTTTATGCCCGTATTCATGGCTTTTATGCCCGATTATGTGATATCATGGCTTTTTAGCCATACTGACTGCATACGTGGTTGACGTTCTGCGTCCCATGGTATGACGGCCCGAGGCACCGCGGTGTCGATGCAAAGACCCGTTATCGATCCGATCGTCCAAGATAGGTTACTTGGGCATGGAAAAGTATAACTGTGATTGAACTGATTATTAAAGAAAATACGAAAATTAAGTATCAGGAATGATTACAAAAATACAAAGAAGCTCAATATCATGAAGAAAATAATTAACGAAATGCATGAAGAAGTTAATATCATGAAACATGATTAGCCTCGACTACACAATAAGTTAGTAATTATTCATTTCTTATGAACACAATAGCAAGGAAATTATTATTTTTATTTGCATATTGTATTTTCTAGTATTATTGGCACCACTAAGCTTTATGCTTAGCGCGTCGCTTTGCAGCGTGAGTGCGATCAAGATTTGGACAGAGGGCCCAGTAGACCACAGATTGGGTAAGGCCGTTCACAGTTCTGCATAGTGTCCGTGTCACCTCAACTTCTACAGTGCATTGGTAGGACACTAGGTGTCATTTTGGCATTCTGTAATAAATTTTGATTTTCTCATATGTAATGAAACTTATGTAATGTATTTTGATTTTCATGTAAATAATGCAAATTTGTGTTTGTAAATGGAAAAGTGAATATTGATCTGTGATTGTTACATGACTATCAAATGAGATGAATGATTGAAAATTGAAATTGAGAAATGAATGGTGAAAAATGTTGAGATTTTGATATTGAAGTTTGAGAGTGATGAGATGATTGAATATGATCATAGGAAGTGTTTTTCACAGGTTCCGAAAAACTGTTTTCTCCATTTTTAGCCGGTACTTTGCCGGATTTTCTATAAAATTCTCGGAATCTCAAATAAATTATAATTTCGATAAATGGCTTAAATAAATTATATTTCACAAGTTATATTCAAAAGGAAGAATAAAAATGAATTAAGATAAAATAGAGTGCTCGGCACACTGAGTGGCATAACTTGCTCGGCTACACTGTAGTCGGGTTGGTATCAGAGCACGGTTTAGGCGTTTCTGGACCTAGATAGGTTGCATATCATGCATTGCATTCATAAGAGTCGAGGTGTCACTATTGCAGATCTGTATTTCCTGTTTATTTTATGTTAAGGTATGGAATAAGAGAGTGAAGAGACAATGAGATAGCGAATGGAGATGAGAAGGAGACCGTATTTAAGATGAAAAAGGATGAGTACATAACTGTTTAAGGATAGGATTGAGACTAAGGAGAAAGTGAAGTAGGATAATACGGAAAGGTGAAGAAATAAAGAGGTAGTAGCTCCTCGGCTATTTACACTGGGTAAATTTCGAGGACGAAATTTAAATTAGAGGAAGAGTTGTAACACCCTCCGTAGCAACTCAATGCAGTCTCACTGCTCGTGACGATGTCGATGCGGACAGCTAGAACGTCGGAAAAATATTTAAATCAAAGTGAGGACCATAATTAACTCAAATATTAATAAGAAAAATTTAGGAAAAATTTTAGAAATAAAATACAACCAAGTTAAGCAGTAGGTGCCCAAGCGATGGGTAACCAGAGGTAAGTTGCGGTTCTCGCAACGAGGAGCCCTAGACCCGGGAAAAAATTCATAAAATAATTTTTGGGACACCAGAGAAGGGTCATTGAGGTTCCTATGGCATTAGAATGCCAAGAAAATATTTAGAAAAATTTTTCAATCGGTACAGACAATTTTGACCCGTTAAGCCAAACGGAGGGCATTTTTGTCATTTCGCCTTCAGAGACGATTTTTGGCCGACTTGTCTAGTTGAGTAAATAATTATTATAACATAAAATATGAATTAATGTTGATGAAAAATTAATTTGAAGTTAGTATAAGAGAAAAGAAAAGGAAATGAAATAAAAGTCATATTTATGACATGAGCATGATGCAATTAAAATATTTTCACCCAACCAAATTTTGACACATCATTATAAATTACTTAAACATGAATAAAAGGAGATAAAAATTGGAAAAAGTGGACAGCCATCTTCATCTTTGGGCTGCAGAAACGTTGAGAGAGAGAGAGAAGAAAAAAACTCCATGAAAGCTCTTGTTTAAAGCTTGATTTTCCCTAAGCTCTCCACCCCAAAACCCTAAACTTCCTTCACAAAAAATTATCCCTAAACCTTGAGGAAGCATAAGGCAGCAGAAATTTGAGGAAATTTTGAAGTTGGGCAAGTCAAGTTAGGTCACAAGTGAGGTTAGTGCCTATTATGTATACATCTTTCTCTTTCCATGATTAGAGACCTAAAATAAGCAAGAATTTGTGAATAAAATGAATGGAATTTATGTGTATGTATACAATGAATTTTGGCAGCCCTA
Source organism: Hevea brasiliensis (assembly GCF_030052815.1). Taxonomy (NCBI): domain Eukaryota; kingdom Viridiplantae; phylum Streptophyta; class Magnoliopsida; order Malpighiales; family Euphorbiaceae; genus Hevea; species Hevea brasiliensis. Next base: position 56,504,400 of record NC_079503.1, on the reverse strand, counting down.
GGGAGGAACAAGATTAAGTGTTTTTGATGGACTTAGAGTGGACTAAAGATGATGTTTAAGGTATATATATATATATGTATGATAAATTGGTGTGCTAACTAAGGTAATTGGTGAAAACTTTGAAATTTAGCTAGGGTTTAGGAGTGAAAATTTGATTTGGCTTATGGAATGATTAGTGGACATTCTAATGGTCAATTAGTGACCATTTAAGGCAAGTAAATCATAATTTGAAGTGAGCTAATGCATGGTAAACTGAAATGGGAAGGCTACCAAGAGACAATGAGAAATGAGGCTGTGAGTCCAGCTTGTTTGGACTGCCATATCCTTGGCTGTGTAGGTCCAATTGGTGTTTGTCCAATTGGACATGAAACTAGGCTTATAATGGCACATTTTTGCTGAAGAAACCATGCCCAAAAGACCAAAGCAAGAGGACCAAAACTTGGCCCCCAATCCGGATACCCTGCAAACAGCCCCTGCAGAAATGACCAAATGAACAGTAACTGTTCATTTAGCCATAACTCACTGTAGATATGGTCAATTGACCTGAAATTTTTACAGCAATAAGATAAGATATAGACAAACAACTTTGATGAAGGACACCAATCTAAATTATGCAATTAACCTAATCAAATCATTGAGCAAAGTGAAGTTTACTGTACTGAGATTTCCAGAATTTTCATTTGAGCAGTAATGTTTGGATGGCTATAACTCTCTCTAGAAAACTCAGATTTAGGCGATTCTTGAACCGATGAAAACCTAAGGCATAGTAGAACATTTCATATGAAGAAAGTTAGGCCAAATTATGAACTTAACTTGATCAAATTACTGACCAAAGTTGGACCAAAATCTGCCAAAACCCAAAAGTGCAGCATGAACAGTGCACGTGAACAGTAAACTTATTTTGGCCATAACTTGAGCTACAAAACTCCAAATGGAGTGATTCAAAAAAGGAAATTAAACTAGACAAAATAAGAAACAACTTTCATGTTTACCATTTCCTCAAATTCCCACTGTAAAAATAACAAATGTAACAGTAAAGATGAAGCACCAAATCTAAAAATTTTGTTCAATTAGCATTAAGCTTAGAAATGGTATTGGCAACCAATACCAACAAGTTTTAAATACAAAATGTGGTAGGGTTGGGGTGTTAAAACCAATACACCTATTTTCTATCCAAAAGTCAACATTTTTGTTGACCAATGAGGTGAATAGTGACACCAAAATCAAAAATTGGCAATTTTGCCAAAATGACCTAAACTTTGAGAAAGTGACCAAAACCAACAAGTTTTGAATACAAAATGTGGTATGTTGGGAGTACTAAAACCAATGTACCTATTGTTTATGCAAAAGTCAACATTTTAGTTGACTAATGAAATGAATAGTGACATAAAAACTTGAAATTCAAAAATTGTGAACCTTAAAAGTGCAAAATGCCTAGTAGGCCTAATGTGATTGGTTTGGATAGGTTGGCATGCCAATAGGGTATTGTTTTAGCGATCGCGAAGGCTTTATGCTGTATTCACGGCTTTATGCCCGTATTCATGGCTTTATGCCCGTATTCATGGCTTTTATGCCCGATTATGTGATATCATGGCTTTTTAGCCATACCGATCGCATCACGTGGTTGGCGTTCTGCGTCCCATGGTATGATGACCGAGGCACCGCGGTGTCGATGCCAAAGACCCGTTATCCAGTCCAGTCGTCCAGTATAGGTTACTTGGGCATGGAAAAGTATAACTGTGATTGAACTGATTATTAAAGAAAATACGAAAATTAAGTATCAGGAATGATTACAAAAATACAAAGAAGCTCAATATCATGAAGAAAATAATTAACGAAATGCATGAAGAAGTTAATATCATGAAACATGATTAGCCTCGACTACACAATAAGTTAGTAATTATTCATTTCTTATGAACACAATAGCAAGGAAATTATTATTTTTATTTGCATATTGTATTTTCTAGTATTATTGGCACCACTAAGCTTTATGCTTAGCGCGTCGCTTTTGCAACGCGTAGGTGCGAAAGATTTGGACAGAGGGCCCAGTAGACCACAGATTGGGAAAGGCCGTACACAGTTCTTAATAGTGTCCGTGTCACCTCAACTTCTGCAGTGCATTGGTAGGACACTAGGTGTCATTTTGGCATTCTGTAATAAATTTTGATTTTCTCATATGTAATGAAACTTATGTAATGTATTTTGATTTTCATGTAAATAATGCAAATTTGTGTTTGTAAATGGAAAAGTGAATATTGATCTGTGATTGTTACATGACTATCAAATGAGATGAATGATTGAAAATTGAAATTGAGAAATGAATGGTGAAAAATGTTGAGATTTTGATATTGAAGTTTGAGAGTGATGAGATGATTGAATATGATCATAGGAAGTGTTTTTCACGAGTTCAAGAACTGTTTTCTCCATTTTTAGCCGGTACTTTGCCGGATTTTCTATAAAATTCTCGGAATCTCAAATAAATTATAATTTCGATAAATGGCTTAAATAAATTATATTTCACAAGTTATATTCAAAAGGAAGAATAAAAATGAATTAAGATAAAATAGAGTGCTCGGCACACTGAGTGGCATAACTTGCTCGGCTACACTGTAGTCGGGTTGGTATCAGAGCACGGTTTAGGCGTTTCTGGACCTAGATAGGTTGCATATCATGCATTGCATTCATAAGAGTCGAGGTGACACTATTGCAGATCTGTATTTCCTGTTTATTTTAGGTTAAGGTATGGAATAAGAGAGTGAAGAGACAATGAGATAGCGAATGGAGATGAGAAGGAGACCGTATTTAAGATGAAAAAGGATGAGTACATAACTGTTTAAGGATAGGATTGAGACTAAGGAGAAAGTGAAGTAGGATAATACGGAAAGGTGAAGAAATAAAGAGGTAGTAGCTCCTCGGCTATTTACACTGGGTAAATTTCGAGGACGAAATTTAAATTAGAGGGGAAGAGTTGTAACACCCTCCCGTAGCAACTCGTCTGATCTCTTGTTTTGGTGACGATGTCGATGCAGACAGCTAGAACGTCCGGAAAAATATTTAAATCAAAGTGAGGGACCATAATTAACTCAAATATTAATAAGAAAAATTTAGGAAAAATTATAGAAATAAAATACAAGCAAGTTTATCGAGCCGGTGCCCAAGCGATGGGTAACCAGAGGTAAGTTGCGGTTCTCGCAACGAGGAGCCCTAGACCCGGGAAAAAATTCATAAAATAATTTTTGGGACACCAGAGAAGGGTCATTGAGGTTCCTATGGCATTAGAATGCCAATAAAATATTTAGAAAAATTTTTCAATCGGTACAGACAATTTTGACCCGTTAAGCCAAACGGAGGGCATTTTTGTCATTTCGCCTTCAGAGACAATTTTTGGCCGACTTGTCCAGTTGAGTAAATAATTATTATAACATAAAATATGAATTAATGTTGATGAAAAATTAATTTGAAGTTAGTATAAGAGAAAAGAAAAGAAAATGAAATAAAAGTCATATTTATGACATGAGCATGATGCAATTAAAATATTTTCACCCAACCAAATTTTGACACATCATTATAAATTACTTAAACATGAATAAAAGGAGATAAAAATTGGAAAAAGTGGACAGCCATCTTCATCTTTGGGCTGCAGAAACGTTGAGAGAGAGAGAGAGAAGAAAAAAACTCCATGAAAGCTCTTGTTTAAAGCTTGATTTTCCCTAAGCTCTCCACCCCAAAACCCTAAACTTCCTTCACAAAAAATTATCCCTAAACCTTGAGGAAGCATAAGGCAGCAGAAATTTGAGGAAATTTTGAAGTTGGGCAAGTCCAAGTTAGGTCACAAGTGAGGTTAGTGCCTATTATGTATACATCTTTCTCTTTCCATGATTAGAGACCTAAAATAAGCAAGAATTTGTGAATAAAATGAATGGAATTTATGTGTATGTATACAATGAATTTTGGCAGCCCTAGGGAGGAACAAGATTAAGTGTTTTTGATGGACTTAGAGTGGACTAAAGATGATGTTTAAGGTATATATATATATGTATGATGAATTGGTGTGCTAACTAAGGTAATTGGTGAAAACTTTGAAATTTAGCTAGGGTTTAGGAGTGAAAATTTGATTTGGCTTATGGAATGATTAGTGGACATTCTAATGGTCAATTAGTGACCATTTAAGGCAAGTAAATCATAATTTGAAGTGAGCTAATGCATGGTAAACTGAAATGGGGAGGCTACCAAGAGACAGCAGAAATGAGGCTGTGAGTCCAGCATGTTTGGACTGCCATATCCTTGGCTGTGTAGGTCCAATTGGTGTTTGTCCAATTGGACATGAAACTAGGCTTATAATGGCACATTTTTGCTGAAGAAACCATGCTCAAAAGACCAAAGCAAGAGGACCAAAACTTGGCCCCAATCCGGATACCCTGCAAACAGCCCCTGCAGAAATGACCAAATGAACAGTAACTGTTCATTTGGCCATAACTCACTGTAGATATGGTCAATTGACCTGAAATTTTTACAGCAACAAGATAAGATATAGACAAACAACTTTCATGAAGGACACCAATCTAAATTATGCAATTAACCTAATCAAATCATTGAGCAAAGTGAAGTTTACTGTACTGAGATTTCCAGAATTTTCATTTGAGCAGTAATGTTTGGATGGCTATAACTCTCTCTAGAAAACTCAGATTTAGGCGATTCTTGAACCGATGAAAACCTAAGGCATAGTAGAACATTTCATATGAAGAAAGTTAGGCCAAATTATGAACTTAACTTGATCAAAATACTGACCAAAGTTGGACCAAAATCTGCCAAAACCCAAAAGTGCAGCATGAACAGTGCACGTGAACAGTAAACTTATTTTGGCCATAACTTGAGCTATAAAACTCCAAATGGAGTGATTCAAAAAAGGAAATTAAACTAGACAAAATAAGAAACAACTTTCATGTTTACCATTTCCTCAAATTCCCACTGTAAAAATAACAAATGTAATAAGAAGATGAAGCACCAAATCTAAAAATTTTGTTCAATTAGCATTAAGCTTAGAGATGGTATTGGCAACCAATACCAACAAGTTTTAAATACAAAATGTGGTATGTTTGGGGTGTTAAAACCAATACACCTATTTTCTATCCAAAAGTCAACATTTTTGTTGACCAATGAGGTGAATAGTGACACCAAAACCAAAAATTGGCAATTTTGCCAAAATGACCTAAACTTTGAGAAAGTGACCAAAACCAACAAGTTTTGAATACAAAATGCGGTATGTTGGGAGTACTAAAACCAATGTACCTATTGTTTATGCAAAAGTCAACATTTTAGTTGACTAATGAAATGAATAGTGACATAAAAACTTGAAATTCAAAAAATTGTGAAACTTAAAAGTGCAAAATGCCCTAGTAGGCCTAATGTGATTGGTTTGGATAGGTTGGCATGCCAATAGGATATTGTTTTAGCAGTACTGCGAAAGGCTTTATGCCTGTATTCACGGCTTTATGCCCGTATTCATGGCTTTATGCCCGTATTCATGGCTTTTATGCCCGATTATGTGATATCATGGCTTTTTAGCCATACCGCATACGTGGTTGACGTTCTGCGTCCCATGGTATGACGGCCCGAGGCACCGCGGTGTCCAGTGCCAAAGACCCGTTATCCAGTCCAGTCGTCCAGTATAGGTTACTTGGGCATGGAAAAGTATAACTGTGATTGAACTGATTATTAAAGAAAATACGAAAATTAAGTATCAGGAATGATTACAAAAATACAAAGAAGCTCAATATCATGAAGAAAATAATTAATGAAATGCATGAAGAAGTTAATATCATGAAACATGATTAGCCTCGACTACACAATAAGTTAGTAATTATTCATTTCTTATGAACACAATAGCAAGGAAATTATTATTTTTATTTGCATATTGTATTTTCTAGTATTATTGGCACCACTAAGCTTTATGCTTAGCGCGTCGCTTTTGCAACGCGTAGGTACTGAAGATTTGGACAGAGGGCCCAGTAGACCACAGATTGGGTAAGGCCGTTCACAGTTCTGCATAGTGTCCGTGTCACCTCAACTTCTACAGTGCATTGGTAGGACACTAGGTGTCATTTTGGCATTCTGTAATAAATTTTGATTTTCTCATATGTAATGAAACTTATGTAATGTATTTTGATTTTCATGTAAATAATGCAAATTTGTGTTTGTAAATGGAAAAGTGAATATTGATCTGTGATTGTTACATGACTATCAAATGAGATGAATGATTGAAAATTGAAATTGAGAAATGAATGGTGAAAAATGTTGAGATTTTGATATTGAAGTTTGAGAGTGATGAGATGATTGAATATGATCATAGGAAGTGTTTTTCACGAGTTAGAAAAAGCTGTTTCTCCATTTTTAGCCGGTACTTTGCCGGATTTTCTATAAAATTCTCGGAATCTCAAATAAATTATAATTTCGATAAATGGCTTAAATAAATTATATTTCACAAGTTATATTCAAAAGGAAGAATAAAAATGAATTAAGATAAAATAGAGTGCTCGGCACACTGAGTGGCATAACTTGCTCGGCTACACTGTAGTCGGGTTGGTATCAGAGCACGGTTTAGGCGTTTCTGGACCTAGATAGGTTGCATATCATGCATTGCATTCATAAGAGTCGAGGTGACACTATTGCAGATCTGTATTTCCTGTTTATTTTAGGTTAAGGTATGGAATAAGAGAGTGAAGAGACAATGAGATAGCGAATGGAGATGAGAAGGAGACCGTATTTAAGATGAAAAAGGATGAGTACATAACTGTTTAAGGATAGGATTGAGACTAAGGAGAAAGTGAAGTAGGATAATACGGAAAGGTGAAGAAATAAAGAGGTAGTAGCTCCTCGGCTATTTACACTGGGTAAATTTCGAGGACGAAATTTAAATTAGAGGGGAAGAGTTGTAACACCCTCCCGGTAGCAACTCCGTACAGTCTACTGTTCTGGTGACCAGTGTCGGTCTGGACAGCTAGAACGTCCGGAAAAATATTTAAATCAAAGTGAGGGACCATAATTAACTCAAATATTAATAAGAAAAATTTAGGAAAAATTTTAGAAATAAAATACAACCAAGTTAAGCAGTAGGTGCCCAAGTGATGGGTAACGAGAGGTAAGTTGCGGTTTCTAACGAGGAGCCCTAGACAGGAAAAATTCATAAAATAATTTTTGGGACACCAGAGAAGGGTCATTGAGGTTCCTATGGCATTAGAATGCCAAGAAAATATTTAGAAAAATTTTTCAATCGGTACAGACAATTTTGACCCGTTAAGCCAAACGGAGGGCATTTTTGTCATTTCGCCTTCAGAGACGATTTTTGGCCGACTTGTCCAGTTGAGTAAATAATTATTATAACATAAAATATGAATTAATGTTGATGAAAAATTAATTTGAAGTTAGTATAAGAGAAAAGAAAAGAAAATGAAATAAAAGTCATATTTATGACATGAGCATGATGCAATTAAAATATTTTCACCCAACCAAATTTTGACACATCATTATAAATTACTTAAACATGAATAAAAGGAGATAAAAATTGGAAAAAGTGGACAGCCATCTTCATCTTTGGGCTGCAGAAACGTTGAGAGAGAGAGAGAAGAAAAAAACTCCATGAAAGCTCTTGTTTAAAGCTTGATTTTCCCTAAGCTCTCCACCCCAAAACCCTAAACTTCCTTCACAAAAAATTATCCCTAAACCTTGAGGAAGCATAAGGCAGCAGAAATTTGAGGAAATTTTGAAGTTGGGCAAGTCCAAGTTAGGTCACAAGTGAGGTTAGTGCCTATTATGTATACATCTTTCTCTTTCCATGATTAGAGACCTAAAATAAGCAAGAATTTGTGAATAAAATGAATGGAATTTATGTGTATGTATACAATGAATTTTGGCAGCCCTAGGGAGGAACAAGATTAAGTGTTTTTGATGGACTTAGAGTGGACTAAAGATGATGTTTAAGGTATATATATATATATGTATGATGAATTGGTGTGCTAACTAAGGTAATTGGTGAAAACTTTGAAATTTAGCTAGGGTTTAGGAGTGAAAATTTGATTTGGCTTATGGAATGATTAGTGGACATTCTAATGGTCAATTAGTGACCATTTAAGGCAAGTAAATCATAATTTGAAGTGAGCTAATGCATGGTAAACTGAAATGGGGAGGCTACCAAGAGACAGCAGAAATGAGGCTGTGAGTCCAGCATGTTTGGACTGCCATATCCTTGGCTGTGTAGGTCCAATTGGTGTTTGTCCAATTGGACATGAAACTAGGCTTATAATGGCACATTTTTGCTGAAGAAACCATGCCCAAAAGACCAAAGCAAGAGGACCAAAACTTGGCCCCAATCCGGATACCCTGCAAACAGCCCCTGCAGAAATGACCAAATGAACAGTAACTGTTCATTTGGCCATAACTCACTGTAGATATGGTCAATTGACCTGAAATTTTTACAGCAATAAGATAAGATATAGACAAACAACTTTCATGAAGGACACCAATCTAAATTATGCAATTAACCTAATCAAATCATTGAGCAAAGTGAAGTTTACTGTACTGAGATTTCCAGAATTTTCATTTGAGCAGTAATGTTTGGATGGCTATAACTCTCTCTAGAAAACTCGGATTTAGGCGATTCTTGAACCGATGAAAACCTAAGGCATAGTAGAACATTTCATATGAAGAAAGTTAGGCCAAATTATGAACTTAACTTGATCAAATTACTGACCAAATTTGGACCAAAATCTGCCAAAACCCAAAAGTGCAGCATGAACAGTGCACGTGAACAGTAAACTTATTTTGGCCATAACTTGAGCTACAAAACTCCAAATGGAGTGATTCAAAAAATGAAATTAAACTAGACAAAATAAGAAACAACTTTCATGTTTACCATTTCCTCAAATTCCCACTGTAAAAATAACAAATGTAACAAGAAGATGAAGCACCAAATCTAAAAATTTTGTTCAATTAGCATTAAGCTTAGAAATGGTATTGGCAACCAATACCAACAAGTTTTAAATACAAAATGTGGTATGTTTGGGGTGTTAAAACCAATACACCTATTTTCTATCCAAAAGTCAACATTTTTGTTGACCAATGAGGTGAATAGTGACACCAAAACCAAAAATTGGCAATTTTGCCAAAATGACCTAAACTTTGAGAAAGTGACCAAAACCAACAAGTTTTGAATACAAAATGTGGTATGTTGGGAGTACTAAAACCAATGTACCTATTGTTTATGCAAAAGTCAACATTTTAGTTGACTAATGAAATGAATAGTGACATAAAAACTTGAAATTCAAAAAATTGTGAAACTTAAAAGTGCAAAATGCCCTAGTAGGCCTAATGTGATTGGTTTGGATAGGTTGGCATGCCAATAGGGTATTGTTTTAGCAGTACTGCGAAAGGCTTTATGCCTGTATTCACGGCTTTATGCCCGTATTCATGGCTTTATGCCCGTATTCATGGCTTTTATGCCCGATTATGTGATATCATGGCTTTTTAGCCATACTGACTGCATACGTGGTTGACGTTCTGCGTCCCATGGTATGACGGCCCGAGGCACCGCGGTGTCCAGTGCCAAAGACCCGTTATCCAGTCCAGTCGTCCAGTATAGGTTACTTGGGCATGGAAAAGTATAACTGTGATTGAACTGATTATTAAAGAAAATACGAAAATTAAGTATCAGGAATGATTACAAAAATACAAAGAAGCTCAATATCATGAAGAAAATAATTAACGAAATGCATGAAGAAGTTAATATCATGAAACATGATTAGCCTCGACTACACAATAAGTTAGTAATTATTCATTTCTTATGAACACAATAGCAAGGAAATTATTATTTTTATTTGCATATTGTATTTTCTAGTATTATTGGCACCACTAAGCTTTATGCTTAGCGCGTCGCTTTTGCAACGCGTGAGTGCGAAGATTTGGACAGAGGGCCCAGTAGACCACAGATTGGGTAAGGCCGTTCACAGTTCTGCATAGTGTCCGTGTCACCTCAACTTCTGCAGTGCATTGGTAGGACACTAGGTGTCATTTTGGCATTCTGTAATAAATTTTGATTTTCATTATGTAATGTATTTTGATTTTCATGTAAATAATGCAAATTTGTGTTTGTAAATGGAAAAGTGAATATTGATCCGTGATTGTTACATGACTATCAAATGAGATGAATGATTGAAAATTGAAATTGAGAAATGAATGGTGAAAAATGTTGAGATTTTGATATTGAAGTTTGAGAGTGATGAGATGATTGAATATGATCATAGGAAGTGTTTTTCACAAGTTCTGAAGAACTGTTTTCTCCATTTTTAGCCGATACTTTGCCGAATTTTCTATAAAATTCTCGGAACCTCAAATAAATTATAATTTCGATAAATGGCTTAAATAAATTATATTTCACAAGTTATATTCAAAAGGAAGAATAAAAATGAATTAAGATAAAATAGAGTGCTCGGCACACTGAGTAGCATAACTTGCTCGGCTACACTATAGTCGGGTAAGGGGTGTCACATATTTCTTTAATTTCATGCAAATTTTCAAATCATTTAGCATGTTTACCATACTTAGAGAAGAAAGGAAGTAAGGGTAGTGCACTAACCTTATGGACCACTTCTTCACTTTGCTAAAACTCCAATTTCCTTCACTTCCTTAGCAACCACTATCTTCCTTAAGGTGTGGAATAAATTTTTAGTGAAAGCAAGTATGAGATTTGGGGTGAAAAATGGAGGAAATCAAGCTTTGGAAATAAAAAATGGTGGGAGCTCTTTTGGGATGGTGGTTCAGCCATGGGTGATAAGGAAGAAGAAGAAGACTTTTGTTTAATTACAATTTGTCATCTTATGCTTATATATATATATCCATAGCAAATTTACATAAAATTTTAATGATGTAATATTAACATCATGCTTAGGTTAGCATGACGTCATGCTTACATCAAAATTTTTATTTCTTTTTCTTTGCTTTTCTTTTTCCATTTCTATTGCATTTTTCATGATTTTAATTTATTTTATGCATTTTAATCTTTCTCATTTTAATTGACATTTAGGTCGAAATTCAACTATGAGATTGAAATTACCAAAATGCCCTTCGTTATGCTTGCTGGGTTATAATTTCCCTTTTACTGATTGGCTAATTTCTTGAATTTTCTTTGGCATTTTTAATGTCATTTAATCCTCATTAAACCTTCAATTTAATCCAAAATATTTATTTTATAGGGTTCTTTGTAGGTTTGGGATCGACAACTGTCTTCACAGTGGCTTCCCAGTATACTCACCCATCACCATTACTTCAGCTCGTTTTACTCATTTACAATTCATTTCTTTTGTTTTTTCTTCATTTTTTTTCTTGGTATTTATTCAGTCAATTTATACCTCCTCACTCTAGTTCGAGTGTAGTTCCAGACATCCTGGTTGTTCGAATAGACGTTAGTCATCGGAATAGTAGAATATACAGACTATCTAAAGTGAGGGCATTACATCACAGCTACCCAATTAGCATACTCTTTAATAAATTCCTGCACAAGGATTTTATAGCGACCATTATTACCCTCATTTAGTTTGCACCACAATACATCAAGAATTCCCTTCTGATTTGGAGTAATTAGGGTTCCACTGAAAGTCGTGTATTTCTCATGTTCTAGTAAAAGATCACCTTCCCATATAATACTCTGAATTAACCCATTAATTTTAATAATATGATTCACCAAATGAATTATTTTATCATCGTAATTAATAGGGTTCAATTGATGACTAGCTAAGACATTGATCATTCCATTTACCTTGTCCCTCTATTGGACAGTCAAAATCCTTGTAGGAGTTCGTACCATCATCTGTAACAAATACATATATAAAAATAAATTCTAAAAAATATTTTTAAAATGCACAAAATAATAAAAAAAATTATTATTATTCAGCAAAATATCATTTTATACAAAAAGATACACATAATAATAAAACAAATTTATTTTTATTAAAATAAAATATCATTTCATACAAAAATTGTAACACCTCTTACCCGAACTATAGTGTAGCCGAGCAAGGAACACCACATTCTATGCCGGAGCACCTTATCTTATCTTGCTTTATTCATTAAAAAATTTAATTCCATTATTAATTAAATCATAATATTTAAATAGAGAAACTGCTAGAGTTTTCCCTGTTTTATTTACATTTGACATGTTAAAATCAATTACCTGTTTAAACAAATCCATATCAATCTCAATTTCCATCATCAATTTTCAAAAATTTCAAACCATTTATCGTCTTCATTCATAACATTTCCATCTTATTCCATATCAAATTTACAAACTCATTTCATACATGAAATTTATAAAATTTACTAACTTACATAATGTACAAAATTATTATACAAATTCAGAATTTACATTATAAACTTAATAACTAAGTACAATATACAATGACAAAATTTTCGTAACTCATGTGCCCTACCAAAACGTAGTGATGAGTTGACACAACACTTCTGCAAATCAGATCTCCACTCTCTGTCTAATGCCTCTACTGGACTTCATCTCCAGTACCTATGTGAGGGAAAATCCTTCACGCTAACCATATTACTTAGTAGTGCAAAAATAAATTGAAAATAAACTAAATAAATGAAAGTACATGTTTCATGTGTGTATTGCATTTTCATTAATTATGAGTCAGTGCACATTTTTGTTGATCTTTTGAAGTAATTTAGTTCATTGGGATCTTTTCCATTCATTTGTTTAACATCTAATCCTCTTAATTCATTACAATGCCCAAGTAAATGATAAAAGACTATTAAGAGTGGATGCACGAGAGTACATTAGTTAAACACCCCATATGCTTATCAGGCATACATCTGTCAGGCATAAAGCCAGCGAGCAAGCATAAAAGCTAGTAAAACATGTTAGGCATAAAGCCAGCAGGCAAATATAAAGCTAAAAGAATAACCATATCAAACATACATTGTCTATCAATGATCACTCATGAAGTAGGCTCAAAAGTCATGGGTAGTACTGCGTCTTGTTAGTAGTATGCCATAGAGCATATTATTTAGTATGTATCTTATGCATGTTTTATTAATTAAAAGGCATTTTCACTTTTCCGTTTACATAATATATTTATGTGTAATAGAAAAGGTCCATTGATATTTTGTTAGAAATTCTATTCTTAAGTTGTTAAGAATATGAGTGACAGTATTTCTAGCACAAAGTATCATAAATAGATTCACAATCGAGGATACTTCACACAGGAGATGACTTATCCAGAAAGATTGTATTCATGTTTGTTCCCAATGTATTTATATGAGATATAAATAAGATAGAATAGTGAGTCTCATGCCACATAACAAATATGATAGGCACTTATGCATGATAAGTAGGTCGAACCAGTAACATTTATGACAAGCACATGGAGTTTACTCTTATCAATGCATTGTCATAAATCATATCAGTGCATATAATCTTTAGACTTGAGATAGCACAGTTATCTTGTATATAGGTGATTTGAGTTTGATACTGCTTTCATACTTGTTTTGTGTATGGGATATGGGCATGTGTTGGATCCTACTAGTTATATATGGAGATAGGTTTTAATCAAGATGGAATCTGTTATCCTAACTAAATAGGGATAAAATCCTATGTTCATTTAATTGTTCTTGATATTTCAAGTTCCTGGCCAGGACAGATAGATTTAATCAGAAAAGAGTTTCTGATGAGAAAATCTTTTTAATCAAGAACTGGAATTAAAAGAGAACATAATATTCATAGAAAATGGGGTTTGACATAAATCATGACTCCAGCTCGAATTGGGATTTTGTAACAAAGAGATTCTAGTGCATGGTAACATATGATTATAGGTTCATTTAAGGTATTCCTTATTACTAATTAGGTGCCTATGGCATGCTATGCTAGGTGTTAACTATGGTCTATGAGGTGCATAAAATGATTTAGAGAAATCATTTATGGTAAAAAAGAGTTCTGATGATATTAAGAGTTAATATTATATATCATTGCCAATTAGTAATGAACCTAGTGAGTCACACACATACACAAGTAATCACCAAGTTAAATATGATTTAATTAATTAATTAAAGAGTTTAATTGATTAATTAAATAGGTTTGGTTTGTAATTAGATTACAAAGTTCCTAGCATGGCTTGAAACCAAATCTAGGTTATTAGATGTATAGTATAAGTTAAATTTATATTTAAAGTGTTTAAATATAAATTTAATTATGAGAAATTAATTAATAGAGAATAATTAATTAATTTATATTTGATATAAATTGATTAGAAGAAGAGCAATAATTATTTTGGGTTGAGAATTTAAAATTAAGACACAAGGGTATTTTGGTCATTTCTCAGGGTGACATGTGGCACCATGAGATGCTGACACATGGCACTACACATAAACTTGCCAATTATGTTTTAATCATGTAAGATGATTAAAGCCAAGATTAAATCTAGGTTTGACACTTGGCACAATGTGATTGGGTTAATTAAACCAAGAGCCAATCAGAATGTGATATGTGGCAAGGGTTTTAAGTGGTGACTAAGCTATATAAGGGAAAGGATGAAAAAGAAAAATGCCATTTGCTATTGCTTTCATTTGTACCGCAACCTTTGAGACTCCTTCCTCTCTTCATCTTCATCTCTCACCAATTCAAAGAGAATGGCTAACATTCTCTTGAATTAAAAATACAAGAAATCGTTTCTAGTGTCCAGTATACATATTTAATCTCTCAAAAGGCAAAACCTGATTTTCTAATTAATTAGAAAGGCTTGAGAAGCTGTTCAAGGGGCTGCCATTGGTGATCTAGAGGGACAACATCTAGTCTCCTAGGTGCATCCCAAAGGTGCCAAACACAACTGCAGTCCATCAAAATGTTAGCGCACTTGTTCTTGATCTAATCTAGGGTTCTAATGAATTAATCTGTTAATTCTAAAATCTTAAATGGCAAATATAGATCCAAAAATATATTAAAAGAGTTTTAATATGATGTTTATTATTGAAATCAAATAGATAAAAATGAATCTTGCATGATGTATGTGACCCTAGAAGAAAATTTTTTGAATTTAATGATATAAACTTATATTTTTCATGCTTCTGCTCCTTCAATTAGTATCAGAGCCACTATATTTGCAATTTAGATTGCTGATTATATGATTTAATTGTGTGATTTGATCATGAGATGATTGTTTCATTATTGGTTGGACCAACAAAGGTGGTGGCTTGAGGAAGAACACCATGGTGCGCATGGTTTGATCCTTTCAACCATGCGCATGGCTGTTTGGGTTTGTTTGTGGGCTTGGTTCCAAGGCCTATAATGAGGCCCATGACTAATTAAAGTGTTTAATTAGGAGTTTTAATCACACAATTAAAATTTGATTTAAATTTGAATTTTTAAATTTTTTTTAATGTTATTCAAATCTGAATTTTAAATTTGTTTGAATGTGATTCAAATCTGAATTTTTAAATTTGTTTGAATCATATTCAAATCTGGATTTTTAAGTTGAATATGAGATATTCAATTTAATTTAAGTATGTATATTTTATTTAATTGTTAAATAGTGATATGCATGATGGATGATCATGGACTATAAAAGACCAATGTGATTAGATTTATTTCTTTTATATTTCTTTGGGTTGTAAATTAATTAATTTATTTTAATTTATTTTGGGCATGTATTATAAAGGTTGTAATATTTTTGGGTTGTAATTTCATTTATTTAGTTCTTGTAAATTTGCCTTGGTATGCCAAGGATTACTATATAATTGGATTGCAAGAAGATCAATGAGGTCAAGAGCATTGGTGGGACCAATGGGAGTAATTCAAGATCAAGTGTTGATTATGTACTCCTTCAGCAACTCTTATAATATGAATGAATGAAATGCACCTAGAAATGTCTTGATTCAATTCTTGGTGGCTCAAAATTGAATCCCTTAGAAAGTCCATCATCATACCATATTTATTATCCATGAATGCATGAGATGTATAGGAATGTATGCAAGTATATGATATATGCATGCTAAATGGATAATGTGCAAAGTGAGACTTAATAGTAATTAGGACGACCACAAAATCTTCCAAACAAATGATTAATTTGGAAATTGTATAATTAAAGTAATTATAACATGGGCCCTCTATTGAGGCAATTATTTTAAGAAATTTTAAATACTTGCATATGAAGCAATTAATTTAAGAGATTTTCTTAAGAATAATTGTTAAGCATGAGATGTGGTAAATATATAAATGGTTTGGTGGCCAATATTGGATGTACCTGAGGACATTAAAATTATTTGCATATTTACTGGCTCAATGGGATCAACTTAACTAATGCAAGATAAGTCAATAATGGATGTACCTGAGATTTTGAGTATTAGGGGATTGATAAAGGATTGAACCTCACATGAGATGTGATGGGTAAGGATTTGCTCACTTATAGTTTATTGTAATTCCAATAATGGATGTAACTGAGGACGATCAATAGGATTATAAGAATTCAATCACCCACTAGAAATCCATCCAACTAGGATTTTCGTTTTCTACTTTGGAAGTGTGGGATTCACTAAGTTAGTGGGAGGACTAATTTGATTAAAAGACCATAATCATTTTGGTAATTACATGATATATTTACTAATTAATCTGGTTATTTTCTGCAGTTAATTTTCTAATAATAATAAGCACACCACAACCACCACCATCTAATATCCTTGCAAGCATACTTGATGGCAATAGGTTGATAGGACCTAATCTATCTGATTGGCTAAGAAATTTGAAACTTATCCTGAACCTTGAACATATAGGATATGTTCTAGACTTAAATTTTCCTGGTCCCTTACCTCCAGAGGCCACTCAAGAGGAACATGAAACTTTGGACAAGTGGAAGGAGCATGATATGAGAGTCAAGTGTTACATGCTTGCTTCTATGAGTAATGAGTTATAGAAGCAGCATGAGAACATGCAGAGTGTAAGTGAAATCCTCCTTCACCTATAAGAGTTGTATGGTGAGCACAGCAGGAATGCTAGGTATGAGATATCTAGACAGCTGTTCTATATGAGAATGTCTGAGGGACAGAATATTGGGGATCATGTCCACAAGATGATTCGACTGATTGAGTAGCTGGAACATCTTGACTTTAACATGGATTTTTAACTGCAAACAGATTTGATCCTTTAGTCCCTTCCTGAGTCATTTGGGAATTTTATGACAAATTTCCATATGACTAAGCAGGAATGCACCTTGGCTAGTTTACTTAACATGCTAGTTATTGCCCAAAAGAATATGCTAGGCGATAAAGGAAAGAGGTAGCTTTGATTGCATTTTCTTCTGCTAGAAAGTCCAACAAGAAGAAGGGCAATAAGAAAAAGAAACCTCAGATTCCTGGTCCTTCTAAGAAAATAGCTAAATAGAAAGGGAAGACTAAAGCTGATGAAGGCAAAGGAAAGTGTTTCCACTACAAGCAGGATAAGCACTGGAAAGGGAACTATCCAAAGTATAGCAATCTAAAAGAACGCAATACCATGATAAAAATCAACTCAAGTTTAAAATATATTTGGCACTTAAGATTAGGTCATGTTGCAGAAGATAGGATTGCAAAACTGGAGAAAATGGGGATTCTATCCTCATTGGGTTCCTACTCCAACCTGTGAATCCTGCCTTCAGGGCAAAATGACTAGATCACCCTTTGTTGGATAAGGGCTAAGAGCTGAAAATATTTTGGACCTAATACATAGTGATGTATATGGTCCATTTAAAGAAATGGCTAGAGGCAGTTTTCATTATTTTATTACCTTTACTAATGATAAATCAAGGTTTGGGTATTTGTATTTGATTAAATACAAACATGAATCCTTTGAAAAGTTCAAAGAATTTAAATCTAAAGTAGAAAATCAAACAGGAAAAAGTATTAAAGCTCTTCGATCAGATCGTGGAGGTGAATACTTAAGTACTAAATTTGATGAATACTTGAGAGAGCACAGCATTGTTTCTTAGCTAACTCCTCCAGGAATACCACAGTTGAATGGTGTATCTGAAAGGAGAAATCATACCTTATTGGATATGGTACATAGTATGATGAGCTATACTGATATGCCAATCTCCTTTTGGGGATTTGCATTAGAATCAGCTTTGTATATTCTGAATAGGATTCAAGCAAAATTAGTATCTTCCACACCTTATGACATATGGCATGGAAGAAAACCAAGTCTTAAGCATGTTAAGATTTAGGGTTGTCCAGCTTATATTAAAAAGCTGAACACTGATAAATTAGAAACCAGATCAGAAAAGGGTCGATTTGTTGGATATCCAAAAGATAGTTTTGGATATTATTTTATTTGCCTACTTCACAAAAGGTTATGGTAAGTAGAGATGCCATATTTCTTGAACAACAGCTTGTTCAAGAAGAAGGCAAAAGAAGGAAAATAGTGTTAGAATTGGAGAATTCTGATCAACCAACAGATCAGATGGATATAGATCCATCTAGTCAACCTACACCTATTAATGAAACATCTACAGTTGTTCCTCATAGATCAACTAGGGTATCTCACCCACCAGTGAGATATAGTTTTCTTCATTAAGAAGAACAAAAGTTGTCTACTCATGAAGAAGTAGATCATGGAGATGATCCATTTACCCATGAAGAAGCTATATCAGATATAAACTCTTCAAAATGTATTGATGCTATAAAATCTAAGATTGATTCCATGTATAAGAATCAAAGTTTGGGATCTTGTTGACCCACCTGAAGGTATTATACTTATAGGGAACAAATGGGTTTTCAAGAAGAAAATTGGTTCTGATGGAAAGGTAGAGACATATAAAGCAAGGCTAGTAGCGAAAGGGTTTTGCCAAAGGCAATGAATCGACTGTGAGGAGACTTTCTCTCCTGTTGCCATGCCTAAATCAATTAGAATTCTATTAGCAATAGCTGCATACTATGATTATGAGATTTGGCAGATGGATGTCAAAACAGCTTTTTTCAATGGATACATTGAAGAAAACATTTTCATGGAACATCCTAGGGGTTTTGAATCCCAAGATGGTTCCAAAGTGCGCAAGCTAAAGCGATCCATTTATGGGTTAAAACAACCTTCGAGGAGTTGGAACATCCATTTTGATGAAGTCATTAAGTCATTTGGTTTTATCAAAAATGAGGATGAGCCATGTGTATATAAGAATGTTAGTGACAGTGCTATCACTTTCCTTATCTTATATGTGGATGACATTTTGTTGATGGATAATGACACAACTATGTTGACAACTATAAAGGTATGGTTGTCAAATACATTCTCCATGAAAGACTTAAGGAACACAACCTATACTCTTGGGATTCGCATCTATAGAGATAAAGCAAAAAGAATAATTGGTTTATCCCAAAGTCTATACTTGGAAAAGGTGTTAAAGAGGTTTAACATACTTGATTCCAAGAGAGGATTTTTACCAATGAGACATAGTATCCTCCTTTCTAAAGAGATGTCTCCAAAGACACCTGAAGAAAGAGATAAAATGGCCAAGATTCCGTATGCTTCGGCTATTGGAAGTTTGATGTATGCTATGTTGTGTATTAGGTCGGATATCGCATATGTTGTTAGTTTGACTAGCAGGTATAAATCCAATCCAGGTTTGGAACACTGAATAGCTATCAAGAATATCCTTACGTACTTAAGAAGAACTAAGGATTTATTCTTGATATATGGAGTTGGTGACTTGCAATTGGATGGTTATACTGATTCTGATTTCCAATCAGATATCGATGATAGAAACTCTATCTCTGGGTTTGTGTTCATTTGTAATGGAAGTGCAGTCAGTTGGAAGAGTTCCAAACAGAGTATGACTACAGATTCCACTACAGAGATCGAGTATATTGCTGCATCAGATGCTGCAAAAGAAGTTGTTTGGATATAAGAAACCCCGATCTCACGAGAAATCCAAACACATAGAAAGGCACTACCACATTATCAGAGAAATAGTTGGGCAAAGCGATGTAGCCATGTAAAAAATAGCATCAGCTGAAAATCCAGCTGATCCATTCACTAAGCCTATGTCACAAACTCAGCTAAACCGACATCTTGAGAAGATGGGTCTAAGATATTGTAATGAATAGCTCTAGTGCTAGTGAGAGATTGTTAGTAGTATGCCCTAAAGCATATCATTTAGTATGTATCTTGTACATGTTTTATTAATTAAAAGGCATTTTCACTTTTTCATTTACATAATATATTTATGTGTAATAGAAAAGGTCCATTGATATTTTTTTAGAAATTCTATTCTTAAGTTGTTAAGAATATGAGTGATAATATTTCTAGCACAAAGTATCATAAATAGGTTCACAATCGAGGATACTTCACACAGGACATGACTTGTCCAGAAAGATTGTATTCATGTTTGTTCCTAATATATTTATATGTGATATAAATAAGATGAAATGGTAAGTCTCATGCCATATAACAAATATGATAGGCACTTATGCATGATAAGTAGGCCAAACCAGTGACATTTATGACAAGCACATGGAGTTTACTCTTATCAATGCATTATCATAAATCATATCAGTGCATATAATCTTTAGACCTAAGATAGCACAGTTATCTTGTATATAGGTGGTTTGATTTTGATACAGCTTTCATACTTGTACTGTGTATGGGTATATGGGCAAGTGTTGGCTCCTACTAGTTATATATGGAGATAGGTGTTAATCAAGATGGAATCTGTTACCCTAAGTAAATAGGGATAAAATCCTATGTTCATTTAATTGTTCTTAATGTTTCAAGTTCCTGGCCAGGACAGATAGATTTAATCAGAAAAGAGTTTCTGATGAGAAAATCTTTTTAATCAAGAACTGGAATTAAAAGAGAACATAATATTCATAGCAAATGGGGTTTAACATAAACCATGACTCCAGCTCGAATTAGGATTTTGTAACAGAGAGATTCTAGTGCATGGTAACATATGATTATAGGTTCATTTAAGGTATTCCTTATTACTAATTGGGTGCCCATGGCATGCTATGCTAGGTATTAACCATGGTCTATAAGGTACATAAAATGATTTAGAGAAACCATTTACGGAAAGAAAGAGTTTTGATGATATTAAGAGTTAATATCATATCTCATTGCCAATTAGTGATGAGCCTAGTGAGTCACACACATACACAAGTAATCATCAAGTTAAATATGATTTCATTAATTAATTAGAGAGTTTAATTGATTAATTAAATAGGTTTGGTTTGCAATTAGATTGCAATGTCCCTAGCATGGCTTGAAACCAAATCTAGATTATTGGATGTATAATATAAGTTAAATTTATATTTAAAGTGTTTAAATATGAATTTAATTATGAGAAATTAATTAATAGAGATTAATTAATTAATTTATATTTGATATAATTTGATTAGAAGAAGAGAAATAATTATTTTGGATTGAGAACTCAAAATTAAGACACAAGGGTATTTTGGTCATTTCACAGGGTGACATATGGCACCATGAGATGGTGACACATGGCACTACACATAAGCTTGCCAATTGTCTTTTAATCATATAAGGTTATTAAAGTTAAGATTAAATCTAGGTTTGACACTTGGCACAATGTGATTGGGTCAATTAAACTAAGAGCCAATCAGAAGATGACATGTGGCAAGGGTTTTAAGTGGTGACCTAGCTATATAAGGGAAAGGATGAAAAAGAAAAATACTATCTGCTATTGCTTTCATTTGTGCCGCCACCATTGAGACTCCTTCCTCTCTTCTTCTTCATCTTTCACCAATTCAAGGAGAATGGCCAACATTCTCTTGAATTAAAAATACTAGAAATCGTTTCTAGTGTCTAGTATGCATCTGTAATCTCTCAAAAGGCAAAACCTGATTTTCTAATTAATTGAAAAGGCTTGAGAAGCTGTTCAAAGGGCTTCCATTGGTGATCTTAGTGTGGACAAGCTAGAGGGACAACATCTAGTGTCCTAGGTGCATCTCAAAGGTGCCAAACACAACTGCAGTGCATCGAAAGGTTAGTGCACTTGTTCTTGATCTAATCTAGGGTTCTAATGAATTAATCTGTTAATTTTAAAATCTTAAATGACAAATACAAATCCAAAAATATATTAAAAGAGTTTTAATATGCTGTTTATCATTGAAATCAAATAGACAAAAATAAATCTTGCATGATGCATGTGACCGTAGAAGAAAAATTTTTGAATTCAATGATCTAAACTTATGTTTTTTATGCTTCTGCTCCTTCACATCTGTGGTCCCTAATTGGCATGCCAATCGACTAATTTATAGGCATACATGGGCAATTTAGTATCATTAAGCATTCATAAGTCTCATTATTTCATTTCATGTGTCATTCACGCTCATAGCATTTTCATTCCATTCATGATGGGAACATAAGTCCCAATTACATATTCATATGATATATGTGTTCATCAAACCATTTATGTTAAGTATCTATCACATTTCAAGTCATTTTATGAAAGTTTAATAAATTCCAGAATTGATGCTTTAACTTTCCCTAGTAATATGGCCAAGATGTAGAATTAGTTTGGCCTCACTTTCTTAATGAAAGTTGTTCCCCTATGTTTTAACTTTAATTCCCTTTTTAAATCATTCAATTTAAAATTTTGTAGCTCTAGTTATAGTCAAATTACCAAGTACTGTTCCAGAGTACTAAACCCTGCTCTTTCCTTATTTCTCAGAATTTTACCTAATTTTGCAACTAATATCCGAGCACCTTAGGCTCAGAATTGGCTTTAGGTCCCTAAAACAAAGTTTTAGGCATTTGTCTTAGGTTTCCAAATCTTTTTGAATCACTTCAATTAGAGTTTTGCAAAGACAGTTATGGCCTGATAACCATTCAGAGGTGTAACACCCCTCACCCGTCTACAGTGTAGCCGAGCAAGGCGTGCTACATTCGGTGCCGGAGTACCCTATACTTTCTTTTCGTATATAATATTAATTTAATTATATTATCTTATGTGTAAATTTTTTTTTATCCCATTTTATTTTTATGGAAACCAAGATAAAGTCTCCCCTATTTTATTAGTGCATGGCAGGTTTCCTTATTTACCTGTTAAAATCAATTATATCCATTTCATCACATCATTTCTCATATCAATTATTCATGTACTATATCATACCATTACTCATAAAATTTTCAGGAAAATAAACTTTCATTTCATTCACATAACATTACATACAATAATGTACAATTATATACAATCCAAAATTTAATTACATATCTCAAAATAATTTACAATGTTTACTTATGTACAATGATCCAAATGCAAAATTTAAATTTACATGAGCCCTACTAAAATGGACTACTGAAGTGATACTGACACTATAGCAGATCTGATCAAAGTCTTGTCTAAGCTCTATTGTAGCTACTGGTGGTCCCTGTACCTACACGATGGAAAAACCAACGTGCTAAGCATAACGCTTAGTGGTGCACAAATTGAAATAAAAGTAACTAAATAATTGAAATATTTATTCCACGTATAACTTGGTAGAGAAATATAGATTTCATGAGTTTATATTCTTTTTCATATTTATATAACTTTAGAAATAATTAAGTTAATCAGGATCCTTTTTGTTCATTTATTCCATGTTTAGTCTTATTATTCATATCTGTAATCTCTTCTTGTAATTATTTAAATTTAAGACTTATTACTCATATTTGTGCCCAAGTAACCTATAACAAACTATAAAGACCAGATGCAAGGGAGTATACTAGTTAAATATCTATATGTCTAACATGTATACATCTCTCATATCAGGCACAAGGCCAGCCGGCAGGCATAAAGCCAGAAATAAAATCAGGCACAATGGCCAATGGGCAGGCATAAAGCCTATAGAACAATCATATCAGACATATATTGTCTATTAATGATTATTCCTATAGGCAGACTGCAATTTGTAGTCCCTAATTGGTATACCAATCAATTCATGCTATATAAATAAGTCTAGGTATACTTTGGGCAAATTAGTATTATGAATTACTTATGATCTTATCATTTCATGTCATGCACTATTAGTGCTTTATAGTAGTTTCATGTCAATTTATAGTGGGAAAATCGGTTCCCCCTTCATTTTCATGTAACTTGTACATTTAGCAATTCACATAGGTAATTTACATGTTATGTATTAAATAATATCTTGAACCTTTCTTTAGGTCCAGATTTGGTATCTTATCTTCTCCTAGCAAATTAGCTAAGATGTGGCCACTATTTAGCTACACTTCCTTCATGGAAGTTATCTCTCTATATCTTGTCTTTGTTTTCCTTTCTGAATCATGTCATTTGGAATTTTAGAACTCAAGTTATAGTCAAATAACCGAAATTGGTTCCTTAACTCACTCAAGTTCTAGAACCAAGTAGATTCTGGAGTCAATCTTTTCCTAATTATTTGGACATGTTATAGACACTTTTAGGCCTAATGTTCTCCATAGAAGTTGTTACCTTATGTCTTATTATTACTCAAAATTTTGAATTACAATTTTTTAGGTCTTGTAGAATTAATTATAGCAAATTAACTGGCCTGGACTCAGGTGCCCTATGTCTACAGGATTCCAGGTTTAGGTCAGTGGATTTCACTCTCATTTTAGGATTCTTACACTCAAATTTTGAGAAAAGTTTCTAAATTAAATTTGAATCTCTATCTCTCAGGTTTCCATAATAGTTTGGCTCATCCCATTTTGGATTTCCTAGTGAAAGTTATGATATAAATTCTGTTCTGGGGTCAGGTGGTAGTTTAGGCAAATTCCAGGATTTGGTATACTGACATGTTCTAACAATTTGACTTAGTTCCCTTGGGTTCTGGGTTCTGGTCAAAACATCAATATTGTAGATCTATGTCTTATAAAACTTTTGGTACTAGTCTCATTACTTTTGAAATTTTGTAGACCAAGTTATGGCATTTTTTCCAAAACTGGTCGGGTGAGTATAAGTCCAACAAATTCTGAGCAGATTGGTTCTAGACAGTGTTGATCTAACTTTGCTAACAATTTGACATGGTTAGAGGCAGATTTGGGTTCTATGTTCCCCATGAAAAATGTGCTCCTATGTCTAACCTTTCCAATAGTTCAAGAATCAGGTCAGTCTAACCTTCTTAGGGTGAGTTATGGCCATTTGAACATTTACTGTTCATTTAGTCATTTTTCCAGGTCCAAATTAGGGTTACCCGGATTCAAGTCAATTTTAGGCCAGATTAGGGACAGTTTTTGGGCATAGTTTCCTCATGAAAAATGGAGTATTTTGGGTTTGATTTCACCTTCAATTAGCCTCATACCAATTGGAACCTCATAATTTTATTTATAGGGTAAAAACCATACTGGACTTATCAAGTCTCAAACCTGCAAGGAAAAAGGCACTCCCAATTCATGTCCTCCAATCTACCAAACTACAAATTTGGCATACATATCACTTTAAATGATTAAAAATTCACCTCAAAATGCTTAATTTCAAGCCATAATGCAAAAGTACCAAAATTAGGTCAAAACCCTAACTCAAAGTTACAATTTCAAGCATATCACTTACAATTTAATATATATATCATCTCTACTTATTAATTAACACCACTTATTACAATTATGTTCATAGTTTCATCAAATCCCTACATCTCCTAAGGCTACCGAATTCTAGGGCATTCAATTGGTAAGAGTTTCCTTTTTATTTTATGAAATTTCTACTCCTATTAACTCCAATTCAATGTTTAATTAAAGAAAAGAAGAAGGATTAGCACTAACCTCTTGTAGTTCAATTCTTGACTTATCTAAACTTTGGAATTTCTTCACTTTTTGATAACCAAAATCTTCCTCTTGGTATGGGGATTAATTTTAGTGGTGAAAAATTAGGATTTTATGGTGAAATGTAAGGAGAAATTAAGCTCAATTTAAACAACAATGGAGGAAGAGAGCTTTTGAGGTGTGCTAGCCATGGGAGAAGTGAGAGGAAGAAGGAGAGTTTTAGTCAATTTTGTCTCATCTTATTGTATTTCTTATCCCTTACTACTTGTTTGTTGATTTTCCATTGGTCACTTTTTCTTTTAATGATGTCATTATGACATCATAAAAGCTTTTGTCATAAATAAATTTCTTTTCTTTTCCTTTCTCATTTCTATACATAATTTCACAATTTAATTTATTTTATGTGTTTTAATATCTCTTATTTTAGTTGACATTTAGGTCAAAATTCAACTCTATAGTTAAAATGACCAAAGTGCCCTTTGTTAGGCTCATCGAGTTATTTTTGGTCTGTATCAATAAATAAATTCTCCTGAATTTTCTTTGACATTTCTAATGTCAATTATAACTCAGTAAACCTTTAATTAGGTCCTAAAAATTATTTTCTAGGATTTCTCTAGGGTCTGGGGTTAGCAACTGTCTTCACAGTCGCTTCCCTGTATGGTCACCCATCGCTATGACTCCTGTTCGTTTAACCGGGTCATACTTCGCTTCTTTTACTTTTCTTTAATTTTACTTAGTCTGTATTCAGTCAATTTATGTTTTCTCACTCTAATTTAAGTGTAGTTTCAGATATTCTAGTTGTCTGAATAGACATTAGTCGTCGAAATAGTAAAATGAATGGACTATCTAAAATGAGGGCGTTACAGGAGGTCATAAGGCAAATTTGCTGGATTGTAGGAATTCCAGCCTATGCATTTCTAACTTGCCCTAACAATTTTCCTAAGTTGCTTTAAGAACTAGGTTCTGTTCCAAAGAGAAAAGTTTTAGTTCTATATCTTATGAGCATTTTAGTTTTAGAATTGCTACGTTTGCAATTTTATAGCCTAAGTTATGGTATTTTTACCAAAACTGGTCAGATGACCAATTACTCACATTTTCTAGGTTCAGTCTAGAATTCAGGGCAGGTTTCTGGACCAACTTTGTCTGGCAATTTAGTTGAGTTATGATCATAATTTAGCTGGCTCTAAGTTCTTCATATGAAATGTTCTCCTATGTCTCAGAATTCCATAGGTTCAAGAATCACCTAAATTAGACTTTTCTAGAGTGAGTTATGACTAATTTACTAAGTACTTTTCATTTGGTCGTTTTGCCTAGGTCCAGAATTGCCATTCCAGATTCAAGGCTTAATGAGGGTAACTTATGGTCATTTTCTAGGCAGGCTCTCTTCATGAAAATTGTAGCATTATATCTTAGATTTCATCTCCAATTGGTTTCACACCAATTGGAGCTATATAGCTCAACTTATATGTATTCAAACGCACTGGACACAAGCTGACCAAAATCACAACCTAATGCGCATTATCAATCACATTTATTCTTTCACCAACCTATCATCATTCTTCATTCAATACTCACCAAATGGTCATTAAATGACCTTATACACATTAATTATACCTCATAGCACAAAAACCCTAATTCCTCCAAAACCCTAATTTCACATCTTCCATATCTAAGCAAGTTCCAATCATACAAAGCATGTATGCACTTTAATCTAGACTAGTAGGCATGTTTAATTCCATCAAAACATTAAAACCTCAATCTCCCTCACACTGACCGAAATTCATACCCAACCATTCACGAATATTTTTCTTTATTTCTCAAACAATTTCCTCATAATTATACTTAAATTCAAGGATTATACATGAATTTAAGCAAGAAGTGCACATACCTCAATTAGAGAATTTTCTAGCTTCCCAAAACTTCAATTTCTTTGGTTCTTTTTGCTACCAACCTTCAAATTGAGGTCAAATATCAAGTTTTTATTTTATGAGCTATGGAAAATATGGTAGAAATGGCTTGGAATTAGAGCTTGGAAAATTAAAAATGGTCAAAAGTCAAATGTCAAAAGTCAACTCTTGGAGTGAATTGACCAAAATGTCATTCATTGGGTTATAGTCTATCTTTTTCGGTAATACTTATTAAGTCCATAACCCGATAGTCCCTTTGATTTTTATTCTACTTATTTTATTTTATTTTTAGTTCTCAAACTGGCTTTGAATTGTACCATTCACTGACTGAAAATGGTACTATTCAGAACTCAGAAGTTCGGGATATTACAAAAATGATACACATAATAATAAAATAAATTTATTATTATTAAAATAAAATATCATTTCACATAAAAATGATACACATAATAATAAAACAAATTTATTATCATTAAAAATATTATTATTAGTGATAAAAAAAATTTCTTAGAAAAATAAAATAATAAAAAATTTATTAATTAAATTTTTATTAAAAAAATATTTTATATTTCAAAAAAAAAATTTATCACTAATATGTAATAATATTTTTATTTAGAACTAATTTTAATTAATATATTTTTTAAAAATATTGAAAAAAAAAAATTGTGGACAGGGTCCAAAACAACGTGTTGTTTATCCAAAACTACATGACGTTTGGCGCGAACTAAGGGAGGACCACAAATGGACCTAGAGCATCAAGATGGGCAAGGCTAGGTGTTCTGTCAGACTGCATCAAGCGCGTAGGCAGATCAGCGTGTAACGTTGGGCCACATTGCATGCCAAGCCCAGCACCCGCAAGCCTTGCTCCAACAACTGGGATGCATGTGCTGCACACATACACGTGTCAATGTGCCGACAAGAAAGCCATTGTTGGCAACAGTAAAAATTCCAATGGGGGGTTTTTGGATATCTTGAGTATGATGGCAAGCTTAGTTTTCATAAACAAAAGCTCTAACTTGGTGTTTGGATATGCAGACTTTTGAGATGAAACTGGGATAAACTGAAAGACATCATCTTCAACCTCTATTTTTAGGAAAAATTTTACTCGAATTTAGTAAATTTTAGGGAACTTTGAGAGCCCATAATCTCTCAATATAAGTCCAAATTGCACAAATAAGGTACCTATAAAAAGCTTACAATATGTACTTTTCTATGAATTAAAAAACTAACCAAAATGATGATTACACATAAAGTTATAATGTCTCAAAATAGGGTTATCAATCATATTTGCAAAAATTCCAAAAATGAAAAATAAAATTTCAGATCTAATATATATCATACTTTGACATATTTGATACATCAAAAATTACATATTTGATACATCAAAAATTACAAATATATTATGGAAAACAAGATTTCAAGCTCTAATACCAATATCGAAATATTAAAATCAAGATCTTTATACTTATACATGCATAAAAAACATAACCTCACTTGTATCACATAGCTGCATATATAGTCCTATCATAACAGATAAACTATATACATAGATTTTACAATGCAAATGTACCTTTTACTACAGTGATCCTTCAAGAATGCAGAAAGAAGGAATGAACAGGCCACTTCTGCACTCACTTTTATGTTAAAACAAAAAAATCTATATGTTCTTTTCTCCTTTCTTACCCATTATGTGCTACATTGAATAACCTTATAATCACATAGATCTTTCAGCTTTCCATTTTTGGTTATAGAAAGAATCACTTAATATCGCAATCAAATAACCTTATACTTATTGTAACCTATACGATAATGATATTGATACTGGTATTATACCATATCAGCAACTATTTGAATTTCCAGCACACAATAGGTATTAAGTCAATAGGTTAATGGGGGCCTATATTTTAAGTCTATCATTAGACTTGTAAATATGGGCTTGGACCTATCATGGGTGGATTATATTCTACATGAAGGATAGTCCTTTGAATCTTTCTAAAATTTTCAACTACAACATTTTCTTGCTTTTGGATTCAAAGGAGAGTTACTTGAGCATTTCCTAAAAAAAAAAAAATTAATTTTTAAAATACAACTTTTATTGTTTTTGGATTTGAAGGAGAGTCCTTCTTTGGATCCTTCTTAAAACTTTAATTTTAAAATACAATTTCTTTTTTTTTTTTTTTTTTGGGTTCGAAGGGGAGCTCTTTGAATCTTTCATAAAATTGTAATATTAAAGCACAATCCTTTTCTTTTTTTGGTTTGAAGGAGTGTCCCCTTTGAACATTTTCCTAAAATCTTAACTTAAAACACATTAGAATTTCCTTTAAATCATACTCACCATCTTTTAAAATTATTTTTTTAAA
The DNA here is from genome assembly GCF_030052815.1 of Hevea brasiliensis. NCBI lineage: Eukaryota > Viridiplantae > Streptophyta > Magnoliopsida > Malpighiales > Euphorbiaceae > Hevea > Hevea brasiliensis. The sequence goes on along the minus strand of NC_079503.1, from coordinate 56,474,383 downwards.
CTCGGCTTTTCAATATATATTTAAATTACATATATATTGCACAACAAATAAATTATGCTAATTTAATAATTATGTGATATATATATTTTTTGGATGTATAATAGTTAAAAATATGTATTTTTTGGTGGTAAACTTTAATATTTATAAATTAATTAATTAAATATATTGTAAATTTATTAAATTAGTTTAATTAAATATTTTATTAATTATATTATATATTTAAAATTTAAAATATAAAAAAATCACAAAATAGAAAATTAGTAATATACATTGAACTTCCAATATTTAATAATATAATTAATAAGATTAGATTTTTAAATTCATAATTAACTATAAGTAAATATTAATTTTAAAATTAAAAAGAAAAATGTGTTAATTATATAAAAAAATTAAAAATTCTTAAAAAAATATGTTTGTAATTCATAAGAGTCACTAAGCAAGAGGTAGATAGCTGGATAATAAACTATAGTGAAACTAAGGCCTTCTAAATTTTTTTATTAAAAAAAAATGCATTAAAGTCATTAAAAAGCTAGAATCAAAGATAATACATGGAATTATTCATAGGGATTACATAGAAATAAAGTATTTCTAAAAATTAAAAAGCTAATGGATGGGTTGCGTGATTGAAAGAATGCTTAATAAAAGTAAAGAATACAAAACTTATCATTCCAAATGTATTAAAAATTTGGCTTATATTGCATATTTATTATAATATAATTATCATTCGAAACAGATTAAAAAGCATAGTCGCAAACATAACAAAAAAAAAAAACACAACTTATTTTCAAAGAAAAAATTGCCATAAAGGATTAAAATAATATTTATAGATAGTATTTCAGTAATTAATATTGTCTTTCACCAAACCACTGACTGGTTTGGAACAACCTTATTAGGCACCACCACATGCGGCTGTGATAGAGGAGAATTACCATCATCGCTGTCTTTTATACAATAACCTTAAAGTATATAACCTTTTTCTGCAATGAATCCCAATGTATCAATCACATCAGACCAACATTGTTTACCAATCATGAGGAGATAGCTTAGCAGCCATGGCTTAAGTCTGTCTCATCATTGAGGAAGAAAATAAAAATTATCTTTCCGATGCAAGCTTGAAGTTGGATCAAAGAGTCCTGGTAACCTAGTGATTGTTCATCTAATTTTAAAGATTTGAACTGGAGGCTAAGGGACGTATCATGGCTCCAGCTAGTTGCTGCCATAATAGCAATGAGAAGGAGATTGAGATTATAAGCCATTTGCAAAGGAATTACTAAGGAGAGACAGCAATTGTTGAGAGAATTCTTGTAACTATTAGATTGATCTAGGAAAAGTATTGTGTCATTACATGCATGGAGTGGAGAGTGAAAGATGAAAAGGCTACGGTAGATGGAGAGGCAATTGTAACTATTAAGTATACTTAATGGCATATAATAATTAGTATCAAATAAATATATTTTAGCATAATTGCCTTAAATCATTAGATTAACTGTAACATCCTCCCTGTATGTGTTCTGTACGTTCTATTGCTCCAGTGACTTAATGTCAGTTCGAGCAAGTCAGGATTCTGGAATTACATTTTAATGATAGTAAACAGACATATAGTGATGAAATAAATAAAAAAAATACAAGAAAAATTAAAGAAAAATAAAAGAGAGAAAATGAAACTAGGTTAAATGAGCCGGCACCGTAGCGATTAGTTATCGCACCGGGAAGTTACGACGAAGGCAATTGTCGACCCCAGGACTGCAGAGAACCCTCAGAATTAAATTTTAAGACATAATTAAAGGTTTATTGAAATGTAATTGACACTAGAAATATCAAAGAAAAATTAATAAATTAGTATAAAGAAAAATGAAAAATTGATAAACAGACAAAAATCGGTGTTATCGAAAAATCGGAGTTACAACCCGAAGCGGGGCATTTTGGTCATTTGACATCTAGAGTTTCCTTTTGACCTCAATGTCCATTAAAAATAAATGATATTACACTTTGAAAATGTCATGAAAAATTAAATTGTGATACATTATATAAATAGTGAAAGAAATGAGATAAATGTGCAAATAATGAAACTTTAATTAATTAAACATTAAACAAATTTTAAGTGCTCCACTAACTACAATTTAAGGGACTTAAATAATAAAAATGGGATAGAAGTAATTCATCTTCTTCAACCTTTGGAAGTATGGCCGAATTCCTCCATGGGAGACCCCCATGGCCAAACACCTTTCCTCACCATGCATTCATGATTCAAGCTCTCTTTCACCATAAATCCTTCATTAAATAGGTAAGTGTCCAAATCCCCTCCCTTGCTTTAGTAAACTTCATATTTAGGTTGAGCTGAGTTGAGTGGTGAAGAGAATGGAAGAATTTATTGAGTTATGAAATTGTTCAATTTCGACAGCCATGAGAACCTATGTTGCTTGAGTTTTTCTTACCTCTAATGGTTGAAAAATAATGTTGATTTAGTCATTTTAAAGTTGTAGTAATTTAGCTCCCATGTATATGTACATTGAGTACTTGAATTTAAGGGTTTGGAAAGTAATTTGTATACCTTAGCAAACTGCCACTTTTGGCAGCCTTTAAATTCATCAGTTAGTGTTTGGTTTCATGATTTTTCTTGATGAATTATGGTGAAGATGAATTGAGGGCAGTGTATGTGAAGTAATGGTTGGAAAGTATATGTAATAGTTAAGTGATTTCATTTATATGTTATGTTGAATTTAACTTTGTGAACTAGGGTTGTATAATGTACATGGAGCACTTGTATATTCTGCCAAAATAGACATGATTGAGATATGATGAATGATATAGAAGTATTATGAATGTATATTTGTAGTTTTGGGAGGAGGAGAAGTGTCATTTGGAAGTGTTCTTTATGTGCAGATTGTGTGTCGTGAAGGCAGTAGGTAAATTGAACCATAAGTGACAATTGGTGACCCCAATTGGTATGAGGCCAATGGGAGGTGAAACTAGACACAATTTAGGCCAACTTTCATGGAGAAATGTTGCCAAAATTCTGCCTAGAAACTGACATTAAAAATGACCTAATCCGGAATTGGTAATGTGCAAGTCCAGATTTTTGACCATATGAACAATAGTCACTAAGATGACCATAAGTCACTCTAAACAGGTCCAAATGACCTAAAATTTTTACCATGGAAAGCTTAGGCATAGAGCTACAATTCTTATGAAAACACCAAAGCACAGAAATGACCAGAACTGTCACACCCTACCCCTCTGTAAGGCATAACATGATCCCGTAGTATACCTAATGAATTACCAACTCCGTCTACTGATAACCCATTAAATACACTACAAGGGATTTTCAAAACTTTTCTTACTTTTTTTACAGTGGTGAGCACTATTTACAGGTGTTAAAAACCTTTTTGAACTGAAGTGATAAAACTGACACATTTGACTTAATTGGAGTTTCTGTAAAAATTTTGGCAGAGTGCCATCTGTATTTTGGATAAAACAGTTCTTCAGAAAACCTGTAAAAAGCACTTCAATATGTATTTGCAAATCTCAACTCCAATATATTTCTCAACACAACATATTTCTCAATTCAAATCCATAGTGATTTTTCAAAGACTGAGATACAAGAAATATAATACAAAACTATTTAAGTAAATGAAATCTCAGATTTACATTCACGATAATTTACATTTAATTACATACCAAAATATTTTACAAGAGTTTCTATATAACTGCTCAAATAATTTACATACATATTATTACATGCTTACATCAAAACCTATGTACATAGGTATATCTATGATATACCTGGAGCTGATCTGAATGTATCCTCAAAGCAACTTAATCACTGCTCTATGCTCTTCTTACCTGCGACAGCATACAAAGCTATCGCTGAGTGGTGAACTCAGTGGTGCACAACTATAATTTAAAACATAGTACAATATACATTGACAAATTTTACAGTAAATAATTTGAAAATCTGAATACTGATCAAATTTCACAACTCAAAATATTCATTGCCAATAATGTAAATCATTTGTATAAATAACTTGGAGCACAAAATTCAATTACACACAAACCATAATTGAAATCACCATTCCTTACCATTCAAAAGCCATTCTGTATCTCAAAATCATTTTGTATCTCAAAAATCATACTGTATCTCAAAAATCAATCTTTATCTCACTAATATGCAAGACTAATCCGAAAGGGCCATATTCGATGTGATTCTAACTCCCTATGGTCGGGGAGGTCGAATCTGATTCTAACTCCCTATGGTCGGGGAGGTCGAATCATCGTGCACAGTACCATCACAATAATGAATCTTCCGCAAGGGCCATAACGATAAAATAAACTTAGATCTAACCTCAAATCAGAGGAAAATCTAAGCCTGTGCACGTACCATGGTAATCAAAACACAACTCACTCCATTGTCTTCTCAACAAATGAGAGAGACGGGTAATAACCTAGTCAAGCATCTATAGTGAGATATAAAACAATATCACAATCCATTTAGTGAGCATAAATCACAATACAATTCGATTCAAAGTCAATTTCAATATCCAATAAAGTTTTATGCTCATCACAATTCAAATCATACAATTGCATTTTTCCATGAAAATTGCCATCACAATTCAAAACATTTTCTATCACAATTTTCTCAAACATAATTTATTCAATCCATAACAATGCTTAATACTTGTGGAAATACCATTTCACAAAGCTAAATTCATACCTACTATAACAATTTCAATAATCATTGAATTAAATCCAATGCTTGTTAAACATAATACATAAGAAAAATATGTCATTTAATCATATGAAATATTCAAAACAAAATCAGTTAAAAACTAGTTGTGCACAAACCTCTGATAATTGTCTCCTGGTCTGGACTCAGTGTTTCCTTCCCCTTTCCTGAGTCTTTGGTAACTGAGAAACACAATTTGAAGTGTTTCAGTACTAAATTAAATTGTCTCTAACGATAATGTTCGATAAACAATTCATTGAATACCTTTATTTGCTTAATCACCTAATATACCGACCCTCGATGCGTTCTAGGTAAATTAGGTTTCAGTGTCATTAATATGTCACATTCGATAGGGTTTTAGGGTTGGTACATTTTACCAAAGTCATTTCCTTGTTCAGTGCATCTTAATGCAACTTGCTGGATTCCGGGATACTAGTTTGACCTAGCCGGACGATCTAGTTCCCTCGGTTTTCGGGTCTCGGTCGAAACTACAAACTTGTAGATCTAGGTCTTATTGCACGCGGGGCAAAATTTCAGGTCAATCCGAGTTAAGTAGACCAAGTTATGGTCATTACACTCTTGCTGGTCAATTGGTATCAAATTAGGTCATTTTTAGGTCAAATTGGTCAATTCTGGTTCGGCCAGTTTTTGGACTCGAACTTGTGCAAGCTTTTTGACTTGCTTCTGGTCATTTCTGGGTTTTGGTGTCCTCATAAGACTTGTAGGTATGGGTCTTAACTATCCATGGTTAAAATTTCAGGTCAATTGGACCTGTTTTGAGTGAGTTATGGCCTAAACACTCACTGCTGCCCAAATGGTCAGTTTTTAGGTCTCAAGTGTACCTAATCCGAATTGGTCATTTTTCACATCACCTTGCAAGCAGAATTTTGGTATGTTCTCTCAATGAAAGTTGGCACATTTTGTGCCTAGTTTCACCTCAAATTGGTCTCATACCAATTGAGGTTACACATTTAAGGTTATAGGCTAAAATGTACACTGCCCTTGATTACTTTGCTTAACACACATCAACTACACACATTTACTTTGCAATTTGTTTACTTCCCTACCAATCTGTTTTGGTACATTAACCACAGTATAATCTACTTTACATTGACATTATTTTGGGCAGATTACCATTACCCTCAACACACCAAATATAATTCACATTTACAATATCTCAATACCATTACATACACACCTAAACACCACTAATTCTCACATACACTTTACACAATAATTTCATACACATATCCTTCATTCCTTAATGCCACAATTCTGCCAACACTCCCATGAATATACACATTTATTCAAGTGTCCCCAAGGCTGCCGAAATTGTCCTTCAACACCACATTGCCCTACAATCCATCAATTCCCATCCAAGTGCCAAAATCACCATGTATATGTGAAACAATTCATTAGGATATTAATTTACCATGATCAACATTATTTCTCATCAATTATATGCATAATAAATCATCAAATGTGTGACCCCATGGCTGTCCAAAATTGGCTATCTTAATAACTATTTAAACTTCAAAATTTCCTTCACAAAACTAACACCCATAACATAAACATAAAGTTTAACAAGAAAATTCTCAAAAATGCAAACTTACCTTTAATTGTAACTTGCTAAACCTTCACCAAACTTCTCAAAATTGGTATCAATATCTTCCTTGTGATGTGTAGACCATTTTTTGTGAAGGAACTTAAAGGATTGGAGTTGAAATGGAGAGTTAAGAAAGCTTGCATGAAAAATGGCTATAGAGTTTCCTCTCACCTCATTCACGGCAATGTTGAATGCAAATGAGGAAGATGAATTATTCAGCTGCATTTTAGGTGTACACATGTCCCACTATGTTTTTAATTAATTCCCTTAGTGGTCCACTAAAAATTAAATCATTTTATAAGTTAAACTTTCACTTAATCCCACATTAACCCATGATTTTAGCTATTTACTTTAGGTACCACCAAATTAATTTTTCATTTCATTTTCTAAGTGTAATATTATTTATTTTTAATGGACATTTAGGTCAAAAGACAATTCGGGATGTCAAATGACCATAATGCCCTGTTAAGTTACGTTCCCGATTTTTCGGTAACACCGTATTTTGTCTGTTTTTCGATTTCTCACTTTTCTTTGTACTAATTATTTAATTTTTCTTTGATCTTTCTAATGATATTTATTCTTCAACAAGGGTCTATTTATGTCCTAAAAATGTTTTCCAGGGTTCCCCGCAGTCCAGGGCTAGTCAACGGTCCACGCCGTGACTTCCCGGTGCAGTCACCCATCGCTAGGTTTCCTACGCTTAACTTGATCACATTTCTTTACTATTATTTTTCCTTTGTTTTTCTTGTATTTTCTTTTCTTGTATTTCATTATTTTATGTCTCCTCACTCATATTGAAGTGTAGTTCTCGGCATCCTAGCTGTCCGGACAACATTGGTCACCGGAACAGCAGAACGCACTACCGAACTTAGGGGTATTACAATTCTCCCCCCCTTAAAAAAAATTTCGTCTCGAAATTTTACTTGGCATTAGTCTCTGAACAGCTGTGGGTGTTGTCTCCTCATATCCTCTTCACGTTCCCAAGTAGCTTCCTGGCCTGAATGATGGTTCCACAGCACTTTAACCAGGGGTATCTGTTTGTTCCTCAGCTGCTTCACCTCATAAGCCAGAATTTTTATGGGTTCTTCCTCATATGAGAGGTCTAGATTTACTTCAATCTCTTCAACTGATAGTACATGAGATGGGTCTGATCTGTACCTCCTTAACATGGACACATAGAAGACACTGTGTATCCTTACTAATTCTAGAGGTAATGCTAACCGATATGCCAGAGGACCCACTCTTTCCAGAACTTCATATGGTCCGATGAAACAAGGACTCAGTTTCCCCTTTCTGCCAAATCTCATAATTCTCTTCCAAGGAGAAACTTTGAGGAATACCTTATCACCCACTGCGTACTCAATATCTCTTCTTTTATATCAACATAGGACTTCGACGATGTAGCCTTGAGTCTATCTCTAATCAACTGATCTTTCCTCTGTCTCACGAACAATTTCTCGCCCAATCATCTTCCTTTCACCTATTTCATCCCAACATAGGGAGTTACGCACTTTCTACCATACAAAGCTTCATACGGAGGCATCACAATGCTTGATTGATTGCTGTTGTTATAAGCAAACTCAAGCAAATGCAAGTGTGTATCCCAACTACCTTCAAACTCAATCACAAAAGCCCGTAGAATATCCTCCAAAATCTGAATAACCCTCTCGCATCGCCATCCATGCAGTAGGTGGAATCTTTGTCTGAAGTTCAATCTAGTTCCTAGGGCTCTCTCAAGACTACCCTGAATCTAGAAGTGAACCTAGGATCTCTGTCAGACACAATTGATACTGGCACTCCATGCAATTTTACAATCTCATATATGTACAATCTGGCCAATCTTTCCAGGCTATAGTCCATTCGAACTGGCAAAAAGTGAGCAGACTTAGTCAATCTGTCAACTATAACCCATACTGCATCATGACTATTCTGTGTCCTCGGAAGTTTCATCACAAAATCCATAGTTATCTATTCCCTTATAATGTCTTCATAGGGTGCCACTTGTATGCTAGCTTGACACTTATTAATGTATACAAATTCTGTTAGTGGGATGTATCTGTCCCATCTCCCCTCGGATTCAACGACACAAGTTCTCAGTATATTCTCGAGGGCTTATCACGACATTCTGAGTTATTATTATCATTTCATTTCATTATTTATAGAAACTCAATGAGTTTTAAAATTTACCTGAATCACTTGTTTCAATTTTCCATCTGTCTGAGGATGATACGTTGTACTGATATCTCTAAGCTTATAGCAATTACTGGGGTACAGGTAATTCACATTAATGTAACCGAGTCACTGACTCTAGCTACCTTACAAGTGTAGTCGTTTGATAGGCTAGTTATGAAGTCTTAAATTTCTGACTAAAATTTTCACATTTATTTCCAGTACTAGTACTCTATTCAGGTGCAACTATATCAATTTATAGATTACTTACAAATATTCTTAATTTATTGTACCACGAGGAAGCACGTAGCTCTACATAATAATCCCGTGTCGGTACTGTAATCTGCAGCTTACAATACAAACATTGAGAGCATTATATAGTCACTACATCATAACCTCATGGACTAGGTTTCCCAACATCTTATCTTTCTCGAATCCACTAATATCCTAAACCGGTTCTGATTACAATATCCATTAATAATTACTAACAGTAACATCTTTGCCCTCATCTAGAGCAATTCTATTACTGTAACTTACTTTTAGGTCCTCTTGCCTTACATTAAGTAGGCTCGCCAATAAGCCTTATAATTTATGGTATGTTAGAAAATACTTTTAGCTAGCAATTCTTCCAAAATTAATGTCAATCATACTTGTTATTATAATTATTATCCTAAAGGACCAGTCACTAATACATCAAAATTCATTCCCATGTAAAGGAATAACAACAGAACATATAGTTCTAATACTAACACACAACTAAGTAGTGCTGGGATCAAATAATAACTAATTGTTTCCTTCAAAAATTAAAAACTTACCAGCAGCTACATCCGAAGTTTCTGCTCTTTCTCCTTGGCGCATAGTGGACGCTCTGACTGGTGCGCTACTATATTCGGGTTGATTCACTGTGTTATAGTGGTGAGGAGTACCAACTCTATTTCTATCTTGACTCTGACTGACGGTCTGTGAAATCCAGAGAGCAGATCGAGGTGGTTTAGTACAATCTTTAGCAAACTGTCCAAGTTTTCCACAATTGTAGCAGGCTCCAGACGCCTTATAGCATATCCCACCATGATATCTTCTACAAGTTTCACATTGGCGGGAAGGGTAGGAACTTCTAGTTGTTCGACGACTGGACCTTGATGGTCTCTGTCTTACTGATCCACCTCTATCATATCCCTGAGCTCGGGGCTCCTCAAATTCTTTTCTCTTTCTCAAATTACTGCTCGAGCTCTGACCCATAGGTTTCTCCCTCTTTTTTATTTCATGTTGCCCTTGTGGGGGTTGGGTCTGTACTTGGGCTTGGGCCGACAGATTATCAGCCATTTGTTGGAAGAAAGTGGCCATTTATTGGGCCATTTGTGCAGTAATTTGTACCGACAAAACTGGTACAGTCAGGCCTTCGACATTTTTTGGAGCTGGGACCTCAACTTGTTCTTCTGCCATCACAGACTGTTCTATTATCTCATTCTTCTCTTCCATTTTTCTCACAGAATTTTCTATTCCTGTACAACCAACACAAGGAGATTCCTCTCCATTAGTTCACATTTATGATGTAAATGTACTATATGTATCAAACATTTGAGCAGTTGTAGTTACCGACAAAAAGATTTCAAATTCACAGTTCGAAATTTACTTTAAAACCATTGCTCTTATACCACTAAAACATGTCACACCCTACCCCTCTGTAAGGCATAACATGATCCCGTAGTATACCTAATGAATTACCAACTCCGTCTACTGATAACCCATTAAATACACTACAAGGGATTTTCAAAACTTTTCTTACTTCTTTTACAGTGGTGAGCACTATTTACAGGTGTTAAAAACCTTTTTGAACTGAAGTGATAAAACTGACACATTTGACTTAATTGGAGTTTCTGTAAAAATTTTGGCAGAGTGCCATCTGTATTTTGGATAAAACAGTTCTTCAGAAAACCTGTAAAAAGCACTTCAATATGTATTTGCAAATCTCAACTCCAATATATTTCTCAACACAACATATTTCTCAATTCAAATCCATAGTGATTTTTCAAAGACTGAGATACAAGAAATATAATACAAAACTATTTAAGTAAATGAAATCTCAGATTTATATTATCGATAATTTACATTTAATTACATACCAAAATATTTTACAAGAGTTTCTATATAACTGCTCAAATAATTTACATACATATTATTACATGCTTACATCAAAACCTATGTACATAGGTATATCTATGATATACCTGGAGCTGATCTGAATGTATCCTCAAAGCAACTTAATCACTGCTCTATGCTCTTCTTACCTGCGACAACATACAAAGCTATCGCTGAGTGGTGAACTCAGTGGTGCACAACTATAATTTAAAACATAGTACAATATACATTGACAAATTTTACAGTAAATAATTTGAAAATCTGAATACTGATCAAATTTCACAACTCAAAATATTCATTGCCAATAATGTAAATCATTTGTATAAATAACTTGGAGCACAAAATTCAATTACACACAAACCATAATTGAAATCACCATTCCTTACCATTCAAAAGCCATTCTGTATCTCAAAATCATTTTGTATCTCAAAAATCATACTGTATCTCAAAAATCAATCTTTATCTCACTAATATGCAAGACTAATCCGAAAGGGCCATATTCGATGTGATTCTAACTCCCTATGGTCGGGGAGGTCGAATCTGATTCTAACTCCCTATGGTCGGGGAGGTCGAATCATCGTGCACAGTACCATCACAATAATGAATCTTCCGCAAGGGCCATAACGATAAAATAAACTTAGATCTAACCTCAAATCAGAGGAAAATCTAAGCCTGTGCACGTACCATGGTAATCAAAACACAACTCACTCCATTGTCTTCTCAACAAATGAGAGAGCGGGTAATAACCTAGTCAAGCATCTATAGTGAGATATAAAACAATATCACAATCCATTTAGTGAGCATAAATCACAATACAATTCGATTCAAAGTCAATTTCAATATCCAATAAAGTTTTATGCTCATCACAATTCAAATCATACAATTGCATTTTTCCATGAAAATTGCCATCACAATTCAAAACATTTTCTATCACAATTTTCTCAAACATAATTTATTCAATCCATAACAATGCTTAATACTTGTGGAAATACCATTTCACAAAGCTAAATTCATACCTACTATAACAATTTCAATAATCATTGAATTAAATCCAATGCTTGTTAAACATAATACATAAGAAAAATATGTCATTTAATCATATGAAATATTCAAAACAAAATCGATTAAAAACTAGTTGTGCACAAACCTCGATAATTGTCTCACAGTCCGGACTCAGTGTTTCCTTCCCCTTTCCTGAGTCTTTGGTAACTGAGAAACACAATTTGAAGTGTTTCAGTACTAAATTAAATTGTCTCTAACGATAATGTTCGATAAACAATTCATTGAATACCTTTATTTGCTTAATCACCTAATATACCGACCCTCGATGCGTTCTAGGTAAATTAGGTTTCAGTGTCATTAATATGTCACATTCGATAGGGTTTTAGGGTTGGTACATTTTACCAAAGTCATTTCCTTGTTCAGTGCATCTTAATGCAACTTGCTGGATTCCGGGATACTAGTTTGACCTAGCCGGACGATCTAGTTCCCTCGGTTTTCGGGTCTCGGTCGAAACTACAAACTTGTAGATCTAGGTCTTATTGCACGCGGGGCAAAATTTCAGGTCAATCCGAGTTAAGTAGACCAAGTTATGGTCATTACACTCTTGCTGGTCAATTGGTATCAAATTAGGTCATTTTTAGGTCAAATTGGTCAATTCTAGTTCGGCCAGTTTTTGGACTCGAACTTGTGCAAGCTTTTTGACTTGCTTCTGGTCATTTCTGGGTTTTGGTGTCCTCATAAGACTTGTAGGTATGGGTCTTAACTATCCATGGTTAAAATTTCAGGTCAATTGGACCTGTTTTGAGTGAGTTATGGCCTAAACACTCACTGCTGCCCAAATGGTCAGTTTTTAGGTCTCAAGTGTACCTAATCCGAATTGGTCATTTTTCACATCACCTTGCAAGCAGAATTTTGGTATGTTCTCTCAATGAAAGTTGGCACATTTTGTGCCTAGTTTCACCTCAAATTGGTCTCATACCAATTGAGGTTACACATTTAAGGTTATAGGCTAAAATGTACACTGCCCTTGATTACTTTGCTTAACACACATCAACTACACACATTTACTTTGCAATTTGTTTACTTCCCTACCAATCTGTTTTGGTACATTAACCACAGTATAATCTACTTTACATTGACATTATTTTGGGCAGATTACCATTACCCTCAACACACCAAATATAATTCACATTTACAATATCTCAATACCATTACATACACACCTAAACACCACTAATTCTCACATACACTTTACACAATAATTTCATACACATATCCTTCATTCCTTAATGCCACAATTCTGCCAACACTCCCATGAATATACACATTTATTCAAGTGTCCCCAAGGCTGCCGAAATTGTCCTTCAACACCACATTGCCCTACAATCCATCAATTCCCATCCAAGTGCCAAAATCACCATGTATATGTGAAACAATTCATTAGGATATTAATTTACCATGATCAACATTATTTCTCATCAATTATATGCATAATAAATCATCAAATGTGTGACCCCATGGCTGTCCAAAATTGGCTATCTTAATAACTATTTAAACTTCAAAATTTCCTTCACAAAACTAACACCCATAACATAAACATAAAGTTTAACAAGAAAATTCTCAAAAATGCAAACTTACCTTTAATTGTAACTTGCTAAACCTTCACCAAACTTCTCAAAATTGGTATCAATATCTTCCTTGTGATGTGTAGACCATTTTTTGTGAAGGAACTTAAAGGATTGGAGTTGAAATGGAGAGTTAAGAAAGCTTGCATGAAAAATGGCTATAGAGTTTCCTCTCACCTCATTCACGGCAATGTTGAATGCAAATGAGGAAGATGAATTATTCAGCTGCATTTTAGGTGTACACATGTCCCACTATGTTTTTAATTAATTCCCTTAGTGGTCCACTAAAAAATTAAATCATTTTATAAGTTAAACTTTCACTTAATCCCACATTAACCCATGATTTTAGCTATTTACTTTAGGTACCACCAAATTAATTTTTCATTTCATTTTCTAAGTGTAATATTATTTATTTTTAATGGACATTTAGGTCAAAAGACAATTCGGGATGTCAAATGACCATAATGCCCTGTTAGATTCGTTCGATTTTTCGGTAACACCGTATTTTGTCTGTTTTTCGATTTCTCACTTTTCTTTGTACTAATTATTTAATTTTTCTTTGATCTTTCTAATGATATTTATTCTTCAACAAGGGTCTATTTATGTCCTAAAAATGTTTTCCAGGGTTCCCATGATCCGAGAGCTAGTCAACGGTCCACGCCGTGACTTCCCGGTGCGGTCACCCATCGCTAGGTTTCCCGGCTCGCTTAACTTGATCACATTTCTTTACTATTATTTTTCCTTTGTTTTTCTTGTATTTTCTTTTCTTGTATTTCATTATTTTATGTCTCCTCACTCATATTGAAGTGTAGTTCTCGGCATCCTAGCTGTCCGGACAACATTGGTCACCGGAACAGCAGAACGCACTACCGAACTTAGGGGTGTTACAAGAACCAAGTCAAATTGCTTGCCCAAGTTAGGGCACCAAAACTACCAGAACTGAATTTGACCTAAAATTGACCAAATTTTGCACTAAAGATGTAATCTGTCCAGCTTTAGTAAATTGACCATATCTTGGTCTATACAACTCAAAAAGACCTGAAATTTGTGTCAAAAGTTCAATAAGACATAGGGCTATAATTTTTCTCCTTTGACCAGAAGCTAAAAACCAAGAGAAGTAGGACATTAAGCTAGACCAATCTAGCACACTAAAACTGGAAATTTGACTTTTACATACAATGAAGCTTGAAGTAATTTGGCAATAAATACCAACTTGTAAAAAGGATAAATTGTACTATATTGACAGCATATTGAATTACAAATTGTGATATGTTGATGCTAGAATCAACTTACCCATATTATCTAAAAAGGTCAATATTTACATTGACTTGTGAATTACATGATAACTAGTAAACTAAAAAAAATAAAGAATAAATAATTAATTTGTAATGTGCCCTAGTTTGCCTAATTGATTAGTTTGGATAGATTGGCATGCCAATAGGATTCTGACAGCTATTCTGTAAATGGCTTTATGCCATACTATATTTTTACAGCATATTATGCCGCACTGTGACTTTAATAGCCTACGGCTATATGTATTGTGCTATTATACTTGGCTTATCGCTAGATTGACTATATGACTTTTTAGCCACACTGTTTGCACACCGGGAAACACTTTGTGACCGATGAGGTGACGGCCCGAGGTACTAGGTACCCAGTACCAGTATATCCATTTATCCAGTCTGGTCAGTGTATAGGCTACACGAGCAGTTAATTTAAGCATTATTAAATTCAAATAGCTAAATTCATTTTATTGACATACAGCACCACCAAAATTAACAAAAATGAAAGGTTAGCAAATAAAAGTAGAATCAACAACTACAAAGAATATCGATGTCATAAATTCATAAACAATTCATTTATTTTATTTTAGTGTATATTTCTTTATATTTGGCACCACTAAGCAGAATTGCTTAGCGCGTTGCTTTTGCTACGTGTAGGTATTGGAGACATAGCTGGGGAGCCCAACAGACCTACGATCGGGTGAGACATCAGATCTGCACAGGAGTCCAGAGTCATCTGCACTACACTGCATGCATGGTAGGACTTAGGATCTTGTGTAATGACTATCAGTTATATTTTGACATTTTGTTATGTAATTTTGTATATTGTAAAACTTTAATATTTGTAATAATTTTTACATATTAAACTCCTTTGGAGAGTGTTTGGATGAATGTAAATTATGATGGATTGTATTTTGAAACTATGAAATTTTGAGACTAAAAAATTATTTGGATGGTTGAGATTATCATATTGAACTATTTTTAACAGGTTTAGAATGACAGTTTGTCCGAAATATAGACGGCACCTTACCGGATTTTTATTACCATTTTTGAAACACTAATTTTGTTAAAGTATGAAAATAGAACCTGTATGATATGAACTTTACATAAAAGACTTCTTAAATCAAATTGAGTTCAGAATATAAGATAATCACAGACTAGGTGCTCCAACACACCGTGTAGCACGCCTTGCTCGGCTACACTGTAGACGGGTGAGGGGTGTTACGTTTAGTGGTATCAGAGCATGGTTTAGGCATTTCTGGACCAAGATAGTTTGCATTGTAAGTGTTAAGATAACTCTAATGCAGATCTTTTAATTTGTTATTTTGATCAGAATATAGACTCCACATCATAGAGAGCGGTCGATGAGGAGGTGGAGAGTCATGCTCCATCTATGACTGAACCAGGAGACAGGAGGGAACCTGCTCCACCAGTACCAAATGCAACAACAACATTTCAACAACTGGCTGAGTTCTTTAGACAAATGGCAGGAGTTATGCCACCACCACCACCCCGTCACATCAAAAATCTCATATAGAGAAACTTAGAAAGTTCGGAGCAGTGGATTTTCTGGGCAAAAGGGAAGATGATTCTGTCACAGTTGAAAATTGGTTGGACAGAAGTGGAAGAGTCTTAAAACAACTTCATTGTACTCCAGAGCAGAATTTGAAAGCTGTTGTATCACTACTGCAAGATGATGCATAACAATGGTGTGATACAGTAACTAGTGAGGTGCCACTAGAACAAATAACTTGGGATTTCTTTCTCACTGAGTTCAGAAAGAAGTATGTGGGCAGTGTATACCTGGAAGAGAAAAGAAGGGAATTTATTACCCTGCACCAGAGACAGCTGAAAGTGGCTGAATATGAAAGATAATTTGTCAGATTGAGCCGCTATGGGCGGGAAATAGTCCCTAATGAGACCGAGAGATGCAAGAGATTTAAGGAAGGACTCAATGATAACATTAAAGTAATGATTACAGCCTTGGGGATTACAGAATTTGCCAAGTTAATGGAAGTCGCACTGAAGGTTGAAAAAGTTAGAATAAATGAGCAAAACAAAAGGGACAGACAGCAGAAAAGAGGTCAGAGTCAGACCAGTACATCTTCTGCCCCTAGTAAGAAATTCATAGGTTCGCCTACTCAGAGTTTCAGTAGAGCACCAAGTCAGGATCAGTCACAGAGGCCCAAATCTCAGTTTGCACCGAGGAGAGGCCAATCCACACCTTCAGTGGCTAGTTCTTCAGGGACAGGGTTCAGGGGACCAGCCCTAACAGTATCTGTTGCTTGCCCACATTGCCAAAAATGGCATAAGGGGGAATGTTGGAGAATGTAGGTGCTTGTTTATGGTATGGGTCTACAGACCTCCTAATCCGTGATTATCCGTGCAGAACTGCTACATCTACTCCAGTATCAACTATTAGGCCTGCCCCTCCAGCTCCAAGGGGTAGAAAGTGGGGTAAAGCTGAGATAGCCGGTACTTCGCAGAAACCTGTATCAGAGTCTATAGAAAGGGCAGAAGGTAGAATACCATCCAGAGCCTATACTATGAGGGCATAGGAGGAACAGGATGCTCCAGATGTCATTAAGGGTACGTTCCTCCTCTATAATACTTCAGTGCATGCATTAGTAGATTTAGGTTCTACTCATTCATATATTTGTATCAAGCTGCCCGCAGAAAAGGGAATACCAATAGAGGAAAGTGACCAAGACATCCTGGTCACAAATCCGCTACGCCATAGTATGGTAGTAAACAAGGTATATAAGGGTTGTCCATTGAAGATTCAAGGGAAAGAGTTCTCGGTAGACTTAATCAAACTGCCTTTTCATGAGTTTGACGTGATTTTGGGAATGGACTGGTTATCCCATCATTAAGCAATGGTAGATTATAAATTAAAGAGAATCTCTCTAAAAACTGCTGAGAATGAAGAAATAACAGTTGTGGGTGAAAGGACAGATTTCTTGTCCAATGTCATCTCAACTACAGTTGCAAGGAGATGGATGAGAAAAAGGTGTGAAGCCTATTTGGCACACGTGGTTGACAATAGGCAGGGTAAACTTGACTAGTCTGACATACCCACAGTAAGGGAATTCTCTGAGGTATTTCCAAAGGAATTGCCTAGTTTGCCACTAGAAAGGGAAGTTGAATTTGCTATTGAGATTATGCCGGGTACAGCTCCGATTTCAATTACTCCGTATAGGATAGCACCTGCTGAATTGAAAGAGTTAAAAATCCAGCTGCAAGAATTACTAGACAAGGGGTTCATAAGCCCTAGTGTGTTGTCGTGGGGAGCTCCGATACTGTTTGTAAAGAAGAAAGATGGGACACTGAGGATATGTGTTGAGTACGGGCAGTTAAACAAAGTAAAAGTGAAGAACAAGTATCTGTTGCCTAGAATTGACGATCTGTTTGATCAGTTGAAGGGAGCCAGTGTGTTTTCTAAGATTAATCTCATATCAGGGTATCATCAGCTAAGGGTTAGGGATGCAGATGTGCCTAAGACTGCATTCAGAATCCAGTATGGACATTATGAATTCCTGGTGATGCCATTTGGGTTAACAAATGCTCCAGCAGCATTCATGGACCTTATGAACCGTATCTTTCATCCATACTTAGATCGGTTCATGGTGGTCTTCATTAATGACATCCTGGTGTATTCCAAGGATAAAGTAGAACATTATCAACATTTGAGAATTGTTCTGCAGACTCTAAAAGAGAAGAAACTATATGCTAAATTGTCTAAGTGTGAGTTCTAGTTGAATGAGATTGCATTTTTGAACATGTAATATCAAATGAAGGGATTAGAGTGGATCCCAAGAAGATTGAAGCAGTGATGGAATGGAAGCCTCCCATAAATACAACTGAGATCAGAAGTTTTTTGGGGTTAGTTGGATATTATAGAAGATTTGTAAAGGGATTTTCCTTGATAACTGCTCCAATGACCAAATTACTACACAAGAATATGAAATTTGACTGGAATGACAAGTGTCAAGCCAGTTTTAAGAGGCTGAAGGTTATATTGACAGAGGCACTAGTGTTAACACAGCCAGTGTCGAGAAAAGACTTCATAGTCTACAGTGATACCTCACATAATGGGTTAGGGTGTGTACTTATGCAAGAAAGGAAAGTGATCGCATATGCTTCCAAGCAATTAAGGCCACATGAAAAGAATTTCCCTACTCATAATTTGGAGTTAGCAGCAATTATCTTTGCATTGAAGATATAGAGGCATTACTTGTATGGAGAAAAATGCTACATATACACAGACCATAAGAGTTTGAAGTATCTGCCAACCCAGAAGGAACTTAATTTGAGACACAAGCGATGGGTTGAATTCTTGAAAGATTATTACTGTGTGATTGACTACCACACTAGGAAGGCAAACGTAGTGTCACACCCTACTCCTTGTAAGATGTAACATGCTCCCATAGTACACCTAATGAATTACCGTACTTCGCCTACTGGTAACTCATTAAATATACTACAAGGGATTTTAAAATAATTTTCGTTCATTTTTATATTGGTGAGTAAATTTTTTTCAGATATTAAAAACCTTTATTGAAAGTCCAAACATAAATTAAATTTTTAGATATTTAAAATTTTCGCAATTTTTACAAAAATTTCGGCAGAATACCGTCTGTATTTTGAGAAAACATTTCTTCAAAACCTGAAAATAAAAACACTCACAATATATTTCTCAATCACAACTCCATTAATCAATTTCATTTTACATATCAGCACTAGCAACTCAATACAGAGTTTAAATTAAATCAAACATTGAAATATCTCATTAAGGTAACAAAATTAATATTTACATTCATGGGATCATTAAAAATTTAGTAGTGCAAAACTTTATAAATACATAAAATCTCAAGATAACCTTACAATAATTTGTATTTGATTACAGTCCAAAAATAGATTACAAAAGAGTTGATATAACTGCTCAAATGAAATTACATACATATAATTACAGAATTACATCAAAATCTAATGTACAAGGGTATACCTATGATATACCCGAAGATAGTTTTACAGTGTCTTTCAGTAATCTTGCTCAGCTGCTTTATATTTTCTTTCACCTGCGATTGCATACAAAGCTATCGCTAAGTGGTGAACTCAGTGGTGCACAAACTAATAATTTAAAACTTAATACAAGTTATGCTTGACAATTCTTAACAAATAAAAATTTAAAATTTCTAAATTCTTAAAAATTCATAACATTCAGAGATCAATATTTTCATTCATGCAAATTATTCATTTGAATAACATTTTGATAAAATAGTAATTATTTATTTACATTTCTTTTAAATCTCAAAACAATACAAAAATATTTTGAATCACTGACAAATTATTTATTTCAACTGCAATTTATCAAACTATGCATAATTTAAAGGGCGTTGCCAACAATTTATACAGTTAAACCCATAACCCAAAATTCAAATAGATGCCGCGTTGTACACCATAACATTTCAAACTCTCTCAATAACCGAGGCTAAAAGGGATGAACAATACTAGCTAGTATATATGAGTACTCATTCAAACTCTTCCCCAACTGGCAAGCCAGAGAAGAGGGAACTCACCCCATGTATTGGAGGAGATATCTCACTAGACAAGCTAATGAGAATTCATAACATATATTGCTATGTCAACTGTGGTTTCAAATCATATTCAAAACAATTTCTATTTACCAAGTGTTTACAAACCATTAACATTATTGAATCATCATAAATTCATGCTCAAAGTTGGCAACACATCAAACTTAAAATTTACAATCCTCAAAACCATGCAATAAATCTTTAAATGCATAAGAAAATTTACATTTAATTTATACAATTTTATTCAACAAATTAAAATTCTCAACACAAAAAAATTATAAATCATAAAATAAACTTGTTCAAATCAATTTAGAAGTGAAAAGTAACAAAATAGTTAGTTGTGTACAAACCTTATACGAGTTGCCTCTTGGCCTTGACTCGATGTCTCGGGTTCTTTCCCAGTATTCTTTTCTACTGAAACACACAGTTTCACAATGTTTTAGTATCACCATTTATCATAACTCCAAAAATAAATTCAAATCTACTTATACCTAGCTTTAATATGCTAAACTTGATGTTCTTTAAAATTTGTATTTCGAGGTTACTATTCATGATACTATTCAAGTCAATTTGTTGACTTTCTAATGTTTAATAGGTATGGGAATTTTAATTTCAGCCACATACCACATTTTGATTGCCTAATTTTTTGGTTTTGGTTGTTTTCTCAAAACTTAAGTCTTTTAGGCAAAATTTCAAATTTTCAGTTTTGGTGTCCTATTTTGCACTGTTCCATTAGTCAAGTTGCTGTTAGAGTTTGGCTAAGTTTTTTTCATAGAAATTGTTCCTTATTATCTTAACTTTATTTTCCTTTTTGAATCACTCCAATTGAAGTTTTGTAGCTCAAGTTATAGCCATTTGAACATGGCTGGCCGGATTGGTCTAACCCAGATTTTCTGGGCACTAACTTAGTTCTGGCAGTTTTAGGTCACTAACTTTGGGTGGCTAAATGACTTGGTTAAGGGCATAATTTGGACTTGTTTTCTTCATGAAAGTTGTAGAGCTATATCTCAGATTTCTACTAGTAAAATTTTAGGTCATTTCGACCTGCTTAGCCCAAGTTATGGCCAAATGAACAAACACTATTAATTTGGTCATTTTTGTACAGGTCAGTTTGCCTAATCCAGATTTGGCCAATTTGTTTACTATGCTATAGTTACTTTCTGGGCATGATTCCTAAATGAAAAATATGCCATTTTGTATCTAGTTTCATTCCCAATTGGCCTCACACCAATTGGGTTGGTAAATTTTCAGTTTTGATCTCTAAAAGGGACCTTGGTCCCTAAAAAGGACCTTGGTCATGCTGCCTGTAGAATGATCATAAGCAATCCGAATTTAAACCTAATTCTAACATTTCCTATACACCACAATTGGTCATACATGGCCATTTTTCAACTCAAGCAAGGTCAAACACATCATTTGGATAATTCTCACATTTTTCCTCCCAAAACCCTAAGTGCCAAAACCCTAATTTTCATGCTTAGCTCAATTCATGCAATTTAAACATACAAATCACCTATACAACATTAATTCACCAAGATTCCATGTTTAAACTAACTAAAAACCATCAAACTCTAGGGTACCATGGCTGCTGAAATTTCTATTTAGTCCCCCATAATAGTTTTCTTTTAATTTTTAAGTTAAGATCTATGTTATTTACACTAAAAACATAAATATTAAATAACAAATTTTCAATTTAAACCACTAACCTTAACTTTGATGTTCAACTCCTCAATTTCTTCCTTTTCTTCTTTTCTTTCCTTCCTCTAAAGCTTTCTCAAGTTGATCTAACAAGTTTTTATAGATTATTTTGGGGCCAAAGTGGGTTGAGGTGGTTGGAAGAAAGCTTGAACTTAAGCTTTAATGGTGATTTTTCAATAGAGAGGGAGATGTAGGGCGGCACACATTTGGGAAGAAGACCAAAATGAGTTTTTTTTTTCTTTTAATTTGTTATTTTTATGTGTATTTTCACTTAATTGGCTTGGTCAATTATGGTAGAAAAAGTAAAATTGTATTTTGACATCATAATGATGTCATAAAGGTGATGTAAGGTGATGTAATAAACTTTTTTCTTTTTCTTTTACATTTATTTTTTTCCATTAGATCTTTAATTTAATTCTCAATCCCAACATTTTTTTTTTCTCCAATTTTATTGGACAGTTAGGTTAGGAGTCAGCTCTAGAGGTAAATTGACCAAATTGCCCCTTGCTGGTTCAATCCGGTTTGTAAGTTATTCGATATTTCTTCTGAATCCCTGACCTAATTATTTGACCTGCTTAATAACTCTTTTTCATGATTTTCTCTTTTTTACTGTGTTCGCAATAGTCCTAAGGACCACAGCATCATATTTTCCTGTTTAGAATTTGAGTTACGATTGACCTTGCAGTCATTTCCCAAGAAGGTCACCTATCGCTGTGACTCCCAACTCATTTAACCTTTTCTGTTCTATTTTTCTTATTTTTACTTTTATATTTGGTAATTACTATTTATTTTCAATTAGGGCTTTTCTAGGTGTCTTAAATATAGTTCTAATCTTTTTAATTGTCTGGACCAACACTAGTCACCAAAACAGTGAAATATATCAGGCTATGCAAATAGGGGTGTTACAATTCTCCCCCCCTTAAAATAATTTCGTCCTCGAAATTGTGTCCACTATCTGTCCTCAAATAGTCATACGTGTTGTTTTCTCATGTTTTATTCACATTTCTACATAGGTTCATAATCGAAATAATGGTCCGTAGTGCTTTCACCAATACTATTTACACATCGATTACTTACCTCGTGTGCCAAGTTTCTTATGAGTTTCTGTCATAAGTTAGATTCAAATTCATTTCAATTTTAGAGGTAAGAAAATCTATGTGCTAGTGGATCCATTTTTTCTAGTATCTCGCACGATCCTATGGGTGAGAACTTAATTTTACTCTTTTCTTATCAAATCTCTTGATCATTTGATGTAACCTTCAGTTTAGTTTAGAATATTTTCATCTTTTCTTGCTGTTGTTTTAGCAATTATTTTCCTTTGTAGTCTTTTTTTTTTTTTTAAATGACCTTGTTGGTCATATATGAATTGCTTATCTCTTTATAGGCCATAGATCCATAACCATTATCTTACCATCTCCATTTATGACCAAGGCTTATGTGCCATTTTGCACTATCTGATTTGATTTTGTTTAACGTATTTCTTTCTTGATAAAATAGTTCGGGATATCGTTACGCATTTTAAGTAAGTTGTTTGCTCTGGTGGCAATTCCTCATCTAGTGTTTTTCTCATTTCTTATTGTTCTATTTGTTTCTTCTTTTTTTTTTTCATTTTACAACTAAACTTTAATTATTTTATTCCTCAATCTTATCTTCTTCTTTAACTTGACTGTCGAGTCGTAATTTAGCACCTCTTATCGTCCCTAATAAATCCACTATACTTCAATATTACTTTGATTTGGTCCTCTGACCATTCTAGTCCACACTTTAACTAATATTCATAACGTTTCTCTATTACATTTGCACCAACTATTCAAATTTTTAATTATATATTTTCTTTTATCTACCGATATCCTATAGCTTATTTTTCGCTGGTTTGCGATCATTACCTTTTTTTTTTTTTTTGAACTATAAACAATTCTTCAATCTTAAGAAGGAAGCCTACCAGACTCTCCTTTTTCCCATGCTATTCAAAAGTTTCGCTTTGATTCTAATCTAATCCTTATGATCTGCACAATAAAATTGTGCTCTTCCTAAAAAATACCTGACTAACTAGTTCCTATTGAATTACTGTTATCAGTAGAACATCATTTCTTAACTGTTTTATAAGTTATAATTATAATCCATAGCATCCTGTCTCTTTCAGGGAAACAAAATCATATTTTGTGTCTCACTGCTACACAAACAGAATATTGTTCCTTACTAAACTTTGAGCAAAAGATCCATTGCAATACCAGAACAACTATAAATCCCATATTGGAGACTGGATGACTTAGCCCTATAGGTGTTATTTTTAAATTTTGACCATACTAAAATCTCTAGTCCCATAACAATTCCTAATGTACTGTAATTCGTGCTAGGGTAACGGAGTCATCAACTCTCACTACCTTACAAGCTTGATCTTTTGATATTCTAATTGCAGAGTTTTAAATCCCAAATTAGGATTTTCAAACTCAGTTCTAGTAATAAAACTCTATTCTGGTATATTTGTACCAGAGCGAAAGCCATTTGTAACTATTCTTATCCTTATGTACTATTGGGTAGTACATAGCTCTATACAATAAATCCCAAGTCAGTACTATAATCTGTAGCTTACAGCACAAACATCAAGAACATTGCATAATTACTACGATACATCCCAATAGATCAACCTTCCCTATACCTTATTTCTCTCAAATCCATTAATATCTTAAACTTATTTTGATTATGGTATCTACTGACATCTATCAACAGTAATACCTTTGCTTTCATCTAGGGCAAATATATTACTACAACTTACTTTTAGGTCCTCTTGCCTTACCTAATTAGGCTTACTAATTAACTTTATAATTTATCGTAGTCTAGGAGATGTCTCTCACTAGAAACTTTTCCAAAATTAATTCCAATCACGCTTATGATCAAAATTCTTGTCCTACAAGACTAATCACTAACACATCAAAATTTATTTCCATACAAGGGAATAGCAGTAGAACATATAATTCTAGCATTAGCATATAAATATGTAGAGCCGGAATCAAATAGTACATAATTATTCCTTTCAAAAGTTAAGAACGTACCGGCAACTACATCTGAAGTCTCTGCTTCTTTCCCTCGATGCATGGCATTCCCTCTTTCTAGTGTATTCCTCTGCTCGGGTTAGTCCATTGTGCTAGGATTACCCAAAGTGTTATCTCTACTTCTACCTCTGCCCCTATTAACTATTAATGAGCCTCTAAAATCAGAACCTTGAACTAATTCCTCTGGTGTAGTATGTGGCATAAATCAACGTGCGCTAGTACAATCTCGGGCGTAATGTCCGATTCCACCACAATTGAAGCAGGCTCCAGTGACCCTATGGCAAAAAACCCCATGTAATTTTCCACAAACGTCATAGGTACGGATAGGGTAGGAACTTCTAGTTCTTTGATTAATGGTTCTTAATTGCTTCTAACCTGAAGATCCACCTCTGTCATACTTTGGAGCTCGGGTCTCTCAAAATCTTTTCTCTTTCCCAAATTACTACTAGAACTTTGATCAATAGGTTTTCCACTTTTCTCTTTTTCATGCTGCTTTTGAGGGGGTTGGGTTTGTACTTAGGCCTGGGCTGACAGATTATCAGCTATTTGCTGAAAGAACATGGCCATCTACTGGGCCATTTATGCAATAATTTGTATAGGCAGGACTGGTGCAGCTGGACCTCCAACGCTCTGTGGAACTGGGGCCTCTCCTTGTATGTCAGCTGTATCAGACTGCTCTACCGTTTTATCCCCCTTGTCCATATCTATTCATAGGATTTTTTTTTCTGTACAACCAACACAAGGAGATTTCTCCCCATTAGTTCATATTTATGATGTAAATATACTATATGTATCAAACATTCGAGCAGTTGTACTTATCAAAAAAATATTTCAAATTCACAGTTCAAAATTTACTTTAAAAACTAGCTCTGATACCACTAAAACATGTCACACCCTACTCCTCGTAAGATGTAATATGCTCCCGTAGTACACTTAATGAATTACCATATTTCGCCTACCGGTAACCCATTAAATATACTACAAGGGATTTTAAAACAATTTTCATTCATTTTTAAATTGGTGGGTAAATTTTTTTCAGATATTAAAAACCTTTATTTAAAGTCCAAATATAAATTAAATTTTTAGATATTTAAAATCTCTGCAATTTTTATAAAAATTTCGGTAGATTGCCATTTGTATTTTGATAAAATAGTTCTTCAAAATCTGAAAATAATGACACTCCCAATATATTTCTCAATCACAACTCTATTAATCAATTTCATTTCACAAATCAGCACAAGCAACTCAATATACAATTTAAATTAAATCAAACATTGAAATGTCTCATTAAGGTAACAAAATTAATATTTGCATTCATGGGATCATTAAAAATTTAGTAGTGCAAAACTTTATAAATACATAAAATCTCAAGATAATCTTATAATAATTTATATTTGATTACAGTTCAAAAATATATTACAAAAGAGTTGATACAATTGCTCAAATGAAATTACATACATATAATTACAGAATTACATCAAAATCTAATGTACAAAGGTATACCTATGATATACCCAAAAATAGTTTCACAGTTTCTTTCAATAATCTTGCTCAGCTGCTTTATATTTTCTTTTACCTGCGATAGCATACAAAGCTATCGCTAAGTGATGAACTCAGTAGTACATAAACTAATAATTTAAAACTTAATACAAGTTATGCTTGACAATTCTTAACAAATAAAAATTAAAAATTTCTAAATTCTTCAAAATTCATAACATTCAGAAATCAATATTTTCATTCATGCAAATTATTCATTTGCATAACATTTTGATCAAATAATAATTATTTATTTACATTTCTTTTAAATCTCGAAATAATACAAAAATATTTTGAATCACTGACAAATTATTTATTTCAACCATAATTTATCAAACTATGCATAATTTAAAGGGCATTGCCAACAATTCACACAGTTGAACCCATGACCCAAAATTCAAATAGATGCCGTGTTGTATACCATGACATTTCAAACTCTCCCAATAACCGAGGCTAAAAAGGAGAAACAAAGACTAGCTAGTATATATGAGTACTCATTCAAACTCTTCCCCAACTAGCAAGCCAGAGAGGAAGGAACTCACCCCATCTACTGGAGGAGATACCTCACTAGACAAGCTAATGAGAATTCACAACATATATTTCCATGTCAACTGTGGTTTCAAATCATAGTCAAAATAATTTCCATTTACCAAGTGTTTACAAACCATTAACATTATTGAATCATCATAAATTCATGCTCAAGGTTGGCAACACATCAAACTTAAAATTTACAATCCTCAAAACCATGCAATAAATCCTTAAATGCATAAGAAAATTTACATTTAATTTATATAATTTCATTCAACAAATTAAAATCCTCAACACAAAAAAATTATAAATCATAAAATGAACTTGTTCAAATCAATTTAGAAGTGAAAAGTAACAAAATAGTTAGTTGTGCTCAAACCTTATACGAGTCGCCTCTTGGCCTTGACTCGATGTCTCGGGTTCTTTCCTGGTATTCTTTTCCACTAAAATACACAGTTTCACAGTGTTTAAGTATTACCATCTATCATAACTCTAAAAATAAATTCAAATCCACTTATACCTAGCTTTAATATGCTAAACTTGACGTTCTTTAAAATTTATATTTCGAGGTTACTATTCATGATACTATTCAAGTCAATTTATTGACTTTCTAATGCTTAATTGGTATGGGAATTCTAATTTCACCCACATACCATATTTTGCTTACCTAATTTGTTGGTCTTGGTTGTTTTCTCAAAACTTAAGTCTTTCAGGCAAAATTTCAAATTTTTAGTTTTGGTGTCCTATTTTACACTATTCCATTGGTCATGTTGCTATTAGAATTTGGCTAAGTTTTCTTCATAGAAATTGTTCTTTATTGTCTTAAATTTATTTCCCTTTTTTAATCACTCCAATTGGAGTTTTGTAGCTCAAGTTATAGCCATTTGAACATGGCTGGCCAGATTGGTCTAACCCAGATTTTCTGGGCACCAACTTGGTTCTGGCAGTTTTAGGTCACTAAATTTGGGTGGCTAAATGACTTGGTTAAGGGCATAATTTGGACTTATGTTCCTCATAAAAGTTGTAGGGCTATATCTCATCTTTCTACTGGTAAAATTTTAGGTCATTTTGACCTGCCTAGACTAAGTTATGGCCAAATGAACAAACACTGTTTATTTTGTCATTTTTGTACAGGTCAGTTTGCCTAATCCAGATTTGGCCAATTTGTTCACTATACTATGGTCACTTTCTGGGCATGATTTCTTAATGAAAAATGTGTCATTTTGTATCTAGTTTCATTCCCAATTGGCCTCATACCAATTGGGTTAGTGAAATTTTGGTTTTGGTCCCTGAAAGGGACCTTGGTCATGCTGCCTGCAGAATGACCATATGCAATCCGAATTTAAAACTAATTCTAATACTTTCTACACACCACAATTGGTCATACATGACCATTTTTCAACTCAAGCAACGTTAAACACATCATTTGGCTAATTCTCACATTTTTCCTCCTAAAACCCTAGGTGCCAAAACCCTAATTTTCATGCTTAGCTCAATTCATGCAATTTAAACATACAAATCACCTATATAACATTAATTCACCAAGATTTCATGTTTAACCTAACTAAATACCATCAAACTCTAGGGTACCATGGCTGCTGAAATTTCTATTTGGTCTCCCATAATAGTTTTCTTTTAATTTTTAAGTTAAGATCTATGTTATTTACACTAAAAACATAAATATTAAACAACAAATTTTCAATTTAAACCACTAACCTTAACTTCGATGTTTAACTCCTCAATTTCTTCCTTTTTTTTCTTTTCTTTCCTTCCTCTAAAGCTTTCTCAAGTTGATCTAACAAGTTTTTATGGATTATTTTGGGATCAAAGTAGGTTGAGGTGGTTGCAAGAAAGCTTGAACTCAACCTTTAATGGTGGTTTTTCAATGGAGAGGAAGATGTGGGGCGGCACACATTTGGGAAAAAGGCCAAAATGAGTTTTTTTTTTCTTTTAATTTGTTATTTTTATATGTATTTTCACTTAATTGACTTGGTCAATTATGGTAGGAAAATTAAAATTGTATTTTGACATCATAATGATGTCATAAAGGTGATGTAAGGTGATGTAATAAACTTTTTCCTTTTTCTTTTTCTTTTACATTTATTTTTTTCCATTAGTTCTTTAATTTAATTCTCGATCCTAAAATTTTCTTTTCTCCAATTTTATTGGACAGTTAGGTCAGGAGTTAGCTCTAGGGGTGAATTGACCAAATTGTCCCTCGCTGGTTCAATCCGGTTTGTAAGTTATTCGATATTTTTTCCGAATCTCTGACCTAATTATTTGACCTGCTTAACAACTCTTTTTCATGATTTTCTCTTTTCCACTGTGTTCGCAATAGTCCTAAGGACCGCGGTGTCATATTTTCCGATTCAAAATTTGAGTTACAATTAACCTCGCAGTCATTTCCCGAGAAGGTCACCCATCGCTATGACTCCCGACTCATTTAACTTTTTATGTTCTGTTTTTCTTATTTTTACTTTTCCATCTGGTAATCACTATTTATTTTCAATCAGGGCTTTTCTAAGTGTCTTAAACATAGTTCTAATCCTCTTAATTGTTCAGACCGACACCAATCACCGAAACAGTGAAATATACCAGGCTATACAAATAGGGGTATTACACGCAGTCACTAATGCCTTAAGCAGAAAATCTATTGTAGCATAGAGATCTCTGAATGCCCAACTTTCCTTAACTCATGACGGAGTTATTTTGGCTGAGTTGCAAGTAAAGTCGAATATGTTACAACAGATACAGGATGGGCAGAAGACAGATGAGAAATTAATGGCTATTATGGGCAAAATCAATGAAGGAAAGGAAACTGAATATGAAGTGAAAGAAAATGGGTGCCTGTATTATAAAGAAAGAGTATGTGTACCAGATGATAAAGAGTTGACAACTAGTATTCTGAGAGAAGCACATTACAGTGTGTATGCTATGCACCTAGGAAGCACAAAAAAGTACCATGACCTAAAACTTTGATGCTGGTGGCCGGGTATGAAGAAGGACATAGCTGACTATGTAACTAAATGCTTGACCTGTCAACAAGTCAAAGCAGAACATCAAGTTCCATCAGGTTTGTTACAGCCTATAAACATACCTGAATGGAAATAGGACTGAGTCACTATAGACTTTGTCAGTGGTTTACCTCTCACTCAGAAGAAGCACGATGCAGTATGGGTGATTGTGGATAGGTTGACCCAATTAGCACATTTTTTGTCAGTCAGAACTGACTACTCACTGAAAAAGCTAGTAGAATTGTACATCAGTGAGATAGTTAGACTGCATGGAATTTCACTTTCCATTATATCCGATAGAGACCCGAGCTTTACATTTAGATTTTGGAAGAAAATACAAAAATCCTTGGGCACACAACTTCAATTTAGTATAGCTTTTCATCCTCAGACGGATGGACAGTCAGAAAGAATAATCCAGGTCCTCGAGGATATGCTGAGGAGTTGTGTTATTGAGTTTAAGGGAAGCTGGGGCAGATACCTTCCACTGGCAGAATTTGCATACAATAATAGCTATCAAGCTAGCATACAAATGGCACCCTATGAAGCACTGTATGGGAGAAAATGCAGAACACCTGTATGTTAGACTGAATTATGTAAAGATAAGCTAGTGGGACCAGACCTGGTACAATAGACAGAGGAAAAGGTGAAACTGATAAAGGCCAATTTGAAAGTTACCTCGGACTGACAGAAATCTTATGCTGACTTGAAAAGAAAGGACATTGAATATGAAGTTGGCGAGAAGGTATTTCTCAAAGTATCACCGTGGAAGAAAGTGTTGAGACTCTGGAAAAAGGGAAAATTAAGCCCTAGGTTCATTGGCCCATATGAAGTTATTGAACGTGTGGGACCAGTAGCCTACAGATTAGCCTTACCACCTAAGCTGGATGAAATACATAATGTGTTTCATGTCTCGATGCTCAGAAAATACAGATCAGATCCTTCACATGTCATCTCAGCAGAAGAAATTATTATACAACCTAACCTGACATATGAAGAAGAACCGATTAAAATCTTGGCACGAGAGGTAAAAGAGCTTAGAAGCAAGATAATTCCACTAGTGAAAATCCTATGGCGGCACCACAACACGGAAGAGGCAATATGGGAGAGCGAGGAGACAATGAGGCAATAGTTCCCTTAGCTCTTCACATCAAGTAAATTTTGAGGACGAAATTTTTATTGAGAGGGGAAGAGTTGTAACATCCTCCCTGTATGTATTCGGTACGTTTTGTTGCTCCGATGACCTAATGTCAGTCCGGGCAAGTTAGGATGTCTGGAACTACATTTCAGTGATAGTAAATAGACATATAATGATGAAATAAATAAAAAGAAAATACAAGAAAAATTAAAGAAAAATGAAAGAGAGAAAATGAAACTATGTTAAACGAGCCGGCACCGTAGCGATGGGTGACCGCACCGGGAAGTTACGACGAAGGCAATTGCCGACCCTAAGACTGTGGGGAACCCTCAGAGTTAAATTTCGAGACATAATAAAAGGTTTATTGAAATATAATTGACACTAGAAATATCAAAGAAAAATTAATAAATTAGTATAAAGAAAAATGAAAAATTGAGAAACAGACAAAAATCGGTGTTACTGAAAAATCGGGAATATAACTCGAAGCAGGGTATTTTGGTCATTTGACACCTAGAGTTGCCTTTTGACCTCAATGCCCATTAAAAATAAATGGTATTACACTTTGAAAATGTCATGAAAAATTAAATTGTAATACATTATATAAATAGTGAAAGAAATGAGGTAAATGTGCAAATAATGAAACTTTAATTAATTAAACATTAAAAAAATTTTAAGTGCTCCACTAACTACAATTTAAGGGACTTAAATAATACAAATGGGATAGAAGTAATTCATCCTCTTCAACCTTTGGAAGTGTGGCCGAATTCCTCCATGGAAGACCTCCATGGCCAAACTCCTTTCCTCACCATGCATCATGATTCAAGCTCCCTTTCACCATAAATCCTTCATTAAACCTTGCAAACTCAGCTTGGGGAAGATATTGGCAGCAAAAAGAAGAAGTTTAGTGAGGTTTGAGCAAACTACAAAAATAGATAAGTGTCAAAATCCCCTCCCTTGCTTTAGTAAACTTCATGTTTAGGTTGAGGTGAGTTGAATGGTGAAGAGAATGGAAGAATTTATTGAGTTATGAAATTGTTCAATTTTGGTAGCCATGAGATCCTATGTTGCTTGAGTTTTTCATACCTCTAATGGATGGAAAATAATGTTGATTTAGTCATTTTAAAGTTGTAGTAATTTAGTTCCCATGTATATGTACATTGAGTACTTGAATTTAAGGGTTTGAAAAGCAATTTGTATACCTTAGCAAACTGCCACTTTTAGCAGCCTTTAAATTCATGAATTAGTGTTTGGTTTCATGGTTTTTCTTGATAAATTATGGTGAAGATGAATTGAGGGCAGTGTATGTGAAGTAATGGTTAGAAAGTATATGTAATAGTTAAGTGATTTCATTTATATGTTATGTTGAATTTAACTTTGTGAAGTAGGGTTGTATAATTTACATGGAGCACTTATATATTGTGCCCAACTGGACATGATTGAGAAATGATGAATGGTATAGAAGTGTTATGAATGTATATTTATAGTTTTGGGAGGAGGTGAAGTGTCATTTGGAAGTGTTCTTTATGTGCAGATTGTGTGTTGTGAAGGCAGTAGGTAAATTGAACCATAAGTGACAATTGGTGACCCCAATTGGTATGAGGCCAATGAAAAGTGAAACTAGACACAATTTAGGCCAACTTTCATGTAGAAATATTGCTAAAATTCTACCTAAAAACTGACCTTAAAAATGACATAATCCGGAATTGGTAATGTGCAAGGCCAGATTTTTTATCATATGAACAGTAATCACTAAGATGACCATAAGTCACTTAAAACAGGTTCAAATGACCTAAAATTTTTACCATGGAAAGCTTAGATAGAGAGCTACAATTCTTATGAAAACACCAAAGCCTAGAAATGGCCAGAACCAAGTCAAATTGCTTGCCCAAGTTAGGGTACCAGAACTACCAGAACTGAATTTGACCTAAAATTT
Source organism: Hevea brasiliensis (assembly GCF_030052815.1). Taxonomy (NCBI): domain Eukaryota; kingdom Viridiplantae; phylum Streptophyta; class Magnoliopsida; order Malpighiales; family Euphorbiaceae; genus Hevea; species Hevea brasiliensis. The sequence goes on along the minus strand of NC_079503.1, from coordinate 56,441,345 downwards.
ACCAAATTTTGCACTAAATATGCAATCTGTCCAGTTTTAGTAAATTGACCATATCTTGGTCTATATAACTCAGAATGACTTGAAATTTGTGCCAAAAGTTCAATAAGATATAGAGCTACAATTTTGTTCCTTTGACCAGAAGCTAAAAACCAAGAGAAGTAGGACATTAAGCTAGACCAATCTAGCACACTAAAACTGGAAATTTGACATTTACATACAATGAAACTTGAAGTAATTTGGCAATAAATGCCAACTTGTAAAAAGGGTAAATTGCACTATATTGGCAGCATATTGAATTACAAATTGTAACATGTTGATACTAGAATCAATTTATTCATATTATCTAAAAAGGTCAACATTTACATTGACTTGTGAATTACATGATAACTAGTAAACTCAAAAAAATAAAGAATTAAACAATTAATTTGTAATGTGCCCTAGTTTGCCTAGTTGACTAGTTTGGATAGTTTGGCATGCCAATAGGATTCCGACAGCTATTCTGTAAATGGCTTTATGCCATACTGTGTTTTTATGGCATATTATGCCGCACTGTGACTTTAATAGCCTACGACTATAGGTATTGTGTTATTATACTTGGCTTATCGCTGGATTGATTATAAGGCTTTTTAGCCACACTGTTTGCACACCAGGAGACACTTTTTACAGGTTTTCTGAAGAACTGTTTTATCCAAAATACAGATGGCACTCTGCCAAAATTTTTACAGAAATTCCAAATAATCCAAATGAGTTAGTTGTTTCACTTCAGTTCACAAAAGTTTTTAACACCTGTAAATAGTGCTCATCACTGTAAAAGAAGTAAGAAAAGTTTTTAAAATCCCTTGCAGTGTATTTAATGGATTATCAGTAGACGGAGTTGGTAATTCATTAGGTATACTACGGGATCACGTTATGCCTTACAGAGGGGTAGGGTGTGACATGTTTTGGTGGTATCAGAGCAAAGTTTTTAAATTCTGTTTTCACCTGTTATTTGAATATTCTTTCTTCATAGTACAACTGCTCAACATCATTGTTTGATACATACAGTACATTACATTATAAATATGCACTAACGGGAGGAAATCTCCTTGTGTTATTGGTTCGGGAGATCTAAAATCCTCGCATTGACTATGGAATAGGGTGATCGTTCAGTCTGTCACACCCTACCCCTCTGTAAGGCATAACATGATCCCGTAGTATACCTAATGAATTACCAACTCCGTCTACTGATAACCCATTAAATACACTACAAGGGATTTTCAAAACTTTTCTTACTTCTTTTACAGTGGTGAGCACTATTTACAGGTGTTAAAAACCTTTTGAATCAAGTGATAAAGCGACACATTTGACTTAATTGGAGTTTCAGTAAAAATTTTGGCAGTGCCATCTGTATTTTGGATAAAGCAGTTCTTGAAAAACTGTAAAAGCACTTCAATATGTATTTGCAAATCTCAACTCCAATATATTTCTCAACACAACATATTTCTCAATTCAAATCCATAGTGATTTTTCAAAGACTGAGATACAAGAAATATAATACAAAACTATTTAAGTAAATGAAATCTCAGATTTACATTCACGATAATTTACATTTAATTACATACCAAAATATTTTACAAGAGTTTCTATACAACTGCTCAAATAATTTACATACATATTAATACATGCTTACATCAAAACCTATGTACATGGGTATATCTATGATATACACAGGTGATCTGAATGTATCCTCAAAGCAACTTAATCACTGCTCTATGCTCTTCTTACCTGCGACAGCATGCAAAGCTATCGCTGAGTGGTGAACTCAGTGGTGCACAAACTATAATTTAAAACATAGTACAATATACATTGACAAATTTTACAGTAAATAATTTGAGAATCTGAATACTGATCAAATTCCAAAACTCAAAATATTCATTGCCAATAATGTAAATCATTTGTATAAATGACTTGGAGCACAAAATTCAATTTATCAAATCATGACTATTCATTTAAGTAATTCCAACAAAATCAATTACACACAAACCATAATTGAAATCACCATTCCTTACCATTCAAAAGCCATTCTGTATCTCAAAATCATTTTGTATCTCAAAAATCATACTGTATCTCAAAAGTCATTATGCATCTCAAAAACCATGTTGTATCTCAAAAATCAATCTTTATCTCAAAAATCATACTGTATCTCAAAAATCATACTGTATCTCAAAAATCAATCTTTATCTCACTAATATGCAAGACTAATCCGAAAGGGCCATATTCGATGTGATTCTAACTCCCTATGGTCGGGGAGGTCGAATCTGATTCTAACTCCCTATGGTCGGGGAGGTCGAATCATCGTGCACAGTACCATCACAATAATGAATCTTCCGCAAGGGCCATAACGATAAAATAAACTTAGATCTAACCTCAAATCAGAGGAAAATCTAAGCCTGTGCACGTACCATGGTAATCAAAACACAACTCACTCCATTGTCTTCTCAACAAATGAGAGAGACGGGTAATAACCTAGTCAAGCATCTATAGTGAGATATAAAACAATATCACAATCCATTTAGTGAGCATAAATCACAATACAATTTGATTCAAAGTCAATTTCAATATCCAATAAAGTTTTATGCTCATCACAATTCAAATCATACAATTGCATTTTTCCATGAAAATTGCCATCACAATTCAAAACATGTTCTATCACAATTTTCCAAAACATAATTTGTTCAATCCATAACAATGCTTAATACTTGTGGAAATATCATTTCACAAAGCTGAATTCATACATACTATAACAATTTCAATAATCATTGAATTAAATCCAATGCTTGGTAAACATAATTCATAAGAAAAATATATCATTTAATCATATGAAATATTCAAAACAAAATCAGTTAAAAACTAGTTGTGCACAAACCTCTGATATTTGTCTCCTGGTCTTGACTCAGTATTTCTTTCCCTTTTGCTGAGTCCTTGCTAACTGAGAAACACAATTTGAAGTGTTTCAGTACTAAATTAAACTATCTCTATCGATGGTGTTTGGTAAATAATGCACTGAACTCAATTATTCACTTAATCACCTAATATACCGACCCTCGTTGCGTTTTAGGTAAATTAGGTTTTAGTGTCGTTAATATGTCACATTTGATAGGGTTTTAGGTTTGGTATGTTTTACCAAAGTCATTTCCTTGCTTAGTGCATTTTAATGCAAATTCTTTGGATTCGGAACAACTGGTTTGACCTAACCGGACGATCTAGTTCCCTCGGTTTTCGGGTCTCGGTCGAAACTACAAACTTGTAGATCTAGGTCTTATTGCACGCGGTGCAAAATTTCAGGTCAATCCGAGTTAAGTAGACCAAGTTATGGTCATTACACTATTGCTGGTCAAGTGGTACCATTTTAGGTCAATTTTAGGTCAAATTGGTCAATTCTGGTTCAGCCAGTTTTGGACCCGAACTTGTGCAAGTTGTTTGACTTGCTTATGGTCATTTCTGGGCTTTGGTGTCTTCATAAGACTTGTAGGTATGGGTCTTAACTATTCTTGGTCAAAATTTCAGGTCAATTGGACCTGGTTTGAGTGAGTTATGGCCTAAACACTCACTGCTGCCCAATTTGTCATTTTTCAGGTCCTAATTGCACCTAATCCGAATTGGTCATTTTTTTTAGGTCACCTTGCAAGCAGAATTTTGGCATGGTTTCTCAATGAAAGTTGGCACATTTTGTGCCTAGTTTCACCTCAAATTGGTCTCATACCAATTGAGGTTACACATTCAAGGTTATAGGCTAAAATATACACTGCCCTCAATATGCATTTCACACCCCAACTTCAAACACACACTTACCTTTGCCATTTGTTTACTTACCTACCAAACTGTTTTGGCACATTACCAAAAGCATTTTCTACATTACATTAGCATTATTTTGGGCAGATTCCAATCACCCTTAACACACCAAATATCATTCACAATTACAATTTCTAAGTACCATTACAAACACACCTAAACATTACAAACTTTACATACACTTTACAATGTTAATTTACATACATATCATCAATCCTTCTAGGTCAATATTCTGTCCACACTTCCTTCAATATACACCATTACTCAAGTGTCCACAAGCTGCCACAAACCATTCTTCAACATCACATTGCTGTCCCATATACCAATTTCCATCAAAGTGCATAATTCACCATATAAACATGAAATAATTCACTAAGTTACTCAATCACCATGATTAACATTATTTCTCATCAATTATATGCACAAATACCTCATCAAAAACGTGACTCATGGCTGTCCAAAATGACAACAACAATAACCCTTCAAACTCAAAATTTTCCTTCACCAAACTAACACCCATAACATGAACATAAACTTTAACAAAGAAATTCTCAAAAATGCAAACTTACCTTTAATTGTAACTTGCTAAACCTTCACCAAACTTCTCAAAATTGGTATCAATATCTTCCTTGTGATGTGTAGACCATTTTTTGTGAAGGAACTTAAAGGATTGGAGTTGAAAATGGGAGGTTAAGAGAGCTTGCATAAAAAATGGCCATGGTATTTTTCATTTCCTCTCAATTCGGCAACTTTGGTTGTTTTGGAGAAGATGACTATTTCTGCTGATTTAGTGGAGTTACAGCTGCCCTATTATGTATTTAATTTATGCATTAGTGGTCCACTCACAAATTTAATCATTTTATAAACTTAACTCCCACTTATTCCACATTTAACCCATGATTTTAGCTATTTACTTTAGGTACCACTAAACTAATTTTTCATTTTATTTTCTAAGTGTAATATTATTTATTTTTAATGGACATTTAGGTCAAAAGACAATTCGGGATGTCAAATGACCATAATGCCCCTGTTCGGGTTACGTTCCCGATTTTTCGGTATTACCGGGTTTTGTCTGTTTTTCGATTTCTCACTTTTCTTTGTACTATTTATTTAATTTTTCTTTGATATTTCTTATGATATTTATTCTTCAATAAGGTTCTATTTAAGTCCTAAAAATGTATTCCAGGGTTCCCCGCAGTCCAGGGCTAGTCAACGGTCCACGCCGTGACTTCCGTCTGATCACCATCGCTAGGTTTCCCGGCTCGCTTAACTTGATCACATTTCTTTGCTATTATTTTTTCTTTGTTTTTCTTGTATTTTCTTTTCTTGTATTTCATTACTTTATGTCTCCTCACTCATATTGAAGTGTAGTTCTAGGCATCCTAGCTGTCCGGACAGCACTGGTCATCGGAACAGCAGAACGCACTACCGAACTTAGGGGTGTTACACAGTCGATCAATCTATTGAGGGTGAGGTGCAAGGGGATGCCCCAGGCCTACATAATGTCAGTGGTTCAGCTGCACCAGCCCCTCTGATCACCGCAATTTCTGCTCGGTTCGCTCGTGAGATGGTGCAATGTTTCAACAAATGGTCGTAACGTACCTACTCAAGTCCCAATCTGAGACACGGTGGTACAACCACGATCTCCTACCAGCGATATGACAAATTGATGAAGTATGGGGCTACAGAGTTTAAGGGGACAGTAGATCCTCTAGAGGCTGAACAGTGGTTAGAGAGGATGGATAGGGTATTCAAGAAATTACATTGCACAGAGGAGCTCAGATTTGAATACTCAGTGTCTTTGTTACAGGGGGATGCTTATGATTGGTGGAAAACTATTCCCCACAGTCTGTTAGAACCTGCAATGCTGACCTGGAATGACTTTCTCGAGAATTGAGGCAAATATGTCCACGATGCTTATGTAGACCGAAGTGCAAGAGTTCCTAAGTCCAAAGCAGGCGGTCGGTGGTGAGTATGAAAGGGAATTTTCCCGCCTTAACCATTATGTAGTGAGTCTACTCTCTACCAGCAGGGAGAGATGCAAGAGGTTTGAAACTGGCTTGAAGCCCAGTATCAGACTACAAGTAGTCGGATTCAAACACACAAACTTCTCTGAACTTATTTCTCAAGCTCTAGAGTTAGAAAGAATTGAGTCTGAAACTGCTCTTGAGAGAAAGAAATCAGAGAAGACAGAGAAAGAGGGAAAATCAGAGAAACGAGTTCGGTGGTCCCTCTTGGAAAGAGTAAGAACCATGGGGACATGGCGAGGTGGCAAGAAGTGCAGTAGGGAAGATATTCGGGATGAGACCTCCCTATCCGGTCGTGATGCAGAGAAGTTCCTACCCTCCCGCCAATGTGAAACTTGTGGAAAAAATCATGGTGGGATATGCTATAAGGCTATTGGAGCTGTTATAAGCTGTGGAGGCACAGGACACTTTGCCAAGGACTGCACGATGAGTCGCGAGGTTGGACCACCTCCTACTACTGCGAAGGATCGATTCGAGCCACTGTCACTAGAAGTTCACAACCATCCAGCAGAGGTAGAGGCGGGGGTAGAGGTAGCCCAGACGACCAAGGTACAATGAAACATTGAGCAAGGCAAGGTGCTCGGTCGAGTCTATGCAATGAGACAGAGGGAAGAGGCCGAGACATTTGATGTTGTGGCTGGTACCTTCTCAACTTTTAACCAAGATGTGTTTGTGTTATTTGATCCGGGTTCTACCCATTCTTATGTGAGTGCTAGCATCATTGATTGCATTGCTATTCCATGTACAAAAATGGACTTTGAGATCCTAGTAACAAGTTCGCTAGGACAGGAGGTCAGGGAAATAAATTTTGATGCATTAGTGATTAGTCCTTTAGGATAGGGATTGTGATAATAAGTGAAATTAGTTTTGGAAGAGTTTATCGGCGAAAAGTATTTCCTGACACACCATAAATTATAAAGCTAATTGGCGAGCCTATTTAATGTAAGGCAAGAGGACGTAAAAGTAAAATGCAGTAATGGAATTGCTCTAGATGAGGGCAAGGATGTCACAGTTAGTAATTGCTAATGGATATTGCAATCATAATAAGTTCGAGATATTAGTGAATTCGAAAAGGATAAAAGATAGGAAAATTTGATCTATTGGGATGTATCGTAGTAACTATGCAATGTTCTTGATGTTTATACTGTAAGCTGCAGATTACAGTACTGACTTGAGATTATTGTGTAGAGCTACGTACTACCCGATAGTACACCTAGATAAGAATGGTTGCCAACGGCATCTGTTTTGGTATAGTTATGCCATTACAGAATTTAATTATTGGAAATAAGTTTGAAAATCCTACTTAGGGATCTAAAACTCAAAAGTTAGAATATCGAAAGGTTATAGTTCGGTACAAAAGAAAGTAAGTTATAAAATATTGACAGATAAAAAGAGTTATGGAAGTAGAGATTTGAATAGTTGATTCATATATAACAAAGAAATATTACGAATGTGAGGAAGACTATGGACCAGAATGGTCAGAGGACCAATGACTGATGAATGATTCTAACATGACCTCAAGGGTCATTGAAGAAGCAACATGAACCGAAATATTAGACAGCATAATAGTAAGAGGAGATTGGTGTTATCCAAACAAATTAAACATTGTATTAGATTATTAAAAGTCTTATACAAATTTGAGAAAAAAAAAGATTATACGATCATATAGAAAGGACAAAATAAACGTATGACTATTGTAAGATGGCTATTGGGTAAAATTTCGTGGACGAAATTTATTTAAGGGGGGGAGAATTGTAACACCCCTAAGTTCGGTAGTGCGTTCTACTGTTCCGGTGACCAGTGTTGTCCGGAAAGCTAGGATGCCTAGAACTACACTTCAATATGAGTGAGGAGACATAAAATAATGAAATACAAGAAAAGAAAATACAAGAAAAACAAAGGAAAAATAATAGCAAAGAAATGTAACCAAGTTAAGCGGCGAGAACCCTAGCGATGGGTGGCCTTGCAGGAAGTCACGGCGTGGACCGTTGACTAGCCCTGGACTGCGGGGAACCCTGGAAAACATTTTTAGGACTTAAATAGACCCTTATTGAAGAATAAATATCATTAGGAAGATCAAAGAAAAATTAAATAATTAGTACAAAGAAAAGTGAGAAATCAAAAAACAGACAAAACCCGGTGTTACCAAAAAATCGGGAATGCAACCCGAACAGGGGCATTATGGTCATTTGACACCCCGAATTGTCTTTTAACCTAAATGTCCATTAAAAATAAATGATATTACACTTAGAAAATAAAATGAAAAATTAATTTGGTGGTACCTAAAGTAAATAGTGAGAATTAAGGGTTTAATGTGGAATAAGTGAAAATTAAGCTTATTAAATGATTAAATTGTGTGAGTGGGCCACTAATGAATGAACTAAAAGCAAAATGGGGCAGCTGTAATTCCATTACACCATCAGAAACTTCATCTTCTCCAAATCACCAAACCTTGCCGAAATGAAGAATTAAAAGACCTCCATTGCCGTTTTCTCTCAAGCTCACCTAACCTCCTCATTTCACTTCCAATCATTTAGGGCTCTTCTTTAAAGATTGTCTACACATCATAAGGAAGAGCTTGATACCAAAATCAAGAAGTTTAATCAAGGTTTAGCAAGTTCCAACCATAGGTAAGTTTACATTTTTGAATATTGCTTTGTTAAACTTTGTGTACATGTTATGGGTGTTGGATTTGTGAAGAAAATTTTCAAGTTTGAGGAGTTATTGATATGTCCATTTTGGACAGCCATGGAGTTATGTATTTAATGATTTATTATTACATATAATTGATGTAAATTCATGTTGAGTAGAGGGATTTAATATCCTAGTAAGTTATTTCCATGAAAATGTGGTGATTGTGCACTTAAATTGGAGATTGACGAATTGTGGGACACTTTGGCATTGTAGAACATTTCGACAGCCTTGGGACACTTTGATAAATGTATGAGTTCATGAAGGTATTGGCAGAATATTGACATTGAGGATTGATGGATATGTATATAGGTTGGTTTGTGTAAAGTGTATGTAAGAATGAGTAATGTTTAGGTGTATATGTGATTGTACTTAGACTTTGAGTTTATTTGGTGTATTGAGGATGTGTGTAATCTGCCCAAAGTGACTTTAAAGTGAAGTGGTATATGGTTTTGGTAATGTACCAAAACAGAATTGGTAAGCGAAGTGGACATATAGTAAGGTGAATGTGTCATTGATGTATGTTTAAGCAAGGAAATTAAGGGCAGCATGCATTTTAACCTATAACTTTAAATGTGTAACTTCAATTGGTATGAGACCAATTAGAGGTGAAACTAGGCACAAAATGTGCCAACTTTCATTGAGAAAGCATACCAAAATTCTGCTTGCAAGGTGACATGAAAAATGACCAATTCGGATTAAGTGCAATTGAAACCTGAAAACTAACTAATTTGGCAGCAGTTAGTGTTTAGGCCATAACTCACTCAAAACAGGTCTAATTGACCTGAAATTTTAACCATGAATAGTTAAGACCCATACCTACAAGTCTTATGAAGAAACCAAAGCCCAGAAATGACCATAAGCAAGTCAAACAGCTTGCACAAATTCGGGTCCAAAAACTGGCCGAACCAAAGTTGACCAAATTGACCTAAAATGACCTAATTTGATGCCATTTGACCAGCAATAGTAAAATGACCATAACTTGGTCTACATAACTCAGAATGACCTGAAATTTTGCCCCGCGTGCAATAAGACATAGATCTACAAGTTTGTAGTTTTGACTGAAACCCGAAAACCGAGGGAACTAGGTCGTCCGACTAGGTCAAACTAGTATCCCGGAATCCAGCAAGTTGCATTAAAATGCACTAAACAAGGAAATGAGTTTGGTAAAACGTACCAACCCTAAAACCCTATCGAATGTGACATATTAATGACACAAAAACCTAATTTACCTAAAACGCATCGAAGGTCGGTATATAAGGTGATTAAGCAAATAATAGCCTTCAGTGAATTACTTATCGAACATTATCGTTAGAGACAATTTAATTTAGTACTGAAACACTTCAAATTGTGTTTCTCAGTTACCAAAGACTCAGGAAAAGGGAAGGAAACACTGAGTCAGACCAGGAGACAGTCATCAGAGGTTTGTGCACAACTAGTTTTCAATGGATTTTACTCTGAATAAGATTTCATATGATTAATTGTATGTTATTGATTTAAATTGTGTTTGTGCACAACAGTATTTCTTTTGAATTTTTCAATTGAAATGAATTATGACTATTTGTACATTATTGTTTTAAATTGTGGAAATGTGTTTGAATGGACATTTATTGCTTGAAAAGCATTGTAAATGATTTGATGGATACTATTGATTGAAAAGCACTGTAAATGGTTTTTGTGGAAATTAAAGATAATTATGAATTGTGTTGCGATTTTGTGAATGAAATTATAACTTTGGAAATTTATTGGATTCTCACGAATCATTTGAATAAAATGTTTGGAATTAATTTTGTGTTCAAACTTAGCATGACAGTATGATATCATTCCTTCTCCATTTATGGGGTTGTGATCGTTTATTTTCCTTCTCCATTTATGGAGTCGTGATCGTTTATTTTTCTCCCTCTCTGGTTTACCAGTTGAGGTGATCGGATGAGTACTCATTATATAGCTAGCTCCCTTCCTCATTGATTTCGATTAGTGGGGTTGTGATTCCTTTGTCGTGGTGTACAATGCGGCATTGATCGGAAATTTGTGTCATGGCTTAAGTTGTGAATGAATTGGCAACATTGTATTCTTAAATTATTCGACTAAATTGTGTTGTTATGCGATTTGATAAATTGTGAAATGAAGTTTAAATTCTTATTGACATTTACTGTCTTTTGAATTTAACTATGTTTTGATTACTGAGATTTATTGTGATATTGTGTTAAATTCCTTATGACAGTATTGTCTTGAATTTAACTATGGTTTTTAAATATCCACTATTTATTTGAATTATGAATTGTGATTTAAATTTGTATTTGGTTAATGTTGTACTGCTTGAGACATTGTCTCGTGATAGCTTTATTCTTTATCGCAGTGTAGACAGACAGAGCAGGCGTGAACTAGGCTGCTATTACCTCCAGCGAGTGATTTTCGGGTATAACGAGTATACAACATTTTGTATTTTGTGCGGTAATGTATGATCACTGTATGTACATATTGTTTTGGTTTTGAGCAGTTGTAAATTAAAATTGTACATTGACATTGTGAAGTAAATTATGAGTTATTTTGGCTTGTAAAAATTGTATTATATTTCTTTTATCTCAGTCTTTGAAAAATCACTGCAGATTTGAGTTGAGAAATATATTGTGTTGAGAAAAATGTTGGATTTCAGATTTGGAAAATATATTGAAGTGCTTTTTACAGGTTTTCTGAAGAACTGTTTTATCCAAAATACAGATAGCACTCTGCCAAAATTTTTACAGAAATTCCAAATAATCCAAATGAGTTAGTTGTTTCACTTCAGTTCATAAAGTTTTTAACACCTGTAAATAGTGCTCACCACTGTAAAAGAAGTAATAAAAGTTTTTAAAATCTCTTGCAGTGTATTTAATGGATTATCAGTAGACGGAGTTGGTAATTCATTAGGTATACTACGGGATCATGTTATGCCTTACAGAGGGGTAGGGTGTGACATGTTTTGGTGGTATCAGAGCAAAGTTTTTAAATTCTGTTTTCACCTGTTATTTGAATATTCTTTCTTCATAGTACAACTGCTCAACATCATTGTTTGATACATACAGTACATTACATTATAAATATGCACTAACGGGAGGAAATCTCCTTGTGTAATTGGTTCGGGAGATCTAAAATCCTCGCATTGACTATGGAAGAGGGTGATCGTTCAGTCGATCAATCTATTGAGGCTGAGGTGCAAGGGGATGCCCCAGGCCTACATAATGTTAGTGGTTCAATTTTGCACCCCTGTGATCTGCAGATTTCCTACTCGATTCGCTCGTGATGGTCGCAATGTTTTAACAAATGGCTGGTAATGTACCTACTCAAGTCCCAATACAGACACCAGTGGTTCAACCACAATCTCCTACAAGGCAGTATGACAAATTGATGAAGTATGGGGCTACAGAGTTTAAGGGGACAGTAGATCCTCTAGAGGCTGAACAGTGGTTAGAGAGGATGGATAGGGTATTCAAGAAATTGCATTGCACAGAGGAGCTCAGATTTGAATACTCAGTGTCTTTGTTACAGGGAGATGCTTATGATTGGTGGAAAACTATTCCCCACGATGCAGTAGAACTGCGGTCTTGACTGGAATGACTTTCTCGGGAATTCAAGCGAAATATGTCCACGATGCTTATGTAGACCGGAAGTGCAAGAGTTCCTAAGTCCAAAGCAGGCGGATCGGTGGTCGAGTATGAAGCGGAATTTTCCCGCCTTAGCCATTATGCGTGAGTCTACTCTCTACCAGCGAGGAGAGATGCAAGAGGTTTGGCGGCTTGAAGCCAGTGTCGGACTACAAGTAGTCAGATTCAAACACACTAACTTCTCTGAACTTATTTCTCAAGGTCTAGAGTTAGAAATAATTGAGTGCAAAGCGCTCTGAGAGAAAAAAAATCAGAGAAGACAGAGAAAGAGGGAAAATCTGCAGAATAGAGTTCCAGTGGTCCTACTGGAAAGAGTAAGAACCATGGGGGACATGGCAGAGGTGGCAAGAAGTCTGGAAGGGAAGATATTCAGGACAGAGACCTCCCCTATCTGGTCAGCAGAGTACCAGAAGTTCCTACCCCCCCCCCCCCCCGCCAATGTGAAACTTGTGGAAAAAATCATGGTGGGATATGCTATAAGGCTATTGGAGCTGTTATAGCTGTGGAGGCACAGGACACTTTGCCAAGGATCGCACGATGAGTCGCAGGGTTGGACCACCTCCTACTCTGCGAAGGATCGGTTCAAAGCCACATCACTAGAAGTTCACAACCACCCAACAGAGGTAGAGGCGGGGGTAGAGGTAGCCAAAGAGTGACCAAGGTACAATGAAACATTGAGCAAGACGATTGCTCCGGTCAGAGTCTATGCAATGAGACAGAGGGAAGAGGCCGAGACATCTGATGTTGTGGCTGGTACCTTCTCATCTTTTAACCAAGATGTGTTTGTGTTATTTGATCCGGGTTCTACCCATTCTTATGTGAGTGCTAGCATCATTGATCGCATTGCTATTCCATGTACAAAAATGGACTTTGAGATCCTAGTAACAAGTCCGCTAGGACAGGAGGTCAGGGAAATAAATTTTGATGCATTAGTGATTAGTCCTTTAGGATAGGGATTGTGATAATAAGTGAAATTAGTTTTGGAAGAGTTTATCGGCGAAAAGTATTTCCTGACACACCATAAATTATAAAGCTAATTGGCGAGCCTATTTATTGTAAGGCAAGAGGACGTAAAAGTAAGATGCAGTAATGGAATTGCTCTAGATGAGGGCAAGGATGTCACAGTTAGTAATTGCTAATGGATATTGTAATCATAATAAGTTCGAGATATTAGTGAATTCGAAAAGGATAAAAGATAGGAAAATTTGATTTATTGGGATGTATCGTAGTAACTATGCAATGTTCTTGATGTTTATACTGTAAGCTGCAGATTACAGTAATGACTTGAGATTATTGTGTAGAGCTACGTACTACCCGATAGTACACCTAGATAAGAATGGTTGCCAACGGCATCTGTTTTGGTATAGTTATGCCATTACAGAATTTAATTATTGGAAATAAGTTTGAAAATCCTACTTAGGGATCTAAAACTCAAAAGTTAGAATATCGAAAGGTTATAGTTCGGTACAAAAGAAAGTAAGTTATAAAATATTAACAGATAAAAAGAGTTATGGAAGTAGAGATTTGAATAGTTGATTCATATATAACAAAGAAATATTACGAATGTGAGGAAGACTATGGACCAGAATGGTCAGAGGACCAATGACTGATGAATGATTCTAACATGACCTCAAGGGTCATTAAAGAAGCAACATGAACCGAAATATTAGACAGCATAATAGTAAGAGGAGATTAGTGTTATCCAAACAAATTAAACATTGTATTAGATTATTAAAAGTCTTATACAAATTTGAGAAAAAAAAAAGATTATACGATCATATAGAAAGGACAAAATAAACGTATGACTATTGTAAGATGGCTATTGGGTAAAATTTCGTAGACGAAATTTATTTGAGGGGGGGAGAATTGTAACACCCCTAAGTTCGGTAGTGCGTTCTACTATTCCGGTGACCAGTGTTGTCCGGACAGCTAGGATGCCTAGAACTACACTTCAATATGAGTGAGGAGACATAAAATAATGAAATACAAGAAAAGAAAATACAAGAAAAACAAAGGAAAAATAATAGCAAAGAAATGTAACCAAGTTAAGCGAGCCGAGAACCCTAGCGATGGTGATCATGACGGAAGTCACGGCGTGGACCGTTGACTAGCTCTGATCGCGGGGAACCCTGGAAAACATTTTTAGGACTTAAATAGACCCTTATTGAAGAATAAATATCATTAGGAAGATCAAAGAAAAATTAAATAATTAGTACAAAGAAAAGTGAGAAATCAAAAAACAGACAAAACCCGGTGTTACCAAAAAATCGGGAATGCAACCCGAACAGGGGCATTATGGTCATTTGACACCCCGAATTGTCTTTTAACCTAAATGTCCATTAAAAATAAATGATATTACACTTAGAAAATAAAATGAAAAATTAATTTGGTGGTACCTAAAGTAAATAGTGAGAATTAAGGGTTTAATGTGGAATAAGTGAAAATTAAGCTTATTAAATGATTAAATTGTGTGAGTGGGCCACTAATGAATGAACTAAAAGCAAAATGGGGCATTGTAATTCCATTACACCATCAGAAACTTCATCTTCTCCAAATCACCAAACCTTGCCGAAATGAAGAATTAAAAGACCTCCATTGCCGTTTTCTCTCAAGCTCACCTAACCTCCTCATTTCACTTCCAATCATTTAGGGCTCTTCTTTAAAGATTGTCTACACATCATAAGGAAGAGCTTGATACCAAAATCAAGAAGTTTAATCAAGGTTTAGCAAGTTCCAACCATAGGTAAGTTTACATTTTTGAATATTGCTTTGTTAAACTTTGTGTACATGTTATGGGTGTTGGATTTGTGAAGAAAATTTTCAAGTTTGAGGAGTTATTGATATGTCCATTTTGGACAGCCATGGAGTTATGTATTTAATGATTTATTATTACATATAATTGATGTAAATTCATGTTGAGTAGAGGGATTTAATATCCTAGTAAGTTATTTCCATGAAAATGTGGTGATTGTGCACTTAAATTGGAGATTGACGAATTGTGGGACACTTTGGCATTGTAGAACATTTCGACAGCCTTGGGACACTTTGATAAATGTATGAGTTCATGAAGGTATTGGCAGAATATTGACATTGAGGATTGATGGATATGTATATAGGTTGGTTGTGTAAAGTGTATGTAATAATGAGTAATGTTTAGGTGTATATGTGATTGTACTTAGACTTTGTAAATTTGAGTTTATTTGGTGTATTGAGGATGTGTGTAATCTGCCCAAAGTGACTTTAAAGTGAAGTGGTATATGGTTTTGATAATGTATCAAAACAGAATTGGTAAGGGAAGTAGACATATAGTAAGGTGAATGTGTCTAGGAAACTCGGATTTAGGTGATTCTTGAATCGATGGAAACCTAAGACATAGTAGAACATTTCGTATGAAGAAAGTTAGACCAAATTATGAACTTAACTTGATCAAATTACTGAACAAAGTTGGACAAAAAATCTGCCAGACCCAAAATACTAGTATGAACAGTGCACATGAACAGTAAACTTATTTTGGCTATAACTTGAGCTACAAAACTCCGATTGAGGTGATCCAAAAATGAGAATACACTTAAGACAATAAGGAACATTTTCTATGAAGGAAGTTTTGTCAAATTCCAACAGTAGATCGACCAATGGAACAGTGCAACTTAGGACTCCAAAACTGAAATTTACCAAATTTACCTAAAAGACTTAGGATTTGAGTAAACAACCAAAACCAACAAGTTTAGTGGCCAAAATGTGGTATGTGGGTGAAGTTGGAGTTCCCATACCTATTAAGCCTTAGAAAGTCAACTATTTGGCTTGAATAGTGTAGTGAATAGTAACCCGAAACACAAAAATTTCGAGAACGTCGAATTTAACACGTTAGAACTAGGTAAATGTGAAGCTAAATTTATTTTGGATTTATGTTAAGTTCTAGTACTGAAACATTGTAAATTTGTGTGTTTCAGTTGAAAAGAATACCGAGAAAAAACCCCAGGAACCGAGTCAAGGCCAAGAGGCGACTCGTTTGAGGTTTGTGCACAACGTATACTTTTTATAATCATCTTTTGCATACTGTTTTGAATAATGTGAAATATTGAATTATGGCATTCTTATGATGTTTTGATTTAAATTGTTGAAAGTTATTATGTATATTGAAATGACAATGTTTAGTAAATTGTTAAGATAAGTTTTGAAATCACAGTGTCATGACCATATATTTGAACACCTCACTAGCACGACTAGTGAAGGTAATTAGTTTCGAATTTTGATTCCTTCTCTGGAGAAGTGTTGAGGTGTGCCAGTAGAAGAGGATGTGAATGGATATCCATATATTTGAGCTAGCTAGCCTTGTGATATGATTTCTCTTTAGCCTCTGGCTATTGAGATTCTATTTGTTTCGAATGGCATGATCTAACTGTGGGTTTTATGAAATGTGTTTTGATACTTTGAAATGAATTTGGTTTGCATTAAAATCTCATAATTCATGTTTTGTGTTTAATGCTTATGTTTAGTCAAATTTTTGAATAAATGTGATTTTATTTTTGCATAAAGATTATTTTAGTATGTTGTGTACCACTGAGTCCTAGTACTCAGCGATAGCTTCTATTTCTGTCGCAGATACAAAGATTAGAAGAGCAGCAGACTGAGCTGCTGAGGTGTGAGGAGCTATCATCTTGAAGTCTTCGGGTATAATTTATACCACCTCAGAATATTTATTTTGATGTATGTATTGCATATAAAGGTATGGACATGTAAATGGGTCTTGAGCAGCTTGTACAAAATTTGTATGAAGTTTGTAATAAAATTTAGTTTGTATTTCTTTTGATGTGAATTTTGTAAGGATGTATATAAATTGTTTTGTCTCAAATGAAATGATTGTGGAATTGTTGAAATTGATAGAGTTTCATTGTGAAATTGAAGTTGTGGTTGAGAAAAATTTTTAGAAGTGCTTTTTACAAGTATTTGAAGAACGGTTTTCTCAAAATACAGAGAAAACTCTGTCAAAATTTTTATATAATTTGCAGAAAAATAAAATGGGCCAAAATTTCCAACTAGCTTTTCACTTAAGTACATGTTTTAAATACTTATTAGAAATGCTCACCACTTACCAAAAGTAAGAAATTGTTTTAAAATCCCTTGTAGGATGCTTAATGAGTTATCGGTAGGTGAAGTTCGGTAGTTCATTAAGTATTCTACGGGATCATGTTATGCCTTACAGAGGGGTAAGGTGTGACATGTTTTAGTGGTATCAGAGCAAGTTTTTGAAGTATGTTTTAAATTGTGAATTTGTGTTTTTTCTTTTTTAAGTATAACTGCTCAATGTCCATTTTTGTTACATACAGTGCATTACATCATGAATATGAACTAATGGAGGGAAATCTCCTTGTGTTACTTGTTCAGGAGATACCCTAACTTCAGATTGAAATGGAAGAAGGGGATCACTCAGTTGAGCAGTCTGTTGAAGTTGAGGCACAAGGGGAAGCCCCAGCTTTTCCGAATGTTAGTGGGTCAGTAGCACCGGCCCCACAAATGCCGCAGTTCCCTGTACAGTTCGCACAGCAGATGGCTGCGATGTTTCAACAAATGGCTGGGGGTATGCCTGTTCAAGCTCCACCCCAACCACCTGTGGCACAACCACTGCCTCCAGCCAGACAATATGATAAATTACTGAAGTATGGGGCTGCAGAATTTAAGTACTGATGGACCCTTTAGAGGCAGAGCAATGGCTTGAAAGAATGGACAGAGTATTTAAGAAGCTACATTGCCAAGATGAACTGAAGTTTGAGTACTCTGTGTCGCTACTGCAAGGGGATGCGTATGATTGGTGGAAGACCATCCCCCACAGCTTGGCTGAACCACCAGTGTTGACCTGAGATGACTTCATCAGAGAATTGCATGCAAATACATCCCGGATGCATATGTTGACGAAACTGCAAGAATTTTTGGGTGCAAACAAGGAAATCGATCGGTGGCAGAGTATGAGAGGAGTTCTCACTTTGAGTCACTATGCGGAGTCTCCTTACTACTAGCAAGGCAAGATGCAAGAGATTTGAGACGGGTTTGAAGCCCAGCATAAGGATGCAAGTTGTGGGATTTCGACACAGCAACTTCTCAGAGCTTATATCTCAAGCACTTGAACTGGAGAGAATTGAATTAGAAGTAACCCCAAGGAAAGAGAAATCAGAAAAAGCTGAGAAATCAGAAAAAGACAAGGGGGAAAAATCAGTTGAACAAAGTTCTGGTGCTACCTCTGGAAAGAGAAAGAAGTTTAGTGGACCCAGCAGGGGTCGAGGTGGAAGATTCAGAGGGGTGATTCTCGGACAGACCCCTAGGTCCGGTCCGATCAGCGAGGGTTCATATTCGCCCGCCTGTGAGACTTGTGGCAAGATTCATGGGGAGTGTTCTCGGGCCACTGGAGCTCGCTTTAGCTGGAGGCAAGGGCCATATAGATAAAGTCTGTAATAGTTATCCGAGATAAAGTCCACTCAGACATCGCTGAGGATCTATTGCAGTCCCGCTCTCGAGGTTCACGATCTGCTGGCAGAGGAAGAGGCAGAGGTAGAGGCACCGCTTGAGCGATCAAGGCACAGTTGGTCAATCAGGACAAGGAAGTGCTTCGACCAGAATCTACACAATGAGACAGCAAGAAGAGGCTGAGACTTCTGATGTGGTAGCTGGTACATTCTCTATCTCTGATCAAGAAGTATTTGTATTATTTGATCCGGGTTCAACCCATTCATATGTTAGTGCTAGCATAGTTAGTTCACTTGCTGTTCCATGTGTGCAAATGGGTTTTGAAGTGCTAGTAACTAGTCCATTAGGACAAGAGGTCCGGGTCAATAGAATTTATAGAGACTGTCCTTTGGTGATCCAAGGACATGTTTTCCTGTCAGATTTGATTGAAATGCCCTTCAGAGAGTATGATATCATCTTGGGCATGGATTGGTTAGCCAGGCATCATGCCATGATTGACTGTAGACTGAAGACAGTCACTTTTGGTCTCCCTTTATACGGTGATGTGGTAATACATGGGGAGAGGCATTTACTGCCATCAAACATCATTTCGGCTGCACTAGCCAGAAGAATGATCAGAAAGGGGTGTGAAGCATACTTAGCACATGTAATAGACACCCAAGTGGGGAGTCCAGCACTAAGGGACATCCCTACTGTATGTGATTTTTCGGATGTATTTCCTGATGAATTGCCAGGATTACCTCCAGAAAGAGAGGTGCAGTTTGAAATTGATGTTATGCCTGGTGTGGACCCAATCTCCATAATGCCATATAGAATGGCACCTGCAGAATTAAAAGAGTTGAAAGTACAGTTGTAAGAATTACTTGACAAGGGCTTTATCCGCCCTAGTGTGTCACCTTGGGGAGCGCCGGTATTGTTTGTAAAGAAGAAAGATGGCACTCTCCGGTTATGCATTGACTATCGGCAGTTGAATAAGGTGATAATAAAGAACAGATACCCATTGCCCCGTATTGATGACTTGTTTGATTAGTTGAGGGGTGCAGCTGTGTTCTCCAAAATTGACTTGAGATCAGGTTATTATCAGCTAAAAGTACAAGAGCAGAGTATTCCAAAAATTGCCTTCAGAACCCGTTATGGCCATTATAAATTCCTAGTCATGCCATTCGGGTTGACTAATGCTCCGGCTGCTTTTATAGATCTGATGAACACTATCTTCAAACCATACCTCGACCAGTTTGTTGTAGTATTCATAGATGATATATTGGTCTATTCGAGGAATGCAGAAGAGCATGATAGACATCTGTGGATTGTACTACAGACTTTGAGAGAGAAACAGCTATATGCTAAATTGTCGAAGTGTGAATTTTGGCTGAAGGAGATATCCTTTTTGGGGCATGTAGTATCAGAAGAGGGCATTAAAGTAGATCTAAGTAAGATTGAAGCTGTCCTTAATTGGAGGCCACCCAGAAATGTCACAGAGATTCATAGTTTTATGGGTTTAGCTAGATACTACCGTCGATTTGTGAAGAGATTCTCCATGTTGGCATCTCCATTGACCAAGTTGCTTAGAAAAGATGTAAAATTTCAGTGGACGGATAAATGTCAATAGAGTTTTGATGAATTGAAGAGATATTTGACTGAAGTTCCAGTCCTTACTTTACCTACTCCAGGTAAAGAATATACAGTATATAGTGATGTTTCTCACAATGGATTAGGCTATGTATTGATGCAAGATCGAAATGTCATTGCCTATGCATCACGCCAGCTAAAACCGCATGAGAGGAATTATCCAACACATGATTTGGAGCTTGCAGCTATTGTGTTTGCTCTTAAGATCTGGAGACACTATTTATATGAGGAAAAGTGTTACATTTATACAGATCATAAGAGTTTGAAGTATTTAGGCACCCAGAAAGAGTTGAATTTGAGACAGAGGAGATGGTTAGAGTTGATAAAAGACCATGATTGTTTGATAGACTATCAGCCAAGGAAAGCTAATGTTGTGGCTGACGCCCTAAGTCGCAAGACTATGGCAAGTCTACAAGTTACTCCTTTGTCTATGGTACATGAGTTGAGATCATTACATGCCAGTTTAGAGATTAATGATGATGGGCAGACAGCAGTTGCATGGCATGTACAGCCAGTGTTGATTGATCAGATTAGAATGGCTGCTCAGAATGATCAGAAGTATCAGAAGTTGATGGAAGAAGTCCGACAAGGCAAGAAACCAGAATTCTCAATCAGAGATGATGGTCTATTGCTACACCAGGGCAGAATGTGTGTTCCTAATGATGTTGATTTGAGGCAGATCATTTTGAAGGAAGCACATGAGTCTCCTTTTGCCATGCACCCTGGAGGCACAAAAATGTATAGGGGGCTAAAGGAGCATTACTGGTGGATGGGTATGAAAAGAGATGTGGCAAAGTTTGTATCTAAATGCCTAACTTGTCAGCAAGTGAAGGCAGAGTATCAAGTACCCGCTGGGTTGTTACATCCACTACCAGTACCAGAGTGGAAATGGGAGAGAATAACGATGGATTTTGTGATGGGACTTCCGAGGACACAGAAAAGTCATGACGCAATTTGGGCCATTGTTGACAGACTGACTAAATCTGCTCATTTTCTGCCAGTTCGAATGGACTACAGTTTAGAAAGATTGGCCAAGTTATACATTGATGAGATTGTGAGACTACATAGAGTGCCAGTATCCATTGTGTCAGACAGAGATCCTAGGTTCACTTCTAGATTCTGGGATAGTCTTCAGAGAGCCCTAGGAACTAGATTGAACTTCAGTACTGCATTCCACCCACAGACAGATGCCCAGTCTGAGAGGGTAATTCAGATCTTGGAGGACATGCTACGGGCTTGTGTGATTGAGTTTGAGGGCAGTTGGGATACACACTTGCCTTTGATTGAGTTTGCTTACAACAACAGCTACCAATCAAGCATCGGAATGCCTCCATATGAAGCTTTGTATGGCAGAAAATGTAGAACCCCGTTGTGTTGGGATGACGTGGGTGAAAGAAAGATGATCGGACCCGAAATTGTTCAACAGACTGAAGAGAAAATTAGGGTGATCAGAGATTGACTTAAAGCTGCATCAGACCGTCAGAAGTCCTGCATTGATATGAAGAGAAGGGATATTGAGTATGCAGTGGGTGAGAAAGTTTTCCTCAAAGTTTCTCCTTGGAAAAAAATTATGAGATTCGGCAGAAAGGGGAAACTGAGTCCTCGTTTCATTGGGCCATATGAGGTATTGGAAAGAGTGGGTCCTTTGGCATATCGGTTGGCACTACCTCCAGAGTTAGAGAAGATACATAATGTCTTCCATGTGTCTATGTTGAGGAGGTACCGATCAGACCCATCTCATGTACTACCAGTAGAGGAAATTGAAGTGAATCCAGACCTCACATATGAAGAAGAACCCATACAAATTCTGGCTTATGAGGTGAAGCAGCTACGGAACAAGCAGATACCGTTGGTAAAAGTGCTGTGGAACCATCATTCGGGCCAGGAGGCTACTTGGGAACGAGAGGAGGACATGAGGAGACAGCACCCACAGCTGTTCAGAGATTAATACCAGGTAAAATTTCAAGACGAAATTTATTTAAGGGGGGGAGAATTGTAACACCCCCGTTTATATAGCCTGATAGATTTCACTGTTTCGGTGACCGGTGTCGGTCCGGACAATTAAGGGGATTAGAACCACACTTAAGATAACTTGAGAAGCCATAAACACAAATAATTAGTAATGTTTAATTAGTTAACTATAAATAAGAAAAACAGAATAGAAGAAGTTAAACGAGCCGAGAGTCACAGCGATGAGTGACCTCCTCGGGAATGATTGCGAAGTCGTTTTAAACTCAAATTTCGAACCGTAAAAAGTGACGCTGCGGTCCTTAGGACCCTTATGAACACAGTGGAAAAGAGAAAATCACGAAAAAGAACTGTTAAGTCAGTCAAATAATTAGGTCAGGGAGCCGGAAGAAATATTGGATTATTTGCAAACCGGATGAGCCTGAGGGGCAATTTGGTCAATTGACCCCGAGAGTCGACTCGACCTAATCACAAATAAAATCGGAGAAAAGAAAATTTCGGAATCGAGAATTAAATTAAAGAACTAATAGAAAAAAATAAATAGAAAAAAAAAGAAAGAAGTTAGAAAAGTCAAAGTTGATGACATCACAAATGATGTCAAAATAAAAATTAATTTTGCCCAATAATTGACCAAGTCAAATGGCTAATTTAAGAGATAAATAACATAAAAAAACAAAAAGAAATTCATTTTGCTTCTTTCTTTCTCCTTATTGCCGATTCCTCTCTTTCTCTCATCTCTCTCATTTTCTTCCTCCACCATGAAAGCTTGTGTTAAGCTCTCACAACCCTAAAAACCTCCATTAATTTCACAACTCCCTTAAGAAAAAAATTTCCCTTGAGCTTTGATTTGAAGATTGAAAAAAAAAAGATAAGGAAAATTGAAGGATTGAAGAAGTGGAAATTCACAAATTTAGGTAAGTCCATTTTCTCTTTTAAATTAAGTATTATGAATGGATATGAGGTTGAATAAGTGTGAATTGCATGGAAAATATGAAAAGAAAAACAATTGTTGAGGAACTATGTATGAAATTGGACAGCTAGGGTTATGTTTGAAATGGATGTTTTGATGCAAACAATAAAGTTGTTAAGTGTAAATGAATGGATGAGTATCACATATACAATTAGAATTCAAGTAAATGCAAAAATTAGTAAGATTAGGGTCTGGAGGCCTAGGGTTTTGAGGCAAATTTTGGAGAAATGATTAAATGCTGACTTTAGTCTATTATGAGATGAAAAATGGTCAATAATGACCAAAAGAGATGTGTGGAAATTGTGAAAATGAAAACCAAATTCGTAGGTCCAATGGTCATGCTGCTGGCAGCATGACCAAACCCACTTTGAAGGACCGAAACTCAAATTTTACAAGCCCAATTGATATGCCACCAATTGGAGATGAAAATAGACATAAAATAGCACAATTTTCATTAAGGAACCATGGCCAAAAACTGACTAAAACTTGGTGAACAAATTGACCAAAGTGAAATGAGAGCAGGCTGCCACTACACCAAACTGACCAAATGAATAGTAAACTGTTCATTTGGTCATAACTCGAGTTAGGAAGGTCAAAATGACCTGAAATTTTACCAGCAATTAGATATGATATAGACCTAAAACTTTCATGAAGAACACCAACCCAAATTAGGCCATTAACCCATTCAAATTATTGAGCAAAGTTGAGTTTCCAAACCTGCGATTCTGCAGAATTCTATTTGAGCAGTAATGTTTGAAGGGCTATAACTCTCTCTAGGAAACTCGGATTTAGGTGATTCTTGAATCGATGGAAACCTAAAACATAGTAGAACATTTCGTATGAAGAAAGTTAGACCAAATTATGAACTTAACTTGATCAAATTACTGAACAAAATTGGACAAAAAATCTGCCAGACCCAAAATACTAGTATGAACAGTGCACATGAACAGTAAACTTATTTTGGCTATAACTTGAGCTACAAAACTCCGATTGAGGTGATCCAAAAATGAGAATACACTTAAGACAATAAGGAACATTTTCTATGAAGGAAGTTTTGTCAAATTCCAACAGTAGATCGACCAATGGAACAGTGCAACTTAGGACTCCAAAACTGAAATTTACCAAATTTACCTAAAAGACTTAGGATTTGAGTAAACAACCAAAACCAACAAGTTTAGTGGCCAAAATGTGGTATGTGGGTGAAGTTGGAGTTCCCATACCTATTAAGCCTTAGAAAATCAACTATTTGACTTGAATAGTGTAGTGAATAGTAATCCGAAACACAAAAATTTCGAGAACATCGAATTTAACACGTTAGAACTAGGTAAATGTGAAGCTAAATTTATTTTGAATTTATGTTAAGTTCTAGTACTGAAACATTGTAAATTTGTGTGTTTCAGTTGAAAAGAATACCGAGAAAAAACCCCAGGAACCGAGTCAAGGCCAAGAGGCGACTCGTTTGAGGTTTGTGCACAACGTATACTTTTTATAATCATCTTTTGCATACTGTTTTGAATAATGTGAAATATTGAATTATGGCATTCTTATGATGTTTTGATTTAAATTGTTGAAAGTTATTATGTATATTGAAATGACAATGTTTAGTAAATTGTTAAGATAAGTTTTGAAATCACAGTGTCATGACCATATATTTGAACACCTCACTAACACGACTAGTGAAGGTAATTAGTTTCGAATTTTGATTCCTTCTTTGGAGAAGTGTTGAGGTGTGCCAGTAGAAGAGGATGTGAATGGATATCCATATATTTGAGCTAGCTAGCCTTGTGATATGATTTCTCTTTAGCCTCTGGCTATTGAGATTCTATTTGTTTCGAATGGCATGATCTAACTGTGGGTTTTATGAAATGTGTTTTGATACTTTGAAATGAATTTGGTTTGCATTAAAATCTCATAATTCATGTTTTGTGTTTAATGCTTATGTTTAGTCAAATTTTTGAATAAATGTGATTTTATTTTTGCATAAAGATTATTTTAGTATGTTGTGTACCACTGAGTCCTAGTACTCAGCGATAGCTTCTATTGCTGTCGCAGATACAAAGACTAGAAGAGCAGCAGACTGAGCTGCTGAGGTGTGAGGAGCTATCATCTTGAAGTCTTCGGGTATAATTTATACCCTGCCTGTAAATATTTATTTTGATGTATGTATTGCATATAAAGGTATGGACATGTAAATGGGTCTTGAGCAGCTTGTACAAAATTTGTATGAAGTTTGTAATAAAATTTAGTTTGTATTTCTTTTGATGTGAATTTTGTAAGGATGTATATAAATTGTTTTGTCTCAAATGAAATGATTGTAGAATTGTTGAAATTGATAGAGTTTGATTGTGAAATTGAAGTTGTGGTTGAGAAAAATTTTTAGAAGTGCTTTTTACAGGTATTTGAAGAACGGTTTTCTCAAAATACAGAGAAAACTCTATCAAAATTTTTATAAAATTTGCAGAAAAATAAAATGGGCCAAAATTTCCAACTAGCTTTTCACTTAAGTACATGTTTTAAATACTTACTAGAAATACTCACCACTTACCAAAAGTAAAAAATTGTTTTAAAATCCCTTGTAGGGTGCTTAATGAGTTATCGGTAGGTGAAGTTCGGTAGTTCATTAAGTATTCTACGGGATCATATTATGCCTTACAGAGGGGTAAGGTGTGACAGGAGATATGCAAATAGATGTGCAAATGAGGATGCCAATTTTTATATAGGTTGAGTTTTGTTGAAAATTGGGAAACATCCGATTTTTTGGAAAATTCTACTAAATTTTCAGCAAATTTTGTGAGCAATAAATTGCATGGACATATGAAATTGAATTAATATGGGTAAAGTTTGATAGTTGATTATGTTGATGATGGTACTTTAATTTGTCAATTGAAAATCATCATTGATGAATCAAACTCTAGGTATTAATTGACACATTTTTTTGAATTGAAATCTCAAATTTAGACCCTTGTTAATTCAATTTCATCAATAAAATTATATTTTCTAATTGATAATTGTATAGGTAGCATGTATGCATTTTTTTTAATCTCGTAATGAAATATTAATTTCACATGTGAGACCCTCCATCACTCAGAATAAATAATAAGAAGAAATAAATTATATAGATGCCGTTTAATGTGTCTCCTCTGATTCTATTTTAACAAAAATAATTTTAATAAATTTCATTCTTCTCCCTTGAAGAAAAACTAATGTAAAAAATTTTGAATTATTTTCGATGAAAATCATAAATAAATTTTGCTTAAAATTCATTTTATTATATATTTCAATAAAACTTAAGCACTTGTATTTGTTGAAGATAATTGTTTTCTTTAAGAAAATAAAAATAAAAATAAAATCAAAATGACTTCTACTTTTGACAATGTGACAAAAATATATTCAATTTTGACCAAAATTTAAATTGTAAATTTATTTTTTTTTGCCTAATATCAAGCAAATATAATTTTTTATTTAACAAAGCAGAGGTCTACATTTTATTTTCTGCTTACCCATTTTTAATTTTATATAAATTTAATTTTCAGCAAACGACTCAAGGTCTAGATTTTAATTTTTACAAAATCATCTATCAGTTTTTGTCTTTTAAATTCTATATGATAATTAACTTTAATTAAAATTTGCCTATTGTAAAATTTAGAAGCCTTAACAGACATGTTTTTATCACTCTATTATTTCCTTCTCCTATTTATTTTCTATAGAATTTTTTAAAAAATAATGAATAATAAAATCATTTTAAAATGCAAATAAAAATTAAAACAAAATAAAATAGAGTCAAATTTTACTTTTAAGGTAGCGTTACTCACTCTTGTATTTGATATACCCAAATAAGGAGACATTTACACATAGCTACATTAATGCATTTATCTATTTTGCCGAACAAACACTATAAACCAATTTCACAATCTAAACTCTTATCTTAAGATTGTTGGCATTAATTTATTATGAGTATATTATTAGATTTACCTATCATATTTAGGGATGATTGTGGGGCTTTTACCTTTCCACACGTGTAGAAAACCCCCCAAACCCTATATTTTTGAATGAGAAGTGGTACATATTTTTTTTAAATTTTCAAAATAAAAGATTTTCTTTAATTTTTCTTATAAATTAAAAGTAATGATTATTCATTATCTAATTTAGTGAGAATTGCTTGGCGACTGCAAAACATTTGCAACACATTTTTTAATTAGTAATTACACCCTAAAATTGGTGAAATTGAGCAATTTTGATTTTTTTTATTTATGGTTTCAAGAAGATTCGCGAAGCTCCTTCCTTTCTTCATCCACACCTAGGGGTGAGCATTCATCGGTTTTGATTGCAAAATCAAATTGAATCGATCTAATTCGTTTTATGGTTTGGTTTTGGTTACATAATTTTTTTGCAAAATTGGTTTTGTGATTCAGTTCAATTAATTCAGTAACAAAATTGAACTAATTGAGCTAAACCGATTTTTAACTCTCACTCTAAGAGTCTATTTGGATGAGAGTGAGGGAGAAGGTATATAAAGGTAAAAAGGAGCGAGTAACTATTTTATATATGAATTAATGGAGGATAAAAATGAGTAAGAGTAAATCTTACCTTTCATTACTCCTTAAATCTCAATATTTCATACAGTTAATGAAAAAAAGAAATAAGAATTATAAATATTTTTATTTATATACTTATTAAATTATTAATCCTTTATCTCTTCTCAAATGTATAAAAAATATATATATAATACATCTCCTCACTTTTCTAATAATTTACTCCTTTTCTAAACATAATTTTTTTTATTATAATCCTTATTGCTCTCCTACTTCTCCATGCTTTCCTATCTTTATTACTTTCTCTTTTCTCTTCCCTCTTCTCTCTTTCCATTCAAAGGGTCTATTTGGATGGGGTGAGAGAAGAGTAAATAAAGAAAGGGTAAGAAAAGATTTATGTAAGGGGAAGGCTAAACAGAATTACAATAAAAAAAAAGTTTATATTTGAAAAAGAGTGAATTAATGAAAAGTTAAAAAGAAGTAATATATATTCTTTATATTTAAAAGGAGTAAAGAATAAGTAAAATTAAAAAGTATAGAAATAAAAATATTTATAACTATATTATCTCCCTACTTATCCTTTACATATAAAATATAAAAAAATTAAAATTTAAAGAATAAAAAAAAAAAAAAAGTAAGACTTACTTATCCTTACCCCGTTAATTCACCTATCTCTTTTGAAACAAAAATAAAATAATTAATTAACTCTCCTTCATCTTTATTTACTCTCCCTCACCCTTCATCCAAACATACCCTAAACTGCAACCGTTCTGACTGGGGTTTGTATGCATATAACGCTATCCCTAAAATATTTCATATTTTTCATCTGTTGCTTTGCCCTTCAGTCTCTCACTCTCACAGGTAGAGTTTTCTCTCTCGAATTCATAGTCGCCAGTGCTTTATCTTCCTGTTGTTTTCTTCTTCTTCAAGACCCATATGATAAATCTGGTTTAGCATGGAGAAAGTGGACACCGATGTCATAGATCTACCCCTTAAACGTCTCAACTCTTGGGCCGCAGCTTCCCTCTTGCTGCATTGTTGTGCTTCTTCTTCTTCTTCTTCTTCTTCTTCTTCTTCTGTTCTTCACTGCTTCTGCACACCAAGGTAAAAGTCGATGTCGGCTTGTGGGTAGGTAGTGGGAATTTGATCGAAGCTTTGATTTGAATCATTAGGGAAGTGGGTATGTAATAATTTCATCAAAGCTTTGATTTGAATTTTTAGGGTGCCGGGCATGTAAAAATTTGTTGTTGTGATTTGTGAATCGTACTTGATTAAATATTTTTTATTTGATTGAAGCTTTAATTAGAATCTGTGTTTCTCTCCTTTTTTTTTTCTTTTTAGAAATTCTTTGTTTTACTCTTTGATTTGAATCTACATTAATTGTTGAGTGTGAATCTGAGATCCCATATGTTCTTGCAAATTTATTGTTGAGATTTTGCTTTCAATCTGTATTTCTCGTCCATTTGCCATGTACTTTGTGAAGCGAGATGAAGCAACAAACCAAAGTTTGATTCGGTTTCTTGTATACTTCAGTTCGGTTCTGTTTGTAAAATTTGAAAATTCGGTTCTTCTGTTGTCACGGTTCCGTTCGGAACCGAAGCAACACCAATTTTCATTCCATCAACGTGAGGAGAATGAAGGACCCTAGCAGAAATTCTAATTTGAGTTTCGAATCTTCATTTGCCTTGTTCTTGGAGTGACAAAACATCTCAGTTGGTCATTTCTTAGTTAAAATCTTATTTTTATTTGTCATTTTCCTTTTAAATTTTGGGCTACACTCTCACACTCAAAAAGAATTCGATTCCATACAGGAACTTCTTTTCTTTCATCCTTGAATTATTCTTGAAGACCAGAATATCAGAACCAGTCTCAAGAACCAGAAGCCAAACTGAAATTTCATTTGATTTGGTTCCTGTTCTCACTACCTTCAGTTCTGGTTCCTGAAAATCCCCAAAACAGAACAGACCAGAACCGTGCACAACATTGTGATAACATGCTTGTCAAAATGCAAAAGATGCTAAATTGATGGAATTATGAGCCATGTCATATTTCTAGAATTAGCATGTAATTGTTATAATGTAGTTAACGAGTATTAGAGAGTTTCCCTGCAAAAAATGTGCAACTCTATGTTTTATAAGCTTTGAAGACAATTCATGGATATGGTAAATGTAAATTTTCAGGTTAATGAGGTGTAAATTTTCTGTTTTTAGAGGACTATTCTTTCAAATCCTAGAGAACTGAGATCAAAACAAATGATCTGAAGAGAGAATGATGAATTTAAAAACTAAGGTTACATAAGTAATTGCTTACATGCACTTATTCGTATGTCTATTTCTTTTATAAGGTTTGAAAGAAACGGTAATGGAGAGAATTTCTGCTGCTTGTGCCATGGAATGGAGCATTGAGCTTGAGAAGGCCCTTCGCTCCAAAAAGCCAGGTTAGTGTGCTCTTTGTAATGTCTCCTATTGAATTTCTGTTCTTTTCCATTCATGAAGGATGCTGGTTTCAACGCTTCAAAATTTGATGTGATGCAAATTATTGATTTCCTCATTGATATACTTGTATGTAAGACTCATTAGGAGCTCTTTTACCGAGTTATTAATAATTGAAAATTTTTTATTGTTCAGGTCAAGCTGTCAAGGCCATACAACAGATAGGTTCAAGATTGCAGCAGTGGAACAGAGAACCCAAACCCACAATGGCTGTGTACAATATGTTTGGCTTAGTTTTGGGTGAAGATAGACTTTTTGCCAATACAATCATCTTACGGCTTGCTGATGCATTTAGATTGGGTGACAAGGATACAAGGCTTTCTGTTGTTAGGGTTTTCTTATCAGTGTTCAGGAACAATGACAAAGAAAAGAAAGGTAAACGGTATGAAGGGATTTTGTCAAAGGCCAGGATACACAACCAAATGGAGCTTTTGAAAAGAGTAAAGATTGTTTTTGATACTGGAGATGTCGAGTCAAGGGCGCTGGCTTTGATTCTGTTCGGTTGCTGGGCTGATTTTGCAAAAGAGAGTGCTCATATACGATACCTACTACTTTCCAGTTTAGTCTCCTCTGAAATATTGGAGGTGAGATTAGTATTTTTATTTTATTTATTTTTTATTTATTTTGTTTTCTGAACTGCAGATAATGTTTGATCTTATTTAAATTTTAGTTTATAATTAACATTGTTTCTATGTTGCAGTTGTGAATTGCCGTCACTTTCTCATTATCATTATATTGTTGTTTTATCTAAAGATTATAGCTACATTTTGCATTTGCTTTTCAAGAATGTCTCTGATCTTTATCTCATTGTTTAAGACAGTCTCTATGTATATTTATTGTCATACATGAGATTTGTGTATTTGTAGGCATGTGTGTTCAAGGAGATTATGTGCATGTTATTGCCAGAGCTATATTTGTTACTTCCTAGCAGTCTAAATCATTTGAAGCATCTTCTGTTGTGCATACATTTGATAAATCTAGGATAAGCAGTTAGTTTCTTGGCAACCAATGAGGTCTAAGAACCTATTTGGCATTAAGGTTGAAACCTGCTTTTTGGAAAATCACTCAAAAATGTTGAAAAAAGCAGTTTGAAAAAGTTGTTTAGTTGTTTTTTTATTTTTTTTTATTTTTACTTTTTTAATGATTAAAATATGTCAAATCTATAATATAAATATAATTTTTAATAGTCTCTAACTAACATATTTAAGGTAATGTTTTTCATAACGGCAACTCTAACAACAATTTCAAATAGACCCTAACTTTGGCGTAGAATTTTATTTGAGATGCATCAATGAAGAGATTCTAATTCATTTCAATTTCGGATTTGACAACATCAGCATTGGAAATTTAGAATGCACAAATTGACAATGAATCTGGACTTTTATAGTCCCCTTTGTTGACAAATTAAGTTTTTTTTTGGTAGAAAAATGTAATGCTTGTTTTGATGAATATAACTAATGTGCATTTGTTTGTTTCTGCAGGTAAAAGCAGCTTTATTTGCAGCAGGTTGCTTTTGTGTTTTGGCCGCTGACTTTGCATCTGTTGTATTGGAGATGCTGCTTAATATTTTAATTTCACCCAACACATCAGTGGCCGTAAGATTAGCTGGAGTAAGGGTTTTTGCAAAAATGGGGTGCTCATATTCTATTGCAAATAGAGCTCACAAGGTTCGACATCTCATCTTATCCCATTTCAATTTTCAGACAAACTGACATTTCAAATTTGCATTTAATGGAGTGTTAATCTAAGCTTTGATCAAACCAGTATGATATTTAGTTGTGGGTGGACATTGCTGTAGATGTTTCTGCAAAGCAAGTTCCATACAAGCTTATTCATCTTACTATTTATCAAAAATTAATTTAATAATAATGGTTTACAATTAATAGTTTATTCTAATATGCTACTAAAGTATGATGTCCCCTGTTTTCTCTCTCTGCCTTTCCCCCTCTTCATTCTCTTCAATTTTAACGTGATAAAAATTAATTGGTTAAATTCTTTATTGTAATGAAGAAGAAAAGATTTAATGCTTTTAGGATATGAAATACTTCTGCATGGCATGTGAAATTGTAATGTTTTGCAGATGAGATTTAATTGGTAAGGTTTGGTATTCAAACTAAACATTGAAGATCAAATATTGCTTATGTGGGAGGTATATGAATTCCTAGAATATTTCTAAGTGACAACAAAGAAAAAGGGGAAGGGAGATAGAGAAAAAGGAGGGAGGAAGGAGGGAGAGGAGGTGGGGGGGCGAGGGACTTGTCTAATGGGTTGTAGACTAAAACACCATCCCAAGATGTGTTGATGTGTTTAGATAATTATTTTATAGTGGAAGTTTGTCCTACATGTAAGCTTTTGTTATGTTGGGAAGTACCAGCTTGATACTTGGTCAGGAAATGTGGAACACCTTGGAATTAAGCACTATAGAGACTTTTGAGGTCTGTAGCATGCTATGGGCTATGGGCCATACACATCTGTGGCCTTTTAGTATTTACTTGATGGGTTAATCAGTGTATTTTTATTGGACACTTGGCATGTGGAAAAGTGATCAGTTAATTTTACAGAAAAATTGCATCATGCACCAGAATTAATTTAATTTAAACGTTTTATTATGATTGTTGAACATCTGTGTTTTAGTTTCTATGGGATTATAAAATAGTGCTATTATGTAATTGCAGATAGGCCTACAACTGGTATTAGATTCTTCGGAAGATGATTTTTTGGTTTCGTTACTGGTTTCTCTCTCAAAACTTGCTGCTAAATCAACCCTTCTTCTTTCTGAACAGGTACTTGTTCTGATCTTCTGATGTGATCTATTGATTTTTGTTGAACAACAACTTGTTCTATTTTTTCAAGCTGCAAATTTTGCCTTTTGATGCAGGTGGACTTACTTTTGTTGTTTCTCAGCCGAGAGAAAACTTTGATGTTGCAAGCAACAGCATTAAGGTGCCTTAATTTCATATTTAAGAAAGGAATTTGTCACTCTTCTGTTAGTACCCATGCAATCAGAACATTACTCAGAACTATAGATGAAACTGAACTTCCATCAGCTATGAAATGTGAAGCTTTACAAATTTTGCAGGTGGTCATTTCTAAACTCATCCCATGAATTTGTATATTAGTATTGTATAATTTAGAAGTCATTGAATCATAACATTCAATTTGCAGACGCTTGTATATGGACTACCTGAACTTTCTTGTGACAAAATGCTTGATTTTACCATTCTATTGAACATTATTGAGAAAGCAGCTCAGTCACCTGTAATGTCAGAGAGCATGCTAGCAATTCAAATTCTTGTGGATGCATCAAAAAGACTTGGGGAAAGAAGGCAAGTAGGATCTGATGGGGATTGTTTCTTTTCTCTGCCTACGAGGATCATATCAGTGATTATGGACCGGATGATCTTGATGTTCAAGCCATTATTGGATGTTAGTCAGAATAATTCTAAAGTATTTCAGGAATTTCAAAGCCTGCTCAATCTTCTTCTTTTTCTCGTTGGAGAACATCCTGATCTAGGTGTCTTGGTGCTGCAAAAAGTTGGATCATTTATTGAATGTCTTTTGGATATGCATGACAATGTCATGACTACGAAGCAAGAAGGTGTATCGGTTCATGAGCTTGTTGATTTTAGGGGACAAAAGAGCATGTACATAAGTTTGAATTTGGTACATAATGTCCTCAAGTTTTCTGTAACTTGCATTGAGAATCTCAATGAAGTTAGTGCCATCACTACAGAAATACATGAGCAAGTTAAGTTTTTGGTTGAGCAGGTGCAAAGTTGTAAACTATTTGATCGATATATATATATCATCTACTCTGTACTGTTGCACTCTCAAAATATTTGCGGTTGTGTGGTAAAAAAAAATGAGGAACCTTGTCGTGTTGGTAGAAATTTAGGTAACTCACTTTGTAATCTGTCAGGTGAGCATGAAATTTTCTCTCTTGAACTTGTAGAGAAAATGTTAATAGAGAGGGATAACTGGCCTGTGTACAAAGCTGGGATATATACAGCATATCAGGGAGCATGGATCACTGCTGCATTCATATTTGGGCAACTAATAGGTAAGGTTCAATCTGATTCCTGTTCTTATTGGTTAAAAGCATTAGCTCAATTTGCAGAGTCTGAAGGGAAAATTCTACTTTTTCTCCTACCAATTCTCAGGTCCAAGCTAATGGATTGGCTAAAGATGAAAGAATTTGGCATCACATTTTTTGGGGATAGTCTTGATGAAATTGGCCAAGTTGCTGTTGGAAATATCAGTGAGCCTAGTAGTACCAAATTGCTTGTTGGGGTTTACCATGGCCTTTACTACTCTGGGGAAACATTAAAATCCATTGCCATTTTGGAAAAATCATGTTGTTTCCAGAGATGGTTTTTGGCTTTGAGAGGGAAGGTCCTAAGAACTGTGGTGCATGTACTTAAAGTTCTGGGTACCATTCCACTTGCCCAGTGCAGTATTAGCAACAATGTACAGGTTGATACAAGTGTTACAGTTGAGTGCCTTGACTGTTTGCGGAAAATTACTCAAACATCGTTTCAATTGAAGAGTCTAGCGCAAGAATTTGATCTAATTGCCATGTCTTTCATTGGCATGGACAGGAGAAGTTCAAAAATTATTTCAGCACTTGCATTGAGTTGTTCACTACTGGCATTCACAATTGGATTTTCTCTTTTCATTTCAAAGTTGCCTGACTATGAAATTTTAGCTCCATGTGATCTGCAAAGCTCAACGAACTATTTACAAGGAATGTTAATACAGAATTTAGCCTCACGGTTGTGGCTTATAGACCAGGAGATCTGTTCTAATTTGTTTCTGCTTTTAGAGGTCAATGGAAAGTCCAAAAACTGTTTTGACTTGCAGCCTAGAAATCAAATATTGAATTCTGGCGGTGAAGTGAGAGATATTCTCAATGTTTGTAAATATGCTGTTTCTGGCATTGTTGGCTTGCAAAATGAGACTAGGGGAGTGCACAATGAAGAGATTTTATTCCACATTATCAAGGATGGTTTCCAGCTTGTGTTGAAGACTATCACTGAATGGATGCACATCCCTTTCCGAATCCCAAAGTATTTCTTTAAATTAAGGTATGCTTATCAATTTTCCTACAAGGTTTCTTTCTTATTTCTAGCATTATATGGGGAATTTTTAGAAAGTAAATTGCAAAAAAATATTTCTAGTTCTAGTTACATATTGCACTATATGGGTTCGAATATGTATTTGTGCCTTGTACTATAGGTAGAGTTGAACTTTGCCTAAGTAGTTTGCGCTTAGCTGGTCCCAAGTCCGAATAAAGGAGGAGAGTTGCGGTAGGTGACAACCAGCGTCAAAATTTCGTCACACCTTATGATATGGATTCAAATGATATAAACGTTGGGACGTCCTCTACTAACGATGCGCTACATCGGAGCCCGGGTGTAGTGAGAAATATGCAAGGGTGTAGGGCGTTCACCGAAAGCGACGCGCCATGCCGGCGCCCAGGTGTGGTGTTAAGTGAGCAAGGGTTCCCACATCATGGACAGGTGTGGGTAAAGAAGTTAGTCCACAGGACAGATAGTAGAACAGATAGTGGAACAGAACACAAGATAGACATAGAAAACAATAGAAGATACCATAGAAGGAGACTAGTTAGGAAGGAGCAGGATAGGAGGAGGATCAGGGTTGATACTTGGAATGTTGGATCACTTATAGGAAAATTAATGGAGCTTGTGGATATCTTGGAAAGGAGAAGGGTGAATATTGCTTGCATTCAGGAGACTAAATGGGTATGAGAGAAAAGTAAGGAAGTGGGTAATTCAGGGTACAAACTGTAGTTTACCGAAAAGGAGAGAAACAAGAACGAAGTGGACATAATTATAGACAGGACATTAAAAGACGCAGTAATAGTTGTGAAAAGAGTAGGAGATAGAATTATACTAGTAAAGCTAGTAGTAAAAAGAGAAACAATAAATATAGTTAGTGCTTATGCCTCACAAATGGGACTAGACTGTGAGAGTAAACAAAGGTTTTGGGAAAATATGGATGATTTAATTCAAAGCATACCGAATGAAGAGAATGTTTTCATTGGTGGAGATTTGAATGGACATGTAGGAAGTGATAGACAAGGTTATGAGAATGTTCATAGAGGTTTTGGTTTTTGCAGTCGAAATGAGGAGGGAAAAAGCATCCTGGATTTTGCTATGGCATATGACCTAATACTAGCAAATACCTACTTTATAAAAAGAGTCACATTTAGTGACTTTCAAAAGTGGGCAACATAAAAGCTAAATCGACTTCCTCTTAACCAGGAAGACAAATAGAGCTTTATGCAAGGATTGGAAAGTCATTCTGGGAGAGGCTTTAACAAGTCAACATCGGTTGGTGGTCTTGGATGTCAAGTTTAGGAACAATTCAAGTAAGGTTAGAAGAAATAGTGTAGCTCGAACAAAGTGGTGGGAGTTCAAAGGAGTAAAGCAAGTGAAGTTCAAAAATGAGTTTCTCGAGTCTGAAGTATGGAAGCTGGATATGGAGGCCAATGATATGTGGATACAGATGGCATCAAAGATTTGAGAAGTAGCTAGAAAAGTACTTGGAGAGTCTAAAGGACATGGACCACCATCAAAAGAGAGATGGTGGTGGAATGAGGAAGTACAAAAGGCAGTGAAGAAAAAAAGGGAATGGTATAAGAAATTACCTAAATGTGATAATAACGAGGCATATGAACAATACAAGATAGTAAAGAAAGAGGCAAAAAAGGCAGTTAGTTAAGCAAGAGCACAGGACTTTGAAAAGTTATATGAAAAATTTGGAACTAAAGAAGGGGAGAAAGATATTTATAGATTAGCAAGGAGGAGAGAGAAAATGTCAAGATCTCAATCAAGTTAGGTGTATTAGGGATAAAGAAGGAAAAGTGTTGGTGAAAGATGGGAACATTAAAGAAAGATGGAGAAATTATTTTAATGATCTCTTTAATAATAGTCAAAATGGTAATAGCGTGAATGTAGATTATAGAACAATAGAAAAGAATGTGAATTATACTAGAAGGATTAGATTTTTAGAAGTAAAGGAAGCACTTAAGAGAATGAAAGTGGGTAAAGCCTATGGACCCGATGAAATACCAATTGAAGTGTGGAAGTGTTTGGGAGATATGGGAGTGATATGGTTAACTAAATTATTTAATAAGATTCTAAACTCAAAGAAAATGCCTGATGAATGGAGGAGGAGTATTTTAGTACCTATTTTTAAAAATAAGAGAGACATACAGAGTTGCTCAAACTATAGGGGAATTAAACTCATGAGCCATACTATGAAGTTGTGGGAGAGAGTTGTGGAGCATCGACTATGTCATGATACTTCTATCTCTCTCAATCAATTTGGTTTCATGTCCGGTCGTTCAACTATAGAAGCGATCTTTCTCATTAGAAGTTTGATGGCGAAATATAGAGATGTGAAGAAAGATCTACACATGGTTTTTATTGATTTGGAGAAGGCTTATGATAACGTTCCAAGAGATGTCTTATGGAATGTGTTAGGACAAAAGAGGGTATCTATTAGGTACATACAAGTGTTGAAATATATGTATGAAGGAACAACTACTATTGTGCGCACAGTGGGAGGGGATACAAGAGATTTTCCGATCTCAATTGGATTACACTAAGGATCAGCCATAAGCCCTTACATTTTTACTTTAATTTTAGATGAATTGACGAAACATATACAAGAGAGTATTCCTTAGTGCATGATGTTTGCGGATGATATTGTTCTGATAGATGAGATACGGGAAGGAGTCAATAGAAAGCTAGAACTTTGGAGAAGTACTCTAGAGTCAAAGGATTTTAAGTTAAGTAGAACGAAGACGGAATACATGCATTGCAAGTTCAGTGAAGGCCAAATTGGTGATAGGGAAGGAGTTAGTTTGAATGGAGTGGTACTGTCCCAAAGTAATCATTTTAAATATCTAGGCTCAGTCATTCAAGTAGATGGGGGATGTAAGGAGGATGTTAGTTATAGGATTAAAGCCGGATGGTTGAAGTGGAGACGTGCCACATGAGTTTTATGTGATCGTAAGATTCCCAATAAGTTGAAAGGAAAATTTTACCGACCGGCTATGTTATATGGTAGTGAGTGTTGGGCATTGAAAGAGTCGTATGCATCTAAGAGTTGCAGAGATGAGAATGTTAAGGTGGATGAGTGGCCTTACTAGATTAGATAAAGTTCGTAATGAGAGTATTAGAGAAAAGGTAGGAGTCGTGCCAATTGAAGATAAGTTGAGAGAAGGGAGATTGAGGTGGTTTGGTCATGTGAAGCGTAGACATACGGAGGTTCCAGTTAGAAAATTAGAGCACATTAGGTTAGAGGATAAAAAGAAAAAAAAGGGTAGACCTAAATTGACTTGGATGAGAGTAGTACAACATGACGTAGAAGCATTACACATTTATGAGAATTTAACCCAAAATCGTTTAGAGTGGAGAAAGCGAATCCATATAGCCGATCCAAAATTTTTGAGATAAAGGCTTAGTTGAGTTGAGTTGAGTTGAGTTGTACTGTAGGTAGAGTTGATTGACTGTCGATTTTCATTATGGTTAAAAATGTCATATTTTTTCTTTTAATGTTAGTCAGCAAACACGCTGAGAGGGTTTAAATGTGTGAATTTCTAATTTAGGAGAGCTGAATTTTGTATTCAAATCCAAATGCATAGTTCCTTGCCATGTTAACTGCACAGGGGTCAAAGAAGGAACCGAGAGAGGTAGAAGTGCCAGGTGGTGGAGCTTGGCGTGTGAACTCTGATGGTTAAATTAGCTTGGGGTTTAATGGGAGGACAATAGAGAATGTATCTATAGTGAAGTAAATGCATAATAAATGTTGGAGAAAATTAGTAGAAAAGATGCAAAGAATAGGGGGCTTTTGAGTTGGGGGAAAATAAACAGTGACATATTCCTTAACTGGTTCTTCCAGATGTATCATTTAAATTTTTTTTTTCTTTCCTTTTGTCATATCTATGGATGTTCCAAGTACTTGCATTGTGTTAGATTATGCATATGATGCTACCTTTCCCTTTGTGGAAAGCGGTTTGGAATATACTGGACTATGGGTGAATCAGTGAATTGCTTGTTCCCTGGGAAAAAAAAAGGATAGAAAAGTAAAATGGAAATTTTATGGTGTATTAGACTATTTCTTGGCCTTGTATGATTTATATTCTGCTGCTATGACAGAATTATGATATTTGACATTGACACTGAAATTCAGGCCATGCATTGGTTCAGAGCTCATTGTGATTAGTGGAGACAGTAGAAACTCAAATGAGTTGACTGTGTTGCAAGGCTTCCACCTATCAATAAATCTTTGTCTTCAATTGAGGAATGTGCCAATGAATCTCGCAGTTCGGATGACAAAGCTTTATTGCATTCTTTGTTCTAGTGCATCTTTTCAGGAGCCTAAATCAAGTGGAGAAGCCAGAGGGCAAATGCAGTTGGATTACGATGATTGGGAAATGTCCAGTATGATTGCAATGAATGAAAGATTGTGGCACCAAGTAATTGATCGTGCCAAGAAGACGGACAATTGTAAACGTGGTCGGGATTACGATGCTAGTAGTGACGATGGGACTGTGTACAGATTTGTGTGTTTTGAGCTAAATGATAGAGGGCAAGGCTTTTCCAGTTGCCTGCTTGATGTTTCTGATTTTCCAGTTGGTTCTTATAGAATCAAGTGGCACAGTTGTTGTATAGACTACCGAGGTTCTTATTGGAGCCTCCTTCCGCTAAATGCTGGACCTGTATTTACTATAAAGAAACCCTCTGCTGTAGATTAATTTTTATTTTTTGTATCCATTTGGTAGGGCATATAATTATCTTGTGAGCTATATTTATTAATTTTGTTATGAAAATGCAATTTCCATGCAATTAGTGGCTGCTTTCACATTGTGAGGTTTGTAGTAGCAGTGAGGATGATTGTACATTGAAGTTGTGATGAATTGATTAATGGTACAACTGCTTATAGAATGAAGATAGATGTGATTGTGCTGATGAGTTTTTGATGTGATTGTACCGTTGAGTTTTGATTTACTGATTCTGAAGTTGTTTTAAGGTTTATGAAATTAAAAATATAAACTTCCGTACAAGCTCAATTTTGAAAATTGGACTGGACTAACTGGTCATACCAATTTAATGAGAACCCGATCGTAATTTGGTCCGATTTAGTTTCCAAATTTGGCTTTTGAAAACCGGTGTGAATTGGTTTGAACTAGCTGAGTAATTGGCAAATTAAAAATCTGATTCGGTTTGAACCGGTTTTCTAGTTCGAGTTAAGTAGCAGGTGTTGAATACGGGACCATCCAAGCATTCTTGGTAAGCAAGCCATTAAGTTGCACCATTATTTTATATACATATTTTATTAGTTTAAAATTAGTAAATTTTTTTTTAATTTCATTCTCTTACAATTTAAATAATTAATAATATTAATAATTTATTATATTAATATCTTGAATTATCATTCTATATTAGTATTAATATTAATATTAATATTATAATAGATTAAAAATAAATAAAAATTTTTTCATTTATCATGTTACATAATTTAATATATTAACATTTATTTTTTTATTAGTATGAATAAATTTATTAGTAAAAAAATTCCATTTTAAAAGTTTTTGGTTATAAATATTATTTAAAAGTTTAATTAAATATCTAAATTAATTTTTTAAAAAAATTATATATTAAAATTTAACTAAATTTATTACAATAATTACTTATAAAATATATTAAAGTATTAAATATAAAAAAAAAAACCTTATTCAATAGCATTAAAAAGTGTAATTATATTGGCATTCTCTATTTATGCTCTGAATCATGAAGCATTCAACAGAAAGAATTGTCATTCTCTAAACATTGATTATGATAAACTTATCACGATGAATAATCATATGATCGTAATAAAATTATTGTACATATAATATTTATATTTTATATTTTTTTTAGTAATGATTGTCGAATATTTTCATATAAAAAACTATAAATAAATAAATAAATAAATAAATAAAAGAGATTAATATTAGTTCCTACTTCCTAGATTTCAAATATTAATTATGAAAGGGAATGAGGTAGATTTAGCATCATGTGAAACATGCTTTCTGATTTTTGGGTGTTAGCTAAGTTGAACAGATAAGAATTAGGACAAAAGAGGAAAATAAAAAATGGCCAAATACATTTTTAGACATCTGACTCATTACATTTTTGCCTAATGCCTATTTGAATATTCTTTTTTGTTTATCTCATATCTTAACTCAAAAAAAAAAATAAAAATAAAAATTGCATCGCTTAAATACAAATTTTCAGAGACAGCATATTTTGTAAAATATACACGTGGAGAGGAGAGTGAGCATTATAAAAAAATTGCTGATGTGTAATTAATACTAATAAAATAATATTATTTTATTATTAAATTAAAGAAAATGCTATTAAATTAAAGAAAATCTTCCATTCAATCCCCTTCTTTTCTCTTCCTTAGGCTAAAAATCTCTTATATTGCACAATTATCTTGCATTATTCTCCCATTTCCTAACACTCAAACAACTGAAAAAAAAAAAAAAAAAGAAGAAAAATGGATACTAATAAACCCCATCACTCCAATTGCAGCAACAATTCCAGCAATACTAGCAGCACTAGTGAATTCTTTATTTGCTTCACCTCTCTTCTTTCATGAAGATCTCTTCTAAATCTAATCTTAGTCCTGGCCACACCAGGAAATTATCTCAAATCTCTCTCTAACTCTTTTAAGGCCTATTTGACATTGCTGTTGAGTTTTGACCTTCCAAATTCAATGCCAAATAGACACTTAGTAGAAGATTGAGAACTAATGGTAGCATGAAAGGTGGCCAAGCTTCTTCAATGTTCCCCACTAATGGCAAGAAACGTGGCAATGCCTTGAAAAATCCTGAACCTTCTTCTCCAAATTTGCCCTTGGTAATGGTGGCAATTTTACTGAAAATAGTTGTTGAGCAACATGAGCTTTAACACAGGTGAGACGTGGCAAAGTTTACTTAACGAGCGGGTTTGGGTTGCACCACTGTATAGCTGATCCTGTTTGTATGAGAATATATTATTGCAACAACTGAATTGCATATAAGATAAAAAAAAAAAAAAATTCAAATTACTTGATTGTTATAAAATATAGGTTCATAAATCTACTCATCACAATCAATACTAAATTCAACTTAAATCTTTGAACACTTGTTGTTATGAGTGAATCCTGAATATTCTACATTTTTTTTAACTACTAGTAGCTTCTCTTAGGTTATTTGCCTCCTCATTGTGACTTGTGAGAAAAAGAGCTGACTAAGAACAGACAAAAATATGCCAAGCTAAAAGAGGAACTTATATCAAGTCTCGTAAGTCGTTGATTGTTATGAGCTTCTATCAATTAGGTGGTTTTTGATTGGTGTTTTGACCATTTCTATGCACTAACCAAAATATTGAATTTAGACAGTTAGAGCTTAATAGGTTAAAAGATGATGCATTGAACTCTGATGAGCTTGATGTTGAAGGTGATGTTGTTGGACCACTTAAGCAACATGGGATTTCTCTCGAAGATCATCCATTGAGTGTTCGTAAGAGTAGTGCTTGGCATTAGTTCTTCCAGGTAAAACTCTTCTCCATTCTAAGGTGTATGGAACTCCTTGTGCTTAGCTAGAGCCACCACCTATCATGATGAATGCTTTGTTTATAGCATACAGAGATTGTAGATCAGATTGACCGTGATTTGCAGTGTGCACTCGAATATCAAATACTTTTTAGGGGATTCATCATTCAATGGGAAATGTTTTGTTCTCTCACTATCTTTCTCCTCTCTCTTATTTTCTGTCAGCTGATAATGATTCTTTGCTCAAGTTGAACTACAGTGGACACGTGGCTAGGTTAATGGAAAAATGGGACATGAAACAAAAGAAAGAAAATTAAAGATGGGAAAAATGGCAATGCTAAAAGATGGTAGATTCAGTAGGAAGCAATAAAGGTAGTAAGGTGTAAAAGGAAGCTTTACATGGTTAATGTTAAG
This sequence comes from Hevea brasiliensis, assembly GCF_030052815.1. Classification (NCBI taxonomy): domain Eukaryota; kingdom Viridiplantae; phylum Streptophyta; class Magnoliopsida; order Malpighiales; family Euphorbiaceae; genus Hevea; species Hevea brasiliensis. Next base: position 56,398,076 of record NC_079503.1, on the reverse strand, counting down.
GGTGCATTTCGTATGAGGTGAATAGAATGAGGGTTAACAGTTATAAGAGTAACAGTTAATGAGGTAATATTTACAAGTGCAACAATTAGTACTGTTAACCATGTTTGGTATTACACGTGAAAGAAGAGTAACAATTAAGCTTGTATAGTTAAATTTGTTTATATACCTATTTGAATGAAAGATATAAATTGAGTTTGTAATGTTTACAGCATATATTGATAAAAATATTTTTTATTATAATAATTATTTACAATAATTTTAAAAAATATTTTTTAATATTAACAAAAATATTTTTTATTATACTAATTACTTATAATAATATGTTTATTAAAATAATAATATTTATTTATAATGGTTACAAGAGTAACACCTCCTTAAGAAAATTTCCATTATAGGCTATCACCCCACCCCTTCCTAGGTTAACAATGGTTAATGGAGGTTAACAATTAACTTTGACATACCAAACAAGGTTAATGAGAGATAACTCATTAGAGGAGTAATTTTTAACCCCTATTACCCTAAAAAAAATCACACCCATGTAATAAGTAAATGATGGTTGGATTTATAATGTTGAAGCAAACCTATGGAAGAATATATCTAAGGGAATGCTTGTGGGATGGAGTGGATTGGCAACAACGATGGAGGAAGAGATAATATATGTGGTGGATGAAGTCAAGGGAGCTTTGAATGAGTTTGATAGTGAAAGGGATTGTTGGAAGAAGGTGATTAAATTGCCTAAGCTTAAAAGGGCATGAAAGATAGCTGCTAGGAGAGAAAGAGTTGCGTGGTTTGTGGTATGGAGAAAGAATTGTGGTGGTGGATGTGGTGGCTATCATACAAGAGTTTTGAAGCGGGCTTCCTTTTCATGCATATTAGCCATTTGACAGATCTTTTACATGTCAACTACATGTGTCTCTCAAAATTAATTAACAATGCAAATTTGTGTTTAAATGTTAGAGTTTTTTTTTTTTTTTTTTTAGTTGAGATGTGTTACACCTTACCCCTCCGTAAGGCATAACATGATCCCGTAGCATACCTAATGAATTACTGAACTTCGCCTACCGATAATCCATTAAATACACTACTAGGGATTTTAACTCAATTTCCATTCCTTTTTAAAGTTGTGGGAAATGTTGAACAAGTATTAAAAAACCTTTACTTGAAGCTAAGTCATAATCAAAATTTTAATTAATTTAAAATCTCCGTAATTTTTACAAAAAAATTCAGCAAAGTACCATCTATAATTTGGGAAAACAGTTCTTCAAAAACCTGTAAATACACTCCCAATATACAATTTAAATCCCAACTCCAATATTCTTGTGACACCCCTTACCCGACTACAGTGTAGCCGAGCAAGTTATGCCACTCAGTGTGTCGAGCACTCTATTTTATCTTAATTCATTTTTATTATTCCTTTTGAATATAACTTGTGAAATATAATTCATTTTAAGCCATTTATCGAAATTATTATTTATTTGAGGTTCCGAAAATTTTAAAGAAAATCCGTGAATCTGGCTAAAAATGGAAAAATCGTTCTTGGAACCTGTGAAAAACACTTCCTATATTCATATTCAATCATCTCAATTCCATTTATCAAAATCTCAACATTTTTCAACCATTCATTTCTCAATCATTCATCACATGTGATAATCATATATAAATTACAGATAAACATTCACTTTTCCATTTATAAACACAATTCTCATTATTTACATGAACATCAAATTACATTTCGTAAGTTCATTTACACATGAGAAAATAAAATCAATTACAAAATACCAAAATGACACCTAGTGTCCTACCAATGCACTGCAGACGGTGAGGTGACACAGACACTATGCAGAACTGTGAACGGCCTTACCCAATTTGTGGTCTACTGGGCCCTCTATCCAAATCTTCAGTACTTACGCGTTGCAAAAGCGACGCGCTAAGCATAAAGCTTAGTGGTGCCAATAATACAAGAAAATATAATATGCAAATAAAAATAATAATTTCCTTGCTACTGTGTTCATAAGAAATGAATAATTACTAACTTATTGTTTAGTCGAGGGCTAATCATGTTTTATGATATTAATTTCTTCATGCATTTCGTTAATTATTTTCTTCATGATCTTGAGCTTCTTTGTATTTTTGTAATCATTCATGATACTTAATTTTCGTATTTTCTTTAATAATCAGTTCAATCACAGTTATACTTTTCCATGCCCAAGTAACCTATCTTTGGGCATCGATCGGATAACGGGTCGTTGGCACCGACACCGCGGTGTCTCGGGCAAATCATACCATGGGACCAGAACGTCAACCACGTATGCGATCGGTATGGCTAAAAGCCATGATATCACATAATCGGGCATAAAAGCCATGAATACGGGCATAAAAGCCATGAATACGGCATAAAGCCTTTCGCGATCGCTAACACAATACCCTATTGGCATGCCAATCTATCCAAACCAATCACATTAGGCCTACTAGGGCATTTTGCACTTTTAAGTTTCACAATTTTTGAATTTCAAGTCTTGGTGTCACTATTCACTTCATTGGTCAACAAAAAGTTGACTTTTGCATAGAAAATAGTTGCATTGGTTTTAACACTTCCAATGTACCACATTTTGCATTTAAAACTTGTTGGTATTAAGCATTAATACCATTTCTAAGCTTAAACCAAGAGAAGCAAAATTTTCAATTTTTGTAACTCAACTTTACTATTCCATTGGGCACTGTTGCAGTAAGAATTTGAGGAAATGGTAAACATGAAAGTTGTTCCTTATTTTGTCTAGTTGAATTTCCTTTTTTGAATCACTCCATTTGGAGTTTTGTAGCTCAAGTTATGGCCAAAATAAGTTTACTGTTCACGTGCACTGTTCATGCTGAGATTTTGGGTCTGGCAGATTTTTGGTCCAACTTTGGTCAGTAATTTGATCAAGTTAAGTTCATAATTTGGTCTAACTTTCTTCTTATGAAATGTTCTACCATACCTTAGGTTTCCATCGGTTCAAGAATCGCCTAAATCCGAGTTTTCTAGAGAGATTTATAGCCATCCAAACATTACTGCTCAAGTGAAAATCTGCAGAGTTGCAGGTTTGATAACTTAACTTTGCCCAATAATTTGAATGGGTTAATGGCATAATTTGGGGTGATGTTCTTCATAAAAGTTGTTTGTCTATATCATATCTTGTTGCTGTAAAAATTTCAGGTCAATTGACCATATCTACAGTGAGTTATGGCCAAATGAACAGTTACTGTTCATTTGGTCATTTCTGCAGGGGCTGTTGCAGGGTGTTCGGATTGGGGCCAAGTTTTGGTCCTATTGCTTTAGTCTTTTGAGCATGGTTTCTTCAGCAAAAATGTGCCATTATAAGCCTAGTTTCATTTCCAATTGGCCAAACACCAATTGGACTAACACAGCCAAAGTTATGGCTGTGTAATTGGACTGAAATCTCAGTCCATTGCTGCTGTCCCTAAGCAGCATAGTCATTCCCTTTTACCATGCTATTTTTCAATCCATATTATGGTCAAATCTCCTCAAATGGTCACTAATTGACCATTAAAATGTCCTTTAACAATTTCATAAGCCAAGTCCACATTTTCACTCCCAAACCCTAGTTTCCCATTATGATTCACACATACACCTTAGATACACACTTTCATTCATCACATATGTGTATATGCACCTTAAACATAATCTCTAATTCATTTTAAGTCCATTAAAACCATCAAAAATACTCCATCATTGTTCCTTCCTTAGGGCTGCCAAAATTTATGGTACACATACACATGAGTTTTAGTCCATTTAACTTACAATTTCATACTAAATTCAAGTCCTTAACATGGAAGTAAAGGAATATTAGCATAAGTAAGCACTAACCTCTTGTAGGGAAAAATTTTCCAAGCTTAAACTTCCCTTTCCTTCACTTTCTAGGCTGCCAAACACCTTCCCAAGATGAGTGGACAAGTTTTAATGAAGAGAATTTAAGGTTTAGTGGTGAGAATTCAAGGTTTGGAAGAGAGAAAATGAAATGAATTTTAATGGAGGAAGAAAGGTTCACGTATGGAAATTGGGAAGAAGAAGAAAGCTGCATTTTTCTCTCATTTTCTGCCCATTTTATTGATTTTAAATGGGTTATAGCCATGTGTCACCATATAATTGGGTGAAGGTACACTAATGACATCATGTGATGTCATAAATTCCCATTTAATTCATTTTTTTTTCTTTTCTTTTCTACTCATTTTCAATTCAATTTTTAGTAATATTTATTCAAATTTTAGATCATAATAATTATTTACTTAACTGGACAAGTCGGCCAAAAATCGTCTCTGAAGGCGAAATGACCAAAATGCCCTCCGTTTGGCTTAACGGGTCAAAATTGTCCGTACCGATTGAAAAATTTTTCTAAATATTTTCTTGGCATTCTAATGCCATAGGAACCTCAATGACCCTTCTCTAGAGTCCCAAAAATTATTTTATAATTTTTCCCCCGGGTCTAGGGCTCCTCGTTGCGAGAACCGCAACTTCCCTCTGGTTACCCTTCGCTTGAGCACCGGCTCATTTAACTTGGTTGTATTTTATTTCTAAAATTTTTTCCTAAATTTTTCTTATTAATATTTGAGTTAATTATGGTCCCCCACTTTAATTTAAATATTTTTCCGGACGTTCTAGCTGTCCGGACCGACACCGGTCACCGGAACAGTAGAATGTACGGAGTTGCTACCGGGAGGATGTTACAATTCTCGTCTCAATTCATTCTCAATTCAATATCATTTCAAGCAATGCATAAAAAAAATTTCGAAATAAATTGAGCATTTCATTAAATAAAACAAGAGGTTTATATTACAACATTTACATGGATCGAAAAAATAAATTACAAAATTTATTACACAAATGCTCAAGTCTACGTACTTACATACAGTGACATATACATCAAAATGAAAATACACAAGGGTATAATCTATATACTCGGTAAATATCCAAAATGCTGATCACTTCAAGTCACAAGCAGCATACTCTGCTGCTTTGTAACACCTCTATTTGCATAGCCTGGTATATTTCACTGTTCCGATGTAACACCCCTATTTGCATAGTCTAGTATATTTTATTGTTTCGGTGACCGGTGTCGGTCCGGACAATTGAGGAGATTAGAACCATACTTAAGACAACTAGATAAGCCTTGAACACAAATAATTAGTAATTGTCAATTAGTTAAGTATAAATAAGAAAAACAGAACACAAGAAGTTAAATAAGCCGAGAGTCACAGCGATGGGTGACCTTCTCGGGAAGGACTGCGAGGTCAATTTAAACTCAAATTTCGAACTGTAAAATGTGACACTGCGGTCCTTAGGACTATTGTGAACACAGTGGAAAAGAGAAAATCATGAAAAAGAATTGTTAAGCCAGTCAAATAATTAGGTCAGGGATCCATAAGAAATATTAAATTATTTGCAAACCGGGTAGAACTGGCGAGGGACAATTTGGTCAACTGACCCCGAGAGCTGACTCCTGACCTAACTATCAAATAAAATTGGAGAAAAGAAATTTTAGAATCGGGAATTAAATTAAAGAACTAAAGAAAAATAAATGAAAAAAAAAAAGAAAAAGGAAAAGTGGAAAGTGGTGACATCATGCATGATGCAATAAACACAAAAAATGAAAATAATAATTTGGATAATTTTGGTCTTCTAAGAGGATAAAAATTGATAAAAGAAAAGAAAAAAAAAAAAAGAAGACTCATTTTTTCATCAAGTTGTCGTCTCCCTCACCCTCTCACCTCTCCCTCTCCACAAACTCCATGGAAGCTCATTTTGAGCTTGATCAAACCCTAAATCCCACCATAGAAATTTAAACTTCCATCATTAAATCTTGAATTTAAGCTTTGATAGAGAACTTGACAACAAAAAAAAAAGAAGAAAGGAAGAAGTTTTGAAGAGGTGAAAATTCAAAGTGAGGTTAGTAAGCTAAACTTTTAATTTCTAGTTGAATTATTATGTTTAAATGCTTGAATTAAACTTGTTAGAATGCTTAAAATGAAATGAAAATAAGTATTGGAGGCCTAGGTAGGGATGTTGGCCAGCTAGGGTTTTCCATGTGAATACATGAATTTGATGTAATTAAAAGTGTATGGAAGCTTAATTGAGTTGAGGAATGATGTTGGTAGGCTTTGATTTAGTGAAATGTAACAATTAGGGTAATTAGGGTTTGGCACCTAGGGTTTGGAAGACAAAAATTGGAGAAGTGGTCAAATGGTGTGTTTGACCTTGTTTGAGGTGAAAAATGGTCATTTGTGACCAATTGGTGTATGTTGGAAGTGTTAGAACTAAATGGAAATTCGGACTGGTTATGGGCAGTATGTAGGCAGCATGACCAAGGTCCCTTTCAGGGACCAAAACTGAAAATTTACAAGCCTAATTGGTGTGAGACCAATTGGGAATGAAACTAGATACAAAATGACACATTTTTCATCTAGAATCATGACCAAAAAGTGACTAAAACCTAGTGAACAAATTAACCAAATCCGGATTAGGCAATCTGACCTGTACAAAAATGACTAAATGAACAGTATTTATTCATTTGGCCATAACTTGGGCTAGGCAGGTCTAAATGACCTGAAATTTTACCAGTAGAAAGCTAAGATATCGACCTAATTTCATGAAGAACACAAACCCAAATTATGCCCTTAACCAAGTCATTTAGCCACCAAAATTTGGTGACCTAAAACTGCCAGAACCAGAATTTGCCCAGAAAATCTGGGTAAGTCTAATCCAGCAGCCATGATTCAAATGGCTAACTTGAGCTACAAAACACCAATTGGAGTGATTCAAAAAAGGGGAATAAATTTAAGACAATAAGGAACAATTTCTATGATGAAAACTTAGCCAAATTCTAATAGCAAAATGACCAATAGAATAGTACAACATAAGACACCAAAACTGAAAATTTGCAATTTTGCCTAAAACACCTAACTTTTGAGAAAACAACCAAAACCAACAAAATTAGTGACTAAAATGTGGTATGTGAGTATAGTTGGAGTTCCCATATATTTTAAGTATAAGAAAGTCAATATTTTAACTTGAATAGTACCATGAATAACCTCAACATGAAAATTTACAAGAATATAAGTTTAAACATATTGGAATTAGTTATTGGAATTGTTATGAAGTAAAGATACTGAGAGACTATAAATTTTGTGTTTCAGCTAAAAAAGACTTGGAAGGTTTGAGAGATTGAGTTAAGGCCTAGAGGCGACTCACGTCAGGTTTGTGCACAATAAATTTTATTTGAGCATTTTGTCATTGAAAAATTGATTTAGTATGATTTATGAAAATTTGATGTTAATCATGAATTGTGTTGCCACCTTGTGAATGAAATTATGACTTTGGAAATTTATTGGATTTCTCATGAATTATTTGAATAAAATGTTTGAAATTGATTGTTGATTCACACTTAGCGTGACAGTGCCTTATTATTCCTCCTCCATTTATGGGGTGAGATCGATTATTTTCCTTCCTCTCTGATTTATCAGTTGAGGTTGTAGATCGGATGAGTACTCATTAGCTAGCTACCCACCTCCCTCATTGATTTCGATTAGTGGGGTTGTAGATCGCTTTGTCGTGGTGTACAATACGACATTGATCGAAAATTTTGTGTTATGGCTTAAGTTGTGTATGAATTGGCAATACTATGTTTATTAAATTGTTTGACCAAAATTATGCTATAATGAGTTTTGATAATTTGTGAATTGTACTTATGAAATATTTAAATTGTGATTTGTCAATGAATATTTTATGTACTGCATTTCAAATTTTTATTGTGCACTACTGAGTATTTTTATACTCAGCGATAGCTTATTTTGCTGTCGCAGATAAGAGCAAGGAAAAAGCAGCAGAGTGAGCTGCTGAACTGGAAAAACTTTCGCCGATCTTTTGTACGGGTATTTATCTATGCCCTTATAGTTAATTGATGTAAATATTGTAATGTTTCATGTATCAATGTAAAGTTGAGCAGTTGTACAATAAATTGTAATAATAATATTTTAGACTTTTTTTTTTTTGTAAATTAAGATTTGTATTTGTAAATTTCGTACTATATGCAATGTGAATGAAATTGACAAATTTTTGGTTGAATTGTGGAATGAAATGGAATTGAGTTGATTTGGGTTGGGAGTTGTGGAGAAATTTATTGGAAGTATTTTTCTCAGGTATTCTCAAAATACAGACGGCACTCCGCCGAAATTTTTCTAAAATTTGCGGGAACATAAAAATGGACAAAAATTTATACTAGTTTTAAAGCTTCGAATAAATGATTTTAATTCCTACCAAAATGCTCGCCACTTCCAAAATGTAAGAAAATGGTTTCAAAATCCCTTGTAGGATACTTAATGAGTTATCAGTAGGTGGAGTTCGGTAGTTCATTAGGTATTCTACGGGATCATGTTATGCCTTACAGATGGGTAAGGTGTGACATATTTTAGTGGTATTAGAGCATGGTTTTTCAATAAATTTTGACTATGTGTATGAATATTTCTTTGATAAGTACAACTGCTCAAGTGTCTTTAATTGATACATATGACATATTTAAATCACGAATATGCACTAACGGAGGTCAACCTCCTTGTGTTTGATCTCAGGAAGTAGAAATTTTTGAGAAACGGAATGGAAGAGGGAGATCATTCCGTGGAACAATCTGTTGAGGCTGAGATTCAAGGGGAAGCCCCAACACTCTAGAACGTGAGTGGGTCAGCCACTCCAGCTCCGCAGTTTCCTGCTCAATTTGCACAGTAGATGGCTGCATTTTTCCAACAAATGGCGGGAAATGTGCCACCTCAAGCTCAGATGCAAGCACCTTCAGCACAACCACAGCCCTCGGCTCGACAATATGAAAAATTAATGAAATTTGGGGCCACCGAGTTTAAGGGCACTGTGGATCCACTGGAGGCAGAACAGTGGTTATAAAGAATGGAACAGGTTTTCAAAAAGCTGCAGTGTGTAAAAGAGCTGAAGTTCGAGTACTCTGTTTCTCTATTGCAAGGGGATGCGTATGAATGGTGGAAGACCATCCCCCACAGCCTGGTTGAGCCACCTATGTTGACCTGGTCAAACTTTTTTAGGGAGTTTCGACAGAAGTGGGTTCCCGATGCTCATGTGGATATAAAATTGCAAGAATTCTTGAGTCTGAAGCAAGGGAACAGAACAATAGCAGAGTATGAGAGGGACTTTTCAAGGCTAAGCCACTATGCTGGAAGCTTAGTCTCTACTCTAAGAGACAGATGTAAAAGGTTTGAGACTGGGTTGAGGCCTAGCTTAAGAATGCAAGTTGTGGGATTCAGACACTAGAATTTCTCTGAATTGATTTCACAAGCCCTGGAACTGGAAAGGATAGATCAGAAGGGGCAGTGAAAAAGGGTACATCAGAAAAAGAGAAGACTGAAAAGACTACTGGCCAAACTACTGAGAGCGACTCTGAGAAAGGAAAACAGTTTGGAGGACTCTGGCCAAAGACCACCCCAGCCTGGTCAGCAGACCCAGCAAGCACCTCGAGGAGCCTTATTAGTCCGGCAGTGTGAGACTTGTGGTAAAACTCACGGTGGGGTTTGTTTTAAGGCCACAAGTGCATGTTTTAATTGTGGAGGGAGCAGACATTTTGCTAAGGATTGTACTAGTCCACGTTGGTCTGGACCTTCTACTACATCTGAGGGATCAGCCCAAGTCTCTGCACCTAGAGGTCACTGCCAGCTGGTAGAGGTAGAGGCAGAGGTAGGGGTCCTGGTAACACTCTTAGAAGTCAATGCACTGTTAACCAGCCAGTACCCAGTGGCGCACCAGTCAGAGTGTATACAATGCGACAGAGGGAGGAGGCTGAAACATCAGACGTAGTAGCTGGTAATTTCTCCATCCTTGACCAAGATGTATATGTATTGTTTGATCCTAGCTCCACACATTCATATGTCAGTGCTAGTGTGATGTGTTCTACTGCTATTCAGAGTGTACCAGTGGACTATGATGTGCTAGTAACTAGTCCATTAGGCTAGGAGGTCAGGGTAAACAGACTATATAGGGATTGTCCTTTGGTGATCCAAAGACACACTTTTCTGTCTAATTTGATTGAAATGCCCTTCAAAGATTATGACATTATCTTGGGCATGGATTGGTTAGCCAGGCATCATGTAATGATTGACCGTAGACTGAAGACAGTCACTTTTGGTCTTCCTCTGTATGGTGATGTATTAATACATAGGGAGAGGCAGTTATTGCCTTCAAACATTATTTCAGCTGCACTGGCCAGAAAAATGATTAGGAAGGGGTGTGAAGAGTACTTGGTGCATGTGATAGACACCCAAGTGGGTAGTCCAGCATTGAGAGACATCCCCACAGTATGTGACTTTCGGATATATTTCCTGATGAATTGCCAGGATTACCTTCAGAAAGAGAAGTCCAGTTTGAGATTGATGTTATGCCTGGTGTGGACCCAATCTCTATAACACCATATAGAATGGCACCTACAGAATTGAAAGAGTTGAAAGTGCAATTGCAACAGCGGCTTGAAAAGGGCTTTATCCACCCTAGTGTTACCTTGGGGAGAGCCAGTGTTGTTTGTAAAGAAGAAAGATGGCACTCTCCAGTTATGCATTGACTATCGACAGTTGAATAAGGTGACAATAAAGAATCGATACCCATTGCCCTACATTGATGACTTGTTTGATCAGTTGAGTGGTGCAGCTGTGTTCCCTAAAATTGACCTGAGATCAGGTTATTATCAGCTAAAAGTACAAGAGTAGAGTATTTCTAAAACTGCCTTTAGAACTCGCTATGGCCATTATGAGTTCTTGGTCATGCCATTCGGGTTAACTAATGCTTCGGCTGCTTTTATGGATCTGATGAACACTATCTTTAGGCCATACCTCGATTAGTTTGTTGTGGTATTCATAAATGATATATTGGTCTATTCGAGGAGTGCAGAAGAGCATGATAGACATCTGCGCATTGTACTGCAAACTTTAAGGGAGAAACAACTATATGCCAAATTGTCGAAGTGTGAATTTTGGCTGAAAGAAATATCTTTCTTGGGGCATGTAGTATCAGTAGAGGGTATTAAGGTGGATCCTAGCAAGATAGAAGCTGTCTTTAATTGGAAGCCACCCAAAAATATCACAGAGATTCGGAGTTTTCTGTGGTTAGCTGGATACTACCGTAGATTTGTGAAGGGATTCTCCATGTTGGCATCTCCATTGACCAAGCTGCTTAGGAAAGATGTGAAATTTCAGTGGACAGATAAATGCCAGCAGAGTTTTGATGAATTGAAGAGGTGTTTAACTAAGGCTCCAGTCCTGACTTTGCTTCTCACAATGGGTTAGGCTGTGTACTGATGCAAGATCGAAATGTCATTGCTTATGCATCACGCCAGCTGAAACCGCATGAGAGGAATTATCCGACACATGACTTGGAGCTTGCAGCTATTGTGTTTGCTCTTAAGATCTGGAGACATTATTTGTATGGGGAGAAGTGCTATATCTACACAGATCATAAGAGTTTAAAGTATTTGGGCATTCAGAAAGAGTTGAATTTGAGATAAAGTAGATGGCTAGAGTTGATAAAAGACTATGATTGTCTGATAGACTACCAGCCAGGGAAAGCTAATGTTGTGGCTGACGTCTTAAGTCACAAGACTATGGAAAGTCTATGGGTTACTCCTTTGTCTATGGTACATGAGATGAGATCATTACATGCCAGCTTAGAGATTGATGATGAGGGGCAGACAACAGTTACATGGCATGTACAACCAGTATTGAGTGATCAGATCAGAATGGCTGCTCAGAATGATCAGAAGTATCAGAACCTATTGGAAGAAGTCCGGCAGGGAAAGAAACCAGAATTCTCAATAAGAGATGATGGTCTACTACTACATCAGGGTAGAATGTGTGTTCCTTGTAACACCCCTATGTTCGGTAGTGCGTTCTACTGTTCCGGTGACCAGTGTTATCTGGATAGGTAGGATGCCTAGAACTACACTTAGATATGAGTGAGGAGACATAAAATAACGAAATACAAGAAAAGAAAATACAAGAAAAATAAAGGAAAAATAATAGCAATGAAATGTAACCAAGTTAAACGAGCCGAGAACCCTAGCGATTGGTGACCGCACTAGGAAGTCACGGCGTAGACCGTTGACTAGCATTGGACCGCAGGGAACCCTGGAAAATATTTTTAGGACTTAAACAAATGTCTATTGAAGTATAAATACCATTAGAAATATCAAAAAAAAATTAATTAGTACAAAGAAAAAGTGAGAAATCAAAAAACGGATAAAACCCGGTGTTACCGAAAAATAAGGAATGCAACCCGAACAGGGGTATTGTGGTCATTTGACACCCCGAGTTGTCTTTTTGAGCTAAATGTCCATTAAAAATAAATAATATTACACTTGAAAAATGTCATGAAAAATTAAATTAGTGGTACCTAATGTAAATAGCAAAAATTGGGAGTTAAATGTGGGAAAATGAAACCTTAGGATAAATAAACATTAAATTAACACATAGTGCTCCACTAACTCACCTAAGTGGACCACTACATCTTCATTTTGAACAGATTTTCATCTTCCTCAAATTCTCAAGAACCAGCCGAAACCAAAGTAGATAGAAAACCTCGATGGCCGAATTTGAAGAAGCTTCATGGAAGCATGATGCAACCATGGAAACTTCAAGCTTCCTTCACTAAAATTGTTCTACACCACTTGGGCAGTAGATAGGCAGCAAAAAGATCAAGTTTAGTCAAGGTTTTGAAGAGTTTCCAAAGTGATAAGTAGGTATTTTTGATGCTTGCTTCATTAAAGTTTGTGTGGATGTTATGGGTAGTTGAATTGTGGAAAGATTTTTGGAGTTTGATGTTTTAAGGGAGATGTATATTTTTGGCAGCCATGGAAACTCCATAAGAACAGTTTATCCTTGCATGTAAATGGTAGATTAAAGTGTTAATGAAGTATTTATGTGTGTAGGAATAAATTGGGTGATGTATATTAAATATATATGTGAATGTACACTTGACTTTGGAAGCTTGGAAAGCTAATTGAAGAAGATTACAATTCGGCAATGTGAAGTGTGGACCAAAATATGTTGCTTTATGGTTTGGTTTATGGAATATTATTGTTGAATTATGGTACTTGTTATGGCAGCATGTATATGTGTATAAGAGTTTGAGTTTGGACATATAAATGAGCTATATTATATGGTTAAATTGTGTGTAATTTGGACTTGATAAATTCTGTACTATAAGGTACATATTGAGTGTGATTATAAGCTGCCAAAATGATAAAAAATGTGAAGTAAAATGTGTTTAGGTTATGGTACAAACCAGAATTGGCATGAATATGTAACTTGGTAATGTTAAATGTGTCCTTGGATGAGTGATGAACAATGTGCAATAGGGCAGTGTGTATTTTGGCTTAGAACCTTAAGTGTGTGACTCCAATTGGTATGAGACCAATTGAAGGTGAAACTAGGCACAAAATGTGCCAACTTTCATGAAGGAAGCTTACCAAAATTCTGCTTGGAAAGTAACTTGAAAAATGACCAAATCTGGATTAGTGCAATTAAGGCCTGAAAATTGACCATTTGGGCAGCAGTTAGTGTTTTGGCCATAACTCACTCAAAACAGGTCCAATTGACCTGAAATTTTTATCATGAATAGTTGAGACATATATCTACAAGTCTTATGTGGACACCAAAGCCTAGAAATGACCACAAGCAAGTCAAATAGCTTGCACAAATTCAGGTCCAAAAACTAGCTGAACCAAAATTGACCTAAAAATGATCTAAAGTGACCATTTTGATGTATTCTGACCAGCAATAGTAAAATGACCATAACTTGGCCTAGTAAACTCAGAATGACCTGAAATTTTGTTCCGCGTGCAATAAGACATAAACCTACAAGTTTTTAGTTTTGATCGAAACCCAAAAACTAAGGGAACTAGGTCGTCCGGCTAAGTTAAATTAGTATACCAAAATCTGACAAATTGCAATAAAACGCAATATACATGAAAATGAATTTGGTAACATGTACCAATACCAAAAGGCTACAAATGTGACATATTGGTAACATTAAAACCTAATTCACCTAGAATGCATCGAGGGTCGACATCTTAGGTTGACTAAGGAAATAATAGAATTCAATAAGTTAATTATTAAGCTTTATTCTTAGAAACAGTTTAAATGAGTACTGAAACACTTCAAATTGTGTGTTTTAGTTAGCAAAGACTCAGGGAAAAGGAAGGAAATACTGAGTCAGAGCCAAGAGACAGTTATCAGATGTTTGTGCACAACAGTTATTTCTTTTAAATTTTTCAATTGAAATAAATTATGACTAATTGTATATTATTGTTTTAAATTGTGGAAATGTGTTCGAATGGATACTTATTGCTTGAAAAGCATTGTAAATGGTTTGAAACTGTGAAAAATTGTTTGAATGATATCTGATGGATACTTATTGATTGAAAAGCATTGTAAATGGTTTGAAACCACAGCTATCATGTATATTGATTGAATTCCTCACTAGATTGTCTAGTGGGACGAATTGAATTCCCTCTTTGGCTGAAGTGTTGAGGTGTGTGCCTGTTGAGGACGAATAGAATGAGTACTCATATTTTTGCTAGCTAGCTATGTTATTCCTCATTAGCCATCAGCTTTTGGGATGAATTGAATTCCTCATTAGCCATCGGCTTTTAGGACAAATTGAACTTTGGAACATGATTAAGCTGTGTGATTTATTGATATGTATTGTGAGATTGTGAAATGGAGTTTAAATTCTTATTGACATTCATTGTCTTTTGAATTTAACCATGTTTTAATTTATTGAGATTTATTGTGATGTTGTGAAATGGAGTTTAAATTCTTTGTGACATTCATTGTCTTTGAACTTAACTATAATTTTAAGTATCCACTATTTATATGACTTATGATTTGTGATTTAAAGTTGTATTTGGTTAATGTTGTGCACCACTGAGACAATGGCTCAGCGATCGCTTTTCATTGCTGTCGCAGGTAGACAGACTGACAGGGCAGCAGACTAGACTGCTAGTGCTTCAGTGAGAGATCATCGGGTATATTAAGTATACCATATACTGTATTTTGTATTGTAATGTATGTTCACTGTATATATATAGTGTTCTTGGTTTTGAGCAGTTGTAAATTTAAAATTGTATATTGAAGTTGTAAAATAAATTATGAGTGATTTTGGCTTGTAAAATTTATACTATATTTCTTTTATCTCAGCCTTTAGAAATATTGAAAAATTACTGTGGATTTGAGTTGAGAAACATATTGTGTTGATTAAATGATGGAGTTTGAGATTGAAAAATATATTTGAAGTACTTTTTACAGGTTTTCGAAGAACTATTTTATTCAAAATATAGATGGCACAATCCGCCAAAGTTTTTACACAAATTACTAATAATTCAAATGTGTTGTCACACCCTACCCCTCTGTAAGGCATGACATGATCCTGCATTATACCTAATGAATTACCAACTTTGTCTACTGATAACCCATTAAATATAGTATAAGGGATTTTAAAACTTTTCTTACTTCTTTTTACAGTGGTGAGGGCTATTTACAGGTGTTAAAGATTTTTTTTTTCTTTTTGAACTGAAGTGACACAGCTAACACATTTGGATTATTGGTAATTTCTGTAAAAATTTTGGCAGAGTGCCATTTGTATTTTGGAATAAAACAGTTCTTCAAAAACCGGTAAAAAGCACTTCAAATATATTTCTCAATCTCAAACTCCAACATTTAATCAACTCAATACGTTTCTCAACTCAAATCCACAGTAATTTTTCAGTATTTTTAAAGGCTAAGATAAAAGAAATATATCACAAATTTTACAAGCCAAAATAATTTACAACTTATTTTACAACTTCAATGTACAATTTTAAATTTACAGCTGCTCAAAACCAAGAACATTATATACATACGGTGAACATACATTACAATACAAAATGCAAAATATGGTATACTCAATATACTAGATGAACTCTCAATATAGTATTAGCAGCCCAGTCTCCTGCCCTGTCAGTCTGTCTACCTGAGACAGCAATGAAAAGCTATCGCTGAGTAAAATTTACTCAGTGGTGCACAATAACAATTTGAAATGCGATATATAATTTTTTTATTGATAATTCACAAATCCATTTCACAATTTACAAAGTTCATATAACACAAATTTGATCAAATAACTGAGTAACACAGTTTTGCCAATCAATAACACAATTTGATCAAATAACTAAATAACACAGTTTTGCCCATCAATAATATCATTTGATCAAATAACTGAATAATACAGTGTTACCAATCAATAACACAGTTTAAGCCATGACACTATTTTGCTGCACATGCTGTGTTGTACACCACGACAAGACACACTCACCCCAATAATTGAAATCAATGAGGGAGGAAGCTAGCTAAATAATGAGTACTTATCCACAATCACCTCAGATTGGCAAGTCAAAGAGGGAGGAACATAATCACACTCACCCCAGACTGATAAGTCAAAGAGGGAGGAATATAATAACAGTGTCATGCCAAGTGTGAATCAAAACAATTCAAAAATCACAGTATTTCATACCATTCCCAAATCACATTTTATTTCAAAATTTCCATTTGCAAAATAGGCAACACAATAATTTCCAAATAAGATTCTCAAAGCCAAAACAATAAAAAATTATTCATAACTCATTTCTCCAAATAAATTTTCTAGTAAAAGCAGTGAATATAAAAAGTATTGTGCACAGACACAATATAAAACTATAATGTTCAAATAAATTTTTAAGTAGAAAATGAGAAATCAAAATTATTGTGCACAAACACAATTTAAAACAATAACATACAAATAATCATAATTTATTTCAATTGAAAAATTCAAAAGAAATAACTATTGTGGACAAACCTCTGATATATGCCTCTTGGCCCTGACTCAGTGTTCCTTATGCTTCTCAATATCCTTTTCAACTGAAACACACAATTTAAAGTGTTTCAGTACTCAATGAATTTGTTTCTAATAATAAAATCCAATATTTAAATTTTCTTGGTACTATTCCCTTCAATTCATTTCATTAGTCAACCTATAATATTGACCCTTGATGCACTCTAAGTGAGTCAATTCTAATGTTACCAATATGTCACATTTAATAGCCTTTTAGTGTTGGTACATGTTACCAAATTCATTTTCAACTATATTGCATTTTATTGCAATTTGCCAGATTTCGGTATACTAATTTGACCTATCCGGATGACTTAGTTTCCTCGATTTTCGGGTTTCGGTCAAAACTATAAACTTTTAGATCTATGTCTTATTGCACGCGGGGCAAAACTTCAGGTCATTCTGAGTTATGTAGACCAAGTTATGGTCATTTTACTATTGCTAGTTAGAATGTACCAAAATTGGTCACTTTAGGTCATTTTAGGTCACTTTTGGTTCGACCAGTTTTTGGACCTGAATTTGTGCAAGCTATTTGACTTGTTTATGGTCCTTTCTGGGCTTTGGTGTATTCATAAGACTTGTAGATATATGTCTCAACTATTCATGGTAAAAATTTCAGGTCAATTGGACCTGTTTTGAGTGAGTTATGGCCAAAACACTAACTGCTGCCCAAATAGTCAATTTTCAGGCCTTAATTGCACTAATCCGGATTTGGTCATTTTTCAAGTTACCTTCCAAGTAGAATTTTGGTAAGCTTCCTTCATGAAAGTTGACACTTTTTATGCCTAGTTTCACTAATTGGAGCCACACACTTAATGTTCAAAGTCAAAATACACACTGCCCTATTGCACATTGTTCATCACTCATCAAAGGACACATTTAATACTTACCAAGTTACACATTCATGCCAATTCTGGTTTGTACCATAACCTAAACACATTTTACTTCACATTGTTGGTCATTTTGGCAGCTTGTAATCACACTCAATATGCACCTTATAGTACACAATTTACCAAGTCCAAGTTACACACAATTTAACTATATAATATAGCTCATTTACATGTCCACATTCAAACTCTTATACACATATACAAGCTGCCATAACAAGCACCATAATTCAACAATATAATTCCACAAACCAAACCATGAAATAACATATTTTGATCCACACTTCAAATTGCCGAATTGTAATATTCTTCACTTAGCTTTCCAAGCTTCCAAAGTCAAGTGTACATTCACATATATATTTAGTATACATCACCCAATTTATTCCTACACACATAAACACTTCATCAACACTTTAATCTACCATTTACATGCAAAGATAAACTGTTCTTATGGAGTTTCCATGGCTGCCAAAAATATACATCTCCCTTAAAACATCAAACTCCAAAAATCTTTCCACAATTCAACTACCCATAACATCCACACAAACTTTAATGAAGCAAGCATAAAAAATACCTACTTACCACTTTGGAAACTCTTCAAAACCTTGACTAAACTTGATCTTCTTACTGCCTATGTATTGCCTATGATGTGTGGACCACTTTTAATGAAGGGACTTACAAGAAATTATGGCTTGAAAGTGATGAAATGGGAGCATGTATCATGGCCGGCCATGGAGGATTTGAAGAACCTTGAATCGGCCATGGATGAGTGAATGAAGAAATGAAATGTTGAAGCGGTGATTGCAGTCCTCTTATGGGTATTTATACCCCCACTATCATTTTAATATTCAATATAATATTTAAACTTTATTATTTTTAATTACATCCCCCATATTTCCTTTATTTACACTTCATATTTAATTTCTTATTTTCATGAAATTTTTAAATTTAATACCACTTATTTTTAATGGACATTTAGGTCAAACGCCAACTTTAGATATCAAATGACCAAAATGCCCCTCTTCGGGTCAAATTCAGACTTTTTTGGTGCTACCAATTTACTCCTTATACCGCCGATTTCTTTAATTTTTGTTTTCCGTTTATACTGACTTACTAATTTTTTCCTTGGACATTTTCCAAGTATAATATCATTTATTTTTAATGGACATTTAGGTCAAAAGACAACTCGGGGTGTCAAATGACCACAATGCCCCTGTTCGGGTTGCATTCCCGATTTTTCGGTAACACCGAGTTTTGTCCGTTTTTCGATTTCACACTTTTTCTTTGTACTAATTAAATAATTTTTCTTTAATATTTCAAATGATATTTATACTTCAATAGGTTTCTATTTAAGTCTTAAAAATATTTTCTAGGGTTCCCTGTGGTTCAGGGCTAGTCAACGGTCCTCGCCGCAACTTCCCGGTGCGGTCACCCATCGCTAGGGTTCTTGGCTCGTTTAACTTAGTTACATTTCATTGCTATTATTTTTCCTTTGTTTTTCTTGTCTTTTCCTTTATTGTATTTCATTATTCTATGTCTCCTCACTAATATTTAAATATAGTTCTAGGCGTTCT
This sequence comes from Hevea brasiliensis, assembly GCF_030052815.1. NCBI lineage: Eukaryota > Viridiplantae > Streptophyta > Magnoliopsida > Malpighiales > Euphorbiaceae > Hevea > Hevea brasiliensis. The sequence continues at coordinate 56,378,658 of NC_079503.1, read as the reverse complement.
AGCTGTCCGAATAGACACTGGTCACTGGAGCAGTAGAATGCACTGCCGAACATAGGGGTGTTACATGTGTTAGCTGTTTCACTTCAGTTCAGAAAATTTTTAACATCTGTAAATAGTGCTCACCACTGTAAAAAGAAGTAAGAAAAGTTTTAAAATCCCTTGTAGTGTATTTAATGGGTTATCAATAGACAAAGTTGGTAATTCATTTGGTATACTATGGGATCATGTTATGCCTTACAGAGGGATAGGGTGTGACATTCCTAATGATGTTGATTTGAGGCAGATCATTTTGAAGGAAACACATGAGTCTCCTTTTGCCATGCACTCTGGTGGTACAAAAATGTATAGAGGGCTAAAGGAGCATTACTGGTGGATGGGTATGAAAAGAGATGTGGCCGAATTTTTTTCCAAATGCCTAACTTGTCAGCAAGTGAAGGCAGAGCACCAAGTACCCGCTGGGTTGTTACATCCACTATCAATACCAGAATGGAAATGGGAGAGAATAACAATGGATTTTGTGATGGGACTTTCAAGGACACAGAAGAGTCATGATGCAGTATGGGTCATTATTGACAGACTGACCAAGTCTGCTCATTTTCTGCCAGGTCGGATGGACTACTGTTTGGAAAGATTGGCCAAGTTGTACATTGATGAGATTGTGAGACTACATGGAGTGCCAGTATCCATCGTATTAGACAGAGATCCTAGGTTCACTTCTAAATTCTAGGGTAGTCTTCAGAAAGCCCTAGGAACTAGATTGAACTTCAGCACGACATTCCACCCATAGACAGATGGCCAGTCTGAGAGGGTAATTCAGATCTTAGAGGACATGCTATGGGCTTGTGTGATTGAATTTGGGGGTAGTTGGGATACACAGTTGCCTTTGATTGAATTTGCTTACAACAACAGCTACCAATCAAGCATTGGGATGCCTCCATATGAAGCTTTGAATGGTAAAAAATGCAGAACTCTCCTGTATTGGGATGAGGTAGGCGAAAGAAAGTTGATTGGGCCAGAAATTGTTCAGCAAACTGAAGAGAAAATCAGATTAATCAGAGACAGACTCAAAGCTGCATCAGACCATCAGAAGTCCTATATTGATATGTGTCGACACCATATTTTGGCCGATCCCCAGAATTAATAAACTCTGAAACCGATCCCCAGTACTAAATCTCTTTGTGCTAGATAACCACATTTCCGATCTCTCTTCACAAGGAATTGAATCAATGCTAAGTCCTCACATCAGTCAAGGCCTTACCGGTCTATTAAATCACTCACCGATCTCTCAAACCCATTGTCAAATCTCCTGACCAGTCAAGTATATTCCTGGTCTCTGTTGACAAACGAAATGAACTGACACTAGATCTTTTCTTACCAGTTTTATTGCCGATCTCCCTTTCAAAAGTTTAAGAATAATCAAAGGTTCCATTCCGGTTTAAGGATGATTCCGATCTTAAATGTTCAAGCCAAATTTCTAATTTTAATCAAGTTCCGTTTAGCGTTGGTTCTCTACTGATCTTATGCTCATTATGTCTTCCGATCTCTCACACTTGGGTTGATAATCACTTTCAGTTCTTTCAAGATACTCAAACAATCAAGTGTTTAATAATTTAGAAATGTTCCGATCACAACCATTCATCGAACAAAAGAGGCATTCCATTTCATTTCATTTCAAAATTTGTACAAGTTATTCAGCTGGAGGATCACCCCCAGCCTGATCTACATTTTGTCCGTCTTCTCCCTCACCCTCAGCCTCCTCCTCACTATCCTCACCCTCGCCTCCGGGAGCCAGGTCGACCATCCAAGAGAAGTCCTCCTCTGGGTAACACTTCTGGAGCTCGGCCAAGAGATCCTTGTGAGCATTCACATAAGCACCGGCTATTCCTGTCACCATCTCTTCATCTTTTGCCTTAAGCTCCTCAGTAAGGTGAGCGACCCGAGCAGCTTCGTTGGCCCGGAGCGCCTGGACTTCTCCAAGAGCACGATCCTTTTCAGCCAGAACATGAACCTGTTCGGCCAGCTTATCCTCATAGTACTTTATACGCCCCTCAATTTGAGATATGTAATCCTGAGCGGATGAGAGTTGGGATCGGAGGGATGCCACTTCTTGACTCTTCTTCTCAACCTCCTTACCCAGGCGGTGAGCCTTTTCCCGGACTATGTGCTGGTTCACCAGGCACTCTACATTCAGACTGATGGATCGGGTCAGAATGTCATCGAGATTGTCCGGAGACAGTCGGTCCCGATCCTCCAGAAGGCAGATGGAAGACCCCAAGACTTTGGCAAAACCTGGGTTCTCCCGAACAGTCCAATTTTTCTCCAGGGAAGCGATCAGCACTTGAGCGCCACGAGGAGGGGGCCTCGCAGAAGGTTGAGAAGGACCCCTTTCTGTGCTTGGAGCAACTGGAGGAAGTGGAGGCGGCTCTTCTCGTCGAGGAGGAGATCGGACAGCTTCTGCGATCGGCGGTCCCGAAGGTCGAGGCGGGCCTCTTTGTATCTCCCCAGGTTCATGGCCGGGTGTTTGAAGCAGTTCCGAACGCTTCATCTCTTTTATCTTTCGGGAAATCTCTCTTTCTTTCTTCCGCTTCTTAGAACCCTCACCACACGCCATACCTGCACAAAGAAGAGGTCAGTGAGATCGCTAAGGTCCTGAGATCTGAGATGTAGAAAGTACCAATGCCAAGGTCAGAGAGCGGAAGCTCGCGATCTTGGCCAGTGATCAGCTGTATAGTCCAATGATGCAGCTCGGCAGTCACCGCATCTAAACAGGAGAACTTCTCCCTAGCTGCTTGATCTTTCAGTTCCATCACCACGGCTCCCTCTTCCCTATTCAGAGCGAGATGTTTTGGAATCAAGGGCCCCTGGTGCCACCAGCTACGGGGGAAGCCCTGAAAGCAGTTCGGATTTTTGCTCCTCAGAATGAAGAAGCGGTTCTTCCAATTCTTAAGGGAGGAGGGCAGATCGGTAAAGAGCCCACAATGAGGCTTCGCCTGAAAGAACCAGTGCTCTTCGTCCTTTCGACGAGTTAGCCTGTGCAGTTCGGCGAACACCTTAGCCGTAGGACTGATTCTCTTAGCTCGGCACAGGCCTCGGAAGGCTACTAAGATCCGCCACGAGTTAGGGTGAATTTGGGCAATGCACACTCGGTGAAATTTTAAGACCTCTTTGAAGAAGTCGTCTAAAGGGAACCGAAGACCGGCCTTTAATTGTTCTTCGTAGACCATGATCATATCGTTTTCTTCGAAGAAATGATCAGCACGAAGATCGCCGTGGCATTTAATTAGCTCATACGAGTCAGGCTGAATGTTGTATTCTTGGCTGAACGACTGCAGATCGATTTCTTGAAGGACCGATGGCAGCTCGTCCAGGGGGAGGTTCTCTTTCCCTGAAGAAGGCGCATGCCTTGATAATGTCACTTGTCCCAGAGCTGGAACGAAGACCCTAGGAGGTTCAGGTCGTGCGCTTGGCCCGACTACCTCTACCTCATCGGACGACCACGAAAACTGAATAGAAGGAGGGCTCGTAGCTCTCTGACCTTCGGCACCGCTCATTTTCAAAGGAAATAAAGATTTTAAACTAAAAAGAAAGATCAAAGCCCTTATCGGAGTCTGATCGGTGTCGGAGGAACTTGAGAAAATGAGAGGATTTCGGGGTTGTTCGCGAGAGACTGAAAATGACATAAGAGAGCGAATGGCTGGCCCCTCCTCTATTTATACTCATCCGAGCATTTAATGCTCACTCTGTCCTAGCGCGCATCGGTTAACTGGATTCGCCATTTGTTCGACATTTCCCAAGAATATTCTAGATACCTCACAAAGAGATCGGCTAGGTAAGGATCGGCGGATTAAAGGGATATTTTGAATTGCAGATCGGATAAGTGTCATTCGGGTAAAGAACGGATCGGATAATCACATTAGAGATCGGAAAATAATCAATGCAATAATAATAAGATGATAATCGACAAAATAAAGTCTTTATTTTCAAAAGATCGGATTACATCATTTGGGCGATCTCTAGGGATCGGATTACATTAAAATTGGATTACATCATTTCTGTGATCTCTAGAGATCGGATTACATTGAAAACAAAATATATCATTTGGGCGATCTCTAGGGACCAGAATGTCACATTGTGATCGATCCAAAGGGTGTCACCGACGAGAATCGAGGAGCCGGAACACCCAATGTGGAGGAAAGCGTGTCGGAACACCCAATGTGGTGAAGCGAATAAACTTGGAAGAGCAAGCTGTCAAGTCGGCAGAACATTAGCCATTTGCTCAGCCAAAATCGGTTCGCCGATTATGCCAGTTGAACGACTCGAGATCGGCACAACCGAGGTCCGCAATCCAGATCGGTTAATTGATTCAGTTCTCTCACCATCATTAGATAAGGTCATCACGATTATTCGATCACGAGTCATGAGTTTTCAATCGGGAATAAAAAGGTCCATCGAAAAGATCAAAACCACAATCTGCCGGAACAACGGTTGGAGCATTGCTGAATAACTAGAATAGGAAAGTAAAGAAGAAAAGAGGAAAATCAGATGGAGAAAGTTTTGGGTCAGGGGGTATATATAGGGGGAAATCAAGCATTTATTACTGAGCAGAAAACGAAGCGGACGCTTCGGGAATTGAGGGGAATTAATGCTTTGACCGGACCGGGCCTGGTTAAGGGAAGTATTGGAATAATAGAGATCGGAAGAGGGGAGATTGGTATGAAAGATCGGAGAAGGACCGTGTTAAGAAGGTCAGAAAGGAAGAGAGAGCGAGAGAAAGAAGGCGCCTCTGCGTCTCCATAATCAGAGCCGAGGTAGTTAAAGCATCGCCAGGTAAAATCTCAACCGCACGCCCCAGAATCGCCCACATTTCTGACATGCGTACGTCAGGACGGCACTGTACATCCTAATCTCCACCGTTGATCCAACTTGTAAGGACGAGCCCAGAGCCCTTGGATCAAAGAAGAAGACGACAAAACCAGCGCCTTTCACTCCTAGCCCTTGGATCGCCCCGGACAAGAGAATTTGGGGCCGTCAGATTAGAGGAGGAAGAAGACAAATATTCTGAAATGGATATCGGCCTGCATTACGATTCTCTTTAATTCTTGAGCTTAGGATTATGTCCCTTAAAATCTTGACCCTTCATCTCCCTTAGGATAGATCCTGACCCTTCAAGGGGAACACCCGGTCCCTATAAATACCTGCATGAAAAACTGTTCAAGGGACGAAAAAAAAGATAGAAAAAGGCAGTGATCATAGTGGAAGAACTCTGAAACTTAATTCAGTTCGTTACTCTGCTATTTTATCTTTCATAAGAAAAACTTTGGAAACCAGTTTTCTGAAGTGTTTTCTTGCAAAGGGATTTTTGAATACTGAAATTCTTCATTTTCAGTCCGTTCATTATCCTGTGACACTCTCACCTTTTGTCTTTGTTATCTTCTATTTCCATTCATATTGTCCAAGTTCAACTCCATTCAAGATTGGTTATTTTGACCTGTTTACATTTTAACAAAGAATCCTTCATTTCAAGGCGAACCTTAGTCCTCCAGCTATCAACCTGCAGTCCTGTTACATTCTGTGATTCCATAGTTAGTTTAGTAGATTCGACTCCCTACAGGTGAGTGCTATATCGTTATTTTATCAAATGTTCTTCTTTATTCACGTGTTTCATTTATTCTTTTTTTCTGTTTGTAATTTTCACCAAGTTTATACTATATTTTAAACACGGAGGCAGTCTTTCTCGAGTTTACTTCTTTGTTAATCAGTTTATTCTTTGATTTATCTTCATTACTTCTTAGCACAGGAGTTCTGGTCCTGAACAGCGTAGAAGTAACTAAACAAAATGTAGGTAACGGGAACTTAAAAGTCCTTTTATAATGATAAAAGGTCTAAATAATAAGATAGGGAAATGGTGAAGCCAAATCACGAGGAAAATTCAATAGGTCACTAGGCAAGATGTCATAAGACAAAATGAAACCAAACCTTGGATAACTAAATAGAATAGATCGGGCATTAATAAGTATTGGTAAGGCGACCACATGGGAGGTCGATACATTCAGTCTAGTATCCCCCGTCTAGTCACAAGGTATCAATTAGCTAAAAGAAGCCTTATCCCCAGAACCTTTGAATGCCAGAATCCTTAGCTTTAAGACATGTAGCTGAAACTAAGATTCGGGAGATCGGAAAAGTCCCTTTCAGGCCCCTGTTAATTTAAAAGAGATCGGAGGAGAGTTCTTATCCGATTCTCAACTTAAAATTCCAATAGACATTTAAAAGAGATCGGAGGAGAGTTCTTATCCGATTCTCAGCTCAAAAATTTTAATAAGTACTTAAAAGAGATCGGAGGAGAGTTCTTATCCGTTTCTCGATCTAAAATTTCCATAAACATTTAAAAAGAGATCGGAGGAGAGTTCTTATCCGATCTTCGAGCTAAAATTTTAATAAATACTTAAAGGAGATCGGAGGAGGGTTCTTATCCGATCTCCAATCAGAATTTTAATAAATATTTAAAAGAGATCGGAGGAGAGTTCTTATCCGATTCTCACACCAAATTTTAACCTGTGCGCAAAAATAATCCCAAAACCCAAAATGATATGCGACGTCAATTCACTGAGGTTGTCTCATTTACTTATGTAACTAGGTAATCCAAATTTAGTGAAAAATCAAATATTCCTTTGGTCAAAAGGATTAACATTCCCATTCAAGCCCTCCTAACTAATGCAAAGTTAAATCTACTTACCCTTATTAAGGGATGAGGCGGGGTGCCTAACACCTTCCCCACCCATTTATGGACCCCGAACCTAGAATCTCTGCCTTGAAGTGGTTTCATTTCAATTTATCTTCATAAACAGTTTTCTTTAATTTCCCTCAAAATTAAAATGGCGACTCCTCACTCTTTCCCACTTCGGTGAGGGTTCATTCAGGCAACCGCAAAATACCTTGCGACAATATGAAGAGGCGAGATATTGAGTATGCAGTGGGTGAGAAAGTATTCCTCAAGGTTTCTCCTTGGAAGAAAATTATGAGATTCGACAGAAAGGGGAAACTGAGTCCTCGTTTTATTGGGCCATATGAGGTTCTGGAAAGAGTGGGTCATTTGACATATCGGTTGGCACTACCTCCAGAGTTGGAGAAGATACATAATGTCTTCCATGTGTCCATGTTGAGGAGGTATCGATCAGACCCATCTCATGTACTACCGATAGAAGAAAGTGAAGTGAATCCAGACCTCACATATGAAGAAGAACCCATAGAGATTCTGGCTTATGAGGTGAAGCAGCTACGAAATAAGCCGATCTCGTTAGTGAAAGTACTGTGGAACCATCATTCGGGCCAGGAGGCTACTTGGGAACGAGAGGAGGACATGAGGAGATAGCACCCATAGCTGTTCAGAGATTGATACCAGGTAAAATTTCGAGACGAAATTTATTTTAAGGGGGGGGGGGGGGGGAGAATTGTAACACCCCTATTTGCATAGCCTGGTATATTTTATTGTTCCGATGACCGGTGTCGGTCCGGACAACTGAGGGGATTAGAACCACACTTAAGAAAACTAGATAAGCCCTGAATACAAATAATTAGTAATTGTCAATTAGTTAAGTATAAATAAGAAAAACAGAACACAAGAAGTTAAATAAGCCGAGAGTCACAGCGATGGGTAACCTTCTCGGGAAGGACTACGAGGTCGATTTAAACTCAAATTTCAAATCGTAAAATGTGACGCTGCGGTCCTTAGGACTATTGCGAACACAGTGAAAAAGAGAAAATCATGAAAAAGAATTGTTAAGCCAGTCAAATAATTAGGTCAGGGATCCGAAGGAAATATTGAATTATTTGCAAATCGGGTCGAACAGGCGAGGGGCAATTTGGTCAATTATCCACGAGAGCTGACTCCTGACCTAAATTTCAAATAAAATCGGAGAAAAGAAAATTTCAGAATCGGGAATTAAATTAAAGAACTAGAGAAAAATAAATGAAAAAAAAAAGAAAAAGGAAAAGTGGAAAGTGGTGACATCATGCATGACATCATGCATGATGCAATAAACACTAAAAATAAAAATAATAATTTGGATAATTTTGGTCTTAAAATTTTGTGTCATGGCTTAAACTGTGTGATGTTGGCAACACAAATAATTTGAATTATTTTAATAAATATGCTGAAAAAAAATAAATGCTTTGTGGATGGCGATTTGCTGATGATTGAGAACATTATTACCATTTTTATATTTCATGGAAATGTGAACATCTTGAATACTTTATCATGGTTTGATAAAATTATGTTTCATAATGATTTTGTAAATTGATAGTTGTACACCGCTGAGTTATACATTCAACGATGGCTATTTTTATGCTGTCGCTGGTAAAGGAAAAAAAAAAAAAAGCATTTGAGTGAGTGTAGTAGAAGTTGTATTCTGTTTGACAAGTGGGTATATTCTAGGTATACCCTTTTGAATTTTGTTTTAATATAAATAATGGCTATATGTATGTAAGGAAATATTTGAGCAATTATATAAAAGTGTTGTAATATTTTTTTGAAATATCAACTGAATGTAAATTTGTAAATATTTATTTCTTTAGTTGTGAATGAAGAACAACCTTTGATGAAATATTGATTTGATGATTTGTGATAAATATATATATTGCTATAGGTTTATTTTAACAGGTTTACATTTTTAGTTACTTGAATTTTTAGCCATCACCACACTGATTTTTTTTCAATTTTTTTGAGTTCTAAAAATACTTATTTCTTTTCTTAAATAAATTTTATGTATTTCCTTAAATCAAAGAAGCACTCTTAAACCTTTTATTGCCAAGTTTAATTTGAAAATGAATTTGGAATAGCTAAAATCCCTTGTCATATATTTAATAGATTATCGGTAGATGGTGTTCGGTAATTCATTAGGCATATTACCAGATTATGTCATATCTCACGTAAGGGTAAGGTGTGATAATAATTTTTCAGTAATCGCTCCAAAAATGAAAATGACATTTTGAATAGAAAATGTTCCAGCTTTAAAATTATTAATAAGCAGAACCACACTACACATTACCTATAAGCTGTTAGTAGTTTGTCCTAGAGCACATCATTTAGTATGTACCTTGTACATATTTTATTAATAAAAAGTAATTTCACTTTTCCATTTACATAATATATTTATGTGTAATAGAAAAGGTCCTTTGATGTTTTGTTAGAAATTCTATTCTTAAGTTGTTAAGAATATGAGTGACAGTATTTCTAGCACAAAGTATCATAAATTGGTTCACAATCGAGGATACTTCACACAGGACATGACTTATCCAGAAAGATTATAATCATGTTTGTTCCTAAGGTATTTATATGAGATACAAATAAGATGGAATGGTGAGTAGCATGCCATATAACAAACATGATAGGCACTTATACATGATAAGTAGGCCGAACCAGTGACGCATATGACAAGCACATACAGTTTACTCTTGTCAATGAATTTTCATATATCATATTAGTGTATATAATCTTTAGACCTGAGATAACACAGTTATCTTGTATATAGGTGATTTGAGTTTGATACTGCTTTCATACTTGTACTGTGTATGGGTATATGGATATGTGTTGGCTCCTACTAGTTGTATATGGAGATAGGTGTTGATCAAGATAGAATCTGTTACCCTAAGTAAATAGGGATAAAATCCTATGTTCATTTAATTGTTCTTGATGTTTCAAGTTCCTGGCCAGGACAGACAAATTTAGTCAGAAAAGAGTTTCTAACAAGAAAATCTAATTAATCAAGAACTAGAATTAAAAGAGAACATAATATTCATAGCAAATGGGGTTTGACATTAATCATGACTCTAGCTCGAATTGAGATTTTATAACGGAGAGATTCTAGTGCATGGTAACATATGATTATAGGTTCATTTAAGGTATTCCTTATTAGCAATTGAGTGGCCATGACACGGTATGCTCGGTGTCAACCATAGTCTATGAGATGCCTAAAATGATTTAGAGAAATCATTCATGGTAAGAAAGAGTTCTGATGATATTAAGAGTGTAACACCCTCCCTGTAGCAATTCCGTACATTCTACTGTTCCGATGACCAGTGTCGGACTGGACAGCTAGAACGTTCAGAAAAATATTTAAACTAAAGTGAGAAACCATAATTAACTCAAATATCAATAAGAAAAATTTAGGAAAAAAATTTTAGAAATAAAATACAACCAAGTTAAATGAGCCGGTGCCCTAGCGATGGGTAACCTAATGGGAAGTTGCGGTTCTCGCAACTAGGAGCCCTAGACCCGGGGAAAAATTCATAAAATAATTTTTAGGACTCCAGAGAAGGGTCATTGAGGTTCCTATGGCAATAGAATGCCAAGAAAAAGTTTAGAAAAATTTTTCAATAGGTACAGACAATTTTTGTCTGTTAAGCCAAACGGAGGCATTTTGGTCATTTCACCTTCAGAGGTGATTTTTGATCGACTTGTCCAGTTAAGTAAATAATTATTATGATCTAAAATATGAATAAGTTGAAATTGTAAGTTTAATGCATAAATTGAACTTTGAGAACTTGGAGACTTGAACAAAATTAGGGTTTGCTCATGAAATGGTATATGAACATTGTAATGGTCAATTAGTGACTATTTGAATGTGTGTGAGGAGGGAATAAGGTGAGTTGAGGCTTGGCATTTGTGTATGGGTGGGCTGCCCATGGTGACCTGCAGGTTTGGATCTGAGTCCAGCATGTTTGGACTCCATAACTTAAATTGTAGAGGTTCAATTGGTGTTTGGAAAATTAGACATGAAACTAGACACAAAATGGCACAACTTTGGTGAAGAAACCATTCCCATAAAACCAAACCAAGTGGACCAAAAACTTGCTCAAATCCGGGTGTCCTGCAATCTGTTTCTGCAGAATGACCAAATGAACAGTGATTGTTCATTTGGCCATAACTCAGTGTATAATGACCCAATTGACCTAAAATTTTACCAGCAACAAGATAAGATATAGGCCAACAACTTTCATGAAGAAACCCACCCCAAATTATGACCAGAACCTATCCAAGAGTTGCAGTCACTGTTCACTGCACTGTAGATATGGTCAGTCCAGAAAAATTCCAATCCGGCCAGTTGTGGTTTTTGGACCATAACTTGAGTTACAAAACTCCAAATGAAGTGATTCAAAAAAAGAAATTCAACTAGACAAAATAAGGAACAACTTTCATGTTTATCATTTTTCTAAATTCCCATTGCAACAGTAACTAATAGAACAGTAAAAATAAGGTATCAAAACTGAAAATTCTGCCCTATTAACTTAAAACTTATAAATGGTATTGGCAACTAATACCAATAAATTTTGAATGCAAAATGTGGTATGTTGAGAGTATTAAAACCAATGTACCTATTTTCTATGCAAAAGTCAACATTTTGGTTGACTAATGAAGTGAATAGTAACACCAAAGCTTGAAATTCAAAAATTATAAAATTCAAAAGTGTAAAAGGCCCTAGTATACCTAACAAGATTGGTTTGGATAGTTTGGCATGCCAATAGGGTTCAGTTAGCAATACTGCACATGGCATTATGCCATTCTGTGATTTCATGGCTTTTAGCCATTCTGACCTTGTGTTGAGATTTGGCCTTGTGCCTGATGTTATCTGACTTATTAGCTGTTACATTTGCCTGGAGATACATATGTGACCGATGTTGTGACGGCCCGAGGTACTTGATACCCAGTGCCAGTTTACCCGTTTATCTAGTCCAGTCGTCCAGTATAGGTTACTTGGGCAACCAAAAATGAAAGTGGATAAATTTAATGAAATAATGAATAGAACCAGTACAAAATAAGTACGACTACAAATACTCAACGAAAATTTATTTACAATGAGACATCAATACATTCACTACATATTTATTTTCTGTTATTTCTTTTTATTTTATTATTGGCACCACTAAGCATAATTACTTAACGCGTTGCTTTTGCCACGCGTAGGTTCTGGAGATCTTGTGAGAACCCGGTAGACCACTGGTAGGCGAGACCTCCTCTGACTCTCTGCATAGTGTCCGTGTCACCTCACCGTCATCAGTGCATTGGTAGGACACTAGGTTTTATTTTGATATTTTGTAACTAACTTTTATTTTCTCTTGCGTAATTGAGACTTATGTAATGTATTTTGATGTTAATGTAAATAGTGAAAATTGTGATTATGAATGGAAAATTTGAGTATTTATTTATTGCTTATATATATGAGTACCATGAGAAATGAATGATTAAGAAATGGAAATGTTATTGAAAAATATTGAGATTTTGATGATTATTGGAGTTTGAGAATGATTGGATATGATTATTGGAAGTGTTTTTCACAGGTTTCGAAGAACTGTTTTCTCCATTTTTAGCCGGTACTCTGCCGAATTTTCTATAAAATTTTCGGAACCTCAAAAAAATTATAATTTCAGTAAATAACTTAAATGAATTATATTTCATAAATTATATTCAAAACTATGATAAAAATAAATTAAGGAAGAATAAAAATGATTGAGATAAAATAGAGTGTTCCGGTATACCGTGTGACATATCTTACTCGGATATACTGTAGACGGGTAAGGGGTGTCACATTTAGTGGTATCAGAGCACAGTTTAGGCGTTTCTGGGCCTAGATTGAGTCCATACCATGCATTGCATTTGTAAGAGTTGAGGTGACACTAATGCAGATCTGTTTGTCTTTGTTATTTTGAATAGGATATGGACCCTACATCTCAGAGGGCAGTTGAAGAGGAAGTGGAGAGTCATGCTCCACCTGCAGCAGTTGAGACTGGGGGTAGGGGAGAACTTGCTCCGCCAGCTCAAGCAGAGCCTGCTCAGCCTCAACAGGCCATGTTCCAGCAAATGGCCGAATTCTTCAGACAAATGGCTGGGGTAATGCCAGCACCACCACCACCACCACCACCTCCACAGCAGAAATCGCAATTGGAAAGACTAAGAAAATTTGGAGCAGTAGACTTCTTTGGCAAGAGAGAAGATGATTCTGTTGCAGTCGAAAATTGATTGAACAGAACAGGCAGAGTTTTAAAACAACTCCACTGCACTCCAGAGCAAAATCTAGAAGCTGCTGTATCTCTGTTGCAAGATGATGCTTATGAATGGTGGGATACGGTGTCGATGAAATCTGCAGAAGTAATAACTTGGGACTTCGTCCTCTCCGAATTCAAGAAGAAATATGTGGGTAGTGTATACCTGGAAGAGAGAAGAAGAGAGTTCATTAACTCGAGGCAGACTAAATGGTACGAGTATGAAAAGGAATTCGTCAGATTGAGCCGCTATGGAAGGGAGATAGTCCCTAATGAGGCCGAAAGGTGTAAGAGATTTGAAGAGGGATTAAATGACAACATAAAGATCATGATCACTGCCTTGGGAATCACTGACTTCACCAAGTTAGTGGAAGTTGCAATAAAAGTTGAAAAAGTAAGAATAAGTGAGCAGACCAGAAGAGAGAGACAGCAGAAGAGGGGCCCAGGTCAGTCTAGTTCATCTCCTGCATCTGGGAAGAAGTTCAAGGGTCCACCTGCACAGAGTTCAGCTCAATCATAAGGTCAGGGTCAGTCTCAGGGGCCCAGGCCACAGTTTACCCCTAGGAGAGGTCAATCCACACCATCAGTGGGCAGCTCTCCAGGGATGGGGTTCAGGGGACCAGCCCCTGCATCTTCTGCATGTCCACATTGCCTGAAGTGGCATAAGGGGGAGTGTTGGAAAGTGACTGGTGCCTGCTTAAGGTGTGGGTCAACAGAGCATTAGTTGAGGAACTGTCCACGCAGAACTACTATAGCTGCTCTAACACAAGCAGACAGACCTGCTCCTGCACCACAAAGGAGTAGGAAATCTGGCAAATCTGAGGCAGTGGGACCATCATAGAGGCCTGCATCTGAGCCAGCAGAGAGGCCTGAGAGCAGACCACCTGCCAGAGCCTATGCCATGAGAGCCTAGGAGGAGCAAGATGCCCCGGACGTCATTAGGGGTCCGTTCTCCCTCTACAATACATCTGTGCATGCATTGGTGGATCCAGGATCCACTCATTCATACATCTGCATCAACCTACCCGTAGAAAGGGGGGATACTAGTGGGGGAGAGTGACCAAGACATTCTGGTCACTAATCCATTGGGCTACAGTGTAGTGGTGAACAAAGTGTATAAGGGTTGCCCGTTAAGGATTCAGGGGTATGAATTCTCGGTAGATCTAATTGAGTTGCCCTTCCACGAGTTTGACATGATTTTGGGAATGGACTGGTTGTCACGTCATCAGGCAATAGTTGATTGCAAATTGAAGAGAATTTCTCTGAAAACTTCTGAGGGTAATGAAATCACTATTATGGGTGAAAGGACAGATTTCCTGTCCAATGTTATCTCAGCCACAACTGTAAAAAAACTGATGAGAAAAGGCTGTAAAGCCTACCTAGCACATGTGGTGGATACTAGGCAGGCTAAGCCAGATCTGTGTGACATACCCACAGTAAAAGACTTCCCAGATGTGTTCCCTGAAGAATTGCCTGGTTTGCCACCAGAAAGGGAAGTCGAGTTTGCTATTGAGGTAATGCCGGGTACAACACCCATTTCCATTGCTCCTTATAGGTTGGCACCCACTGAATTGAGGGAGTTGAAAACTCAGTTGCAATAGTTGCTGGATAAGGGGTTCATACGCCCTAGTGTGTCACCATGGGGAGCTCCAGTGCTCTTTGTGAAAAAGAAGGATGGGACTTTGAGGTTATGCATTGATTACCGGCAGTTGAATAAAGTAACTGTGAAGAATAAATATCCATTGCCTAGAATTGATGATCTGTTTGATCAGTTGAAGGGAGCAGGAGTATTTTCTAAGATTGATCTCAGATTAGGGTATCATCAGTTGAGGGTGAGGGATGTAGATGTGCCAAATACTGCATTCAGGACCCGGTATGGGCATTATGAGTTTCTGGTGATGCCCTTTGGCCTAACAAATGCACCAGCGGCATTCATGGACCTTATGAACCGTATCTTCCATCCATACTTAGATCGGTTTGTAGTGGTCTTTATTGATGATATTTTGGTGTATTCCAAGACCAGGGAAGAACATGATGAACATTTGAGAATTGTTTTGCAAACTTTGAGAGAAAAGAAGCTGTATGCTAAGTTGTCCAAGTGTGACTTCTGGTTGAATGAAATTGCATTCCTTGGACACATAGTGTCAGCTGATGGGATTAGAGTGGATCCCAAGAAAATAGAAGCAGTGATGGAATGGAAGCCTCCCAGGAATACAACTGAGGTCAGAAGTTTCTTGGGGCTAGCTGAGTATTACAGAAGATTTGTGAAGGGATTTTCCTTAATAGCTGCTCCAATGACCAAGTTGTTACACAAGAATGTTAGATTTGACTGGAATGACAAGTGTCAAACCAGTTTTGAGAAGTTGAAGGCTATGTTGATAGAGGCACCAGTGTTAACACAGCCAGTGTCAGGAAAGGACTTTGTGGTCTACAGTGATGCCTCTCATAATGGGTTAGGGTGTGTATTGATGCAAGAGGAGAAGGTGGTCGCTTATGCTTCCAGACAGCTAAGGCCACATGAACAGAATTACCCTACCCATGATCTAGAGCTTGCAACAATTATCTTCACACTGAAGATATGGAGGCATTACTTGTATGGTGAAAAGTGCTACATTTACACAGACCACAAAAGCCTGAAATACTTGCCAACCCAGAAGGAGCTCAACCTTAGATAGAGACGATGGATTGAGTTCCTGAAGGACTATGATTATGTAATTGACTACCATCCTGGGAAAGCAAATGTAGTTGCAGATGCTCTGAGCAGAAAATCCATCACAGCTTTGAGATCATTGAATGCCCGTCTAACTTTGGTTCGAGATGGAGCTATTTTGGCTGAGTTGCAAGTGAGGCCAAACCTGTTACAGTAGATTTTAGATGGGCAGAAGGTAGATGAGAAGCTAAAGGCTATTATGAGAAAAATCCTAGAAGGGAAGGCAACTGACTATGAGGTGAAAGCAGATGGGTGTCTATACTACAAAGGAAGAGTATGTGTACCAGATAATGGGGAATTAAAAAGCCAATATTCTGAAAGAGGCACATGCCAGTGTTTATGCTATGCACCCAAGAAGTACAAAAATGTATCATGATCCGAAACTTTAGTATTGGTGCCCTGGTATGAAGAAGGACATAGCTGACTATGTGACTAAATGCTTGACATGTCAGCAAGTCAAGGAAGAACATCAAGTTCCATCAGGTTTGCTACAGCCTATACGTATACCTGAATGGAAATGGGATCGGGTCACCATGGATTTTGTAAGTGGTCTACCTCTCACCCAGAAGAAACATGATGCAGTATGGGTGATAGTAGATAGATTGACGAAGTCAGCACACTTTCTGCCAGTTAGGACTGACTACTCACTAGAGAAGTTAGCAGAATTGTATATCAGTGAGATAGTTAGACTGCATGAAATTTCACTTTCCATTATATCTGATCGAGACCCAAGGTTTACATCGAGATTTTGGAAGAAGTTGCATGAGTCCTTGGGTACACAACTCCACTTCAGCACAGCTTTCCATCCTCAGATGGATGGGCAATCAGAAAGAGTAATCCAGGTAAACAATTGAACCAATTGAATTAATACAAATATTGAACTAAAATGATAATAATAGCATGAAATATATGTCAGGTCCTTGAGGATATGCTGAGGAGTTATGTCATTGAGTTTGAGGGAAGTTGGGATAGATACCTCCCACTGGTAGAATTTGCATACAACAATAGCTACCAAGCTAGTATCCAAATGGCCCCGTATGAAGCACTGTATGGGAGGAAATGTAGAACTCCAGTGTGTTGGACTGAATTGGGCGAAGATAAACTGGTAGGGCCAGACTTGGTGAAACAGACTGAGGAGAAAGTAAAACTAATCAAAGCCAATCTGAAGGTTGCCTCCGATAGACATAAATCTTATGCCGACCTGAAGAGAAAAGAAATAGAATATGCGGTTGGCGACAAAGTGTTCCTCAAGGTGTCATCGTGGAAGAAGGTATTGAGGTTTGGAAGAAAAGGTAAGTTAAGCCCTAGGTTCATTAGCCCATATGAAGTCATTGAATGTGTGGGTCCAGTGGCCTATAGGCTAGCTTTACCACCAGAGCTGGACAAGATCCACAATGTGTTCCACGTATCTATGCTAAGAAAATACCGCTCAGATCCTTCACATGTCATCTCCATGGAAGAAATTGAAGTACAACCAGATTTGACATATGAAGAAGAACCCATACGGATCCTGGCTTGGGAAGTGAAAGAGTTGAGGAATAAGCAGATTCCACTGGTGAAAGTGCTGTGGAGGCACCACAACACCGAAGAGGCAACTTGGGAAAGTGAAGAGACGATGAGGCAATAGTTCCCTCAACTGTTTGCATCAGGTAAATTTTGAGGACGAAATTTAAATTAGAGGGCAAGAGTTGTAACACCCTCCCTGTAGCAACTCCGTACATTCTCTTATTCGGTGACCGATGTCTGAATTTGGGCTAGAACGTTCGGAAAAATATTTAAACTAAAGTGAGGAACCATAATTAACTCAAATATTAATAAGAAAAATTTAGGAAAAAAATTTTAGAAATAAAATACAACCAAGTTAAATGAGCCGGTGCCCTAGCGATGGGTAACCTAGTGAGAAGTTGCGGTTCTCGCAACTAGGAGCGCTAGACCCGGGGAAAAATTCATAAAATAATTTTTAGGACTCCAGAGAAGGGTCATTGAGGTTCCTATGGCATTAGAATTCTAAGAAAAAGTTTAGAAAAATTTTTCAATCGGTACAGACAATTTTTGTCTGTTAAGCCAAACGGAGGGCATTTTGGTCATTTCACCTTCAGAGGTGATTTTTGATCGACTTGTCCAGTTAAGTAAATAATTATTATGATCTAAAATATGAATAAATATTGCTAAAAATTAAATTGAAAATGAGTAGAGAAAAGAAGAAAAGAAAATGAAAGAAATACCTAAATATGACATCACATGATGTCATTAGGAAGGCCTCCACCAATCACAACTCAACAAGCCAAATTAAAAAGAGATAAAATGAGAAAAAAATGAAAACAATTTCTGCATTCATCATCTTCTTCAGCCGTTTCTCCCTTTCCTCTCCCTTCACCGTTGTTATTCCAAACTTCTCACTAGAAATTCTCTTGAAAAATCACCATAAAACTTCTAGTCTTCTTCACAAAAACTTGATTTTACCTCTTGGGAAACTGTTTGGCTGCTAAGAAAACTAAAGAAAGTGAAGGAAATTGAAGAGAAAATTCTACCCTCCTAAGGTTAGTGCCCAATTTATTCTCTCTCACTCAATTCATGTTTAAGGACATGATTTAAGTTGAAATTGTAAGTTTAATGCATAAATTGAACTTTGAGAACTTGGAGACTTGAACAAAATTAGGGTTTGCTCATGAAATGGTATATGAACATTGTAATGGTCAATTAGTGACTATTTGAATGTGTGTGAGGAGGGAATAAGGTGAGTTGAGGCTTGGCATTTGTGTATGGGTGGGCTGCCCATGGTGACCTGTAGGTTTAGATCTGAGTCTAGCCTGTTTGGACTCCATAACTTAAATTGTAGAGGTTCAATTGGTGTTTGGCCAATTGGACATGAAACTAGACACAAAATGGCACAACTTTGGTGAAGAAACCATGCCCATAAAACCAAACCAAGTGGACCAAAAGCTTGCTCAAATCCGAGTGTCCTGCAATCTATTTCTGCAGAATGACCAAATGAACAGTAATTGTTCATTTGGCCATAACTCAGTGTAGAATGGCCCAATTGACCTGAAAGTTTACCAGCAACAAGCTAAGATATATACCAACAACTTTCATGAAGAAACCCACCCGAAATTATGACCAGAACCTATCCAACAAGGGAGTTGTAGTCACTGTTCACTGCACTGTAGATATGGTCAGTCCAGAAAAATTCCAATCCGGCCAGTTGTGGTTTTTGGACCATAACTTGATCTACAAAACTCCAAATGGAGTGATTCAAAAAAAGAAATTCAACTAGACAAAATAAGGAACAACTTTCATGTTTATCATGTTTCCAAATTCCCACTACAATAGTAACTAATAGAACAGTAAAAATAAGGTATTAAAACTGAAAATTTTGCCCTATTAACTTAAAACTTAGAAATGGTATTGGCAACCAATACCAACAAATTTTGAATGCAAAATGTGGTATGTTGGGAGTATTAAAACCAATGTACCTATTTTCTATGCAAAAGTC
Organism: Hevea brasiliensis; assembly: GCF_030052815.1. Classification (NCBI taxonomy): domain Eukaryota; kingdom Viridiplantae; phylum Streptophyta; class Magnoliopsida; order Malpighiales; family Euphorbiaceae; genus Hevea; species Hevea brasiliensis. The sequence continues at coordinate 56,359,420 of NC_079503.1, read as the reverse complement.
AACATTTTGGTTGACTAATGAAGTGAATAGTAACACCAAAACTTGAAATTCAAAAATTATAAAATTCAAAAGTGTAAAAGGCCCTAGTATACCTAACAAGATTGGTTTGGATAGTTTGGCATGCCAATAGGGTTCAGTTAGCAGTACTGCACATGGCATTATGCCATTCTGTGATTTCATGGGTTTTAGCCATTTTGACCTTGTGTTGAGATTTGGCCTTGTGCCTGATGTTATTATAGCTTATTAGCTGTTCTATTGCACACCGGGAGATACATATGTGACCGATGGTGTGACGGCCCGAGGTACTTGATACCTAGTGCCAGTTTACTCGTTTATCCAGTCCAGTCGTCCAGTATAGGTTACTTGGGCAACCAAAAATGAAAGTGGATAAATTTAATGAAATAATGAATATAACCACTACAAAATAAGTACGACTACAAATACTCAACGAAAATTTATTTACAATGAGACATCAATACATTCACTATATATTTATTTTCTGTTATTTCTTTTTATTTTATTATTGGCACCACTAAGCATAATTGCTTAGCGCGTTGCTTTTGCCACGCGTAGGTTCTGGAGATACTGACCGAGAGCCCAGTAGACCATAGACTGGGTGAGACCTTCTGCAGCTTTGCATAGTGTCCGTGTCACCTCACCGTCATTAGTGCATTGGTAGGACACTAGGTTTTATTTTGATATTTTGTAACTAACTTTTATTTTCTCTTATGTAATTGAGACTTATGTAATGTATTTTGATGTTAATGTAAATAGTGAAAATTGTGGTTATGAATGGAAAATTTGAGTATTTATTTATTGCTTATATATATGAGTACCATGAGAAATAAATGATTAAGAAATGGAAATGTTATTGAAAAATATTGAGATTTTGATGATTATTGGAGTTTGAGAATGATTGGATATGATTATTGGAAGTGTTTTTCACAGGTTTCGAAGAACTGTTTTCTCCATTTTTAGCCGGTACTCTGCCGGATTTTCTATAAAATTTTCGGAACCTCAAATAAATTATAATTTCAATAAATAACTTAAATGAATTATATTTAATAAATTATATTCAAAACTATGATAAAAATAAATTAAGGAAGAATAAAAATGATTGAGATAAAATAGAGTGTTTCGGTACACCGTGTGACATATCTTACTCGGATATACTGTAGACGGGTAAGGGGTGTCACAAAGAGTTAATATCATATCTCATTGCTAATTAGTGATGAGCCTAGTGAGTCAAACACATACACAAGTTAATCACCAAGTAAAATGTGATTTAATTGATTAATTAAAGAGTTTAATTGATTAATTAAATAGGTTTGGTTTGTAATAAGATTGCAAAGTCCCTAGCATGGCTTGAAACCAAATTTAGGTTATTGAATGTATAGTATAAGTTAAATTTATATTTAAAGTGTTTAAATATGAATTTAATTGTGAGAAATTAATTAATGGAGATTAATTAATTAATTTATATTATATTTGATATAAATTGATTAGAAGAGGAGAAATAATGATTTTGGTTTGAGAACTCAAAATTAAAACATAAGTGTAATTTGGTCATTTCACATGGTGACATGTGGCACCATGAGATGGTGACACATGGTATCATATAAGTTTGCCATTTGTCTTCCTATCATGCAAGGTGATCAAAGTCAAGATTAAGTCTAACTTTCACACTTGGCTTAATGAGATTAAGTCAATTCAAAAATAAGATGCAAGGTGGTGGTGACATGTGGCAAAGGGTTTAAGTGATTACTTGACTTAATTATAAAAGGGAAAAGAAAAAAAGAAACAAATAATTCTCTCTAGCCTCTCAAGTGTGGTGGCACATTGTTCTCTTCCTCTCATCTCAATTTCTCAACAATTCAAAGAGAAATCCTCCATTCCCTTTGAATTAAAATTGCTAGAAATTATTTCTAGTGTTTTATACACCCATACAACCTCTCTAAAAGCAAAATCCCAAATTATAATTGGTTGGCAAGGCTTAAAAAGCAAAGTTGGGGGCTGCCCATTGGTGATTTTGGTGTGGACAAGCTAGAAGCATAACAGTTCGGGTTCTAGGTGCTTCCTAAAGGTACCAATTGCAATCATAGTGCATTAAAGAGGTTAGTGCTCAAACTCCTCTTTTAAACAAGGGTTTAAATGAATTAATTTGTTAATTCACAATCTTGAATAGCGAACATAGATCCTAATAAATATTAAAAGTGTTTTAATATGCAATTGAGCATTGAAATTAATTAGGCACATAAGAGATGTGGCATAATGCATGAGACCCTAGAAGAAAATTTTTGAAATTCAATGCTCCAATGCACCAATAACCATGCTTCCGCTCCTTCAAATGGTATCAGAGCCACTACATTTGCCATTAGGATTGAATATGAAGTTTAATTGTGTGATTGTATCAAATGTTGATTGATTCAAAGCTGGTTGTGATGATCAAAGGTGGCGACATGAATGCTGTGTTGATCATGGGTGGCGGCTTGAATGTGTATCACACCCCAAGGGTGTGATTTGTTATGGGCATGGTTTTTAAGGCCCATAAGTAGGCCCATACCTAATTAAATTATTTAATTAGGAATTTTAATAACACAATTAATTTATGAAAATTATTTTCATAGAGTTAAATTTGGAAAAGGGTTTTTAAATTTAAATGATTTGAATGAGATTCAAATCTGAATTTTTTTGGTTGAATATGTGATAATCAATTTAATTTTTTAGTATGTATATTTTATTTAATTGTTAAATTTTAATATGCATGATGGATGATCATGGACAATAAAAGACCAATGTGATTGGATTTATTTCTTTTGTTTTTTTTTTAGGTTGTAAAATAATTAATTTTATTTTAGTGGCATGTATTATAAGTGTTGTAATAATTTGGGTTATAATTTTATTTATTTGAGGACTTTAAAGTCCATATTCTTGTAAATTCACCTTGGTATGCCAAGGATTACAATGTAATTGGATTGCAAGAAGATCAAGGAGGTCAAGAGCATTGGTGGGACCAGTGGGAGGAAATCAAGATCAAGTGTTGATTATGTACTCCTTCAGCAACTCTTGTAAAATGAATGAATGAAATACACCTAGGAATGCCCTGATTCAATTCTTGGTGGCTCAGAATTGAATCCCTTAGAAAGTCCATGATCATACCATATTATTTGTTTATCCATGTATGCATGAGATGTATGGAAATATATGCAAGTATATCATATATGCATGCCAATTGAATAATGTGCAAAGTGAGACCATAATAGTAATTAAGCCAACTACTAAATCTTCCAAACAAATGATTAAGTTGGAAATGGTATCATTAAAGTAATTATATCATGGGCCCTCCATTGAGGCAATTATTTTAAGAAATTTTAAATACTTGCATGTGATGCATTTAATTTAAGAGATTTTCTTAAGAATAATTGTTAAGTATGAGATGTTGTAAATATGTAAATAGTTGATGGCCGATAATGGATGTGCCTAAGTACATTAAAATTATTTGCATGTTTACTGGCTCAGTGGGATCAACTTAACTAATGCAAGAAAAATCAATAATGGATGTGCCTGAGATTTTGAGCATTAGGGGATAAGTAAATGATTGAACCTCACATAAGATGTGATATGCAAGGAGTTACTCACTTATAGTTTATTATAATTCCAGTAATGGATGTACTTGAGGATGATCAATAAGACTAAGAATTCAATCACCCACTAGAAATCCATCCAACTAGGATTTCCGTTTCCTACTTTGGAAGTGTAGGATTCGCCAAGTTAGTAGGGGGGACCAATTTGATTAAAAGACCATAATCATTTTAGTTAATTACTTGATACATTTGCTAATTAATATAGTTATTTTCTACAGTTAATTTTTTGATAATAATGAGCACACAACAACCATCACCATCCAATATCCTTACAAGCATACTTGATCACAATAGGTTGACGGGACCTAATCTTTTTAATTGGCTAAGAAATTTAAAACTTGTCTTGAACCTAGAATGTATTAGATATGTTCTAGACTCAAAGGTTCCTAGTCCCTTACCTCCAGAGGCCACTCAAGAGGAACTAGATACTTTGGACAAGTGGAAGGAGCATGATATGAGAGCCAAATGTTACATGCTTGCTTCTATGAGTAATGAGTTACAGAAGCAGCATGAAAATATGCAAAATGCAAGTGAGATCCTCCTTCACCTGCAAGAGTTATATGGTGAGCACAACAGGAATGCTAGGTATGAGATATCTAGACAACTATTTTGCATGAGGATGTCTGAGGGACAGGATGTAGGAGATCGTGTCCACAAGATAATTCAGCTTATTGTGCAACTGGAACATCTTGACTTTCACATGGATTTCCAACTGCAGACAGATTTGATCCTTCAGTCCCTGCCTGAGTCATTCAGGAATTTTGTGATAAATTTCCATATGACAAAGCAAGAGTGTACTTTGGCTGGTTTGCTTAACATGCTGGTTATTGCCCAAAAGAATATGTTGGATAATAAAGGAAAAGAGATGGCTTTGATTGTATCTTCTTCTGCTGGAAATTCCGAAAAAAAAAAGGGCAATATGAATAAGAAACCTCAAATTCTTAGACCTTCTAAGAAGATAGCCAAACAGAAGGGCAAGACTAAGTTGATAAAGGCAAGGGAAAGTATTTTCACAGTCAGAAGGATGGGCACTGGAAGAGGAACTGCCTAGCATATAGCAATCTAAATGAGTGTAATGCCAAGATGAAAATCAACTCAAGTTCAAAATATATTTAGCACTTAAGATTAGGTCATGTTGCAGAAGATAGGATTGCAAAACTGGAGAAAATGAGGATTTTATCCTCATTAGGTTCTGAACCTACTCCAACTTATAAATCCTGCCTTCAAGGAAAAATGACTAGATCACCTTTTATTGGACAAGGGCTAAGAGCTAAAAATATTTTAGAATTGATACATAGTGATGTATATGGTCCATTTAAGGATATGACTAGAGGTGGTTTTCATTGCTTTATTACCTTTACTGATGATAAATCAAGGTTTGGGTATTTGTATTTCATGAAATATCCTTTGAAAAGTTCAAATAATTTAAATCTAAAGTAGAAATCAAATAGGAAAAAGTATTAAAACTCTTCTATTAGATCGTGGAGGTAAATACTTAAGTATTGAATTTGATGAATACTTAAAAGAGCATGGCATTATTTCCTAGCTAACTCCTCTAGGAATGCCACAGCTAAATGGTGTATCTAAAAGGAGAAATCGTACCCTATTAGATATGGTACGTAGTATGATGAGCTATACTGACATGCCAATCTTGTGACACCCCTTACCCGTCTATAGTGTAGCAGAGCAAGTTATGCCACTCAGTGTGCCGGAGCACCAATTCATATTTTAATTACAATTTATCCCTTTTAAATTCATTTATTTACAATTTTTGATAAATCTGAATTTTTCCAAAATTTTTATAGAAAATCCGACAAAGTGTCTGCTATAAATTGGAAAAACAGTTCTTCTGAACCTGTTTAAAAACACTTCCAATATAATTTCCAAATCCAGACTCCATTATACACACATGTCTCAACTCAATCTCAAAATCTCAATACTATTTTCAGAAATTTTTCTTTTCTGTTCACATCATTACTGGAAACACATTCATAAATATTTCTCAACAATTCATTTTTCAACATAATATACAGAAAATTCCACTAGCATGAAATTTCATATATTTACATTATTACATGATTTCAAGAGTTTATAGTTACAATCCAAAACTAATACAAAATATAAAATACAAAATGCTACCCCAAAGTCCTAATGTCCTACCATGTGCACTGCAGATGTGAGGTGACTTTGGTCTCCGGATGCAGATTTGAAGGCTCACCCGGTCTGATGTCTACTGGGCTCCCCAGCTAGGTCTCCAGTACCTGCGCGTGACAAAAGTGACGTGCTAAGCAATTCTGCTTAGTGGTGACAATATAAAATAAAATAAAATAAAATAATAATAAGGATACATAATATATGTTTACATTTTTGGGTAGACTTAATTTCTGATATTATTTGCAGTATTATTCGATTAAAATTTGATAAGGTTTATTATCATTGCCTGAGTAACCCACACTAGTTGACTGGACTGGATAAATGGGTAAACTGACACTTGGTACTAAGTATCTCGGACCATTACACCATCGATCACATTGTGTCTCCCGGTGTGCAACAGAACTTCTAATAAGCTATAATAATCATCAGGGATAAAACCCGAGTGTAACAACTCAAATAACATAGCCAAAGGCTATTATGTCACAGAATGGCATGGGAAGCCACAAAACACAGATTGGCATGAAGCCATATGTAGTACTGCTAACAGAACCCTATTGGCATGCCAACCTATCCAAACCAATCTTGCTAGGTATACTAGCGCATTTTACACTTTTAAATTTTATAATTTTAGAAATTTAAGTTTAGGTGTTACTATTTATTTCATTAGTCAACTAAAATGTTGACTTTTACATGGACAATAGGTACATTGGTTTTAATGCTCCCAACATACCACATTTTGCATTCTAAAGTTGTTGGTATTGATTACCAATACCATTTCTAAACTTAATTTTAATTGGACAGAATTTTCAGTTTTCATGCTTTGTATTTACTGTTCCATTAGTCATTTTTGCAGTGGGTATTTGGCAAAATGATCAACATGAAAGTTGTTCCTTATTTTATTTAGTTGCATTTCCTTTTTTGAATCCTCCATTTGGAGTTTTGTAGCTCAAGTTATGGCCCAAAAACCACATTTGGCCAGATTATGATTTTTCAAGAATTTCTAGACTGACCAAATCTACAGTGTTAGGAGCAGTGACTTCAGGTCACTTTTTGAATATGTTATGATCATAATTTGGGTTAGGTTTCTTCATGAAAGTTGTTGGTCTATATCTCAGCTTATTGCTGGTAAAATTTCAGGTCAATTAGACCTTTCTACACTGAGCTATGGCTAAATGACTAAACACTATTCATTTGGTCATTTTGCCCAGGCAGAATGCAGGTCACCCGGATTAGGGCAATCTTTTGGTCAACTTGGTTTGGTTTTCTGGGCATGATTTCTTCACCACACTTGTGCCATTATGTGTCTAGTTTCATGTCCAATTGGCCTTGCACCAATTGAAACTCTACAATTCCAGTTATTGCTGTCCAAACCTACTGGACTCATGCCCAGTCCTGCAGGTCACCAAGGGCAGCCACACCAACCTCAAATCCCACTACACAATTCACTTCATTTTTTTATTCAAACAAAACCAAATGGTCACTAATTGACCATTAAAACCTACTTCCATCATCACATAATCAAAGTCTCATTTTTCATCCTAAACCCTAACTCAAACATTATAAACCATGTATTATCATTGCATTTCATCAATCCACTTAAGAGATACATATTGAGGGTAGCCATACTAGCATGTTAGCTGCACAAAAATCATCACCATCTTACCCTAACCAAGGCTACCAAAATTATGGGTTGGCATACAAATGGTATTAACAAATTTTCTTTGTAAATTGCACTCATTCTTAGTCCTTATCATGAATTTAAAGTGAAAACTATGGTTAGGTCACAAACCTCTAATGGAGTGAGATGTCCCACTTGCTAGGGTTCCTCTTTTTCCTTTCTTTTTGCTCCCAAAAGACTCTCCAAGGTGTAAGAATACTTTTTTGTGTTGGAAATATAGGGTTTAGTGGGACCAAAGCTAGGGAAATCAAGCTTTAAAAAGCTTGCTCAAGGTTGGCTATGGAGGAGGGGTGACGGCAAGGAGAAGAAGAATGGAGAGAGTTCTATTTTTTTTTTTCATTTTTCAGCCCATTTGGTCTCTTTTAAATAAGCTTATGCCATGTGTCAACATTGGATTGGTTGGGAGAATTTTAATGACATCATTATGATGTCATAATTCCATTTTCTTTCATTTTCTCTCCTTTTCTTGTCTATTTAATTTCAATTAAATTTTTAACAATTTTTATTCATAGTTTATGTTATATAAATTATTTATTTTACTAGACAAGTTGGCCAAAAATCATCTCTAAAGACGAAATAACCAAAATGCCCTCCGTTTGGCTTAACGAGCTAAAATTGTGTGTACTGATAGAAAAATTTTTCTAAGCATTTTCTTGGCATTCTAATGCCATAAGAATCTCAATGACCCTTCTCTGGAGTCCCAATAATTATTTTATAATTTTTCCCCTGGGTCTAGGGTTGCTAACGGCCTTCACCGTCACTCCCCCTTCGGGTTACTCATCCCTGGTGTTTCAGCTCGTTTAACCTTAGTGTATTTCGTTTCTAAAATTTTTTCTTGATTTTTATGAGCATTATTTAGTTTCTTTATAACTCCTCACTCTAGTCTATTTATAATTTCAAACATTTTAGCTTCCCGGATCGACATTGGTCACTGGAACAGTAGACTGTACAAACTAGCTAAAGTGAGGATGTTACAACTCTTCCCCTCTAATAAAAATTTCATCATCGAAATTTACCTGATGCAAACAGTTGAGGAAACTGTTGCCTCATCATCTCTTTAGTTTCCCAAGTTGCCTCTTCAGTGTTGTGGTGCCTCCAAAGCACTTTCACCAGTGGAATTTGTTTATTTTTCAATTCTTTCACTTCCCGAGCTAGGATCTATATAGGTTCTTCTGTATATGTCAAGTCCGGTTGGATTTCAATCTCTTCCATGGAAATGACATGTGAAGGGTCTGAGCGATATCTCTTCAGCATAGAAACATGGAATAAATTATGAATTTTATCCAGTTCTGGTGGTAATGCTAGCTGATAGGCCACTGGTCCCACACGTTCAATGACTTCATATGGGCCAATGAACCTAGGGCTTAACTTACCCTTCCTTCCAAACCTCAGTACTTTCTTCTACAGTGAGACTTTAAGAAACACTTTATTGCCAACTGCGTACTCTATCTCTTTTCTCTTCAAGTCAGCATATGATTTCTGTCTATCTGAGGCAACTTTCGGGTTAGCTTTGATTATCTTCGCTTACTCCTCAGTCTGTTTCACCAAGTCTGGTCCTACCAGCTTATCTTCGCCCAATTCAGTCCAACACACTGGGGTTGTACATTTCCTCCCATATAGTGCTTCATACGGAGCCATTTGAATGCTAGCTTGGTAGCTATTGTTATATACAAATTCTGCCAGTGGGAGATATCTATCCCAACTCCCCTCAAACTCAATAACACAACTTCTTAGCATATCCTTCAGGATCTATCACATAATTCACATTGTTATTGTCATTTCAATTTATTAATTGTGAAAATTCAATTAGGTTCTAAATTTATCGGGATTACTCGTTTTGACTGTCCATCCGTCTGAGGATGAAAAGCCATGCTAAAACGGAGTTGTGTGCCCAAGGCTTCTTGCAACTTTTTCCAGAATCTCAATGTAAACCTTGGGTCTCGGTCAGATATGATGGAAAGTGGGATTCCATGCAGTCTAACTATCTCATTGATATACAATTCTACTAGCTTCTCTAGTGAGTAGTCAGTCCTAACTGGCAAAAAATGTGCTGACTTCGTCAATCTATCCACTATCACCCATACTGCATCATGCTTCTTTTGGGTGAGAGGTAGACCACTAACAAAATCAATAGTGACCTGGTCCCATTTCCATTCAGGTATACTTATAGGCTGTAGCAATCCTGATGGAACTTGATGTTCTGCTTTAACTTACTGACATGTCAAACACTTAGTCACATAGTCAGCTATATCCCTCTTCATACCAGGCCACCAATAATGAGGCTTCAAATCATTATACATTTTCGTGCTTCCCGAGTGCATAGCATAAACACTAGTGTGTGCTTCTTTCAGAATACTAGTCTTCAGTTCCCCATCATCTGGTACACATACTCTTTCTCTATAGTACAGACACCTATCTGCTTTCACCTCATATTTAGTTTCCTTTCCCTCTGACATTTTACCCACAATGGCTATTAATTTTTCATCTGCCCTCTGCCCATCTTGTATCTGCTGTAGTAGGTTTGGCCTCACTTGTAACTTAGCCAAAATAACTCCATCTTGAGCTAAGGACATACAGGCATTTAGTGATCTTAAAGCTGTGATGGACTTCCTGCTTAAAGTATCAACAACTACATTTGCCTTCCCAAGATGATAATCTATCACACAATCATAGTCCTTTAGGAACTCAATCCATCGCCTTTGTCTAAGATTGAGCTCCTTCTAGGTTGGCAAATATTTTAGACTCTTGTGATCTGTATAGATGTAACATTTTTCACCATATAAATAATGCCTCCATATCTTCAGTGCGAAGATAATTGCTGCTAACTCCAGGTCATGAGTAGGGTAGTTCTGTTCATGTGGCCTTAACTGCCTGGAAGCATAGGCGACCACTTTCCCCTCTTGCATCAATACACACCCTAGCCCATTATGCGAGGCATCACTGTAGACTACAAAGTCTTTTCCCGATACTGGCTGTGTTAACACTGGTGCTTCTATCAACATAGCCTTCAGCCTCTCAAAACTGGCTTGGCACTTGTCATTCCAGCCAAATTTCACATTCTTGTGTAACAACTTGCTCATTGGAGCAGCTATAAGAGAGAACCCCTTTACAAATCTTCTGTAGTACCCAGCTAGCCCCAAGAAACTTCTAACCTCAGTGGTATTTCTAGGAGGCTTCCATTCCATCACTGCTTCTATCTTTTTTGGATCCACTCTAATCCCCTCAGCTGATACTATGTGTCCAAGAAAGGAGATTTCACTCATCCAGAAGTCACACTTGGACAGCTTAGCATGCAGCTTCTTTTCTCGCAGGGTTTGCAGAACAATCCTCAAATGTTCATCATATTCTTCCCTAGTCTTGGAATACACCAAAATATCATCAATAAAGACCACTACAAACTGATCTAGCTATGGATAAAAGATACGGTTCATAAGGTCCATAAATGCTGCTGGTGCATATGTTAACCCAAACGGCATCACTAGAAATTCATAATGCCCATACCGGGTTCTGAATGTAGTTTTTGACACATCTGCATCCTTTACCCTCAACTGATGATACCCTGATCTGAGATCAATTTTTGAAAATACACCGGCTCCCTTCAACTGATCAAACAGATCGTCAATTCTGAGTAATGGATATTTATTCTTCACAGTTATTTTGTTCAACTGCCAGTAATCAATACACAATCTCAAAGTTCCATCCTTATTCTTCACAAACAGCACCGGAGCTCCCCATGGTGACACACTGGGGCGTATGAACCCCTTATTGAGTAACTCCTACAATTGAATTTTCAACTCCCTCAATTCAGTGGGTGCCATCCTATAAGGAGCAATAGAAATTGGTGCTGTACCCGGCATTACCTCAATAGCAAACTCGACTTCCCTTTCTGGTGATAAACCAGGAAACTCTTCAGGAAATACATCTGGGAAGTCTCTTACTATGGGTATATCACATAGGTTTAGCTTACCCTGCCTAGTATCAACCACATGTGCTAGGTAAGCTTCACAGCCTTTTCTCATCAATCTTCTTGCAACTGTGGCTGAGATAAGATTGGACAGGAAATCTGTCCTTTCACCCATAACAGTAATCTCATTACCCTCATAAGTTTTCAGAGAAATCTTCTTCAATTTGCAATCAACTATTGCCTGATGACATGACAACCAATCCATTCCCAAAATCAAGTCAAACTCGTGGAAGGGAAATTCAATTAGGTCTGCCGAGAATTCATACCCCTGAATCCTCAACAGGCAACCTTTATACACCTTATTCACTACCACAGTGTGGCCTAGTGGATTTGTGACCAGAATGTCTTGATCACTCTCCTTTACTAGAACTCCCCTCTTTACGGGTAGTTTGATGCAAATGTAGGAATGAGTGGATCCTGGATCCACTAATGCATGCACAGAAGTGTTGTAGAGGGAAAACGTACCCCTGATGACATCCGGGGCATCTTGCTCTTCCTGAGCTCTAATGGAATAGGCCCTGGCAGGTACTCTAGTTTCTGGCCTCTCAGCTGACTCGGATGCAGGCCTCAGTGATGGACCAGCTGCCTCAGATTTACCGAGCTTCCTACCCCTTTGGGGTGCAGGAACAGGTCTGTCAGCTTGTGTTGGAGCAACTGTAGTAGTCCTCTTCGGATAATTCTTGATCTGATGTTCTGTCGATCCACACCATAAGCATGCATCGGTCACTCACCAATAATCCCCCTTATGCCACTTCTGGCAGTACGAATAGGTAGAAGATGCTGGGGCTGGTCCCCTAAACACCGTCCCTGGAGAGCTACCCACTGATGGTGTGGACTGGCCTCTCCTAGGTGTGAACTGTGGTCTGGGTCCCTGAGACTGACCTTGACCCTGTGGTGGTCCTGAACTCTGAGCAGGAGGACCCTTCCTCTTCTTACTGGGAGCAGAAAATGTACTGGACTGACCCAAACCCCTCTTCTGCTGTCTTTCCCTTTTATTTTGTTCATTTATTCGGACCCTTTCCACTTTTGATGTAGCATCTACTAGCTTAGCAAAATCTGTGATCTCCAATGCTGTGATCATGACTTTGATATTGTCATTGAGTCCTTCTTCAAACCTTCTGCACCTCTCTACCTCTGTAGGGACTATCTCCCTCCCATACCGGCTCAGTCTGACAAACTCACACTCATACTCAACCACTGATAATTGTTTCTGTCTTAAACTGATAAATTCTCTTCTTCGCTCTTCTAAATACACCTTGCTAACATATTTCTTCCTGAACTCTGTGAGAAAGAATTCCCAGGTGATCCATTCTGGTTGCACCTCACTAGTTACTGTGTCCCACCACTGATATGCATCATCCTGAAGTAGGGACACAGCACCCTCTAGGTTCTGCTCGGGGGTGCAATTTAGCTGTTTTAGCACTCTGATGGTTCTATCCAACCAGTTTTCTGCGATTATGGGATCATCCTCCCTCTTCCCAAAGAAATCCACAGCCCCATGTTTTCGCAGTTTCTCCAGATGGGACTTCTATGGTGCTGGTGGAGGTTGTGGCTGTGGTTGTGGTGGTGGAATTGCCCCTATCATTTGCCGATAGAATTTGATCATTTGCTGAAATAGAGCAAACTGAGGTTGGGCAGGTGCCTCAGCTGCCGGTGGAGCAGATTCTCCCTTGCTCCCAGATTTAGCCCTTGGTGGAGCACGACTCTCCACCTCTTCATCAACTGCTCTTTGCGAAGCAGGATCCATATCCTATTCAAACTAAGAAAACAAACAGATCTGCATCAGTGTCACCTCAACACTTACAAATGAAATGCAATGGTATGCACTCTATCTAGGCCCAGAAACGCCTAAACCAATGCTCTAATACCACTAAATGTGACACCTCTTACCCGTCTACAGTGTAGCTGAGTAAGTTATGCCACTCAGTGTGCCAGAGCACCAATTCATATTTTAATTACAATTTATCCCTTTTAAATTCATTTATTTACAATTTTTAATAAATCTGAATTTTTTCGAAATTTTTATAGAAAATCCGGTAGAGTGTCGGCTGTAAATTGGAAAAATAGTTCTTCTGAACCTGTTTAAAAACACTTCCAATATAATTTCCAAATCCAGACTCCATTATACACACATGTCTCAACTCAATCTCAAAATATCAATACTATTTTTAGAAATTTTTCTTTTCTGTTCATATCATCACTGGAAGCACATTCATAAATATTTCTCAATAATTCATTTTTCAACATAATATATAGAGAATTTCACTAGCATGAAATTTCATATATTAAAATTATTACATGATTTCAAGAGTTTATAGTTACAATCCAAAACTAATACAAAATACAAAATAAAAAATGCTACCCCAAAGTCCTAATGTCCTACCATGTGCATTGCAGATGTGAGGTGACTATGGTCTCCGGATGCAGATTTGAAGGCTCACCTGGTTTGATGTCTGCTAGGCTCCCCAGCTAGGTCTTTAGTACCTGCGCGTGGCAAAAGCGACGCGCTAAGCAATTCTGCTTAGTGGTGACAATATAAAATAAAATAAAATAAAATAAAATAAAATAAAATAAAATAAAGTATGCAGAATGTATATTTACATTTTTGGGTAGACTTAATTTCTAATATTATTTGCAGTATTATTCGATTAAAATTTGGTAAAGTTTATTATCATTGCTTGAGTAACCCGTACTAGTTGACTGGACTAGATAAATGGGTAAACTGGCACTGGATACTAAGTACCTCAGACCATCACACCATCGGTCACATTGTGTCTCCCGGTGTGCAACAGAATAGCTAATAAGCAGTAATAATCATCAGGGATAAAACCCGAGTGTAACAACTCAAATAACATAGCCAAAGGCTATTATGTCACAAAATGGCATGGGAAGCCATGAAACATAGAATGGCATGAAGCCATATGCAGTACTGCTAACAGAACCCTATTGGCATGCCAACCTATCCAAACCAATCTTGCTAGGTATACTAGGGCATTTTACACTTTTAAATTTTATAATTTTAGAAATTTAAGTTTAGGTGTTACTATTCATTTCATTAGTTAACTAAAATATTGAATTTTACATGGACAGTAAGTACATTGATTTTAATACTCCCAACATACCACATTTTGCATTATAAACTTGTTGGTATTGATTGCCAATACCATTTCTAAACTTAATGTTAATTGGACAGAATTTTCAGTTTTCATGCTTTGTTTTTACTGTTCCATTAGTCATTTTTGCAGTAGGAATTTGGCAAAATGATCAACATGAAAGTTGTTCCTTATTTTGTCTAGTTGCATTTTCTTTTTTGAATTACTCTATTTGGAGTTTTTTAGCTCAAGTTCTGGCCCAAAAACCACAACTGGCCGGATTATGATTTTTCCAGAATTTCTGGACTGACCAAATCTATAGTGTTAGGAGCAGTGACTTCAGGTCACTGTTTGAATATGTTATGGTCATAATTTGGGTTAGGTTTCTTCATGAAAGTTGTTGGTCTATATCTCAGCTTGTTTCTGTAAAATTTCAGGTCAATTGGACCTTTCTACACTGAGCTATGGCCAAATGACTAAATACTGTTCATTTGGTCATTTTGCCCAGGCAGAATGCAGGTCACCCGGATTAGGGCAATCTTTTGGTCAACTTGGTTTGGTTTTATGGGCATGATTTCTTCACCAAAGTTGTGCCATTATGTGTCTAGTTTCATGTTCAATTGGCCTTGCACCAATTGAACCTCTACAATTCCAGTTATTGCTGCCCAAACCTGATGGACTCATGCCTAGTCTTGCAGGTCACCAAGGGCAGCCACACCAACCTCAAATCCCACTACACAATTCACTTCATTTTTTATTCAAACAAAACCAAATGGTCACTAATTGACCATTAAAACCTACTTCCATCATCACATAATCAAAGTCTCATTTTTCACCCTAAACCCTAACTCAAACATTACAAACCATGCATTATCATTGCATTTCATCAATCCACTTAAGAGATACATATTGAAGGCAGCCATACTAGCATGTTAACTCCACAAAAATCATCACTATCTTACTAACCAAGGCTGCTAAAATTATGGGTTGGCATACAAATGGTATCTAACAAATTTTCTTTGTAAATTGCACTCATTCTTAGTCCTTAGCATGAATTTAAAGTGAAACCTATGGTTAGGTCACAAACCTCTAATGGAGTGAGATTTCCCACTTACTAGGGTTCCTCTTTTTCCTTTCTTTTTGCTCCAAAAAGACTCTCCAAGGTGTAAGAACACTTTTTTGTGTTGAAAATATAGGGTTTAGTGGGACCAAAGCTAGGGAAATCAAGCTTTGAAAAGCTTGCTCAAGGTTAGCTATGGAGGAGGGGTGACGGCAAGGAGAAGAAGAATGGAGAGAGTTCTATTTTTTTTTTTTCAGCCCATTTGGTCTCTTTTAAATAAGCTTATGCCATGTGTCAACGTTGGATTGGTTGGGAGAATTTAATGACATCATTATGATGTCATAATTCCATTTTCTTTCATTTTCTCTCCTTTTCTTGTCTATTTAATTTTAATTAAATTTTTAACAATATTTATTCATATTTTATGTTATATAAATTATTTATTTAACTGGACAAGTTGGCCAAAAATCATCTCTGAAGACAAAATGACCAAAATGCCCTCCGTTTGGCTTAACGAGCCAAAATTGTGTGTATCGATAGAAAAATTTTTCTAAGCATTTCCTTGGCATTATAATGCCATAAGAATCTCAATGACCCTTCTCTGGAGTCTCAATAATTATTTTATAATTTTTCTCCCGGGTCTAGGGTTGCTAACGGCCTTCATCGTCACTTCCCATTCGGGTTACTCATCCCTGGTGTTTCGGCTCGTTTAACCTTAGTGTATTTCGTTTCTAAAATTTTTCCTTGATTTTTATGAGCATTATTTAGTTTCTTTATAACTCGTCACTCTAGCATGAGCATTACAAACCATGCATTATCATTGCATTTCATCAATCCACTTAAGAGATACATATTGAAGGCAGCCATACTAGCATGTTAACTCCACAAAAATCATCACTATGTTACTAACCAAGGCTGCTAAAATTATGGGTTGGCATACAAATGGTATTTAACAAATTTTCTTTGTAAATTGCACTCATTCTTAGTCCTTAACATGAATTTAAAGTGAAACCTATGGTTAGGTCACAAACCTCTAATGGAGTGAGATTTCCCACTTACTAGAGTTCCTCTTTTTCCTTTCTTTTTGCTCCAAAAAGACTCTCCAAGGTGTAAGAACACTTTTTTGTGTTGAAAATATAGGGTTTAGTGGGACCAAAGCTAGGGAAATCAAGCTTTGAAAAGCTTGCTCAAGGTTAGCTATGGAGGAGGGGTGACGGCAAGGAGAAGAAGAATGGAGAGAGTTCTATTTTTTTTTTTTCAGCCCATTTGGTCTCTTTTAAATAAGCTTATGCCATGTGTCAACGTTGGATTGGTTGGGAGAATTTAATGACATCATTATGATGTCATAATTCCATTTTCTTTCATTTTCTCTCCTTTTCTTGTCTATTTAATTTTAATTAAATTTTTAACAATATTTATTCATATTTTATGTTATATAAATTATTTATTTAACTGGACAAGTTGGCCAAAAATCATCTCTGAAGACAAAATGACCAAAATGCCCTCCGTTTGGCTTAACGAGCCAAAATTGTGTGTATCGATAGAAAAATTTTTCTAAGCATTTCCTTGGCATTATAATGCCATAAGAATCTCAATGACCCTTCTCTGGAGTCTCAATAATTATTTTATAATTTTTCTCCCGGGTCTAGGGTTGCTAACGGCCTTCATCGTCACTTCCCATTCGGGTTACTCATCCCTGGTGTTTCGGCTCGTTTAACCTTAGTGTATTTCGTTTCTAAAATTTTTCCTTGATTTTTATGAGCATTATTTAGTTTCTTTATAACTCGTCACTCTAGTCTATTTATAATTTCAAACATTTTAGCTGCCTGGATTGACATTGGTCACTGGAACAGTAGACTGTACGGACTAGCTAAAGTGAGAATGTTACAAATCTCCTTTTGGGGATTTGCATTAGAATCAGCTTTACATATTCTGAAAAGGATTCCATCTAAATCAGCCTCTTCCACACCTTATGAGATATGGCATAGAAGAAAACTAAGTCTTAAATATAACGCCCTCGCCGTAAGTAGTCCGTACATTCTACTGTTCTAATGACTAATGTCTGTTCGGACAACTAGAATGTTTGGAACTACACTTAAACTATAGTGAGGAGGCAAAAATTGATGGAATAAATGTTAAGAAAATATAGGAAAAATTTAGAGAAAATAAAATAAAATTTAAGAGAAATTGGTATAAAATAATGAAAATAACCCGATATGCGCCATGAATGACATTTTGATCATTTCATCCCCAGAGGTAAATTTTAACCTAAATGTCAAATTAAAAATTTGAGAGAATAAAATAATTAACACAAATTAAAAACTTTATGAATTGAATTAGAAAAGAAAAGAAGAAGAAAAGAAGAAGAAAGGAAAAGAAAAGGGCTTAGGAAAATTTAAAAATTTGAAGTATAAAAAAAAATAGAATATATATAAGGCATAAAAGATGAACCCCACCAACCATCTTCTTCTCCACTCCACCACTTCTCTCTCCCTTCTTTTGGCCGACACCCTTGTCCCTCTTTTCCACCATTGTTGTTAAGCTTAAAGCTTGATTTCTTCTTCATTTACCCATCAAAACCTTTAGCACCCTTCACTAAAAATCCTCCCCGCTCCATAAGAAAGCTATTGATAGTAATAAGAAGAGGTATAAGGGAAGTTTAACAAGTCACCAAAAAGGTTAGTGCTTTTCTTCCCTCACTTTTCTTTTAATCCTTGAAAATGGCTTGAGATAAGTAGAAATTTTAAGAAATTTAAAAGAAATCCATGAACCCATGATGTCCCTATTTTCAGAAGCCATGAAATGTGTTGGGCTTTGATGTGTTCAAATGATGTAAATGAGTTTAAAGGTGATTATTAATGTAAGTATATGTATGAGAAGTGGAAGGGAGTGAATTGATTGAGTTTAAAACTTTGAAACTAGGGTTTGTGTACATGATTTGAGGCCTTTATGTAAATGCTTGAAATTGACCTATTAAGTTGAGATTGTTGCTTATAGAAGTGTTATGCATGCCAATTGAAGTAAGGAAGTTGGAGGAAATTGAAAATTGGGAGTGCTTATTTTCTGTAGGTTGGGACTTAATGAGTCCAGTGTGTTTGATGAACCATAACTGATTGTGTGTTGCTTCAATTGGTATGAGGCCAATTTGACGTGAAACTAGACCCAAAATAGCCCATTTTTCATGAAGAAACCATGCCCAAATTCTATCCAAAACGTGACCTAAACACTGCCTAAATCTAGATGACCCTGCACAAAACCCAGAAAATGACCAAATGAACAGTACATATTCATTTGGTCATAACTCCCTCTATACTGGTCCAAATGACCTGAATTTGATACCATTGGAAAGCTTAGATATAGGGCTACAATTTTCATGAAGACCACTGAACCCAAAAATGCCAAAAGCCAAACCAAATTGCTTGCCCAAGTTGGGTCACAAAACTGCCCAGAATTAGGTTGTCCAGAAACTGCTGGACATAAACTTACCCCACCAATTTTGGCAAAATATCCATAACTTAGTCTACAAGAACTCAAATGTAATGAAACTAGTGGCAAAATATCCACAAGACATAGACCTATAAAATTGGTATTTCCAAAACCCAGAAATCAAGAGAACTAGGTCAAATAGCTAGAATAATTCACTGTATCAAAACCTGGAATCTGACTAAACTTCACTTGACCCCAGAACAGTCTTTTAGTCATATCTCTCACTAGAAAAATCCAATTGAGATAAGCCATACCTTTACAGAAACCTAAGAAATAGGGGTAAAACTTTGTTTTGGGAACCTTCCTCAAATTATGAATTTAAGAACCTTAAAAAGTGACCTGAAGTCATTGACCTGAACTGATTACCTGTTGGCACAGGGTACATGAGCCCAGGTCAGTTAATTGGCCATAAATAATTCCAAAAAACTTGAAAAATTATGATTCAAAATTCTCAATGATTGTAAGACATAGGACAATAATTTTTATGAAGATCACTATGCCTAAAAGTGACTGCAACATGTTCTATTAATTAGGTAATCTCTAAGTCCAAAAGCTACCTAGTTAAGGAACCAGAATCTAGAAATGAGTCAATTATGGTTACCCAACCATAACTTGGGTTCTAAAAATCAAATTGACATGATTCAAAAGGAAAAATAAAGATAAGATATAGAGGAACAACTTCCATGAAGGAAGTATGGCCAAAAAGTGGCTACAAGCTGATTAGATGGATAGGTAAAGGTGAGACACAAAAACTGAACCTAAACAAAGGTTCATAAGATAAATTATCTTATGGTAGGAATTTAACCCTAACAAGCCATTAAACACTAAACCATATGAAAGAGGTATGTGGGACCTATTTTCCCACTATCAAGTGATACGAACATCTCAAATAAATGTGTAATAATGTGTAATTTCCCATAGTATACCTAGACTTGTTTATTTAGTTTGGATCAATTGGTATACCAATTAGGGACTATAGATAGTAGTACTGCCCATAGGAATAATCATTAACAGATAAAATATGTCTGGCATGATTGTTCTACAGGCTTTATGCCTGCTCGTTGGCCAATGTGCCTAATATTGTATCTGGCTTAAATGCCTGCCCGCAGGCTTCATGCCTAACATGACCGATGTATACTACATAGACATATGGCTGTCTAACTAGTATACTCTCGTGTATCTAGCTGTTATAATTTGTTATAGGTTTCTTGGGCATTGAAAATGATAAATTAAGACTGAATATACAATAAGTAAATAGAAAAGATTCCGATAATTTTAATTGTTTCCAAAGTGCAATAAAAATGTAAAAGACCCAGAAATGATAAATTGCCATTATTAATTCAATTGTTTAGTTATTATTATTATAAATTATGCACCACTAAGCATTATGCTTAGCGCGTTTGTTTTCCATCGCGTAGGTATTGGAGACCAGTCTGAGCAATCGCAGCAGTAGTGCTCATACAGAGGCCGATTAGATTTGCCAATGGCTGCTAGTCACCTCTACAGTTGTATTTTTTGATAGGGCCCTTGTATGTCTAGATTTTGTTCTTTTGATCATTGTACATAAAAACATGATGTATTTCATTTTGGATTGTAATTAAACTTTGAGATTGTAATAAAAACTTGTAATTTATTATCTATGAATTTCTATATGAATGCAACAGATGCTACCTTTTGGAGATCTCATAAATATTGTAAATGATATGATACAATAGAATATGATTTGGAAATGTGTGAAATGAATATGAACATGTTAACAGGTAATTGGTGGAACCCGCCATATGCTAATAAAATAGGGGAGGCTCTGTCTGGGTCTCCACAGAAATAAGTTATAAAAAAAAAATTTCTACACATAGATTACATGCTTTTAAATGATATTAAAAGTTACAATGGACATAATAAGACAAGATAGGGTACTCCGGCACCGAATGTGGCACTTGTTGCTCGGCTATACAGTAGACGGGTAAGGGGCGTCACATTTAATGGTATCAGAGCATAGGTTTAGGCAGTCCTATACCTAGATAGTTAGAAATAGATAGAGTGCATCACATGCATAGGCCTTTAAATAGAGTCGAAGTGACACTAATGTAGATCTATTCTTTGTCTGTTTTATAGGATCGATGGCATCTGATCCTTCAGAGCACGGACCTCCAAGACTGATAGAGGAGGAGGTAGAGAGTCACGTACGCGCACCTGCTCTTAGTAGGGAGTGAAGCAGTAGAGCCGAGTCATCCCGTGGTACTGCAGGGAGAGCACAACAGTCATTCCTGGAACAGATAAATCAACTGCTCCTCTAGGTCACTGGAGCCATCCCATAGGCACAGCCACCTCCACCTCAACAGCCACAACCACCACCACCACCACCTGTACAGCCACCACCGCCCCTATAGCCACAACCTGTACACAGATCCCCACTAGAGAAACTGTGGAAGTATGGGGCAGTTGACTTCAGGGGTAAGAAGGAGGATGATTCAGCCACAGCAGAGTATTGGCTAGAGAGGACAGAGAGGGTATTGCAGTAGTTGCACTACACCCCAAAGCAGTAGTTGGAGTGTGCTCTGTCACTGCTATAGGAGGATGCTTATAGATGGTGGGTGACAATATCGAGAGTGGTACAACCTACACAGATTACTTGGGAGTTCTTTCTGGCTAAATTCAGAAAGAAATACATCAGTCATGTGTACTTAGAGGCCAAAAGGAGAGAATTCCTAGTACTGAGACAAAGGCAGCTTACAGTCTCCAAATATGAGCGAGAATTCACGAGACTTAGCGGATATCCATTAGAGTTGATGCCCACAGAAATTAATAAATGCAGAAGGTTTGAGGACGGACTCAATGACAACATCAGGCTAATATTGACATCTCACCACTTTACTGATTTCTCTTTGTTGGTAGCATCAACCCTTGATGTGGAGAGAGTAAAAAATTAAGAGTAGTCCAGAAAGGACAGGCAATGCAAGAAGGGTTCTAGATCTGGTCAGTTCGGTTCAGCAAACACTGGTAGTAAGAAGCCCAAGGAGTCTCAGGCTCAGACTCAGGGCCAAGGTAAGAGGCAGAAATCTAAGTTTGCTCCACGAGGAGGAGGACAGTCTGGTGCATCAGTGGGTAGTTCTCCAGGTTTAGCTACACGGGGATCAGCCCCACCACTCTCTTGTACACATTGTGGGAGGCTCAATAGAGGAGAGTGCAGATTGTTGACTGGTGGATGTTTCAGATGTGGGTCTACGGATCACTTCCTAAAGGATTGTCCACAGAGGAATGCTAGTGTTCCCACTACTCCACCTCAGATGTAGAGGTCTGCCTTAGTAGCATAGAGGGGTAGAAGGCCTGTGAGGCCTAATACAGCTGGTACATCACAGAGGCCTACTGCAGAGATAGTTCAGAGGCAGGAGACTAGGGTAGCACCTCGTGCTTATGCTATGAGAGCTCGAGATGAGCCAGAGCCAGCTGATGTCATTAGAGGTACATTTTCTCTTTATGATCTGTTAATATGTGCATTGATTGATCTGGGTTCCACACATTCATATGTGTGTATCACACTACCAGTTGATAGAGGGGTACAAGTAGAGGAGGACATACAAGTCACAAACCCCTTTAGTTCATAGTGTCATAGTGAAAAAGGTCTACAAGGGTTGTCCTATGAGGATATAGGGTTATGAGTTTCCAGCTGACTTGATTGAGCTACCATTCCATGAGTTTGATATGATATTGGGAATGGATTGGTTATCACGCCATCAGAAAATGGTAGATTATCAGCTAAAGAGGATGTCACTACAAATAGTAGAAGGGGATGAGATTACAATTGTGGGTGAAGGAACGAGTTATCTTTCTACTATCATATCAGCCACTGCAGCCAGAAGAATGATAAGAAAGGGCTGTAAGGCTTTCTTAGCACATGTGGTTGACACTAGGAAGACTAGCCCAAGCATACAGGAGATCCCCATAGTATGTGCATTTTTGGATGTGTTTCCGAAAAAGTTATTGGGTTTGCCACCTGATAGAGAAGTGGAGTTTGCTATAGAGGTTATGCTGAGTACTGCACTTGTGACACCCCTTACCCGTGTACAGTATACCCGAGTAAGAAATGTCACACGGTGTACCGGCACACTCTATTATACCTTAATTAATTTTTATCATGGTTTTGAATATAACTTGTGAAATATAATTCATTTAAACCATTTATTGAAATTACAATTTATTTGAGGTTCCGAAAATTTTAAAGAAAATCCGGCAGAGTACCGGCTAAAAATGGAGAAAACCGTTCTTCGGAACCTGTTAAAAACACTTCCAATAATCATTTCTTATCATTCTCAAACTCCCATATCATCACAAACTCAACATTTTTCAATTTAATTTCTCAATCATTCATCTCATGTGATAATCCAGTACAATTTACAGATAGATATTCACATTTTTCATTCACCAACACCATTTTCATTATTTACATGAACATCAAAATACATTACATAAATCCAAATACATATAAGAAAATAAAAATTTAGTTACAAAACACCAAAATGAAACCTAGTGTCCTACCAATGCACTGTAGAAGGTGAGGTGACACGGACACTGTGTAGAGTTGCAGGATGGACTCACCCAGTCTGCGGTCTACTGGGCTCACGTTCAGTATCTCCAGAACCTATGCGTGGCAAAAGCAACGCGCTAAGCAATGATGCTTAGTGGTGCAATAATAAAATAAAAGAAAATAGCAGAAAATAAATATGTATTTAATGTATATGTCTTATTTGTTTTGTATCTGTTATATTTATTTATTTCTTTAACTTTGTCCATTTTCATTCATTTGGTTGACCAAGTAACCTATACTGGACGACTGGACTGGATAAACGGGTAAACTGGCACTGGGTATCTAGTACCTCGGGCCGTCACACCATCGGTCACATATGTATCTCCCGGTGTGCAACAGAACAGCTAACAAGCTGTAAATAGTATTAGGCACGAGGCCAAGTCTCAACACAATGTCAAAATGGCTAAAAGCCATAAAATCACAGAATGGCATAATGCCATGTGCAGTACTGCTAACTGAACCCTATTGGCATGCCAAACTATCCAAACCAATCTTGTTAGGTATACTAGGGCATTTGATACTTTTGAATTCTTCAATTTTTGAATTTCAAGTTTTTGGTGTCACTATTCACTTCATTGGTCAACAAAAATGTTGACTTTTAGATAGAAAATAGGTACATTGGTTTTAACACTCCCAATGTACCACATTTTACATTTAAAACTTGTTGGAATTGAGCACCCATACCATTTCTAAACTTAAAACCAAGAGGGCAGAATTTTCAGTTTTTGAAGCCTAACTTTACTGTTCCATTAAGCACTGTTGTAGTGGGAATTTGAGGAAATGGTAAACATGAAAGTTGTTCCTTATTTTGTCTAGTTGAATTTCTTTTTTTGAATCACTCCATTTGGAGTTTTGTAGCTCCAGATATGGTCCAAAAACCACAGCTGGCCGGATTGAAAAAACTGCAGAATTACCAAATCTATAGTACCATGAATAGTGACTGCCACTGTCTTGTTGGGTAGGTTATGGTCATAATTTGGGGTAGGTTTCTTCATGAAAGTTGTTTGTATATGTCTTAACTTGTTTCTGTAAAAATTTCAGGTCAATTGACCATTTCTACAGTGAGTTATGGCCAAATGAACAGTTACTGTTCATTTGGTCATTCTGCAGAATTGGCTTGCAGGGTACCCGGATTGGGCAAACTTTTGGTCCTCTTGCTTTGGTCTTTTGGGCATGGTTTCTTCAGCAAAAATGTGCCATTATAAGTCTAGTTTCATGTCCAATTGGCCAAACACCAATTGGACCAACACAGCCAAAGATATGGCAGTCCAAGTGGGCTGGAATCACAGCCACCCTGCTGCACTCACTGGGCAGCATACTCATTCACTTTGCCATGCTATATTTCAGTCCAAATTATGGTCAAATTTCCTCAAATGGTCACTAATTGACCATTAGAATGTTCTTTAACAATTTCATAAGCCAAGTCCACATTTTACTCTCAAAACCCTAGTTTCCATTATAAATATTTACAACATACCTTAATTACTAACTCATTCACTAACCACATGTATACATGCTTTAAACATGATCTCTAATCCACTTTAAGTCCATCAAAACACTCCATCATTGTTCCTTCCTTAGGGCTGCCGAAATTCATGGTAGGCATACACACAAATTTGCTTCATTTAATTCACAAATTCATGTTGATTTCCAGTCCCTAACATGGAAAATAAGGGTTTTAAGTAGATAGGTGCACTAACCTCTTGTAGGGCAGAATTTTCTAAGCTCAAACTTCACTTTCTTTCCTTTTCTAGGCTGCCAAACACTTTCCCAAGATGAGTGGACAAGTTTTAATAAAGAGAAGAAATGATTTTATGGTGGGGAGTGAAGGGAATCAAGCTTGAGACAAAAGCTTCAATGGAGGGAGAGGGGAAGGGGTTTCGGCTGGTTTGGTTCTAAGGAGGAAGATGACTTTTTTTTTTTCTTATTTTCAGCCTCTTTTATTTGCTTTATATGTATTTGTTATATGATTATTGGTGGACAATTTTAAATGACATCTTAATGATGTCATTATTTGCATTATTTTGATTTTTCTTTTCTTTTCTTTTCTACTAGCTTTACATTAATTTTTCATCAATATTAATTCATATTTTATGTTATAATAATTATTTACTCAACTGGACAAGTCGGCCAAAAATCACCTTCGAAGGCGAAATGACCAAAATGCCCTCCGTTTGGCTTAATGGGTCAAAATTGTTTGTACCGATTGAAAATTTTTTCTAAATATTTTCTTGGCATTCTAATGCCATAGGAACCTCAATGACCCTTCTATGGAGTCCCAAAAATTATTTTATGAATTTTTCCCCGGGTCTAGGGCTCCTAGTTGCGAGAACCGCAACTTCCCTCTGGGTTACCCATCGCTAGGGCACCGGCTCGTTTAACTTAGTTGTATTTTATTTCTAAAATTTTTACTAAATTTTTCTTATTAATATTTGAGTTGATTATGGTCCCTCACTTAAGTTTAAATATTTTTTCCGAACGTTCTGGCTGTCCGGACCGACACTGGTCACCGGAACAGTAGAATGTACGGAGTTGCTACCGGGAGGGTGTTACAACTCTTCCCCTCTAATTTAAATTTCGTCCTCGAAATTTACGATCTATGCAGTTGAGGGAACTATTGCCTCATCGTCTCTTCATTTTCCCAAGTTGCCTCCTCGGTGTTGTGGTGCCTCCAAAGCACTTTCACCAGTGGAATTTGCTTATTTCTCAACTCTTTCACTTCCCGAGCCAGGATCCGTAGAGGTTCTTCTTCATATGTCAAATCCGGCTGTATTTCAATTTCTTCCCTGGAGATGGCATGTGAAGGATCTGAGCGGTATCTTCTGAGCATGGACACATGGAACACATTATGGATCTTGTGCAGCTCTGGTGGTAAAGCTAGCCTATAGGCCACTGGACCCACACGTTCAATAACTTCATATGGGCCAATGAACCTAGGGCTTAACTTACCTTTCCTTCCAAACCTCAGTACCTTCTTCCACGGTGACACCTTGAGGAACACTTTGTCGCCAACAGCATATTCTATTTCTTTTCTCTTTAGGTCGGCATAAGATTTCTGTCTGTCTGAGGCAACCTTTAGATTGGCTTTGATTAGTTTCACTTTCTCCTCGATCTGTTTCACAGTGTCAGCCCCACGGTTGTCTTCGCCCAATTCAATCCAGCACACTGGAGTTCTACATTTTCTCCCATACAGTGCTTCATACGGGGCCATTTGGATACTAGCTTGGTAGCTATTATTGTATGCAAATTCTGCTAGTGGGAGGTATCTATCCCAACTCCCCTCAAATTCAATGACACAACTCCTCAGCATATCCTCAAGGACCTGGATTACTCTTTCTGATTGCCCATCCGTCTGAGGATGGAAAGTTGTGCTGAAGTGGAGTTGTGTACCCAAGGACTCATGCAACTTCTTCCAAAATCTCGATGTGAACCTTGGGTCTCGATCAGATATGATGGAAAGTGGAATTCCATGCAGTCTAACTATCTCACTAATATACAATTCTGCTAACTTTTCCAGTGAGTAGTAAGTCCTAACTGGCAGAAAGTGTGCTGACTTAGTCAATCTATGAACTATCACCCATACTGCATCGTGTTTCTTCCGGGTGAGAGGTAGACCACTTACAAAATCCATGGTGACCCGATCCCATTTCCATTCAGGTATGCGTATAGGCTGTAGCAAACCCGATGGAACTTGATGTTCTGCCTTGACTTGCTGACATGTCAAGCATTTAGTCACGTAGTCAGCTATGTCTTTCTTCATACCAGGCCACCAATACTGAAGCTTTAGATCATGATACATCTTTGTACTTCCTGGGTGCATAGCATATACACTGGTGTGTGCCTCTTTTAGAATACTGGCCTTTAATTCCCCATCATCTGGTACACACAGTCTTCCTTTGTAATATAGACACCCATCTGCTTTCACCTCATAGTCAGTTGCTTTTTCCCCTGGGATTTTGCTCATAATAGCCATTAACTTTTCATCTGCCTTTTGCCCATCTAAAATCTGCTGTAACAGGTTTGGCCTCACTTGCAACTCAGCCAAAATAGCTCCATCTCGAACCAAAGATAGACAGGCATTCAATGATCTCAAAGCTGTCATGGATTTTCTGCTCAAAGCATCAGCAACTACATTTGCCTTCCCAGGATGGTAGTCAATTACACAATCATAGTCTTTCAGGAACTCAATCCATCTCCTCTGTCTAAGGTTGAGCTCCTTCTGAGTTGGCAAGTATTTTAGACTCTTGTGGTCTGTGTAAATGTAGCACTTTTCACCATACAAGTAATGCCTCCATATGTTGGTCACGAAGATAATTCTTGCAAGCTCTAGATCATGGGTAGGGTAATGTTCATGTGGCCTTAGTGCACTGGAAGCATAGCGACCACCTTCCCCTCTTGCATCAATACACACCTAACCCATTATGAGAAGCATCACTTTGTAGACCACAAAGTCCTTTCACGACCTTTGTGTTGCTGGTGCCTCTGTCAACATAGCTTTCAACTTCTCAAAACTGGTCTGACACTTGTCGTTCCAGTCAAATATGACATTCTTGTGTAACAGCTTGGTCATTGGAGCAGCTATTAAGGAAAATCCTTTCACAAATCTCCTGTAATACCCAGCTAGCCCCAAGAAGCTTCTGACCTCAGTTGTGTTTCTGGGAGGCTTCCATTCCATCACTGCTTCTATTTTCTTGGGATCCACCCTAATCCCATCAGCTGACACTATGTGTCCAAGGAATGCAATCTCATTCAACCAAAAGTGACACTTGGACAACTTAGCATACAGCTTCTTTTCTCTCAGGGTTTGCAGAACAATCCTCAAATGCTCATCATGTTCTTCCCTGGTCTTGGAATACACCAAAATATCATCAATAAAGACCACTACGAACCGATCTAAGTGTGGATAGAAGATACGGTTCATAAGGTCCATGAATGCCGCTGGTGCATTTGTTAGGCCAAAGGGCATCACTAGAAACTCATAATGCCCATATCGGGTCCTGAATGCAGTCTTTGGCACATCTACATCCTTCACCCTCAACTGATGATACCCTAATCTGAGATCAATTTTGGAAAATACTCCTGCTCCCTTCAACTGATCAAACAGATCATCAATTCTAGGCAACGGATATTTGTTCTTCACAGTCACTTTATTCAACTGCCGGTAATCGATGCATAGCCTCAAAGTCCCATCCTTTTTCTTTACAAACAGCACTGGAGCTCCCCACGGTGACACACTGTGTCACACCCTACCCCTCTGTAAGGCATAACATGATCCCGTAGTATACCTAATGAATTACCAACTCCGTCTACTGATAATCCATTAAATACACTACAAGGGATTTTAAAAACTTTTCTTACTTCTTTTACAGTGGTGAGCACTATTTACAGGTGTGAAAGACTTTGGTGAACTGAAGTGAAACAACTAACTCATTTGATTTATTTGGAATATCTGTAAAAATTTTGGCAAGGTGCCATTTGTATTTTGGACAAAACAGTTCTTCAGAAAACCTGTAAAAAGCACTTCAATATATTTTCAAATCTCAACTCCAATATTTTTATCAACACAACACATTTCTCAAGTCAAATCCACAGTGATTTTCAAAGACTAAGATACAAAGATATAACACAATTTTTACAAGCCAAATAACTCATAATTATTTTACAACTTTCTTGTATACAACTTAAATTTACAATTGCTCAAAACCAAGAACAAAATATACATACAGTGAATATACATTACTGATACAAAATGCCACATGTGGTATACTCACTATACCCAAAAATCTCATTGGCGATACTAGCGACTTAGCACGCTCTGCCTGTCTCTCTACTGCGACAAAGAATAAAGCTATCATTTGAGAGACAATGTCTCGATGGTGCACAACATTAACCAAATACAAATTTTAAATCACAATTCATAAATCATATCAATAGTGGATACTTAAAACCATAGTTAAATTCAAGACAATAAATGTCAACAAGAATTTACACTCCATTTGTTAATATCACAATAATTTTCAATAAGTCGATCATGGTTGAATTCAATAGATGATATGTCAATAAGAGTTTAAATCAATTTCACAATCTCACAATACATAATAACACAATTCGATCAAATAATCAAGAATACAGTGTTGCCAATCTATAACACAATTTAGGCCATGACACAATTTTTCCATATATGCCCGTGTTGTACACCACGACAAGACATGCTCACCCCAATAATCGAAATCAATGAGGGAGGAAGCTAGCTATATAATGAGAACTCATCCATACTCACCTCAGACTGGGAAGTCAAAGAGGGAGGAACATAATCATACTCACCCCAGACTAATAAGTCAAAGAGGGAGGAATAATCACACTCACCCCATTAATGGAGGAGGAACATATTATCAATGTCATGCCAATTGTGAGTCAAAACAATTCCAAACATTTTATTCAAATGATCCGTAAGAATCCAATAAATTTCCAAAGTTATAATTTCATTCACAAAATGGCAACACAATTCGTAATTCACTTCAATTTCCACAAAACCATTTACGTTGCTTTTCAATCAATAAGTATCCATCAAATACCATTCAAACAATTTTTCACAGTTTCAAACCATTCACAATGTTTTTCAATCAATAAGTGTCCACCAAACACATTTCCACAATTTAAAACAATGATATGCAAATAGTCCATATTTATTTCCATTGAAAATAATTCAAAAGAAACAGTTGTTGTGCACAAACATCTGATGACTGCCCCCGATCCGACTCGTGTTTCCTTCCCTTTTCCTGAGTCTTTGGTAACTGAGAAACACAATTTGAAGTGTTTCAGTACTAATTTAAACTGTCTCTATCGATGGTGTTTGGTAAATAATGCACTGAACTCAATTATTCACTTAATCACCTAATATACCGACCCTCGTTGCGTTTTAGGTAAATTAGGTTTTAGTGTCGTTAATATGTCACATTTGATAGGGTTTTAGGTTTGGTATGTTTTACCAAAGTCATTTCCTTGCTTAGTGCATTTTAATGCAAATTGCTGGATTCCGGAACACTGGTTTGACCTAACCGGACGATCTAGTTCCCTCGGTTTTCGGGTCTCGGTTGAAACTACAAACTTGTAGATCTAGGTCTTATTGCACGCGGGGAAAAATTTCAGGTCAATCCGAGTTAAGTAGACCAAGTTATGGTCATTATACTATTGCTGGTCAAATGGTACCATTTTAGGTCAATTTTAGGTCAATTTGGTCAACTCTGGTTCGGCCAGTTTTTGGACCCGAACTTGTGCAAGCTTTTTGACTTGCTTATGGTCATTTCTGGGCTTTGGTGTCTTCATAAGACTTGTAGGTATGGGTCTTAACTATTCATGGTTAAAATTTCAGGTCAATTGGACCTGTTTTGAGTGAGTTATGGCCTAAATACTCACTGCTGCCCAAATGGTCAGTTTTTAGGTCTCAAGTGTACCTAATCCGAATTGGTCATTTTTCACATCAACTTGCAAGCAGAATTTTGGTATGGTTTCTCAATGAAAGTTGGCACATTTTGTGCCTAGTTTCACCTCAAATTGGTCTCATACCAATTGAGGTTACACATTTCAGGTTATGGGCTAAAATGTACACTGCCCTCAATATGCATTTCACACCCCACTTCAAACACACATATACCTTGCAATTTGGTTCACTTCCCTACCAATCTGTTTTGGTGCATTAACCACAGTATAATCTACTTTACATTAACATTATTTTGGGCAGATTACCATTACCCTCAACACACCAAATATAATTCACATTTACAATATCTCAATACCATTACATACACACCTAAACACCACTAATTCTCACATACACTTTACACAATAATTTCATACACATATCCTTCATTCCTTAATGCCACAATTCTGACAACACTCCCATGAATATACACATTTATTCAAGTGTCCCCAAGGCTACCCAAATTTGTCCTTCAACATCAAAGTGCTGTCCAAGTTACCAATTCCCATCCAAGTGCATAAATCACCATATAAACATGAAATAATTCACTAGGTTATTAATTTACCATGATCAACATTATTTCTCATCAATTATATGCACAACTATCTCATAAAAAAACGTGACTCATGGCTGTCCAAAATGAAAACAACAATAACTCTTCAAACTCAAAATTTTCCTTCACCAAACCAACACCCATAACATGCACACAAAACTTAACAAAGGAATTCTCAAAAATGTAAACTTACCTTTGATTGTAACTTGCTAAACCCTCACCAAACTTCTCAAATTTGGTATCCATATCTTCCTTGTGATGTGTAGACCATTTTTAATGAAGCCACTTAGGTGATTGGAGGTGAAATGAAGGTGGTTAATGGAGCTTTTTCAATTTGCGGCCATGGAGGTTTTTGGAGAAATTCATACGGCCATGGCAATTCCCAAGCTTGAAGATGAAATGGCAGATTGTATAATGGGTGTACACCTGCCCCTTTAGTCCTTAATTAATTCCCTAGTGGTCCACTCACCACATTTAAATCATATTATAAGCTTAAAGTGCTAATTACACAATTTTCACTCCACTTTTGGTTATTTGCATTAGGTACCACTAAACTAATTTTTCATTTTATTTTCTAAGTGTAATACTATTTATTTTTAATGGAAATTTAGGTCAAAAGACACTTCGGGATGTCAAATGACCATAATGCCCTGCTCGGGTGGCTTTCCGATTTTTCAGAATAATCGTATTTTGTCTGCTTTTTCGATTTCTCACTTTTCTTTGTACTAATTATTTAATTTTTCTTTGATATTTCTAATGATATTTATTCTTCAACAAGGGTCTATTTATGTCCCAAAAATGTTTTCCGTGGTTCCCGCATCAGTGGATCCAACGGTCCACGCCGTGACTTCAAAGGCGATCACCCATCGTTAGGTTTCCTACTGCTTAACTTGATCACATTTCTTTGCAATCATTTTTCCTTTGTTTTTCTTGTACTTTCTTTTCTTTTATTTCATTATTTTATGTCTCCTCACTCATTGAAGTGTGGTTCTAGGCATCCTAGCTGTCCGACAACACCGGTCACCGGAGCACAGAACGCACTCACCGAACTTAGGGGTGTTACAATTCTCCCCTTAAATAAATTTCGTCCACGAAATTTTACCCAAGAATCATCTTACAATAGTCATACGTTTATTTTCTCCTTTCTATATGATCGTAAGACTTTTAATAATCTAATACAATGTTTACTTTGTTTGGATAACACCAATCTCCTCTTACTATTATGTTGTCTAATATTTCAGCTCACGTTCCTTCTTGAATGACCCTTGAGGTCATGTTAGAATCATTCATCAGTCATTGGTCCTCTGACCATTCTAGTCCATAGTCTTCCTTACATTTGTAATATTTCTTTGTTACACATGAATCAACTGTTCAATTCTCTACTTTCATAACTCTTTTTATCTGTCAATATTCTATAACTTACTTCCTTTTGTACTGAACTATAACCTTTCGATATTTTAACTTTTGAGTTTTAGATCCCTAAGTAGGATTTTCAAACTTATTTCTAACAATTAAATTCTGTCCTGGCATAACTATGCCAAAACAGATGCCGTTGGCAACTATTCTCATCTAGGTGTACTATCGGTTAGTACGTAGCTCTACACAATAATCTCAAGTTAGTAATCGTAATCTGCACTACAAAGATAAACATCAAGAACATTGCATAGTTACTACGATACATCCCAATAGATCAAACTTTCCTATCTTTTATCCATTTCGAATTCACTGATATTCGAATCTTATTTTGATTACAATATCCATTAGCAATTTCTAACAGTAACCTCCTTGGCCTCATCTAGAGCAATTCCATTACTGCATCTTACTTTTACGTCCTCTTGCCTTACATTAAGTAGGCTCACTAATTAGCTTTATAATTTATGGTGTGTTAGAAAATACTTTTCGCCGATAAACTCTTTCAAAACTAATTTCACTTATTATCACAATCCTTATCTTAAGGGCTAATCACTAATGCGTCAAAATTTATTCCTCTCAGAACGAATAACAATGAACATATAGTTCTAACACTAATGTAAAAATATGAAAATTCCAGTCAAACAATACATATATATATCTCGGTTGCTAATTGAGAAAGTACCAAAGAATGATGTCAAAAGTCTCACTTCTTTTCTCACATATAGCGTATACTCTCGTTGAAGCATCACCCTGTTTTGGCTGATTCACAGTAGTCTGACTTCTAGGTGTACTACCCCTACCTCTACCTTTGCCTCTACTAACTGATGGTGAACTCTTTGGGGTAGAAACTTGGGTTGATCCCTTTGGTGTAGTAAATGATCCGTAACGACTGGATTTACACAATCCCTAGCAAAATGGCCGTCTCCACGCTTAAAACATGCTCCTACGGCTCTATAGCATACCCCACTATGTGGTTTACCACAAGTTTCACAAAGTCGATCCGACAGCGCATTTACGGGTTTCGTTGAGTTTGCCGATCGGATCGAGGTGGTTTCGTCCAAAAGATCTATCTCTATCGGACTTCTTACTATCTCTCGTCAGATCCCCAAAGTTTTTCCTCTTTCCAAGAGGGACCACTAGAACTCGCTCACGACTTTCCTCTTTTCTCGCTTCTCTCCGATTTCTTTTTCTCAAGAGCCGCCTGATTCATTTCTTTATAATTCTAGTGATTGAGAAATAATTTCAGAGAAGTTGTTATTTTTGAATCCGACCACTTGTAATCTGATACTAGGCTTCAATCCGGTTTAAAACATCTTACATCTCTCCCTGCTGGTAGAAATTAGACTTAATGCATAATGGCTTATGAGGGAGAATTACCTTTCATACTCACCACCGATCCGCCCTGCTTTGGACTTAGGAATTCTTGCCTTTTCCGGTCTACATAAGCATCGGGACATATTTTTGCCCGAATTCTCGAGGAAGTCATTCCATGTTAGCACCGCAGTTCTATCGATCGTGGGGAATGGTTTTCCACCAATCATAAGCATCCCCCTGTAGCAAAGATACTGAGTACTCAAATCTAAGCTCCTCTGTGCAATGCAGTTTTTTGAATACCCTATCCATCCTCTCTAACCATTGTTAAGCTTCTAGAGGATCTATCGTCCCTTGAACTCAGAGCCCCATACTTCATCAATTTGTCATATTGTCTAGCGTAAAACCGTGGTTGTACCACCGTGTCTGTATTGGGACTTGAGTAGGCACATTACCATCCATTTGTTGGAACATTGCGGCCGTCACGAGCGAATCGAGCAGAACTACGATCGCAGGGCCGGTGCTCTTGAACCACCGACATTATGTAGGCATGGGGCATCCCCTTGCACCTCACCTCAATAGATTGATCGATCAACGATCACCCTCTTCCATAGTCAATGCGAGGATTTTAGATCTCCTAAACCAATAACACAAGGAGATTTCCTCCCGTTAGTGCATATTTATAATGTAATGTCAGTATGTATCAAACAATGATATTGAGCGGTTGTACTTGTGAAGAAAGAATATTCAAATGACAGTGAAAACAGAATTTAAAAACTTTGCTCGATACCACTAAAACATGTCACACCCTACCCTCTGTAAGGCATAACATGATCCCGTAGTATACCTAATGAATTACCAACTCCGCTTCATCGATAATCCATTAAATACACTACAAGGGATTTTAAAACTTTTCTTACTTCTTTTACAGTGGTGAGCACTATTTACAGTGTGAAAGACTTTGGTAAATCAAGTGAAATAACTAACTCATTTGATTTATTTGGAATATCTCAGAAAATTTTGGCAAGGTGCCATTTGTATTTTGGACAAAACAGCTTCTTGTAAAACTCAGAAAAAGCACTTCAATATATTTTCAAATCTCAACTCCAATATTTTTATCAACACAACACATTTCTCAAGTCAAATCCACAGTGATTTTCAAAGACTAAGATACAAAGATATAACACAATTTTACAAGCCAAATAACTCATAATTATTTTACAACTTTATCAGACAACTTAAATTTACAACCGCTCAAAACCAAGAACAAAATATACATACAAAGGAATATACGTTACAAGACAAAATGCCACATGTGGTATACTCACTATACCCAAAAATCTCTCATTGGCGATACTAGCACCTAGCTCGCCGCCTGCTCTGCCTCTCTACTGCGACAAAGAATAAAGCTATCGCTGAGACAATGTCTCAGTGGTGCACAACATTAACCAAATACAAATTTTAAATCACAATTCATAAATCATATCAATAGTGGATACTTAAAACCATAGTTAAATTCAAGACAATAAATGTCAACAAGAATTTAAACTCCATTTGTTAATATCACAATAATTTTCAATAAGTCGATCATGGTTGAATTCAATAGACAAGATATGTCAATAAGAGTTTAAATCAATTTCACAATCTCACAATACATAATAACACAATTCGATCAAATAACTGAAGAATACAGTGTTGCCAATCTATAACACAATTTAGGCCATGACACAATTTTTCCATATATGCCGTGTTGTACACCACGACAAGACATGCTCACCCCAATAATCGAAATCAATGAGGGAGGAAGCTAGCTATATAATGAGAACTCATCCATACTCACCTCGATGGGAAGTCAAAGAGGGATGAACATAATCATACTCACCCCAGACTAATAAGTCAAAGAGGGAGGAATAATCACACTCACCCCATTAATGGAGGAGGAACATATTATCAGTGTCATGCCAATTGTGAGTCAAAACAATTCCAAACATTTTATTCAAATGATCCGTAAGAATCCAATAAATTTCCAAAGTTATAATTTCATTCACAAAATGGCAACACAATTCGTAATTCACTTCAATTTCCACAAAACCATTTACTGTTGCTTTTCAATCAATAAGTATCCATAACATACCATTCAAACAATTTTTCACATTTTCAAACCATTCACATTGTTTTTCAATCACTCAGTGTCCACCAAACACATTTCAACAATTTAAAACAATTATATGCAAATAGTCAATATTTATTTCCATTGAAAATAATTCAAAAGAAACAGCTTGTTGTGCACAAACCTCCGATGATCGCCCCTCGATCCGACTCAGTGTTTCCTTCCTTTCTCGAGTCTTTGGTAAATCGAGAAACACAATTTGAAGTGTTTCAGTGCTAAATTAAACTGTCTCTATCGATGGTGTTAGTTAAATAATGCATCGAACTCAATTATTCACTTAATCACCTAATATACCGACTCGCTATGCGTTTTTTAGGTAAATTAGGTTTTAGTGTCGTTAATATGTCACATTTGATAGGGTTTTAGGTTTGGTATGTTTTACCAAAGTCAATTCCTTGCTTATTGCATTTTAATTCAAATTGTCGATTCCGAACACCGTTTGACCTAACCGACGATCTAGTTCCCTCGGTTTTCGGTCTCGGTTGAAACTACAAACTTGTAGATCTAGGTCTTATTGCACGCGGCAAAATTTCAGGTCAATCCGAGTTAAGTAGACCAAGTTATGGTCATTATACTATTGCTGGTCAAATGGTACCATTTTAGGTCAATTTTAGGTCAATTTGGTCAACTCTGGTTCGGCCAGTTTTTGGACCCGAACTTGTGCAAGCTTTTTGACTTGCTTATGGTCATTTCTGGGCTTTGGTGTCTTCATAAGACTTGTAGGTATGGGTCTTAACTATTCATGGTTAAAATTTCAGGTCAATTGGACCTGTTTTGAGTGAGTTATGGCCTAAATACTCACTGCTGCCCAAATGGTCAGTTTTTAGGTCTCAAGTGTACCTAATCCGAATTGGTCATTTTTCACATCAACTTGCAAGCAGAATTTTGGTATGGTTTCTCAATGAAAGTTGGCACATTTTGTGCCTAGTTTCACCTCAAATTGGTCTCATACCAATTGAGGTTACACATTTCAGGTTATGGGCTAAAATGTACACTGCCCTCAATATGCATTTCACACCCCACTTCAAACACACATATACCTTGCAATTTGGTTCACTTCCCTACCAATCTGTTTTGGTGCATTAACCACAGTATAATCTACTTTACATTAACATTATTTTGGGCAGATTACCATTACCCTCAACACACCAAATATAATTCA
Organism: Hevea brasiliensis; assembly: GCF_030052815.1. Classification (NCBI taxonomy): domain Eukaryota; kingdom Viridiplantae; phylum Streptophyta; class Magnoliopsida; order Malpighiales; family Euphorbiaceae; genus Hevea; species Hevea brasiliensis. The sequence continues at coordinate 56,321,668 of NC_079503.1, read as the reverse complement.
CATTTACAATATCTCAATACCATTACATACACACCTAAACACCACTAATTCTCACATACACTTTACACAATAATTTCATACACATATCCTTCATTCCTTAATGCCACAATTCTGCCAACACTCCCATGAATATACACATTTATTCAAGTGTCCCCAAGGCTGCCCAAATTTGTCCTTCAACATCAAAGTGCTGTCCAAGTTACCAATTCCCATCCAAGTGCATAAATCACCATATAAACATGAAATAATTCACTAGGTTATTAATTTACCATGATCAACATTATTTCTCATCAATTATATGCACAACTATCTCATAAAAAACGTGACTCATGGCTGTCCAAAATGAAAACAACAATAACTCTTCAAACTCAAAATTTTCCTTCACCAAACCAACACCCATAACATGCACACAAAACTTAACAAAGGAATTCTCAAAAATGTAAACTTACCTTTGATTGTAACTTGCTAAACCCTCACCAAACTTCTCAAATTTGGTATCCATATCTTCCTTGTGATGTGTAGACCATTTTTAATGAAGCCACTTAGGTGATTGGAGGTGAAATGAAGGTGGTTAATGGAGCTTTTTCAATTTATGCCATGGAGGTTTTTGGAGAAATTCATACGGCCATGGCAATTCCCAAGCTTGAAGATGAAATGGCAGATTGTATAATGGGTGTACACCTGCCCCTTTAGTCCTTAATTAATTCCCTAGTGGTCCACTCACCACATTTAAATCATATTATAAGCTTAAAGTGCTAATTACACAATTTTCACTCCACTTTTGGTTATTTGCATTAGGTACCACTAAACTAATTTTTCATTTTATTTTCTAAGTGTAATACTATTTATTTTTAATGGACATTTAGGTCAAAAGACACTTCGGGATGTCAAATGACCATAATGCCCCTGCTCGTGGCTTTCCGATTTTTCAGAATAATCGTATTTTGTCCTGCTTTTTCGATTTCTCACTTTTCTTTGTACTAATTATTTAATTTTTCTTTGATATTTCTAATGATATTTATTCTTCAACAAGGGTCTATTTATGTCCCAAAAATGTTTTCCGTGGTTCCGCAGTCAGGGCAGTACCAACGGTCCACGCCGTGACTTCCCAGTGCGGTCACCCATCGTTAGGTTTCCCGGCTCGTTTAACTTGATCACATTTCTTTGCAATCATTTTTCCTTTGTTTTTCTTGTACTTTCTTTTCTTTTATTTCATTATTTTATGTCTCCTCACTCTCATTGAAGTGTGGTTCTAGGCATCCTAGCTGTCCGGACAACACTGGTCACTGGAGCAGCAGAACGCACTACCGAACTTAGGGGTGTTACACACTGGGGCGTATGAACCCCTTATCAAGCAACTCTTGCAACTGAATTTTCAACTCCCTCAATTCAGTGGGTGCCATCCTATAAGGAGCAATGGAAATGGGTGCTGTACCCGGCAGTGTCTCAATAGCAAATTCAACTTCCCTTTCTGGTGGTAAACCAGGCAACTCTTCAGGAAATACCTCTGGGAAGTCTCTTACTGTGGGTATATCACTCAAGTTTGGCTTAGCCTGCCTAGTATCCACCACATGTGCTAGGTAGGCTTCACAGCCTTTTCTCATCATTCTTCTTGCAACTGTGGCTGAGATGACATTGGACAAGAAATCTGTCCTTTCCCCCACAACTGTGATCTCATTACCCTCAGAAGTTTTCAGAGAAATTCTCTTCAATTTGCAATCAACTATTGCCTGATGACGTGACAACCAGTCCATTCCCAAAATCATGTCAAACTCGTGGAAAGGCAACTCAATCAGGTCTGCCAAGAATTCATACCCCTGAATCCTTAACGGGCAACCCTTGTATACTTTGTTGACCCCTACACTATGGCCCAATGGATTAGTGACCATAATGTCTTGGTCACTCTCCCCTACTAGTATCCCCCTTTCTACGGGTAAGTTGATGTAGATGTATGAATGAGTGGATCCTGGATCCACCAATGCATGCACAGGTGTATTATAGAGGGAGAACGTACCCCTGATGACGTCCAGGGCATCTTGCTCCTCCTGAGCTCTAATGGCATAAGCTCTTGCAGGTGGTCTGTTATCTGGCCTCTCTGCTGGCTTAGATGCAGGCCTCTGTGATGGTCCCACAGCCTCAGATTTGCCAGATTTTCTACCCCTCTGTGGTGCAGGAGTAGGTCTGTCTGCTTGTGTTGGAGCAGCTGTAGTAGTTCTGCGTGGACAGTTCTTCAACTGATGCTCTGTTGACCCACACCTTAAGCAGGCACCAGTCACTCTCCAACACTCCCCCTTGTGCCACTTCAGACAGTGTGGACATGCAGAAGATGCTGGGGCTGGTCCCCTGAACCCCATCCCTGGAGAGCTGCCCACTGATGGTGTGGACTGACCTCTCCTAGGGGTAAACTGTGGCCTGGGCCCCTGAGACTGACCCTGACCGTGTGGCTGACCTGAACTCTGTGCAGGTGGACCCTTGAACTTCTTCCCAGGTGCAGGAGATGAACTAGACTGACCCGGGCCCCTCTTCTGCTGTCTATCCCTTCTGGTCTGCTCACTGATTCTTACTTTTTCAACCTTTATTGCAGCTTCCACTAACTTGGTAAATTCTGTGATTCCCAGGGCAGTGAGCTGGATCTTTATGTTGTCATTTAGTCCTTCTTCAAATCTCTTACACCTTTCAGCCTCATTAGGGACTATCTCCCTTCCGTAGCGGCTCAATCTGACGAATTCCTTCTCATACTCGGCCACTGACAGCTGTCTCTGTCTCAGATTAATGAATTCCCTTCTTCTCTCTTCTAGTATACAGTACCCACATATTTCTTCTTGAATTCGGAGAGGAAGAAGTCCCAAGTTATAACTTCTGGCTGCACTTCACTGGATACCGTGTCCCACCATTCATAGGCATCATCTTGCAATAGAGATATGGCAGCCTCTAGGTTTTGTTCAGGAGTGCAGTGGAGTTACTTTAGGACTCTACCTGTTCTGCTCAACCAATTTTCGGCTGTAACAGAATCATCTTCTCTCTTGCCGAAGAAGTCCACTGCTCCAAATTTTCTTAATCTTTCCAGGTGTGATTTTGGTTGTGGAGCTAGTGGTGGTTGTGGTGGTGCTGCGGCTGGCATTACTCCAGCCATTTGTCTGAAGAACTCGGCCATTTGCTAAAACATGGCCTGTGGAGGCTGAGCAGGCTCTGCTTGAGCTGGTGGAGCAGGTTCTCCCATACCCCCAGTCTCAGCTGCTACAGGTGGAGCATGACTCTCCACTTCCTCCTCAACTGCCCTCTGAGATGTAGGGTCCATATCCTATTCAAAATAAAAAAGACAAACAGATCTGCATTAGTGTCACCTCGACTCTTACAAATGCAATGCATGGTATGGACTCAATCTAGGCCCAGAAATGCCTAAACTGTGCTCTGATACCACTAAATGTGACACCCCTTACCCGTGTACAGTATACCCGAGTAAGCGATGTCACACGGTGTACAGGCACACTCTATTATACCTTAATTAATTTTTATCATGGTTTTGAATATAACTTGTGAAATATAATTCATTTAAACCATTTATTGAAATTACAATTTATTTGATGTTTCGAAAATTTTAAAGAAAATCCGGCAGAGTACTGGCTAAAAATGGAGAAAACCGTTCTTCGGAACCTGTTAAAAACACTTCCAATAATCATTTCTCATCATTCTCAAACTCCCATATCATCACAAACTCAACATTTTTCAATTTAATTTCTCAATCATTCATCTCATGTGATAATCCAGTACAATTTACAGATAGATATTTACATTTTTCATTCACCAACACCATTTTCATTATTTACATGAACATCAAAATACATTACATAAATCCAAATACATATGAGAAAATAAAAATTTAGTTACAAAACACCAAAATGAAACCTAGTGTCCTACCAATGCACTGTAGAAGGTGAGGTGACACGGACACTGTGCAGAGCTGCAGGATGGACTCACCCAGTCTGCGGTCTACTGGGCTCACGTTCAGTATCTCCAGAACCTACACGTGGCAAAAGCAACGCGCTAAACAATGATGCTTAGTGGTGCAATAATAAAATAAAAGAAAATAGTAGAAAATAAATATGTATTTAATGTATATGTCTTATTTGTTTTGTATCTGTTATATTTATTTATTTCTTTAACTTTGTCTATTTTCATTCATTTGGTTGCCCAAGTAACCTATACTGGAAGACTGGACTGGATAAACGGGTAAACTGGCACTGGGTATCTAGTACCTCGGGCCGTCACACCATCGGTCACATATGTATCTCCCGGTGTGCAATAGAACAGCTAACAAGCTGTAAATAGTATTAGGCACGAGACCAAGTCTCAACACAATGTCAAAATGGCTAAAAGCCATAAAATCACAGAATGACATAATGCCATGTGCAGTACTGCTAACTGAACCCTATTGGCATGCCAAACTATCCAAACCAATCTTGTTAGGTATACTAGGGCATTTGATACTTTTGAATTCTTCAATTTTTGAATTTCAAGTTTTTGGTGTCACTATTCACTTCATTGGTCAACAAAAATGTTGACTTTTAGATAGAAAATAGGTACATTGGTTTTAACACTCCCAATGTACTACATTTTACATTTAAAACTTGTTGGAATTGAGCACCCATACCATTTCTAAACTTAAAACCAAGAGGGCAGAATTTTTAGTTTTTGAAGCCTAACTTTACTGTTCTATTAAGCACTGTTGAAGTGGGAATTTGAGGAAATGGTAAACTTGAAAGTTGTTCCTTATTTTGTCTAGTTGAATTTCTTTTTTTGAATCACTCCATTTTGAGTTTTGTAGCTCCAGATATGGTCCAAAAACCACAGCTGGCCGGATTGAAAAAACTGCAGAATTACCAAATCTACAGTACCATGAACAGTGACTGCCACTGTCTTGTTGGATAGGTTCTGGTCATAATTTGGGGTATGTTTCTTCATAAAAGTTGTTTGTCTATGTCTTAAATTGTTGCTGTAAAAATTTCAGGTCAATTGACCATTTCTACAGTGAGTTATGGCCAAATGAACAGTTACTATTCATTTGGTCATTTTGCAGAATTGGCTTGCAGGGTACCCGGATTGGGGCCAACTTTTGGTCCTCTTGCTTTGGTCTTTTGGGCATGGTTTCTTCAGAAAAAATGTGCCATTATAAGTCTAGTTTCATGTCCAATTAACCAAACACCAATTGGACCAACACAGCCAAAGATATGGCAGTCCAAGTGGGCTGGAATCACAGCCACCCTGCTGCACTCACTGGGCAGCATACTCATTCACTTTGCCATGCTATATTTCAGTCCAAATTATGGTCAAATTTCCTCAAATGGTCACTAATTGACCATTAGAATGTTCTTTAACAATTTCATAAGCCAAGTCCACATTTTACTCTCAAAACCCTAGTTTCCATTATAAATTTTTACAACATACCTTAATTACTAACTCATTCACTACCCACATGTATACATGCTTTAAACATGATCTCTAATCCACTTTAAGTCCATCAAAACACTCCATCATTGTTCCTTCCTTAGGGCTGCCGAAATTCATGGTAGGCATACACACAAATTTGGTTCATTTAATTCACAAATTCATGTTGATTTCCAGTCCCTAACATGGAAAATAAGGGTTTTAAGTAGATAGGTGCACTAACCTCTTGTAGGGCAGAATTTTCTAAGCTCAAACTTCACTTTCTTTCCTTTTCTAGGCTGCCAAACACTTTCCCAAGATGAGTGGACAAGTTTTAATGAAGAGAAGAAATGATTTTATGGTGGGGAGTGAAGGGAATCAAGCTTGAGACAAAAGCTTCAATGGAGGGAGAGGGGAAGGGGTTTCGGCTGGTTTGGTTTTAAGGAGGAAGATGACTTTTTTTTTTCTTATTTTCAGCCTCTTTTATTTGCTTTATGTGTATTTGTTATATGGTTATTGGTGGACAATTTTAAATGACATCTTAATGATGTCATTATTTGCATTATTTTAATTTTTCTTTTCTTTTCTTTTCTACTAGCTTTACATTAATTTTTCATCAACATTAATTCATATTTTATGTTATAATAATTATTTACTCAACTGGACAAGTCGGCCAAAAATCACCTCTGAAGGCGAAATGACCAAAATGCCCTCCGTTTGGCTTAACGGGTCAAAATTGTCTGTACCGATTGAAAAATTTTTCTAAATATTTTCTTGGCATTCTAATGCCATAGGAACCTCAATGACCCTTCTCTGGAGTCCCAAAAATTATTTTATGAATTTTTCCCCGGGTCTAGGGCTCCTAGTTGCGAGAACCGCAACTTCCCTCTGGGTTACCCATCGCTAGGGCACCGGCTCGTTTAACTTAGTTGTATTTTATTTCTAAAATTTTTACTAAATTTTTCTTATTAATATTTGAGTTGATTATGGTCCCTCACTTAAGTTTAAATATTTTTCCGAACGTTCTGGCTGTCCGGACTGACACTGGTCACCGGAACAGTAGAATGTACGGAGTTGCTACCGGGAGGGTGTTACAGCACTAATTTCCATTGCTCCATATAGGATGGTGAAGGAATGGAAGCGTGAAAAACACAAGTTTATACCATTGAATTCAAAAATTTTCACCTAGGGTCACATGCATCATGCAAGATGTATTTTTATCTATTTGATTTCAATGATAAACAACATATTAAAACTCTTTTAATATGTTTTTGGATCTGTATTTTCCATTTAAGATTTTAAAATTAATCAGATTAATTTTAGAACCCTAGATTAAATCAAGAACAAACACACTAACTTCTTGATGCACTGCAGTGTATTTGCACCTTTGAGATTCGTCTTCAGGACACCAAATGTTGTCCCTCTAGCTTGTCCACACCAAAAACACCTATGGCAGCCCTTGAACAGCTTCTAAAGCTTTTTCTATTATTTAGAAAATCAAGTTCTGCCTTCTAAGAGATTAAGGATATAAACAGGACACTAGAAATAATTTCTGGTGTTCTTAATTCAAGAGATTGATGAATAATCTCTTTGAATTGATGAGAGATGAAGAAGAAGAAAGGGAGAGCTTCAAAATGGCATGAAAAAGGAGGAGTGGCTGCTGGTTGTATTTTTTCTCTTCATAACAACACTTATATAGCTAGGTTAACACATTAAACCCTTGCCACATGTCACCCTCTGATTGGTTCTAGGTTTAATTGACCCAATCACATTATGCCAAGTGTCAAACCTATATTTAATCTTAATTTTAATCATCTTACATGATTAAAAGACATTTGGAAAGCTTATGTGTAATGACATGTGTCACCATCACATGGTGCCACATGTCACCCTGTGAAATGACCAAAATGCCCTTGTGTCTTAATTTTGAGTTCTCAACCCAAAATAATTATTTCTCTTCTTCTAAACAATTTATATCAAATATAAATCAATTAATTAATCTTTATTAATTAATTTCTCATTAATTAAATTCATATTTAAACACTTTAAATATAAATTTAACTTATATTGTACATCCAATAGCCTAGATTTGGTTTCAAGCCATGCTAGGGACTTTTGCAATCTAATTGCAAACCAAACCTATTTAATTAATTAATTAAACTCTTTAATTAATTAATTAAATCATATTTAATTAGGTGATTACTTATGTATGTGTGTGACTTACTAGGCTCATCACTAATTGGCAATGAGACATGATATCAACTCTTAATATCATCAGAACTCTTTCTTACCATAAATGATTTCTGTAAATCATTTTATGCACCTCATAGACTATGGTTAACACCTAGCATAGCATGCCATGGCCACCCAATTAGTAATAAGGTTTACCTTAAATGAACCTATAATCATATGTTACCATGCACTGGAATCTCTCTGTTACAAAATACCAACTCAAGCTAGAGTCATCGTTTATGTCAAACTCTATTTGCTATGAATATTATGTTCTCTTTTAATTCCAGTTCTTAATTAAAAAGATTTTCTCATTAGAAACTCTTTTCTAAATAAATCTATCTGTCCTGGCCAGGAACTTGAAACATCAAGAACAATTAAATGAACATAGGATTTTATCTCTATTTACTAAGAGGAACAGATTCCATCTTGATCAACACCTACCTCCATATATAACTAGTAGGAGCCAACACATGTAACACCCTCCCGATAACAACTCCGTACATTCTACTGTTCCGGTGACCGGTGTCGGTCCGGACAGCTAGAACGTCCGGAAAAATAATTAAACTTAAGTGAGGGACCATAATTAACTCAAATATTAATAAGAAACACTTAGTAAAAATTTTAAAAATAAAATACAACCAAGTCAAATGAGTCGGTGCCCAAGCGATGGGTAACCGGAGGGAAGTTGCGGTTCTCGCAACGAGGAGCCCTAGACCCGGGGGAAAAATTATAAAATAATTTTTGGGACTCCAAAAAAGGGTTATTGAGGTTCCTATGGCATTAGAATGCCAAGAAAATACCTAGGAAAATTTTTCAATCGGTACAGACAATTTTGACCCGTTAAGCCAAACGGAGGGCATTTTGGTCATTTCACCTTCAAAGGTGATTTTTGGCCGACTTGTCCAGTTGAGTAAATAATTAATATGACATAAAATATGAATAAACATTACTAGAAATTAAATTGAAATTGAGTAGTGATGAAAAGAAAAGAAAAATCAAAGAAAAGCTCATTTATGACATCTTGATGATGTCATTTAAAATTGCCAACCAATCACCATTAAGTAACCATTTGACCAACTAATAAAAGAGCTAAATAAAGACCAAGGAAGACCAAAAATCAGCTGCCTTCTCTTCAGCCAAAAACGTGAGTTTCTCTTCTTCCTCCCTCCATTGATGTTCAATCAAGCAAGCTTAATTTCCTACCTTGTTACACCACTAAGCCCTAACCCCTTTCATTAAACCTTGACCATATCACTTGGGGAAGCTTTTGGCAGCCAAGAAGAAGAAGGAAAGTGAAGTTTTAGCTTGAAGAAATCTGCCCTACAAGAGGTTAAAGTGAGGTTAGTGCTATCCTTTCACTCTCACTCCTTTAATCCTTGTTAGAGCATCATTTTAAGTTAAGAAATTGTAAGAACTTGAAGTAAATTATATGTGTTAGGGCATCTTCAATTTTCGGCAGCCCTAAGGAAGGATGAGTTTGATTGTTTTAATGAATATAGAGTGGATAGAAATGATGTTTAAGCTATGAATATGCATGGATGTTGAACTAGTGTGCTAATTGAGGTTTATGGATAATTTAAATTGGACATTAGGGTTTTGAGAAGTGAAACTTGGATTTAGCTTATGAAATTGTGAAAGAACATTATAAGGGTCAATTAGTGACCATTTTAGGTATGTTGACCATGAATTGGACTGAAAAATAGTATAGCCAAGTGAATGTGTAGGCTGCCTTGTTAGTGCAGCAGAGTGACTGAAATTTCAGTCCAATTGCACAGCCATAACTTTGGCTGTGTTGGTCCAATTGGTGTTTGGCCAATTGGACATGAAACTGGGATTATAATGGCACATTTTTGCTGAAGAAACCATGCCCAAAAGACCAAAGCAAGAGGACCAAAACTTGGCCCCAATCCGGACACCCTGCAACAGCCCCTGCAGAATTGACCAAATGAACAGTAACTGTTCATTTGGCCATAACTCACTGTAGATTTGGTCAATTGACCTGAAATTTTTACAGCAATAAGTTAAAACATAGACAAACAATTTTCATGAAGGAATCTACCCCAAATTATGGCCAGAACCTAACCCAAATGGCAGTGGCAGTCACTGTTCATGTTACTGTAGATATGGTAATTTCTGCAGAATGCAAATCCGGCCAGCTGTGGTTTTTGGACCATATATGGAGCTACAAAACTCCAAATGAAGTGATTCAAAAAAGGAAATTCAACTAGACAAAATAAGGAACAACTTTCATGTTTGTCATTTCTTCAAATTCCCACTGCAACAGGGCCCAATGGAACAGTAAAGTTGGGTCTCCAAAACTGAAATTTCTGCCCTCTTAGATTTAAGCTGAGAAATGAAAATGGCAATCAATTCCAATAAGTTTTAAATACAAAATGTGGTATGTTTGGGGTGTTAAAACTAATACACCTATTTTCTATCCAAAAGTCAACATTTTTGTTGACCAATGAGTTGAATAGTAACACAAAAACTTGAAATTTACAAATTGAAGAATTTAAAAGTTTTAAATGCCCTAGTATACCTAACAAGATTGGTTTGGATAGTTTGGCATGCCAATAGGGTTCAGTTAGCAGTACTGCACATGGAAATATGCCATTCCGTGATTTCATGGCTTTTAGCCATTCTGACCTTGTATTGAGCTTTGGCCTTGTGCCTGATATATTCTGACTTGTTAGTTGTTACATTTGCCGGAGATACATATGTGACCGATGGTGTGACGGCCCGAGGTACTTAATACCCAGTGCCAGTTTACCCGTTTATCCAGTCCAGTCGTCTAGTGTAGGTTACTTGGGGCAACCAAATGAATAAAAGTGGACAAAGTAAATGATATACAAATACCAAACAAATAAAACATATACATTCACTACACATTTAATTTCTTGTTATTTTCTTTTATTATATTATTGCACCACTAAGCATTATTGCTTAGCGCGTTGCTTTTGCCACGCGTAGGTACTGGAGATACAGATCGTGAGCCCAGTAGACCACAGACTGAGTGAGTCCATCCTGCAGTTCTGCACAGTGTCCGTGTCACCTCAACTTCTGCAGTGCATTGGTAGGACACTAGGTGTCATTTGGATATTTTGTAGCTAATTTTACTTTCTCATATGTATTTGAACTTATGTAATGTATTCTGACGTTCATGTAAATAATGGAAGTTATGACTATGAATGCAAAATTTGAGCAATTATTTATTGTTTGTATATGAGTATTATGAAAAATGGATGTTTGAGAAATGAAAAGGCTATTGAGAACTGAAATTGAGAAATATTGTTGAGATTTTGGATATTGGAGCTTGAGATGATTGAACATAAATATTGGAAGTGTTTTTAACAGGTTCCGAAGAACTGTTTTCTCCATTTTTAGTCGGTACTCCGCCGGATTTTCTTTAAAATTTTCGGAACCTCAAATAAATAATAATTTTGATAAATGGCTTAAATAAAGTATATTTCACAAATTATATTCAAAATCATGGTATAAAATAATTAAGGTATATTAGAGTGTGCCGGTACACCGTGTGGCATTACTTACTCGGGTATACTGTACACGGGTAAGGGGTGTCACAACACATGCCTTTATACCCATACACAGTACAAGTATGAAAACAGTATCAAACTCAAACTACCTATATACAAGATAATTGTGCTATCTTAGGTCTAAAGATTATATGCATTGATATGATTTATGACAAAACATTGATAAGAGTAAACTCCATGTGCTTGTCATAAGTGTCACTGGTTCGACCTACTTATCATTTAAAAGTGCCTATCATGTTTGCTATATAGCATGAGACTCACCATTCCATCTTATTTATATCTCATATAAATAACTTGGTAACAAACATGAATACAATCTTTCTGGATAAGTCATGTCCTTATTATGAAGTATCCTCGATTGTGAACCTATTTATGATACTTTGTACTAGAAATACTGTCACTCATATTTTTAACAACTTAAGAATAGAATTTTTAACAAAATATCAATGGACTTTTTCTATTACACATAAATATATTATGTAAACGGAAAAGTGGAAATGCCTTTTATTAATAAAAATATGTACAAGATACATACTAAATGATATGCTCCAGGGCATACTACTAACAATCTCCCAATAGCACTAGAGCCATTCATTACAATATCTTAGACCCATCTTCTCAAGATGACGGTCTAGCTGAGTTTGTGACATAGGCTTAGTGAATGCATCAGCTGAATTTTCAGCTGATGCTATTTTCTGCATGGCTACATCGCTTCGCCCAACTATTTCTCTGATAATGTGGTAGCGCCTTTCTATGTGTTTGGACTTTTGGTGAGACCTTGGTTCCTTAGCTCAGATGATCGCTTCATTGTTGTCACGCAGTGTAGTGAAGCGCGACTCAATGGAAGGAACTATTGCAAGTTCTGTCACGAACTTCTTTATCCAAACAGCTTCCTTTGCAGCATCTGATGCAGCAATATACTCAGCCTCTGTAGTGGAATCTACAGTCGTGTTCTGTTTGGAACTCTTCCAACTGACTGCACCTCCATTACAAATGAACACATATCCAGAGGTAGACTTTCTATCATCGATATCTGATTGGAACTCAGAATCAGTATAACCATCCAATTACAAGTCTCCATCTCCATATATCAAGAATAAATCCTCAGTTCTTCTCAAGTACTTAAGGATATTCTTGACAGCTATCCAGTGTTCCAAACCTGGATTGGATTGATACCTGCTAGTCAAACTAACAGCATATGCGATATCCGGCCTAGTACACAACATTGCATACATTAAACTTCTAATAGCTGAAGCATATGGAATCCTGGCCATCTTATCTCTTTCTTCAGGTGTCTTTAGAGATATCTCTTTAGAAAGATGGATACCATGTCTCAGTGGTAACAATCCTTTCTTGGAATCAAGCATGTTAAACCTCTTTAACTCCTTTTCCAAGTATAGACTTTGGGATAAACCAATTATTCTTTTCGCTCTATCTTTATAGATGCGAATCCCAAGAATATAGGTTGCCTCCCCTAAGTCTTTCATGGAGAATGTATTTGACAACCATACCTTTACAGTTGTCAACATACCTGTGTCATTACCCATCAACAGTATGTCATCCACATATAAGACAAGGAAAGTGATAGCACTGTCACTAACCTTCTTATATACACATGGCTCATCTTCATTTTTTATAAAACCAAAGGATTTAATGGCTTCATCAAAACGGATGTTCCAACTCCTTGAAGTTTGCTTCAACCCATAAATGGATCACTTTAGCTTGCATACCTTAGAACCATTTGGGATTCAAAACCCCTAGGTTGTTCCATGAAAATGTTTTCTGCAATGTATCCATTGAGAAAACCTGTTTTGACATCCATCTGCCAAATCTCATAATCATAGTATGCAGCTATTGCTAATAGAATCCTAATTGATTTAAGCATGGCAACAGGCGAGAAAGTCTCCTCATAGTCGGTTCCTTGCCTTTGGCTAAACCCTTTCGCTACTAGCCTTGCCTTATAGGTCTCTACCTTTCCATTAGAACCAATTTTCTTCTTGAAAACCCATTTGTTCCCTATAGGTACAATACCTTTAGGTGGGTCAACAAGATCCCAAACTTGATTCTTATACATGGAATCAATTTTAGATTTCATAGCATCAATCCATTTTGAAGAATTTTTATCTGATATAGCTTCTTCATAGGTAAGTGGATTATCTCCATGATCTACTTCTTCATGAGTAGACAACTCTTATTCTTCTTTATGAAGGAAACCATATCTCACTAGTTGGTGAGATACCCTAGTTGTTCTATGAGGAACAACTGTAGATGTTTCATCAACGGGTATAGGTTGACTAGATGGATCTATATCCATTTGATCTGTTGATTGGTCAGAATTCTCTAATTCCAACTCTATTTGCCTTCCTTTGCCTCCTTCTTGGACAAACTGTTGTTCAAGAAATGTGGCATCTCTACTCACCACAACCTTTTGTGATGTAGGCAAATAAAAATAATCTCCAAAACTGTCTTTTGGATATCCAACAAATCGACCCTTCTGATCTGGTTTCCAATTTATAAGTGTTCAGCTTTTTGATATAAGCTGGACAACTCCAAATCTTAACATGCTTAAGACTTGGTTTTCTTCCATGCCATATCTCATAAGGTGTGGAAGAAACTGATTTTGATAGAATCCTATTCAGAATATACAAAGCTGATTCTAATGCAAATCCCCAAAAGGAGATTGACATATCAGTATAGCTCATCATACTACGTACCATATCCAATAGGGTATGATTTCTCCTTTCAAATACACCATTCAACTGTGGTGTTCCTGGAGGAGTTAGCTGGAAACAATGCCATGCTCTCTCAAGTATTCATCAAATTCAGTACTCAAATATTCTCCTTCACGATCAGATCGAAGAGCTTTAATACTCTTTTCTGTTTGATTTTCTACTTCAGATTTAAATTCTTTGAACTTTTCAAAGGATTCATGTTTGTATTTCATCAAATACAAATACCCAAACCTTGATTTATCATTAGTAAAGGTAATAAAGTAATGAAAATCACCTTTAACTATTTCCTTAAATGGATCACATACATCACTATATATTAGCTCCAAAATGTTTTTAGCCCTTAGCCCTTGTCCAACAAAGGGTGATCTAGTCATTTTACCCTAAAGGCAAGATTCACAAGTTGGAGTAGGCTTAGAGCCCAATGAGGATAAAATCTCCATTTTCTCCAATTTTTGCAATCCTATCTTTTACAACATGACCTAATCTTAAGTGCTAAATATATTTTGAATTTTGAGTTGATTTTCATCATGTTATTGCATTTTTTTAGATTGCTATACTCTGGGCAGTTCCCTTTCTAGTGCCCATCCTACTGACAGTGAAAACACTTTACTTTGCCTTCATCAGCTTTAGTCTTCCCTTTTTGTTTAGCTATTTTCTTAGAAGGACCAAGAATCTGAGGTTTTTTTTTTTTTTCTTATTGCCCTTCTTCTTGTTGGACTTTCCAGCAGAAGAAAATGCAATGAAAGCTACTATTTTCCTTTATTGCCCAGCATATTCTTTGGGCAATAACCAGCATGTTGAGTAAACCAGCCAAGGTGCATTCCTGCTGAGTCATATGGAAATTTGTCACAAAATTCCCAAAAGACTCAGGAAGGGACTGAAGGATCAAATCCGTCTGTAGTTGGAAATACAAGTTAAAATCAAGATGTTCCAACTACTCAATCAGCTGAATCATCTTATGGACATGATCCCCAATATTTTGTCCCTCAAACATCCTCATGTGGAACAGCTGCCTAGATATCTCATACCTAGCATTCCTACTGTGCTCACCATACAACTCTTGTAGGTGAAGGAGGATCTCACTCGCACTCTGCATGTTCTCATGCTGCTTCTATAACTCATTACTCATGGAAGCAAGCATGTAACACTTAGCTCTCATATCATGCTCCTTCCACTTATCCAAAGTTTCATGTTCCTCTTGAGTGGCCTTTGGAGGTAAGGGACCAGGAATATTTGAGTCTAGAACATATCCTATATGTTCAAGGTTCAGGACAAGTTTCAAATTTCTTAGCTAATAAGAGAGATTAGGTCTTGTCAACCTATTGCGATCAAGTATGCTTGCAAGGATATTAGATGGTGATAGTTGTTCTGTGCTCATTATTATCAGAAAATTAATTGCGGAAAATAACCAGATTAATTAGTAAATATATCAAGTAATTAACCAAAATGATTATGGTCTTTTAATCAAATTGGTCCTCCCACCAACTTAGCGAATCCTACACTTCCAAAGTAGAAAACGGAAATCCTAATTGGATAGATTTCTAGTGGGTGATTGAAATCTTATAATTCTATTGATCATCCTCAGGTACATCCGTTATTGGAATTATAATAAACTTAAGTGAGCAGCTCTTTGTCCATCACATCTCATGTGAGGTTCAATCCTTTACCTAGCCCATAATGCTCAAAATCTCAGGTACATCCATTATTGACTTATCTTGCATTAGTTAAGTTGATCCCATTGAGCCAATAATTATGCAAATAATTTTAATGTCCTCAGGTACATCCAATATTGGCCACCAAAACATTTACATATTTATAACATCTCATGCTTAACAATTATTCTTGAGAAAATCTCTTAAATTAATTGCATCTTATGCAACTATTTAAAATTTCTTAAAATAATTGCCCCAATGTAGGGCTCATGTTATAATTACTTTAATTATAGCATTTCCAACTTAATCATTTATTTGGAAGATTTTATAGTCATCCTAATTACTATTAAGGTCTCAATTTGCACATTATCTATTTAGCATGCATATATCATATAATTGCATACATTCCCATACATCTCATGCATTCATGGATAAGTAGTAAATATGGTATGATCATGGACTTTATAAGGGATTCAATTCTGAGCCACCACGAATTGAATCAGGGCATTCTTATGTGCATTTCATTCATTCATTTTACAAGAGTTGCTGAAGGAGTACATAATCAACATTTGATCTTGAATTCCTCCCTCTGGTCCCACTAATGCTCTTGACCTCCTTGAACTTCTTGCAATCCAATATTACATAGTAATCCTTGGCATACCAAGGCGAATTTACAAGAACTTAAATAAATGAAATTACAACTAGAAAATTATTACAAACTTAATAATATATGCCCAAATAAATTAAAATAAATTAATTAATTTACAATCCCAAAGAAACATAAAAGAAATAACCAATCACATTGGTCTTTTATAGTCTATGATCATCCATCATTCATATCACTATTTAACTATTAAATAAAACATACATACTTAAATTAAATTGAATATCTCATATTCAACTTAAAAATCTAGATTTGAATATGATTCAAATAAATTTAAAAATTCAGATTTGAATCTCATTCAAATAAATTTAAAAATTCATATTTGAATCACATTCAAATAACCTCAAAAATTCAGATTTGAATCACATTCAAACATTTCTTAAAAAATCAGATTTGAATCACATTCAAACATTTTTAAAAAAATCAGATTTGAATATTATTCAATAAACTTTAAAAATTCAAATTTGAATATGATTCAAACAACTTTAAAATTTCAAATTTGAATCACATTCAAACAACTTTTAAAATTCAGATTTGAATCACATTCAAACAATTTTTTAAAATTCTGATTTGAATCAAAATTTAATTGTGTGATTAAAATTCTAATTAAACAATTTAATTAGACATAGGATGAGCTTTTAAATCATACAACAATTGCAAATTAAAAAGCCAAACCTTTGAACCACCTATGAAGCCAAACCATGCACACCATTGATGGTGTTCTTCAAGCATGCCGCTATATATCCATTGCAACCATCAATGGATCAATCATCTCATGATCAAATCATATAATTAAATCATATAATCAACAATCTAAATGGCAAATATAGTGGCTCTGATGCCAATTGAAGGAATGGAAGCGTGAAAAACACAAGTTTATACCATTGAATTAAAAAATTTTCACCTAGGGTCACATGCATCATGCAAGATTTATTTTTATCTATTTGATTTCAATGATAAACAACATATTAAAACTCTTTTAATATGTTTTTGGATCTGTATTTGCCATTTAAGATTTTAAAATTAATCATATTAATTTTAGAACCCTAGATTAAATCAAGAACAAACACACTAATCTCTTGATGCACTATATTGTATTTGCGCCTCTGAGATTCGTCTTCAGGACACCTAATGTTGTCCCTCTAGCTTGTCCACACCAAGAACACCTATGGTAGCCCTTGAATAGCTTCTAAAGCTTTTTCTATTATTTAGAAAATCAAGTTCTGCCTTTTAAGAGATTAAGGATGTAAACAGGACACTAGAAACAATTTCTGGTGTTCTTAATTCAAGAGATTGATGACTAATCTCTTTGAATTGATGAGAGATAAAGAAGAAGAGAGGGAGGGCTTCAAAATGGTGTGACAAAGGAGGAGTGGCTACTGGTTGTATTTTTTCTCTTCATAACAACACTTATATAGCTAGGTTAACACATTAAACCCTTGCCACATGTCAACCTCTGATTGGTTCTAGGTTTAATTGACCCAATCACATTGTGCCAAGTGTCAAACCTATATTTAATCTTAATTTTAATCATCTTACATGATTAAACGACATTTGGCAAGCTTATGTATAATGACATGTGTCACCATCACATGGTGCCATATGTCACCCTGTGAAATGATCAAAATGCCCTTGTGTCTTAATTTTGAGTTCTCAATACAAAATAATTATTTCTCTTCTTCTAAACAATTTATATCAAATATAAATCAATTAATTAATCTTTATTAGTTAATTTCTCATTAATTAAATTCATATTTAAACACTTTAAATATAAATTTAACTTATATTGTACATCCAATAACCTAGATTTGGTTTCAAGCCATGCTAGGGACTTTTGCAATCTAATTGCAAACCAAACCTATTTAATTAATCAATTAAACTCTTTAATTAATTAATTAATTAAATCATATTTAATCAGATGATTACTTGTGTATGTGTGTGACTTACTAGGTGTTAGTAGTATGCCCTAGAGCATATCATTTAGTATGTATCTTGTATATATTTTATTAATAAAAGGCATTTCCACTTTTCCGTTTACATAATATATTTATGTGTAATAGAAAAGGTCCATTGATATTTTGTTAGAAATATTATTCTTAAGTTGTTAAGAATATGAGTGACAATATTTCTAGCACAAAGTATCATAAATAGGTTCACAATCAAGGACACTTCATAATAAGGACATGACTTATCCAGAAAGATTGTATTCATGTTTGTTCCCAAGTTATTTATATGAGATATAAATAAGATGGAATGGTGAGTCTCATGCCATATAACAAACATGATAGGCACTTATAAATGATAAGTAGGTCAACCAAGAATACACTTATGACAAGCACATGGAGTTTACTCTTGTCAATGTTTTGTCATAAATCATATCAGTGCATATAATCTTTAGACCTGAGATAGCACAGTTATCTTGTATATAGGTAGTTTGAGTTTGATACTGCTTTCATACCTGTACTATGTATGGGTATATGGGCATCTGTTGGCTCCTGCTAGTTATATATGGAGGTAGGTGTTGATCAAGAAGGAATATGTTCCTCTAAGTAAATAGAGTTAAAATCCTATGTTCATTTAATTGTTCTTGATGTTTCAAGTTCCTGGCCAGGATAGATAGATTTATTCAGAAAAGAGTTTCTGATGAGAAAAATCATTTAATCAAGAACTGGAATTAAAAGAGAACATAATATTCATAGCAAATGGAGTTTGACATAAACCATGACTCCAGCTTGAGTTGGGATTTTGTAACAGAGAGATTCTAGTGCATGGTAACATATGATTATAGGTTCATTTAAGGTAAATCTTATTACTAATTGGGTGGCCATTGCATGCTATGCTAGGTGTTAACCATGGTCTATGAGGTTCATAAAATGATTTAGAGAAATCATTTATGGTAAGAAAGAGTTCTGATGATATTAAGAGTTGATATCATGTCTCATTGTCAATTAGTGATGAGCCTAGTAAGTCACACACATACACAAGTTATCACCTATTTAAATATGATTTAATTAATTAATTAAAGAGTTTAATTGATTAATTAAATAGATTTGGTTTGCAATTAAATTGCAAAATCCCTAGCATGACTTGAAACCAAATCTAGATTATTGGATGTGTAGTATAAATTAAATTTATATTTAAAGTGTTTAAATATGAATTTAATTGATGAGAAATTAATTAATAGAGATTAATTAATTAATTTATATTTGATATAAATTAATTAGAAGAAGAAAATAATTATTTTGGGTTAAGAACTCAAAATTAAGATACAGGGGCATTTTGGTCATTTCACAGTGTGACACGTGGCACCATGAGATGGTGACACATGGCATAACACATAAGCTTGCCAAATGTTTTTTAATCATGTAAGATGATTAAAATCAAGATTAAATATAGGTTTGACACTTGGCACAATGTGATTGGGTCACTTAAACCTAGAGCTAATCAAAAGGTGACATGTGGCTAGGGTTTAATGTGTTAACCTAGCTATTTAAGTGTGGTTATGAAAAGAAAACATAACCAGCAGCCTCTCCTCTCATATGTCACGCCACTTTGAACCTCTCCAACTATTTCTCTTCATCTCTCATCAATTCAAAGAGATTAGCCATCAATCTCTTGAATTAAGAACACTAGAAATTGTTTCTAGTGTCCTGTTTGCATCTCTAATCTCTTAAAAGGCAGAACTTGAATTTCTAATTAATAGAAAAGGCTTTAGAAGCTGTTCAAGGGCTGCCATAGGTGTTCTTGGTGTGGACAAGCTAGAGGGACAACATCCGTGTCCTCAAGACGAATCTCAAAGGCGCAGACACGCCGCAAAGACATCAAGAGGTTAGTGTAATCGTTCTTGATTTAATCTAGGGTTCTAAAATTAATCAGATTAATTTTAAAATCTTAAATGGCAAATACAGATCCAAAAACATATTAAAAGAGTTTTAATATGTTGTTTATCATTGAAATCAAATAGATAAAAATAAATCTTGCATGGTGCTTGTGACCCTAGGTGAAAATTTTTGAATTCAATGGTATAATCTTGTGTTTTTTCACGCTTCCGTTCCTTCAATTGGTATCAGAGCCGCTATATTTGCCATTTAGATTGATGTTTATATGATTTAATTGTGTGTTTGATCATGAGATCAAGAGTTTATTGCTGGTTGCAAAGTCAAAGTGGCGGCACAAATGATGAACACCATGGTGTGCATGGTTGATGCATCACAATGGTGTGCAAAGGTAAATGGATGGTGAATGTGCAATTGTTGTATGATTTAAGATCCATTTTATGTCTAATTAAATTGTTTAATTAGAATTTTTATCACACAATTAAATTATGATTCAAATCAGAATTTTAAAAATTGTTTGAATGTGATTCAAATCTGAATTTTAAAAGTTGTTTGAATGTGATTCAAATCTGAATTTTTAAAGTTGTTTGAATCATATTTAAATCTGATTTTTTAAAATTGATTCAATAAAATTCAGATCTGATTTTTAAAAAAAATATTTGAATGTGATTCAAATCTGATTTTTTAAAAAATGTTTGAATGAGATTCAAATCTGAATTTTTGAAGTTGTTTGAATGTGATTCAAATCTGAATTTTTAAATTTGTTTGAATGAGATTCAAATCTGAATTTTTAAATTTATTTGAATCATATTCAAATCTTGATTTTTATGTTGAATATGAGCTATTCAATTTAATTTAAGTATGTATATTTTATTTAATTGTTAAATAGTGATATGCATGATGGATGATCATGGACTATAAAAGACCAATGTGATTGGATTTATTTCTTTTATGTTTCTTTGGGATTGTAAATTAATTTATTTTAATTTATTTTGGGCATGTATTATTAAGTTTGTAATATTTTTGGGTTGTAATTTCATTTATTTAAGTTCTTGTAAATTCGCTTGGTATGCCAAGGATTACTATGTAATATTGGATTGCAAGAAGTTCAAGGAGGTCAAGAGCATTGGTGGGACCAGTGGGAGGAATTCAATATCAAGTGTTGATTATGTACTCCTTCAGCAACTCTTGTAAAATGAATGAATGAAATGCACCTAGAATGCCCCGATTCAATTCTTGGTGGCTCGTAATTGAATCCCTTAGAAAGTCCATGATCATACCATATTTACTGCTTATCCATGAATGCATGAGATGTATGGGAATGTATGCAATTATATGATATATGCATGCTAAATGGATAATGTGCAAAGTGAGACCTTAATAGTAATTAGGATGGCTATAAAATCTTCCAAACAAATGATTAAGTTGGAAATGGTATAATTAAAGTAATTATAACATAGGCCCTCCATTGGGGCAATTATTTTAAGAAATTTTAAATAGTTGCATGAGATGCAATTAATTTAAGAGATTTTCTTAAGAATAATTGTTAAGCATGAGATGTTGTAAATATGTAAATGGTTTGGTGGCCAATATTGATGTACTGAGGACATTAAAATTATTTGCATAATTATCGCTCAATGGGATCAACTTAACTAATGCAAGATAAGTCAATAATGGATGTACTGAGATTTTGAGCATTAGGGGCTAGGTAAAGGATTGAACTCACATGAGATGTGATGGGCAAAGAGTTGCTCACTTATAGTTTATTGTAATTCCAATAATGGATGTACCTGAGGATGATCAATAGAATTATAAGAATTCAATCACCCACTAGAAATCCATCCAACTAGGATTTCCGTTTTCTACTTTGGAAGTGTAGGGTTCGCTAAGTTAGTGGGAGGACCAATTTGATTAAAAGACCATAATCATTTTGGTTAATTACATGATACATTTACTAATTAACTGGTTATTTTCTGCAATTAATTTTCTCGATAATAATGAGCACAAAACAACCACCACCATCCAATATCCTTGCAAGCATACTTGATCACAACAGTTGACAGGACCTAACTGTCTGATTGGCTAAGAAATTTGAAACTTGTCTCAACCTTGAACATATAGGATATGTTCTAGATTCAAATGTTCTGGTCCCTTACCTCCAGAGGCCACTCAAGAGGAACATGAAACTTTGGACAAGTGGAAGGAGCATGATATGAGAGCTAAGTGTTACATGCTTGCTTCCATGAGTAATGAGTTACGTACAACATGAGAACATGCAGAGTGCGAGTGAGATCCTCCTTCACCTACAAGAGTTGTATGGTGAGCACAGCAGAATGCTAGGTATGAGATATCTAGACACTATTCCGTATGAGGATGTCCGAGGGATGTAATGTTGGGGATCATGTCCACAAGATGATTCGGTGATTGAGCAGCTTGGAACATCTTGACTTCAACATGGATTTCCAACTACAAACGGATTTGATCCTTCCCCCTTCCTCGAGTCTTTTGGAAATTTTGTGACAAATTTCCATATGACTAAACAGAATGCACCTTAGCCGAATTACTCAACATGTCGGTTATTGCCCAAAAGAATATGCCAGCAATAAAGGAAAAGAGGTAGCTTTGTTGCATCTTCTTCTCACTGGAAAGTCCAACAAGAAGAAGGGCAATAAGAAAAAGAAACCTCGATTCCCGGTCCTTCCAAGAAAATAGCTAAACAGAAAAGGAAGACTAAAGTCGATAAAGGCAAAGGAAAGTGTTTCCACCGCCACAGAAAGTGTTTCCATTGCCAATAGGAAAGTGTTTCCATTGCGAAGAAAGTGTTTCCACCGCCGCAGTATAGCAATCTAAAAAGAATACAATGCCATGGTGAAAACCAACTCAAGTTCAAAATATATTTGGCACTTAAGGTTATGTCATGTTGCGTAAGATAGGATTGCAAAATTGGAGAAAATGGGGATTCTATCCTCATTGGGCTCGAGCCTACTCCAACTTGTGAATCTTGCCTTCAAGGCAAACGACTAGATCACCCTTTGTTGGACAAGGGCTAAGAGTGAAAATATTTTGGAACTAATACATAGTGATGTATGTGGTCCGTTTAAAGAAATGGCTAGAGGGGCTTTCATTATTTTATTACCTTTATCGATGATAAATCAAGGTTTGGGTATTTGTATTTGATGAAATACAAACATGAATCCTTTGAAAAGTTTAAGGAATTTAAATCAAGTAGAAAATCAAACAGAAAAAGTATTAAAGGTCTTCGATCGATCGTGGAGGTGAATATTTGAGTACCGAATTTGATGAATACTTGAGAGAGCATGGCATTGTTTCTCGGTGACTCCTCCAGAATGCCACGGTGAATGGTGTATCTGAAGGAGAAATCGTACCTATTGGATATGGTACGTAGTATGATGAGCTATACCGATATGCCAATCTCCTTTTGGGGATTTGCATTAGAATCGACTTTATATATTCGAATAGGATTCCATCAAAATCGGTTTCTTCCACACCTTATGAGATATGGCATGGAAGAAAACCAAGTCTTAAGCATGTTAAGATTTGGGGTTGTCCACTTATATCAAAAAGTCAACACCGATAAATTGGAGACCAGATCAGAAAGAGGTCGATTTGTTGGATATCCAAAAGATAGTTTTGGATATTATTTTTATTTGCCTACTTCACAAAAGGTTGTGATAAGTAGAGATGCCACATTTCTTGAACAACAGTTTGTTCAAGAAGGAGGCAAAGGACGGCAAATAGAGTTAGAATTGGAGAATTCGACCAACCAATGCATCGATGGATATAGATCCATCTAGTCAACCTATACCCATTGATGAAACATCTACAATTGCTCCTCGTAGAACAACCGGTATCTCACCCAGTGAGATATGATTTTCTTCATGAAGAAGAACAAGAGTTGTCTACTCATGAAGAAGTAGATCATGGAGATGATCCACTTACCTATGAAGAAGCTATATCAGATATAGACTCTTCAAAATGGATTGAAGCTATGAAATCCGAGATTGATTCCATGTATAAGAATCAAGTTTGGGATCTTGTTGACCCAAGTGAAGGTATTGTACCTATAGGGAACAAATGGGTTTTCAAGAAGAAAATTGGTTACGATGGAAAGGTAGAGACCTATAAGGCAAGGCTAGTAGCGAAAGGGTTTCGCCAAAGGCAAGGAATAGACTATGAGGAGACTTTCTGCTTTGTTGCCATGCTTAAATCAATTAGGATTTTATTAGCAATAGTGCATACTATGATTATGAGATTTGGCAGATGGATGTCAAACGACTTTCTCAATGGATACATTGAAGAAAACATTTTCATGGAACAACCTAAGGGATTTGAATCCCAAGATGGTTCCAAGGTATGCAAGCTAAAGCGATCCATTTATGGGTTGAAACAAGCTTCGAGGAGTTGGAACATCCGTTTTGATGAAGCCATTAAATCTTTTGGTTTTATCAAAAATGAGGATGAGCCATGTGTATATAAGAAGGTTAGTGACAGTGCTATCACTTTCCTTGTCTTATATGTGGATGACATACTGTTGATGGGTAATGATACAGGTATGTTGACGACTATAAAGGTATGGTTGTCAAATACATTCTCCATGAAAGACTTAGGGGAGGCAACCTATATTCTTGGGATTTGCATCTATAGAGATAGAGCGAAAAGAATAATTGGTTTATCCCAAAGTCTATACTTGGAAAAGGTATTAAAGAGGTTTAACATGCTTGATTCCAAGAGAGGATTGTTACCAGTGAGACATGGTATCCACCTTTCTAAAGAGATGTCTCCAAAGACACCTGAAGAAAGAGATAAGATGGCCAGGATTCCATATGCTTCGGCTATTGGAAGTTTAATGTATGCAATGTTGTGTACTAGGCCGGATATCGCATATGCTGTTAGTTTGACTAGCAGGTATCAATCCAATCCAGGTTTGGAACACTGGATAGCTGTCAAGAATATCCTTAAGTACTTGAGAAGAACTAAGGATTTATTCTGGATTTATGGAGGTGGAGACTTGCAATTGGATGGTTATACTGATTCTGATTTCCAATCAGATATCGATGATAGAAAGTCTACCGATATGTGTTCATTTGTAATGGAGGTGCGATCGGTTGGAAGAGTTCCAAACAGAGCACGCATCGCAGATTCCACTATCGAGGTCGAGTATATTGTCGCATCGATGATCGCAAAGAAGTCGCTTGGATGAAGAAGTTCGTGTAACTTACAAGAGTTCCTTCCATTGAGTCGCTATTCCATTACATCGTGACAACAATTGAGGAGTCATATAGGCTAAGTAACTTAGGTCTCACACTAAATCCTAACACATAGAAAGGCACTACCACATTATCAGAGATATATTTGGGCAAGGTATTATAGGCATGCAGAAAAGAGCTTCAGCTGAAAATCCGGTGATTCATTCACTAAGCCTTTGTCACAAGCTCGCTTAGACCGACATCTTGAGAAGAGGGGTCTAAGGTATTGTAATGAATGGCTCTAGTGCTAGTGGGAGATTGTTAGTAGTATGCCCTAGAGCATATCATTTAGTATGTATCTTGTATATATTTTATTAATAAAAGGCATTTCCACTTTTCCGTTTACATAATATATTTATGTGTAATAGAAAAGGTCCATTGATATTTTGTTAGAAATATTATTCTTAAGTTGTTAAGAATATGAGTGACAATATTTCTAGCACAAAGTATCATAAATAGGTTCACAATCAAGGATACTTCATAATAAGGACATGACTTATCCGAAAGATTGTATTCATGTTTGTTCCCAAGTTATTTATATGAGATATAAATAAGATGGAATGGTGAGTCTCATGCCATATAACAAACATGATAGGCACTTATAAATGATAAGTAGGCCGAACCAGTGACACTTATGACAAGCACATGGATTTACTCTTGTCAATGTTTTGTCATAAATCATATCAGTGCATATAATCTTTAGACTCGAGATAGCACATTATCTTGTATATAGGTAGTTTGAGTTTGATCGCTTTCATACCTGCACTATGTATGGGTATATGGGCATCTGTTGGCTCTGCTAGTTATATATGGAGGTAGGTGTTGATCAAGAAGGAATCTGTTCCTCTAAGTAAATAGAGTTAAAATCCTATGTTCATTTAATTGTTCTTGATGTTTCAAGTTCTGGCCAGACAGATAGATTTATTCGAGAAAAGAGTTTCGATGAGAAAAATCTTTTAATCAAGAACTGGAATTAAAAGAGAACATAATATTCATAGCAAATGGAGTTTGACATAAACCATGACTCAACTTGAGTTGGGATTTTGTAACAGAGAGATTCTAGTGCATGGTAACATATGATTATAGGTTCATTTAAGGTAAATCTTATTACTAATTGGGTGGCCATGGCATGCTATGCTAGGTGTTAACCATGGTCTATGAGGTTCATAAAATAATTTAGAGAAATCATTTATGGTAAGAAAGAGTTCTGATGATATTAAGAGTTGATATCATGTCTCATTGTCAATTAGTGATGAGCCTAGTAAGTCACACACATACACAAGTTATCACCTATTTAAATATGATTTAATTAATTAATTAAAGAGTTTAATTGATTAATTAAATAGATTTGGTTTGCAATTAAATTGCAAAGTCCCTAGCATGACTTGAAACCAAATCTAGATTATTGGATGTGTAGTATAAATTAAATTTATATTTAAAGTGTTTAAATATGAATTTAATTGATGAGAAATTAATTAATAGAGATTAATTAATTAATTTATATTTGATATAAATTAATTAGAAGAAGAAAATAATTATTTTGGGTTAAGAACTCAAAATTAAGACACAGGGGCATTTTGGTCATTTCACAGTGTGACACGTGGCACCATGAGATGGTGACACATGGCATAACACATAAGCTTGCCAAATGTTTTTTTTTTAATCATGTAAGATGATTAAAATCAAGATTAAATATAGGTTTGACACTTGGCACAATGTGATTGGGTCACTTAAACCTAGAGCTAATCAAAAGGTGACATGTGGCTAGGGTTTAATGTGTTAACCTAGCTATTTAAGTGTGGTTATGAAAAGAAAACATAACCAGCAGCCTCTCCTCTCATATGTCACGCCACTTTGAGCCTCTCCAACTATTTCTCTTCATCTCTCATCAATTCAAAGAGATTAGCCATCAATCTCTTGAATTAAGAACACTAGAAATTGTTTCTAGTGTCCTGTTTGCATCTCTAATCTCTTAAAAGGCAGAACTTGAATTTCTAATTAATAGAAAAGGCTTTAGAAGCTGTTCAAGGGCTGCCATAGGTGTTCTTGGTGTGGACAAGCTAGAGGGACAACATCTTGTGTCCTGAAGACGAATCTCAAAGGCGCAGACACGCTGCAGCACATCAAGAGGTTAGTGTAATCGTTCTTGATTTAATCTAGGGTTCTAAAATTAATCTGATTAATTTTAAAATCTTAAATGGCAAATACAGATCCAAAAACATATTAAAAGAGTTTTATTATGTTGTTTATCATTGAAATCAAATAGATAAAAATAAATCTTGCATGGTACTTGTGACCCTAGGTGAAAATTTTTGAATTCAATGGTATAATCTTGTGTTTTTTCACGCTTCCGTTCCTTCACTAGGCTCATCACTAATTAACAATGAGACATGATATCAACTCTTAATATCATCAGAACTCTTTCTCACCACAAATGATTTCTCTAAATCATTTTATGCACCTCATAGACCATGGTTAACACCTAGCATAGCATGCCATGACCACCCAATTAGTAATAAGGTTTACCTTAAATGAACCTATAATCATATGTTACCATGCACTGGAATCTCTCTGTTACAAAATACCAGCTCAAGCTGGAGTCATGGTTTATGTCAAACTCCATTTGCTATGAATATTATGTTCTCTTTTAATTCCAGTTCTTGATTAAAAAGATTTTCTCATTAGAAACTCTTTTCTAAATAAATCTATCTGTTCTGGCCAAGAACTTGAAACATCAAGAACAATTAAATGAACATAGGATTTTATCTCTATTTACTTAGAGGAACAGATTCCATCTTGATCAACACCTACCTCCATATATAACTAGTAGGAGCCAACACATGCCCATATACCCATACACAGTACAAGTATGAAAGCAGTATCAAACTCAAACTACCTATATACAAGATAACTGTGCTATCTCAGGTCTAAAGATTATATGCACTGATATGATTTATGACAAAACATTGACAAGAGTAAACTCCATGTGCTTGTCATGAGTGTCACTGGTTCGACCTACTTATCATTTAAAAGTGCCTATCATGTTTGCTATATGGCATGAGACTCACCATTCCATCTTATTTATATCTCATATAAATAACTTGGTAACAAACATGAATACAATCTTTCTGGATAAGTCATGTCCTTATTATGAAGTATTCTCGATTGTGAACCTATTTATGATACTTTGTACTAGAAATACTGTCACTTATATTCTTAACAACTTAAGAATAGAATTTCTAACAAAATATCAATGGACTTTTTCTATTACACATAAATATATTATGTAAATGAAAAAGTGGAAATGCCTTTTATTAATAAAAATATGTACAAGATACATAGTAAATGATATGCTCTAGGGCATACTACTAACAGATGGCACCTACTAAACTGAAGGAGTTGAAAGTTCAGTTACCGGAGCAACTAGACAAGGGTTTCATAAGCCCTAAAGTGTTGCCCTGGGGAGCACTAGTGCTATTTGTGAAGAAGAAAGACTTTACACTTCAGCTATGTATAGACTACAGGCAGCTGAATAAGGTGACTGTGAAAAACAAATACCCTTTACCTAGGGTAGATGACTTATTTGATCAGTTGAGAGGAGCTGGAGTATTCTCTAAGATATATCTTAGATCCGGCTATCACCAGTTGAGAGTGAAGGAGACAGATGTTCCTAAAACTGCTTTCAGGACTCGATATGGACACTATGAGTTTCTAGTAATGCCATTTGGGCTGACAAATGCACCAACAGATTTTATGGACCTAATGAATGACATCTTTCATCCCTACTTGAATCAGTTTGTTATGGTCTTTATAGATGATATCTTAGTGTATTCTACAAACCAGGAGGAGCATGATGAACATCTGAGAGTAGTACTACAGACACTGTTCGAAAAGCAATTGTATGCCAAGTTGTCCAAGTGTGATTTCTAGTTGGATGAGATATCCTTTCTTAGACACACTGTGTCAGCAGATAGAATCAGGGTAGACCCCAAGAAGATTAAAGCAATAGTTGAATGGAAGCCTCCCAGAAATATAGCAGAGGTCAGAAGCTTTTTGGGGTTAGCTGGGTACTATAGAAGATTTGTGAAGGGATTCTCCCTTATAGCAGCCCCATTGACTATACTGCTACACAAGAATGCAAAGTTTGACTGGAATGATAAATGTCAAGCCAGTTCTGAGAAGCTGAAGGCTATGCTTACAGAAGCTCCATTGTTGACATAGCTAGAGTCGGAGAAAGACTATGTGATCTACAGTGATGCCTCTCACAATAGGCTTGGGTGTGTTCTGATGTAGGAAAGAAAAGTAGTTGCCTATGCTTTCAGACAACTAAGGCCACATGAAAAGAACTACCCAACTCATGATCTGGAATTGGCTGCAATAATATTTGCATTAAAGATATGAAGGCATTACCTATATGGTGAGAAATGCTATATCTATACGGATCACAAGAGTTTAAAGTATTTGCCAACCCAGAAGGAACTCAATCTGACACAGAGGAGACGGATTGAATTCCTTAAGGATTATGACTATGTGATCGACTACCATCCTGGGAAGGCAAATGTAGTGGCTGACGCACTGAGCGGGAAGTCCATGATGGCTTTGAGAGCACTGAATGCTTGGTTGTCTTTAGCACAGGATGGGGAAATTTTGGCTGAGTTGCTTGTAAAGCCATGTTTGTTATAGCAAATATAAGAAGCACAGCTAAGGGATGAAAAGTTACTAACTATTATGGGTAGAACTCAAAAGGGGAAGAAGATTAACTATGAGTTGAAAAGAGATGGGTGCTTGTATTATAAAGGCAAAATATGTGTACCGAGAGATGAGGAACTGAAGAAGAATATTTTGAATGAGGCACACAGTAGCTTTCGTGCTATGCACCCAGGAAGTACCAAGATGTACCAAAGCCTGAAAACACATTATTGATGGCTTGGAATGAAGAAAGAGATTAGTGATTTTGTGACCAGATGTTTGATATGCCAGCAGGTTAAGGCTGAGCATTAGGTTCCATCAGGGTTGTTGCAACCTATATCCATATCAGAGTGGAAATGGGACCACATCACCATGGATTTTGTCACTGGGCTACCATTGACACAGAGGAAGCATGATAGTATATGAGTAATTATAGATAGATTGACCAAGTCAGCTCACTTCCTACCAGTTAGAGCCGACTACTCACTGGAAAGGTTAACAGAGATTTACATAGATGAGATAGTCCGGCTACATGGAGAGCCAACATCGATCATATCTGACCTAGACTCGAGATTTACTTTGAAGTTTTGGAAGAGGCTACCGGAGTCTTTAGGCACTCAATTGCACTTCATTATGGCTTTTTATCCACAGACAGATAGACAGTCAGAAAGGGTGATTCAGGTAACCCTTAGTGTAACACCCTCCCTGTAGCAACTCTGTACATTCTACTGTTTCGGTGACCAGTGTCAGTCCGGACAGCTAGAACATCTAGAAAAATATTTAAACTAAAGTGAGGAACTATAATTAACTCAAATATTAATAAGAAAAATTTAGGAAAAATTTGAGAAATAAAATACAACCAAGTTAAATGA
Organism: Hevea brasiliensis; assembly: GCF_030052815.1. Lineage (NCBI taxonomy): Eukaryota > Viridiplantae > Streptophyta > Magnoliopsida > Malpighiales > Euphorbiaceae > Hevea > Hevea brasiliensis. The sequence goes on along the minus strand of NC_079503.1, from coordinate 56,290,746 downwards.
GCCGGTGCCTTAGCGATAGGTAAACCAGTGGGAAGTTGCGGTTCTAGCATCTAGGAGCCCTAGACCCAGGGGAAAATTCATAAAATAATTTTTGAGACTCCAGAGAAGGGTCATTGAGGTTTTTATGGCATTAGAATGCCAAGAAAAGGTTTAGAAAAATTTTTAAATCGGTACAGACAATTTTAGTCTGTTAAGCCAAACGGAGGGCATTTTGGTCATTTTATCTTTAGAGATGATTTTTTGCCGACTTGTCCAGTTAAGTAAATAATTATTATGACATAAAATGTGAATAAATATTGCTAAAAATTAAATTGAAATTTAGTAGACAAGAAAAGGAAGGAAAATTAAAGAATTAGAATTATGACATCATTATGATGTCATTAAAAATCCTCCCACCCAATCAAACTTTAACACATGGAATTAACTTATTTAAAATGACTTAATGGGCAGAAAAAAAGAAAAAAAAATCAGTTGCTTCTTCAACCTTTGGGGCAGCCAAAAACGTGGAGAGAGAGAGAGAGAGAGAGAGAGAGGAAGGAAAACTCCATTAAAGCTCACCCAAGCTCCCAACCTCACTAAATATCACTCCAAAACCCTAGCCTTCTTCACAAAAAATTAACCTAGCACCTTGAGGAAGCTTTGGGCAGCAAAAAGAAAGAAAAATCAAGAAGTTTTCTAAGCTAGGGAAAACTCTCTAACAAAGGTTAGTGTCAATTAATTCTTCAAACTTGTATATGCATCATTAGGAGTATGAATTGATCCATTGATTGTATGTATTTGAAAAATTGAAATGGTAGAGCTAGGGTTTAGACCCAAAATTGAGATGTTGATCATGTAATGGTGAAAGTAAGTTTTAATGGTAAATTAGTGACCATTTGGTTATGTGTGAATGAGAAATGAATTGGTTTATGTAGTGGGAAATTAAGTTGGTGTGGCTGCCTTGGCTAACCTGCAGGACTGAGCATGAGTCCAGCAGGTTTGTGCAGCTATAAATGGAGTTGTAGAGGTTCAATTGGTGCAAGGCCAATTGGACATGAAACTAGACACATAACGGAACAACTTTGGTGAAGAAACCATGCTCAGAAAAGTAAACCAAGTTGGCTTAAAAATTGCCCTAATCCGGTTGACTTGCATTCTGCTTAGGTAAAATGACCAAATGAACAGTATTTAGTCATTTGGTCATAACTCAGTGTAGAAAGGTCCAATTGACCTGAAATTTTACCAGCATAAAGATGAGACATAGATCTAAAACTTTCATGAGAACACAAATCCAAATTCTGACCATAACCTAGTCAAATTGCCAACCAAACTTAGGTTATCAAATCTGGCAGAACCAGTTTTGCCCAGAATTTTGGATTCTATCCAATCCGGCCAGTTATGGTTTTTAGGCCATAACTTGAGCTACAAAACTCTAAATGGAGTGATTCAAAAAACAAAATGTAACTAGACAAAATAAGGAACAACTTTCATGAAGACAATTTTGCCAAATTCCTACTGTATAAATGACCAATGGAACAGTAAATATGAGGCTTGAAATTTGAAAATTTTGAATAACTAACACTAAGCTTCGAAATGGTTTTGGCAACTAATACCAACAATTTTAGAATGCATAATGTGGTATATTGGGAGTATTAGAACCAATGCACCTATTGTCTATGCAAAAGTTGACATTTTAGTTGACTAATGAAATGAATAGTAACATCTAAACTTAAATTTCAAGAATTGTACAATTTAAAAGTGTAACATGCCCTAGTACACCTAGCAAGATTGGTTTGGGTAGGTTGGCATGCCAATAGGGTTCAGTTAGCAGTACTGCACATGGCATTACGCCATTCTGTGATTTTATGGCTTTTAGCCATTCTGTGATTTTATGGCTTTTAGCCATTCTGACATTGTGTTGATACTTGGCCTTGTGCCTAATATTTATTACAGCTCATTAGCTGTTCTGTTGCACACCGGGAGATACATATGTAACCGATGGTGTGACGGCCCGAGGTACTTAATACCCAGTGCTAGTTTACCCGTTTATCCAGTCCAGTCATCCAGTATAAGTTACTTGGGCACCCAAAAATGAAAGTGAACAAATTTAATGAAATAATGAATAGAACAAGTACATAATAAATAAGATTACCAATAATGATCGAAAAAAAAAATATCTGCATAAGACATCAAAACATGCACTGTATATTTATTTCCTGTTATTTCTTTTTATTTTAATATTAGCACCACTAAGCATTATTACTTAGCGCATTGTTTTTGCCACGCGTAGGTTCTGAAGATACTAACCGAGAGCCCAGTAGACCACAGACTGGGTGAGACCTCCAGCAGCTCTGCATAGTATCCGTGTCACCTCACCATCTTCAGTGCTTTGGTAGGACACTAGGTTTCATTTTGGTATTTTGTAACTAACTTTTATTTTCTCATGTGTAATTAAGACTTATGTAATGTATTTTGATGTTAATGTAAATAGTGGAAATTGTGTTATGAATGGAAAATTGAGTATTTATTTATTGCTTATATATGAATACCATGAGAAATGAATGATTGAGAAATGGAAATGTTGTTGAAAAATATTGAGATTTTGATGATGAAATGGAGTTTGGCATTGATTGAAAATTTTGGAAGTTTTTTTCACAGGTTCCGAAGAACTGTTTTCTCCATTTTTAGCCGGTACTCTGCCGGATTTTCCATAAAATTTGCGGAACCTCAAATAAATTTATGTTTTCAATAAATGACTTAAATGAATGATATTTCACGAACTATATTTCATAATTATGAAATAAATAAATTAGGAAGAATAAAAATGATGAAATAAAATAGGGTGTTCCAGTACATTGTGTGATATATCTTACTCGGCTATACTGTAGACGGGTAAGGGGTGTCACATTTAGTGGTACAGAGCACGGTTTAGGCTTTTCTAGGCCTAGATTGAGTCCATACCATGCATTGCATTTGTAAGAATCGAGGTGACACTAATGCAGATCTGTTGTCTTTGTTAAATAGGATATGGACCCTTCATCTCAGAGGGCAGTTGAGGAGGAAGTGGAGAGTCATACTCCACCTGTAGTAGCTGAGACTGGGGGTAGGGGAGAACCTACTTCGCCAGCTCCAGCAGAGCCTGCTCAGCCTCCACAGGCCGTGTTTCAGCAAATGGCCGAATTCTTTAGACAAATGGCTAGGGTAATGCCACCACCACCACCACCTCCACAGCAGAAATCACATCTGGAAAGGTTAAGAAAATTTGGAGCAATGGACTTCTTTGGCAAGAGAGAAGATGATTCTGTTGCAGCCGAAAACTGGTTGAACAGAACAGGCAGAGTTTTAAAACAACTCCACTGCACTCTTGAATAAAATCTAGAAGCTGCTGTATCTCTGTTGCAAGATGATGCATATGAATGGTGGGATACGGTGTCCAATGAGGTATAGCCAAAAGTAATAACTTGGGACTTCTTCCTCTCAGAATTCAAGAAGAAATATGTGGGTAGTGTATACCTGGAAGAAAGAAGAAGAGAGTTCATTAATTTGAGGCAGAGATAGCTGACAGTGGCAAAGTATAAAAAGGAATTTGTCTGATTGAGCCGCTACAGAAGGGAGATAGTCCCTAATGAAGCCGAAAGGTGTAAGAGATTTGAAGAGGGATTAAATGATAATATAAAGATCATGATCACTCCCTTGGAGAGTGACTGGTGCAATAAAAGTTAGTGGAAGTTGCAATAAAAGTTGAAAAAGTAAGAATAAGTGAGCAGACCAGAAGAGAGAGACAGCAGAAGAGGGGCCTGGGTCAGTCTAACTCATCTCCTGCACCAGGAAAGAAGTTCAAAGGTCCACCTGCATAGAGTTTAGGTCAACCACAAGGTCAGGGTCAGTCCCAGGGACCTAGGCCATAGTTCACCCCTAAGAGAGGTCAGTCAACACCATCAGTGGGCAGCTCTCCAGGGACAGGGTTCAGGGGACCAGCCCCAGCATCTTCTACATATCCGCATTGCCTGAAATGGCATAAGGGGGAGTGTTGGAGAGTGACTGGTGCCTGCTTAAGGTGTGGGTCGATAGAGCATCAGTTGAGGAATTATCCACGCAGAACTGCTACAGCTACTCTAACACAAGCAGACAAACCTGCTCTTACACCACAAAGGGGTAGGAAATTTGGCAAATCTGAGGCAGTGGGACCATCACAGAGGCCTGCATCGGAGCCAGCAGAGAGGCTTGAGGACAGACCACCTGCCAAAGCCTATGCCATGAGAGCTCAGGAGGAGCAAGATGCCCCGGACATCATCAGGGGTATGTTTTCCCTCTACAATACATCTGTGCATACATTGGTGGATCTTGGATCCACTCATTCATACATCTGCATCAACGTACCCGTAGAAAAGGGGATACTAGTAGGGGAGAGTGACTAAGACATCCTGGTCACTAATCCATTGGACCACAGTGTAATGGTGAACAAAGTGTACAAATGTTGCCCGTTAAGGATTCAGGGGTATGAATTCTTGGCAGACCTGATTGAGTTGCCTTTCCATGAGTTTGATGTGATTTTGGGAATGGACTGGTTGTCACGTTATCAGGCAATGGTTGATTGTAAATTGAAGAGAATTTCCTTGAAAACTCCTAAGGGTAATGAGATCACAGTTGTGGGGGAAAGGACAGATTTCTTGTCCAATGTCATCTTAGCCATAGTGGCAAGAAAAATGATGAGAAAATGCTATGAAGCCTACCTAGCACATGTGGTGGATACTAGGCAGGCTAAGCCAGATCTGTGTGACATATCCATAGTAAAAGACTTCTCAGATGTGTTCCCTGAAGAATTGCCTGGTTTGCCACCAGAAAGGGAAGTTGAATTTGCTATTGAGACACTGCCGAGTACAGCACCAATCTCTATTGCTCCTTATAGGATGGCGCCCATAGAATTGAAGGAACTAAAAATCCAGTTACAGGAGTTACTAGATAAGGGGTTCATATGCCCCAGCGTGTCACCATGGGGAGCTCCAGTGCTGTTTGTGAAGAAGAAGGATGAGACTTTGAGGCTATGCATTAATTACCGACAGTTGAATAAAGTGACTCTGAAGAATAAGTATTTGTTGCCTAGAATTGATGATCTGTTTGATCAATTGAAGGGAGTAGGAATATTTTCCAAAATTGATCTCAGATCAGGGTATCATCAATTCAGGGTGAAGGATGCAGATGTGCCAAAGACTGCATTCAGGACCCGGTATGGGCATTATGAGTTCCTAGTGATGCCCTTTGGCCTAACAAATGCACCAGCAGCATTCATGGACCTTGTGAACCGTATCTTCCATCCATACCTAGATCGGTTCGTAGTGGTCTTTCTTGATGATATTTTGGTGTATTCCAAGACCAAGGAAGAACATGATGAGCATTTGAGGATTGTTCTGGAAACCCTAAGAGAAAAGAAGTTGTATGCTAAGTTGTCCAAGTGTGACTTCTGGTTAAATGAGATTGCATTCCTTGGACACATAGTGTCAGCTGATGGGATTAGGGTGGATCCTAAGAAAATAGAAGCAGTGATGGAATGGAAGCCTCCCAAAAATACAATTGAGGTCAGAAGTTTCTTGGGGCTAGCTGGGTATTACAGAAGATTTGTGAAGGGATTTTCCTTAATAGCTGCTCCAATGACCAAGTTGTTACACAAGAATGTCAGATTTAACTGGAATGATAAGTGTTAGACCAGTTTTGAGAAGTTGAAGGCTATGTTGACTGAGGCACCAGTGTTAACACAACCAGTGTCGGGAAAGGACTTTGTGGTTTACAGTGATGCCTCTCATAATAGGTTAGGGTGTGTATTAATGCAAGAGGGGAAGGTGGTCGCCTATGCTTTTAGGCAACTAAGGCCACATGAATAGAATTACCCTACCTATGATCTAGAACTTGCAGCAATTATCTTCGCATTGAAGATATGGAGGCATTACTTGTATGGTGAAAAGTGCTACATTTACACAGACCAAAAGAGTCTGAAATACTTGCCAACCCAGAAGGAGCTCAACCTTAGACAGAGGCGATGGATTGAGTTCCTGAAGGACTATGATTGTGTAATTGACTACCATCCTGGGAAGGCAAATGTAGTTACAGACGCTTTGAGCAGAAAATCCATCACAGCTTTGAGATCATTAAATGCCCGTCTATCCTTAGCTTGAGATGGAGCTATTTTGGCTGAGTTGCAAGTAAGGCCAAACCTGCTACAGCAGATTTTAGATGGGCAAAAGGTAGATGAAAAATTAATGACTACTGTGAGTAAAATCTCAGAAGGGAAAGCAACTGACTATGAGATGAAAGCATATGGGTGTCTGTACTACAAAGGACGAGTATGTGTACCAGATGATGGGGAATTGAAAGCCAGTATTCTGAAAGAGGCACACACCAGTATTTATGCTATGCACCTAGAAAGTACAAAAATGTATCATGATCTAAAACTTCAGTATTGGTGGCCTGATATGAAGAAGGACATAGCTGACTATGTAACTAAATGCTTGACATATCAGCAAGTCAAGGCAGAACATCAAGTTCCATCGGGTTTGCTACAGCCTATACGCATACCTGAATGGAAATGGGATAAGGTCACCATGGATTTTGTAAGTGGACTACCTCTCACCCAGAAGAAGCATGATGCAGTATGGGTGATAGTAGATAGATTGACGAAGTCAGCACACCTTTTACCAGTTAAGACTGACTACTCACTGGAGAAGTTAGCAGAATTGTATATTAATGAGATAGTTAGACTGCATGGAATTCCACTTTCCATCATATCTGATCGAGACCCAAGGTTTACATCAAGATTTTGGAAGAAGTTGCATGAATCCTTGGGTACGCAACTCCACTTCAGCACAGCTTTTCATCCTCAGACGGATGGGCAATCAGAAAGAGTAATCCAGGTAAACAATTGAAACAATTGAACTAATACAAATATTGAATATAAATGATAATAATAACGTGAAATATATGTCAGGTCCTTGAGGATATGATGAGGAGCTGTGTCATTGAGTTTGAGGGAAGTTAGGATAAATACCTCCCACTGGCAGAATTTACATAGAATAACAGCTACCAAGCTAGTATCCAAATGGCCCCGTATGAAGCACTGTATGGGAGGAAATGTAGAACTCCAGTGTGCTGGACTGAATTGGGTAAAGATAAACTGGTAGGGCCAGACTGGTGAAACAGACTGAGGAGAAAGTAAAACTAATTAAAGCCAATTTGAAGGTTGCCTCAGATAGACAGAAATCTTATGCCGACCTAAAGAGGAAAGAAATAGAATATGCAGTTGGCGACAAAGTATTCCTCAAGGTGTCACCATGGAAGAAGGTACTGAGGTTTGGAAGAAAAGGTAAGTTAAGCCCTAGGTTCATTAGCCCATATGAAGTCATTGAACGTGTGGGTCCAGTGGCCTATAGGCTAGCTTTACCACCAGAGCTGGACAAGATCCACAATGTGTTCCACGTATCTATGCTAAGAAGATACCGCTCAGATCCTTCACATGTCATCTCTATGGAAGAAATTGAAGTACAACCGAATTTGACATATGAAGAAGAACCCATACGGATCCTGGCTCAGGAAGTGAAAGAGTTAAGGAATAAGCAGATTCTACTGGTGAAAGTGCTTTGGAGGCACCATAAAATCGAGGAGGCAACTTGGGAAAGTGAAGAGACGATGAGGCAATAGTTCCCTCAACTGTTTGCATCAGGTAAATTTCAAGGACGAAATTTAAATTAGAGGGGAAGAGTTATAACACCCTCCCTGTAGCAACTCCATACATTCTACTGTTCCGCTGATTAGTGTCGGTCCGGACAGCTAGAACGTCTAGAAAAATATTTAAACTAAAGTGAGGAACCATAATTAACTCTAATATTAATAAGAAAAGTTTAGGAAAAATTTGAGAAATAAAATACAACCAAGTTAAATGAGCCGGTGCCCTAACGATGGGTAAACCAGTGAAAAGTTGCGGTTCTCGCATATAGGAGCCCTAGACCCGGGGAAAAATTCATAAAATAATTTTTGAGACTCCAGAGAAGGGTTATTGAGGTTTTTATGGCATTAGAATGCCAAGAAAAGGTTTAGAAAAATTTTTAAATCGGTACAGACAATTTTAGTCTGTTAAGCCAAACGGAGGGCATTTTGGTCATTTCGTCTTCAGAGATGATTTTTGGCTGACTTGCCCAGTTAAGCAAATAATTATTATGACATAAAATGTGAATAAATATTGCTAAAAATTAAATTGAAATTTAGTGGACAAGAAAAGGAAGGAAAATTAAAGAATTGGAATTATGACATCATTATGATGTCATTAAAAATCCTCCCACCCAATCAAACTTTGACACATGGCATTAACTTATTTAAAATAACTTAATGGGCAGAAAAAAAGAAAGAAAAATCAGTTGCTTCTTCAACCTTTGGGGCAGCCAAAAAAGTGGAGGGAGAGAGAGGAAGGAAAACTCCATTAAAGCTCACCCAAGCTCCGAACCTCACCAAATCTCACTCTAAAAACCTAGCCTTCTTCACAAAAAATTAATCTAGCACCTTGAGGAAGCTTTGGGTAGCAAAAAGAAAGAAAAATCAAGAAGTTTTCTAAGCTAGGGAAAACTCTCCAACAAAGGTTAGTGTCAATTAATTCTTCAAACTTGTACATGCATTATTAGGAGTATGAATTGATCCATTGATTGTATGTGTTTGAAAAATTGAAATGGTAGAGCTAGGGTTTGGACCCAAAATTGAGATGTTGTTCATGTAATAGTGAAAGTAAGTTTTAGTGGTCAATTAGTGACCATTTGGTTATGTGTGAATGAGAAATGAAGTGGTTTATGTAGTGGGAAATGAAGTTGGTGTGGCTGCCTTGGCTGACCTGCAGGACTGAGCATGAGTCCAGCAGGTTTGTGCAGCTATAAATGGAGTTGTAGAGGTTCAATTGGTAAGTTGGCTTAAAAATTGCCCTAATCCGGGTGACCTGCATTCTGCCTGGGCAAAATGACCAAATGAACAGTGTTTAGTCATTTGGTCATAACTCAGTGTAGAAAGGTCTAATTGACCTGAAATTTTACCAGAAGATATATCAGACATAGACCTAAAACTTTTATGAAGAACACAAATCCAAATTCTGACCATAACCTAGTCAAATTGCCAACCAAACTTAGGTTATCAAATCTGGCAGAATCCGCTTTTGCCTGAATTTTGATTCTCATCCAATCCAGCCAGTTATGGTTTTTAGGCCTTAACTTGAGCTAGAAAACTCCAAATGGAGTGATTTTAAAAAGGAAATGTAACTAGACAAAATAAGGAACAACTTTTGTGAAGACAATTTTGCCAAATTCCTACTGTATAAATGACCAATGGAATAGTAAATATGAGGCTTGAAATCTGAAAATTTTGAATAACTAACATTAAGCTTAGAAATGGTATTGGCAACTAATACTAACAATTTTAGAATGCAAAATGTGGTATGTTGGGAGTATTAGAACCAATGTACCTATTGTCTATGCAAAAGTCAACATTTTAGTTGACTAATGAAATGAATAGTAACATCTAAACTTAAATTTCAAAAATTGTATAATTTAAAAGTGTAACATGCCCCAGTACACCTAGCTAGATTGGTTTGGATAGGTTGGCATGCCAATAGGGTTCAGTTAGCAGTACTGCACATGGCATTATGCCATTCTGTGATTTTATGGCTTTTAGCCATTCTGACATTGTGTTGATACTTGGCCTTGTGCCTAATATTTATTGCAGCTCATTAGCTGTTTTGTTGCACACCGGGAGATACATATGTGACCGATGGTGTGACGGCCCGAGGTACTTGATACCCAGTGCCAATTTACCCATTTATCCAGTCCAGTCATCCAGTATAGGTTACTTAGGCACCCAAAAATGAAAGTGAATAAATTTAATGCAATAATGAATAGAACAAGTACATAATAAATAAGATTACCAATAATGATCGAAAAAAAAAATTGTCTATATAAGACATCAAAACATGTATTAGATATTTACTTCCTGTTATTTCTTTTTATTTTATTATTGGCACCACTAAGCATTATTGCTTAGCGCGTTGCTTTTTTCACGCGTAGGTTCTGGAGATACAGACCGAGAGCCCAGTAGACCACAGACTGGGTGAGACCTCCTGTAGCTCTGCATAGTATCCGTGTCACCTCACCATCTTCAATGCTTTGGTAGGACACTAGATTTCATTTTGGTATTTTGTAACTAACTTTTATTTTCTCATGTGTAATTGAGACTTATGTAATGTATTTTGATGTTAATGTAAATAGTGGAAATTGTGTTATGAATGGAAAATTGAGTATTTATTTATTGCTTGTATATGAATACCTTGAGAAATGAATGATTGAGAAATGGAAATGTTGTTGAAAAATATTGAGATTTTGATGATGAAATGGAGTTTGGGATTGATTGAAAATTTTGGAAGTGTTTTTTACAGGTTCCGAAGAACTGTTTTCTCCATTTTTAGCCGGTACTCTGTCGAATTTTCCATAAAATTTGCAGAACCCCAAATAAATTTATGTTTTCAATAAATGACTTAAATGAATGATATTTCACGAACTATATTTCATAACTATGAAATAAATAAATTAGGAAGAATAAAAATGATTGAAATAAAATAGGGTGTTCCGGTACACTGTGTGACATATCTTACTTGGCTATACTGTAGACGGGTAAGGGGCGTTAGACTTAGAACTTATTGGATAGCTATAATTGTTAAAGGAATGATAATAATGACCTGACACTAATGACATGAATAATACGATATGATAGGTATTGGAGGATATGTTAAGAAGCCGCATCATTGATTTTGAACGAAGTTGGGAGAAGTATCTTCCTTTGGTAGAGTTTGCTTATAATAACAGCTCTAGTATAAAAATGGCTCCATATGAAGTATTGTATGGGAGGAGGTGCATGACTCCCTTATGTTGGACAGAAATGGGGGAAGAGAAGGTAGTGGGCCCAATTTAGTGAGACAGACTGAGGAAAAAGTGAAACTCATCAAAGACAATTTGAAAGTCGCCTCAAATAGACAGAAGTTATATGGCAACCTGAGAAGAAAGTATATAGAGTATGAGGTTGGCGATAAGGTGTTTCTCAAGGTATCACCTTGGAAGAAAGTGCTAAGGTTTGGTAAGAAGGGTAAGTTAAGCCCTAGGTTTATTAGTCCATATGATGTCATTAAACGTGTGGGTCCAATAGCCTATAGGCTAGCTTTACCACCTGAGCTGGACAAGATTCACAATGTGTTCCATGTGCCGATGCTCAGGAGATACCGATCAGATCCTTCATATGTCATTTCAGCAAAAGAAATAATTGTGCAACCTGATTTGACATATGAAGAAGAGTCAATCCCAATCTTGGCACGGGAAGTGAAAGAACTCAGAAACAAGAGGATCCCACTAGTGAATGTCTTGTGGAGACACCACAACACAGAAGAAGCGATATGGGAGAGTGAGAAGATGATGAGGCAACAGTTTCCTTAGCTCTTCACATCAGGTAATTTTCGAGGTTGAAATTTCTATTTAGAGGGGAAGAATTGTAACGCCCTCACCATAGGTAGTCCGTACATTCTACTATTCCGACGACTAATGTCTGTTTGGACAGCCAGAATGTCTGGAACTACACTTAAACTATAGTGAGGAAGCATAAATTGATGGAATAAATATTAAGAAAATATAGGAAAAATTTAGAGAAAGTAAAATAAAATTTAAGAGAATTTATTAATTAGTATAAAATAATAAAAATAACCCGATATGTATCATGCAGGGCATTTTGGTCATTTCACCCCCAAAGGTGAATTTTGACCAAAATGTAAAATTAAAAATTTGAGAGAATAAAATAATTAACATAAATTAAAAACTTTATGAATTGAATTAGAAAAGAAAAGAAAAGAAAAGAAAAGAAAAGAAAAGAAAAAGGCTTAGGAAAATTTAAAAATTTAAAGTATAAAAAAAAAGAATATATATATATAAGGCATAAAAGACAAACCCCACTAACCATCTTCTTCTCCACTCCACCTCTTCTCTCTCCCTTCTTTTGGCCTGCACCCTTGTCCCTCTTTTCCACCATTGTTGTCAAGCTTAAAGCTTGATTTCTTCTTCATTTACATATCAAAACCTTAAGCACCCTTTACTAAAAATCCTCTCCACTCTATAAGGAAGCTATTGATAGTAATAAGAAGAGGTATAAGGGAAGTTTAAAGTACAGTGAGATATAGTTTTCTTCATAAAGATGAACAAGAGTTGTTTACTCATGAGGAAATAGATCATGGAGATGATCCAGTTACCTATGAAGAAGCTATATCAGATATGGACTCTTCAAAATGGATTGAAGCTATGAAATCCAAAATTTATTCCATGCATAAGAATCAAGTATGGGACCTTGTTGATCCACCTGAAGGTATTGTACCTATAGGGAATAAATGGGTTTTCAAGAAGAAAATTGGTTCTGATAGAAAGGTAGAGACCTATAAAGCAAGGCTAGTAGCGAAAGGGTTTTGCCAAAGGCAAGGAATCGACTATGAGGGACTTTCTCACCTATTGCCATGCTTAAATCAATTAGGATTCTATTAGCAATAGCTGCATAATATGATCATGAGATTTGGCATATGGATGTCAAAACAACTTTTCTCAATGGATACATTGATGAAAACATTTTCATGGAACAACCTAGGGGTTTTAAATCCCAAGATTGTAACACCCCTATGTTCGGTAGTGCGTTCTACTGTTCCAGTGACCAGTGTTGTCCGGACAGCTAGGATGCCTAGAACTACACTTCGATATGAGTGAGGAGACATAAAATATGCAGTGGGTTATAAAGTATTCCTCAAAGTTTCTCCTTGGAAGAGGATTATGAGATTTGGCAGAAAGGGGAAACTGAGTCCTCGTTTCATCGAACCATATGAGGTTCTAGAAAGAGTGGGTCCTTTGGCATATTGGTTGGCATTACCTCTAGAGCTGGCAAGGATACACAGTGTCTTCCATGTGTCCATGTTAAGGAGGTACAAATCTGACCCATCTCATGTACTATCAGTTGAAGAGATTGAGGTAAATCCAGACCTCTCATATGAGGAAGAACCCATAGAAATTCTGGCTTATGATGTGAAGCAGCTGAGGAACAAACAGATATACCTGGTTAAAGTGCTGTGGAACCATCATTCAGGCCAGAAAGCTACTTGGGAACATGAAGAGGATATGAGGAGACAGCACCCACAACTATTCAGAGACTAATGCCAGGTAAAATTTCGAGACAAAATTTATTTAAGGGGGAGAGAATTGTAACACCCCTATGTTCGGTAGTGCGTTCTACTGTTCCAGTGACCAGTGTTGTCCGGATAGCTAGGATGCCTAGAACTACACTTCGATATGAGTGAGGAGACATAAAATAATGAAATACAAGAAAAGAAAATACAAGAAAAACAAAGGAAAAATAATAGCAAAGAAATGTAACCAAGTTAAGCGAGCCGAGAACCCTAGCGATGGGTGACCGCACCGGGAAGTCACGGCGTGGACCGTTGCCTAGCCCTGGACCGCGAGGAACCTTGAAAAATATTTGTAGGACTTAAATAGACCCCTATTGAAGTATAAATATCATTAGAAATATCAAAGAAAAATTAATTAATTAGTACAAAGAAAAGTGAGAAATAGAAAAACGGACAAAGCCCGGTGTTACCGAAAAATCGGGAATGCAACCCGAACAGGGGTATTGTGGTCATTTGACATCTCGAGTTTTCTTTTGAACTAAATGTCCATTGAAAATACATGATATTACACTTGGAAAATATAATGAAAAATTAAATTAGAGGTACCTAATATAAATAGCAAAAATGGGGTTCAAATTGGGTAATTAACACTTTTCACTTATTTAATCATTTTCTTGGGGGAGTGGAGCACTATGGGAATTAAAATATACACTAAGTGGGCAGATTACTTTCACTAAACTTCATCTTCAACCTTTCTCCTTACCCATGCCGAAATGAACTCCCTCAAAACCTCCATGGCCGAAACTTGAAGGAACTTCATCATCTCCTCCATTCCACCTCCAAACACCAAAGCTTCTTCATTAATTTTGAGCCCCACCTCACAAGGAGGAATTAGATACCAAAATCAAGGGAGATTAGTGAAGATTTAACAAGTCCCAACAATAGGTAAGTTTGTGTTTTTGATTGTTGCTTTGTTAAAGTTTGTAAGAATGTTATGGGTGTTTGATTTATGGAGAAAATTTTGAGGTTTGATGTTGAATGGAGAAGTGTACTTTTGGAAGCCATGGAAACACCTTGAAGACAATTTATTTTTACTTGTAAATGGTGAATTAAACGATTGATTAAATGTATATGGTGTGGGAAATTATTTGGGTGATGTATACTTAGCATATGTGAATGTGTATTGAAATTTGAATGCTTGGAAATTATGGGAATGTAATGCATGAAATGGCAGCTTGGTTTGGTGAACCATAAGGATGTTATTTCATGTTTGGATTATAGAATATTAATGTTGAATTGTGTTGGTTATTATGGCAGTTTGGGTATGTGTGTGATGGTGTGAAGTTGGACATGTAAAAGTGTTATGGTTAGGTGATTGAATTATTGTAAATTTGGTTTGACAAATTCTGCACTTTATGGTGTACGTTGAATGTAATTGTAAGCTGCCAAAATGACCTATAATATGTTGTGAATTATGTTTAGGTTATGGTACAACTAGAATTGGCTTGAATGTTGAGTTTGGTAAGTGTTAAAAGTGATCCTTGATGTGTATGAAAGAAATGCAATAAGGCAGTTTGAGTTTTAGGCCTAGAACTTTAAGTGTGTGGCTCCAATTGGTATGAAACCAATTGGAGGTGAAACTAGGCACAAAATGTGCCAACTTTCATTAAGGAAGCTTGCCAAAATTCTGCTTGCAAGGTAGCTTGAAAAATGACCAAATCCGGATTAAGTGCAAATAAGGCCTGAAAATTGACCATTTGGGCAGCAGTTAGTGTTTAGGCCATAACTCACTCAAAACAGGTCCAATTAACCTGAAATTTTGACCATGAATATTTGAGACCCATATCTACAAGTCTTATGAAGACACCAAAGCCCAGAAATGACCATAAGCAAGTCAAACAGCTTGCAAAAGTTCGGGTCCAAAAACTGGCCGAACCAAAATTGAACTAAAATGACCTAAAGTGACCAATTTTAATGCATTTTGACTAGCAATAGTAAAATGACCATAACTTGGTCTGCATAACTCAGAATGACCTGAAATTTTTCCCCGCGTGCAATAAGACATAGATCTATAAGTTTGTAGTTTTGACCAAAACCTAAAAACCGAGGGAACTAGGTCATCCGGCTAGGTCAAACTAGTATCCCGGAATCCAGCAAATTACAAGAAAATGCAAGATATATAGAAATAAATTTGGTAGCATGTACCAACCCTAAAAGATCATCGAATGTGACACATTAGTAACATTAAAACCTAAATTACCTAGAATGCACCGAGGGTCGACATATTAGGTTGACTAAGTAAATAATAGAATTCAGTGAATTACTTATTAAGCATTATCGTTAGAGACAGTTTAATTTAGTACTGAAACACTTCAAATTGTGTTTCTCAGTTAGCAAAGACTCATGAAAAGGGAAGGAAACACCGAGTCAAGACCAGGAGACAGTTATTAGAGGTTTGTGCACAACAGCTAATTCTTTTGAATTTTTCAATTGAAATGAATTATGGCTATTTGTATATTATTATTTTAAATTGTGAAAATGTGTTTGAATGAATATATATTGCTTGAAAAGCATTGTAAATGATTTGAAACTGTGAAAAATTGTTTAAATGATATTGATGGATACTTATTGATTGAAAAGCATTGGAAATGATTTGAAACCACAGCTATCATGTATATTGATTGTATTCCTCGCTAGCTTGTCTAGTGGGACGAATTGAATTCCCTCTCTGGCTGAAGTGTTGAGGTATGTGCCTGTTGAGGACGAATCGAATGAGTACTCATATTTTTACTAGCTAGCTATGTTATTCCTCATTAGTCATCGACTTTTGGGACGAATTGAATACCTCATTAGCCATCGGCTTTTGGGACGAATTGAACTTTGGAACATGATTAAGCTGTGTGTGATTTATTGATATGTATTGTGAGATTGTGAAATGAATTTAAACTCTTATTGACATTCACTGTCTTTTGAGGTTAACTATGTTTTGATATCTGAGATTTATTGTGATATTGTGTTAAATTCCTTATGACATTAATTGTCTTGAATTTAACTATGATTTTACGTATCCATCATTTATATGATTTATGAATTGTGATTTAAAGTTGTATTTGGTTAATATTGTGCACCACTGAGACATTGTCTCAGCGATAGCTTCTCATTCTTTATCGCCGCAGTAGACAGACAGACGTGATTAGGCTGCTAGTACATCCAGCGAGAGATTATCGGGTATAACGAGTATACCACATTTTGCATTTTGTACTGTAATGTATGACCACTGTATGTACATATTGTTCTTGATTTTGAGCAATTGTAAATTAAAATTGTACATTGAAGTTGTAAAGTAAATTATGAGTTATTTTGACTTGAAAAATTTGTATTATATTTCTTTTATCTCATCCTTTGAAAATACTGAAAAATTGTTGTGGATTTAAGTTGAGAAAAATATTGTGTAATTTAACTGTTGGAGTTGAGATTGGGAAATATATTTGAAGTGCTTTTTACAGGTTTTTTGAAGAACTGTTTTCTCCAAAATACAGATGGCACTCTGCCAAAATTTTTGCAGAAATTACTAATAGTCCAAATGAGTTAGCTGTTTCACTTCAGTTCACAAAGGTTTTTAACACCTGTAAATAGTGCTCACCACTGTAAAAGAAGTAAGAAAAGTTTTTAAAATCCCTTGTAGTGTATTTAATGCGTTATCAATAGACGGAGTTGGTAATTCATTAGGTATACTACGGGATCATGTTATGCCTTACAGAGGGGTAGGGTGTGACAAAGATGGTTCCAAGGTATGCAAGCTAAAGCGATCCATTTATGGGTTAAAACAAGCTTCGAGGAGTTAGAACATCCGTTTTGATGAAGCCATTAAGTCATTTGGTTTTATAAAAAATGTAGATGAACCATGTGTATATAAGAAGGTTAGTGATAGGGCTATCACTTTCCTTGTCTTATATGTGGATGATATTCTGTTGATAGGGAATGACATAGGTATGTTGACAACTATCAAGGTATAGTTGTCAAATACATTCTCCATAAAAGACTTACGGGAGGCAACCTATATTCTTGGAATTCGCATCTATAGAGATAGAGCAAAAAGAATAATTGGTTTTTCCTAAAGTATACACTTGGAAAAGATGTTAAAGAGGTTTAACATGCTTGATTCCAAGAGAGGATTGTTACCAGTAAGACATGGTATCCACTTTTCTAAAGAGATGTCTCCAAAGACACTTGAAGAAAGAGATAAAATAGCCAGGATTTTATATGCTTCGGCTATTGGAAGTTTAATGTATGCAATAATGTGTACTAGGCCGGATATCGCATATGCTGTTAGTTTGATTAGCACGTTTCAATCCAATCCAGGTTTGGAACACTGGATAGCTATCAAGAATATCCTTAAGTACTTGAGAAGAACTAGGGATTTATTCCTGATTTATGGAGGTGGTGACTTGCCATTGGATGGTTATACTGATTCTGATTTCCAATCAGATATTGATGATAGAAAATCTACCTCTGGGTTTGTGTTCATTTGTAATGGAGGTGCAGTCAGTTGAAAGAGTTTCAAACAGAGTACGACTGCTAATTCCACTACAGAGGCTGAGTATATTGCTGCATCAAATGCTGCAAAAGAGGCTGTTTGGATAAAGGAATTCATGTCAGAACTTACAGTAGTTCCTTCCATTGAGTTAGCAGTTCCTCTCTACTGTGACAACAATGGAGCGGTCATACAGGCTAAGGAACCTCGGTCTCACTAGAAATCCAAACACATAGAAAAGCGCTATCACATTATCAGAGAGATAGTTGGGCGAGGCGATGTAGCCATGCAGAAAATAGCATTAGCTGAAAATCCAGCTGATTCATTCACGAAGCCTATGTCACAAGTTCAGTTAGACTGACATCTTGAGAAGATGGGTCTAAGATATTGTAACGAATGGCTCTAGTGCTAGTGGGAGATTGTTAGTAGTATGCCTTAGAGCATATCATTTAGTATGTATCTTGTACATATTTTATTAATAAAAGGCAATTTCACTTTTCCGTTTACATAATATATTTATGTGTAATAGAAAAGGTCCTTTGATATTTTGTTAGAAATTCTATTCTTAAGTTGTTAAGAATATGAGTGACAGTATTTTTAGCACAAAGTATCATAAATTGGTTCACAATCGAGGATACTTCATATAGGACATGACTTATCCAGAAAGATTGTAATCATGTTTGCTCCCAAGGTATTTATATGAGATATAAATAAGATGGAATGGTGAGTCTCATGCCATATAACAAATATGATAGGCACTTATACATAATAAGTAGGCCAAACCAGTGACGCATATGACAAGCACATGGAGTTTACTCTTGTTAATGCATTGTCATATATCATATCAGTACATATAATCTTTAGACCTGAGATAACACAGTTATCTTATATGTAGGTGGTTTGAGTTTGATACTGCTTTCATACTTGTACTATGTATGGGTATATGGGCATGTGTTGGCTCCTACTAGTTGTATATGGAGATAGGTGTTGATCAAGATGGAATCTATTACCCTAAGTAAATAGGGATAAAATCCTATATTCATTTAATTATTCTTGATGTTTCAAGTTCCTGGCCAGGACAGACAGATTTAGTCAGAAAAGAGTTTCTAACAGGAAAATCTAATTAATCAAGAACTAGAATTAAAAGAGAATATAATATTCATAGCAAAACCATGACTTCAGTTCGAATTGGGATTTTGTAACGGAGAGATTCTAGTGCATGGTAACATATGATTATAGGTTCATTTAAGGTATTCCTTGTTACTGATTGGGTGGCCATGGCACGCTATGCTAGGTGTCAACCATGATTTATGAGATGCCTAAAATGATTTAGAGAAATCATTCATGGTAAGAAAGAGTTCTGATGATATTAAGATTTAATATCATATCTCATTGCCAATTAGTGATGAGCCTAGTGAGTCATACACATACACAAGTTAATCACCAAGTAAAATGTGATTTAATTGATTAATTAAAGAGTTTAATTGATTAATTAAATAGGTTTGGTTTGCAATAAGATTGCAAAGTCCCTAGCATGGCTTGAAACCAAATCTAGGTTATTGAATGTATAGTATAAGTTAAATTTATATTTAAAGTGTTTAAATATGAATTTAATTGTGAAAAATTAATTAATGGAGATTAATTAATTAATTTATATTTGATATAAATTGATTAGAAGAGTAGAAATAATGATTTTGGGTTGAGAACTCAAAATTAAAACATAAGGGTAGTTTGGTCATTTCACATGGTGACATGTGGCACCATGAGATGGTGACACATGGCATCATATAAGTTTGCCATTTGTCTTCCTATCATGCAAGGTAATCAAAGTCAAGATTAAGTCTAGCATTGACACTTGGCTTAATGAGATTAAGCCAATTAAAAAATAAGATGCAATGTGGTGGTGACATGTGGCAAAGGGTTTAAGTGATTACTTGAACTAATTATAAAAGGGAAAAGAAAAGAAGAATCAAATAATTCTTTCTAACCTCTCAAGTGTGGTGGCACATTGAAATCCTCCATTCCCTTTGAATTAAAATTGCTAGAAATTGTTTCTAGTGTCTTATACACCCTTACAACCTCTCTAGAAATAAAACCCCAAATTATAATTGGTTTGCAAGGCTTAAGAAGCAAAGTTGGGGGCTGCCCATTGGTGATCTTGGTGTGGACAAGCTAGAGGGCAACACTTGGGGTCCTAGGTGCTTCCTAAAGGTACCAATTGCATCCATAGTGCATTAAAGAGGTTAGTGCTCAAACTTCTCTTTTAAACTAGGGTTTAAATGAATTAATTTGTTAATTCACAATCTTGGATGACAAACATAGATTCTAATACATATTAAAAGTGTTTTAATAAGCAATTGAGCATTGAAATTAATTAGGCACATAAGAGATGTGGCATAATGCATGAAACTCTAGAAGAAAATTTTTCAAATTCAATACTCCAATGCACAATAACCATGCTTTCGCTCCTTCATAAGCAACAAAAAAACATTGATTTACATATTTGACGTAATGACCTAAATTGAGAATTATTATTAGCATTAGAACTCAGGTCAGTACAAGGCGCTTTAAGCTCTTAATAAGTCTAACGTGCATCATTTTCTCATTTAGGGCCCATATTATTCATGAAAAATATTTTTATTATTATAAAATAATATTTACATTTTATTACTATAAAATGCTAAGTGGAAAAGCACATTAATACAACAACAAAATTACATTTCATTACAAAAAAAGTTTTACAAAATGTACATATATCTTTAAGAAAAATTGAGATAATAACCTTTATAACTCAACTAGGAAAACTTGTTGATTGCATCTTTTACACTTGTCCTTAACGGGCAAAATAGAGAAAGTAGGTGAGCTGGACGTTCAGTGAGTAAAAGTCTACTTTAAAGAAAAAAAACATATAATAAAACAATTATGTTCAAGCATGCGCAATGCAGTAATCACATAATGTTTACATAACACAAACAAGCCATATCAAGGTAGTCCATATCACTCATGGTTCCCTAGTCATATCATAATAAAAAAAATGTATAATCAAATGAATGGGGCCAGATGATGTGCCTTTTAAGGGATTAACAAGTTTTTGTTAAGTTAATTGGAATGTAATTTTAGTCAATGGTTTTGTAAAGAATGAATTGAAATTGTAGCAAGCAAATTTAAGTAAAAGAACATAGAAACTCAAGTTGAACTCCAAGGGAAGGATTCGACTAGCATGTATTTTTGGTGTTTTTGATTTATAAGTTGCATAAACATAAAAGAAAAGTAAAGGTAAAGATAAGTGCAATTTGATAAGTTAAAAACACCATAAAGAAGAACAATGCCTAAGGTAGATGCCACACAAGAATGCTTGTGATAAGTCTGAAATATTCGCCACAAACCAAAGGTTTCATAAGAAAATTTGGCAGCACTTTGCTATATTGATTCTCAAAATTGTAGAAAGCTTATAAAAGGTGGCCTATCTATAGGAAAATTACAAATATTACTGAGGAAAGTAAACAAGCAACTAATTAGGAACTTTAGCAATCCTTATACAAGCAATAATAGTGAAAACAAAAAAGGAAATAATCTTGTACCTTCTCCTAAGTGGTTGTCAAAATCTTACAATGAGAGAGAGGAGAGATTTTGACTTGAAAAAAAAAATTAAATCCATTTAGAATTAGCTAATCATTGGAAGAGAGTGATTCTCTCTTTGAAAAAGTCAAATCTGGTAAAAAGGAACTTCTTGATTCTCTCCAATCTACTTTATTCAAAAGTGCTTTTGACTTTGTCAACTCCATGCAACATAAAGAAAGAGGGGGGGGGGGGGGAGAGAGAGAGAGAGTGTGTGTGTGTGTGTGTACATGCCATAATTAAGAGGCCAAGGCCATATATGACTTCATCCACATTAACTTAAGCCCATGCACCTCTTTAGTCAACCCAATCTACACGCCATATGTAAGTCAACAAGTCTAGCCCATAATGTGTAACACCCTCACCCGTCTACAGTATAGTCGAGCAAAGTGTGCTATATTCGGTGTCGGAGCACCCTATCTTATCTTGTCTTATACCGTGTTAATATAAATTCTATTTATTTATATTATTTCATGTGTGGATTTTTGTTTTTTTTTTTTTTTTTGTGGAGATCCAATTAGAGTCTCCTCTGTTTTATTAGAGCATGGTGGGTTCCACCATTCACCTGTTAAAAACAATTTCATATCATATATTATACTATCCATCTCATTTTTTCTATATGCCATGTCATATCATCTCAATATTCATAAAATTTTTTAAGAAAGTAAAATTCATTTCATTCATATAAAATTTACATACAATAATATGCAATTTATATACAATCCAAAAATTTAATTACATATCTCAAAATGATTTACAACATTTACTTGTGTACAATGATCAAAATGAAACATCTAATATATACATGAGCCCTATCAAAATAACTGATGAGATGACACCGACACTGTAGTAAATCTGATCAATCCTCTATCGGTGCTTTACTACTACTGCTGCTGGTGGTGGTGGTCTCCTGTATCTACATGAGGAAACAATCCATTGCGTTAAGCATTTCTGCTTAGTGTTGCAACAATTGAAATAAAAATAACTAATAATTAAAATAATTATTCCATATAAAATTTGTCACACCCTACCCCTCTGTAAGGCATAACATGATCCCGTAGTATACCTAATGAATTACCAATTTCGTCTACAGATAACCCATTAAATATATTACAAGGGATTTTAAAACTTTTCTCACTTCTTTTTACAGTGGTGAGCACTATTTACAGGCGTTAAAATTTTTTTTTTTTAACTGAAGTAAAACAGCTAACACATTTGAATTAGTAGTAATTTCTATAAAAAATTTAGCGGAGTGCCATCTGCATTTTGAACAAAATAGTTCTTCAGAAAACCTGTAAAAAGCACTTCAAATATATTTCTCAATCTTAACTCCAACAGTTAATCAACACAATATGTTTCTCAACTCAAATCCACAATAACTTTTCAATATTTCCAAAGGCTGAGATAAAAGAAATATAGTACAAATTTTACAAGCCCAAATAATTCACAATTTATTTTATAACTTCAATGTATAATTTTAATTTACAATTGCTCAAAACCAAAAATACTATATACATATAGTGAACATACATTACAAAACAAAATGCAAAATATGGTATACTCAATATACCCAATGATCTCTCACTGCATGCACTAGCAGCCTAGTCTGCTACCCTGTCAATTTGTCTACCTATGACAGCAATGAAAAGCTATCGCTGAGCCATTGTCTCAGTGGTGCACAACATTAATCAAATACAACTTTGAATCACAAATCATAAGTCATATAAATAGCAGGTACTTAAAACCATAGTTAAATTCAAAGACAATGAATGTCATAAAGAATTTAAACTCCATTTCATAATATCACAATAAATCTCAAAAAATCAAAATATGGTTAAATTCAAAAGACAGTGAATGTCAATAAGAATTTAAACTCCATTTCACAATCTCACAACACATATCAATAAATCACACACAGCTTAATCATGTTCCAAAGTTCAATTCCTCCCAAAAGCCGATGGCTAATGAGGAATTCAATTCATTCCAAAAGCCGATGGCTAATGAGGAATAACATAGCTAGCTAGCAATAATATGAGTACTCATTTTATTCGTCCTCAACAGGCACACACCTCAACACTTCAACCAGAGAGGGAATTCAATTCATCCCACTAGACAAGCTAGTAAGGAATTCAATCAATATACATGATAGCTGTGGTTTCAAACCATTTACACTGCTTTTCAATCAATGAGTATCCATGAAATATCATTCAAACAATTTTTCACAATTTCAAACCATTTACAATGCTTTTCAAGCAATAAGTATCTATTCAAACACATTTCCACAATTTAAAACAATAATAGACAATTTGTCATAATTCATTTCAATTGAAAATTCAAAAGAAGTAGTTATTGTGCACAAACCTCTGATAATTGTCTCTTGGCTCTGACTCAGTGTTTCCTTCCCTTTCCTTGAGTCTTTGCTAACTGAGAAACACAATTTAAAGTGTTTCAGTACTCATTTAAACTGTCTCTAACAATAATGCTTAATAATTAATTCATTGAGTTCTATTATTTCCTTAGTCAACCTAAGATGTCGACCCTCGATGCATTCTAGGTGAATTAGGTTTTAATGTTACCAATATGTCACATTTGTAGCCTTTTAGTATTGGTACATGTTATCAAATTCATTTCCATGTATTTTGCATTTTATTGCAATTTGTCGGATTCTTGTATACTAATTTAACCTAGCCGGATGACCTAGTTCCCTCAGTTTTTGGGTTTCGGTCAAAACTACAAACTTGTAGATCTATGTCTTATTGCACGCGGGGCAAAATTTTAGGTCATTCTAAGTTATTTAGACCAAGTTATGGTCATTTTACTATTGCTGGTCAAAATGCATCAAAATTGGTCATTTTAGGTCATTTTAGGTTCGGCTAGTTTTCGAACCCGAAATTGTGCAAGTATTTGACTTGCTTATGGTCATTTCTGGGCTTTGGTGTCTTCATAAGACTTGTAGATATATGTCTAAACTATATATGTCTTCAATTGGACCTGTTTTGAGTGAGTTATGGCCAAAAAACTAACTGCTACCGAAATGGTCAATTTTCAGGCCTTAATTGCACTAATCCGGATTTGGTCATTTTTTAAGTTACCTTCCAAGCAGAATTTTGGTAGGCTTCCTTCATGAAAGTTGGCACTTTTTGTGCCTAGTTTCACCTCCAATTGGTCTCATACCAATTGGAGCTACACACTTAGGGTTCTAGGCCAAAATACACACTGCCCTATTGCAACACTCTTCATCACATACCAAATACACTTTTAACACATACCAAGTTACACATTCATGCCATTTCTGGTTTGTACAATAACCTAAACATATTTCACAACACATTTTTGGTTATTTAGGCAGCTTATAACTACACTCAATATGTACATTATAGTCCAGAATTTACCCAGTCCAAATTACACACAATTTAACTATATAATATAGCTCATTTACATGTCCAAACTCAAACTCTTACACACATGTACAAGCTTCCATAACGAGCACCATAATTAAATTATATAATTCCATAAACCAAACCATGAAATACATATTTTGGGTTCACACTTCAAGTTGCTGAATTGTAGTCTTCATCAATTAGCTTTCCAAGCTTCCAAAGTCAAGTGTACATTCACATATACATCTAATATATATCACCCAATTTATTCCTACACACATAAACACTTAATCAACCCTTTAATCTACCATTTACAAGCAAGGATAAACAGTTCTTATGGAGTTTCCATGGCTGCCAAAAATATATATCTCCCTTAAAACATCAAACTCCAAAAATCTTTCCACAATTCAAGTACCCATAACATCCACACAATCTTTAATGAAGCAAGCATAAAAAATACCTACTTACCACTTTGGAAACTCTTTAAAACCTCTCCAAAACTTGATCTTCTTGCTGCCTATCTACTGCCCAAGGTGTATGGACAACTTTTAATGAAGGAAAGTGCAAGGAAAGTGGCTTGGATCAAGCTTGCATGAAGCTCCAAAGTGGACAACAATGGTGGATTATTCTTCTTCCATTTTCGGCTGATCATGAGAGATAAGGAAGAAGATGAATCTGCTGTCCTAAATGAAGAGTAAGTGGTCCACTTTGGTGAGTTAGTGGAGCACTATGTGTGATTTAATGTTTATTTAATCTAAAGTTTCATTTTCCCACATTTAACTCCCAATTTTTGCTATTTACATTAGGTACCACCAATTTAATTTTTCATGACATTTTCCAAGTGTAATATCATGTATTTTTAATGGACCTTTAGGTCAAAAGACAACTCGCGATGTCAAATGACCACAATGCCCCTGTTCGGGTTGCATTCCCGATTTTTCAGTAACACCAAGTTTTGTCGTTTTCTCGATTTCTCCCTTTTCTTTGTACTAATTAATTAATTAATTT
Source organism: Hevea brasiliensis (assembly GCF_030052815.1). Classification (NCBI taxonomy): domain Eukaryota; kingdom Viridiplantae; phylum Streptophyta; class Magnoliopsida; order Malpighiales; family Euphorbiaceae; genus Hevea; species Hevea brasiliensis. Next base: position 56,265,008 of record NC_079503.1, on the reverse strand, counting down.
TTCTTTGATATTTCTAATGGTATTTATACTTCAATAGACATTTATTTAAGTCCTAAAAATATTTTCTAGGGTTTCCCGTAGTCCAGGGCTAGTCAACGGTCCACGCCGTGACTTCCCGGTGCGGTCACCCATCGCTAGGGTTCTCGGCTCGTTTAACTTGATTACATTTCATTGCTATTATTTTTCCTTTATTTTTCTTGTATTTTCTTTTCTTGTATTTCATTATTTTATATCTCCTCGTTATATCTAAGTGTAGTTCTAGGCATCCTAGCTGTCCGAACAACACTGGTCACCAGAACAGTAGAACGCACTATCGAACATAGGGGTGTTACAATTCTCCCCCCCTTAAAATAAATTTTGTCTCAAAATTTTACCTGGCATTAGTTTCTGAACAGCTGTGAGTGCTGTGTCCTCATATCCTCTTCACGTTCCCAAGTAGCTTCCTAGCCTGAGTGATGGCTCCACAGCACTTTAACCAAGTGTATCTGTTTATTCCTCAGCTGCTTCACCTCATAAGCTAGAATTTCTATGGGTTCTTCCTCATATGAGAGATCTGGATCTACTTCAATCTCTTCAACTGATAGTACATGAGATGCGTCAGATCTGTACTTCCTTAACATGGACACATGAAAGACACTGTGTATCCTTTCTAGCTATGGAGGTAATGCTAGCCGATATGCCAAAGGACCCACTCTTTCCAGAACCTCATATGGTCCAACAAAGAGAGGACTCAGTTTCCCCTTTCTGCCAAATCTCATAATCCTCTTCCAAGGAGAAACTTTGAGGAATACTTTATCACCCACTGCATATTCAATATCTCTTCTATTCAGATCAACATAGGACTTCTGACGGTCTGATGCAGCCTCGAGTCTATCACTAATCAATCAGATCTTTTCCTCTGTTTGCTGAACAATCTCTAGCCCAATTATCTTTTTTTCACCAACTTCATCCCAATATAGGGCAGTTCTACACTTTCTGCCATATAAAGCTTCATATAGAGGCATCCCAATGCTTGATTGGTAGCTGTTGTTATAAGCAAACTCAATCAAAGGCAAGTGTGTATCCCAACTACCTTCAAACTCAATCACACAAGCCCGTAGCATATCCTCCAATATCTGAATTACCCTCTCAGACTGGCCATCTGTCTGTGGGTGGAATGCTGTGCTAAAGTTCAATCTAGTTCCTAGGGCTCTCTGAAGACTACCCCAGAATCTAGAAGTGAACCTAGGATCTCTGTTAGATACAACTGATACTGGCACTCCATGCAATTTTGTAATTTCATATATGTACAATCTGGCTAATCTTTCCAGGCTATAGTCCATCCGAACTGGCAAAAAGTGAGCAGACTTGGTCAGTCTGTCAACTATAACCCATACTACATCATGACTATTCTGTGTCCTCGGAAGTCCTGTAACAAAATCCATAGTTATCCATTCCCATTTCCACTCTGGTACTGGCAATGGATGTAACAAACCATCTAGAACTTGATGTTCTGCCTTTACTTGCTGACAAGTTAGGCATTTGGAAACAAATTTAGCTATATCCCTCTTCATACCCATCCACCAGTAATGCTCTTTCAGTCCTATGTACATTTTAGTTCCACCAGGGTGCATAGCAAAAGGAGACTCATGTGCTTCCTTCATAATGATCTGTCTCAATTCCACGTCATTAGGAATGCATATTTTGCCCTAACGTAACAATAAACCATCATCTCTCACAGAGAATTCAGGTTTCTTGCCCTGCTGGACTTCTTTCAGTAGCTTCTGATATTTATCATCCTTCTGAGCAGCCATTCTGATCTGATCAATCAACACTGGCTGTACATGCCATGCAACTACTGTCTGTCCCTCATCATCCATTTCTAAACTGGCATGTTGTGTTTTCAATTCATGTACCAAGGACAAAGGGGAAACTCTGAGACTTGCCATAGTCTTGTGACTTAAGGCGTTAGCCACCACATTTGCTTTTCCTGGCTGATAGTCTATTAAGCAATCATAGTCTTTAATGAGTTCTAACCATCTCCTCTGCCTCAAATTCAATTCCTTATGGGTGCCTAAGTACTTCATGCTCTTGTGATATGTGTAAATGTAGCATTTCTCCCCATACAAATAGTGTCTCCAGATTTTCAAAGCAAAAATAATAGCTGCTAGCTCTAAATCATGTGTTGGGTAGTTCCTCTCATGCGATTTCAGCTGGCATGATGCATAAGCAATGACATTCTGATCTTGCATCAGTACACAGCCTAACCCATTGTGAGAAGCATCACTATAAACTGTATACTCTTTACCTGGAGTAAGTAAAGTAAGGACTGGAGCTTCAATCGAACACCTCTTCAACTTATCAAAACTTTGCTGGCATTTATCTGTCCACTGAAATTTTACATCTTTCCGAAGCAGCTTGGTCAGTGGAGAAGATAACATAGAAAACCCTTTCACAAATTGATGGTAATATCCAGCTAAACCCAGAAAACTATGAATTTCTGTGATATTCCTGGGCAGCTTCCAATTAAGGATAGCTTCTACCTTGCTAGAATCTACCTTGATCTCTTTAGCTGACACAACATGTCCTAAGAAGGAGATTTCTTTTAGCCAAAATTCACATTTCGACAATTTGGCATATAGCTGCTTCTCCCTTAAAGTCTGCAGTACAATCTGCAGATGTCTGTCATGCTCCTCTGCATTCCTTGAATATATCAAAATATCATCAATAAACACCACCACAAATTGGTTGAGAAATGGTCTGAAGATAGTGTTCATCAGATCCATAAAAAGCAGCTAGAGCATTAGTTAACCTAAATGGCATTACCAGAAACTCATAGTGGCCATACCTAGTTCTGAAAGCAGTTTTTGGAATATTCTGCTCTTGCACCTTCAACTGATAATAACTAGATCACAAATCAATTTTGGAGAATACAACTGCACCTTTCAACTAATCAAACAGATCATCAATGCGAGGCAATAGATATCTGTTCTTTATTGTCACCTTATTCAACTGTCGGTAGTTAATACATAAGCAAAATGTGCCATCCTTCTTCTTAACAAACAATATTGGTGCTCCCCAAGGTGACACACTAGGGCGGATAAAGCCCTTTTCAAGTAGTTCTTGCAACTGTATCTTCAACTCCTTCAACTCTACTGGTGCCATTCTGTATGGTGTTATGGAGATTGGATCCACACCAGGTAGAACATTAATTTCATACTGCACCTCTCTTTCTGGAGGTAATCTTGGCAATTCATCAGGAAACATATCTGGAAAGTCATATACTGTAGGGATGTCCTTCAATGCTGGACTCCCCACTTGGGTGTCTACCACATGTGCCAAGTATGCTTCACACCCCTTTCTGATCATTTTTCTAGCTAGTGCAGTTGAAATGAAGTTTGATCGCAATAGCTACCTCTCCCCATGTATTACCACATCACTGCACTGAGGGAGACCAAAAGTGACTGTCTTCAACCTACAGTCAATCATGGCGTGATGCCTGGCTAACCAATCCATGCCCAAGATGATATCATAATCTCTGAAGGGCATTTCAATGAGATCAGATAGAAAAGTGTGTCCTTGGATCACCAAAGGACAATCCCTATACATTCTATTAACCCTGACCTCTTGTCCTAACGGACTTGTTACTAGCACCTCAAAGTCCATTTTTGTACATGGAACAACAATGCAATCAATGATGCTAGTACTCACATAAGAATGGGTAGACCCCGAATCAAATAACACAAACACATCTTGATTAAAGTTTGAGAAGGTGCCAGCCACAACATCAGATGTCTCGGCCTCTTCTCTCTATCTCATTGCGTAGACTCTGACTAGAGCACTGTCTTGCTTTGATTGTTTCACTGTGCCTTGGCTGCCTGCTGGGTTACCTCTACCCTTACCTCTACCTCTGCTGGGTGTTTGTGAACCTCTGGTGACAGGGCTCTGAACTGACCCTTCTATAGTGGTAGGAGGTGGTCCAACTCTTTAAGTACTGGTGCAGTCTTTGGCAAGGTGTCCTGTGGCTCCATAGTTATAACAGGCTCCAATAGCCTTGTAGCATATCCCACCATGATTTCTTCCACAAGTTTCACATTGGCGGGGAGGGTAAGAAGTTCTGGTACTCTGCTGACCAAATAGAGAAGGTTTCTATCCTGAATATCTTTTCATACCGGACTTCTTACCACCTCTGCTATGTCCCCCATGGTTCTTCCTCTTTCCAGTAAGATCACTAGAACTCTGTTCTACTAACTTACCCTCTTTTTCTGTCTTCTCTGATTTCTTTTTCTCTGGGGCTACTTCAGATTCAATTCTTTCTAACTCTAGTGCTTAAGAAATAAGTTCAGAGAAGTTAGTATGTTTAAATCTGACCACTTATAATCTGATACTGGGCTTTAAGCCGATTTCAAACCTCTTGCATCTCTCCCTACTGGTAGCAAGTAGACTTACTGGATAATGGCTTTGGCGGGAAAATTTCCTTTCATATTCAGCCACTGATCTACTCCCCTGTTTCAGACTTAGGAATTTTTGTAGCTTCTGGTCCACATAAGCATCAGGGACATATTTTTGTCTGAATTCCCATAGAAAATCACTACATGTTAGCACTGCAGGTTCTACCAGACTATGGAGAATGGTTTTCCACCAGTCATATACATCCCTCTATAGCAGAGATACTGAGTATTCAAATCTGAGCTCCTCTGTACAATGTAGCTTCTTGAATACCCTATCCATTCTCTCTAACCACTGTTCTGCCTCTAGAGGATCTACTGTCCCCTTGAACTCTATAGCCCCATATTTCATTAATTTGTCATACTGCCTAGCAGAAGACTGTGGTTGTACCACTGGTGTCTGTAGTGGGACTTGAGTAGGCATATTATCAGCCATTTGTTGAAACATTCTGACCATCTCATTGAGTGAATCGAGCAGAAATCTGCAGATCTTGAAGGGGTGGTGCCGCTAATCCATCGACATTGTGTAGGGTCAGCATCCCCTTGTACCTCAGCCTCTATAGATTGATCGACTGAACGATCACCCTCTTCCATAGTCAATGCAAGGATCTTAGACCTCCTGAACAATTAACACAAGGAGATTTCCTCCCATTAGTGCATATTTATAACATAATGTATTGTATGTATCAAACAATGACATTGAGCAGTTGCACTATGAAGAAAGAATATTCAAATTATAGGTGAAAACAGAATTTAAAAACTAGCTCTGATACCACTAAAACATGTCACACCCTACCCCTCTTTAAGGCATAACATGATCCTGTAGTATACCTAATGAATTACCAACTTCGTCTACAGATAACCCATTAAATATACTACAAGGGATTTTAAACTTTTCTTACTTCTTTTTACAGTGGTGAGCACTATTTACAGGTGTTAAAAAATTTTTTTTAACTGAAGTAAAACAGCTAACACATTTGAATTAGTAGTAATTTTTGTAAAAATTTTGGCGGAGTGCCATCTGTATTTTGAACAAAATAGTTATTCAGAAAACCTGTAAAAAGCACTTCAAATATACTTTTCAATCTCAACTCCAACAGTTAATCAACACAATATGTTTTTCAACTCAAATCCATAAAAACTTTTCAATATTTCTAAAGGCTGAGATAAAAGAAATATAATATAAATTTTACAAGCTAAAATAATTCACAATTTATTTTACCACTTCAATGTATAATTTTAATTTACAACTGCTCAAAACCAAAATACTATATACATATAGTGAACATACATTACAATACAAAATGCAAAATATGGTATACTCAATATACCCGATGATCTCTCACTGTATGCACTAGTAGCCTAGTCTGTTTCCCTGTCAATTTGTCTACCTGCGACAGCAATGAAAAGTTATTGCTGAGCCATTGTCTCAGTGGTGCACAACATTAATCAAATACAACTTTAAATCACAAATCATAAGTCATATAAATAGTGGATACTTAAAACCATAGTTAAATTCAAAGACAATGAATGTCATAAAGAATTTAAACTCCATTTCACAATATCACAATAAATCTCAATAAATCAAAACATGGTTAAATTCAAAAGACAGTGAATGTCAATAAGAATTTAAACTCTATTTCACAATCTCACAATACATATCAATAAATCACACATAGCTTAATCATGTTCCAAAGTTCAATTCCTCCCAAAAGCTCATGGCCAATGAGGAATTCAATTCGTCCCAAAAGCCGATGGCTAATGAGGAATAACATAGCTAGTTAGCAATAATATGAGTACTCATTCTATTCGTCCTCAACAGGCACACACCTCAACACTTCAGCCAGAGAGGAAATTCAATTCGTCCCACTAGACAAGCTAGCGGGGAATTCAATCAATATACATGATAGCTGTGGTTTCAAACCATTTATATTGCTTTTCAATCAATGAGTATCCATGAAATATCATTCCAACAAATTTTCACAATTTCAAACCATTTACAATACTTTTCAAGCAATAAGTATCCATTCAAACACATTTCCACAATTTAAAACAATAATAGACAATTTGTCATAATTCATTTCAATTGAAAATTCAAAAGAAGTAGCTGTTGTGCACAAACCTCTGATAATTATCTCTTGGTTCTGACTCAGTATTTCCTTCCCTTTCCCTGAGTCTTTGCTAACTGAGAAACACAATTTGAAGTGTTTCAGTACTCATTTAAACTGTCTCTAACGATAATCCTTAATAATTAATTCATTGAGTTCTATTATTTTCTTAGTCAACCTAAGATGTCGACCCTCGATGCATTCTAGGTGAATTAGGTTTTAATGTTATCAATATGTCACATTTGTAGCCTTTTAAAATTGGTAAATGTTATCAAATTCATTTCCATGTATTTTGCGTTTTATTACAATTTGTTAGATTCCGGTATACTAATTTGACCTAGCTGGATGACCTAGTTCCCTCGGTTTTCAGGTTTTGGTCAAAACTACAAACTTGTAGATCTATGTATTATTGCATGCAGGGCAAAATTTTAGGTCATTCTGAGTTATGTAGATCAAGTTATGGTCATTTTACTATTACTAGTCAAAATGCATCAAAATTGGTCACTTTAGGTCATTTTAGGTTCGGCTAGTTTTCGGACCCAAACTTGTGTAAGCTATTTGACTTACTTATAGTCATTTTTGGGATTCAGTGTCTTCATAAGACTTGTACATATATGTCTAAACTATTCATGGCAAAAATTTGAGGTCAATTGGACCTATTTTGAGTGAGTTATGGACAAAACACTAACTGTTGCCCAAATGGTCAATTTTAAGGCCTTAATTGCACTAATCCGGATTTGGTCATTTTTTAAGTTACCTTCCAAGCAGAATTTTGGTAAGATTCCTTCATGAAAGTTGGCACTTTTTGTGCCTAGTTTCACTTCCAATTGGTCTCATACCAATTGGAGCCACGCACTTAAGGTTCTAGGCCAAAATACACACTGCCCTATTGCAATACTCTTCATCACATACCAAATGCAGTTTTAACACTTACCAAGTTACACATTCATGCCATTTCTGGTTTGTACCATAACCTAAACACATTTCACAACACATTTTTGGTTATTTAGGCAGCTTTTAACTACACTCAATATGCACATTATAGTCCAGAATTTACCAAGTCCAAATTACACATAATTTAACTACGTAATATAGCTCATTTACATGTCCAAACTCAAACTCTTACACACATGTACAAGCTGCCATAACAAGCACCATAATTCAATCATATAATTCCATAAACCAAACCATGAAATACATATTTTGGGTTCACACTTCAAGTTGCCGAATTGTAGTCTTCATCAATTAGCTTTCCAAGCTTCCAAAGTCAAGTGTATATTCACATATATATCTAATATACATCACCCAATTTATTCCTACACACATAAACACTTAATCAACCCTTTAATCTATCATTTACAAGCAAGGATAAATAGTTCTTATGGAGTTTCCATGGCTGCCAAAAATATGCATCTCCCTTAAAACATCAAACTCCAAAAATCTTTTCACAATTCAAGTACCCATAACATCCGCACAAACTTTAATGAAGCAAGCATCAAAAATACCTACTTACCACTTTGGAAACTCTTTAAAACCTCTCCAAAACTTGATCTTCTTGCTGCCTATCTACTGCCCAAGGTGTATGGACAACTTTTAATGAAGGAAAGTGCAAGGAAAAAGGCTTGGATCAAGCTTGCATGAAGCTCCAAGGAGGACGGCAATGGTGGATTATTCTTCTTCCATTTTTCGGCTGATCTTGAGAGGTGAGGAAGAAGATGAATCTGCTGTCCTAAATGAAGAGTAAGTGGTCCACTTTGGTGAGTTAGTGGAGCAATATGTGTGATTTAATGAGTATTTAATTTAGGTTTAATTTCATAGCCATTTTATTTGATTATTAGTCACTTTTAGCTAATTTCATTAGTTATTTAGTTAGTTTTTCATAATTGTCAAATTTGGATTAATTTATAATTTTTACTTTGTTTTGTAGGAAAAATGGTGTTTTTGAAGGACTGAAGAGAAATTTTGCCATTGAGGAGTGACTTCTACAGCCAAAGATGTGAAAAACAAGTTTTCAAGCTGAAATATGCATTGACCAAATTGTGCATAACTTGCCGCATAAGCTATGCAGATCTGCATAAGGAGGAAAATCACTGTTCCAATACCTGCCGAATGATGTATAAGGAGAGTGCATGGCTTATGCAGATTCACGCCTCCCTTATGCAATCTCAAGGAATTGCGCATAACCTATGCGCCAAGTTATGCAGTTTCTCATAAGTGAACTGTAACCAGTAAAATCAGATAAGGGACTGCATAACTTATGCAGTCCACTTTTGCAGTCCCACAAAGGTTTCATTAATAGCTGGCAGAAGATTCTCTCAGAAAATTCCTCCTAAAACACACCATTTTAGGGCTCCATGTCAGAAAATTTCTATAAATAGCCTTATTTCCCATTTTAGAAAGGGGGGAAGGAGCAGAAAAGGAAAGGAAGAGGAGCAAAAGGGCAGCTGAAGAGTCACAAATCTCTCCCACACCATTTCCAACCAGATTTGGAGATTTCTTTCCTTTCTTACATTTTTCCTACATTTCTAGTGTTTAGTTTCTTGTTTCCTAGCTTAGATTAAAGCTTTATTTCCATACAAACTAAGGATATCTTGTAAACATTATGGGCAGTGAGTAGTTTTATCTTGATTCTGGAGTAAGGGTTGTAATATTTGAGATATTTTGTGGATTTTGATTGGGTAATCCATATTTTGTGGTCTTAATGAGTTTTATTCATTTCTTGTGTGCTTAATGACATGCTTAATGTAGGATCCCATTAAGTGATGTTTTTAATCCATGGTTGAGGCACCGAAAGGAGAAGGCCTTGTGATAGATAATCAAGAAATTGGACTTAATTAACTTAGATCTAGAAATAGACTAAGGATTAAGAGGATTCACAGATTAATTAAAGAACCTAATGGGTCTTAATTAACTCTAACTCCACGAAAGTAGGATTAGATTGATTAAGGTACTCTTTGTCTCACTCGAAAGGGTATTCAAAGGATTTAAGAATTAATCTCCTTAAAACCCGTAAGTTCCACAAAATTGGATAACCAATTCAAAAATCCCAAAATAGCTCGAATATGAAATCCCGAACTCCGGAATCGCCTTTTTATTATTGTTAATTTCCAATTGAATTTAATTGCATGCCATTTAAAATCTTGCCATATTTGAACTTGCTTATTTCAATTTGATGCAATTTTAGTTTAATTAATACATTGTTGGATAGATTATTAATTTTGCACATATAGATTTCATACTCCAATACCCATCAATTTATTGTTTTAATTTCAAAAATAGTTCAATTTAGTCAACTTTTTATATCAAAAATTCAATCATTAACACAACTTCTCGTGGGAACGATATCTTTTATATATTACTTGAACGATCCGTGCACTTGCGATTGGGCCACATCAAGTTTTTAGCGCCATTGCCGGGGAGTTGTTTGTTTAAGATTGAATTCTTGATTATTTTAGTTGTTTTTAGTTTTATTTTTATTATCTTTTCATTTTGTGTTTGTTTGTTCTTTTTCAGGTACTTTTAATCTTTTATGAGAAGAGCTAAAAGCACAAGTGACACATCCTTATTGTTCAGTCTTGAAATTGAGAAATTTTGTAAAGCCAATAAGAAAGAAACCAGAAGAAGAAAGGAAGCTTTGAGAGAAACTGAATTAGAAGCAGACATGGATGATGAAAGAATTAGAATTGGTGGTAATGCTGGAAATGATCGAAACAATGAAAATGCAGCCCAAGGTGAAGAAGTTGTAAATGCTAATGTACCAAGGGGAAGTATGATGGATCATGCTTTTCCTCGTTTTGATGACTTGAGAGAGAGCATAGCAAGACCAAGAATTGATGCAAATAGTTATAAGATGGATTTTGGAGTTCTTCAAATGATTCAAAATTCTCAATTCGGAGGACATCCTTCTGAAAATCCACACACACATCTGAAGAAGTTCGCTATGATTTGTGACATGCAAAAACAACCTGGAGTGTCTGATGATGCAGCAAGATTGAAGCTATTCCCGTTCTCTTTGAAAGATAGAGCATTGGATTGGCTTGATTCTTTACCTCACAACTCCATCACAAATTGGGAGCAACTCACTGATGCATTTCTTGCACAATATTTTCCACCTGGAAAAACTCAAGAATTGAGGAACCAAATGACAGCTTTCAGACCAAGAGAAGATGAAACTCTCTATGAGTCATGGATGAGATGGAAAGAATTAGAGAGACAATGCCCACATCATGCCATTCCAAAATGGATGATAAACCAGAATTTCTGCACCAATGTCACTCTTGCAATCAGAGGGATTATTGATGCTCAAACAGGAGGAGAATTTATTATGAAGCATGAAGATGAAGCTTATGAGCTATTGGAGAAAATTGCAAAGAACACTCATCTTTGGAGTAGTCCAAGAGGACCAGCTCCAACTCAAAAGAGGCAAGCTGCTGGAATGTATGATCTTGATCCATTCAACATGATTAATGCAAAGTTTGATGCACTTACAAATGTTTTGGCTAAGAAGATGGAAGATTTGAGTATGTTGGTTAGTTCATCATCATCATCTGGAAGTTCACAACAAGTTGCTTATGCAGAGGGAACTACCAGCTGTGGAGTAGACTATGGAGAGCAAGCAGCATATGTTGGTAATTATGGAAACAAAAAAATAGGGAATCCTTACTCTCAAACTTATAATCCAACTTAGAGGAATCATCCTAACTTTTCATGGGGAAATCAGCAAAGTCAAGTTCCAAATCAGAATTTTCAACCACAACAGCAACAAGGAATTCCATTTCAGCAAAATAGGCAACCATTGCCTAATTTTCAGCAGAAAACTATGAATCCTCCACCAAAACAGCAAGAATAAAATCCCACCACAGAAGCCTTATTACAACAGATTCTTGCTAACCAAACTAAGCATGATGAGGAGATGAGAGAGATGAAAGCAAGGCTAGAACAGATGCAAACACATAACAGAATGCTGGAAAATCAGATTGCACAACAAGCATCTTCCTCAGGTACCAAGTCTTTTGGAAAACTTCCAAGTCAACCAGAAAACCCAAGAGAGCAGTGTCAAGCTATTACTTTAAGAAGTGGGAAAGTTGTAAATAATGAGAAGAGTGAAAAAAATGAGAAAAGTGAAAATAGTGAAAAGAGAGAAAATGAGAAAGAAACTGATGAGGGTGAAAAACAAGAGAGTGCAGAAAAATGTAAAGAGAAAATTGAAGAGAAGGAAGACAAGTATATACCTCCAGAGCCTTACAAGCCACAACTTCCCTTTCCACAAAGATTTCAAAAAGCCAAGCTTGATAAGCAATTTGGAAAGTTCTTAGAGGTTTTGAAGAAGCTTTACATAAATGTGCCCTTTATTGATGCTCTTTCACAAATGCCCTCTTATGCAAAATTCTTAAAAAAAATTCTCTCAAACAAGAGGAAACTTGAAGACGACGAAACTGTAGCTTTAACAGAAGAATGCAGTGCTATCCTCCAAAGGAAACTTCCTCCAAAGCTCAAGGATCCAGGGAGTTTTTCAATTCCATGCCACATTGGGGAATCTTGTTCTACAAAAGTTTTATGTGATTTAGGGGCTAGTGTAAGCCTTATGCCCCTCTCCATCTATGAGAAGCTCAACATGGGAGATCTTAAGCCAACCCACATTTCTCTTCAGTTAGCTGACAGATCAATTAAATATCCTGAAGGGATTTTGGAGAATGTGCCTCTGAAGGTTGGGAAGTTCTATATACCTGTTGACTTTGTCATTTTGGACATGGAGGAAGATTCTAATATTCCAATTATCTTGGGGAGACCCTTTCTAGCTACAGCAAGAGCATTTATTGATGTTAAGGGAGAAAAATTGACTCTTAGAGTTGCTGAAGATCAATTGGTTTTCAATATTAATAACACTATGAAGAAGCATCATTCTGATGCTGATACTTGCTTGAGAGTTTATATCATTGATGAGCTGGTTGAGGAACACTTCAGAAAGAAATATCCGGAAGATCCATTTGAAAATTGTTTGGTTCATGGAGGAGGCATAGACTATGACAACCCTCATGTGGCTGCATATGCTCAACATTTAGAGGGTAGTCCACCATTCATTTCTGCTCCAGTTTTTCAACTCACACAAAAGGAAAAAGTTGAATCTAAGCAACCATCATTCAAGGAAGAAGATGCACCTAAGGTAGAACTTAAGCAGCTTCCTTCTCAGCTCAGGTATGAATTTCTTAGCACTAATAACACTTATCCAGTAATTGTAAATGCAAACTTGAGTACTTTAGAGGTTGATAAGTTGTTAAGAGTGTTGAGGCAATTTAGGAAAGTTTTAGGATATACCATAGATGACATTAAGGGAATAAGCCCACACTTTTGCATGCATAGAATTATTTTGGAAGAAAATTGTAAGCCATCTATTGAACATCAGAGGAGGTTGAACCCAAATATGAAAGAAGTTGTTAAAAAAGAAATTTTGAAGTTGCTTGATGCAGGGATCATATACCCTATCTCAGACAGTACTTGGGTGAGCCCAGTACATGTTGTCCCAAAAAAGGGTGGAATGACAGTGGTCAAAAATGAAAATAATGAATTAATTCCCAAAAGAATAGTGACTAGTTGGCGAATGTGCATAGATTACAGAAAACTAAATGTTGCCACTAGAAAAGATCATTTTCCACTTCCCTTCATTGATCAAATGTTAGAAAGATTGGCTAGGCATTCTTATTTTTGCTATCTAGATGGATACTCAGGTTTTTTTCAAATCCCTATCCATCCAAATGATCAAGAGAAAACCACTTTTACCTGTCTATATGGAACCTTTGCTTATAGGAGGATGCCATTTGGGTTGTGTAATGCACCAGCCACTTTTCAAAGGTGCATGATGGCAATCTTCTCAGATTTCATTGAAGATATAATGGAGGTTTTTATGGATGACTTTTCTGTTTATGGATCTTCATTTGACATATGCTTGGCTAACCTTTCTAAAGTTTTACAGCGATGTGCAGATACTGACCTTGTGTTAAACTGGGAAAAGTGTCATTTCATGATTCAGGAAGGGATAGTGCTTGGACATTTGGTGTCTAATAGAGGAATAGAGGTTGATAAAGCCAAAGTTGAAGTGATAGAGAAGATGGCTCCTCCTACCAATGTCAAGGAAATTCGAAGTTTTCTAGAACATGCCGGGCTCTACAGATGCTTTATCAAGGATTTTTCTAAAATAGCCAAACCTTTGTCTAATTTGTTAAGTCATGACACACCATTTGTATTTGACCAAGAGTGTTTGGATGCCTTTTGCAGGTTGAAGCAAGCTCTTATCACTGCACCAATCATGCAACCACCTGATTGGAGCCTACCTTTTGAAATTATGTGTGATGCTAGCAACTATGCAATTGGAGCTGTTCTTGGTCAAAGAAAGGACAAAAACGCTTATGCTATTTATTATGCTAGTAGAACACTGGAAGAGGCCCAATCAAATTATGCAATAACTGAAAAGGAATTTTTAGCAATTGTCTTTGCATTGGAAAAGTTTAGACCTTACATTATTGACTCAAAGGTGGTTATTTTTTCAGATCATGCAGCCATCAGGTATTTACTCCGTAAAAAAGAGGCTAAACCTAGGCTCATTAGGTGGATTCTGATGCTACAAGAGTTTGATTTGGAGATTAGAGATAAGAAGGGAGCTGAAAATGTAGTTGCAGATAATCTTAGTAGGCTGAAATTTGATGATGAAGAAATGGATGACATCCCTATTGATGAGTTTTTCTTAGATGAACAACTTTTCTCTCTTGTTGCTAAATTACCTTGGTATGCAAACTTTGTGAATTATCTATCTTGTGGAGTCTTACCTCTAGGAATGACATGGCAACAAAAGAAAAAGTTTTTGCATGAGGTGAAGTTTTATAGATGGGATGATCCTTTACTCTTTAGGAGATGCTGTGATGGTTTAATAAGGAGATGTATTCCTGATGAGGAGACACAGAGTATTATGCATCATTGCCATGCTTCTGATTATGGAGGACATTTTGGAATCTCTAAAATAGCTAGCAAAATTTTGCAAGCTGGTTTCTTTTGGCCAAATCTTTTTAAGGATGTGAGGAAATTTGTGTTAAAATGTGATAAATGTCAAAGGAGTGGAAACTTGTCAAAAAGAGATCAAATGCCCCTAAATGGTATTCTTGAAGTAGAATTATTTGATGTTTGGGGAATAGATTTTATGGGGCCATTTCCTCCTTCATTTGGTAATAAATACATTCTAGTTGGGGTTGACTATGTGTCAAAGTGGGTGGAAGCTATTGCAACTCCAACTAATGATGCTAAAGTGGTAGTGAAATTTTTGAAGAAATTTGTCTTGAGTAGATTCGGAGCTCCTAGGGCTGTGATTAGTGATGGGGGTTCCCATTTTTGTAATAAACAATTTGAGAGCTTAATGAGGAAGTATGGTGTAGTGCACAAGATAGATATCCCATACCATCCTCAAACTTCAGGACAAGTTGAAAATTCTAACAGAGAACTCAAGCATATCTTAGAGAAAACAGTGAGCAATTCTCGGAAAGATTGGTCTATCAAACTAGATGATGCTTTATGGGCATATAGGACTGCTTACAAAACCCCTATAGGAACTACTCCCTTTAGGTTGGTGTATGGTAAGTCTTGTCATTTACCTGTGGAGCTAGAACATAGAGCATATTGGGCCATTCAGACCTTGAATTTTGATCTTAAGTAAGCTGGTGAGAAAAGGTTATTGCAACTTAATGAGCTTGAAGAATTAAGGATGGATGCTTATGAAAGTGCCCGTATTTACAAAGAAAGAACTAAAGTTTGGCATGATAAGCATCTTAGGAAAAAGGAATTCAAAGAAGGTGATTTAGTTTTATTATTCAACTCAAGATTGAAATTGTTCCCTAGAAAACTTAAATCAAGGTGGACTGGTCCATATAGAGTTTATAAGGTTTTCCCTTATGGAGCAATTGAAATTTAGTGTGAAAAATCTGGGAATTTTAAGGTCAATGGGCATAGATTGAAACATTACATAACTGGAGACCCAATAAAAGGAGCAAGCTATTACAAGCTCTCCAATCCCTCGCCTCTTTTCAGTGAAATGCATGAAAGGTCCAGCTAAGGACTATAAATTAGCCCTCTTGGGAGGCATCCCAAGTTCTTTTATTTTCCTTTTTGTTGATTTACTTTTATTTTCATTGTTTTTGTTTTTATCTTAAATCTCCCCAAATTCCATTTTTGACATTGTTGAATCTTGTCCCTTGTAGATGTATTTCAATGGAGGAAGGTTGGTGAACTGCTGGGGAGTAACCCTTAACCTGAAATTATGTTCTTTAAATCTCTTACAAATGGATTGATTTTTGCTGCATAACCTGTGCAGGTTGCTATCTGGTTTATGCAGAGAAAAAAAATGACATTCTGCAGTAAGGAAGAGTCTGCAGCAGATGAGTTATGTTCTTGGTGAGGTTGGGTGTGTAACTTTTAAGTATTTGTGCTTTTAATGTTAATATGGTGGTAAGTGGGTCATCTTTGCAGTTTTGACCCTATTTGGGTTGTGAGATTCAAGGTGGACATATTGCATTTTCTTGGCATAACTTAGAGAGTTCATTTCTCATTTGTGGAAAAATGCAACTTTATGCAGATTTTATTGAGTTTTATGTGTTAAATGTTGATTTGCAGAATTTGAGTTAAAATGGCATGGTTCACAAAGGCTTTTATGCAGGATTCACTTCTACAAGCTCGTGTGATGCAATTTTGATGGATTTTGTATATATTGATGTGTTTTTTAGGACAATTTCTCATGATTTATGCTTCATAGAATTATATTTCTTCATTCTAGGGTATTTTTCACACTTGCAAATCATTTTCAATTGTTCTCTCAATCTTGTTGAATTGTGCATAAGTAACTGCATAGCTTATGCAATCCTGCATAACCAAAATTCTTGCCATTTTTCACCTCTGTTGCAAACTGCATAAGGTAGTGCATAGCTTATGCAACTCTGCATAGCCACATTTTTGTCAAATTTCATACATACCGAGACTTGCATAAGTGTGTGCATAACTTATGCACATTTGCATGACTTCAAATCCTGCATTTTCTCTCTCCACCGAAATCTGCATAAGGGGAGTGCATGACTTATGCACTTCTGCATGACCACACTCTCCAAATTTCAAAACCTGCCAAGAGGTGCATAAGGGAAGTTTATGACTTATGCACTTCTGCATGACCGAACCCTCCAAAATTCAAAAATTACCGAGACCTGCATAAGGAGAGTGCATGACTTATGCACAACTGCATGACCACATTCTCTGAATTTAAAAATCTGCCGAGAGGTGTATAAGCAAGGTGCATAGCCTATGCACTTCTGCATGACCTCACATTCTGAACTCCAAAACTTACCGAGACGTGCATAAGCAATGTGCATAAGCTATGCACATTCACTTTCCCATTATGCAGTTTTATATAAGTCCAGTTTAAAACTTCTTTTCAGCAAATTTTTTTCCCACTTCCACCTCCCGATATCCCTGCTCACTCCTTTTTCCCCCCACGACCTTTATTCCGGCATAATATTTCCTCTCCTCTTCTTCTCCACTTCTATTTTCGCCGCATTTGCCCTAATTTCTCCCTGCATTCTTTCATTTTATCCCTCAAACTCCTTTTTTCTCACCATCGACGACCCATGGAGTCGCCTCCCCATTCCCTTCCAACCTACCCTCTCCAAGCTTCGCCCCTGTCAATGTGACCTCCCAACCCCAATTCCCCTCCACAAGAAACACCTCCACCACCTCCCAAAGCCACCTACAAGCGGAAAATTAGGTCGAAATCTACGAGACCCATTGCTTCTGCACCACCTCTCTCAAAGCGTAAAGAACCACCCACCCCATTTTCAGAACCACCACCCAAAACCCCCAAAACTTCAGCCTCCACACAAGCCAAATCACCCTCTTCCAGCAAAAAGCAAATGTCAGCATCCTCACTGGTATCAAAACTACCTTGGCCTCTTCCTGATGCAGTTCAAAAGGCAGCCTTTAAGAGACTTAAGGAAAGGAGGGTGCAACCCACTAGGTATATTTCTGTAGATTCTCTCCAATCACTTGGTTTATTTGACAATGTGGTTGCCTATCTTGATGGTATGGGTTGGATGAAATTTGTGCACAAGCAAGAAATTGTTTATCCAGGTTTAGTTTTGGAATTTATTTCCTCATTCTCTGCCACCCTGAAATTGCATGATGTAGATTTTAAGCCAACTATGAAATTTAGATGTTTGGGGCAAAATAGAGAGTTATCATTGGACCAATTTCATAGCATTTTTGGTTTTGCAATTGATGGGCTATTTAGAGTGCCATATATAGGGGTAGAGGTAGCAAACAAGGGTATTTGGAATGCTGCTCAATTTTGGAGAATTATCACCAACCAACCTCAGACTTTTTCTGCTGGCAGATCAAAAACCTCTCAAATACTAGACCCTGCACTTAGGTTTATTCATAGGCTGATTGCTAGCACTATCTTGGGCAGAGGGACTAGTTCTGGTGCTGTGGGGAAATCTGAATTATTCATGTTATGGTGTGCTTTTCACAAGGTCAAGGTTTCTCCTGGTTATTTCTTTTGTGAGCATGTGTTGCATATTGCCACCAAATCCATAGGTGACATTGTCTTGGGTGGGCTCATAACTGTAATAGCCAAGCATTTTGGTTTTAATCCTGAAGAGCACCCAATACCAGCACTTGTAGACACCTTATATTTTGATGCTACACACCTATCCAAAATAGGATTCAACCTGCCACATTCTGACATTGCACAACCAGCAATGGCCAGAACCCATTGCACAACTGAAGCCCAACTGTTCCACTGTCCCACAAAGACTCTCTCGAACTCGCCCCACCCCTCGATGCACAGGACACCCTGAGCTTTTGCACACACCCTCTGCAGCTGAACCCTCTTCATCCACAGCCCCTCCTGCATTCAACACTAAAGCCTTATTCACCTACCTTGAAAGGCTTAGTGATGATATATACTTTGTGGATAGAAAGCTTGACACTGGTCTTGATACCCTCAAGGATCTTCATGATCACCTATTTGACCTTGTCATGGAAACCAGAGATAAGCAGAAAGAATTAAAGGAGATGATGAAGCAGCTCATGATCTTTCTGGGGATGCCTCCTCCACCTCCATCACCTCCTCCAGCACTAACCTTTCGACAGCAAGCAGCAGCCACCAGCCCCTTAGCCACATCTATGGATAAGGGCAAAACAATAGAACTATATTAGTTTCTGTTTTACTTTTGTTCAAACTTGTAGGACTTTTTCTTTGTAAATATGTTCAAACAATTTTAGTTTGTTTTGAATTCTGTTTTTCTTGAAGTTTTATTGGATAGCTATTACATTAGTTTTCTTTGATTTCCATTGCCTTTACTGCCCTTTTTGTGCATATTTGTCCATACTCTGTCTATATTTGCATGCTTCTACTGGTGGTTGCACATTTGTCCTTGCTCAGCATCATGCAGCAGCTTTTGAATATACTGCATAGGCTGTGAATTCCCTTATGCAAATATTTTGCATAGCCTGTGCAGCCCTTTTATGCCACTTATGCAGAACTGCACAAGCTGTGAATCCCCTATGCAAATATTCTGCATAGCCTGTGCAGTCCTTATTGCCACTCATGCAGAACCGCACAGCTTATGCACCCTACTTATGCACCTATTCTGGACAGCACTTTACTCTACATAGCCTGTACAGCTTCTTATCCATCCCTTTATATCTTGAATTCTCCTCTGCTCCATAGCAGGTAACTCTTTCTTTTTGCTCTTAATTTTCACTAATCCTAGTTATTCCCTTTGCTTTGAGTTTTGATATTGCATTGCTTGAGACATTGAGGACAATGTCTAATTTTGAGTTTGGGGGTGCACATTTTGATTTTTGCTTCATTTTTCACATTTTGAGTATAGAGCATCCCATCCCATTCCATTTACATATATTGTAAATATTTTACATATATATCCATACATACATATACATTACACATTTACACACACATTATACATCACTTAGAAATTGTACATATTGCACACAAATAGATTCCCTCCATTTAGTTAATGCATTACTCATTTTTAGGAATTATGCATCATACATTAAAATCTTTTGCCAAATCCCTTGAGTATTGAAAAGTTGCCTATGAGAGTGATTTGACTTACCTTTAGTTGGGTTTGTGGATTGAAAGTTTCCTAAGAGGTGCAAGGTTTTGAAGTGTTTATCCCTTGCCTATATCTTCTTAGCCAAAAAGCCACCCAACTAGTCATTTGGAGATGGAAGTGTTTAGAGGGAGTTATTGGATATAAGGTAGTCAAATGATGTCTCACCAATCCTAGAACAAATTTTCTAAACCTTTCAAGGTTAAATACCAGCTTGTACTTGAAAAGAGAGATGATTAGGCATTCTTTGATTTAAACCTTCTCATTTTAAACCTTTGGCCCTTTTCCTAATTAAAATTGACCCTTGCAAACCCCTTTGAGCCTTTTATCCCTAATTTTTCTTAAAATCCTTGTTGTTACCTAGCCAATGAACCAAACACTCCAACCCTTTTCATGAGAATAATTATTTATAACATTAGGTACATAAAAAAGAAGAAGAAGAAAAAAAAATACAATAAAAGGGAGAAGAAATGCTTGTCATCTTGTAAAAGTGCTAGTATATGTGCTTTTCACCATTTTCATTCAAAATGAAAGAAATCCACCCAAAGTATTAAAAGATATGAGTTTGGGGGTGGCAAATTTTAGGGACAATCATCAAAAGAAAATGCAAGATACAAGTTTAAAGAATAAAAATGTCCCTCCATTTTTATGTGTTTTGTAAACTATGCTAGCACTTGACAACCCTCATTGTGTATTTCTCTCCCCCATATATATATATATATATATATATATATATATATATATATAAAAAGGAGAAAAAATATATAATAAAATAAGAAGTGTACCTTATGTTTCAAAAATTGAAAATATTCTCATGCTTTGAATCATTTTTACCCATCTTTCTTCTTAGCCTCATTTTGAACCCCATGGCCCTGACTCAGTGTTTCCTTCCCTTTCCCTGAGTCTTTGCTAACTGAGAAACACAATTTGAAGTGTTTCAGTACTCATTTAAACTGTCTCTAACGATAATCCTTAATAATTAATTCATTGAGTTCTATTATTTTCTTAGTCAACCTAAGATGTCGACCCTCGATGCATTCTAGGTGAATTAGGTTTTAATGTTATCAATATGTCACATTTGTAGCCTTTTAGAATTGGTAAATGTTATCAAATTCATTTCCATGTATTTTGTGTTTTATTACAATTTGTTGGATTCCGGTATACTAATTTGACCTAACCGGATGACCTAGTTCCCTCGGTTTTCAGATTTTGGTCAAAACTACAAACTTGTAGATCTATGTATTATTGCATGCAGGGCAAAAGTTTAGGTCATTCTGAGTTATGTAGACCAAGTTATGGTCATTTTACTATTACTGGTCAAAATGCATCAAAATTGGTCACTTTAGGTCATTTTAGGTTCGGCCAGTTTTCGGACCCGAACTTCTGTAAGCTATTTGACTTACTTATATTCATTTCTGGGATTCGGTGTCTTCATAAGACTTGTAGACATATGTCTAAACTATTCATGGCAAAAATTTCAGGTCAATTGGACCCATGTTGAGTGAGTTATAGCCAAAACACTAACTGCTGCCCAAATGGTCAATTTTAAGGCCTTAATTGCACTAATCCGGATTTGGTCATTTTTCAAGTTACCTTCCAAGCAGAATTTTGGTAAGCTTCCTTCATGAAAGTTGGCACTTTTTGTGCCTAGTTTCACTTCCAATTGGTCTCATACCAATTGGAGCCACGCACTTAAGGTTCTAGGCCAAAATACACACTGCCCTATTGCAATACTCTTCATCATTTAGGTTTAATTTCATAGCCATTTTATTTGATTATTAGTCATTTTTAGCTAATTTCATTAGTTATTTAGTTAGTTTTTCATAATTGTCAATTTTGGATTAATTTATAATTTTTATTTTGTTTTGTAGGAAAAATGGTGTTTTTGAAGGACTGAAGAGAAATTTTGCCATTGAGGAGTGACTTCTACAGCCAAAGATGTCAAAAACAAGTTTTCAAGTTGAAATATGCATTGACCAAATTGTGCATAACTTGCCGCATAAGCTATGCAGATCTGCATAAGGAGGAAAATCACTGTTCCAATACCTGCTGAATGATGCATAAGGAGAGTGCATGGCTTATGCAGATTCACGCCTCCCTTAAGCAATCTCAAGGAATTGCACATAACCTATGCGCTAAGTCATGCAGTTTTGCATAAGTGAACCAGAACCAGCCGAAAACTGCATAAGGGACTGTATAACTTATGCAGTCCACTTATGCAGTCCCACAAAGGTTTCATTAATGAGCTGGCAGAAGATTCCCTCAGAAAATTCCTCCTAAAACACATCATTTTAGGGCTCTATGTCAGAAAATTTCTATAAATAGCCTTATTTCCCATTTTAGAAAGGGGCGAAGGAGCAAAAAAGGAAAGGAAGAGGAGCAAAAGGGCAGCTGAAGAGTCGCAAATCTCTCCCACACCATTTCCAACCAGATTTGGAGATTTCTTTCCTTTCTTACATTTTTCCTACATTTCTAGTGTTTAGTTTCTTGTTTCCTAGCTTAGATTAAAGCTTTATTTCCATACAAACTAAGGATATCTTGTAAACATTATGGGTAGTGAGTAGTTTTATCTTGATTCTGGAGTAAGGGTTGTAATATTTGAGATATTTTGTGGATTTTGATTGGGTAATCCATATTTTGTGGTCTTAATGAGTTTTATTCATTTTTTGTGTGCTTAATGACATGCTTAATGTAGGATCCCATTAAGTGATGTTCTTAATCCATGGTTGAGGCACCGAAAGGAGAAGGCCTTGTGATAGATAATCAAGAAATTGGACTTAATTAACTTAGATCTAGAAATAGACTAAGGATTAAGAGGATTCACAGATTAATTAAAGAACCTAATGGGTCTTAATTAACTCTAACTCCACGAAAGTAGGATTAGATTGATTAAGGCACTCTTTGTCTCACTCGAAAGGGTATTCAAAGGATTTAAGAATTAATCTCCTTAAAACCCGTAAGTTCCACAAAATTGGATAACCAATTTAAAAATCCCAAAATAGCTCGAATATGAAATCCCGAACTCCGGAATCGCCTTTTTATTATTGTTAATTTCCAATTGAATTTAATTGCTTGCCATTTAAAATCTTGCCATATTTGAACTTGCTTATTTCAATTCGATGCAATTTTAGTTTAATTAATACATTGTTGGATAGATTATTAATTTTGCACATATAGATTTCATACTCCAATACCCATCAATTTATTCTTTTAATTTAAAAAATAGTTCAATTTAGTTAACTTTTTATATAAAAAATTCAATCATTAACACAACTTCTCGTGGGAACAATATCTTTTCTATATTACTTGAATGACCCGTGCACTTGCGGTTGGGCCACATCACTTATTTAAATTTAAAGTGTATTACTCATATCTGTGCCCAAGTAACCTATGACAGACTATAAAGACTAGATACAAGGGAGTAGACTAGTTAGACATCCATATGTCTATCAAGTATACAATGGTCATGTAA
This sequence comes from Hevea brasiliensis, assembly GCF_030052815.1. NCBI lineage: Eukaryota > Viridiplantae > Streptophyta > Magnoliopsida > Malpighiales > Euphorbiaceae > Hevea > Hevea brasiliensis. The sequence continues at coordinate 56,241,841 of NC_079503.1, read as the reverse complement.
CACCCCAACTCTCCGAGCTCTAAATAATACCATTTTTGGTCTGTGACTTGTACTATTCAAAGACACCTTGAGGACCAAAAATAAAATAAAAAATTATTGAGATAGAAACAATAAAAATTCAAGTGACCCAAAAATATAAGGACTCACCGGGTATATTGAAAAAGAGGGATTATGACCCGATGAGGGGCATTTTGGTCAATTCATCTCAAGAGTTGACTTTTGACCAAAATGTTAATTAATTTAAGTGAAATTAATGAATTGAATTGTGGAATAATTTTTTTTTGGGAAAAGAATTCAAGTATAAAGTGAAAGGAAAATAAAAGAAACAAAAATCTAGAATTTTAAGTCCATTTTAATCCAATTAAATTTTAGGACCAATAGGCTTTGGACAACTCAATTAAAATAAATTAAAGAAATTTAAAATTAGGGATAAATATAAATAGGGAGACCCACCCCTTCTCTTCTTCAATGTGCCTCCCTATTCCCTGTCTATCCCTCTCTTGTTCTTTCTTCTTTTTCTTTCACTCTTCCACTTACAACCTCTCTCAACCCATGATCCGCCCACTTGTCCTCCATGGGTTTTCCATCTAATTGGTAGAGAACATCAAATTAATCTTTGATTGAGAGATTAAAAGCAAGAGGAAATAAGAGATTTGGAAGAAATTGAAGATTTGGGAAGGTCACAATTGTGGTAAGTTTCTCTTCATGCTAGATTAGTTGTACAAGCTTTGAATTAAGGTTGATTAAAGGAAATTTTCAAAAGGAAGCTTTGAGAATCATGCATAGAACCTAAACTAGGGTTTTGGCCAATTTGGGAGAAACTAGGGTTTAATTTATTTTAATGTAATTAATGATAAAATCAAGCTCAGTTGAAGTAGTATGCATGATTAGGGTAAAGAAATTGCATGAGATTTGCATAAATTTAATTATGGAAGATTAGGGTTCATGGGGAAATTAGGGCTTTGATGCTAGAGAGTGAAATTGATGTGTGTAATGTTAAATTATGACTACTTAGCATGAATTGAATGTGGGTTGATGTTAATTGGTGGAAGGAATTAATGGAATGGCATGGATTCAGGAAAATTGCAAACTTGGGTTTTGGAAGATTGGGGGTTTTGTGCTAGGAAGTGCCATTGATGTGGTTAATGTGAAATTATGGTCATTTGGGATGAATTAAATGTGAATTGAGGTTGGTTAGTGAAAGTAATTGAAGAAATGAAAATTTAAACCTTAGGGTAGAATTTTGCACACTAAGTTCAGTGTGCTTGGTAGCTCATAACTTGAGCTACACAACTCCAATTAGTGTGAAAGCAATTGAAAATAAAACTTAAGACATAGGGCTAGAATTTTCATGAAGATACTCTACCTAGAAAATGACCATAAACTACCCTAAATGAACATTGAAACTAGAAGCCAAAATCTAAAAATATGAAAATTGACCAAATGAACAGTAAACTTTACAAGGCCATTTAGGTGATTCTTAAACCGATGGAAACCTAAAACATAGTAGAACATTTTATATGAAGAATGTTAGGCCAAATTATGGACTTAATTAAATTTCTAAGCAAAGTTGAGTCACCAAATCTGCCAAAATCTGAATCTGCACAAATTGATCATATGAATAGTAAAATTTGCATGGCCATAACTCTCTCTAAAAAACTCCAATTTAGGTGATTCTTGAACTAATAGAAACTTAAAGCATATTAGAACATTTCATATGAAGAACTCGAATCCAAATTATGAATTTAACCCAACCAAATTGCTAAGCAAATTTGAGTCAATGAATTTGCTAGCACATGAATTGTAACATAAACAGTAAACTTTAAACGGCCATAACTCTCTCTAGAAAACTCCGATTTAGGTGATTCTTAAACCGATGGTAATCTAAAATATAGTAGAATATTTCATATCAAGAACTTGGAGCCAAATTATGAACTTAATCATATAAAATTGTTAGCCAAAGTTAAGTCACCAAAGCTGCCAGAATCAGCCCCACATGAATAGTAATCACTGTTTTGGTCATAACTTGAGCTGCACAACTCCAAATTAGGTGATTCAAAAAGGAAAATAAAGTTAAGACTAGATGAATAGTTTTCATGAAGAACACGACATCAAATTATGAATGAAACTATATAAACATTTGGGTTCAAGGCTTAGAACTCCAAGCTATCCAAAATTTCAAAACACTTTGAAATTTCAAATCTAACTTAGGGAGACATTAGACCTTTATGTGATGAGTACTTAGCAACAATTGAGATGAGTATTGAGGCATTCTATTTGCATGTTTTCAGTAGAAAAATAAGTTGGAAGGGGCAATGAGAAGTAAGTAACGAGAAATAATAAATATTAAAGATTTGTGCACAACTAATCTTTTTTCTTTTTTTTTTTTTTTAAAACTTGTAAATTGTTTGGAATGAATTTATTTGAACGAGTTTGCTTTGAACGAGTTTACTTTGAATGAAATATAGTTTTTCTCTTGCGTTTGAGAAATTTGGGTGTTGCCACCTCTATATGGATTTTATGATAATTTGAATGTATTTATTGGGTTGCAAAAATGATTATTGAGTGGGAAACTTTTGGAAACTATTTTGAAACCACAGTTAGTATGACAGTCCCTTTCGAAACTCTCTAGTAGTAATGGCTACTTGGGTTGATAATTGATATTGATTATGTCTCCCATTAATAACGGTTAGTGGGGTAAGACTATATGAATACTCATTAGCTAGCTAGTCCTTCCCTCACTAATAACGGTTAGTGAGGTTGAGATTGCTTTATCGTGGTGTACAACACGGCATTGATAGTGAAATTTTGTGTCATGGTCTAAACTATGTGTTATTGTTGGCAACACTTATACATTGTGAACTATGAATTGTGAAACATAATTTCTTATTTGAAATGTGCTTTCAATAAACGGTTGCCATGGGCTTAGAAAATTTATTGTGATTTATTATGTTTTGACAATTGTGCCTTATTCTAAGTTTTGAAATTTTAGTTGTGCACCACTGAGTGATATACTCAGCGATAGCTTATTTATGCTGTCGCTGGTAAAGGAAAGGAGAAGGCTGCAGAGTGAGAGACTTGGAAGTAGTATTTTGGTTTTGACTATGGGTATATATAGTAGGTATACCCCTGTAATTTCCTTTTGATGTAATTTTATATTTATATGTATGATATATGGACATTGAGTAGTTTATATTAAAAAGCATTTTGAGTTGTAAATATTTACACTTCATTTTGATACTTATGTAATTGTTGCTTTTGAAATATTAAGTTTATTTTCCCCTAATGAATGTCTACTTGAAATATAATTAAACTTATTATGCTTGTAAAACAGGTTGAGGGAAATCTTTTACTTGATTTATTTTATGATTTCCATAGGTTATAAATTAGGTTTGCTAAAGTTTTAACCACCACCATGCAGTTTTCCACAAAAGAATTGATAAGCTAAAAAGCTATGTTTTGTTTGAAATCCCTTATAACATATTTAATGGGTTATCGGTAGGTGTAGTTTGGTAATTCATTAGGTATGCTATGGGAACATGTCATGCTTTATAAGGGAATAGGTGTGACATGTTTTAGTAGTATCAAAGCTTTGGTTTTCATACAAGTTTTGAATTGCATATTCGAAATATTTTGATAAGTACAACTGCTCAATTGTCATTAATTGATATATATAGTGCATTACATCACGAATATGGACTAATGGAGGGAAATCTACTTGTGTTGGTTGTCCAGGGAGTAGAATTCTTTGTGCTTCAATATGTAAGAGGGGGATCACATAGTAGAGCAATCCGTAGTAGCTGAGGTACAGGGGGAGGCCCTAGCACCTCAGAATGCTAGTGGTTTAGCTGCACCTCTCCCATCCATACAGTTTTCTACTCAGTTCGCTCAGTAGATGGCTACACAATTTCAACAAATGGCTGGCAATATACTAGTCCAAGCTCTAGTACAAGCACCTCTAGTGTAACCACCAACTCTAGCTAGTGCAGTCAGTTGGAAGAGTTCCAAACAGAGCACGACTGCAGTGGAATTGAAGGAACGGAAGCGTGAAAAACACAAGATTATACCATTGAATTCAAAAATTTTCACCTAGGGTCACAAACACCATGCAAGATTTATTTTTATCTATTTGATTTCAATGATAAACAACATATTAAAACTCTTTTAATATGTTTTTTGGATCTGTATTTACCATTTAAGATTTTAAAATTAATCAGATTAATTTTAGAACCCTAGATTAAATCAAGAACGATTACACTAACCTCTTGATGTCTTTGAGATTCATCTTGAGGACACATGTTGTCCCTCTAGCTTGTCCACACCAAGAACACCTATGGCAGCCCTTGAACAGCTTCTAAAGCCTTTTCTATTAATTAGAAATTCAAGTTCTGCCTTTTAAGAGATTAGAGATGTAAACAGGACACTAGAAACAATTTCTAGCGTTCTTAATTCAAGAGATTGATGGCTAATCTCTTTGAATTGATGAGAGATGAAGAGAAATGGCTGGAGAGGCTCAAAGTGGCGTGACAATTGAGAGGAGAGGCTGCTGGTTATGTTTTCTTTTCATAACCACACTTAAATAGCTAGGTTAACACATTAAACCCTAGCCACATGTCACCTTTTGATTAGCTCTAGGTTTAAGTGACCCAATCACATTGTGCCAAGTGTCAAACCTATATTTAATCTTGATTTTAATCATCTTACATGATTAAAATTATTTGGCAAGCTTATGTGTTATGCCATGTGTCACCATCTCATGGTGCCACGTGTCCAAAATGACCAAAATGCTGTCTTAATTTTGAGTTCTTAACCCAAAATAATTATTTTTTTCTTCTAATTAATTTATATCAAATATAAATTAATTAATTAATCTCTATTAATTAATTTCTCATCAATTAAATTCATATTTAAACACTTTAAATATAAATTTAATTTATACTACACATCCAATAATCTAGATTTGGTTTCAAGTCATGCTAGGACTTTGCAATTTTATTGCAAACCAAATCTATTTAATTAATCAATTAAACTCTTTAATTAATTAATTAAATCATATTTAAATAGGTGATAACTTGTGTATGTGTGTGACTTACTAGGCTCATCACTAATTGGCAATGAGACATGATATCAACTCTTAATATCATAACTCTTTCTTACCATAAATGATTTCTCTAAATCATTTTATGAACCTCATAGACCATGGTTAACACCTAGCATAGCATGCCATGGCCACCCCATTAGTAATAAGATTTACCTTAAATGAACCTATAATCATATGTTACCAGGCACTAGAATCTCACAAAATCCCAACTCAGAGTCATGGTTTATGTCAAACTCCATTTGCTATGAATATTATGTTCTCTTTAATTCCAGTTCTTGATTAAAAGATTTTTCTCATCGTAAACTCTTTTCAATAAATCTATCTGTCCTGGCCAGGAACTTGAAACATCAAGAACAATTAAATGAACATAGGATTTTAACTCTATTTACTTAGAGGAACAGATTCCATCTTGATCAACACCTACCTCCATATATAACTAGTAGGAGCCAACACATGCCCATATACCCATACATAGTACAAGTATTAAAGCGATCAAACTCAAACTACCTATATACAAGATATATCTCAGTCTAAAGATTATATGCGATATGATTTATGACAAAACATTGACAAGAGTAAACTCCATGTGCTTGTCATAACCTACTTATCATTTATAAGTGCCTATCATGTTTGTTATATGGCATGAGACTCACCATTCCATCTTATTTATATCTCATATAAATAACTTGGGAACAAACATGAATACAATCTTTCTGGATAAGTCATGTCCTTATTATGAAGTATCCTCGATTGTGAACCTATTTATGATACTTTGTGCTAGAAATATTGTCACTCATATTCTTAACAACTTAAGAATAATATTTCTAACAAAATATCAATGGACCTTTTCTATTACACATAAATATATTATGTAAACGGAAAAGTGGAAATGCCTTTTATTAATAAAAATATGTATAAGATACATACTAAATGATATGCTCTAGGGCATACTACTAACAGCTAGACAGTATGAAAAGTTAATGAAGTATGGGGCAATAGAGTTTAAGGGTATAGTGGACCCATTGGAAGCAGAAAAATGGCTTGAGGGAATGGAGAGAGTATTCAAGAAATTACACTGCATAGATGATATGAAGTTTGAATACTCCACTTCTTTGTTGCAAGGGAACACTTATGAATGGTGGAAGACCATTCCCCACAGCCTGGTAAAGCCTCCAGTTCTGACTTGAGAAGATTTTTCTGAGGGAGTGTAGATAGGACTATGTCTCTGATACCTATGTGGATATGAAGCTACAAGAGTTTCTGAGTCTGAAGCAGAGTGATACGACTGTGGCAGAGTATGAGAGGGAGTTCTCTCACCTGAGTCACTATGATGGAAGTTTACTCACCACTAGCAGAGACAAATGCAAGCGCTTTGAAGCCGGATTAAGGCCTAGCTTACGAATGCAAGTGGTTGGGTTCCGATATGAGAACTTCTCAAAAATGATATCCCAAGCCCTGGAATTAGAAAGGATTGAGTTAGAAGGGGCCGTTTGAAAGAGAACAGAAGAAAAAGACAAGAGTGGGAAGACTTCTGGTCAAGCTTCTGGCAGTTCATGTAAGAGGAAGAGTTTTGGAGGACTAAGTAATAGAGGATCTAGTAGGGGAAGATTCTTAGGGCAGAGGCCACTTAGATCCAGACAGTAGACATCTATGGGTTCTTTTCTTGCCCGTACCTATGAGACCCATGGAGGAGTATGTTATAAGGCCATATGAGCCTATTACAACTGTGGTAGAAGTGGGCATTTTGCTAGAGATTGCACTAGTGCCCACAGATCTAGGCCACCTACCACCACTGGAGGGTTTGTTCAAGGTTCTGCTTCCAGAAGAAAACAAACAATTAGTAGAGGCCGAGGCTGAGGTTGTAACACCGTCACTTTAGATAGTTCGTATGTTCTACTGTTCCGGTGATTAATGTCGGTCCGGATAGTCGGAATTTCTGGAACTATATGCAAACTAGAGTGAGGAGTCATAAATAATTCAAATAAGTCTAAGAAAAATTAAGGAAAAATTTTAGAAATGAAAGACAACGAAGTTAAATGAGGCGGTGCCTTAGCGATAGGTGACCCTAATGGGAAGTTGCTGTCTTCATAGCTAGTAGCCCTCAACCCGAGGGGAATCCAGTGAAATAATTTTTGGGATGCCAAAAAAGAGTTACGGTGCCCTAGGTAGCATTAGAATGCCAAGAAAAGTATCAATTGGTACAGACGATTTTGCCTCTTTAAGCCAAACAAAAGGCATTTTGGTCATTTCGTCTTCAGAGATGATTTTTGACCAACTTTTCTAATTAGGTAAATAAATTATATGACATAAAATATGAATAGATATTGATGAAAAATTATTTAAAAATAAATAGAAAAGGAAAGAAAACAAAATGGAATTAAATTAGATTTATTGCATAGGCATGAAGTAGTGATGATGTCATTAAAAACACTCTAACCAATCACCATTCAGCAAGCCTTCTTAAACAATTAAAAGAGAAAAAAATTAAAGAAAAGAAATCAGAAAATGTGGTCTTCTTCCAGCAGTTAGCCGTCCATAATTCTCTTTCTCCCTCACCTATTTTCTTTCCTCCATTGTTACACAATTCAAGCTCTAAAACACTAGTTTCCCACCACTAAACCCTAGACTCCCTTCATTAAAACTTGTTTACACCTCTTGGGGAAGTGTTTAGCTGCTAAGAATTGAAGAGAAAGTGAAGTTTAAGCTTGGGAAAATTCTGCTCAAAAAGGTTAGTGCTACTTTCTTCTCTTTTCTCTTTATAATTGATGTTGGATGTATGAATTGAGTTAGAAACTTGAAAAATTGAAAGAAAATACTTAAGGATGGGCTACTACCATTTTCGGTGACCATGATAGGATGTAGGGTTTGATGATTTTTTATGGATTTGAATGGTTTAGAAATAGTGTTTGATGAGTAGACATCAATTAGAAATTGATTAGTACGCCTAATGTGACATGTGTTGTGTAAATCTTGAATTGAAGCTAGGGTTTGATGTAAACAAATTAGGAATTTAATGATATGTTGACAAATTGTTGATGTTGAGACCAATTATGCACTAATTGAAGTGCATGGAATGTGATTTGTAGATGGTAGTAGTGTGGGAAGGTGGTATTGGAAGTGTTGTTCATGTGCAGGGAATTCTGGACCTATGAATCCAGTGTGTTTAAATGAACATAAGTAGAGCTAGATAGCACTAATTGGTATGAGGCCAATTGGAGATGAAATTTAAGACCTTAAGCCACATTTTTGGTGAAGAAACCGTGTCCAGAAAACCAACCTAAGTTGCCCTAAAAATTGACCTAATCTGGGTAACACACATACTACCTTGGAAAAGTGACCAAATGAATCTGTTCATTTAGCCATAACTCAGTGTAGAAATATCCAATTGACCTAAATTTTATATCAATGGAAAGATTAGATAATTTAGAACAACTTTCATGAAGAACACAAACTCAAATTCGGAACCTAACCAATTCAAATTGCTAGTTCAAGTTAGGACACCAAATCTGGCAGAACTAAATTTGCCCAGAAAATCTGGATAAGGACCAATCCGGCCAGTTATGGTAAATTGACCATAACTTGAGCTAAAAAACTCCAAATGGAGTGATTCGAAAAGGAAATTAAAGAAGACACATAAAGGAACAACTTTGATGAAGAAAAGTTTTCCAGATTCTCACTGTAGCTTAGACCAATGGAACAGTAAACATAGGACAGAAAAACTGAATTTTTGAAAATATTTCTAGAAGTCTTTAATTTGCAATCGGCAATCAATGCCAACAAACTTAGAACCTAAAATGTGGTATAAATATGTATTAAACATTTGTGTACATATTATGAATTAAAAAGTCAACCTTTGAAGGGAAATGGATAAGTGAATAGTAACTACCAAAAACTTAAGTTGCTAATGAGGTCAATGGTACCCACTTAATGGATTTAATGTATACCTAAATTATGAGACATTATTAATATAATTTGAAATGTGATTTATAAATTACTATAAATAAAATATTAAAGGTGTAAATGATGTATAAATAATATTTGACACTTAGGTTCCTTTTATGAATACAAATGGATATGTTTGAATCTAGATACATATAAATAAAATTTGCTTAAATCTAGGTATATGTAAATTGGTGTAATAAATTAGATAAGAAATTGTAAGTGATGAATAGATAGTGAGATTGATAAATAGTAAACTATATAAATGAATTATATTAATGTAGGAACGAGATAATAATTCTCATTATTGGAGAAAGGAAATATACTTTGAGTATAATGGGACATAAGGATAATTGATGTGAATTGCGATCATAGGAACGATCAAATGAATGTATAAATTATGGAATTTATCATGAAATAATGAAGTCATAAAATATAATATAAACATTTAATAGTACTATGTGGCCATGTATTGCCTAGACACATGTGTTAGATTGGATAGATTGGCATGCCAATAGGGTATTATTTTAGCAGTACTGCGTAAGGCTTTATACCTGTATCATGGCTTTATGCCTGCACTTATGGCTTTATGCCCGCACTCATGGCTTTTATGCCCAATTATATGTCATTATGGCTTTTTAGCCATACTGACTGTATACGTGATTGACGTTCCGTGTCCCATGGTATGACGGCCCGAGGTATCGCGGAGTCTAGTGCCAACGACCCATTATCAAATTTAGTTAGCATGTCATAGGTTACTTGGGCAGTGAAATTTATTGAAATAACTTAAGAATATTAGTAATTAAAAATATTAGAAATTAAGTAAATAAGTAAGACGACCTAAAATAAATAAGAATAGTTATTTAGTAGAAAGTATTGAATGAAGTGGTAAAAAGATTAACAATAGAAATATAATATAAATAAACATTACAAATGCACTTTTTCATAATAATATAAAGTTAAGAATAATATTCTTGGAATTTTTGGGGATGGTATATTATTACTGTGAATTTAGGAATTAAGCACTTCTGAAGAGGAGTAAATTAGAACAAAGGATAGTTGATACTAGAAGTATTATATTAAATTAGATTAAATTTCAGAGTATCCAAATTATGACTCATTTTTTTTTTATTGTATATTTTATTTTCTTGTTATATTATTGCACCACTAAGCAGCAATGTTTAGCGCGATGAATTTATTTCCTCACGTAGGTACTAAAGTTAAAACCCAGTGGATATTAAACTGAGATTTTTGGAGTTTGGATCTGTAGAAGCCTTAGAAGTATATAAGGTTGTCACCTCCTCAGCAATGTATGTAGATAGGGCTCACAAAAGTTATTTTATGTATTTATAATTAGTTGTTAATTGAAATGTAAATTATGAAATTGTAATTAATTTGTATATCATGTAATTTATAAATTTATGTAATTAATTTGTACATTGTGTAATTAATGAAGATTTGAAAATTTTGATATAATAATTGAACATGGAATGAGTTGCAAGAGTTGAATGTGAAATGATTATGATGAGCATGGATGATATTTTTATTGTAAAATATTATTGAAAATTTCAAGTAGGTGAATAGTGAAATACGACAAATGGTAATAGAAACAGGGGAAACTCCACTAGTTTCTCCATAGAAAAATAATGAATATTAAAATATAACGAGAACAAAATTTTTAAAGGAATAAAGTAAGATAAAATAGGTTACTCCGATACCAAGTGTGACATGGCTTACTCGGCTACATTGTAAACGGGTGAGGGGTGTCACAAGGGTGGAGGTAACACTTCGGCAGCCAGGGCACAATGAGCCAACCGGAGCAGAGTGGTGCACCAGCCAAGGTATACACCATGCGCCAGAGGGATGAAGCTGAGACATCAGATGTTGTGGCTGGTACTTTCTCTATCTTTGGTAGAGATGTATATGTGTTGTTTGACCCTGGTTCTACACATTCTTATGCTAGTGCCAGTATTGAATGCTCTGTTGCTATTGTAACACCCCTATGTTCGGTAGTGCGTTCTACTATTCCAGTGACCAGTGTTGTCCGGACAACTAGGATGCCTAGAACTATATTTAAAAGTAGTGAGGAGACATAAAATAATGAAATATAAGAAAGGAAACTACAAGAAAAATAAAGGAAAAATAATAACAATGAAATGAAACTAAGCTAAACGAGCCAGCACCGCAGCGATGGGTGATCCCACGGGGAAGTTATGACGCAGGCAATAGTCAACCCTAGGACTGCAGGGAACCCTCAGAATTTAGTTTTGAGACATAATTAAAGACTTATTGAAGTATAAATTTCATTAGAAATATCAAAAAAAAAATTAATTAATTAGTATAAAGAAAAACGAAAAATCGAGAAAATGACAAAACTCGGTGTTACTAAAAAATCGGGAATGCAATCCGAATAGGGGCATTGTGGTCATTTGACACCCCGATATGCCTTTTGACCTAAATGTCCATTAAAAATAAATGATATTAAACCTTGGAAATATCATGAAAATTAAAATGGTGGTACATAAATTAAATAGTTAAAGAAATAAGGTAAATGTAGGAATTTGGAAACTTTGAATAATTAAACCATTTCCTAAAGTTAGTGCTCCACTAACTTACATTGTGGGACACCTTATTAAGCATTTGGGAAGTTTAAACTTCATCTTCAACCTTCAGAAATCACACCAGCCGAAATTCTCCCAAGGTCTATCCATGGCCGCCCACATGCAAGGTGCACTCCACCTATGTTCAAGCCATCTTTTTCACTAGCTCCCTTTATTAAACTTGACCACCATACCTTGGGCAGCATACTTGGAGCAAGAAAGATAAGTTTTGGTGAGGTTTTGAAGAAGTCCAAAAGAGGTAAGTGGATGTTTTCAATTCTTGTTTCATTAAAAGTGTAACCAAGGTTGTGGGTAGTTGATTTATGAAAGATTTTTTGATGTTTGATGAATTATTGGAGTTGATCCATTTCGGTAGCCATGGAACCTCACCATGTACAGCTTATTTTTGCATATAAATGGTAGTTAGGATGTTGATTTAAATGTTTAATTGTATTGAAGTTGAATTCCATGTGTGAAGTTTGAATGTTAAGCTTGAAAAGTGAAAATGGAAGTTGATGTGTATGTGTAATTTTTGGGCAGCCTTAAAATGGAAATTGGTAATGTTCACATTTATGAAATGTTGTTGAATTATTGTACCAAAAAAAAAAAAATGGCAGCACATGTTTGTGGAATAGTGGTGATAAAGTATGTGAATTGGTGATTGAAGTATGTGTGATAATTAGAAGTAATTATGTGTATATATTGTTGGGTTTGAACTTTGTAAATTGTGATTGCATTTGGTGTATTTTTAAGTGGTTATATTCTGTCCAAGTTGACCTATAATGTAGAGAATTAAATGGTTTTGATTAGTGCCAAATGCAGAATGGTATGGAGAAGTGAGGAGGTAGTTGGTGATTATGAGTTGGTTTGGTGTTTGAAAAGCATGTAAAGGGCAGTGTGCAAATGGACCTATAAAACTAAGAGTGTGACTCCAATTGGTATGAAGCCAATTGGAGGTGAAACTAGGCAAAAAATGTGCCAACTTTCATGAAGAAAGCCTACCTAAATTCTTTCTAGAAAGTAACTTGAAAAATGACCAAATCCGGATTAGTGACTTGAAAGCCTGAAAATTTACCATTTGGGCAGCAGTTAGTATTTTGGCCGTAACTCACCCAAAACAGGTCCAAATGACCTGAAATTTTTACCATGAATAGAGTAGACCTAGAACCACAACTCTTATGAAGACACCAAAACCCAAAAATTACCATAAGCAAGTCAAATAGCTTGCAAAAATTCGGGTATAAAAACTGCCAGAACCAGAAATGACCTAAAAATGACCTAAAGTTACCATTTTAGTGCAATATGTCCAGCTTTGGTAAATTGACCATATCTTGGTCTATACAACTTAGAATGACCTGAAATTTTGCCCTGCGTGCAATAAGATATAGATCTATAATTTTGCTTCTTTGACCAGAAGCTAAAAACCATGAGAAATAGGACTTTAAGCTAGACCAATCTAGCACACAAAAATTGAGAATTTGACATTTACATACAATGATGCTTGAAATAATTTGGCAATAAATGCCAACTTGTAAAAATGGTAAGTTGCACTATATTGGTAGCATATTGAAATGCAAAATGTGACATATTGATAACATTAGACCTAATTCACCTAGAATGCATCGAGGGTCAATATTTTAGGTTGACTAAGGAAAATAATAGAATTAAATAAATTAATTATTAAGCCTTATTGTTAGAGACAGTTTAAATGAGTACTGAAACACTTTAAATTGTGTGTTTCAGTTAGCAAAGACTCAGGGAAGGGGAAGGAAACACTGAGTCAGGGCCAAGAGCCATTTATCAGAGGTTTGTGCACAACAATTATTTCTTTTGAATTTTTCAATTGAAAAAAATTATGACTATTTGTGTATTATTATTTTAAATTGTGAAAAAATGTTTGAATGGATATTTGATAGATACTTATTGCTTGAAAAACATTGTAAATGGTTTGAAACCACAACTATTATGTATATTGATTGAATTTCTCGCTAGCTTGTCTAGTGGGATGAATTGACTTTGAATTCCCTCTCTGGCTGAAGTGTTGAGGTGTGTGCCTGTTGAGGATGAATAGGATGAGTACTCATATTATTGCTAGCTTGCTATGTTATTCCTCATTAGCCATCGGCTTTTGGGACGAATTGGACTATGGAATCATGATTTAGCTGTGTGTGATTTATTGATATTTATTGTGATATTGTGAAATGGAGTTTAAATTCTTTATGACATTCACTGTCTTTTGAATTTAACTATGATTTTATGTATCCACTGTTCATATGATTTATGGCTTATGGTTTTAAATTGTATTTTCTTAATGTTGTGCACCACTGAGACATTGGCTCAGCGATGGCTTTTTCATTACTGTCGCAGGTAGATAGACGAACAATGCTGTAGAGTAGGCTGCTTGTGCCGCCTTTTGAGATTTTACTGGGTATATCGAGTATACCATATTTTGTAGTTTTTGTTGTAATGTATGTGCACTATATGTATATATTGTACTTGGTCTTGAGCAATTGTAAATTAAAATTGTAAATTATTTTGGCCTGTAAAAATATTGTGATATATTTATCTTATCTCAGCTTTTGGAAACACTGGAAAATTGATTGTTGAACTGAGTTGATAAATGTTGAGAAATTTATTGTGTTGAACTGTTGTTGGAGTTTGGGGATTGAACAAACTTATTGGAACTGCTTTTTACAAGTTTTTGAAGAACTATTTTATTCAAAATACAGATGGCACTCTGCCAAAATTTTTACAAAAATTATTAATACTTCAAATGTGCCATTTGGTTTCACTTCAGTTAAAAATTTTTAACACCTGTAAATAGTGCTCACCACTGTAAAAAGAAGTAAGAAATGTTTTAAAATCCCTTATAGTGTATTTAATGGTTTATCAGTAAACGAAGTTTGGTAATTCGTTAGGTATACTACGGGATCATGTTATGCCTTACAGAGGTATAGGGTGTGACATGTTTTAGTGGTATCATAGCTAGTTTTTAAATTCTATTTTCACCTGTAATTTGAATATTCTTTCTTCATAGTACAACTGCTCAATGTTATTGTTTAATACATACAGTACATTACATTATAAATATGCACTAACAGGAGGAAACCTCCTTGTGTTAATTGTTCAGGAGATCTAAGATCCTCAAATTGACTATGGAAGAAGGGGATCGTTCAGTCGATCAATCAATAGAGGCTGAGGTACAAGGGGATGCCCCAGCCCTACACAATGTCAGTGGATCAAGAAGACCGCCCCTCAAGACCACGTTCCTCGCTCGCTTTGCTTAGCAGATGGCTGTAATGTTCCAACAGATGGCTGGTAACATGCCTACTCAAGTCCCACTACAAACACCAGTGGTACAACCACAGTCTTCGGCTAGGCAGTATGACAAGTTGATTAAATATGGGGCTACTGAGTTCAAGGGGATAGTAGATCCTCTAGAGGCAGAACAATGGTTAGAGAGAATGGATAGGGTGTTCAAAAAACTACATTGTACAGATGAGTTGAGATTTGAGTATTCGGTGTCACTACTACAAGGAGACGCATATGACTGGTGGAAAATTATTCCTCATAGTTTGGTAGAACCCCCAGTACCAACCTGGGATGACTTTCTGCGGGAGTTCAGACAAAAATATATCCCAGATGCCTATGTGGACTAAAAGCTACTGGAGTTCTTAAGTCTGAAATAGGGAAGTAGGTCAGTGGCAGAATATGAAAGGGAATTTTCCTGCCTAAGCCACTATGCAAGAAGTCTCTTTACTACCAGCAAGGAAAGGTGTAAAAGGTTTGAAACCGGCTTGAAGCCCAGTCTCAGACTACAAGTGGTTGAATTCAAGCATACTAACTTCTCTGAGCTTATTTCTCAAGCACTGGAATTAGAAAGAATTGAGTTAGAAGCAGCCACAGAAAAAAAGAAATCAGAGAAGATAGAAAAAGAGAAAGAGGGGAAGTTAGTAGATTAGAGTTCCAGTGGTCCTACTAGGAAGAGGAAGAACTTTGGGGGACACAACAGGGGTGGTAAGAAGTCCGGTAGGGGAAGATATTCTGGACAGAAACCTCCTCCATCTGGTCAGCAGAGTACCAGAAGTTCCTACCCTCCCTGCCAATGTGAAACTTGTGGTAGAAGCCATGGTGGGGTATGCTACAAGGCTACAGGAGCCTATTATAACTGTGGAGGTGCAGGACACTTTGCCAAAGACTGCACCAGTGCCCGTAGAGTTGGGCCACCTCCTACTACTGCTAAAGGGTCAGTTCAGAATCTTGCCACCAAAGGTTCACAACCACCTAGCAGAGGTAGAGGCAGGGGTAGAGGTAGTCTAACAAGCAGCCAAGGCATTATGAATCAATCAGAGCAAGGCAGTGCTCCAGTCAGAGTCTACGCAATGAGACAGAGAGAAGAGGTTGAGACATCTGATATTGTGGCTAGTACCTTCTCAACTTTTAATCAAGATGTGTTTGTGTTATTTGATCTGGGTTCTACCCATTCCTATGTGAGTACTAGCATCATTGATTGCATTGCTATTCCGTGTGTGAAAATGGACTTTGAGGTGCTAGTAACAAGTGCACTAAGACAAGAGGTCAGGGTCAATATAATGTATAGGGATTGTCCTTTGGTGATCCAAGGACACACTTTTCTGTCTGATCTCATTGAAATGCCCTTCAGAGATTATGATATCATCTTAGGCATGGATTGGTTAGCCAAGCATCATGCCATGATTGACTGTAGACTGAAGATAGTCACTTTTGGTCTCCCTCAGTACAATGATGTGGTAATACATGGGGAGAGGCAGCTATTGCTATCAAACATCATTTTGGTTGCACTAGCCAGTAAAATGATCAGAAAGGGGTGTGAAGCATACTTGACACATGTGGTAGACACTCAAGTGGCGAGTCCAGCATTAAGGGACATCCCCATAGTATATGACTTTCCAGATGTGTTTCCTGATGAATTGCCAGGATTACCTCCAGAAAGAGAGGTGCAGTTTGAAATTAATATTATGCCTGGTGTGGATCCAATCTCCATAACACCATATAGAATGGCACCAGCAGAGTTGAAGGAGTTGAAGGTACAGTTGCAAGAACTACTTGAAAAGGGCTTCATTCGCCCTAGTGTGTCACCTTGGGGAGCACCAGTATTGTTTGTTAAGAAGAAATATGCCACTCTCCACTTATGTATTGACTATCGGCAGTTGAATAAGGTGACAATAAAGAACAGATATCCATTGCCTCGCATTGATGATTTGTTTGATTAGTTAAAGGGTGCAGCTGTATTCTCCAAAATTGATTTGCGATCTGGTTATTATCAGTTGAAAGTGCAAGAGCAGAGTATTCCAAAGACTGATTTTAGAACTCGATATGGCCACTATGAGTTTCTAGTAATGCCATTCAGGTTAATAAATGCTCCAGTTGCTTTTATGGATCTGATGAACACTATCTTCAGACCATATCTTGACCAATTTATAGCGGTGTTTATTGATGATATTTTGATATATTCGAGGAATACAGGGGAGCATGACAGACATCTGCGGATTGTACCGCAGACTTTAAGGGAAAAACAACTATACTCCAAATTGTCGAAATGTGAATTTTGGCTAAAAAAAATTCTCTTTCTTGGGACATGTTGTGTCAGCTGAAGGGATCAAGGTAGATTCCAGCAAGGTAGAAGCTATCCTTAATTGGAAGCCACTCAGGAATATCACAGAAATTCGCAGTTTTCTGGGTTTAGCTGGATATTATCATCGATTTGTGAAAGGGTTTTCTATGTTAGCTTCTCCACTGACCAAGCTACTTTGGAAAGATGTAAATTTTCAGTAGACAGATAAATGCCAACAGAGTTTTAATGAGTTGAAGAGGTGTTTGACTGAAGCTCCAGTCCTTACTTTACCTACCCCGGGTAAAGAATACACAGTTTATAGTGATGCTTCTCACAATGGGTTAGGCTGTGTACTGATGTAAGATCGGAATGTCATTGCTTATGCATCACGCCAGCTGAAACCGCATGAGAGGAACTACCCAACACATGATTTAGAGCTTGCAGCTATTGTTTTTGCTTTGAAGATTTGGAGACACTATTTGTATGGGGAGAAATACTACATCTACACAGATTACAAGAGCTTGAAGTATTTGGGCACCTAGAAGGAATTGAACTTGAGGTAGAGGAGATGAGTAGAACTGGTTAAAGACTATGATTGTTTAATAGACTATCAGCCAGGGAAAGCAAATGTGGTGGCTGACGCCTTAAGTCGCAAGACTATGGCAAGTCTCAGAGTTTCTCCTTTGTCCATGGTATATGAGTTGAAAGCACAACATGCCAGTTTGGAGATTGATGATGAGGGACAGACAGTAGTTGCGTGGCATGTAAGCCAGTGTTGATTGATCAGATTAGAATGGCTCTTTAGAGTGATGAAAAATATTAGAAGCTACTGAAAGAAGTCCAGCAGGGCAAGAAACCTGAATTCTTTATGAGAGATGATGGTTTATTGCTACATCAGGGCAAAATGTGCGTTCCTAATGATGTTGACTTGAGACAGATCATTATGAAGGAAGCACATGAGTCTCCTTTTGCTATGCATCCTGGTGGAATTAAAATATACAGAGGGCTGAAAGAGCATTACTGGTGGATGGGTATGAAAAGGGATGTAGCTAATTTTATTTCCAAATGCCTAACTTGTCAGCAAGTGAAGGCAGAACATCAAGTACCAGCAGGTTTGTTACATCCATTGCCAGTACCCGAGTAGAAATGAGAATGAATAACTATGGATTTTGTGATGGGACTTCTGAGGACACACAATAGTCATGATGCAATATAGGTTATAGTTGATAGACTAACCAAGTCTGCTCACTTTTTGCCAATCCGGATAGACTATAGTTTGGAGAGATTGGCCAGATTGTACAAAAATGGGATTATAAAACTGCATGGAGTGCCAGTATCGATTGTATTAGACAGAGATCCTAGGTTCACGTTTAGATTCTGGGGTAGTCTTCAGAGAGCCCTAGGAACTAGATTGAACTTCAAAGACAAGATTCCACCCGCAGACGGATGGCCACCGAAGGGTAATTCAGATATTGGAGGATATGCTATGGGCTTATGTGAATGAGTTTGAAGGTAGTTGGGATACACACTTGCCTTTGATTGAGTTTGCTTATAACAACAGCTAGCAATCAAGCATTGGGATACCTCCATATGAAGCTTTGTATGGCAAAAAGTGCAGAACTCCCCTATGTTGGGATGAAGTAGGTGAAAGGAAGATGATTGGGTCAGAAATTGTTTAGCAGACAAAGGAAAAGATCAGATTGATCAGAGATTGACTCAAGGCTGCATCAGACCATCAGAAATCTTATGTTGATTTGAAGAGAAGAGATATTGAATATGCAGTGGGTGATAAGGTATTCCTCAAAGTTTCTCCTTGGAAGAGGATTATGAGATTTGGCAGAAAGGGGAAACTGAGTCCTCGTTTTATCGGACCATATGAGGTTATGGAAAGAGTGGGTCCTTTGGCATATCGGTTGGCATTACCTCTAGAGCTAGAAAGGAGACACAGTGTCTTCCATGTGTCCATGTTAAGGAGGTACAGATCTAACCCCATCTCATGTACTATCAGTTGAAGAGATTGAGGTAAATCCAGACCTATCATATGAAGAATAACCTATAGAGATTCTGGCATATGAGGTGAAACAGCTGAGGAATAAATAGATACCCTTGGTGAAAGTGCTGTGGACCCATCATACAGGCCAAGAAGCTACTTGGGAACGTGTAGAGGACATGAGGAGACAACACTCACAGCTATTCAGAAACTGATGCCAGGTAAAATTTCAAGACGAAATTTATTTTAAAGGAGGAAGAATTGTAACACCCCTATGTTTGGTAGTACGTTCTACTGTTCCGGTGACCAGTGTTGTCTGGACAGCTAGGATGCCTAGAACTACATTTAAAAGTAATGAGGAGACATAAAATAATGAAATATAAGAAAGGAAAATACAAGAAAAATAAAAGAAAAATAATAGCAATGAAATGAAACTAAGTTACACAAGCCAACACCGTAGCGATGGGTGACCGCAGAGGAAGTTATGGTGCAGGCAATAGCCAACCCCAGGACTGCAGGGAACCCTCAAAATTTAGTTTTGAGACATAATTAAAGACTTATTGAAGTATAAATTTCATTAGAAATATCAAAGAAAAATTAATTAATTAGTACAAAGAAAAACGAGAAATCGAGAAAACGACAAAAATCGATGTTATCGAAAAATCGGGAATGCAACCCGAATAGGGACATTGTGGTCTTTTGACACCCCGAGATGCCTTTTAACCTAAATTTCCATTAAAAATAAATGATATTAAACCTTGAAAATATCATAAAAATTAAAATGGCGGTACATAAATTAAATAGTCAAAGAAATGAGGTAAATGTGGGAATTTGAAAACTTTGAATAATTAAACCATTTCTGAAAGTTAGTGCTCCATAACTTACATTGTGGGACACCTTATTAAGCATTTGGGAAGGTTAAACTTCATCTTTAACCTTCAGAAACCACACCAGTAGAAATTCTCCCAAGGTCTATCCATGGCTGCCCACATGCAATGTGCACTCAACCTATGTTCAAGCCATCTTTTTCACTAGCTCCCTTCATTAAACTTGACCACCATGCCTTGGGCAGCATACTTAGAGCAAGAAAGATAAGTTTTGGTGAGGTTTTGAAGAAGTTCAAAAGAGGTAAGTGGGTGTATTCAATTCTTCTTTCATTAAAAGTGTAACCAAGATTGTGGGCAGTTGATTTATGGAAGAGTTTTTGATGTTTGATGAATTATTGGAGTTGAGCCATTTTGGTAGCCATGGAACCTCACCATGTACAGCTTATTTTTGCGTATAAATGGTAGTTAGAATGTTGATTTAAATATTTAATTGTATTGAAGTTGAATTCCATGTGTGAAGTTTGAATGTTAAGCTTGAAAAGTGAAAATGGAAGTTGATGTGTATATATAATTTTTGGGCAGCCTTAAAATGGAAATTGGTACTGTTCAAATTCATGAAATGTTGTTGAAGTATTGTACAAAAAAAATGGCAGCACATGTGTGTGGAATAGTGGTGATAAAGTATGCGAATTGGTGATGGAAGTATGTGTGATAATTAGAAGTAATTATGTGTATATATTGTTGGGTTTAAACTTTGTAAATTGTGACTGTATTTGGTGTATTTTTAAGTGGTTATATTCTGTCCAAGTTGACCTATAATGTAGAGAATTGAATGGTTTTAGTTAGTGCCAAATGCAGAATGGTATGGAGAAGTGAGGAGGTAGTTGGTGATTATGTGTTGGTTTAGTGTTTGAAAAGTATGTAGAAGGCAGTGTGCAAATGGACCTATAACCCTAAGTGTGTGACTCCAATTGGTATGAGGCCAATTGGAGGTGAAACTAGGCACAAAATGTGCTAACTTTCATGAAGAAAGCCTACCTAAATTCTGTCCAGAAAGTAACTTGAAAAATGACCAAATCCGGATTAGTGACTTGAAAGCCTGAAAATTTACCATTTGGGCAGTAGTTATTGTTTTCGCCATAACTCACTCAAAACAGGTCCAAATGACCTGAAATTTTTACCATGAATAGATTAGACCTAGAGCCACAACTCTTATGAAGACACCAAAACCCAGAAATGACCATAAGCAAGTCAAATAGCTTGCACAATTTCGGGTATAAAAACTGCCAGAACCAGAAATGACCTAAAAATGACCTAAAGTTACCATTTTAGTGTAATATGTCCAGCTTTGGTAAATTGACCATATATTGGTCTATACAACTCAGAATGACCTGAAATTTTGCCCTGCATACAATAAGACATAGATCTACAAGAAGCTAAAAACCAAGAGAAATAGGACTTTAAGCTAGACCAATCTAGCACACAAAAATTGAGAATTTGACATTTACATACAATGATGCTTGAAATAATTTGGCAATAAATGCCAACTTGTATAAATGGTAAGTTGCACTATATTGGTAGCATATTGAAATGCAAAATGTGACATATTGATAACATTAAACCTAATTCACTTAGAGTGCATCGAGGGTCAACATTTTAGGTTGACTAAGGAAAATAATAGAATTAAATAAATTAATTATTAAGCCTTATTGTTAGAGACAGTTTAAATGAGTATTGAAACACTTCAAATTGTGTGTTTCAGTTAGCAAAGACTTAGGGAAGGGGAAGGAAACACTGAGTCAGGGCCAAGAGGCATTTATCAAAGGTTAGTGCATAACAATTATTTCTTTTGAATTTTTCAATTGAAATAAATTATGACTATTTGTATGTTATTGTTTTAAATTGTGGAAAATTGTTTGAATGGATATTTGATGGATACTTATTGCTTGAAAAATATTGTAAATGGTTTGAAACCACAACTATCATATATATTGATTGAATTCCTCGCTAGCTTATCTAGTGGGATGAATTGACTGTGAATTCCCTCTCTGGCTGAAGTGTTGAGGTGTGTGCCTGTTGAGGATGAATAGGATGAGTACTCATATTATTGCTAGCTTGCTATGTTATTCCTCATTAGCCATCGGCTTTTGGGACCAATTGGACTATGGAATCATGATTTAGCTGTGTGTGATTTATTAATATTTATTGTGATATTGTGAAATGGAGTTTAAATTCTTTATGACATTCACTGTCTTTTGAATTTAACTATGATTTTAAGTATCCACTATTCATATGATTTATGGCTTATGGTTTTAAATTGTATTTTTTTAATGTTGTACACCACTGAGACATTGGCTCAGCGATAGCTTTTTCATTGCTGTCACAGGTAGACAGACGGATAGAGCAGCGAAGTAGGCTGTTTGTGCCACCTTTTGAGATTTCGCCGGGTATATCGAGTATGCCATATTTTGTAGTTTTTGTTGTAATGTATGTGTACTGTATGTATATATTGTACTTGGTCTTGAGCAATTGTAAATTAAAATTGTAAATTATTTTTGCCTGTAAAAATATTGTGATATATTTATCTTATCTCAGCTTTTGGAAACACTAAAAAATTGATTGTTGAACTGAGTTAATAAATATTGAGAAATTTATTGTGTTGAACTGTTATTTGAGTTTGGGGATTGAACAAACTTATTTGAAGTGCTTTTTATAGGTTTTTGACGAACTGTTTTATTCAAAATATAGATGGCACTCTGTTAAAATTTTTACAAAAATTATTAATACTTCAAATGTGTCATTTGGTTTCACTTCAGTTAAAAAAATTTTAACTCCTATCAATAGTGCTCACTACTGTAAAAAGAAGTAAGAAAAGTTTTAAAATCCCTTATAGTGTATTTTATGGGTTATCAGTAGACGAAGTTTGGTAATTTATTAGGTATACTACGGGATCATGTTATGCCTTACGGAGGGGTAGGGTGTAACAGCTATTCCTTGTGTGAAATTGGATTATGATATGTTAGTGACTAGTCCTTTAGGACAAGAGGTTAGGGTGAATAAATTGTATGAAGATTGTCCTTTGGTGATCCAAGGACATACTTTCCTGTCAGACTTAATTGAAATACCCTTTCGAGATTATGATATCATCTTGGGTATGGATTGGTTAGCCAGGCATCACGCCATGATCGACTATAGATTGAAGTCACTTTTGGTCTTCCTGAGCATGCAGACGTAGTGATACACGGGGAGAGGCAGTTATTGCCATCCAACATCATTTCAGTTGCACTTGCTAGGAAGATGATTAGGAAGGGATGTGAAACTTATCTAGCTCATGTGATAGACACCCAGGTGGGGAGTCCAGATCTTAAAGATATTCCTATAGTATAGGATTTTCTGGATGTCTTTTCGGAAGAATTTCTAGGATTGCCTCCAGAAAGAGAGGTGCAGTTTGAAATAGAGACTATGCCTGGTGTGAAGCCAATCTCCATCACTCCTTATAGGATGGTACCTACTGAGTTGAAAGAGTTGAAGGTGCAATTGCAGGAATTGCTAGATAAGGTTTTCATCCACCCTAGAGCGTCACCTTGGGGAGCACCATTATTGTTTATGAAGAAGAAGGATGGTACTCTCCGTCTATGCATAGACTACAGAAAGTTGAATAAGGTGACCATAAAGAACAGATATCCTCTGCCATGAATTGATGATTTATTTGATCAGTTGAAGGATGCAACTGTATTCTTCAAAATCGATTTGAGATTGGGCTACTATCAGTTGAGGATGCAGGAGCAGAGTATTCCAAAAACTGCCTTTAGGATTTGTTATGGCCATTATAAGTTCTTGGTGATGCCATTTGGGTTGACTAATGTTCTAGCTACTTTTATGGGCCTGATGAACACTATCTTCAGGCCATATTTGGATCAGTTTGTAGTGGTGTTCATTGATGACATTTTGGTGTACTCAAAGAATGCAGAGGAACATAACAAGCACTTGAGAATAGCATTGCAGACTTTGAGGGGGAAATAGTTATATGCCAAACTATCGAAATGTGAGTTTTGGCTAAAGGAGATTACTTTCTTAGGGCATATTGTATCTTCAGAGGGTATCCAGGTGGATCCTAGCGAAGTAGAAGCCATTCTTAATTGGAAGCCACATAGAAATGTTACGAAAATTCAGAGTTTCCTTAGTTTAGTCAGGTATTACCGAAGGTTTGTGAAGGGATTCTCCATGCTAGCATCTTTACCAACTAAGCTGCTTAGAAAGGATGTGAAATTCCAATGGACTAATCGGTGCCAAAAGAGTTTTGATGAGTTGAAGAGGTTTTTAATTTAAGCTCCAGTCTTGACTTTGCCTACCTCGAGTAAAGAGTACACTATATATAGTGATGCTTCTCATAATGGATTGGGCTGTGTATTGATGCAAGATATAAATGTCATTGCCTATGCTTCTCGCCAGCTTAAACCACATGAGAGGAATTATCCTACTTTCGACTTGGAGCTGGCAGCCATTGTCTTTGCCTTGAAGATTTGAAGACATTACTTGTATGGGGAGAGATGTTATATATACACAGATCATAAAAGTTTGTAGTACTTGGGCACATAGAAGGAGTTAAATTTGAGGCAGAGGAGATGGTTAGAGCTGATAAAAGATTACGATTGCTTGATAGACTATCAACCTAGAAAAGCTAATGTTGTAGCTGATGCTTTAAGTCGTAAAACTATGGCTGGTTTAAGGGTTTCTCTAATATCCATGGTCCATGAGTTAAGGGCATTGCATGCTAACTTGGAGATTGATGAAGATGGGCAGATGATAGCTACTTGGCAAGTAAAGCCAATGTTGACAGAACAATTTAAAGCAGCTACACAGAATGATAGTAAATATGTGAAGTTGATGGAAGAGGCTTAGGATGGCAAGAAACCAGAGTTATCAATAAATGATGAGGGTTTGTTGTTATATAAGGGCAGAATGTGCATTCCTAATAATGTTGAACTGAGGTAGATCATTTTAAAGGAAGCAGATGATTCACCTTTTGTGATGCACCCTGGTGGAACCAAAATGTATAAAAGTGTGAAAGAGCACTATTAGTGGAGGGAATGAGGAAAGAAATTGTAGAATATGTTGCCAAATGCCTAACTTGTCAGCAAGTAAAGGCAGAACACTAAGTGCCTGCAGGGTTTCTACAGCCATTGCCAATTCTCGAGTAAAAATGGGAAAGAATCACTATAGATTTCTGGACAGGACTTCCATGTACACAAATGAATCATGATGCAGTTTGGGTTATTGTTGATAAATTGACCAAGTCTGTCCACTTTTTGCTAGTGAGGATGGATTACAGCCTAGAAAGATTGGCCAAACTGTACATTGATGATGTGGTGAGGTTGCATGGAGTGCCAGTGTCTATTGTATCAGATAGAGATCCAAGGTTCACTTCTAGTTTCTTGGGTAGTCTCTAAAAAGCCTTAGGAACTAGATTGAACTTCAGTACAGCATTCCATCCATAGACAGATGGCCAGTCTGAAAGGATCATTTGGATTTTAGAGGACATGCATAGGGCTTGTGTGATTGAATTTGAGGGAAGTTGTGACTCACATTTGCCTTTGATTGAATTTACCTACAACAACAGTTGTCAGTCAAGTATTGGAATGCCTCCATATGAAGCACTTTATGGCAGAAAGTGTAGAACTCCCTTGTGTTGGGATAAAGTGGGCGAGAGAAAGTTGATTGGGCTAAAACTAGTGCAGCAAACGGAGGAAAAGATTAAGCTCATTAGAGACAGATTCAAGGCTGCAACGGATAGACAGAAGTCCTACATTGATTTGAAGAGAAGAGATATTTAGTATAATGTGGGTGACAAAATATTCCTTAAATTTTCTCCTTGGAAGAAGATCATGAGGTTTGGTAGGAAGAAGAAACTGAGTCCTCACTTTATTGGGCCATATGAGGTTCTAGAAAGAGTAGGTCCATTGGCATATAGACTTGCATTACCTCCAGAGTTGGAAAAGATTCATAATGTCTTCCATGTCTCCATGTTGAGGAGGTACAGATCAGACCCCTCTTACATTTTGCCAATAGAGAAGATTGAGGTGAATCCAGACCTGACATGTGATGAAGAGCCCATAAAGATCTTGGCACACGAGGTGAAGCAGCCAAGGAACAAGCAGACACCACTGGTCAAAATGCTGTGAAACTATCATTTAGGCCAGGAGGCTACATGGGAGCATGAGGAGGACATGAGGAGGTAGCACCCACAGCTATTCAGAGAATGAGACTAGGTAAATTTCGAAGACGAAATTTTATTTTTAAGGAAGGGAGAATTGTAACACCTCGACCCTCCGAGCTCTGAATAGCACCATTTTTGGTCTGTGACTTGTACTATTCAAAGACACTTTGAGGATCAAAAATAAAATGAAAATTTATTGAGATAGACACAATAAAAATTCAAGTGATCCAAAAATATAAGGACTCACCGGGTATATTGAAAAAGAGGGATTATGACCCGATGAGGGGCATTTTGGTCAATTCACCTCAAGAGTTGACTTTTGACCAAAATGTTAATTAATTTAAGTGAAATTAATGAACTGAATTGCGAAATAATTCTTTTTTAGGAAAAAAATTCAAGTATAAAGTGAAAGGAAAATAAAATAAATAAAAATCTAGAATTTTAAGTCCATTTTGACCCAATTAAAATTTTAGGACCAATGGGCTTTAGATAACTCAATTAAAATGATGAAAGAAATTTAAAATTAGGGATAAATATAAAAAGGGAGACCCTCTCCTTCTCTTCTTTAATGTGCTACCCCATTTCCTCTCTCTCCCTCTCTTGTTCTTTCTTCTTTTTCTTTCACTCTTCCACTTACAACCTCTTTCAACCCATGATCTACCCATTTGTCCTCCATGGGTTTTCCATCTAATTGGTAGAGAACATCAAATTAATCTTTGATTGAGAGATTAAAAGCAAGGGGAAATAAGAGATTTGGAAGAAATTGAAGATTTTGGAAGGTTAAAATTGAGGTAAGTTTCTCTTCATACTAGATTAGTTGTACAAGCTTTGAATTAAGGCTGATTATGGGAAAATTTCATAAGGAAGCATTGAGAATCATGCATATAACCTAAACTAGGGTTCTAGCCAATTTGGGGGAAATTAGGGTTTGATGTATTTTAATGTATTTGATGATGAAATTAAGCTTAGTTGAAGTAGTATGCATGATTGGGGTAAAGAAATTTCATGAGATTTGCATAAATTTAATTATTGAAGATTAGGGTTCATGGGAAAATTAGGGCTTTGGTGCTAGAGAGTGAAAGTGATGTGTGTAATGTTAAATTATGACTACTTAGCATGAATTGAATGCGGGTTGATGTTAGTTGGTGGAAGGAATTAATGGAATGGCATGGATTAGGGAAAATTGCAAACTTGGGTTTTGGAAAATAGGAGATTTTGTACTAGGAAGTCTCATTGATGTGGTTAATGTTAAATTATGGTCATTTAGGGTGAATTAAATGTGAATTGAGATTGGTTAATGGAAGTAATTGAAGAAATGAAAATTTGAACCTTAGGGCAGAATTTTGTACACTAAGTTCTGTGTGCTTGGTAGCTCATAACTTGAGCTACACAACTCCAATTGGTGTGAAACTAATTGAAAATGAAACTTAGGATATAGGGCTAGAATTTTCATGAAGATACTCTACCCAAAAAATGACCATAAACTGCCCTAAATGAACCTTGAAACTAGAAGCCAAAATCTGGAAATCTGAAAATTAACTAAATGAGCAGTAAAACTTGCAAGGCCATAATTCTCTATAAAAAACTCTAATTTAGGTGATTCTTAAACTGATGGAAACTTAAAACATATTAGAACATTTCATATGAAGAATGTTAGGCCAAATTATGAACTTAACTTGATCAAATTTCTAAGCAAATTTGAGTCACCAAATCTGCCAAAATCTAAATCTACCCAAATTGACCATATGAATAGGAAAATTTGTATGGTCATAACTCTCTCTAGAAAACTCCTATTTAGGTGATTCTTGAATCGATGGAAACTTAAAACATATTAGAACATTTCATATGAAGAACTCAAAGCTAAATTATGAACTTAACCCAACCAAATTGCTGAGCAAAGTTGAGTCAATGAATCTTTTAGCACATGAATGTTAACATAAATAGTAAAATTTAAAAGGCCATAACTCTCTCTAGAAAACTCCAATTTTGGTGATTCTTAAATCGATGAAAACCTAAAATACAGTAGAACATTTCATATGCAGAACTTGGAGCCAAATTATGAACTTAACCCATTCAAATTGTTAGCAAAAGTTAAGTTACCAAAGTTGCCAGAATCTGCCCCGTGTGAACAGTAATCACTTTTTTGGTCATAACTTGAGCTACACAACTCCAAATTAGGCGATTCAAAAAGGAAAATAAAGTTAAGACTAGATGAACTATTTTCATGAAAAACACATCATCAAATTATGAATGAAACTATGTAAACATTTGGGTTTAAGGCTTAGAGCTCCAAGCTGTCCAAAATTTCAAAACACTTTGAAATTTCAAATCTAACTTAGGGAGACATTAGACCTTTATGTGATGAGTACTTGGCAGAAATTGAGATGAGTATTGGGGCATTCTATTTGCGTGTTTTCAGTAGAAAAAGAAGTTAGAACGGGCAATGAAAAGTAGGTAACGAGAAAGAAGAAATATTAAAGGTTTGTGCATAACTAATCTTTTTCCTTGTTTTTTTTTTTAAAACTTGTAAATTGTTTGGAATGAATTTATTTGAATGATTTTTCTTTGAACGAGTTTACTTTGAATAGAATATAGTTTTTCTCTTGTGTTTGTGAAATTTGGGTGTTGCCACCTTTATATGGATTTTATGATGATTTGAATGTGTTTATTGAGTTGCAAAAATGATTGTTGAGTGGGAAACTTTTGGAAACTGTTTTGAAATCACAGTTACCATGACAGTCCCTTTCAAAACTCTCCAGTAGTAATGGCTACTTGGGGTTGATAATTGATATTGATTATGTCTCCCATTAATAACAGTTAGTGGGGTAAGACTATATGAGTACTCATTAGCTAGCTAGTCCTTCCCTTACTAATAACGGTTAGTGAGGTTAAGATTGCTTTGTCGTGGTGTACAACACGACATTGATCATGAAATTTTGTGTCATGGTCTAAACTGTGTGTTATTGTTGGCAACACTTATACATTGTGAACTATGAATTGTGAAACATGATTTCTTATTTGAAATGTGCTTTCAATAAATGGTTGCCATGGGCTTAGAAAATTTATTGTGATTTGTTATGTTTTGACAATTGTGCCTTATTCTAAGTTTTGAAATTTTAGTTGTGAACCATTGAGTGATATACTCAGTGATAGCTTATTTATGCTGTCGCAAGTAAGGGAAAGGAGAAGGCTATAGAGTGAGAGACTTGGAAGCAGTATTTTGTTTTTAACTGTGGGTATATATAGTAGGTATACCCCTGTAATTTCGTTTTGATGTAATTTTGTATCTATATGTATGATATACGGACATTGAGCAGTTTATATTAAAAAGCATTTTGAGTTGTAAATAGTTACACTTCATTTTCAGACTTATGTAACTGTAGCTTTTGAAATATTAAGTTTATTTTCCCCTAATGAATGTTTACTTGAAATATAATTAAACTTATTATGCTTGTGAAACGGGTTGAGGGAAAACTTTTACTTGATTTATTTTATGATTTCCATAGGCTATAAATTGGGTTTGCTAAAGTTTTAACCACTACCATGCAGTTTTTCACAAAAGAATTGATAAGCTAAAAAGCTATGTTTTGTTTGAAATCCCTTGTAACATATTTAATGGGTTATCGATAGGTGTAGTTCGGTAATTCATTAGGTATGCTACGGGAACATTTCATGCCTTACAATGGAATAGGTGTGACAGGTTATGTCAGGCACTAGGCCAGCGGGCAGGCATAAAGCTAGTAATAATAATAACAGGCACTGTGGCCAACGGGCAAGCATAAAGCCAATAGAATAACCATATCAAACATATATTGTCTATCAATGATTATTCCTATGGGCAGTGTAACGCCCTCACTTTAGATAGTCCGTACATTATACTGTTCCAGTGACCAATGTCTGTTAGGAGAGCTAGAATGTATGGAACTATATTTAAACTAGAGTGAAGAGTCATAAATAATTGAAACAATGGTAAGAAAAATTTAGGAAAAATTTTAAAAATAAAATACAATAAAGTTAAATGAAACGGTGCCCCCGCGATGGGTGACCCAACGGGAAGCGACTGTAAAGACAGTTGTCGACCCTATACCCATAGGAAAACCCTGTGAAATAATTTTTGGGACTCCAAAGAAGAGTCATTGAGGTTTTGATGGCATTAGAATGCCAAGAAATTGCTTAGAAAAATTTTTAAATCGATACAGATAATTTTAGTCCGTTAAGCAGAACGAAGGGCATTTTGGTCATTTCGCCTTTAGAGACGATTTTTTATCAACTTGTCCAATTAAGTAAATAAATTATATGACATAAAATGTGAATAAATATTGCTAAAGATTTAATTAAAAATGAATAGAAAAGAAAGAGAAAGAACATGAATTAAATACCTAATTATGACATCATAATGATGTCATTTAAAAAGCTTCCACCAATCACAATGCAATAAGCTTTCTTAAAAAAATTAAAAAAGATAAAAATCAAAGAAAAAAAAAATCAGATTTTCCTTCTCCTTCTTTTGCTTGCCGAGACACTTCCATGAGTCTTCCACCATTGATGAATTTTTTAGCTTTATTTCCTTCCTTATGTCACCCCAAACCTACTAGTTGTCTTCATAAAAATTAATCCTAGCACCTTGAACAACCCCTAGGCAGCAAAAAGGAAGGGAAACCAAGAAGTTTATCAAGCTTGGGGTTAGCTCTCAAAGAGGTTAGTGCTATTTCTCTTTACTTTCTCTTTATATTTCATGTTGGGAGCATGAATTGAGTTGGAAATTTAAGGAATTGAAAGAAAATAATCATGTATGGACCAATTTCAGTTTTTGGTAGCCTTGATGATTGAAGTGTTTAATGAGTTTTGAATGAGTTAAAATTGTTTAGGGGTGGCTTTGAATGTGAATATGAGACTTATAACATCATTCAGTATGTTGAATTAATGTATGTGCATGAATGGATACTTAAGAATTAGGGTTTGAGGCATGAAGTGGGGTTTTGTTCATGTGTTGGTGAATGAAAGTCCTAATGGTCAATTAGTGACCATTTGGCTGTGTTTGATGAGGAATTGAAGTGAATTATGGCTTTGGATTTGAGGTTGGGTATGCTGCCTAATAGGACCTGCAGGGCTAGATATGAGTCCAGCAAGTTTGGGCAACTGTAACTTGAGTGGTGCAGGTTCAATTGGTGCAAGGCTAATTGGAAATGAAACTAGACACATAATAGCACAACTTTGATGAAGAACCTTTGCCCAGAAAATAAACTTAGGATACACTAAAAATTGATCGAATTCGGGTAACTAACTTACTGGTCTTGGAAATTGACCAAATGAACCGTGTTTGTTCATTTGGCCATAACTCAGTGTAAAAATATTCAAATGACCTGAATCTTATATCAATGGAAATATTAGACAATTTAGAACAACTTCCATGAAGAACACAAAATCAAATTCTAAATCTAACCAATTTAAATTGCCAGTCCAATTTAGGACACCAAATCTGACAGAACCAAATTTGCCCAAAAAATCTGGGTAAGGTCTAATCCGGCCAGTTATAGTAAATTAACCATAACTTGAGCTACAAAACTCCAAATGGAGTGATTCAAAAAGGAAATTAAAGAAGACACATAAAGGAACAACTTTGATGAAGAAAATTTTGCCAAATTTTCACTGTAACAATGACCAATAGAACAGTAAACTTAACGTATGAAATCTGAAAATTTTGAATAACATAAAATAAGCTTTGAAATGGTATTAGCAATCAATGCAAACAAAAATAAAGTGCAAAATGTGGTATCTTGGTGAACTTAGGCTTAACAAATCTATTATGAATTAAAAAGTCAACTTTTGTGAAGGAATGGCTAAGTGAATAGTAACAACCAAAATTAATGGAGTGAAAGATACCTCACTTAAATGATTTAATGAATGTTTAAATTATGTAAATGTGTAGATGGGGTTTGTATTCTCATCACAAATAGAACTTATGAGACATTGTTAATATATTTTGAAATGTGTTTTGGAAATCAATATAAATGAAAATGTTGAACCTAGGGACATGTAAAATGATGTAATAAATTAGATAAGGAATTAGAAAGGAAAAATAGATGATATAATTGATAAATTGCGAATTATATAAATGATATTCATGAATATATGCATTAGATGAAAATGAGTCTAGATATTGCACTTCCACTAGGAAATAAAGTTTAAAATGTTACAACAAATATATATAATGGAATATATAATAAAATAATTGTTATAAATCGTGATCATATAAATGACATAATGAATGAATCATGTTAATGTATGAATGAGACATTAGTTCTTATTATTGTAGAAAGGAAAAGTACTTTTGTAACACCCCTATATTCGTTAGTGCATTCTATTGTTCCGGTGACCAGTGTCTGTCCCGACAGCTAGAATGATTGAAATTATACTTAAATATTAGTGAGGAGATATAAAATAATTAAATACAATAGAGAAAAATACAAGAAAAACAAAGGAAAAATAAGAGCAATGAAATGTAACTAAGTTAAACGATCAAAAAACCGTAGCGATGGGAGACCGCATCGGGAAGTTGCGGCATGGACTGTTGACTAGCCTTGGACCACGGGAAACCCTGAGAAATATTTTTAGGGCATAATTAAAGGTTTATTGAAGTATAATTAACTTAGAAAATGTCAAAGAAAAATTAATTAATTAGTACAAAGAAAACACAACTTAGAAAATGTCTCCGGAAAAATATTTAAACCAAACTGAGGAACCATAATTAACTCAAATATTAATAATAAAAATTTAGAAAAAATTTTAGAAATAAAATACAACCAAGTTAAATGAGCCGGTGCCCTAGTGATGGGTAACTCAGTGGGAAGTTGCGGTTCTCGCAACGAGGAGCCCTAGACCCCGGGAAAAATTCATAAAATATTTTTTTGGACTCCAGAGAAGAGTCAGTGAGGATTCTATGGCATTAGAATGCCAAGAAAATCCTTAGAAAAATTTTTTAATCGATATAGACAATTTTAGTCTGTTAAGCCAAACAGAGGGCATTTTGGTTATTTCGCCTTCGGAAGTGATTTTTGGCCGACTTGTCTAGTTAAGTAAATAATTATTATGAAATAAAATGTGAATAAATATTGCTAAAAATTAAATTGAAAATGAGTGGAGAAGAGAAGAAAAGAAAATAAAAGAAAATGCTAATTATGGCATCATATGATGTCATTAAACACTTACCCACCAATCCCCATTAGATAACCACTTAATTAACTAATAAAAGAGGATAAATGAGACCAAAAATTGGAAAAGCAATCTGCTCTTTTCTTCCTCAACATTTCAGCCGTAACCCATTTCCCCAACCCAACCTCCATGGAAGATTAAGGTAAGCTTGGAACCACCCACCAAATCACATTGAAACCACTATCTTGCTTCTCAAAAAAGTGATCTTGCATCTTGAACAACCTCTAGCATGCAAAAATAAGAAGAAAGAAGGAAGTTTTGGAGACTTGGAATAGTTAGCAAAAGAGGTTAGTGTCCAAATCTTTAATTCTTTCCTTTAAATTTTTGTTAGAATGCAAATTTGAGCTAGGATATGTGTAAGTTCATTGAAGATAAACATGTTAAGGTGTTACCCTATTTTTGGCAGCCATGGATTTGTTGTGGTCTTGATGGTTTATTTGGATTAAATGAGTGCATGGGCTGCCCTTGATATGATTGTATCACTCAAAACATTAGTTTATGAGTTTAGTGCAAGAAAATGTAACTTTGGAATGTTAGGGTTTGGGTTTGAAACTCAAATATGTGAGTAGGTATAATTGGACACAAAATGATATTGTAATGGTCAATTAGTGACCATTTAAATGTGTGTGAGGAGGAATAGAAGTGAGTAAGGATAACCAAGTTGACCTTAGGCATGCTACCCTTAGTGACCTGCAGGACTGGTTGTGAGTCCAGGAGGTTTGGGTAGCCATAAATAGAGATGTATAGGTTCAATTGGTGCAAGGAAAATTGAACATGAAACTAAACACATAATGGCACAACTTTGGTGAAGAAACCCTGCCTAGAAAACCAAAACAAGTTGACCTAAAAATTGCCCTAATCCGGGTGACTTGCATTCTGCGTGGGAAAAATGACCAAATGAACAGTGTCTATTCATTTGGTCATAACATAGTGTAGAAAGGTTAATTGACCTAAAATTTTACCAGCAGAAATCTGAGACATAGGCCTATAACCTTCATGAAAAACACAAATCCAAATTATGATCATAACCTAGTCAAATTGCCAACAAAACTTAGGTTACCAAATCTGGCAGAACCAGTTTTGCCCAGAATTTTGGATTATGTCCAATCTGGCCAGTTATGGTGTTTAGGCCATAACTTGACGTACAAAACTCCAAATGGAGTGATTCAAAAAAAGAAATGTAACTAGACAAAATAAGGAACAACTTTCATGAAGACAATTTTACTAAATTCCTACTGTATAAATGACCAATGGAATAGTAAATATGAGGCTTGAAGAATAAAAAATTTTGAATAACTAACACTAAGCATAGAAATGGTATTGGCAACCAATACCAACAATTTTAGAATGCAAAATAAGGTATGTTGAGAGTATTAGAATCAATGTACCTATTGTCTATGTAAAAGTCAATATTTTAGTTGACTAATGAAATAAATAGTAACATCTAAACTTAAATTTCAAGAATTGTACAATTTAAAAGTGTAACATGTCGTAGTACACCTAGCAAGATTGGTTTGGATAGGTTGGCATGCCAATAGGGTTCAGTTAGTAGTACTGCACATGGCATTATGTCATTATGTGATTTCATGGCTTTTAGCCATTTTGACATTGTGATGATACTTGGCCTTGTGCCTAATATTTATTACAGCTCATTAGCTATTCTATTGCACACCGGGAGATACATATGTGACCGATGGTGTAACGGCCTAAGTTACTTGATACCCAGTGCCAGTTTACCCGTTTATCCAGTCCAGTCATCTAGTATAGATTAATTGGGCAACCAAAAAAATGAAAATGAATAAATTTAATGAAATTATGAATATAACAAAATAAATAAGATTACCAATAATGATAGAAAAATTATCTGCATAAGACATCAGAACATGCACTGCATTTTTATTTTCTGTCATTTCTTTTTATTCTGTTATTGGCACCACTAAGCATTATTGCTTAGCACGTTGCTTTTGCCACGCGTTGGTTCTGGAGAGACCAATAGAGAGCCTAGTAGACCACAGACTGGGTGAGATCATTTGCAGCTTTGCATAGTGTTCGTGTCACCTCACCGACATCAGTGCATTGTAGGACACTAGGTTTCATTTTAGGGTATTTTGTAATTACTTTTTATTTTTTCATATGTAATTGAAACTTATGTAATGTATTTTGGTATTAATGTAAATAGTGGAAATTATGTTTATGAATGGAAAAGTGAATATTTATTTATGACTTTTACATGAATATCATATGAGATGAATGATTGAGAAATGGAAATGTTGTTGAAAAATATTGAGATTTTATTGATGAAATGGAGTTTGGGATTGATTGAAAAATTTGCAAGTATTTTTCACAGGTTCTGAAGAACTATTCTCCATTTTTAGCCGGTACTCTGCCGGATTTTCTATAAAATTTGCGAAACCTCAAATAAATTTATGATTTCAATAAATGACTTAAATGAATGATATTTCACGAATTATACTTCATAACTATGAAAAAAAATAAATAAGGAAAAAAATAATTGAAATAAAATAGGGTGTTTCGGTACACTGTGTGACATATCTTACTCGGCTATATTATAGACAGGTAAGGGGTGTCACATTTAGTGGTATCAGAGCACGGTTTAGGCATTTCTGGGCCTAGATTGAGTCCATACCATGTATTGCATTTGTAATAGTCAAGGTGACACTAATGCAGATCTATTTATCTTTGTTATTTTGAATAGGATATGGACCCCACATCTCAGAGGGCAGTTGAGGTGGAAGTGGAGAGTCATGCTCCATGTGCAGTGATTGAGGCTGGGGTAGGGAGAGAACTGCTCGCTTGACTCAGTGAGCTGCTCGACCTCATGAGCCATGTTCCAACAAATGGCTGAATTCTTCAGACAAATGGCTGGGGTAATGCCACCACCACCACCACCTCCACAGCAGAAATCACATCTGAAAAGACTAAGAAAATTTGGAGCAGTGGATTTCTTTGGCAAGAGAGAAGATGATTCTATTGCAGCCGAAAATTGGTTGAACAAAATAGGCAGAGTTTTAAAACAACTCCACTACACTCTAGAGCAAAATCTAGAAGCTGTTGTATCTCTGTTGTAAGATTTGCCTACCAATGGTGGGATACAGTGTCTAGTGAAGTGCAGCTAGAATTAATAACTTGAGACTTCTTTCTCTTAGAATTCAAGAAGAAGTATGTGGGTAGTGTATACCTGGAAGAGAGAAGAAGAGAGTTCATTAACTTGAGGCAGGGACAGTTGACAGTGGCAGAGTATGAAAAGGAATTTGTTAGATTGAGCCATTAAGGAAGGGAGATAGTCCCTAATGAGGTTGAAAGGTGTAAAAGATTTGAAGAGGGGCTAAATGACAACATAAAGATGATGATTACTGCCTTGGGAATCACAGACTTCACCAAGTTAGTGGAAGCTACAATAAAAGTTGAAAAGGTTAGAATAAGTGAACAGACCAGAAGGGAGAGATAGTAGAAGAGGGGCCAGGGCCAGTCTAGTTCATCTCCTGCA
Source organism: Hevea brasiliensis (assembly GCF_030052815.1). Taxonomy (NCBI): domain Eukaryota; kingdom Viridiplantae; phylum Streptophyta; class Magnoliopsida; order Malpighiales; family Euphorbiaceae; genus Hevea; species Hevea brasiliensis. The sequence goes on along the minus strand of NC_079503.1, from coordinate 56,204,854 downwards.
TCTGGGAAGAAGTTCAAAGGTCCACCTGCACAGAGTTCAGGTCAACCTCAAGGTCAGGGTCAGTCTCAGGGGCCCAGGCCATAGTTCACCCCTAGGAGAGGTCAGTCCGCACCATCAGTGGGCAGCTCTCTAGGGACGGGGTTCAGGGGACCAGCCCCAGCATCTTCTACATGTCCGCATTGCCTAAAATGGCATAAGGGGGAGTGTTGGAGAGTGACTAGTGCCTATTTAAGGTGTGGGTCAACAGAGCATCAGTTAAGGAACTGTCCACATAGAATCGCTCTGTTGCTCCAACACAAGCGACATGCACCTTACGCACCACAAAGGGGTAGGAAATCTGGTAAATTTGAGGTAGTGGGACCATCACAGAGACCTACATCTGTGCCACTAGAGAGGCCAGAGGTCAGAGCACCTGGCAGAGCCTATGCCGTAAGAGCTCAGGAGGAACAAGATGCCTCAAACGTCATCAGGGGTACATTCTCCCTCTATAATACATCTGTGCATGCATTGGTGGATCCAGGATCCACTCATTCATACATCTACGTCAACCTACCCGTAGAAAGGGGGAAACTGGTAGGGGAGAGTGACCAAGACATCCTGGTCACTAATGCATTGGGTCACAGTGTAGTGGTGAACAAAGTGTACAAGGGTTGCCCGTTAAGGATTCAGGGGTATGAATTTTTGGCAGACCTGATTGAGTTGCCTTTCCATGAGTTTGACGTGATTTTGGGAATGGACTGGTTGTTACGTCATCAAGCAATGGTTGATTGTAAACAGAAGAGAATTTCCTTAAAAACTCCTAAGGGTAATGAGATCACAGTTATGGGGGAAAGGACAGATTTCTTATCCAATGTCATCTCAGCTACAGTTGCAAGAAAACTTGTAACACCCTCACTATAACCATTCCATACATTCTACTGTTTCGGTGATCGGTGTCAGTCCGGATAGCTAGAACGTCTGGAAAATTATTTAAACTAAAGTGAGGAACTATAATTAACTCAAATATTAGCAAGAAAAATGTAGAAAAAATTTTAAAAATAAAATACAATCAAGTTAAATGAGCCGGTGCCCTAGTGATGGATAACCCAGTGAAAAGTTGCGGTTCTCGCAACTAGGAGCCTAGACCCGGGAGAAAATTCATAAAATAATTTTTGGGACTCCAGAGAAGAGTCATTGAGGTTTCTATAGTGTTAGAATGCCAAGACAAGACTTAGAAAAATTTTTAGATCGGTACAGACAATTTTAGTCTGTTAAGCCAAATGGAGGGCATTTTGGTCATTTCGCCTTTAGAGACGATTTTTGGCCAACTTGTCCAGTTAAGTAAATAATTATTATGATATAAAATGTGAATAAATATTGCAAAAAAAATTGAATTGGAAATAAGTAGAAAAAAAAAAAGAAAAATGAAAGAAATTAGGAATTATGACATCATGTGATGTCATTAAACACTCTCTACCCAATCACAACTTGACAAGCATTTAAAGAAGATAAAAACTAAATAAATAGGGATGAAAATAAAAAGAAATTAGATTGTCTTCTTCAATTTCCCGGCAGCCTCCCTTTCCTCACCTATATTGAAGAAGCTTTCATCTCTCTCTTTTCCAAACCTTGATTTTTCACCACTAAACCCTAAGTTCTTTTCATTAAAAATTGTCCCTACCTCTTGGAAAGGTGTTTGGCAGCCAAGAAAATCAAGAAAAGTGAAGTTTAAGCTTGGAAAAAATTCTGCTCAAAGAGGTTAGTGCCATATCTCTCCATTTTTCCCTCTAAATTTGAAGTTAGGTGTATGGAATTAGTAAAAAATTCATGAAATTAAAAGCAAACCATGTATGGACCAAAAATTTTTGGCAACTTTATGGGGGGAAGTAGTTCTTATTATTTTGATTGATTATAGGTGGTGTTTGAAGTGTATATGTAGAGTGATAATGAATTGGTATGTTTAATTGATGTATGTGCATGAATGGACACTTTGGTAATTAGAGTTTGTGAAAAATTAGAGTTTTGCTTATGTAATGGTATTTAACCTTGTAATGGTCAATTAGTGACCATTTGAATGTGTGTGAGGAGGAATTGAAGTGAGTAAGGATAATGGAGTTGAGTTTAGGCATGCTGCCCTTAGTGACCTGTAGGACTAGTTGTGAGTCCAGCAGGTTTGGGCAGCCATAAATGGAGTTGTACAGGTTCAATTGATGCAAGGCTAATTGGACATGAAACTAGACACATAATAGCACAACTTTGGTGAAGAAACCCTGCCCAGAAAACCAAACTAAGTTAATCTAAAAATTGCCCTAATTCGGGTGACTTACATTCTGCCTGGGCAAAATGACCAAATAAATAGTGTTTATTCATTTGGTCATAACTTAGTGTAGAAAGGTTCAATTAATCTGAAATTTTACCAGCAGAAAGCGAGACATAGACCTACAACTTTCATGAAGAACATAAATTCAAATTCTGACCATAACCTAGTCCAATTGCCAACCAAACTTAGGTCACCAAATCTGGCAGAACCAAATTGCCCAGAAATTCTGGGAACAGGTCAATCCGGCTAGTTATGGTAAAATGCCATAACTTGAGCTAGAAAACTTCAAATGGAGTGATTCAAAAAAAGAAATGTAATTAGACACAATAAGGAACAACTTTCATGAAGATAATTTTGTCAAATTCCTACTATACAAATGACCAATGGAACAGTAAACCTAGGGTATAAAATCTGAAAATTTTGAATAAAATAAGATAAGCTTTGAAATGGTATTGGAAATCAATACTAACAAAAATAAAATGCAAAATGTGGTATCTTGGTGAACTTAGGTTCAATAAATTTATTATGCATTAAAAAGTCAATAATTTGAGTGAATAGTAATGTGAATAGTAATGCAAAGATACAAGGTGTAAGAACTATATTTTTAAAGGGAAATTAAGGCCATAAATTTGAAATCCATGAAATGTTCATGGATTGCTTGAAACATGAAAAGTAAGCCACCTAATTGATGTGAATAGATAGTTAGGGCTTATATGCCCATCACAAATAGAATTCATAAAATGTATAAATGAGAAAGGAAAAATGTTTTGAATACAATGGTACATGTGAACCATTGTTTTGAATTATGATCAATATGAATAATATAATGAATGAATAAATGAACCATATTAATGTATGAATGAGACATTAGTTCTCATTATTGTAGAAAGGAAAAGTACTTTGAGTACAATGGTATAAAAGGATAATTGATGTGAATTGTGATCATATAAATGATCAAATGAATGTATAAATTATAAATGAAATTTATCATGAAATAATAAAGTCATAAAACACAATATATTAACATTTAATGGTACTAATGTGCCCATGTATTGCCTAAATACGTGTGTCAGATTGGATAGATTGGCATGCCAATAGGGTATTATTTTAGCAGTACTGCAAAAGGCTTTATGCCTGTATTCACGGCTTTATGCCCGTACTCATAGCTTTATGCCCGCACTCATGGCTATTATGCCCGATCATGTGTTATCATGGCTTTTTAGCCATTCTGATTGCATATGTGGTTGATGTTCCGCGTCCGATGGTATGACGGCCTGAGGCACCGCAGTGTCCAGTGCCAACGATCCGTTATCCAGTTTAGTCAGCCTGTCATAGGTTACTTGGGCAGTCTAATTTATTAAAATAAGTTACGAATATTAGCAATTAAAAACGCTAGAAAGTAAATAAATGAGAAGAAGTTCTGAAATAAATTAGATTAGCTCCAAAAATTTGTTCCTTAGAATGATCTGAAGTAAATTAGATTAGTTCTAAAAATTTTAAATATTACGAAATGATTGTAAACAACTTAGAAAGTATCAAGGAAGTGATAAAAAGACTAGTAGAAGAATTATAACTTAGATAACATTACAAGCGTGACTTTCATAAGAATATAAGTATAAGTATAAATTTTAGATTTATTTGTATATTATATAAATGATTATAGTAAACTTATGATAAAAGAGATTCTAGAGAGTAACATAAATGACGAAAAATATACTGTATGGAAAATTTTATATGAACCTAGTAAAATTCTTGAGTATAAAAAATATGCTCCAATTATTTTTATTTGTATACATTATTTTTTATTATATTATTGCACCACTAAGCAGCAATGCTTAGCGCGATGGATTTGTTTCCTCACGCAGGTATTGAAGGTAAAAACCCAGTGGACATTAGACTAGATAATTTAGAGTCCAAATCTGCAGAAGTGTCAGAAGTATACAAGGTTGTCACCTCCTCAGCAATGCATATAGATAGGGCCCATATAAGTTATTTTATGTATTTTGTACATTATGTAAATTATGAACTTGTGTAATTAGTTTCTAAATCATGTAAATTTACGTAATTTGAATATTTTTACATATGAATTGAGTATGAATGGAAATGTATGGAAATAATTATGAAATTGAAATGTATGGATGAGATTTGAAATATGAGAAAATTATGAGAATGATTGATGAGATAATTATGATTAGCATGGATAAGATTTTATTTTAAAAATATTATTGAATTTCAAACAGGTGAATATTGAAATACACCAAATGATAATAAAATAGGGAAAACTCCGCCAGTTTCTCCATAGAAAGATAATTGATATTAAAAGATAATAACTTGAAAATGATTAAAGAAATAAAGTAAGATAAGTTAGGGTGCTCTGGCACCGAGTGCGACATGCCTTGCTCAGCTACACTGTAGACGGGAGTGGGGTGTTACATTTATTGATATCAGAGCACGATTTAGGCATTTCTGGACCTAGATAGATTGCACATCATGCATTGCATTCATAAGAGTCGAGGTGACACTATTACAGATCTATATTTCCTGTTTATTTTAGGTTAAGGTATGGAATAAGAGAATGAAGAGACAATGAGATAGCGAATGGAGATGAGAAGGAGAGTGTATTTAAGATGAAGAAGAATGAGTACAGAACTGTTTGAGGATAGGATTGAGACTGAGGAGAAAGTGAAGTACGATAACACGGAAAGGTGTAAAAGTAAGGAGGTAGCAGTTCATCGATTGCTTATGTCAGATAAATTTTGAGGACTAAATTTTTATTAGAGGGGAAGAATAATTGTAACACCCTCACTGTAACCATTCCATACATTCTACTGTTCCGGTGACCGGTGTCGATTCGGACTGTTAGAACATCTAGAAAAATATTTAACCTAAAGTGAGGAACTATAATTAACTCAAACATTAACAAGAAAAATGTAGGAAAAATTTTAGAAATAAAATACAACCAAGTTAAATGAGCTGGTGCCCTAGTGATGGGTAACCCAGTGAGAAGTTGCAGTTCTCACAACTAGGAGCCCCAAACTGAGGAAAAAATTCATAAAATAATTTTTGGGACTCCAGAGAAGAGTCGTTGAGGTTTCTATGACATTAGAATGCCAAGAAAAGACTTACAAAAATTTTTAGATCGGTACAGACAATTTTAGTCTGTTAAGCCAAACGGATGGCATTTCGGTCATTTCGCCTTCAGAAACGATTTTTGGCCGACTTGTCCAGTTAAGTAAATAACTATTATGACATAAAATGTGAATAAATATTGCTAAAAATTGAATTAGAAATGAGTAGAAAAGAAAAGGAAAGAAAAATGAAAGAAATTAGGAATTATGATATCATATGATGTCATTAAACACTCTCCACCCAATCACAACTTGACAAGCATTTAAAGAAGATAAAAACTAAATAAATAGGGATAAAAATAAAAAGAAATTAGATTGTCTTCTTCAATTTCCTATCAGCCTCCCTTTCCTCACCTCCATTGAAGAAGCTTTCATCTCTCTCTTTTCCAAACCTTGATTTTTCACCATTAAACCCTAAGTTCTTTTTATTAAAAATTGTCCCTACCTCTTGGGAACGTGTCTGGCAGCCAAGAAAATCAAGAAAAGTGAAGTTTAAGCTTGGAAAAAATTCTACTCAAAGAGGTTAGTGCCATATCTCTCCATTTTTTTCCATCTAAATTTGAAGTTAGGTGTATGGAATTAGTAAGAAATTCATGAAATTAAAAGCAAATCTCCATGTATGGACTAACTAAAATTTTTGGCAGCTTTATGGGGGGAAGTAGTTCTAATTATTTTGATAGATTAAAGTGGATTAGAGGTGGTGTTTGAAGTGTATATGTAGAGTGATAATGAATTAGTATGTTTAATTGATGTATGTGCATGAATGGACACTTTGGTGATTAGGGTTTGTGAAAAATTAGAGTTTTGCTTATGTAATGGTATGTTAACCTTGTAATGGTCAATTAGTGACCATTTGAATGTTTTGGGGAGGAATTGAAGTGAGTAAGGATAATGGAGTTGAGTTTAGGCATGCTGCCCTTGGTGACCTGTAGGACTGGTTATGAGTCCAGTAGGTTTAGGCAGCCATAAATGGAGTTGTATAGGTTCAATTGGTGCAAGGATAATTGAACATGAAACTAGACACATAATGGCACAACTTTGGTGAAGAAACCCTATCCATAAAACCAAACCAAGTTGATCTAAAAATTGCCCTAATCTGGGTAACTTACATTCTACCTGGGCAAAATGACCAAATGAATAGTGTTTATTCATTTGGTAATAACTCAGTGTAAAAAGGTCAAATTGACCTGAAATTTTACCATCAGAAGGCTGACACATAGATCTACAACTTTTATGAAGAACACAAATTCAAATTCTGACCATAACCTAGTCCAATTGCCAACCAAACTTAGGTCACCAAATCTGGCAGAACCAAATTGCCCAGAAATTCTGGGTACATGTCAATCCGGCCAGTTATGGTAAAATGACTATAACTTGAGCTACAAAACTCCAAATAGAGTGATTCAAAAAAAAAATGTAACTAGACACAATAAGGAACAACTTTCATGAAGACAATTTTATCAAATTCCTACTATACAAATGACCAATGGAACAATAAACCTAAGGTATGAAATCTGAAAATTTTGAATAACATAAGATAAGCTTTGAAATGGTATTGGAAATCAATACCAACAAAAATAAAATGCAAAATGTGGTATCTTGGTGAACTTAGGTTCAATAAATTTATTATGCATTTAAAAGTCAATAATTTGAGTGAATAGTAATGTGAATAGTAATACAAAGACACAAAGTGTAAGAACTATATTGTTAAAGGGAAATTAAGGCCATAAATTTGAAATCCATGAAATGTTCATGGATTGCTTGAAACATGAAAAGTAAGCCACCTAATTGATGTGAATAGACAGTTAGGGCTTATATGCCCATCACAAATAGAATTCATAAAATATATAAATGAGAAAGAAAAAATGTTTTGAATACAATGGTACATGTGAACCATTGTTTTGAATTATGATTAATATGAATAACAAAATAAATGAATAAATGAACCATATTAATGTGTGAATGAGACATTAGTTCTCATTATTGTAGAAAGGAAAAGTATTTTGAGTAAAATGGTATAAAAGGATAATTGATGTGAATTGTGATCATATAAATGATCAAATGAATGTATAAATTGTAATTGAAATTTATCATGAAATAATGAAGTCATAAAACACAATATATTAACATTTAATGGTACTAATGTGCCCATGTATTGCCTAGACATTTGTGTCAGATTGGATAGATTGGCATGCCAATAGGGTATTATTTTAGCAGTACTGTGAAAGGCTTTATGCTTATATTCATGGCTTTATGCTCGTATTCATGGCTTTATGCCCGTACTCATGGCTTTATGCTCGCACTCATGGCTATTATGCCCAAACATGTGTTATCATGGCTTTTTAGCCATTCTGATTGCATGCGTAGTTGACGTTCCGTATCCCATGGTATGACGGCCCGAGGCACCACGGTGTCCAGTGCCAACAACCCGTTATCCAGTTTAGTCAGCCTGTCATAGGTTACTTGGGCAGTCTATTTTATTAAAATAAGTTACGAATAGTAGCAATTAAAAATGCTAGAAAGTAAATAAATGAGAAAAATTTCTGAAATAAATTAGATTAGCTCCAAAAATTTGTTCCTTGAAGTAAATTAAATTAGTTCTAAAAATTTTAAATATTATGAAATGATTGTAAATAACTTAGAAAGTATCAAGAAAGTGATAAAAAGGCTGGTAGAGGAATTATAACTTAGATAACATTACAAACGTGACATTCATAAGAATATAAGTATAAATTTTAGATTTATTTGTACATTATATAAATGATTATGGTAAACTTATGACAAAAGAGATTCTAGAGAGCAACATAAATGACGAAAAATATATTGTATGGCAAATTTTATATGAATCCAGTAAAATTCTTGAGTATAGAAAATATGCTCCAATTATTTTTATTTGTATATATTATTTCTTGTTATATTATTGCACCACTAAGCAGCAATGCTTTGCGTGATAGATTTGTTTCCTCACACAGGTACTAAAGGTAAAAACCTGGTGGACAATAGACTGGAGAATTTAGAGTCCAGATCTGCGAAAGTCTCAGAAGTATACAAAGTTGTCACCTCCTCAGCAATGCATATAGATAGGGCCTATATAAGTTGTTTTTATGTATTTTGTACATTATGTAAATTATAAACTTGTGTAATTAGTTTATAAATCATGTAAATTTACGTAATTTGAACATTTTTACATATAAATTGAGTATGAATGGAAATGTATGGAAATGATTATGAAATTGAAATGTATGGATGAGATTTGAAATATGAGAAAATTATGAGAATGATTGATGAGATAATTATGATTAGCATGGATAAGATTTTATTTTGAAAATATTGTTGAATTTCAAATAGGTGAATATTGAAATATGCCAAATGATAATAAAATAGGGGAAACTCTGCTAGTTTCTCCATAGAAAGATAATTGATATTAAAAGATAATAACTTGAAAATGATTAAAGAAATAAAGTAAGATAAGTTAGGGTGCTTTGGCACTGAGTGCGACATGCCTTGCTCAGCTACACTGTAGACGGGTGAGGGGTGTTACAAAACTGATGAGAAAAGGCTATGAAGCCTACCTAGCACATGTGGTGGATACTAGGCAGGCTAAGCCAGATCTTTGTAACATACCTACAGTAAGAGACTTCCCAGATGTGTTTCTTGAAGAATTGCTTGGCTTGCCACAAGAAAGGGAGGTTGAATTTGCTATTGAGATACTGTCGTGTATAGCACCAATCTCTATTGCTCCTTATAGGATGGCACCCACAAAATTGAAGGAATTGAAAATCCAGTTACAGGAGTTACTGGATAAGGGGTTCATACGCCCCAGTGTGTCACCATGGGGAGCTCCAGTGCTATTTGTAAAGAAGAATGATGGGACTTTGAGGTTATACATCGATTACAGGCAATAGAATAAAGTGACTTTGAAGAACAAATATCCGTTGCCTAGAATTGATGATCTGTTTGATCAGTTGAAGGGAGCAGGAGTATTTTCCAAAATTGATCTCAGATCAGGGTATCATCAGTTGAGGGTGAAGGATGCAAATGTGCCAAAGACTGCATTCAGGACTCGGTATGGGCATTGTGAGTTCCTGGTGATGCCCTTTGGCTTAACAAATACACCAGCAGCATTCATGGACCTTATGAACCGTATCTTCCATCCATACCTAGATCAATTCGTAGTGGTCTTTATTGATGATATTTTGGTGTATTCCAAGACCAGGGAAGAACATGATGAGCATTTAAGAATTGTTCTGCAAACCCTGAGAGAAAAGAAGCTGTATGCTAAGTTGTCCAAGTGTGACTTCTGATTGAATGAGATTGCATTCCTTGGACACATAGTATCAGCTGATGGGATTAGGGTGGATCCCAAGAAAACAGAAGCAGTGATGGAATGGAAGCCTCCCAGAAATACAACTGAGGTTAGAAGTTTCTTGGGGCTAGCTGGGTATTACAGAAGATTTGTTAAGGGATTTTATTTAATAGTTGCTCCAATGACCAAGTTGTTACACAAGAATGTCAGATTTGACTGCAATGACAAGTGTTAGGCCAGTTTTGAGAAGTTAAAAGCTATGTTGACAGAGGCACCAGTGTTAACACAGCCAGTGTCGGGAAAGGACTTTGTGGTCTACAGTGATGCCTCTCATGATGGGTTAGGGTGTGTATTGATGCAAGAGGGGAAGGTGGTTGCTTATGCTTCCAGGCAGCTAAGGCCACATAGAATTACCCTACCCATGTTCTAGAACTTACAGTAATGATCTTCGCACTGAAGATATGGAGGCACTACTTGTATGGTGAAAAGTGTTATATTTCCACAGACCACAAAAGTCTGAAATATTTGCCAACCCAGAAGGAGCTTAACCTTAGACAGAGCCGATGGATTGAGTTTCTGAAGGACTATGATTGTGTGATTGATTACCATCCTGGGAAGGCAAATGTAGTTGCTGATGCTTTGAGCAGAAAATCCATTACAGCTTTGAGATCATTGAATGCCCATATATCCTTAGCTCGAGATGGAGCTATTTTGGTTGAGTTGCAAGAGAGGCCAAACCTGCTACAGCAGATTTTAGATGGGTAGAAGGTAGATGAGAAATTAATGACTACTGTGAGTAAAATTTCAGAAGGGAAAGCAACTGATTATGAGGTGAAAGCAGATGGGTGTTTGTACTACAAAGGAAGAGTACGTGTACTAGATGATGGGAAATTGAAAGCCAATATCCTGAAAGAGGCACACACCAGTGTTTATGCTATGCACCCAGGAAGTACAAAAATGTATCATGATCTAAAACTTCAATATTGGTGGCCTAGTATGAAGAAGGACATAGCTGACTATGTGACTAAATGCTTGACATGTCAGCAAGTCAAGGCAGAACATCAAGTTCCATCAAGTTTGCTACAACCTATACGCATACCTGAATGAAAATGGGATCGGGTCACCATGGATTTTATAAGTGGTCTACCTCTCATCTAGAAGAAGCATCATACAGTATGGGTGATAGTAGGTAGATTGACAAAGTCAGCACACTTTCTATCAGTTAGAACTGACTACTCACTGGAAAAGTTAGCAGAATTGTATATCAGTGAGATAGTTAGACTGCATGGAATTCCACTTTCCATTATATCTGTTCGAGATCCAAGGTTTACATCGAGATTTTGGAAGAAATTACATGAATCATTGGGTACATAACTCCACTTCAGAACAGCTTTCCATCCTCAGACGAATGGGCAATCCGAAAGAGTAATCCAGGTAAACAATTGAAACTAATTGAACTAATACAAATATTAAACTAAAATGATAATAATAACATGAAATATATGTCAGGTCCTTGAGGATATGCTAAGGAGTTGTGTCATTGAGTTTGAGGGAAGTTGGGATAGATATCTCCCACTGGCAGAATTTGCATACAATAATAGCTACCAAGCTAGCATCCAAATGACCCCGTATGAAGCACTGTATGGGAGGAAATGTAGAACTCCAGTGTGTTAGACTGAATTGAGTGAAGATAAACTAGTTGGGCCAGACCTAGTGAAACAAACTAAGGAGAAAGTAAAGCTAATCAAAACCAATCTGAAGGTTGCCTCAGACAGACAAAAATCTTATGCCGACCTAAAGAGAAAAGAAATAGAATGTGGGGTTGGTGACAAAGTGTTTCTTAAGGTGTCACCGTGGAAGAAGGTACTGAGGTTTAGAAGAAAAGGTAAGTTAAGCCCTAGGTTCATTGGCCCATATAAAGTCATTGAACGTCTGGGTCCAGTGGCCTACAAGCTAGCTTTACCACCAGAGCTGAACAAGATCCACAATGTGTTCCACGTGTCTATGCTAAGAAGATACCGCTCAAATCCTTCACATGTTATCTCCATGGAAGAAATTGAAGTATAACAGGATTTGACATATGAAGAAGAACCCATATGGATCCTGGGTCGGGAAGTGAAAGAGTTGAGGAATAAGCAGATTCCATTGTTGAAAGTGCTTTGGAGGCACCACAACACCGAGGAGGCAACTTGGGAAAGCGAAGAGACGATGAGGCAACAGTTCTCTCAACTGTTTGCATCAGGTAAATTTTGAGGACGAAATTTAAATTAGAGGGGAAGAGTTGTAACACCCTTATTGTAGCAACTCCGTACATTCTATTGTTATGGTGACCAGTATCGGTTCGAACAGCTAGAACGTTTAGAAAAATATTTAAACTAAAGTGAGGAACTATATTTAACTCAAATATTAATAAGAAAAATTTAGAAAAAATTTTAGAAATAAAATACAACCAAGTTAAATGAGCCGGTGCCCTAGCGATAGGTAACCCAGTGGGAAGTTGCGGTTCTGGCAACAAGGAGCCCTAGACCCTGGGGAAAATTCATAAAATAATTTTTGGGACTCCATAGAAGAGTCATTGAGGATTCTATAGCATTAGAATGCTAAGAAAATGCTTAGAAAAATTTTTCAATCGGCACAGACAATTTTAGTTTGTTAAGCTAAACGGAGGGCATTTTGGCCATTTTGCCTTCAGAAGTGATTTTTGGCCAACTTGTCCAGTTAAGTAAATAATTATTATAAAATAAATTATGAATAAATATTGCTAAAAATTAAATTGAAAATGAGTGGAGAAGAGAAGAAAAGAAAATAAAAGAAAATGCTAATTATGACATCATATGATGTCATTAAACACTTACCCACCAATCCCCATTAGATAACCACTTAATTAACTAATAAAAGAGGATAAGTGAGACCAAAAATTGGAAAAGCAATCTACTCCTTTCTTTCTTAACATTTCAGCCGTAACCCATTTCCCAAACCCAACCTCTATGGAAGCTTAAAGTAAGCTTGGAACCACCCACCAAATCACCTTGAAACCACTACCTTGCTTCACAAAATAGTGATCTTGCATCTTGAACAACCTCTAGCCAGCAAAAAGACGAAGAAAGAAGGAAGTTTTGGAGACTTGGAATAGTTAGAAAAAGAGGTTAGTGTCCAAATCTTTGATTCTTTCCTTTAAATTTTTGTTAGAATGCAAATTTGAGCTAGGATATGTGTAAGTTCGTTGAAGATAAACATGTTAAGGTGTTACTCTATTTTTGGCAGCCATGGATTTGTTGTGGTCTTGATGGTTTCTTTGGATTAAATGAGTGAATGGCTGCCCTTGATATGATTGTATCACTCAAAACATTAGTTTATGAGTTTAGTGCAAGAAAATGTAACTTTGGAATGTTAGGGTTAGGGTTTGAAAGTCAAATATGTGAGTACATATAATTGGACACAAAATGATGTTGTAATGGTCAATTAGTGACCATTTGAATGTGTGTGAGGAGGAATTGAAGTGAGTAAGGATAACCAAGATGACCTTAGGCATGCTGCCCTTGGTGACCTGCAGGACTGGTTGTGAGTCTAGTAGGTTTGTGCAGCCATAAATGGAGTTTTATAGGTTTAATTGGTGCAAGGCCAATTTGACATGAAACTAGACACATAATGGCACAACTTTGGTGAAGAAACCCTGCCCAGAAAACTAAACCAAGTTGACCTAAAAATTGCCCTAATCCTAGTGACTTGCATTCTGCCAGGGCAAAATAACCAAATGAACAGTGTCTATCAATTTGGTCATAACTCAGTGTAGAAAGGTCCAATTGACCTGAAATTTTGCCAGTATAAATATGAGACATAGAACTACAACCTTCATGAAGAACACAAATCCAAATTCTGATCATAACCTAGTCAAATAACCAACCAAACTTAGGTTACCAAATCTAGCAGAACCAGTTTTGCCCAGAATTTTGGATTTTGTCCAATCCGGCCAGTTATGGTGTTTGGGCCATAACTTGAGGTACAAAACTCCAAATGGAGTGATTCAAAAAAATAAATGAAACTAGAAAAAATAAGGAACAACTTTCTTGAAGATAATTTTGCTAAATTCCTACTGTACAAATGACCAATGGAACAGTAAATATGAGGCTTGAAATCAGAAAATTTTGAATAACTAACACTAAGCTTAGAAATGGTATTGGCAACCAATACCAACAATTTTAGAATGCAAAATAAGGTATGTTGGGAGTATTAGAATCAATGTACCTATTGTTTATGCAAAAGTCAACATTTTAATTGACTAATAAAATGAATAATAACGCCTAAACTTATATTTCAAGAATTGTACAATTTAAAAGTGTAACATGCCCTAGTACACCTAGCAAGATTGGTTTAGATAGGTTGGCATGCCAATAGGGTTCAGTTAGCAGTACTGCACATGGGCATTATGCCATTCTGTGATTTCATGGCTTTTAGCCATTCTGACATTTTGATGATACTTGGCCTTGTGCCTAATATTTATTACAGCTCATTAGCTGTTCTGCTGCACATCGAAAGATACATATGTGATCGATGGTGTGACAGCCCGAGGTACTTAATACCCAGTGCCAGTTTACCCGTTTATCCAGTCCAGTCATCCAGTATAGGTTACTTGGGCAACCAAAAAAATGAAAGTGAATAAATTTAATGAAATTATGAATATAATGAGTACAAAATAAATAAGATTACCAATAATGATCGAAAAATTGTCTGCATAAGACATCAGAATATGCACTGTATATTTATTTTCTGTTATTTCTTTTTATTCTATTATTGGCACCACTAAGCATTATTGCTTAGAGCCTTGCTTTTGCCACGCATCGCGTAGGTTCTAGAGAGACCGATAGAGAGCCCAATAGACTACAGACTGGGTGAGATCATCTGTAGCTCTGCATAGTGTCCGTGTCACCTCACCGACGTCAGTGCATTGGTAGGACACTAGGTTTCATTTTGGGGTATTTTGTAATTATTATTTTCTCATATGTAATTGAAACTTATGTAATGTATTTTGGTATTAATGTAAATAGTAGAAATTGTGTTTATGAATGAAAAAAGTTAATATTTATTTATGACTTTTACATGAATATCATATGAGATGAATGATTGAGAAATGGAAATGTTGTTCAAAAATATTGAGATTTTGTTGATGAAATGGAGTTTGGGATTGATTAAAAAATTTGGAAGTGTTTTTCACAGGTTCCGAAGAACTGTTTTCTCCATTTTTAGCCGGTACTCTGCCGGATTTTCTATAAAATTTGCGGAACCTCAAATAAATTTATGATTTCAATAAATGACTTAAATGAATGATATTTCACGAATTATACTTCATAACTATGAAAAAAATAAATAAGAAAAAAGAAATAATTAAAATAAAATAGGGTGTTCCGGTACACTGTGTGACATATCTTACTCGGCTATATTGTAGACGGGTAAGGAGTGTCACACGCCCACTTTCCAAGCTTAAATCTCCATGATCAAGCCATGCTTTCCACAACTTGTCTTCATTAAAGTTTATCCCCACCTTGCAAGCAAGAATTTGATCGTAATTTTAAGAGGAATAGGTGAAGTTTAGCCAAGCTCACAAGAGGTATGTAACCATTTCTTCATCATTTCTTTGTTAAAGTTTGTGTGGGTGCTGTGGTGAGTTGATTTATGAAGAAACTTTGAGGTTTTAATGAGTTATTGGAAGGTACTATTTTTGGCAGCCATGGAATATCAATGTTAATGAATTATTTCTTCATGTAAATGGTGTTTTGAGGTGTTGATTTAAGTTCTTAAATGTACAGGAGTTGATTTACCATGTATATAGTTTGAATTGTAAGTTTGAAAAGTTAAATTGGAAGCCTGATGTATATGTGTTACTTGGGTAGCCTCATGATGAAGATTGGAAGTGTTTAAATTCATGAAAAGTTTATTGAATTATGGTACTAAAAGTGGTAGCATATGTGTATGATATAGTAGTGAATATATATGTAATTTGATGATGGAAATTATATGTATTGGTTAAGAGTATTATGTGGATATATTGTTTAGAATTGGATATTGTGAAATGGAAGTGTAAATAGTGCATTGCCAATTGGTTATATTCTGCCCAAAGTTACTATAATATAAATTAATGAATGGTTGTGGTATGATACAAATGCAGAATTTGGTTTGGGCATGAAGTTATAGCTAGTTGAATGTGTGATTGGTTTGGTGCTTTAAAAATGTGTTAAGGGCAGTATGTGTTTTAGGCTATAAATGGAATTGTGTGACTTTAATTAGTATGAGGCCAATTGGAGGTGAAACTAGGCACAAAATGTGCTAACTTTCATGTTGGAAGCCTACCTAAATTTTGTCCAGAAAGTGACATGAAAATTGACCAAATCTGGATTGGTGACATTGCAAACCTGAAAATTGACCATTTGAACAGTAGTCAGTATTTTGGCCATAACA
This sequence comes from Hevea brasiliensis, assembly GCF_030052815.1. Classification (NCBI taxonomy): domain Eukaryota; kingdom Viridiplantae; phylum Streptophyta; class Magnoliopsida; order Malpighiales; family Euphorbiaceae; genus Hevea; species Hevea brasiliensis. Next base: position 56,188,668 of record NC_079503.1, on the reverse strand, counting down.
CACTCAAAACAAGTCTAAATGACTAAAATTTATATGGTTGGAAAGCTTAGAAATAGGGCTACATCTTTTGTAGAGATCACCAAACCCAGAAATGACCATAAGCAAGTCAAAATGTTGCACAAATTCAGATATAAAAATTGCCAGAATCAGAAATGGCCTAAAATTGACATAAGTTTGCCAGTTTAGTGCAACCTGCCAGCATTGGTAAAATGACCATAACTTGGTCTAGTAAACTCCAAATGACCTAAAACTTTGTGGCAAAAGTTTAATAAGACATAGACCTACAAGTTTGTAATTCTGACCAGAACCCAAAAACTAAGGGAACTAGGTCATCCGGCTAGGTCAAAACAGCATACCAAAATCCAATAAATTGCAATAAAATGCAATACACTTGAAAATGAAATTAGTAACATATACCAACACTAAAGGACTATAAAATATGACATATTGGTAACATTAAAATAAATTCACCTAGAGTGTATCAAAGGTCAACATTATAGGTTGACTAATGAAAGCAATAGTATTAAATAAATTTAATTATTGAATCTTACTATTAGAAACAAATTAAATGAGTACTAAAACACTTTAAATTGTGTGTTTCAGTTAGCAAAGACTCAGGGAAGGGGAAAGAACCATTGAGTCAAGGCCAAGAGGCTATTCATCGGAGGTTTGTGCACAACAGTTATTTCTTTTGAATTTTCATTTGAAATAAATTATGACAATTTGTGTGTTATTGTTTAAAGTGTGGAAAATTATTTGAATGAAATTTGATGGATACTTATTGCTTGAAAAATATTGCAAATGATTTGAAACTATAGCTATCATGTATATTTGATTGAATTCCTCGCTAGCGTGTCTAGTGGGACGAATTGGCTTTGAATTCCCTCTCTAGCTGAAGTGTTGAGGTGTGTGTCAGTTGAGGACGAATCGGATGAGTACTCATATAATTGCTAGCTAGCTATGTTATTCCTCATTAGCCATTGACTTTTGGAATGAACTGGACTTTGGAAACATGATTTAGCTGTGTATGTGATTTATTGATATTTATTGAGACATTGTGAAATGGAGTTTAATTCTTTATGACATTCTCTGTCTTTTGAAATGAACTATGATTTTAAGTATCCACAGTTCATGTGATTTATGGTTTATGGTTTTAAATTGCATTTTCTTAATGTTGTGCACCACTGAGACATTGGCTCAGCGATAGCTTTCATTCTTTGCCGCAGTAGACGCATTGCATGCAGTAGTAGAGTAGGCTGCTTGTGCTACACTTTGGGATTTTGCCAGATATATTAAGTATACCACCTTTTTATAATTTTTGTTATAATGTATGTGAACTGTATGTATATATTGTACTTGGTCTTGAGCAGTTGTAAACTAAAGTTATAATATATTTCTCTTATCTCAGCTTTTGAACTACTAAGTCATATTATAGTCTATTTTTTTTGGAAATACTGAAAATTGATGTTGAATTGAGTTTGACAAATGTTGAGAAAATTGATTTGTGTTGAGCCATATTGGAGTTTAGAATTGAACAAATATATTTGAAGTGCTTTTTACAGATTTTTGAAGAACTGTTTTATTCAAAATACTGATGGCACTCTGCCGAAATTTTTATAGAGATTATTGATACTTCAAATGTGTTATTTGGTTTCACTTTAGTTTAAAAAAAAAAAAAGTTAACACCTGTTCAAAAGTGCTCACCACTGTAAAAAGAAATAAGAAAATGTTTAAAATCCCTTGTAGTGTATTTAATGGGTTATCAGTAGACGAAGTTTGGTAATTCATTAGGTATACTACGGGATCATGTTATGCCTTATGGAGGGGCAAGGTGTGACATGTTTTAGTGGTATCAGAGCTAGTTTTTTAAATTCTGTTTTGACCTGTAATTTGAATATTCTTTCTTCATAGTACAACTACTCAATGTCATGGTTTGATACATACAGTACATTACATTATAAATATGCACTAACGGGAGGAAATCTCCTTGTGTTATTTGTTCAGGAGGTATAATATCCTCTAATTGACTATGGAAGAAGAGGACCGTTTAGTCAATCAATCAATAGAGGCTGAGGTACAAGGGGAAGCCCCAGCCCTTCACAATATGAGTGGATCATTCGCACTAGCCCCCTTAGTACCGCAGTTGTCTGCTCAATTTGCTCAGCAGATGGCTACAATGTTCCAATAGATGGCTGGTAACATGCCTACTCAAGCCCCAGTGCAGACACCAGTGGTATAACCATAGCCTTTAGCTAGGTAGTATGACAAACTAATTAAATATGGGGCTATTGAGTTCAAGGGGACAGTAGATCCACTGAGGCAGAATAATGGTTGGAGAGAATAGATAAGGTGTTCAAGAAACTGCACTGCACAGATGAGCTAAGATTTGAGTATTTAGTGTCACTACTATAGGCGGATGCATATGACTGGTGGAAAACCATTCCCCATAGTTTGGTGGAACCTCCAGTGCTAACCTGGGATGATTTTCTTTGGGAGTTCAGACAAAAATATGTCCCGGATGCCTATGTGGACCAGAAGCTACAGGAGTTCTTAAGTGTGAAACAGGGAAGTAGATCAGTGGCAGAATATGAAAGGGAGTTTTTCCGCCTGAGCCACTATACAGGAAGTCTCCTTTCTACCAGCAGGGAAAGATATAAGAGGTTTGAAATAGGCTTGAAGCCTAGTCTCAGACTACAAGTGGTTGGATTCTAACATAATAACTTCTCTGAGCTTATTTCGCAAGCACTTGAATTAGAAAGAATTGAGTCAGAAGTGGCCCCAGAGAAAAAGAAAACAGAAAAGACAGAAAAAGAAAAAGAGAGAAAGTCAGTGGATCAGAGTTTCAGTGGTCCTCCTAAAAAGAGAAAGAACTTTGGGGGACAAAACAGGGGTAGTAAAAAGTCTGGTAGGGGATGATTTTTGGGACAGAGGCCTCCATCTGGTCAGCAAACTACCAGAAGTTCCTACCCTCCCCGCCAATGTAAAACTTGTGGTAGAAATCATGGTGGGGTATGCTACAAGGCTATAGGAGCCTGTTATAACTGCAGAGGCACAGGACACTTTGCCAAAGACTGCACCAGTGCCCGTAGAGTTGGGCCACCTCCTACTACTGCAGAAGGGTTAGTTCAGAATCCTACCACCAGAGGTTCACAACCACCTAGCAGAGGTAGAGGTAAAAGTAGTCCATCAGGCAGCCAAGGCACAGTGAATCAGTCAGAGCAAGGCAGTGCTTCAGTCAGAGTCAACGCAATGAGATAGAGAGAAGAGGCTGAGACATTTGATATTGTGGCTGGTACCTTCTTAACTTTTAATCAATATGTGTTTGTATTATTTGATCCGGGTTCTACCCATTCCTATGTGAGTGCTAGCATCATTGATTGCATTGCTGTTTTGTGCGTGAAAATGGACTTTGAAGTGCTAGTAACAAGTCCGCTAGGATAAGAGGTCAGGGTCAATAGAATGTATAGGGATTGTCCTTTGATGATCTAAGGACATACTTTTCTATCTAATCTCATTAAAATGCCCTTTAGAGATTATCATATCATCTTAGGCATGGATTGGTTAGCCAGGCATCACGCCATGATTGACTGTAGACTGAAGACAGTCACTTTTGGTCTCTCTCAGTACAGTGATGTGGTAATGCACGGGGAGAGGCAACTATTGCCATCACACATCATTTCGGCTGCACTAGCTAGAAAAATGATCAGAAAGAGGTGTGAAGCATACTTGGCACATGTGGTAGATACCCAAGTGGGGAGCCCAGCATTGAGGGACATCCCTACAGTATATGACTTTCCAGATGTGTTTCCTGATGAATTACCAGGATTACCTCTAGAAAGAGAGGTGCAGTTTGAGATTAATGTTATGCCTGGTGTGGATCCAATCTCCATAACACCATGTAGAATGGCACTAGCAGAATTGAAGGAGTTAAAGGTACATTTGCAAGAACTACTTGAAAAGGGCTTCATCCGCCCTAATGTGTCATCTTGGGGAGTGCCAATATTGTTTATTAAGAAGAAAGGTGGCACTCTCCACTTATGTATTGACTACTGGTAGTTGAATAAGGTGACAATAAAGAACAAATATCCATTGCCTCACATTGATGATTTGTTTGATTAGTTGAAGGGTGCAGCTGTATTCTCCAAAATTGATTTGCGATCTGGTTATTATCAATTGAAAGTGCAAGAGCTGAGTATTCCAAAAACTGCTTTCATAACTCGATATGGCCACTATGAGTTTCTGGTAATGCCATTCGAGTTAACTAATGCTCCAGTTGCTTTTATGAATCTGATGAACACTATCTTCAGACCACATATCGACTAGCTTGTGGTGGTGTTTGTTGATGATATTTTGATATATTTGAGAAATACAGAGGAGCATGACAGACATCTGCGGATTGTAATACAGACTTTGAGGGAGAAACAGCTACACGCTAAATTGTCAAAATGTGAATTTTAGTTGAACGAAATCTCTTTCTTGGGACATGTTGTGTCAGCTGAAGGGATCAAGGTAGATTCCAGCAAGGTAGAAGCTATCCTTAATTGGAAGCCACCTAGGAATATCATAGAAATTCACATTTTTCTAGGTTTAACTTCTCCACTGACCAAGCTACTTCGGAAAGATGTGAAATTTTAGTGGACGAATAAATACCAATAGAGTTTTGATGAGTTGAAGAGGTGTTTGACTGAAGCTCCAGTCCTTTACCTACCTCGGGTAAAGAATACACAGTTTATAGTGATGCTTCTCACAATGGGTTAGGTTGTGCACTAATGCAAGATCGGAATGTCATTGCATATGCATTACGTTAGCTGAAACCGCATGAGAGGAACTATCCGACACATGACTTGGAGCTAGCAACTATTGTATTTGCTCTGAAAATCTGGAGACATTACTTATATGGTGAGAAGTGTTATATCTACACAGATCACAAGAGCTTAAAGTACTTGGGTGCCCAAAAGAATTGAATTTGAGACAGAGGAGATAGTTAGAACTGATTAAAGACTATGATTGCTTAATAGACTATCAGCCAGGGAAAGCAAATGTGGTAGCTAACGCCTTAAGTCGCAAGACTATGGCAAGTCTCAGAGTTTCTCCTTTGTCCATGGTACATGAGTTGAAAGCACAACATGCCAGTTTGGAGATTGATGATGAGGGACAGACAGTAGTTGCATGGTATGTACAGCCAGTGTTGATTGATCAGATCAGAATAGCTGCTTAGAATGATGAAAAATATCAAAAGCTACTGAAAGAAGTCCAGCAGAGCAAGAAACTTGAATTTTCTGTGAGAGATGATGGTTTACTACTACATCAGGGTAGAATGTGTGTTCATAATGATGTGGACTTAAGACAGGTCATTATGAAGGAAACACATGAGTCTCCTTTTACTATGCACCCTGGTGGAACTAAAATATACAAAGGGCTAAAAGAGCATTACTGGTGGATGGGTATAAAAAGGGATGTAGCTGATTTTGTCTATAAATGCCTAACTTGTCAGCAAATGAAGGCAGAACATCAAGTACCAGCTAGTTTGTTACATCCTGTAACACCCTCACTGTAACCATTCAGTACATTCTACTATTCCGGTGACCGGTGTCGGTCTGGACAGCTAGAACGTCTGGAAAAAATATTTAAACTAAAGTGAGGAACCATAATTAACTCAAATATTAACAAGAAAAGTGTAGAAAAATTTTTAGAAATAAAATACAACCAAGTTAAATGAGCCGGTGCCCTAGCGATGGGTAACCCCGTGGGAAGTTGCGGTCTTCGCAGCTAGAAGCACTAAATCTGGGAGAAAATTCATAAAATAATTTTTGAGACTCTAGAGAAGAGTCATTGAGGTTTTTATGGCATTAGAATAATAAGAAAATTCTTAGAAAATTTTTTCAATTGGTACAAATAATTTTGGTCTGTTAAGCCAAACGGAGGGCATTTTGGTCATTTCACCTTTAGAGGTAATTTTTGACCGACTTGTCCAGTTAAGTAAATAATTATTATGATCTAAAATATGAATAAATATTGTTAAAAATTGAATTGAAAATGAGTAGCAAAGAAAAGAAAAGAAAATGAATTAAAATTGCAATTTTGACCTCATGCTTATGTCACTAAGCACTCTCACCCAATCACATTGTGACACATGTCTTTAATCCACTTAAAATGAGAAAAATGGGCAGAAAAATTGAAGAAACAATCTGCTTCTTCTTCACAAACGAACCAACTCCCTCTCTTCTACCATTGAAGCTTCACCCAAGCTTCCAAACCTCTACCAAAACCACCTCAAAACCTCATCTTCCCTTCACAAAAATTTGTCTCTACCACTAAAGCTAGACTTAGGCAGCCATTAGAAGAGGAGAAGTGGAAGAAAGTGAGGTGTGAATAAGCTTAGAAAATCACCAAAGAGGTTAATGTCATATTCTTTGCTTTTACATCATCTAAACATGAATTTAAGCTAAGTTAAGTTGAGAATTTGATAAAAATTGAATTAATGAGGCATGGTTATGTTCCATGAAATTTTGGCAGCCTTGAAATGAGTTAGGGTTTGGAGAATTCTTTGCTTTAAAGTGACATATTAGCTGCCCCTAGTATAAATTATATGATTAGTATAGCAAATTAGGGGTAAGATGCATGAATTGGAGGCTTTGTCAATTAAGGTTAGGGTTTTGAAATTTAATTTTAGTGGTGGATGAAAATGGACATAAACTAAAGTTTTAATGGTCAATTAGTGACCATTTGGCTATGTTTGATTAGGAAAATGAAGTGATTTGTGCCATGAGAATTGAAGTTAGGTATGCTGCCCTTGAGTGCCCTGCAGGTCTGGATGTGAGTCCAGTATGTTTGGGCAGCTATAAATGGAGTTGTAGAGGTTCAATTGGCGCAAGGCCAATTAGACATGAAATTAGACACATAATGGCACAACTTTAGTGAAGAAACCCTACCCAGTAAACCAAACTAAGTTAACCTAAAAATTGCCCTAATCCAGGTGACTTGCATTCTGCCTGGGCAAAATGACTAAATGAATAGTATTTATTCATTTGGTCATAACTCAGTGTAGAAATGTCCAATTGACCTGAAATTTTACCAGAATAAAGTTGAGACATAGATCTACAACTTTCATGAATAACACAAATCCAAATTCTGATCATAACTTAGTCAAATTGCCAACCAAACTTAGGTTACCAAATCTGGCAGAACCAGTTTTGCCCAAAATTTTGGATTCTATCCAATCCAACCAGTTATGGTTTTTAGGCCATAACTTGAGCTACAAAACTCCAAATGGAGTGATTCAAAAAAGGAAATGTAATTAGACACAATAAGGAACAACTTTCATGTGACACCCCTTACCCGTCTATAGTGTAGCCGAGCAAGTTATGCCACTCAGTGTGCCGGAGCACCAATTCATGTTCCTATTACAATTTATCCCTTTTAAGTCATTTATTTTCAAATTTTGATAAATCTGAATTTTTTTCGCAAATTTTATAGAAAATCCAGCAGAGTGCCGACTATAAATTAGAAAAACAGTTCTTCTGAACCTATTTAAAAACACTTCCAATATAATTTCCAAATCCAAACTCCATTATATACATTTTAAGTCAATATCAAAATCTCAATCTCAAATCACAACACTATTTTCAAAACTTTTTTGTTCACTTCATCATTTGAAGCATATTCACAAATGATTCTCAATCTTTCAGTTATCAACATACATTATGCAGAAAATCTCAACAACATGAAATTTCATATATTTACATTAATACATAATTATAGGAGTTTATAGTTACAATCCAAACTAATACAAAATGCAAAATACAAAAGGGCCACCCATAGTCCTAATGTCCTACCATATGCAGTGCAGATGTGAGGTGACTCTGGACCCTGGATGCAGCTCTGAAGGCTCACCCCGTCTGATGTCTGCTGGGCTCCCTAGCTAGGTCTCCAATACCTGCGCGTGGCAAAAGCGACGCGCTAAGCAATTCTGCTTAGTGGTCACAATATAAAATAAAATAAAATAATTATGCAGAATATATGATTTCATTTTTTGGTAGACTTAATTTCTGGTAATATTTGTAGTATTATTCACTTAAAATTTGATAAGGTTTATTATCATTGCCCGAGTAACCCATACTAGTTGACTGGACTGGATAAACGGGTAAACTGGCTCTGGGTACTAAGTACCTCGGACCATCACACCATCGGTCACACTGTGTCTCCCGGTGTGCAATAGAACAGCTAATAAGCTGTAGCAATTATCAGGGTTAAAACCCAAGTATATCAACTCAAATAACCTAGCCAAAGGCTATTATGTCACAGAATGGCATAGGAGCCATGAAAACAGAATGGCATGAAGCCATATGCAGTACTGCTAACAGAACCCTATTGGCATGCCAAGCTATCCAAACCAATCTTGTTAGGTATATTAGGGTATTTTACACTTTTAAGTTTCACAATTTTTGAATTTCAAGTTTTGGTGTTACTATTCACTTCATTAGTCAACCAAAATGTTGACTTTTGCATTGGCAATAGGTACATTGGTTTTAATATCACCAACATACCACATTTTGCATTTTAAACTTGTTGGTTTTGGTTGCCAAAACTATTTCTAAGCTTAATGTTAATTGAGCAGAATTTTCAGTTTTCATACCTTATATTTACTGCTCCATTGGTCAATTTTGCAGTGGGAATTTGGCAAAATGATCAACATGAAAGTTGTTCCTTATTTTGTCTAGTTGAATTTATTTTTTTAATTCACTCCATTTGGAGTTTTTTAGCCTCAAGTTATGGTCTAAAAACCACAACTGGCCGGATTAGAATTTTTCTGGATTGACCATATCTACAGTGCAGTGAATAGTAAATGCAACTCACTTGTTGGATAGGTTCTGGTCATAATTTGGGTTAGGTTTCTTCATGCAAGTTGTTGGTATATATCTCATCTTGTTGCTGGTAAAATTTCAGGTCAATTGGACCTTTCTACATTGATTTATGGCTAAATGAACAATCACTATTCATTTGGTCATTTTGCAGAAATAGACTGCAAGTCAACCGGATTAAGGCAAGCTTTTGGTCCACTTAATTTGGTTTTATGGGCATGGTTTCTTTACCAAAGTTGTGACATTATGTATCTAGTTTCATGTCCAATTGGCCTTGCACCAATTAAACCTCTACAATTCATGTTATGGCTGCCCAAACCTGCTGGACTCATGTCCAATTCTGCAGGTCACCATGGGCAGCCACACCAACTGCAATTCCCACAAATCAAACCACCTCATTTCTTGTTTACACATAACCAAATGGTCACTAATTGACCATTAAAAATCACTTTCATCATTACATGATTAAAGTCTCCATTTTATACCCAAACCCTAACCTTAACATCTCAAATCATGCATTTAACTTGTATTTCATCAATCCACTTAGTGGGTACATATTGTGGGCTGCCATGATGGTCTTTTAACTTCATTAAACTCACCACAAACAAACCCTAACCATGGCTGCCAAAAATCTAGGGTTTTCATCCAAATGGTATTCAACAATTTTTCTTTGCAATTTACACATATTCAAAGTTTTTAACATAAATTTAAAGAAAAATTCATGGTTGGGTTGCTAACCTCAAAGGAGTGAGATTTTCTCACTTGCTAAAACTCTGTTTTCCTCTTCTTTTTGCTCCCAAAAGAATCACCAAGGTGTAAGAGCAAGTTTTTGTGTTGCTAGGTTAGGGTTTAGTTGGGTAAAAGTGGGAGAAAATCAAGCTTTGAAAGCTTGTTCATGGTGGCCATGGTGGGAGTGTTTTACGTCAAGGAGAAGAAAAGAAGAAGGTGTTCTGATTTTCCTTTTGTTTTCCAGCCCATTTGTCTCTTTTAAACAAAGTTATGCCATGTGTCAACATTGGGTTGGTTGGGTGAGTTTTAATGACATCATGATGATGTCATAAATCCATTTTCTTTCATTTTCCCTCCATTTCTTGTTTATTTAATTGCAATTAAATTTTTAACAATATTTATTCATATTTTATATTATATAAATTATTTATTTAACTGGACAAGTTGGCCCAAAAATCATCTCTGAAGACGAAATGACCAAAATGCCCTCTGTTTGGCTTAACGGGCCAAAATTGTTTGTACCGATTAAAAAAATTTTCTAAGTATTTTCTTGGCATTCTAATGCCATAAAACCTCGACGACCCTTCTCTGGAGTCCCAAGAATTATTTCATAATTTTTCCTAAATTTTTTTCTTATTAATTTTTTTGAGTTAATTTTTGGTTCCTCATTTTAGTTTAAATATTTTTTTTTTCCAAACGTTCTAGCTGTCCGGACCGACACTGGTCACCGGAACAGTAGACTTTACGGACTAGCTAAAATGAGAATGTTACATTTCATGAAGACAATTTTACCAAATTCTTACTATATAAATGACCAATGGAACAGTAAACATGAGGCTTGAAATCTGAAAATTATGAATAACTAACACTAGCTTTAAAATGGAATTGGCAACTAATGGCAACAACTTTAGAATGCAAAATGTGGTATGTTGATGATATTTGAACCAATATACCTATTATCTATGAAAAAGTCAACATTTTAGTTGACTAATGAAATGAATAGTAACCTTACACATAAAGTACAAATATTTAAGAAATGACTTTGTAATATGCCCTAGTAGGCCTAATGTGATTGGTTTGGATAGGTTGGCATGCCAATAAGGTTCTGATAGCAGTATTGCGTATGATGTATGGCTTCATTGCCATTCTGTGATGTGATAGCCTATGGCTATACTGATTATGATGTTTTACTTGGCTTTATGCCTTATTGCACTACAAGAAATTAAAAAAATAGCTACTAAATTTACCGACTAAATATCATTATATTTAGTAGGTAATTTCAATTACCAACTAATTACTGACTAACTTTTAGATTAACAGTAATTGATTGTCGCTAGCAATTACCGACTAATTATTGTTGTCAGTAATTACCTACTAACTATATTTTTGGTAATATGAAACATTTAGTCGGTAATTTTGTTGCCAAGCCATAAGGTCAGAAAGGAATTAGCTAATTTTTGCATACTAACATTTAGTCAGTAATTACCTACTAACATTTAGTCGGTAATTACCTACTAAATATATAGTCGATAACATATAGAGTTTAGTTGGTAATTTTATTGCCAAACCTTATTATAGAAAGAGAGTTAGCTACTTTTTGCCTACAATTATTTAGTCGATAATTACCTACTAAAATTATAGTCGGTAATATGCAAGATGTAGTCGGTAATTTTATTGCCAAACTTTATGGTATAATGAAAGTTAACTACTATTTACCAACTAAAATGTAGTCGGTAATTACCTACTAAAATTATAGTCGGTAATATGTAAATATGAGTCGGCTTTTACCTATGAATTATATAGTCGTTACTATGCAAAATTTGGTCGATAAGGAATCAGAATTACGTACTATTTGCTAACTTAAATTTAATCGGTAATATTTTTAATTATTTAAATTTTATTTACCTATAAAAGGGACAATGGCTTAATTTTATACATCATTTTTATGCATATTAATTACTTATTATTTTTTATACTTTTTTTAACTTTTAAATTTTAAAATTTTTTATAATTAATTTGAAAGTTAATAATAATAATAATAATAATAATAATAATAATAATAATAATAATAATAATAATAATATTCAATAAAAAATATAATTACTAAATGTATCAAATTAAATATAAAATCTATATATGTAAATAAAACATACTAAAATCCAATAAGCCAAATATAAAATTTAAAATCTACAATTTTATGGAGATGGAGGTGTTGGTAGACCTTGTACTAGTCTCATCACCTCTTCCATCATAGAGCTTCTCATACATTCCATATTTGTCTCCATTTGCAACTCCATTTGCAATTTCAATTGGTCCATGCGATCTGTCATAGCTCGCCTCTCATTCTCAAGCTGTTTCTCTAACTCTTTTATTCATTGTTGTAAGGCAACATTTTGACTAGAGCTTGATGAAAACGCCCAACTCGAAGATGCTCCAATTGAAGGTAAAAGGTAGATGATTCAGATCCAAGACCATACACTTTTCTTCTCTTCTCGGCCCCTCCGACAACATCTAAGTAAAGTTGGTTCTCATCGATGTTGTCGGGCGTGATTTGTGTTAGCTCCTCCCTCCTAGATACTATAGCATCCTGTGTAATAAAAAAAAAATTAAAACCAATTATAATTCATTCATCATATAGTATAATAAAAAAATAATTGAGGTGAAACAAATAAAAGTATATTGTACATGTGTCTCCTTAGATTTTTGATCCACAAAAGTCTTCTTGTCATGCTTTCGGGTGTGAGTATGGACAAACAACTCAGTCGGAGTTGGCTTTCGGCCCAATTCTTTTCCCTAAACAACAGATAAATAGTTTTCATAAACTATTATTGTATGTATGTATGTATATATATATATATATATATATATATATATATATATATATATATATATAATAAATTATTGAAATTTATTATGAAATTAAAATAAAAACAGACAGAATTTTCCCTATATTTTGACATTTTACCTTGTTATAAATTAATAAAATTATCATAATTCAATTGCACAGTAATTATTATGAATTAAAATAAAAACGGACAGAGTTTCCTCTATATTTTGACATCTTACCTTGTCAAAAATCAACAAAAATCTCATAATTCAATCACACAATAACCCACAAAATTTTTCATGACAATTTCATCACAATTTCATCATATTTCTATCAGCAATCATATATGCCTATGTCCTCATAATTAATGTGTGTGTGTGTATGTATATATATATTTTTTTCAACTAAGTTTAAATTGTGATATAATAATAAACTTGTGATCTGTTTATATGAAAATTACCAATTTATCTGACCATTCAATATATGTTATGGATCCCCCTGTGTGAGTAGATGGTCCAGGAGCATTTACAGCACCTCGACGATTTCTAAAATATAGTTCTGACCGCCGAATGACCTTGGATTCATTCCAATACTGCTCAAAATTTTCCCAAGTTTCTTCAGAAATATATGAGGGCTTTTTCCTAGAATTTTTCAAATCTGTCATCATGTCCTTATAGCGTTCGACTGCCTTTAATCTCCAAGCATCCTTTATCATTGCTTCATTAGAAGAATCACAAAAATATTTTTCTGAAAGAAAAAAGAATATATATTTTTAATGATTCAAGTATATTGAAATATGAAACAACATAAGGGAAAAAATGATGTCACCTTAAATTCTTCCCAATAAAAATCTTTTGTCTCTTGCGATATAGCCTTCTAGTTGACACCATTAGAGTCAATACGCTGCTTAAAAGTATTTGTGATCACACAAGCACACCTAGAACCATCTGATAACCTAAACAAATAGAAAATGCTTTTAGTAAATACTACATTTGCATTGCATATCCTTAATAAAATAAATAAAATAATTATTTAACGCACTTTCCATTACAAAGTTCTAGTCGCCTTCACCCTAAAGAATTAATCTCTCTTTTAATTGATGGACGACAGTCTTATGAGCTAACAGCTGCAGACTCCTGTAATGTTTCTAGTGCAATCTCTTGGCTAGCCACTGGTGTAGGCTCCTGACCAGCCATTGGCACATTAAACTGCACTGAATGCTGTGATTGAGGTGTCAAAGGCTAACCTCCTTCAGATGGCACAAGTGTTCCTGTGTTGACATCATGAGAAGCATATGCTTTGTGTCTGCTCCTAACCATATCTGTGAATTAAATAAACATGATAACAAAAGTTAATTTGCAATAAAAATTAAATTATTTCTATTGAAAATCTAATAGAACTTCCCCAAAATTGTACTTTTCCAAAATTTCAACAACACAACCTATAAAAAAGAAAAGGCATCCTGGCCTACACATTTACTATACACATCTCCTTTTCATAGGTAATTCATAAAGTTAAATTGTAACATAATAGACATCAACAGTATTATAATATAAAAATCTATATTAAAGTGCATTGAATAATAATATAACAAATATAAGTTACAATTAAATTGAACATTACTTTTCAAATGTTTGTAATTCAACAAAATGACAAATGATATCTGTAAAAAGTAACATATTTCATAAATTTATACATCTACAATTTCACTATCTGTTACAATAGATTTATTCACTATCATCATCATATTCATGAAGTTCTTCTTAATCTTCTTCATCACTTTCTGCTGTAAAATCTAGATTTGTCTCATCCAGTAGTTCCTCTTCTTCAGCAGCTATAAGCTTTAGTGGTTCACCACTTGGATCATTTAGGGGTCCAATTTGTTCACCTTCTACTTGTGTATCAATTTGAAACACCTCAACTGCCTCATCTTCAAATGCTTGGTCGGACATTTGCTCCGTTAAGTTTGTCTGAGGCATGATAACAATGGACCTAGGCTTGACTTTACACACTGCATGCCAGTTAGCTTTGTCTCGCCTCAAGCTAGGATAAGGGAGGCAAACCACTTGTTCAGCTTACGAAGCAAGTATGAACGGTTCATATTTATTTAATCTTTTTCGGAGATTGATATCCACAATGTTATACTGTTTGTGAACCTTAATACCGACATCCAGAGTTAGATCAAACCATTCACACTTGAAAAGAATAGTTCTCTTTATTGGTAATGCAGGATACTCTATTTGAACTACTTCTTTCAAGATTCCATAGTAATCATTAGAGTTGTCACCGTATGTTGAACCCCTAATGCAAACTCCGCTATTCATCGTAGATCGATTAGCACCATGACTACTTGTGTGAAATCTATAACCATTTATGAAATACATAGGATATGATTTCACACTTCTCAATGGCCCCTTCACTAAATCCTTAATGAATTTGTTCTCAATGTTTGAATGCCTTGCCTGATAAGTTGAAGAGAATTGAAATCATTATTATTACATACTACACTATTTGAAACTTGGAAATCAAATTAGTTAGATAAATCGATACTTACATAAGATTTGAACCAATCTGCAAATTTGTTTTCTAATGCTTCATTAATTTCTGCATCACTAATATTACGTGATGTCTGTCACAACTCAGTCAAGAACAAACTACAAATACAATTAAGTTAGGTGAATCTTGCAAAGGGAAAGGAAAATTCACAATGATTTCAGTAGATATAACTTAAATTTTAGGTATTCGATAAACTTACTTGACATATGTGTCAATTTCAGGGCAATTTAGGAGGACATATATTTGAGCAGCCTTATATTCATCATCAGCCAACACTCTCGTTTTTGCTCTGCCATATGGTCGACCGGGATAGTTAAAGATTAATTAATTACCTTCGATATTAGCATCATCCCCACCATCATCATTATGGGGTACTTGTCAATCTTGTGTTAATACATGAGGTTCAAAATAATGCGCACAAAAATTAGATGCTTCTTCAACTAAGTATGCATTACATATTGAACCTTCTACTTTTGCTTTATTCTTTACATTTTGCTTCAAATGGCGTAGAAATCTGAAAATTGAAAACATATTATGGAAGTGGCTTATAAAAAGTCTTCGATGCATTTCACAACATTGAAAGAAAAAAAAAAGTATCTATTACCTCTCAAAAGGATACATCCATCGATATTGTACTGGGCCTGCAATTTTTGCTTCATATGGAAAATGGATGGGAAGATGCTCCATTGAGTCAAAGAAGGCAGGAGGAAATTTGCGCTCTAATTTGCAAATAATAATGGGAATTTCTAATTCCAGACACTTCATATCTTGAACCTTAATATTTGTAGAAGTAAGATGTTTGAAAAAAAAGCTCAACTCAGTCAATGCTTGCCAAACTGTATTTGGAAGGAGCTCACCAAATGCAATGGGTAATAACCTCTGCATAAATACATGACAATCATGACTTTTCATGCCAAAAAGCTTGTACTTATGCATATCAATGCACCTTCCCGTGTTAGACACATAACGATCTGGAAACTTAAGGTTTTTCACCCACTCACATAAAACCTGCTTCTGCTGTTTATCAAGAACATAACATGCCTTTGGATATTTACCCATTTACAAATTTCTCTCCAATTCTTTTCTACGATATAAATGTGCCACATCTTCCTTGGCTTTTGCATTATCCTTCGTTTTTCTTTCTATATTCATCACTGTATTGAATGTATTCTCAAAGACATTTTTCTCAATATGCATGAGATCTAAATTATGATGTATGAGATTAGAAGACCAATATGGTAAATCCCAAAATATGCTCTTTTTTCGCCAACCAGTGTTTCTAGCTATGATTGAATTAACCGCTTCACCATCACTGTCTATTACTCTCCTCAGTCCTAAATCTTCTATTTGCAAAAAAGTGTCTTCACTGCTTAAAATTGGAGGAGACTCAGACATGCAGACTTTTCCTTTAAGGAAATTTACCCTGTTCCCTCTAAATGGATGGTTATCTGGAAGAAACTTACGATAATTGTCAAACCAACTAATTTTCCCTCCATGACTAAGTGAAAATGCATCTGAGTGATCCATGCAGTATGGACATGCTAATCTCCCTACAGTGCTCCACACGGAGAGCATTGAATATGCAGGAAAATCACTAATTGTCCACATCAAAGCAGCCCTCATTTGGAAATTTTGCTTCTTAGATACATCATATGTCTGCACCCCCACTTCCCACAACTGAGTTAATTCAGCAATTAGTGGTTGCAAATAAACATCTAATCGTTGCTTGGGATTTTGCGGTCCAGGTATTATTACTGATAAAAACAAATAAGGCTCTTTCATACACATACCATGAGGCAAGTTGTAAGGTGTAATTATTACTGGCTAACACGAGTATTGTTGTCCTGACTGTCCAAATGGTTGAAAACCATCAGTACACAGACCCAGTCTAACATTTCGACTTTCACTTGCAAACAGTGAATGGGTACGGTTAAAGTGCTTCCATGCCTCAGAATCAGATGGATGACACATGACATCATCTTCCATGTTATGCTCATCATGCCATCGCATGTGTGCAGCTGTTGCCTCAGAAGCATAAAGTCTTTGAAGCCTTGGTGTTAGAGGAAAATAATACATTTTCTTACATGGTACTCTTGCCTTCTCTGTCCCACATTGAGACTTGTATCTTGTCTGCCCACAAAATTTGAATTCTGTTAAATTGATATCTTCCCCCCAAATAAATCATGCAACCAAGCTTGCAACAATCAATTTTCTCAACTGGTAGACCTAACCCATGTATATGCTTCTTTGTATTATAGAAACTGTCAATAAATTGATTATCATCGGGTAATATTTCCCTAATGAAATTCACAATTGCATCGTAGCATTTATCAGACAAATGATGTTCTGACTTAATATTTAACATACGAGCTACAGTTGATAATTGTGAATGTCTTTCACAACCAGGCCACAATTCCTCTTCAACTGCATTTAGCCTGTCATAAAATTTTTGTGCATTTGGATTGGGTGGTTCTTTCATATTCTCAAATGCAATATTCGGAGAAGGAGCATCTGAACCCATATTTTGAAATTGGGGACCGACAGCATCAAACTCTAAATTATGGTACATATTATTATCACTCTGAAAAAGTTCTGCACTTGGAACTGTCACTTCAGTGGTAGTCATTGATGGAATTGGTGATTCACCATGTGCAGTCCATTCATGATAATTTGGTCTAAACCCCCACCTCATAAGATGTAATGTGACATCATCCACATTTAGATATTTTCAATTTATGCACTTTTTACATGGACATCTGATTTTACTCGCATCCATAAATTCCGGCTTACTATAAGCAAATTTGATAAATGCTTCCAATCCTTTAAGAAACTCTGGGTTCAGTTGTCCATCTTGTAGCTTCCTAGCATACATCCAACTCCTTGCCGGATCCATGTTCTGTGCATATTAAAATATGGTCACAAAAATTTAAGGGTTTGTAACAGTGCTTATATGTAGAATTTTTTAATTGACAAGGTACGGACCTAGCCCATTCAGATGTGCATTTACTCTACCAAATATAACAAATAATGTTTATCAATTTATTTGTACAAAATCCGGCAGCATCTCCCTATAGTTCTTCAATTGCAAAATATGAAATATGCACCCGAAGAACAAAGGGAGACATTGTACCGAATTCACACAAATATATAGAGAAATAAACCAAGGAAATTCAACCTATCCTTTTAGCATAAGATTTTCTTGCAACAAATTATAATAAGATAGTAGCAATGTCTAGTTATATTATTTAGCAAATGTCATAGAGGATTTGTTAACAATGTCTAGTTATATATAGAAACAACTAAGAAAATAGTAGCAATTATAATAAGATAGAATAAATTCAGAAGGCTTGCTCAAGATTAAAAAGAGTAAGACAATAAATTAAAAAGATTAAAAAGATAATAATTCTTTCTTTTATTTTAATTATAGGAAAACTATATATATATGTGTGTGTGTGTGTATGTGGAAAAACAAAATATATATTAGCTGACATTCATTTTGTTTTTTTTTTCTTTTTTTGGAAAACTTTTTTTTTCTTTTTATTTTCTTAATGTTTAATCCAATATAATTTGGATTTGTGTTCAATAGCCCTGGTTCTCCTTCTAGTTCCCAATATTCCATTGGCTAAAAGATGGGTTTTATTTATGCATTGTATTGGGGTATTGGTTTTTTTTTTTTTGGTTAATATTGCAGTTTTTTACACAAATGGGTGCCATTTTCAGCTTAGTTTTTTTTTATAATTAATATTAAGTCTAATAGAGTGAAATGTAAAACAATTAAAATGTGTATTTAATCATTATTGAATTATTATTATTACTACTATGTGCAAGGGATGGGTTATTTTCTGGGTGAAATGGCAACCATGATGAGCCAAATAAAGCCTAATGTAAGTTTTCTATTGTGGCAGCAGCATTGCACATCTTTGGAATATTTAGACTTTATTTTTTTTTTAAGCCTAATGTAATTGTATGTGCCAATGAACCTAACTTTTGTTTAGTTGACAAATATATATTTTCTAGGAATTTTGTTTGGGTTATTAAGAATAATCAATGAAGAAGATAGAAAAAAAAAATATATTTTTTTTAAATAATAATAAATCAGTTTACATATTTACAATCATCATATATAGTCATTTTTTTATTGAGTTTGGAATTAAAATTTACAAACTCTGAATTAAAATGTCACACCTTACCCCTCTGTAAGGCACAACATGATCCCGTAGAATACTTAATGAACTACTGAACTTCACCTACCGATAACTCATTAAGTACCCTACAAGGGATTTTAAAACAATTTTCTTACATTTTTGGGAGTGGTGAGCATTTTGGTAGGAATTAAAAACTGTTTATTAAAAGTTTAAATACTAGTAAAAAATTTTTTTCATTTTAATTTTGCCACAAATTTTATAAAAATTTTGACAGAGTTCCGTTTGTAATTGGAGAAAACAATTCTTCAAATACCTGAGAAAAACACTTCCAAAAATTTTTCACAACTCCCAACCTCTAATAAACCTCAAATCAACTCAATTCAATTCACTTCAAAATAATTCCACAATTCAATCAAAATTTATCATCACAAAATATTTAATAATTTCATTCACATGGCATAAAGTATGAATTTCACAAGTACAAATATTTATTTACAGAAGGAAATCTAAAAATAATATTATTACAATTTATTTACAACTGCTCAACTTACATTGATACATACAACATTCCTATATTTACATCAAAATTAACTATAAGGATATAAAATAATACCCGTACAAACAGACCGATGTAGTTCTCAAGTCAATAGCAGCTCACTCTGCTGTTTTCTCCTTGCTCTTATCTGCGACAGCAAAATAAGCTATCGCTGAGTATAAAAATACTCAGTGGTGCACATTAAAAATTTGAAATACAATACATAAATCATTCATTGATGAAACACAATTTGAATACTTCTCAGTCACATTTCACAATTATCAAAGCTCATAATAACACCATTTAGTCAAATAATTTATTAAACACAGTGTTGTCAAAATCATATATACTTAAGCCATGACACAAAATTTTGGATCAATGCCGTGTTGTACACCACAACAAAGCAATCTACAACCCCATTAATCGAAATCAATGAGGGAGGTGGCTAGCTAGCTAATGAGTACTCATCCGATCTCAACCTCAACTGGCAAGCCAGAGAGGGAGGAAAATAAACGATCTCAGCCCCATAAATGGAGGAGGAATAATGTGATACTGTCATGCTAAGTATGAACATAAAATCAATTCAAAACAATTTATTCAAATAATTTATTGGAAATCTGGTAAATTTTCAAAGTCATATTCACAATCATAAATGGCAACACAATCCAAAATTAACTTAAAAAAATCAAAATTTCAAGAATCATATATTTAAACAAAAATTACTGTGCACAGACCTGACGTGAGTCGCCCTTAGGCCTTGACTCAGTCTCTCAGAGCTTCCAAGTCTTTTTCAGCTGAAACACATAATTTCACAGTGTTTCAGTACCATAACTTAGCATAAATCAAAAAATAAATTTGACTTCATTTTTACCTAGCTTTAATGTGCTAATTTCAACGTTCTTGAAGTTTTTGTGTTTCGGGTTACTATTCACTATACTATTCAAGTCAAATTATTGACTTTTAAAGGCTTAATAGGTATGGGAACTCCAACTTCACCCACATACCACATTTTGGTTATTAAATTTGTTGGTTTTGGTCATTTTCTCAAAGCTTAAGTCCTTTTGGCAAAATTGTCAAATTTTCAGTTTTGGTGTCCCTAATTGCACTGTTCCATTGGTCAATCTACTGTCGGAATTTGACAAAACTTCCTTCATAGAAAATGTTCCTTATTATCTTAAGTTTATTCTCATTTTTGGATCACCCCAATTGGAGTTTTTTAGCTCATGTTATGGCCATTTGAACCAGGGTTGCCGGGTTAGACACAACCCATATTTTCTGGGCAAATTTTGATGCTGGCAGTTTTGGGTCATTGCTGGCAGAATTTGGACTTGTGTTCTTCATGAAAGTTTTAGGTCTATATCTCATCTAACCACTGGTAAAATTTCAGGTCATTTGGACCTGCCTAGCTCCAGTTATGACCAAATGAACAAATACTGTTCATTTGGCCGATTTATCTGATGGCATCGCACTTATCCAACTTTGGTCAATTTGTTCACTAGGTTTTGGTCATTTTTTTGGGCATGGTTCCCAAATGAAAATTGTGTCATTTTATGTCTATTTTCATCCCCAATTGGTGCCATATCAATTGGACTTGTAAAATTTCTTTTTTGGTCCTTCAAATTTGACTTGGTCATGCTGCCAGCAGCATGACCATACACCCTCCGAATTTAACTTAATTTCCAACCATTCCCACACAACTCATTTGGTCACAATTGACCATTTTTCACTTCACAATAGGTCAAACACATCATTTACTCATTTCTCCAAATTTTTGCCTCAAAACCCTAGGCCTCCAAACCCTAATCACTCTAAATTGTTGCATTTCATCACATTTAAGCATTTCAATCTTACGACCATTCTCATACAAGTTTACTAACACATTTAATTCATTCAAAACACATCATACCCTCATACATCCATGGCTGGCCAAAATCTCAATTTAGTCCCTCACACATATTTTTATTTCATTTTAGTTTTATTTACAAGTTCTTGATGCCATACATACACTAATTAAACTAAAAAAAATTGAAGTTTGTATTACTAATCTTGTGCAGAATTTTCTTTCTTCTTTTCTTCAAATTTTTCTTCTTTCTTTTCCTTGAATCCTCTTTCCTAGTTGCCCAAACAAAGTCTAGTTATGGTAGGACAATTTTCTATGATTGGATTTTGGGTTCTTCAAGCTCAAAAATGAGCTTTCATGGTTGTTTTGTGAGAGAGCTTTGGGAGAGAGAAGGGAGGCGGCAACTTGGGTAAGGGAAGATGACTTTTTGTTTTTTTTTTTCTTTTCTTTTCTTTTCTTTTATCTTTATCACTTAAAGAAGGCCAAAAATCCAAATTAATAAATAAGTTAATTAATTCCTTTATGGCATCATGCATGAGGTCATGCATGATGTCATCACCTTTTTACTTTTTCCTTTTTCTTTTCTTTTTTTTCTTTTTTTTTCTATTAGTTCTTTAATTTAATTCTCGATTCTAAAATTTTCTTTTCTCCGATTTTATTTGACAGTTAGGTCAGGAGTCAGCTCTCGGGGTCAATTGACCAAATTGCTCCTCGCCAGTTCATCCCGGTTTGCAAATAATTCCATATTTCTTCCGGCTCCCTGACCTAATTATTTGACTGGCTTAATAGTTCTTTTTCGTGATTTTCTCTTTTCCACTGTGTTTATAAGGGTCCTAAGGACCGCAGTGTCACATTTTACGGTTCGAAATTTGAGTTTAAAATGACTTCGCAGTCGTTCCCGAGGAGGTCACCCATCGCTGTGACTCTCGGCTCATTTAACTTTTTATGTTTTGTTTTTCTTGTTTATACTTAACTAATTGAACATTACTAATTATTTGTATTTATGGCTTCTCTAGTTGTCTTAAGTGTGGTTATAATCCCCTTAATTATCCGGACCGACACCGGTCACCGAAACAGTGAAATATACCAGGCTATACAAATAGGGGTGTTACAATTCTCCCCCCCTTAAATAATTTTCGTCTCGAAATTTTACCTGGTATCAATCTCTGAACAACTGTGGGTGTTGTCTCCTCATGTCCTCCTCTCGTTCCCAAGTAGCCTCCTGGCTCGAATGATGGTTCCACAACACTTTTACCAATGGTATCTGCTTGTTTCGTAGCTGCTTCACCTCATAAGCCAGAATCTTCATGGGTTCTTCTTCATATGTGAGGTCTGGATTTACTTCAATTTCTTCTACTGATAGTACATGAGATGGGTCAAATCGATACCTCTTCAACATAGGCACATGGAAGACGTTATGTATCTTCTCCAACTCTGGAGGTAGTGCCAAACGATATGCCAAAGGACCCACTCTTTCCAGAACCTCATATGGCCCGATAAAACGAGGACTTAGTTTCCCCTTTCTGCCGAATCTCATAATCCTCTTCCAAGGAGAAACCTTGAGGAAAACTTTCTCACCCACTGCATACTCTATATCCCTTCTTTTCAAATCAATATAGGACTTCTGACGGTCTGATGCAGCTTTAAGTCGATCTTTGATCACACCTTACCCCTCTGTAAGGCTTAACATGATCCCGTAGAATACTTAATGAACTACCGAACTTCACCTACCGATAACTCATTAAGTACCCTACAAGGGATTTTAAAACAATTTTCTTACATTTTGGGAGTGGTGAGCATTTTTTTAGGAATTAAAAACTGTTTATTAAAAGTTTAAATACTAGTAAAAATTTTTGTGCATTTTAATTTTGCCGCAAATTTTATAAAATTTTTGACAGAGTTCCGTTTGTAATTGGAGAAAACAGTTCTTCAAATACCTGAGAAAAACACTTCCAAAAATTTTTCACAACTCCCAACCTCCAATAAACCTCAAATCAACTCAATTCAATTCACTTCAAAATAATTCCATAATTCAATCAAAATTTATCATCACAAAATATTTAATAATTTCATTCACATGGCATAAAGTATGAATTTCACAAGTACAAATATTTATTTACAGAAGGAAATCCAAAAATAATATTATTACAATTTATTTACAACTGCTCAACTTACATTGATACATATAACATTCCTATATTTACATCAAAATTAACTATAAAGGTATAAAATAATACCCATACAAACAGACCGATGTAGTTCTCAAGTCAATAGCAGCTCACTCTGCTGCTTTCTCCTTGCTCTTATCTGCGACAGCAAAATAAGCTATCGCTGAGTATAAAAATACTCAGTGGTGCACATTAAAAATTTGAAATACAATGCATAAATCATTCATTGATGAAACATAATTTGAATACTTCTCAGTCACATTTCACAATTATCAAAGCTCATAATAACACCATTTAGTCAAATAATTTATTAAACACAGTGTTGTCAAAATCATATACACTTAAGCTATGACACAAAATTTCTGATCAATGTCGTGTTGTACACCACGACAAAGTAATCTACAACCCCATTAATCGAAATCAATGAGGGAGGTGGCTAGCTAGCTAATGAGTACTCATCCGATCTCAACCTCAACTGGCAAGCTAGAGAGGGAGGAAAATCAACGATCTCAACCCCATAAATGGAGGAGGAATAATGTGATACTGTCATGCTAAGTGTGAACATAAAATCAATTCAAAACAATTTATTCAAATAATTTATTAGAAATCTGGTAAATTTTCAAAGTCATATTCCTAATCATAAATGGCTACACAATTCATAATTAACTTAAAAAAAATCAAATTTTTAAGAATCATATATTTAAA
Organism: Hevea brasiliensis; assembly: GCF_030052815.1. Classification (NCBI taxonomy): domain Eukaryota; kingdom Viridiplantae; phylum Streptophyta; class Magnoliopsida; order Malpighiales; family Euphorbiaceae; genus Hevea; species Hevea brasiliensis. The sequence continues at coordinate 56,164,302 of NC_079503.1, read as the reverse complement.
CAAAAATTACTGTGCACAGACCTGACGTGAGTCGCCCTTAGGCCTTGACTCAGTCTCTCAGAGCTTCCAAGTCTTTTTCAGCTGAAACACACAATTTCACAGTGTTTCAGTACCATAACTTAGCATTAATCCAAAAATAAATTTCACTTTATTTTTATCTAGCTTTAATGTGCTAATTTCGACGTTCTCGAAGTTTTTGTGTTTCGGGTTACTATTCACTACACTATTCAAGTCAAATTATTGACTTTTTAAGGCTTAATAGGTATGGGAACTCCAACTTCGCCCACATATCACATTTTGGTCATTAAATTTGTTGGTTTTGGTCATTTTCTCAAAGCTGAAGTCCTTTTGGCAAAATTGTCAAATTTTCAGTTTTGGTGTCCTTAATTGCACTGTTCCATTGGTCAATCTACTGTTGGAATTTGACAAAACTTCCTTCATAGAAAATGTTCCTTATTGTCTTAAGTTTATTCTCATTTTTGGATCACCCTGATTAGAGTTTTGTAGCTCAAGTTATGGCCATTTGAACCAGGGCTGCCGGGTTAGACATAACCCAGATTTTCTGGGCAAATTTTGATGCTGGCAGTATTGGGTCACCAACTTGGTGTGGCCAAATGGCTTGGTTGCTGGCAGAATTTGGACTTGGTTCTTTATGAAAGTTTTAGGTCTATATCTCATCTAACCACTGGTAAAATTTCAGGTCATTTGGACCTGCTTAGCTCGAGTTATGATTCATTTGGTCAGTTTGTACAGTGGCAGACTGCACTTATCCAACTTTGGTCAATTTGTTCACTAGGTTTTGGTCATTTTTTTGGGCATGGTTCCTAAATGAAAATTGTGTCATTTTATGTCTATTTTCATCCCCAATTGGTGCCATATCAATTGGACTTGTAAAATTTCATTTTTGGTCCTTCAAAGTTGACTTGGTCATGTTGCAGTGACATGACCATACACCCTCCGAATTTAACTTAATTTCCAACCATTCCCACACAACTCATTTGGTCACAATTGACCATTTTTCACTTCACAATAGGTCAAACACATCATTTACTCATTTCTCCAAATTTTTGCCTCAAAACCCTAGGCCTCCAAACCCTAATCACTCTAAATTGTTGCATTTCATCACATTTAAGCATTTCAATCTTACTACCATTCTCATACAAGTTTACTAACACATTTAATTCATTCAAAACACATCATACCCTCATACATCCATGGCTGGCCAAAATATCAATTTAGTCCCTCACACATATTTTTATTTCATTTAAGTTTTATTTACAAGTTCTTGATGCCATACATACACTAATTAAACTAAAAAAAATTGAAGTTTGTATTACTAACCTTGTGCAGAATTTTCTTTCTTCTTTTCTTCAAATTTTTCTTCTTTCTTTTCCTTGAATCCTCTTTCCTAGTAGCCCAAACAAAGTCTAGTTATGGTAGGACAATTTTCTATGGTTGGATTTTGGGTTCTTCAAGCTCAAAAATGAGCTTTCATGGTGGTTTTGTGAGAGAGCTTTGGGAGAGGGAAGGGAGGCGGCAACTTGGGTTAGGGAAGATGACTTTTTGTTTTTTTTTTCTTTTATCTTTATCACTTAAAGAAGACCGAAAATCCAAATTAATAAATAACTTAATTAATTCCTTTATGGCATCATGCATGAGGTCATGCATGATGTCATCACCTTTTTACTTTTCCCTTTTTCTTTTCTTTTTTTTTCTATTAGTTCTTTAATTTAATTCTCGATTCCGAAATTTTCTTATCTTCAATTTTATTTGACAGTTCGGTTAGGAGTCAGCTCTCGGGGTCAATTAACCAAATTGCCCCTGGCTAGTTCATCCCGGTTTGCAAATAATTCCATATTTCTTCTGGCTCTCTAACCTAATTATTTGACTGGCTTAACAGTTCTTTTTCGTGATTTTCTCTTTTCCACTATGTTCATAAGGGTCCTAAGGACCACAGCGTCACATTTTACGGTTCGAAATTTGAGTTTAAAACGACTTCGCAGTCGTTCCCGAGGAGGTCACCCATCGCCATGACTCTCGGCTCGTTTAACTTCTTATGTTCTATTTTTCTTATTTATACTTAACTAATTGAACATTACTAATTATTTGTATTTATGGCTTCTCTAGTTGTCTTAATTGTGGTTCTAATCCCCTTAATTGTCCGGACCGATACCGATCATTGAAACAGTGAAATATACCAGGCTATACAAATAGGGGTGTTACATGAAATTTACAAACTCCGAAGATAATTTAGTAGTTAAATTAAGTTTTTCCTGGTATTCATATCTTTATTAACAATTTTTTGCTCAATTAAAAAAAGTTTCCAAGCACAAATGGAGTGGAAATTACTAAAATGAAAGAGAGAATTGCAACAAGAGAAAAGAAAAGGAGTTGGTGCTACAATGATCATGTTATGAAAATGGAATGATGAGACATAATAAAGCATGAGTTCCGAGAGAAAAAGAAGAAAAAAAAAAAGGAAAGAGATTGGCTCATTTAAATAGAAGCACTGCCATGATAATTCAAAGCTGAAATTCATTGAGTTACATATATCAAATGACACCAGGAGTTCCCCCAAACACTTTAGTCAGAAGATAAAAGTGTTGATCCAAATAAGGGCTCCCAATAACCTCTTCTCAAGTAAAAGGTCAACTTAATATATATATATATATATATATATATATATATATTCTTTTTCTCAGGACAGATTTTGTAGCTTTGTGAAAGAAAAGAAATAACAGATGTGAAGAACATGGGTCTCTTTTGCTTTATAGGATTGGGCAAAAACAGAGTCATATTTGTTGCATATGAACATTCACTTCATGATGAATGTTTTCTGAAACTTTACTGATAATATTATTTCAGCAGTAACGTATAGGCACTCGGTAGAGCTAAAGAATTTGGACAGTTAACAAACATACAAGAAAAGAAAAACACATTGCTTTAGATTTTGTCACCTACTTAACAAAATTATGTATCTATTATTTCTTCTTTACCCTTTTTTCCCCTTCTCAAAATCTTTTGTAGCTAACAACAGTCATTCTACGAGCTTTGCTCCACTGTTTCAAAAATTAGCAACTCTGTAGCAATGTAATCAGCGAAGGACACAGGACTGACAAGGCAATACCTTGAAATAAACAACATTGCCCAAGATCATGCACAACCAATGCAAATCTTCTGTTTGGACTTTTTTGTTACTGTATTATACACCATAATTAGGGACTTTGTCTATTCTTTTGACCTTGTGATATCGTCAAAACATCAAAGCCTATAATTAGAAAGTTTGCTTATTCCAATTGTGTATTTATACTTTCATTTGATCAATGAAAATACAGAGCCATTCATACATTTTATCAATAATTTTATAAGGACTAGTTGGCAATCGTAGATCATCAATGCTCCAATTAACATCCTAACTTTCACTAACATTGTCAAGCTCTAAATCCAAGGTTTTTTTATATCAAATCAGGAGCAATGTACCAGATAGTTCCTCTTGTAACAGACAGTTATATTCTTTAGGACAAAGTTATAACAAAAATGCTGTTATTTTTTAGGACAAATATATATTTTTTAGGACTTAGCTCTCACTTTCAGAAATTTTGTTCAGGGTAAGTTCATGTACATCAACTCCTTATGAAGGTACTGTTATGGGTGATGTAGATGAATCATAGTTTGGGTTTGATGGTATAAAGACAGATGGAACACCAACAAGATTTCAAGATGGGGAAGGGGGCAAGAGGATGAATTCAAGGAGTCATCGGCAATGGTAGTAGACAGAGAAATGCAAGGAAGCAAATGTCCACACCAATCATGATAATGTAAATAGAGGGTTACATTTCAATGGAATTCAAAAACTTCACAAGTCAATAGCAATGGAGTACTGCAGTGTACATAAATTTTCAAATAATAACCAATTCTACACATAAACTCAATCCTTCTTTCAACCACCTAATTCTACGCAATAAAACACAACATAAACTCAAGGAAAACCAAATTAAAATATGAGCATCTCAAAGCATTCTCAAAACAACTAAGAAAAATAAAACAACCAAAAAGCTTATGTAATGGCAATCAGTATCTTCACAAACTTAGACCCATTAAACCAAATCATAGAATCAAATCCGTTCAGTGCGTGAGAGATGGCAAAATTAAAAGCAAAACAAAAGGGAATGACAAATAAAACTGAGATTACTTAACTAATATGCTATTTTGTCATTCCAAGAACAAGGAAAATGAAGATTGAAAATCACAATTGCCCAATTTCACCAAATTTAGTGATTAAAAAGGGAAACAACAGACAAGGAACAAACCTAAGGTAGTCGATTTTGCCTAATTAAGTTCAAATTCGAGAGGCAAGAGAGAGAAAAATGGCTGACGAACCTTCGAGGATTAGAACTCAAGCCAAATGGTGAGCGGCTGAAACAAAGGGAAGGGATCTGTCGAAGGAAGAGGGAGGCAGTGTGTTGCTGCGGCAGTGGAAAAGGCTGTGAAATATTAGGCTTTATTTTTACAATCCTCAAAACTTTGTAATTTTTATCCCAAATTTGTCCCAAATTTTACTTAAATAATATTTATATTTTCTTATTTTATTTTCTGAATGTTATAGATTCTTTAGAATATATAATTTTATTTTTACGTAATGGAAACATCTGTCCCACATTGTATATTTATCATCAGAATATCAAATGAATAAAAGTGGTAGTGGAAAATTTCTTAAACTAATTAATAAACTAAGTGGTCTAAAATTAAAATAAATAAATAGAAATTTGAGATTTTAATTAATAAATTAAAATCCTTAAATAAAATTTAAAAATAGACTCAAGCGTTTTCTTTCAAATTTAAAAAATTTAGCCAATTGAAAAAAGAAAAGTGAGATGGTATGCCTAAAATTTCAATGTAAAAATATTATAAGACTATTATTAAAATAGTAAATGACTATAATATCAAACTTTATTATAAATAAAATTATTTTAATAAAAATTAAAATGAAAATTTTATATATATATACACATGCACAAAGCTTCCAATGGGTAAAGAGGAACAGTGAAAAATTTTAAAAAAAATATAATAATATTTATATTTTCTTATGTTAAAATATTATAATATTTATTAAAATAGCTACTAACATCATTTTATTCCATAAATCACCTACTACGACCAACCATAGTAGCTAATTATTTTGATCAATTTATATTTTCTTATGCTAAAATATTATAATATTTATTAAAATAGCTACTAACATCGTTTTAGTCGGTAAATTACCTACTACGAACAGCCATAGTAGCTAATTATTTTGATCAATTTATATTTTCTTATGTTAAAATATAATAATATTTATTAAAATAGCTACTAAAATAAGTTTAGTCGGTAAATTACCTACTACTAGCCGCCATAGTCGCTAATTATTTTGATCAATTTATATTTTCTTTTACTAAAATAAAATAATATTTATTAAAATAGTTACTAACATCATTTTAGTCGGTAAATCACCTACCACGAACCACCATAGTAGCTAATTATTTTGATCAATTTATATTTTCTTTTACTAAAATAAAATAATATTTATTAAAATAGCTACTAACATCAGTTTAGTCGGTAAATTACCTACTACGAACTACCATAGTAGCTAATTATTTTGATTAGTTTATATTTTCTTTTTCTAAAATAAAATAATATTTATTAAAATAGCTACTAACACATGTTAGTCAGTAAATTACCAACTACGACTTGTAATAGTAGCTACACATTTTAATTAATTTATATTTTCTTTTTCTAAAATATAGTAATATTTATTACAGTAGCTACTAATTCTATATTAGTCGGTAAATTACCTACTAAGCTTTGCAATAGTAGCTAATTATTTTGATCAATTTATATTATCTTTTACTAAAATATAATAATATTTATTTTAATAGCTACTAATCATATATTAGTTGGTAAATTACCCACTACGCCTTGCTATAGTAGCTAATTATTTTGATCAATTTATATTTTCTTTTGCTAAAATACTTAATTCTTCCAAATCTTACCTACTAAAATCATTTAGTCGGTAAAATAGCCACTAATAATGAAAATGGTCGCTAAACTTTTTCTTGAAATTATATTTATATTTATTAAAATAAAACGTCCTTTATAAATTTACCTACTAACATGGTATTAGTCAGCAAATTACCAACTAAGCATGGAAATAATCGCGAATACTTGTTTTATTTATATTTACTTTTATTAAAACTCAATTTTTTTTTAACATTACCTACTACAACTTTCATAGTAGGTAAATTACCTACTATGAGTATAAATAGTCGATAAAGCAGTATTTACATTGTAAAAACACCTACTAAACGCTATGTGGTTTGTAAATTACTAACTAAATTTTTTCATATTACCGACTAAATGTTTTATAGTCACTAAAAAATTATTTATATAATATTTATTTTTCTTTCCAATAATGTACCGACTAAAATTGGGTCGGTAAAGTACTAACAATAGTAGCTATACTTTGCGTGCCATAATTAGGGACTAAATATTTTAGTCGGTAACATATGGTAGTTAATTAGTCGGTAATTTAGTCGCTATAAATAATTTGAATTTGGTAATTTGATTTAACTTTTTTTAGTCGGTGAATAGTCGGTATTTACCTACAAATTTTTGTTTATCGGTAATATTAGTAGCTATTTTTTTAGTTTCTTGTAGTATTGCTTTTATGGCTTATTAGCCATTCTATTTGCACACCGGGAGACACATTGTGACCGATGGTATAACGGCCTGAGATACCTGGTACCAGTACTAGTTTACCCGTTTATCGAGTCCGGTCAACTTGTATAGGTTACTTGGGCATGGAAAAGTATAACTGTAATTGAACTAATTATTAAAGAAAATACGGAAATTAAATATCAAGAATGATTACAATAAAATACAAAGAAGCTCAAAATCATCAAGAAAATAATTAACAAAATGCATGAAGAAGTTAATATCATAAAATGTAATTAGCCCTCGACTAAATAATAAGTTAGTAATTATTCATTTCTTATGAACACAATAACTAGGAAATGATTACTTTTATTTGCATATTATATTTTCTTGAATGATTGACACTACTAAGCTTTATGCTTAGTGCATCGCTTTTGCAACGCGTAGGTACTGAAGATTTGGACAGAGGGCCTAGTAGACCACAGATTGGGTAAGGCCGTTCATAGTTCTGCATAGTGTCCATGTCACCTCACAAGCTACAGTGCATTCGTAGGACACTAGATCCCATTTTGTATTTTATGATTTTTGTAAGTTTTGTAATTAAACTTTTATTTTATCATGTATTTTTGAAACCTATGTAATATAATTTTATATTAATGTAAGTATTTGTAACTTTGTGTTTATAAATAACATATGAGAATTTATTTATGATTTGAGCCTGATGATGATGTGAAATGAATGAATGATAAATGGAGGAATTGTTAAGAAATTGTTGTAAATTGATGTGATACAAATGGAGTTTGAGAATGGTTGGAAATTATTGGAAGTGTTTTTCACAGGTTCCGAAGAACTGTTTTCTCCATTTTTAGCCGGCACTCTGCCAAATTTTCTATAAAATTTTCAGAGCCGCAAATTAATTTATAATTTCAATAAATAATCTAAATGAGATCAATTTCATAAATTTCACTTAATAACTATAATAAATAAATTAAGAACTGATAAATATCAATGAGATAAATTATGGTGTTCCTGTACACTGTATGGCATATCTTGCTCGACTACACTGTAGACGGGTAAGGGTTGTTACATATCCATTGCTAGTACCAGAGTGGAAATGGAAATGAATAACTATGGATTTTGTGATGGAACTTCCAAGGACACAGAATAGTCATGATGCAGTATGGGTTATAGTTGACAGACTAACCAAGTCTGCTCACTTTCTGCCAGTCCGGATGGATTATAGCCTTGAAAGATTGGCTAGATTGTACATAAATGAGATTGTAAGATTGCATGGAGTACCAGTATCGATTGTATCAGATAGAGATCCTAGGTTCACTTTTAGATTCTGGGGTAATCTTCAGAGAGCCCTAGGAACTAGATTGAACTTCAGCACGGTATTCCACCCACAGATAGATGGCTAGTTTGAGAGGGTAATTTAGATCTTGGAGGATATGCTACGAGCTTGTGTGATTGAGTTTGAAGGTAGTTGGGATACACACTTGCCTTTGATTGAGTTTGCTTATAACAATAGCTACCAATCAAGCATTGGGATGCCTCCATATGAAGCTTTGTATGGCAGAAAGTGCATAACTCCCCTATGTTGGGATGAAGTAGGTGAAAGAAAGATGATTGGCCTAGAAATTATTCAGCAGACAGAGGAAAAGATCAGATTGATTAGAGATTGATTCAAGGCTGCATCAGAACGTCAAAAGTCCTATATTGATATGAAGAGAAGAGATATTGAATATGCAGTGGGTGATAAGGTGTTCCTCAAAGTTTCTCCTTGGAAGAGGATTATGAGATTCGGCAGAAAGGGGAAACTGAGTCCCCATTTCATTGGACCATATGAGGTTCTGGAAAGAGTGGGTCCTTTGGCATATCGGTTGGCATTACCTCTAGAGCTAGAAAGGATACACAGTGTCTTCCATTGTCTATGTCAAGGATTGAGGTATCAGTTGAAGAGATTGAGATAAATCCAGACCTTTCAAATAAGGAAGAACCCATAGAGATTCTGGCATATGAGGTTTAGCAGCTAAGGAATAAACAGATACCCCTGCTTAAAGTGTTGTGGAACCATCATTCAGGCGAAGAAGCTACTTGGGAATGTGAAGAGGACATGAGGAGACAGCACCCACAGCTATTCAGAGACTGATGCCAGGTAAAATTTCGAGATGAAATTTATTTTAAGGGGGGGGGGGAGGGGGGAGGGGGAGGGGGAGAGAATTGTAACACCCCTATATTCGGTAGTGCCTTCTACTATTTCGGTGACCAGTGTCTGTTCGGACAGCTAGAATGCTTGAAATTATACTTAAATATTAGTGAGGAGAAATAAAATAATAAAATACAATAGAGGAAAATACAAAAAAAAATAAAGGAAAAATAAGAGCAATGAAATGTAACTAAGTTAAACGAACCAAATATCGTAGCGATGGGTGACCGCACCGGGAAGTTGCGGCGTGGACCGTTGACTAGTCCTGGACCGTAGGGAACCCTAGAAAATATTTTTGGGACATAATTAAAGGTTTATTAATGTATAATTGACTTAGAAAATGTCAAAGAAAAATTAATTAATTAGTACAAAGAAAAATGAGAAATTGACAAAAATCGGTGTTACTGAAAAATCGGGAATATAAATCGAATAAGGCATTTTGGTCAATTAAAACCCTGAGTTACCTTTTGACCTAAATGTCCATTAAAAATAAATGATATTAAACTTTGAAAATGTCATAAAAAAAATTAAATTATGGTACATAATATAAATGATGGAAGTTTGGTGCATAAAAATGTAAATTATGAAACTTGGATTAATTTAATACTTTAACCAAACTTAGTGCCCCACTAAGTGAAGTTAATGGACATTAAAATACAACAATTTTGGACAGAAACTTCATCTTCAACCTCTCACTTCAAACCAGCCGAATTACTCTCCCAAGCTCTCATCCATGGCCGCCCACTTTCCAAGCTCAAATCTCCATGATCAAGCCATGCTTTCCACAACTTGTCTTTATTAAAGTTTATCCCCACCTTGCAAGCAAGAATTTGATAGTAATTTTAAGAGGAATAGGTGAAGTTTAGCTAAGCTCAAAAGAGATAAGTAACCATTTCTTCATCCTTTCTTTGTTAAAACTTGTGTGGGTGTTGTGGTGAGTTGATTTATGAAGAAACATTGATGTTTTAATGAGTTATTGGAAGGTACTATTTTCGGCAGCCATGGAATATCAATGTTAATGAATTATTTCTTCATGCAAATGGTGTTTTGAGGTGTTGATTTAAGTGCTTATATCACACCCTACTCCTCTGTAAGATATAACATGATCCCGCAGTACACCTAATGAATTACCGTACTTCGCCTACCAGTAACCCATTAAATATACTACAAGGGATTTTAAAATAATTTTCAGGAAATTTAAATTATCAATTAAAATCTGGTGTTACAAAAAATTTTCAAAATTTCGGCAGACTGTATTTTGAGAAAACAGTTCTTCAAAACCTGCAAAGAAACACACTTTCAATATTTTTGCTCAACCATAATTCCATTTCAAATCATTTCTCAATACAATTCAATCTCAATAATCAAATCAATTCATTTTCAAACCAACCTCATCATAAAAGAAACATTGATTACAAGACTCAAAAATTAATATTATAAAATTATACAGGTAAATGAAATCTCAAATTTATATTACAATAATTTGCATTTAATTACATACCAAATTATTTTACAAGACTTTTTATACAACTGCTCAAATAATTTACATACATATTATTACATGCATAAATCAAACCTATGATATACCTGGAGCTGATATGAATGTGTCTTCAAGGAAGCTTATTCAAGTGCTCTATGCTCTTTTCACCTGCGACAGGATACAAAGCTATCACTGAGTAGCTAACTCAGTGATGCATAACTATAATTTAAAACATAGTACAATATACATTGACAAAATTATAAGAATTAATTTGAAAGTCTCGAAATTTAACAAAATTCCAAAAGTCAAAATTTTCATTGTCAATAATATAAATCATTAGTTAAAATGACTTTAAGCAAGAAATTCAATTTATCAAATCACAACTAGACATTTAAAGTAATTCCAACAATCATGGAATAAAGATTAATTCCAAAAAAATCAATTATGCATAAATCCCATTTGAAATCAAAATTCTTTACTATTAAAAAAAACATTCTTTATCTCACTAACTATGCAAGACTAATCCGCAAGGGCCATCTTTGGGTTGATTCTAACTCACTATGGTCGGGGAGGTCGAATAGGATTCTAACTCCCTATGGTCGGGGAGGTCGAATAGGATTCTAACTCCCTATGGTCGGGGAGGTCGAATCATCATGCACAGTACACACGACAATAATGAAACTTCCGAAAGGGCCATAACAAATAAAAACTTAGATCTAACCTCTAATAAGAGGAGAATCTAAGCCTGTGCACGTACCATGGTAATCAAAACAAAGCTAACTCCATTGTCTCCTCAATAAATGAGAGAGATGGGTAATAACCTAGTCAACCATCTATAGTGAGATATAAAACAAAATCATCAATCTCTTTGTCCTTTTTGTGAGTATAAATCATAATACAATTCAATTCAAAGTCAATTCCAATATCCAATAATTTTTATGCTCATCACAATTCAAAACTTAAATTTGTATTTTTCCATGCAAATTGTCCATCACAATTCAAAACATATTCTATCAAAATTTTCCAAAACATTAATTATTCAATCCACAACAATGATTAATACTTGTTGAAATACCATTTCACAAAGATAAATTCATATATACTATAATTGTAACACCCCTCACCCATCTACAGTATAGCTGAGCAAGGCATGCTACAGGCGTGCCGGAGCACCTAGTCTGTGATTATCTCATTTCTTGAACTCAATTTGATTTTAAGAAGTCTTTTATGTGATATTCATAATATAGTGGTTCTATTTTCATACTTTAATAAAATCAGTGTTTTAAAAATGGTAATAAAAATCAGGCATGTGCCGTTTGTATTTCAGACAAAATGTCATTCTAAACCTGTTAAAAACAATTCAATATGATAATCTCAACCATCCAACTAATTTTTCAGTCTCACAATTTCATAATTTCATATATAGTCCATCATATTTTACATTCATAAAAACACTATCCATAGGAGTTTAATATATACAAATTATTACAAACTTTAAAGTTTTATGATATTTATACATATTACATAACAAAATGTCAAAATACAACTAATAGTCATTACATAAGATCCTAAGTCCTACCATGTATGCAGTGTAGTGCAGATGACTTTGGACTCCTATACAGATCTAGTGTCTCACTCGGTCATAGGTTTGCTGGGCTCCCCGACTGTGTCTCCAATACCTACGCGTTACAAAAGCAACGTGCTAAGCAATTTTGCTTAGTGGTGCCAAATATAAAGAAATATACACTAAAATAAAGTAAATGAATTGTTTATGAATTTATGACATCGATATTCTTTACAGTTGTTGATTCTACTTTTAATTGCTAACCTTTCATTTTTGCTAATTTTGGTGGTGCTGTATGTCAATAAACTGAATTTAGCTATTTAAATTTAATAGTGCTTAAATTAACTGCCCGTGTAGCCTATACACTGACCAGACTGGATAAACGGATATACTAGCACTAGGTACCTAGTACCTCGGGCCGTCACACCATCGGTCACAAAGTGTCTCCCGGTGTGCCAACAGTGTGGCTAAAAAGCCATATAGTTAATCTGGCGATAAGCCAAGTATAATAACACAATACGTATAGCAGTAGGCTATTAAAGTCATAGTGCGGCATAATAAGCCGTAGAAACATAGTATGGCATGTAGCCATTTATATAATAACTGTTAAAATCCTATTGGCATGCCAAACTATCCAAACTAGTCAACTAGGAAAACTAGGGCACATTACAATTTAATTGTTTAATTCTTCAATTTTTTTAGAGTTTACTAGCTATTATGTAATTCATAAGTCAATGTATATGTTGACCCTTTTAGGTAATATAGATAAGTTGATTCTAGCATCAACATGTCACAATTTCGTAATTCAATATACTGCCTATATAGTGCAATTTACCAATTGTACAAGTTGGCATTCATTTCCAAATTACTTCAAGCATCATTGTATGTAAATGTAAAATTTTCAGTTTTAGTGTGCTAGATTGGTCTAGCTTATTGTCCTATTTCTCTTGGTTTTTAGCTTTCGGTCAAAGAAGAAAAATTGTAGCTCTATGTCTTCTTGACTCGTGACACAAATTTCAGGTCATTCTGAGAAGTATAGACCAAGATATGGTCAATTTACTAAAGCTTGACAGATTGCACCTTTAGTGCAAAATTTGGTCAATCTTAGGTCATATTTAGTTCTAGCAGTTTTGGTACCCGAATTTGTGCAAGCTATTTAACTTGGTTCTGGCCATTTCTGGGCTTTATTGTCTTCATAAGAATTGTAGCTCTATTTCTAAGCTATCCATGGTAAAAATTTAGGTCAATTGGACCTGTTTTGAGTGAGTTATGGTCATCCTAATGACTACTATTCATATGGTCAAAAATCTGGGTTTGCAAGGTTGCCATTCTAGATTTGGTTATTTTTAAGTTCAGTTTCTAGGCAGAATTTTGGCAACATTTCCACATGAAAGCTGGCCTATTTGGTGTCTAGTTTCAAACCCCATTGGCCTTATACCAATTGGGTTCACAGTTTTGCACTTATGACCTAATTTATGTACTACCAACACACACAACCTGCGTTTAAATATTACACTTCAAATTTTTGACAATCCTTCTCCTCCCAATACTTCAATATTCAATCATGGCACTTCTATGTATATGGTACACAATTTCAGCAAGGTATTTTGAATAGAACACTCAAGTGTTCAATGAACACAATACACCATTCAAGTTCAACATTTTCTTCCACCAAAATTCAACATACCTCAATATCAATATTACACATACACTTCCATGGCAACTACACATGCTGCCTATAATTTAACACCATGACATCTCATCAATATAGTACATAAAATCACATACAATTTCATAACATTATAGGCTGCCAAACATGGTATTTTACCAAGGTATCAAAGTCCCATTTTCAAACCCTTAATTTAAGCACTAACATGCACATACTTGGACATTAACCTACTACAACTTCTATTTGAGTTAATCAACCTTAATTCCCATCCATTAGAGGTAAGAAAAACTCAACCACAACAAACTTTCATGGCTGCTGAAAATGAAAAATTTCATATCTCAATATTTTTTTAATTTCTCTTCACCAAATTACTCACCTCAACCTAAACACAAGGTTTACTAAAGCTAGGGAGAAGATTTGGACACTTACACTTTTGGAGATTGTTAAAACTTCACCAAATCTCTTCCTTTTTGTTCCCAATATCTTCTCGAAGGTGAGTAGGAAAGCTTTAATGAAGGATCCAAGTGGAAATGATGGCTTGATGATGGAGAGAGGAAGCTTCATGCATGGGCGGCAATGGTGGTTTGATGGAGGTTCCATTTCAGTAAGATGAAGTTTGATGAAGAAGAAGATGATAATGAGTGGAATCTGCTGTCTCAAGGTCCTATATGTCTTCCTAATTAAGAGTTAGTGGAGCACTAAACTCATTTTTAATGTTTAATTATTTCAAGTTTCCTTATTTGCTCATTTATCTCATTTTTTTCACTATTTACATAATGTATCACAATTTAATTTTTCATGACATTTCTAAAGTGTACTATCATTTATTTTTAATGGAAATTGAGGTCAAAAGGAAACTTTAGGTGTCAAATGACCAAAATGATCCTCTTCGGGTTGTATTCCTGATTTTTTTGGTAACATCGATTTTTATCTGTTTCTCAATTTTTTTTTCGTTTTTCTTTTGTACTAATTTATTAATTTTTCTTTGATAATTCTAGTGTCAATTATATTTCAATAAACATTTACTTACATCCTGAAATTTAATTCCGAGGGTTCCCCGTGGTCCTGGGGTCGGCAACGGCCTTCCCAGTGTGGTCACCCCTCGCTGCGGTGCCGGCTCGTTTAACATAGATTCATTTTCTCTCTTTCATTTTTCTTTGATTTTTTTTTCTTTTTATTTATTTCATCATTATATGTCTGTTCACTATCACCGAAGTGTAGTTTCAGACATCCTGACTTGCTTGGACTGATATTAGGTCACCGGAGCAACAGAACGTACAGAACACGTATAGTGGGGATGTTACAATAATAATTTTAATAATCAATGAATTAAATCCAATACTTGATAAACATAATATATAAGGAAAATAATGTCATTTAATCATATGAAATATTTAGAACAAAATCATTTAAAAACTAGTTGTGCACAAACCTCTGATAAGTCGCTTCTTGGCCTTGACTCAGTGGGTCTTTTCCCTTCCCAGTGTCTTTTCTAACTGAAACACACAATTTAAAGTGTTTCAGTACTCATTTAAATTGTTTCTAATAATAAGGTCCAATAATTAAATTTTATTAATACTATTCCTTTCATTAGTCAACCTATAATGTTGACCTTTAATGTACACTAGGTGAATTAGTTTTAATGTCACTAATATGTTCCATTTTTCATTCCTCACATGTTGATATATGTTGCCATTTTCATTTCAAAGCTTATTGAATTTTATTGTAATTATTCAGATTTCATGGCTAATGTTTACTGTCTATTGGACCAAGCTACAGTATAAATTTAACTGATTTCTCTTCATTAAATTATTTCTCATTGTGTCTTCTTTAATTTTCTTTTTGAATCACTCCATTTGGAGTTGTATAGCTCAAGTTGTGGTCAATTAACCATAACTAGGTCAAATCTAAATTTTAGTTTCCATTTTAGGCATTTTCAGTTCTGAATTTACTAATTTATTTGGATTGTTTGTAATCACATTGAGGTCTAGCATTCTTCATAAGTATTGTTGCCCAATGTCTTAGGGACAACCAAAAATTTTGCTTACCATTTTCAAGTCTTATAGAATTCTTTATAGACAAATTGTTAACTTGGACTCAAAGGTCAATGGCTTTGACCTTAAATTCTGACCTTATACATTTATAATTTGAGGAAGTTGTCTAAAACAAAGTTTTAGGTCTCTTTCTTAGCTTTCCAGATTGGTATGGCTCATTTAAATTGGACACTTCTTATGGGAGATGTGCTTATTTGAATTTTCTAGATTTTATGGTCAAATATGTCAATTCCAGATTTAGTGTGCCAACTTAATCAAGTTAATTGACCTAGTTCCCTTGATTTCTGAGTTTTGGTCAAATTACCAATATTGTAGATTTATGTCTTATTAAAATTTTAGAACTAATTTAATGTCATTTGGAGATCTATAGACCAAGTTATGGTCATTTTACTGTTGCTGGTCAAGTTGCATTTATATTGCAAAGTTTAGGTCATTTTTAGGTCAAAGTCAATTCGGCCAGTTTTTGTAACCCAACTTTGGCGATCATTTTGACTTGGTAATTGGCATTTCTGGGCTTAGTGGTCTTCACCAAAGTTGTAGCCGTATGTCTAAGCTATAAATTTCAGGTTATTTGGACCTATTTTGAGTGAGTTATGGCCAAAATACTGACTACTGTTCATATGGTCAAAATTCTGGGTTTTCATGTCATGCAATTCCGGGTTTGGTCATTCTTTTAGGTCACTTCTAGGAAGAATTTGGACAAGCTCTCTACATGAAAGTTGGTCTATATTGAGTCTAGTTTTATCTCTAATTGGCCTTATACCAATTGGGATCACACAATTAGGGTTATAGCCCTAAATGCATACTGCCCTTATACAATTCTTCAATTACACAAACATTACACATTTAAATTCTAAATCCTCAAACTCCCATACCTAAATTCTAGATTCATCACATTCTATACTCATTCATCACACTTCAAATTGGTCAATTTGAGCATTTTATACAAGTTTTTAATATACAATACACAACCATTAATCAAATGGCCAAAATTAACCATAATACACATATAGAATAACTAACTAATACACATGAATTCAACTTAACAATTTGCCATATATTTCCACTAATGTATTACACCATAATTTAATATTTATATTCATGAAATTAGCACTCTCTGATGGACCCCAAGGCTGCTAAAATTCATCATCTATCAAAGTCTTCAATACCTCTTACAAAACCCAAGTTTAAATATACCAACTTCACACATACACATGACAAAATTTGACTACACATATAATACTTTAATTAACATCATAAATCACTTTCTTTACACATGAATTATTCAATCTCTTACTTCTTCCATGGCTGCTTAAATTGGAGGCCATCAAATACACTTCCATTTCTTTAAATTTCTCACCCATTCAAGTAATCCCAACATTAATTCAAAGTTTACTTGAGAAGGAAAGAAAAATTGGACACTTACCTTTTTTTGAAGCTTGCTAAACCTCACCAAATCTCTTCCTTTTTGCTCCCTATAATCTGCCCAAGAGGTATAAACCACTTTTAATGAAGAAACTTGCAAGAAACCATGGCTTAATCATGGTATTTGGAGCTTGCATGAAGGAGCAGCAATAGAGGTTCTTTAGGGAGAAATGAATTCGGCAAAGATGAATTTGAGAGGAAGAAGAAGACATTAGTGGAGTAGGGTAAACTTGACTTGTCTGACATACCCACAGTAAGGGATTTCTCTGAGGTATTTCCTGAGGAATTGCCTAGTTTGCCACCAGAAAGGGAAGTTGAATTTGCTATTGAGATTATGCTGGGTACAGCTCCAATTTTAATTGCTCCATATAGGATGGCACCTGCTGAATTGAAAGAGTTAAAAATCCAGCTACAAGAATTACTAGACAAGGGGTTCATACACCCTAGTGTATCACTTTGGGGAGCTCCGGTACTGTTTGCAAAGAAGAAAGATGGGACACTGAGGTTATGTGTTGACTACTGGCAGTTAAACAGAGTAACAGTGAAGAACAAGTATCCGTTGCCTAGAATTGACGATCTGTTTGATCAGTTGAAGGGAGCCGGTGTGTTTTCTAAGATTGACTACCACCCTAATAAGGCAAATGTAGTCACTGCTGCCTTAGGTAGAAAATCTATTGTAGCATTAAGATCTTTGAATGCCCAACTGTCTTTAACTCATTATGGAGTTATTTTGGCTGAGTTGCAAGTGAAGTCGAATCTGTTACAACAAATACAGGATGGACAGAAAACAGATGAGAAATTAATGGCTGTTATGGGCAAAATCACTGAGAGGAAGGAAACTGAATGTGAAGTGAAAGAAAATGGGTGCCTGTACTATAAAGAAAGAGTATGTGTACCAAATGATAAAGAGTTGAAAACCAGTATTCTAAAAGAAGCACATAACAGTGTGTATGCTATGCACCCAGGAAGCACAAAAATGTACCGTGACCTAAAACTCCGATACTGGTGGCCAAGTATGAAGAAGGACATAGTTGACTATGTAACTAGATGCTTGACATGTCAGCAAGTCAAAGCAGAACATCAAGTTCCACCAGGTTTGTTACAGCCCATAAACATACCTGAATGGAAATGGGATCAAGTCACTATGGACTTTGTCAGTGGTTTACCTCTCATCAAAAGAAGCATGATGCAGTATGGGTGATTGTGGATAGGTTGACCAAATCAGCACATTTTCTGTCAATCAGAACTGACTACTCACTGGAAAAGCTAGCAGAATTGTACATCAGTGAGATAGTTAGACTACATGGAATTCCACTTTCCATTATATCTGATAGAGACTCGAGGTTTACATCTAGATTTTGGAAGAAATTACAAGAATCCTTGGGCACACAACTCCATTTTAGTACGGCTTTTCATCCTCAGACGGATGGACAGTCAGAAAGAATAATCCAGGTCCTCGAGGATATGTTGAGAAGTTGTGTTATTGAGTTTAAGGGAAGTTGGGATAGATACCTTCCACTGGCAGAATTTGCATATAATAATAGCTATCAAGCTAGCATACAAATGGCACCCTATGAAGTACTGTATGGGAGAAAATGCAG
The DNA here is from genome assembly GCF_030052815.1 of Hevea brasiliensis. Classification (NCBI taxonomy): domain Eukaryota; kingdom Viridiplantae; phylum Streptophyta; class Magnoliopsida; order Malpighiales; family Euphorbiaceae; genus Hevea; species Hevea brasiliensis. The sequence continues at coordinate 56,145,610 of NC_079503.1, read as the reverse complement.
AATACCTGTATGTTGGACTGAATTGGGTGAAGATAAGCTAGTGGGGCCAGACCTGATAAAACAGACAGAGGAAAAGGTGAAACTGATAAAGGCCAATTTGAAAGTTGCCTCAGACCGACAGAAATCTTATGCTGACTTAAGGAGAAAAGACATTGAGTATGAAGTTGGCGAGAAGGTATTTCTCAAAGTATCACCGTGGAAGAAAGTGTTGAGATTTGGGAAAAAGGGAAAATTAAGCCCTAGGTTCATTGGCCCATATGAAGTTATTGAACGTGTGGGACCAGTAGCCTACAGATTAGCCTTACCACCTGAGCTGGACAAGATACATAATGTGTTCCATGTCTCGACGCTCAGAAGATGTAGATCAGATCCTTCACATGTCATCTCAGGAGAAGAAATTGTGGTACAACCTGACCTGACATATGAAGAAGAACCAATTAAAATCTTGGCACGAGAGGTAAAAGAGCTCAAAAATAAGACAATTCCACTAGTGAAAATCCTATGGAGACACCACCACACAGAAGAGACAACATTGGAGAGCGAGGAGACAACAGTTCCCTCAGCCCTTCACATCAGGTAAATTTCGAGGACGAAATTTTTATTTAGAGGGGAAGAGTTGTAACATCCCCACTGTACATATTTTGTACGTTCTATTGCTCCAGTAGTCAAATAACAGTCCAGGCAAGTCAGTATGTCTGGAACTACACTTCGGTGATAGTGAACAGACATATAATGATGAAATAAATAAAAAGAAAATACAAGAAAAATTAAACAAAAATGAAAGAGAGAAAATGAAGCTAAGTTAAACGAGCCGGCACCACAGCGATGGGTGACCGCACCGGGAAGGCCGTTGCCAACCCCAGGACCGCAGGGAACCCTCGGAATTTAATTTTGAGACATAAATAAAGATTTATTGAAATGTAATTGACACTAGAATTATTAAAGAAAAATTAATAAATTAGTACAAAGAAAAACGAAAAATCGAGAAACAGACAAAAATCAGTGTTACCGAAAAATCAGGAATATAACCCGAAGTGCGGTATTTTGGTCATTTGACATCTAGAGGTGCTTTCTGACCTAAATGTCCATTAAAAATAAGTAGTATTAAATTTTGGGAACCCCCATGAAAAAGGAAATTAAATGTGTAATGAAAATTAGAGAAAATATGGGGGGATTAAATTGAATTATGAAACTTTGGATTATTAAAATGTTAATCTAAGTTAGTGGGGTTAGGTGGCACTATTTGAGGTAGATAAGGACACTAATCTGCCCATTTTTCATCATCTTCTCTACTCACCCTTCCCATGGACGAATTGGAGCTTTAAGCTTCATCCATGGCCGCCCAAAATACAAGCTTTCATCCACCTATGATCAAGCCATCATTTCTTCAAGAGTCCTTCATTAAACTTGTTCTACACATCATGGGCAGCATGTAGGAAGCAAGAAAGAGGAGTTTTGGTGAAGTTTAATCAAGCCCAAGTTGAGGTTAGTGCTTAATCTCCCCATTTTCTTTCATTAGATCTTGTTTTGAGCTTTGGGTGAGTTAATTTGTGAAGAAATTGAGTAAATTAATGTATATTTGGTGAGCCCTTCATTTCGGTAGCCAAGACATTCATGGGATTTTGATGTGTTTAAATGATGTAGATGAGTTTAAAGATGATGTTTGATATGGGTATATATATGGGAAGTGATAGGACTTGAATTGATTGAAATTGAGAAATTTAAATTATGGTTTGAAACAATTATTGGAGATTTGTGATGTTGCTTCATTTTGGGCAGCCATGAACCCTTGTTAAGCTTGAGTTATTTTTTATTCTAATGAATGAAAATGAAGGTTGAATTGTCCAAATGAAAGTTGTAGTAAGTTTGTGCACAAGTATGTACATGTAGTGTTTAGATTAAAGGTGTGGAATGGAACCTTGAAGCCTTGAGCAAACTGCCATGTTTGGCATCCCCTAATAGCATGAAATTGTGTGTGAATATATGGTTATTAATGATATATGTGAATGTCAATTTGTGGGCAGCAAGTGTAAGTGATGTTGAAGTATGAATATGTTGAAGTATATGTGTAATATTAACATTGAAGTATGTTGAATTTGGGTGGATGTAAATATTGAAGTTTAATGGTGTATTGTGTGCCTTGTGCACTTGAGTATTCTGCCTAGAATTTTTACTGGGATTGTGTACAATATATGTATGGAAGTGTTGTTGATTGAATATTGTAGTAATGAGGAAGAGAAGGAACATTAAATTGGGAGTGTATGAGCTTTGTGCAGGTTGTGTATTGAAGGCAGCACCTAAATGAGGCCATAAGTGCCAAACTATGAACCCAATTGGTATGAGGCCAATATGGGGTGAAACTAGACACCAAATAGGCCAACTTTCATGGAGAAAGGTTACCAAAATTCTGCCTAGAAACTGACCTTAAAAAGTGACCAAATCCGGATTAGTGCATTTAAGGCTTGAAAACTGACCATTTGGGCAGCAGTTAGTGTTTAGGCCATAACTCACTCAAAACAGGTCCAATTGACCTGAAATTTTGACCATGAATATTTAAGACCTATATCTGCAAGTCTTATGAAGACACCCAAGCCCAGAAATGACCCTAAGTAAGTCAAAAAGCTTGCACAAGTTCGGGTCCAAAAACTGGCCGAACCTAAAATGACCTAAAATAACCTAAAGTGACCAATTTTGATTCATTTTGACCAGCAATAGTAAAATGACCATAACTTGGTCTACATAACTCAGAATGACCTGAAACTTTGCCCCGCGTTCCATAAGACATAGATCTACAAGTTTGTAGTTTGGACTAAAACCCGAAAACCAAGGAAACTAGGTCGTCCGGCTAGGTCAAAATAGTACACCGAAATCCGATAAATTGAAATAAAATGCAATATACTTGGAAATGAAATTGGTAACATATACCAACATTAAAAGGTCTATAAAATGTGACATATTGGTAACATTAGAATTGACTCATGTAGAGTGCATCAAGGGTCAACATTATAGGTTGACTAATGAAATGAATTGAAGGGAATAGTACCAAGAGAAATAGGACTTTAAACTAGACAAATGTAGCACACAAAAATTGAGAAAATTGACCAAATTTTGCACTAAAGGTGCAATGTGTCCAGCTTTAGTAAATTGACCATATCTTGGCCTATACAACTCGGAATGACCTGAAATTTTGCCCCGTGTGCAAGAAGACATAGAGCTACAATTTTGCTTCTTTGACCAAAAGCTAAAAACCAAGGGAAATAGGACTTTATGCTATATCAATCTAGCTCACTAAAATTGAAAATTGGTAATTACATAAAATGATGCTTGAAGTGATTTGGCAATGAATGCCAACTTGTAAAAATGGTAAATTGCACTATATTGGCAGCATATTGAAATGCAAATTGTGACATGTTGATACTAGAATCAACTTATCCATGATGTATAAAAAGGTCAATATTTTCATTGACCAGTGAATTGTGTAATGACCAGTAAACCCTGAAAATAAAGAAATAAATATTTAATCTTGTAATATGCCCTAATTTGCCGAGTTGACTAGTTTGGATAGGTTAGCATGCCAATAGGATTCTGACAGCTATTCTGTAAATGAATTTACGTCATACTGTGTTCTATGGCTTATTATGCCATATTATGATTTTAATAGCCTATGGCTATACAGTTTGTGTTATTATACTCGGCTTAATGCCTGATTGATTATATGGCTTTTTAGCCACATTATTTGCACACCGGGGACACTTTGTGACCAATGGTGTGACGGCCCGAGGTACTAGGTACCCAGTGCTAGTATATCCGTTTATCCAGTCTAGTCAGTGTATAGGCTATATGGGTAGTATTTAAAACATTACTCAATTCAGGAAGCTAATTTAAGTTAAGTATAATGATATTTTAGTACAATTAAATTAAGTATTGAATGAATGAGTAAAGGAGATTAGCAAAAGAAACATAACAAAAATATAAATTGCAGAACTGTAGAGACTTGAAATACAATACAGTTAGAATAATTTGTATACTGGGTAGTATTACTGAAAAGTTACAAACTAAGCACTTCTAAAGAGAAACAAACTAGTATATAAGATCGTTGATACTAGAAATACCATACCAAATTAAATTGATTCTTGAGTATCCAAATTATGATTTATTTCTTTCTTTATTTGTATATATTATTTCTTGCTATACTATTGCACCACTAAGCAGAAATGCTTAGCGCGATGGAATTGCTTCCTCACGCAGGTACTGAAGGTAAAACCAGTAGACTGTCGACTGAGATTTTTGGAGTCCAGATCTGCAGAAGTGTCAGAAGAATTGAAGGTTGTCACCTCCTCAGCAATGCATGTAGATAGGGCTCATTTTAAGCATGTTTTATAATCTGTACATTATAATTACTGCTGTTATTGTAATGTGAATTAGTAACTGTAATTTTATTTGTATATTCTGTACTCGATAAATTTATGTACTTAGTTGGCAAATTATGCAAAATAATAAAATGTAAGAATTTTGATATATGAGTTAAGTATCTGATCATGATGATTTTGATTGAGATTGAGTATGAAAAATTTTGAGACTGATTATGAGTTGTGAAATTGAGTATATATTGAAATTGTTTTTAGCAGGTTCAGAAGAACTGCTAGTCCAAATTACAGCCGGCACGTTGTCAGATTATCATTAAAATTTTTGAAATTTTCAAATTAGTCAGATTTTGATAAACAGTAAAAATTGCCTGAAACCTTAAATAAAGTTTTTGAATAAATAAATCAAGAACTGTAATGAAATCAGATAAGATCAGGTGCTCCGGCACGCCGTGTAGCACGCCTTGCTCGGCTACACTGTAGACGGGTGAGGGGTGTTACAAGAAGTGCCAGAAGTGTTAAATTTGTCACCTCCTCAGCAATGCTGTAACATCCTCACTTTAGCTAGTCCATACAGTCTATTATTCCAGTGACAAATGTCGGTCCGAGCAGCTAGAATATTTGAAATTATAATTAGACTAGAGTGAGGAGTTATAAATAAACCAAATAATGCTCATAAAAATCAAGGAAAATTTTTACGAATGAAATGCACTAAGGTTAAATGAGCCAAAACCCCAGTGATGAGTAACCCGAAGGGGAAGTGACGGTGAAGGCCGTTAGCAACCCTCGACTTGGGGAAAATTTCATAAAAAATTTTTGGGACCTTAGGGAAGGATTTTTGGGGTTCCAATGATAATAAAATGTTAAGAAAATACATGAAAAATTTAATCAATCGATACATACAATTTTAGCTCGTTAAGCTAAACGGAGGGTGGTATTTTGGTCATTTCGTCTTTAAAGATGATTTTTGGCCAACTTGTCCAGTTAAATAAATAATTTATGTGACATAAAATATGAATAAATATTGTTAAAAATTTAATTAAAAATGAGTAGAAAAGAAAAGAAAAGAAAAGAAAATGAAAGAAAAGTGGAATTATGACATCATATGATGTCATTAATGAGCTCTCCACCAATCACAACTTAACAAAATTACTTTGTCACACCCTACCCCTTTGTAAGGCATAACATGATCCCGTAGTATACCTAAAGAATTACCAACTTCGTCTACTGATAATCCATTAAATACACTATAAGGGATTTTAAAAAACTTTTCTTACTTCTTTTACAGTGGTGAGCACAATTTACAGGTGTTAAAAACCTTTTTGAACTAAAGTAAAACAGCGAACTCATTTGGACTATTAGTAATTTCTATAAAAATTTTGGCAGAGCGCTATCTGTATTTTAGATAAAACAGTTCTTCAGAAAACCTGTAAAAACACTTCAGTATAATTCCCAGTCTCAACTCCAACAGTTAAACAACACAATATCCTTCTCAACTCAAATCCACAGTAATTTTTCAAAGACTGAGATAAAGAAATATAGTATAAATTTTACAAGCCAAAATATGTCATAATTTACTTTACAACTTCAATGTACAATTTTAATTTACAACTGCTCAAAACCAAAAACAATATATACATACAGTGGTCATACATTACAGTACAAAATGCAAAATGTGATATACTCATTATACCCGATAATCTCTCGCTGGATGTACTAGCAGCCTAGTCTGCTGCCCTGTCCGTCTGTCTACCTGCAATAGCAATAAAAAGTATCGCTCAGACAATGTCTCAGTGGTGCATAACATTGACCAAATACAACTTTAAATCACAGTTCATAAATCATATAAATAGTGGATACGTAAAACCATAGTTAAATTCAAGACAATAAATGTCATAAGGAATTTAACACAATATCAATATAAATCTCAGTAATCAAAACATAGTTAAATTCAAAAGACAGTGAATGTTAACAAGAATTTAAACTCCATTTCACAATCTCACAATACATATCAATAAATCACACACAGCTTAATCATGTTGCAAAGTTCAATTCATCCCAAAAGCCGATAGCTAATGAGGTATTCAATTCGTCTCAAAAGTCGATGTCTAATGAGGAATAACATAGCTAGCTAGCAAAAATATGAGTACTTATTCTATTCATCCTCAACAGGCACACACCTCAACACTTCAGCCAGAGAGGGAATTCAATTCATCCCACTAGACAAGCTAGTAAGGAATACAATCAATATACATGATAGCTGTGGTTTCAAACCATTTACAGTGCTTTTCAATCAATAAGTATCCATCAAATATCATTCAAACAATTTTTCACAATTTCAAACCATTTACAATGCTTTTCAAACGATAAATATCCATTCAAACACATTTCCAGATAAAGGAGGTTTCTGTCCTGAATATCTTCCCCTACCAGACTTTTTGCCACCTCTGCTATGTCCCCCATGATTCTTCCTCTTTCCAGTAGGACCACTAGAACTCTGTTCTATAGATTTTCCTTCTTTCTCTGTCTTCTCTGATTTCTTTTTCTCAGGAGCAGCTTTAGACTCAATTCTTTCCAATTCTAGGGCTTGAGAAATAAGTTCAGAGAAGTTAGTGTGTTTGAATTCGACCACTTGTAATCTGATACTGGGCTTCAAGCCAGTTTCAAACCTCTTGAATCTCTCCCTGCTGGTAGAAAGTAGACTCACTGCATAATGGCTCAGGCGAGAAAATTCTCTTTCATAGTCAGCCACTGATCTGCTCCCCTATTTCAGACTTAGGAACTCTTGTAACTTCTAGTCTACATAAGCATCAGGGACATATTTTTGTCTGAATTCCCTGAGAAAGTCATTCCATGTTAACATTGCAGGTTCTACCAGACTGTGGGGAATGGTTTTCCACCAGTCATAAGCATCCCTCTGCAGCAAAGATACTAAGTATTCAAATCTGAGCTCCTCTGTGCAGTGCAGTTTCTTGAATACCCTATCCATCCTCTCTAACCACTGTTCTGCCTCTAGAGGATCTACTGTCCCCTTGAACTCTGTAGCCCCATATTTCATCAATTTGTCATACTGTCTAGCAGGAGACTGTGGTTGTACCACTGGTGTCTGTATTGGGACTTGAGTAGGCATATTACCAGCCATTTGTTGGAACATTGCAGCCATCTGCTGAGCGAACTGAGCAGGAAACTGCGGTACTGCAGGGGCTGGTGTTGCTGAACGACTAACATTATGTAGGGCTGGGGCATCCCCTTGCACCTCAGCCTCAATAGATTGATCGACTGAACGATCACCCTCTTCCATCGTCAATGCGAGGATCTTAGATCTCCTGAACAAATAACACAAGGAGATTTCCTCTCGTTAGTGCATATTTATAATGTAATGTACTGTATGTATCAAACAATAATATTGAGCAGTTGTACTATCAAGAAAGAATATTCAAATAACATGTGAAAATAGAATTTAAAAACCAGGCTCTGATACCACTAAAACATGTCACACCTTTCCCCTCTGTAAGGCATAACATGATCCCGTAGTATACCTAATGAATTACCAACTTCGTCTACTGATAACCCATTAAATACACTACAAGGGATTTTAAAACCTTTCTGAAACACATTTGGACTATTAGTAATTTCTGTAAAAATTTTGGCGGAGTGCCCTCTGTATTTAGGATAAAACAGTTCTTCAAAAACCTGTAAAAAGCACTTTAATATTTTCCTCAATACTTCAATATAATTCCCAGTCTCAACTCCAATAATTAAACAACACAATATCCTTTTCAACTCAATCCACAATAATTTTTCAAAGACTGAGATAAAGAAATACAATACAAATTTCACAAGCCAAAATAACTCATAATTTACTTTACAACTTCAATGTACAATTTTAATTTACAACTGCTCAAGACCAAAAACACTCTATACATACAGTGAACATACATTACAGTACAAAATGCAAATATGTGGTATACTCAATATGCCCGATGATCTCTCGCTGAATGTACTAGCAACCTAGTCTGCTGCCCTGTCCGTCTGTTTACCTGCAACAGCAATGAAAAGCTATCGCTGAGACAATGTCTCAGTGGCGCACAACATTAACCAAATACAACTTTAAATCATAGTTCATAAATCATATAAATAGTGGATATGTAAAACCATAGTTAAATTTAAGACAATAAATGTCATAAGGAATTTAACACAATATCACCATAAATCTCAGTAATCAAAACATAGTTAAATTCAAAAGATAGTGAATGTCAACAAGAATTTAAACTCCATTTCACAATCTCACAATACATATCAATAAATCACACACAGCTTAATCATGTTCCAAAGTTCAATTCGTACCAAAAGCCAATGGCTAATGAGGTATTCAATTCATCCCAAAAGTCAATGACTAATGAGGAATAACATAGCTAGCTAGCAAAAATATGAGTACTCATTCTATTCGTCCTCAACAGGCACACACCTCAACACTTCAGCCAGAGAGGGAATTCAATTCGTCCCACTAGACAAGCTAGTGAGGAATACAATCAATATACATGATAGCTGTGGTTTCAAACCATTTTCAATGCTTTTCAATCAATAAGTATCCATCAATATCATTCAAAAAAATTTCTCACAATTTCAAACCATTTACAATGCTTTTCAAGCGATAAATATCCATTCAAACACATTTCCACAATTTAAAACAATAATGTACAAATAGTCATAATTCATTTCAATTGAAAAAAATTCAAAAGAAATAGCTGTTTTGCACAAACCTCTGATAACTGTCTCCTGGCCTTGACTCAGTGTTTCCTTCCCTTTCCCTGAGTCTTTGCTAACTGAGAAACACAATTTGAAATGTTTCAGTACTAAATTAAACTGTCTCTAGCGATAATGCTTGATAAGTAATTCACTGAATGTTATTATTTGCTTAATCACCTAATATGTCAACCCTCAATGCGTTCTAGGTAAATTAGGTTTTAATGTTACTAATATGTCACATTCGATAGTCTTTTAGGGTTGGTACATGTTACCAAGTTCATTTCTATGTATCTTGCATTTTCTTGCAATTTGCTAGATTCTGGGATACTAGTTTGACCTAGCCGGACGACCTAGTTCCCTCAGTTTTTGGGTTTCAGTCAAAACTACAAACTTGTAGATCCATGTCTTATTGCACGCAGGGCAAAATTTCAGGTCATTCTGAGCAATGTAGACCAAGTTATGGTCATTTTACTATTGCTGGTCAAATTGCATCAAAATTGGTCACTTTAGGTCATTTTAGGTCAATTTAGGTTCGGCCAATTTTTGGACCCGAACTTGTGCAAGATTTTTGACTTCCTTATGGTCATTTATTGGCTTTGGTGTCTTCATAAAACTTGTAGATATGGGTCTTAACTATTCATGGTTAAAATTTCAGGTCAATTGGACCTGTTTTGAGTGAGTTATGGCCTAAAAACTAACTGCTGCCCAAATGGTCAATTTTCAGGCCTTATTTGCACTTAATCCGGATTTGGTCATTTTTCAAGCTACCTTGCAAGCAGAATTTTGGCAAGATTCCTTCATGAAAGTTGGCACATTTTGTGCCTAGTTTCACCTCCAATTGGTTTCATACCAATTGGAGCCACACACTTAAGGTTCTAAGCCCAAAACCCAAACTGTCTTATTACATTTCCTTCACACACATCAAAGACCACTTTTAACACTTACCAAACTCAACATTCAAGCCAATTCTGGTTGTACCATAACCTAAACATAATTTACAACATTTTATAGGTTATGTTGGCAGCTTGTAATTTCATTCAATGTGCACCATTTAGTACAGAATTTTTCAAACCCAATTTACAACAATTCAATCACCTAACCATAACACTTTTACATGTCCAACCTCACACCATCATACATACACTCAAACTGCCATAACAACCAACACAATTCAACATTAATATACCATAAACCAAACATGAAATAACATCCTTGTGGTTCACTAAACCAGGCTGCCGATTCATGCCTTACATTCCATAAATTTCCAAGCTTCAAATTTCAATACACATTCATATATACTAAGTATACATCACCCAAATAATTTCCTACACACATAAACAATTAATCAATCCTTTAATCCACCATTTACAAGGAAAAACAAACTGTCTTCAAAGAGTTTCCATGGCTGCCAAAAGTACACATCCCCATTCAACATCAAACCTCAAAAATCTCTCCATAAATCAAACACCCATAACATCCTTACAAACTTTATCCTTACAAACTTTAATTAAACAATAATCAAAAACACAAACTTACCACTTTGGAAATTCTTCAAAACTCCACAAAAACTTTCCTTTCTTGCTGCCTATTTACTGCCCATGGTGTGAGGATCATTTTTCATGAAGACTCTTGCAAGAAATCAAGGCTTGATCATGGAGAACTTGAGCTCCATGCATGGTGCGGCCATGGAGTTTCTTTGGGAGGAAATCTTCACTTCGGCAATGGTGAAGACATGAGGTTGAAGATGAAGGTTTTAAGTGCTGCCCACTTTGTCCACTTAATGATTTTATTATATTCCATAAGGCTTCACTCACCATAAATAATGATATTATATGTTTAAAGTGATAATTAGTCAATTTACACTCCATTTTTGCTATTTACATTTGGTACTACTAATTTAATTTTTCATTATATTTTCCAAGTGTAATATCATGTGTTTTTAATGGACATTTAGGTCAAAAGACAACTTGGGGTGTCAAATGACCACAATGCCCCTGTTCGGGTTGCATTCCCGATTTTTCGGTAACACCGGGTTTTGTCCGTTTTTCAATTTCTCACTTTTCTTTGTACTAATTATTTAATTTTCATTTAATATTTCTAATGGTATTTGTATTTCAATAGGTGTCTATTTATGTCCTAAAAATATTTTTCAGGGTTCCCCGAGTTCCAGGGCTAGTCAACGGTCCACGCCGTGACTTCCCGGTGCGGTCACCCATCGCTAGGGTTCTCGGCTCGCTTAACTTGGTTACATTTCTTTGCTATTATTTTTTATTTGTTTTTCTTGTATTTTCTTTTCTTGTATTTCATTATTTTATGTCTCCTCACTCATATCGAAGTGTAGTTCTAGGCATCCTAGCTGTCCGGACAACACTGGTCATCAGAACAGTAGAACGCACTACCGAACATATGGGTATTACAGAGAAACTCTGAGACTTGCCATAATCTTGCGACTTAAGGCATCAGCCACCACATTTGTCTTTCCTGGCTGATAGTCTATTAAGCATTCATAGTCTTTAATGAGTTCTAAACATCTCCTCTACCTCAAATTCAATTCCTTCTGGGTGTCTAAGTACTTCAAGCTCTTGTGATCTGTGTAAATGTAGCATTTCTCCCCATACAAATAGTGTCTCCAGATCTTCAGAGCAAAAACAATAGCTGCTAGCTCCAAATCATGTGTTGGGTAGTTCCTCTCATGTGGTTTCAGCTGGCATGATGCATAAGCAATGACATTCCGATCTTGCATCAGTACACAGCCTAAACCATTGTGAGAAGCATCACTATAAACTGTGTATTCTTTACCCGGAGTAGGTAAAGTGAGGACTGGAGCTTCAGTTAAACACCTCTTCAACTCATCAAAACTTTGCTGACATTTATCTGTCCACTGAAATTTTACATCTTTCCGAAGCAGCTTGGTCAGTGGAGAAGATAACATAGAGAACCCTTTCACAAACCGATGGTAATATCCAGCTAAACCCAGAAAACTGTGAACTTCTGTGATATTCCTGGGTGGCTTCCAATTAAGGATAGCTTCTACCTTGCTGGAATCTACCTTGATCCCTTCAGCTGACACAACATGTCCCAAAAAAGGAGATTTCTTTTAGCCAAAATTCACATTTCGACAATTTGGCGTATAGCTGTTTCTCCCTTAAAGTCTGCAGTACAATCCGTAGATGTCTGTCATGCTCCTCTTCATTCCTCGAATATATCAAAATGTCATCAATAAACACCACCAGAAATTGATAGAGATATGGTCTGAAGATAGTGTTCATTAGATCCATAAAAGCAACTGGAGCATTTGTCAACCCGAATGGCATTACTAGAAACTCATAGTGGCCATACCGAGTTTTGAAAGCAGTTTTTGGAATACTCTGCTCTTGGACCTTCAACTGATAATAACCGGATTGCAGATCAATTTTGGAGAATATAGCTGCACCCTTCAATTGATCAAACAGATCATCAATGCGAGGCAATGGATATTTGTTCTTTATTGTCACCTTATTCAACTGTTGATAATCTATACATAAGCGGAGAGTACCATCCTTCTTCTTAACAAACAACACTGGTGCTCCCCAAGGTGACACACTAGGGTGGATGAAGCCCTTTTCAAGTAGTTCTTGCAACTGTATCTTCAACTCCTTCAACTTCGCTGGTGCCATTCTGTATGGTGTTATGGAGATTTGTTCCACACCAGGCATAACATTAATTTCAAACTGCACTTCTCTTTCTGAAGGTAATCCTGGCAATTCATCAGGAAATACATTTGGAAAGTCACATACTGTAGGGATGTCTTTTAATGCTGGACTCCCCACTTGGGTGTCTACCACATGTGCCAAATATGCTTCACACCCCTTTCTGATCATTTCTCTGGCTAGTGCAGCCGAAATGATGTTTGATGGCAATAACTGCCTCTCCCCATGTATTACCACATCATTGTACTGAGGGAGACCAAAAGTGATCTTGACCTTACTACCAATCATGGCATGATGCCTAGCTAACCAATCCATGCCCAAGATGATATCATAATCTCTGAAGGGCATTTCAATGAAATCAGACAGAAAAGTCTGTCCTTGGATCACCAAAGGACAATCTCTATACATTTTATTAAACCTGACCTCCTGTCCTAGCGGACTTGTTACTAGCACCTCAAAGTCCATTTTTGTACATGGAACAACAATGCAATCAATGATGCTAGTACTTACATAAGAATGGGTAGAACCCGGATCAAATAACACAAACACATCTTGGTTAAAAGTTGAGAAGGTACTAGCCACAACATCAGATGTGTCGACCTCTTCTCTCTGTCTCATTGCATAGATTCTGACTAGAGCACTGTCTTGCTTTGAATGTTTCACTGTGCCTTGGCTGCCTGCTGGGCTACCTCTACCCCTGCTTCTACCTCTGCTAGGTGGTTGTGAACTTCTGGTGATAGTGCTTTGAACTGACCCTTCTGCAGTAGTAAGAGGTGGTCCAACTCTGCGACTACTGGTGCAGTCCTTGGCAAAGTGTCCTGTGCCTCCACAGTTATAACAGGCTCCAATAGCCTTGTAGCATATCCCACCATGATTTCTTCCACAGGTTTCACATTGGCAGGGAGGGTAGGAACCTCTGGTACTCTACTAACCAGATAGAGGAGGTTTCTGTCCTGAATATCTTCCCCTACCAGACTTCTTGCCACCTCTGCTGTGTCCCCCATGATTCTTCCTCTTTCCAGTAGGACCATTGAAACTCTGTTCTACTGATTTTCCCTCTTTCTCTGTCTTCTTTGATTTCTTTTTCTCAGGAGCAGCTTCAAACTCAATTCTTTCCAACTCTATGGCTTGAGAAATAAGTTCAGAGAAGTTAGTGTGTTTGAATCCGACCACTTGTAATCTGATACTGGGCTTCAAGCTAGTTTCAAACCTCTTGCATCTCTCCCTGCTGATAGCAAGTAAACTTACTGCATAATGGCTCAGGCGGGAAAATTCTCTTTCTTACTCAGCCACTGATCTGCTCCCCTGTTTTAGACTTAGGAATTCTTGTAGCTTCTAGTCTACATAAGCATCAGGGACATACTTTTGTCTGAATTCCCTGAGAAAATCATTCTATGTTAACACTGCAGGTTCTACCAGACAGTGGGGAATGATTTTTCACCAGTCATAAGCATCCCCCTGTAGCAAAGATACTAAGTATTCAAATATGAGCTCCTCTGTGCAATGCAGTTTCTTGAATACCCTATCCATCCTTTCTAACCACTGTTCAGCCTCTAGAGGATCTACTGTCCCCTTGAACTCTGTAGTCCCATATTTCATCAATTTGTCATACTGCCTAGCAGGAGACTGTGGTTGTACCACTAGTGTCTGTATTGGGACTTGAGTAGGCACATTACCAGCCATTTGTTGGAACATTGCAGCCATCTCGAGCGAATGAGCAGTGAAGCTGCAGATGCTGAAGTGTCTTCTTGAACCATCGACATTATGTAGGGTCAGCATCCCCTTGCACCTCAGCCTCTATAGATTGATCGACAGAATGATCACCCTCTTCCATGGTAATGCGAGGATCTTAGATCTCCTGAACAAATAACATAAAGAGATTTTCTCCCATTAGTGTATATTTATAATGTAATGTACTGTATGTATCAAACAATGATATTGAGCAGATGTACTATGAAGAAAGAATATTCAAATAACATGTGAAAATAGAATTTAAAAAAACTAGCTCTGATACCACCAAAACATGTCACACCCTACCCCTTTGTAAGGCATAACATGATCCCGTAGTATACCTAAAGAATTACCAACTTCGTCTACTGATAATCCATTAAATACACTATAAGGGATTTTAAAAACTTTTCTTACTTCTTTTACAGTGGTGAGCACAATTTACAGGTGTTAAAAACCTTTTTGAACTAAAGTGAGACAGCGAACTCATTTGGACTATTAGTAATTTCTGTAAAAATTTTGGCAGAGTGCCATCTGTATTTTGGATAAAACAGTTCTTCAGAAAACCTGTAAAAACACTTCAATATAATTCCCAGTCTCAACTCCAATAGTTAAACAACACAATATCCTTCTCAACTCAAATCCACAGTAATTTTTCAAAGACTAAGATAAAGAAATACAGTACAAATTTTACAAGCCAAAATATCTCATAATTTACTTTGCAACTTCAATGTACAATTTTAATTTACAATTGCTCACAACCAAAAATAATATATACATACAGTGGTCATACATTACAGTATAAAATGCAAAATGTGGTATACTCATTATACCCGATAATCTCTCGCTGGATGTACTAGCAGCCTAGTCTGCTGCCCTATCCGTCTGTCTACCTGCGACAGCAATAAAACGCTGTCACTGAAACAATGTCTCAGTGGTGCACAACATTAACCAAATACAACTTTAAATCACAGTTCATAAATCATATAAATAGTGGATACGTAAAACCATAGTTAAATTCAAGACAATAAATGTCATAAGGAATTTAACACAATATCACCATAAATCTCAGTAATCAAAACATAGTTAAATTCAAAAGACAGTGAATGTCAACAAGAATTTAAACTCCATTTCACAATCTCACAACACATATCAATAAATCACATATAGCTTAATCATGTTCCAAAGTTCAATTCGTCCCAAAAGTCGATGGCTAATGAGGTATTCAATTCGTCCCAAAAGTCGATGACTAATGAGGAATAACACAGCTAGCTAGCAAAAATATGAGTACTCATTCTATTCGTCCTCAACAGGAACACACCTCAACACTTCAGCCAGAAAGGGAATTCAATTTGTCCCACTAGACAAGCTAGCAAGGAATACAATCAATATACATGATAGCTATGGTTTCAAACCATTTACAGTGCTTTTCAATCAATAAGTATCCATCAAATATCATTCAAACAATTTTTCATAGTTTCACAATTTAAAACAATAATATACAAATAGTCATAATTTATTTCAATTGAAAATAATTCAAAAGAAATAGTTGTTGTGCACAAACCTCTGATAACTGTCTCCTGGCCTTGACTCAGTGTTTCCTTCCCTTTTCCTGAGTCTTTGCTAACTGAAAAGCACAATTTGAAGTGTTTCAGCACTAAATTAAACTGTCTCTAACGATAATGGTTGATAAGTAATTCACTGAATGCTATTATTTGCTTAATCACCTAATATGTCGACCCTCAATGCGTTCTAGGTAAATTAGGTTTTAATGTTACTAATATGTCACATTCGATAGTCTTTTAGGGTTGGTACATGTTACCAAATTCATTTCCATATATCTTGCATTTTCTTGCAATTTGCTGGATTCCGGGATACTAGTTTGACCTAGTCGGACAACCTAGTTCCCTCAGTTTTCGGGTTTCAGTCAAAACTACAAACTTGTAGATCTATGTCTTATGGAATGCGGGGCAAAATTTCAGGTCATTCTGAGTTATGTAGACCAAGTTATGGTCATTTTACTATTGCTGGTCAAATTGCACCAAAATTGATCATTTTAGGTCAATTTTGGTTCAGCAAGTTTTTGGATCCGAACTTGTGCAAGCTGTTTGACTTGATTATGGTCATTTCTGGGCTTGGTGTCTTCATAAGACTTGTAGATATGGGTCTTAACTATTCATGGTTAAAATTTCAGGTCAATTGGACCTGTTTTGAGTGAGTTATGGCCTAAAAACTAACTGCTGCCCAAATGGTCAATTTTCAGGCCTTATTTGCACTTAATCCGGATTTGGTCATTTTTCAAGCTACCTTGCAAGCAGAATTTTGGCAAGCTTCCTTAATGAAAGTTGGCACATTTTGTGCCTAGTTTCACCTCCAATCGGTTTCATACCAATTGGAGCCACACACTTAAGGTTCTAAGCCCAAAACCCAAACTGCCTTATTACATTTCCTTCATACACATCAAAGACCACTTTTAACACTTACCAAACTCAACATTCAAGCCAATTCTGATTGTACCATAACCTAAACATAATTCACAACATATTATAGGTCATTTTGGCAGCTTACAATTACATTCAATGTGCACCATTTAGTACAGAATTTTTCAAACCCAATTTACAACAATTCAATCACCTAAGCATAACACTTTTACATGTCCAACCTCACACCATCATACATACACTCAAACTCCCATAACAACCAACACAATTCAACATTAATATACCATAAACCAAACATGATATAACATCCTTATGGTTCACTAAACCAGGCTGCCGATTCATGCCTTACATTCCATAAATTTCCAAGCATCAAATTTCAATACACATTCACATATACTAAGTATACATCACCCAAATAATTTTCTACACACATAAACATTTAATCAATCCTTTAATCCACCATTTACAAGGAAAAACAAACTGTCTTCAAAGAGTTTCCATGGCTGCCAAAAGTACACATCTCCATTCAACATCAAACCTCAAAAATCTCTCCATAAATTAAACACCCATAACATCCTTACAAACTTTAACAAAACAATAATCAAAAACACTAACTTACCTATTGATGAGGCTTGTTAAATCTGCACCAAACTCCCTTAAATTTAGTATCTACTTCTTCCTTTTGAGGTGGGGATCAGGATTAGTGAAAAAACTTTGGTGTTTGGAGGTGAAATGGAGGAGGTTTGGAAGCTTCACACAATTAGGCTATGGAGGATTTGATGAAATTCATTTTGGCATGGGAGGAGGAAGGTTGAAGATGAAGTGTGAGTGGGTTTACACCTGCCCACTTAAGGTTTATTTTAACTCCATAGTGCTCCACTCACCATAGGATAATGATATAATATGTTTAAAGTGATAATTACTCAATTTACACTCCATTTTTACTATTTACATTAGGTACCACTAATTTAATTTTTCATTATATTTTCCAAGTGTAATATCATGTGTTTTTAATGGACATTTAGGTCAAAAAACAACTCGGGATGTCAAATGACCACAATGCCCCTGTTCGGGTTGTATTCTCGATTTTTCGGTAACACTGGGTTTTGTCCGTTTTTCGATTTCTCACTTTTCTTTGTACTAACTATTTAATTTTTATTTAATATTTCTAATGGTATTTTTATTTCAATAGGTGTCTATTTAAGTCCTAAAAATATTTTTCAGGGTTCCCCGCGGTCCAGGGCTAGTCAATGGTCCACGCCTTGACTTACCAGTGCGGTCACCCATCGTTAGGGTTCTCGGCTCGCTTAACTTAGTTACATTTCTTTGCTATTATTTTTCCTTTGTTTTTCTTGTATTTTCTTTTCTTGTATTTCATTATTTTATGTCTCCTCACTCATATCGAAGTGTAGTTCTAGGCATCCTAGCTGTCCGGACAACACTGGTCACTGGAACAGTAGAATGCACTACCGAACATAGGGGTGTTACATACTTAAGGGATAAAATGGATGCAAAATAAGATAAAAACAAAAAAGAAAAGTCCAGTAGCCATTTCTTCTTCAACCAGCCGAATTGCTTGAGAGAGAGAGAGAGGAGAGAGAACCTCCATGAAAGCTTGATCAAGCTTGAATCCCCACCTTTTCTCACCATAAAAGCCCTAGTTGTCTTCAAAAAAAATTCACCCCACATTTTGAAGAAAAATTGAAGTTTTGCAAGACCCAAACTTAGTTCCAAAGAGGTTAGTGACTAAACTTACCCTTTCTCTTTCAATTCATGTTGAAGGAGTGAAATTGAATGCAAACTTACGAGAAGATTTAATAAACATCATGTGTATGTCTTGCTTAAAATTCCAAAAGCCTTGGGCTTGGTAGGGTTTTGAAGATTTTCTTAAATTAAAATGGTACCCTAGCTGCCCTTAATACTAACCTATTGTTTAGGATAGTGAAAGGTAAGTGAATGCATGATTTGAGATGGAATGGGTTAGGGTTTGGGTATGAAATTGAGACCTTGATCATGTAATGATGAAAGTAAGTTTTAACGGTCAATTAGTGACCATTTGGTTATGTGTGGATAAGAAATGAAGTGGTTTGCTTAGTGGGAATTGAAGTTTGTGTTGCTGCCTTGGCTAACCTGTAGGACTAAACATGAGACCAGCAGGTTTGGGCAGTTATAACTGGAGTTGTAGAGGTTCAATTGGTGCAAGGCTAATTGGACATGAAACTAGACACATAATGGCACAACTTTGGTGAAGAAAACCTACTCAGAAAACCAAACCAAGTTGGCCTAAAAATTGCCCTAATCCGGGTGACCTGCATTCTACCTGGGCAAAATAACCAAATGAACAGTGTTTATTCATTTGGTCATAACTCAGTGTAGAAAGGTCCAATTGATCTAAAATGTTACCATCAGAAAGCTGAGATATAGACCTACAAATTTTATGAAGAAACCTAACTCAAATTTTGACCATAGCATGTTCAAAAAGTAACCTGCAATCACTACACAAAACACTGTAGATTTAGTCAGTCCAGAAAATCTGGAATGTTTGCAATCCAGCCAGTTATGGTGTTTAGGCCATAACTTGAGTTAGAAAATTTTGAAGGGAGTGATTCAAAAAAAGAAATGTAACTAGACACAATAAGGAACAACTTTCATGTTGATAACTTTGCCAAATTCTCACTGTAAAGATGACCAATGGAACAGTAAACACAAGGCTTGAAATCTGAAAATTTTAAACAACTAACACTAAGCTTAGAAATGGTATTGGCAACCAATACCAACAATTTTAGAATGCAAAATGTGGTATGTTGGAAGTATTAAAACCAATGTACCTATTGCCTATGCAAAAGTCAACATTTTAGTTGATTAATGAAATGAATAGTAACACCTAAACTTAAATTTCAAGAATTGTAAAATTTAAAAGTGTAACATGCCCTAGTACAATTAACAAGATTGGTTTGGATAGGATGGCATACCAATCGGATTCTGTTAGCAGTACTGCATATGGCTCCATGCCATTCTATGATAAAAAAAAAAGGCTTTGACTATGTTGATTGAGTTGTTATAGGACTTATCCCTAAAAATTATTACAGCTTATTATCTGTTCTATTGCACACCGAGAGACACAATGTGACCGATGGTGTGATGGTCTAAGGTACTTCGTACCCAGTGCCAGTTTACCCATTTATCCAGTCAAGTCGTCTAGTATAGGTTACTCGGGCAATCAAAATAAATCTTACCAAATTTTAATCGAATAATACTGCAATAAATACCAGAAATTAATTCTACAAAAAAAATGTAAACATACATTCTGCATATTTATTTTATTTTATTTATTTTATTTTATATTGTCATCACTAAGTAGAATTGCTTAGCACATCGCTTTTGCCACGCGTAGGTACTGGAGACATAGCTGGGGAGTCCAGCAGACCTCAGACCGGGTGAATTGTCAGATCTGCACACAGAGTCTAGAGTCACCTCACATTTACAGTGCATTGGTAGGACATTAGGTTACTTTTGGTATTTTATACTTTATAAACTTTTGTAATGTATATTATAAACTCATGTAATTATGTTTTTGATGTAATTATATATGAACCATATTCAGTAATAAATTTGAGTATTTCTTATTGAATTGAGTATGATATGAAACAAATTGAATTTTGAGATATTGAAGTCATTTGAGAAATTGTTGAAAATATGTTGGTGGTTGACTGAGATTGAAATTATGATTATATTGGAAGTGTTTTTAACATATTCAGAAGAACTGTTTTCTCCATTTTTAGCCGAGACTTTGCCAGATTTTCTATAAAATTTGTGAAACCTCAAATAAATTTATTATTTCAATGAATGACTTTAATGAACGATATTTCATGAATTATACTTCATAACTATGAAAGAAATAAATTAGGAAGGATAAAAATGATTGAAATAAAATAGGGTGTTCTTATTGGGAGCAGAGAATGAACTGGACTGACCTGGACCCCTCTTCTGCTATCTTTCCCTTCTTTTTTTCTCATTTATTTGGACTTTTTCTACTTTCGATGCAGCATCTACTAATTTGGCAAAATCCGTGATCTCTAATGCTGTTGTCATGACTTTGATATTGTTATTGAGCCCTTCTTCGAACCTTTTGCACCTCTTTGTCTCTATAGGGACTATCTCCCTCCCACACCGGCTCAGTTTGACGAATTCTCGCTCAGGGTTTGGGACAACCACAAGGTCAAGGTCAGTCCCAGGAGCCCAAACCACAGTTGACACCTAGGAAAGGCCAGTCCATACCATCAGTGGGCAGCTCTCCAGGGACGGTGTTCAGGGGACTAGCCCCAACATCTTTTACCTATCCATACTGCTAGAAGTGGCATAAGGGGGAGTGTTGGAGAGTGACTAGTGCCTGCTTAAGGTGTGGGTCGACAGAGCATCAGTTGAGGAATTATCCACGCAGAATTGCTACTGCTGCTCCAACACAAGTAGACAGACCTGCTCCTGCACCACAAAGGGATAGGAAATCTAGCAAATCTAAGGCAGTGGGACCATCACAGAGGCCTGCATCTGAGCCAGCAGAGAGACCTGAGGGCAGAGCACCTGCCAGAGCTTATGCCATAAGAGCTCAGGAGGAGCAAGATGCCCAGACGTCATCAGGGGTACGTTCTCCCTCTACAATATATCTGTGCATGCATTAGTGGATCCAGGATCCACTCATTCATACATCTGCATCAACCTACTTGTAGAAAGGGGGATACTAGTAGGGGAGAGTGACCAAGCCATCCTGGTCACTAATCCATTGGGCCACAGTGTAATGGTGAACAAGGTGTACAAGGGTTGCCTGTTAAGGATTCAGGGGTATGAATTCTTAGCAAACCTAATTGAGTTGCCTTTTCATGAGTTTGACATGATTTTGGGAATGGACTGGTTGTCACTAAAGGAGCGGAAGCATGAAAAACACAAGTTTATATCATTGAATTCAAAAATTTTCACCTAGGGTCACATGCATCATGCAAGATTTATTTTTATCTATTTGATTTCAATGATAAACAACATATTAAAACTCTTTTAATATGTTTTTGGATCTGTATTTGCCATTGAAGATTTTAGAATTAATCAGATTAATTTTAGAACCCTAAATTAGATCAAGAACAAATACACTAACCTCTTGATGCACTACAGCGTATTTGTACCTTTGGGATGCGTCTTTAGGACACCAGATATTGTCCCTCTAGCTTGTCCACACCAAGATCACCTATGGCAGCCCTTGAACAGCTTCTAAAGCTTTTTCTATTAATTAGAAAATCAAGTTTTGCCTTTTAAGAGATTAAAGATGTAAACAGGACACTAGAAACAATTTCTAGTATTTTTAATTCAAGTGATTGTTCACTAATCTCTTGGAATTGATAAGAGATGAAGAAGAAGAGAGAATGGGAGCTTCAAGGGTGACGGAACAAAGGAGGCAGCGGTTGATTGTTATTTTTCTTTTTTATAACAACACTTATATAGCTAGGTAACCACTTAAAACCCTTGCCACATGTCACCTTCTGATTGATTTTAGGTTTAATTGACCCAATCACATTGTGCTAATGTCAAACCTATATTTAATCTTAATTTTAATCATCTTAGATGATTAAAAAAACATTTGGCATGTATATGTACAGTGCCATGTGTCACCATCTCATGGTGCCACATGTCACCCTGTGAAATGACCAAAATGCTCCTGTGTCTTAATTTTGAGTTCTCAACCCAAAATATTTATTTCTCTTCTTCTAATCAATTTATATCAAATATAAATTAATTAATTAATCTCTACTAATTAATTTCTCATTGATTAAATTCATATTTAAACACTCTAAATATAAATTTAACTAATACTATACATCCAATAATCTAGATTTGGTTTCAAGTCATGCTAGGGACTTTGCAATCTAATTGCAAACCAAACCTATTTAATTAATCAATTAAACTCTTTAATAAATTAATTAAATCATATTTAAATTGGTGATTACTTGTGTATGTGTGTGACTTACTAGGCTCATCACTAATTGGCAATGAGATATGATATCAACTCTTAATATCATCAGAACTCTTTCTTACCATAAATGATTTCTCTAAATCATTTTATACACCTCACAAACCATGGTTAACACCTAGTATAGAATGCCATGGCCACCCAATCAATAATAAGATTTACCTTAAATGAACCTATAATCATATGTTACCATGCACTAAAATCTCTCTGTTACAAAATCCCAAATCAAGCTGGAGTCATGGTTTATGTCAAACCCCATTTGCTATGAATATTATGTTCTCTTTTAATTTCAGTTCTTGATTAAAAGATTTTCTCATCAGAAACTCTTTTCTGATTAAATCTATCTGTCCTGGCCAGGAACTTGAAACATCAAGAACAATTAAATGAACATAGAATTTTATCCCTATTTACTTAGAGGAACAAATTCCATCTTGATCAACACCTACCTCCATATATAACTAGTAGGAGCCAACACATGCCCATATACCCATACACAATATAAGTATGGAAGCAGTATCAAACTCAAACCACCTATATACAAGATAACTGTGCTATCTCAGGTCTAAAGATTATATGCACTGATATGATTTATGACAATACATTAACAAGAGTAAACTCCATGTGCTTGTCATAAGTGTCACTGGTTCGACCAACTTATCGTGTATAAGTGCCTATCATGTTTGTCATATGGCATGAGACTCACCATTCCATCTTATTTATATCTCATATAAATAACTTGGGAATAAACATGAATACAATATTTCTGGATAAGTCATGTCCTTATTGTGAAGTATCCTCAATTGTGAACCTATTTATGATACTTTGTGCTAGAAATATTGTCACTCATTTTCTTAACAACTTAAGAATAAAATTTCTAACAAAATATCAATGGACCTTTTCTATTACACATAAATATATTATGTAAATGGAAAAGTGGAAATGCCTTTTATTAATAAAAGATGTACGAGATACATACTAAATGATATGCTCTAGGGCATACTACTAACAGTCACGTCATTAAACAATGGTTGATTGTAAACTGAAGAGGATTTCTTTGAAAACACTTGAGGGTAATGAGATCACAGTTGTGGGGGAAAGGACAGATTTCTTGTCTAATGTCATCTCAGCCACAGTTGCAAGAAAATTGATGATAAAAGGCTGTGAAGCCTACCTAGCACATGTGGTGGATACTAGGCAGGCTAAGCCAGATTTGTGTGACATACCTACAGTAAGAGACTTCCCAGATGTGTTCCCTGAAGAATTGCCTGACTTGCCACCAAATTGGGAAGTCGAATTTGCTATTGAGATACTGCTGGGTACAGCATCAGTCTCTATTGCTCCTTATAGGATGGTACCCACTAAATTGAGAGAGTTGAAAATTCAGTTATAGGAGTCACTTGATAAGCGGTTCATACGCCCCAGTATGTCACCATGGGGAGCTCTAGTGCTGTTTATGAAGAAAAAGGATGGAACCTTAAGATTATGCATTGATTACTAGCAATTAAACAAAGTAACTGTAAAGAATAAATATCCATTGCCCAGAATTGACAATATGTTTGATCAGTTAAAGGGAGCCAGTGTATTTTCAAATATTGATCTCAGATCAGGGTAAAGAATGCAGTTGTGTCAAAAACTGCATTCAGAACCCGGTATGGGCATTATGAATTTCTAGTGATGCCATTTGGGTTAACAAATGCACCAGTAGCATTCATGGACCTTATGAACCGTATCTTCCACCCATATCTAGATCGGTTCGTAGTGGTCTTTATTGATGATATTTTGGTGTATTCCAAGACCAGGGAAGAACATGATGAGCATTTAAGGATTGTTCTGCAAACCCTGAGAGAAAAGAAACTGTATGCCAAGTTGTCCAAGTATGACTTCTGGATGAATGAAATTGCATTCCTTGGACACATAGTGTCAGCTGATGGGATTAGGGTGGATCCCAAGAAAATAGAAGCAGTGATGGAATGGAAGCCTCCCGGGAATACAACTGAGGTTAGAAGTTTCTTGGGGCTAGCTGGGTATTACAGAAGATTTGTGAAGGGATTTTCCTTAATAGCTGCTCTAATGACCAAGTTGTTACACAAGAATATTAGATTTGACTAGAATGACAAGTGTCAGACCAGTTTTGAGAAGTTGAAGGCTATGTTGACAGAGGCACCAGTGTTAACACAACCAGTGTCGGGAAAGGACTTTGTGGTCTACAGTGATGCCTCACATAATGTGTTAGGGTGTGTATTGATTCAAGAGGGGAAGGTGGTCGCTTATGCTTCCAGGCAGCTAAGGCCACATGAACAGAATTACCCTACCTATGATCTAGAGCTTGCAGCAATTATCTTCGCACTGAAGATATGGAGGCATTACTTGTATAGTGAAAAGTGCTACATTTACATAGACCACAAAAGCCTGAAATACTTGCCAACCCAGAAGGAGCTCAACCTAAGACAGAGGCGATGGATTGAGTTCCTGAAGGACTATGATTGTGTGATTGACTACCATCCTGGGAAGGTAAATGTAGTTGTTGATGTTTTGAGTAGAAAATCCATTACAGCATTGAGATCATTGAATGCCTATCTATCCTTGGCTCGAGATGGAGCTATTTTGGTTGAGTTGCAAGTGAGGCCACACCTGCTACAGCAGATTTTGGATAGGCAGAAGGTATATGAGAAGATAATGACTACTATGAGTAAAATCTCAGAAGGGAAGGTAACTGACTATGAGGTGAAAGCAGATGGGTGTCTCAAAGCCAATATCCTGAAAGAGGCACACACCAGTGTTTATGCTATGCACCCAGGGAGTGCAAAAATGTATCATGATTTGAAGCTTCAGTATTAGCAACCTGGTATGAAGAAGGACATAGTTGACTATGTGACTAAATGCTTGACATGTCAGCAAGTTAAGGCAAAACATCAAGTTCCATTGGGTTTGCTACAGCCTATACGCATACCTGAATGGAAATGGGATCGGGTCACCATGGATTTTGTAAGTGGTCTACCTCTCACCCAGAAGAAGCATGATGCAATATGGGTGATAGTAGATAGATTGACGAAGTCAGCACATTTTCTGCTGGTTAGGACTGACTACTCACTGGAGAAGTTAGTAGAATTGTATATCAGTGAGATAGTTAGACTGCATGGAATTCCACTTTCCATCATATCTCAAGGTTTACATCTAGATTTTGGAAGAAGTTGCATGAATCCTTGGATACACAACTCCACTTCAGTACAGCTTTCAATCCTCAAATGGATGGGCAATCAGAAAGAGTAATCCAGGTAAACTTAAAATTAATTGAATTTTCACAATTAATAAATTGAAATGATAGTAACAAAGTGAATTATGTGATAGATCCTGGAGGATATGCTGAGGAGAAATAAACAAATTCCACTGGTGAAAGTACTTTGGAAGCTCCATAATACCGAGGTGGCAACTTGGGAAAGTGAAGACACAATGAGGCAACAGTTCCCTCAACTGTTTGCATTAGGTAAATTTCGAGGATGAAATTTTTATTAGAGGGGAAGAGTTGTAACATCCTCACTTTAGTCCGGTCCGCATACCATCGCTCGTGACCAATGTTGGTCCGAGCAGCTAGAATATTTGAAATTATAATTAGACTAGAGTGAGGAGTTATAAATAAACCAAATAATGCTCATAAAAATCACGAAAAATTTTTAGGAATGAAATACACTAAGGTTAAACGAGCCGAAACCCCAGTGATGAGTAACCCGAAGGAGAAGTAACAGTGAAGGCCGTTGGCAGCTCTCGACTCGAGAAAAATTTCATGAAATAATTTTTGGGACCTCAGGGAAGGATTTTTGGGGTTCCAATGATAATAAAATGTTAAGAAAATACACGAAAAAATTTAATCAATCGGTACACACAATTTTAGCTCGTTAAGCTAAACGGATGGCATTTTGGTCATTTCGTCTTTAGAGATAATTTTTGGCAAACTTGTTCAGTTAAACAAATAATTTATATGACATAAAATGTGAATAAATATTGTTAAAAATTTAATTGAAAATGAGTAGAAAAGAAAAGTAAAGAAAATGAAAGAAAAAGTGGAATTATGACATCATATGTTGTCATTAATGAGCTCTCCACCAACCACAACTTAACAAAATTACTTAAGGGATAAAATGGACGCAAAATAAGATAAAAAAAAATTGAAAAGTCCAGCAGCCATTTCTTCTTCAATCAGCCGAATTGCTTGAGAGAGAGAGAGAGGAGAGAAAAACCTTCATGAAAGCTTGATCAA
Source organism: Hevea brasiliensis (assembly GCF_030052815.1). Classification (NCBI taxonomy): domain Eukaryota; kingdom Viridiplantae; phylum Streptophyta; class Magnoliopsida; order Malpighiales; family Euphorbiaceae; genus Hevea; species Hevea brasiliensis. The sequence goes on along the minus strand of NC_079503.1, from coordinate 56,118,368 downwards.
GCTTGAATCCCCACCCTTTCTCACCATAAAAGCCCTAGTTGTCTTCACAAAAAATTCACCCCACACCTTGAGGAAGCTTTGGGCAGCAAAATTTGAAGAAAAATTGAAGTTTTTCAAGACCCAAACTTAGTTCCAAAGAGGTTAGTGACTAAACTCACCCTTTCTCTTTCAATTCATGTTGAAGGAGTGAAATTGAATGCAAACTTACAAGAAAATTTAATAAACATCATGTGTATGTCTTACTTAAAATTCCAGCAGCCTTGGGCTTGGTAGGGTTTTGAAGATTTTCTTGAATTAAAATGGTACTCTAGCTGCCCTTAATACTAACCTATTGTTTAGCATAGTGAAAGGTAAGTGAATGCATGATTTGAGATGGAATGGGTTAGGGTTTGGGTATGAAATTGAGACCTTGATCATGTAATGGTGAAAGTAAGTTTTAATGGTCAATTAGTGACCATGTGGTTGCGTGTGAATAAGAAATAAAGTGGTTTGTTTAGTGGGAATTGAAGTTAGTATTGCTGCCTTGGCTGACCTGCAGGACTGAGCATAAGTCCAGTAGGTTTTGGTAGCTATAACTAGAGTTGTAGAAGTTCAATTGGTATAAGGCCAATTGGACATGAAACTAGACACATAATGGCACAACTTTGGTGAAGAAACCCTGTCCAAAAAACCAAACCAAGTTGGCCTAAAAATTGCCCTAATTTGGGTGACCTGCATTTTATCTGGGCAAAATGACCAAATGAACAGTATTTATTCATTTGGTCATAACTCAGTGTAGGAAGGTCCAATTGACCTGAACTTTTACCAACAGAAATCTGAGATACAGACCTACAACTTTCATGAAGAAACCTATCCCAAATTTTGACCATAACATATTCAAAAAGTGACCTATGATCACTGCACAAAACACTATAGATTTGGTTAGTCCATAAAATCTAGAAAGTTTGCAATCCAGCCAGTTATGGTGTTTAGGCCATAAATTGAGCTACAAAACTCCAAATGGAGTGATTCAAAAAAGAATATGTAGATAGACACAATAAGGAACAACTTTCATGTTGATAACTTTTTCAAATTCTCACTGTAAAAATGACTAATGGAACAATAAACACAAGGCTTGAAATCTGAAATTTTGAACAACTAACACTAAACTTAGAAATGGTATTGGCAACCAATACCAACAATTTTATAATGCAAAATGTGGTATGTTGGGAGTATTAAAATCAATTTACCTATTGCCTATAAAAAAGTTAATATTTTAGTTGACTAATGAAATGAATAATAACACCTAAACTTAAATTTTAAGAATTGTAAAATTTAAAAGTGTAACATGCCTAGTACACCTAACAAGATTGGTTTGGATAGGTTGGCATGCCAATAGGGTTCTGTTAGCAGTATTGCAAATGACTCCATGCCATTCTATGTTTTATGGCCTCCCGTGCCATTCTGTGATAAAAAAAAAAGCCTTTGGCTATGTTGATTGAGTTGTTATACTTGGGATTTATCCCTAAAAATTATTACAACTTATTAGCTATTCTGTTACACACCGGGAGACACAATGTGACCAATGGTGTGATGGTCTGAGATACTTGGTACCTAGTGCCAGTTTACCCATTTATCCAGTCCATCGTCTAGTATATGTTACTTAGGCAATCAAAATAAATCTTACCAAATTTTAATCGAATAATACTACAATAAATGCTAGAAATTAAGTCTACAAAAAAAAATGTAAACATACATTCTGCATATTTTATTTTTGTTATTTTATTTTATATTGTCACCACTAAGCAGAATTGCTTAGCGCATCGCTTTTGCCACGCACAGGTATTAGAGACATAGCTGGGGAGTCCAGCAGATCTCAGACCGGGTGAATTGTTAGATCTGCACAGAGTCCAGAGTCACCTCACATTTGTAGTGCATTGGTAGGACATTAGGTTACTTTTGGTATTTTATATTTTGTAAACTTTTGTAATGTATATTATAAACTCATGTAATTATGCTTTTGATGTAATTATGCTTTTGATGTTATTATCTATGAACCATGTTTAGTAATAAATTTTAGCATTTCTTATTGAATTGAGTATGATATGAAATGAATTGAATTTTGAGATATTGAAGTCATTTGAGAAATTATTGAAAATATGTTGGTGGTTGATTGAGATTGAAATTATGATTATATTGGAAGTGTTTTTAATAAATTCAGAAGAACTGTTTTCTCCATTTTTAGCCGGTACTCTGCCAGATTTTCTATAAAATTTGTGGAACCTCAAATAAATTTATGATTTTAATAAATGACTTCAATGAATGATATTTCACGAATTATACTTCATAACTATGAAAGAAATAAATTAGGAAGGATAAAAATGATTGAAATAAAATAGGGTGTTTCGGTACACTGTGTGACATATCTTACTCGGCTATATTGTAGACGGGTAAGGAGTGTCCAAATGCATATAGATAGGGCTCACAAAAGTTATTTTATGTATTTATAATTAGTTATTAATTGTAATGTAAATTATGGTATTGTAATTAATTTGTACATCATATAAATTATGAAGTTTGAGAATTTTGATACATAAATTGAGTATGAATGGATATGTATGCAAATAAGTTGCAAGAATTGAATATGTGATGAGATGATTATGAAAATAACTGATGAGATTTTATTGTGAAAATATTGTTAAAATTTCAAGCAGGTGAATAGTGAAATACACCAAATAGTAATAGAAACAAGAGAAACTCCGCTGGTTTCTCAATAGAAAAATAATTGATATTAAAATATAACAAGAACAAAATTTTTAAAGGAATAAAGTAAGATAAAATAGGGTGCTCCGGCACCGAGTGTGACATGCCTTGCTCGGCTACACTGTAGTTGGGTGAGGGGTGTCACAGGCAGTACTGCAATCTGTTGTCCCTAATTAGTATACCAATTGATCGAAGCTATACACATAAGTCTAGGTATTCTTTGGGTAAATTAGTATTATTATGCATTTATCATTTTATTATTTTATACTATATACTATTAAGGGTCCATATCATGTTATTATCTCATTTCATACACTATATATGCTTTATACCATTTTCATATCATTATAAAGGGAACATAGGTCCCAAGTGTATTTTCATATGACTTATGTGTTTAGCAAACCATTTAGGTAATTTACATTTTATGTATTAAATGATTTCATGAACCTTTTTTTAGGTTCAAAGCTGGTGCCTTAACTTTACCTATCAAATCGGCTAAGATGTAGACACTTTTTGGCCACACTTCCTTCATGGAAGTTGTTCCTCTACGTCTTGAATTTGTTTCCTTTTTGAATCATGTCATTTGGAGTTTTAGAACTCAAGTTATGGTCAAATAACCAAAAATGGTTTATTAACTCACTCTAGTTCTAGAACTAGGTAGATTCTGGAGTCAATCTTTCCCTAATTATTTGGACATGTTACAGCTACTTTTAGGCCTAATGTTTCTCATAGAAGTTGTTACCCTATTTCTTAAAATCACTTCGATTTAAGAATTACAATTTTTCAGGTTTTTTAGAATTAATTATACAAATTAACTGGCCTAGACTTAGGCACTCTATGCCTTCAGGATTCTAGGTTCAGGTCAGTAGTTTTGTCTCCCATTTTAGAGTTCTTACACTCAAAATCTGAGGAAGGTTCCTAAATCAAAGTTGGAGCCCTGTCTCTTAGGTTTTCAAAATAGTTTGGCTCATCCCAATTGGAGTTTCCTAGTGGGAGATATGATTAAAAAAAAAAAAAACTATTCAAGGGTCAAGTGTAGTTTGGTCAAATTCTAGGTTTTGATGTGTTGAATTTTTCTAGCCATTTGACCTAGTTCCTTTGGGTTCTGGGTTTTAGTCCAACCACCAATATTGTAGATTTATGTCTTATAAAAATTTTACCATTGGATTCAATACATTTGGATTTTTGTAGACCAAGTTATGGCCTTTTTGTCAAAATTGGTCGGGTATGCCTAAGTCCAGAATTTCTGGGCAGTTTGCTTGTAGACAGTTTTATTGACCTAACTTGAGCTAACAATTTGATTTAGTTAGAGGCAATTCTGGGTTAAGTATTCTTCATATAAGTTGTGCTCCTATGTCTAACCTTTCCAATAGTATAAAAATCTTGTTATTCTGACCTTTCTATAGGGAGTTATGGCTAAATGAACATGTACTATTTATTTGGTCATTTTTCTGGGTTTGAGGTATTGTCAGCTGAATTCAAGCAGTTTTTAGGTTAATTTTGAGAGTTTTTGGGCATGGTTTCTTCATGAAAAATGGGGAATTTTAACCCTAGTTTCGTCTTCAATTGGCCTCATACCAATTGGAGTGACACAAATCTAGATATGGCTCAAAAACAACACTGGACTTAAGAGTCCCAAAACTTGCATGAAAATGTGCACTCCCAATTTCAATTCATCCAGCTCCTATACTTTAAATAACATTCATAGCACTTCTAAAGATCAATAATTTATCTCAACAAGGTCAAATTCTAGCCATAGCACAAAATCCATAATTTATGGTCAAAACTCTAGTTTTAATTATCCAATTTGTGCAAACTCAATTTATTCAACTTCTAATGCATATAGTCTTATCAAGCATTATCACTACACCAATTTATATGAATTAGAAACATTGAAGTCTACTCTTCATCATGGCTGCCGAATTTAGGGGTGTTCAATTCCTTATCAATTTCTTTCAATTTGATGAATTTCCAACCTAATTTGGCATGCTTACTACACCTAGAAGTGAAAGGAAAGCTTATAGCGCACTAACCTTTTGTGGACACTTCTTGGACTTGTGAAAACTCTAATTTTTCTTCACTTCTTGGCAGCCACAATATTTCTTATGGTGTAGGGAAAATTTTTAATGAAGGGAGCTTAGGGTTTTACGGTGAGAAAGGGGAGGAAATTAAGCTAGAGAAGAGAAAAATGGAGGAAGGCAACTCTCAAGGTGGTTCGGCCATGGAAGGATCAAGGGAGAAGAAGATGGCTTTTATTCATTTTGTCTCTTTTTAAAGTCTTTCTTATCCTCTTTTTGTAGTTGTTAAATTCCCATTGGTTAGAAATTTTAAATGATGTTATTATGACATCATGCTTAGGTAATAAATTCTATTTCTTTTTCTTTTCTTTTCTTTTTCTCATTTCTATACATAAATTCACAATTTAATTTATTTTATGTGTTTTAATCTCTCTCATTTTAATTGACATTTAGGTTAAAATTCATGACTGAGAGTCAAATGACCAAAATGTCATCCATTGTGCTTATCGAGTTATACTTGTTTGTACCGATTGACTTAATTTTCTTAAATTTTCTTTCATATTTTTAATGTCATTTAATCTTCATAAAACCTTCAATTAAGTTCTAATATTTATTTTACAGGGTTTCCTCATGGGTCTGGGGTTGGCAACTGTCTTCACAGTCGCTTCCCATTAGGGTCACCCATTGCTATGATCCCAGCTCGTTTAACCTATTGCATTTCATTTCTTATATTTTTCTTTAATTTTTCTTTGTCTTAATTCAATCAATCTATGTCTCCTCACTCTAGTTTGAATATAGTTCCAGAGATTCTAACTGTCCAAACAGACATTAGTTGTCGAAACAGTAGAATTTATGGACTACCTAAAGTGAGAGCGTTACATAATGCCTTTATTCTTGGACATGAGCAAGCAAAGTAATAATCTTGCTCTTGGACCTAGTTATTGGGCCCTCGTATGCCATGTTAAATCCATCTCCTTGATGTGTCACATCTCCAGAGATACAAAATTGCTTTACCTAATTCCCCTCCCTTATAGGCATCCTGTCTTCAAAGTATACACCAGATCATTCCCCTTGGGGAACCTTGAGGATCTCACGCTCCGTCGTGGAGTATATACTAGATCATTCCCATCATAGTGCCTATAATGACCCAACTAGGGGCCATTATTGGTGCTAGGGAATGGGTTAGCATAATATTGTTGAAACCTGTAACAAACCTAAACCTGTTAAAAACATTCATTTATAACCTATAAACCCAGAATACAAAGTGGGTCATAAGCAATTACACTTTAGCGTCCATTAATTCATTCATAATTAAAAGAAATGCTCATGGATTAAGGCAAACATACATAGTATTCTTGCATATTACATACTAACAATCTAATGAAACCCAACATAGTATCTAAAAACTTATAAATTACATGTCCACTATACAAACTTAAGTCATACAATGTACTTGCTAGACCTTTGCCACTTGCTAGCTTTTCCAGTACTTCACCTGTGGTTAAGGGAAAGGGGTAAGCTTGAGGAAGCTTAGTGAGTAAACCAACCAATTTTATTGATCATAATTTTCACTTCATACATATGTAATGCACCAATTACATGAGTTTGCATGATACAAACAATTCACATGAGATAGATTTGTCACAAGTGATTTCCCTATAACCAAAGTGCCTAGCTTATAAAGATGCTCCTCAAGACTTTCTCTTATTACATAATATAACCAATTTTCCCGGCTTATAAAGAAGCTTCCTGGTCTTTCTTTATCATAAATAGTGAGCCAGGGACTTATTAGGTCTCACTTGGTCTTACCACATCACATCATGCATGATCATAACATATAATATATCCATATCATAAGGTAAATCAGTGGGTCATCTAACACATATTGAGCATCAACAATAATTATGCAAGCATGTAGCATATTCATGTTCTAGATACATACAACTTAATAATATCATAAAATAATGCATGGGAATGGTCATAAGTCTCATTATAATTAATTAAGAGATCAGTATTCTTTAGTTTAGTATTACTCATCTCTTGCAGTCTATAAAAAATGTAAACACGAATGGTAGCTATTCCTTAACTATAGCTTTTTAGATTCCTCATGTTTAATCCTATAAAAGACGGACCCTAATGAGCTATCCAGATCTCTATAACTCTATACATGCATCAAACAACATATTCTATTTCTCTTTGGTGTCTAAATTTAAGTTTTGGAGCCTTAAAACAAAAAGAGAAATAAGGCAGGAAAAAGCAACTTTGACTACCAAAGTCCTACACCTTAAATGCCCTTTTTAGGCAGTAGTTATTTTGGCCATCAAAATAATGGTTTTCGACAGTCAAACTTGAGAATTTCTAGAATTCCCAATTCGAATTGCAGAAACTTTACAACTCCAAAACATATGCCTAACTCATACTAACCTATGCCTAACTCATCCAATAACTCAAAAACCAACGAAGATGCTACATGCATCCAACAATTCAATCAAGCCTAAGAATTTTCAAAATCTTCCTCCAATTTACAACAAAAGAGAAAACACCTCAAAACTTGTCGTCTCAAACAACAACTCAAACTTTAAAAAATTCTAACTTACTCATGATATTTAACTCTCTTTATCATTTCCAAGAAAACCCATAGTCAAAACATGCATAAAAAAAATCTCATTTAAATTTATAAGAAATTCAACTTTTCTCCAAAACCCAAAACAAAGGAACATTACATTAAATTAGAAGTGTAAAACATCTAGAAAAAATTTTACATGCATACAAGGACTTACCTTCCTTGAAGCTTTAATTCCATCATTTAGAAAAAACACAATTCACTCCTTATAGATTTAAAACATCAACTATTGATCATCAATTAATGTTTAATGAAAAGAATAAATATTTTTGAGAAAATTTTATTGAAAACTCAACTGCATGTAACAGTAAGGAAAAAGGTTAGGAGAGAAAGAAGAGAAAATTTGAGTTTTCTTTTAAGGAAACAGACCATTTAAGCCTTTTATACCCACGGTTGAATACTTTTGGCTACTGAAAACAATACTGTCCAAAAAGAACCTTTGCTCTTCACTTGCAATAGTAAATACTTAAAACTTTATGACATAACATAAGTAACACATAAAAACACTTACCAATTTCTTCCGTTAGTGAAATCCTAAGTTTCACTAAAAATTTTCCATCAATTACAGGAATTTTGATATCGAAAAATGGTGGATGTTACATTCTTCTCGCCTGCGCACCCCCCCCCCCCCACCAAGATATATTCACCCTCATTTGTTAAAACAAAATAGAAACATACCTATAACAAGAAGGGATACTGTTGTACCATGAAGTCATGAGTCTCCCACGTGCATTCTTCCATACTGTGGTGATTCCATAGGACTTTTACCATTGGTATCTCTCTATTTCTCAGCCTCTTGATCTGCGTGTCTATAATCTAGATGGGTTGTTTGACATAAGAAGATCTTTTGAAATTTCCATGTTCAGTTCACTTATAACCTTGTTTGGATTTGACACAAACTTTTGTAGCATAGAAACATGAAAAACTGAATGGATCCTCTCTATTTCTGGTTATAAAGCTAGCTTGTAAGATACATTCTCGACCTTTTGTAGTACTTCATATGGTCCTATATACCTTGTTGCTAGCTTACCCTTCTTCCAAATTGGATAACACCTTTCATTAGAGATACCTTTAGAAGCACCATATCCCCTTCTTGGAAAACTGCTTCTTTTTTATAAAGACCTACATAACTTTTTTATTTACTTGATGCTATCCTTAACCTCGCCTTAATCAAAGGCATTGCTTGATTGGTGATTTCTACCAACTTAGTGCCTACTAAAGCTTATTCACCAACTTCTTCCCAACATACAGGAGACCTGCATTTCTTCCCATACAGAGCTTTGTGTGGTGACATAATAATACTAGAGTGATAGCTATTGTTTTATGGAAACTCAACTAGAGGAAGATACTTCTTCCATGATCTTCTAAAGTCAAGTACACATATTCTTAGCATATCCTCCAGAGTCAATATGATTCCTTTTGACTATCCGTAGATTTAAGGATGAAAAGCTGTGCTGAAATCCAACCTAGCATTATGAGTTTCTTCAGATCTTGATACATTTTGGTGATCTTGAAATATACGTTATACATAGCATTATGAGTTTCTCTCATAATGTCTCCCTTGAGTCATATATCATCTGGTATGCATAATTTGCTGCCATATCTCAAAACTCCTTTTTCATCAAATCAGAACTCACAGTTCTTACCCTTTTGGACTAGTTCTGCTATCTTTACTAGTTACGGATCTTCATGCTATTTCTTTGCCATTTGTCTCAAGTATACTGGTGCTACTTTCATATGTGCTATCCATGCACCTCTAGTTGATAATCCAATTGTAACCCTTCACCTAATAATTCGTGGAACTCTTTTCAAGATGGGTCATATTTTCATTGATATATGAGCCAAATAGCTAAATGATTTCCAGCTAAGGGCATCTGTAACTATATTTGCCTTAGCCAGGTGATACTAAATAGTACAATCATAATCACTAAACAATTCTACCCACCTTCTTTGCCTGAGATTCAATTCCTTCTGAATGAAGATGTATTGGAGACTTTTGTGGTCTGTGAAAATTTCACACTTTGCCCCATAAAAATAATGTCTCCATATCTTAAGGGTAAAAACTATAGCTATTATTTCTATATCATGGGTGGGATAGTTAGCTTTATACTTTTTTGACTGCCTCAAAGCATGAGCTATTACCTTACCATTCTGCATGAGAACACACCCTAAACTCACCTTGGAGGCATCGCAGTATGCTGTGAAATCTTCATTGCCCAAAGGTAAGGCCAAAATTGGCACTGTAACCAAACATTCCTTTAACTTTTGAAAACTTTCTTCACCCTAGTCTGTCCATTCAAACTTCTTGTTCTTCTGAGTTAACCTAGTCATTGGCATATCTATCTTTGAGAGATTAGGTACAAATCTCTTCTAATATCCAACCAAGCTTAGGAAGCTTTTGTTCTTTTTCACCGTGGTTGGCCTTGGCCAATCTGCCATTGCTTCAACTTTCCTAGGGTCTACTTCAACACCATTTTCTAACACTACATACCCCAAGAAAGATATAGTTTTCAATTAGAACTTACACTTTGAAAACTTGGCATACAACCAATGCTTTCTTAGAGTCTAGAGAACCACTCTTAAATGCTGTGCATGCTTTTTTAGACTTCTGGAATGCACTAATATGTCATCAATTAAGATGATCATAAAAAATCTAGAAAAGGCTTGAATACCCTATTCATGAGATCCATGAATGCAACTAGGCCATTGTTAACCCAAACAGCATTACTAGAAACTCATAGTGCCCATATCTAGTCCAAAAAGCAATCTTTGGGATGTCTGTCTCTTTGATTCTCAACTAGTGATATCCGAACCTTAATTTATCTTAGCAAAACAGTTAGCTCCTGCTAGTTGATCAAATAAATCATTAATATGAGGCAAAGCGTACTTGTTCTTTGTGGTTACTTTGTTCAACTGTCTATAATCTATGCACAACCTTAGGGAACCATCCTTTTTCTTTATAAACAACACTGGAGCACCCCAAGGAAAGGTATTTAGTTTGATGAACCCCTTGTCTATTAGATCCTACAACTGTTCCTTTAACTCATTTAGTTATGCATTGGCCATTTTATAAGGAGGGAAAGATATAGGTCTAATACCAGGTACTAGATTAATCTCAAAATCTATTTCCCTTTTAGGTGACAACCCAAGTAGTTCCTTTGGAAAAACATCTGAGAACTCCCTCACCATTGGAACTAACCTTGGTCCGCCTTTGTTCACAATAACTTACTTGACATGAGCTGTAAACCTTTTATATCCTTTTCTAAGCATCTTTCTAGCTTGCATAGCAGAAATCACTCCCTTCATAGTTGGCACTTAATCTCTTTAAAACACTACTTTTGACCTATCTTGTCCCATAAACTTCACTACCTTGTTCTTATAGTCTAAGGTAGCATAATAAGCTAAGAGCTAATCCATCTCTAGAATGATGCCAAAATTAGTCAACATTAGAATCACAAGGTCAGCTAGAAGGCATCTGTCCTCAACCATAACTGGACAGGAGTAATAGCTCATCTCTATTACCAAAGAGTCACAGTTGGGTCCATTAACCATCAATGAAAACTCAAGCCTTGAAACCATTAATTCTATCCTTTAGATTGTATCAGGGGTAATAAGAAAATGTGAAACACCTAGATTATGTTAGTAGTATGCCCTAGAGCATATCATTTCAGTATGCATCTTGTACATGTTTTATTAATAAAAAGGCATTTTCACTTTTCCGTTTATATAATATATTTATGTGTAATAGAAAAGGTCCATTGATATTTTGTTAGAAATTCTATTCTTAAGTTATTAAGAATATGAGTGATAGTATTTCTAGCGCAAAGTATCATAAATTTGTTCACAATCGAGGATACTTCACACAGGACATGACTTATCCAGAAAGATTGTATTCATGTTTATTCCCAATGTATTTATATGAGATATAAATAAGATGGAATGGTGAGTCTCATGCCATATAAAAAACATGATAGGCACTTATGCATGATAAGCAGGCCGAACTAGTGACATTTATGACAAGCACATGGAGTTTATTCTTGTCAATGCATTGTCATAAATCATATTATTGCATATAATCTTTCGACCTAAGATAGCATAGTTATCTTGTATATAGGTGGTTTGAGTTTGATGCTGCTTTCATACCTGTACTATGTATAAGTGTATAAGTGTATTACCATATCAAACCTTATTACTAATTGGTAATGAGGTGCATAAAATGATTTACAGAAATCATTTATGGTAAGAAAGAGTTCTGATGATATTAAGAGTTGATATCATATCTCATTACCAATTAGTGATGAGCCTAGTGAGTCACACACATACACAAGTAATCACCAAGTTAAATGTGATTTAATTAATTAGTTAAAAAGTTTAATTGATTAATTAAATAGGTTTGGTTTGCAATTAAATTGCAAAGTCTCTAGCATGGCTTGAAACCAAATTTAGGTTATTGGATGTATAGTATAAGTTAAATATATATTTAAAGTGTTTAAATATGAATTTAATTATGAGAAATTAATTCATAGAGGTTAATTAATTAATTTATATTTGATATAAATTGATTAGAAGAAGAGAAATAAGTATTTTGGGTTGAGGACTCAAAATTAAGACACAAGGGTATTTTGGTCATTTCACAAGGTAACATGTGGCACCATGAGATGGTGACACATGGCACTACACATAAGCTTGCCATTTGTCTTTTAATCATGTAAGATGATCAAAGTCAAGATTAAATCTAAGTTTGACACTTGGCACAATGTGATTGGGTCAATTAAACTAAGACCCAATCAGAAGAGGACATGTGGCTAGGGTTTTAAGTGATGACCTAGCTATGTAAGGGAAAGGATGAAAGAACAAAATGCAATCTGCTATTCTTTCATATGTGCCGCCACCCAAAGAAGCTCTCTTCTCTCTTTTTCTTCATCTCTCATCAATTCAAAGAGAATTGTCAACATTCTCTTGAATTAAAATTGCTAGAAACCGTTTCTAGTGTCCAATATATATCTACAACATCTCTAAAGGCAAAACCTTAATTTCTAATTGATTGAAAAGGCTTGAGAAGCAATTCAAGGGGCTACCATTGGTGATCTTAGTGTGGACAAGCTAAAGGGACAACATCTGGTGTCCTAGGTACATCCCAAAGGTGCCAAACATAACTACAGTGCATCAAAAGGTTAGTGCACATGTTCTTGATTTAATATGGGGTTCTAATGAATTAATCTGTTAATTCTAAAATATTAAAAGGCAAATATAGATCCAAAAACATATTAAAAGTGTTTTAATATGCTGTTTAACATTGAAATCAATTAGGTAAATAATGAATCTTGCATGATGCATGAGACCTTAGAAGAAAATTTTTGAATTCAATGTTCTAAACTAATATTTTTCATGCTTCCGCTCCTTCAGATTAATCAAAACATACACATTGAAGCTTCCTATATGAATATTACCTAACATCACTGTACTGGAGGTGTTTGCTTCTTGCTATGTCATGGTGAAGATTTGAGCTAGTGCTATAAAACCCCTTCCTCGAGAACCTGTTAATGGCAGGAAGAAGCCCCTCTTCCTCTCCTTGTCCTCTTCCTTAAGAAGGAACCATAGGAACTTGCCTTGTCACTTGTTGAGCCACACTACCTGATCCTATTTGCTATTATGGGGCCATCTTTTCCATGTTAGGACATTTTGTTTGCTGATTTTACAACCACCGCAAGTGCACACATCACTAACAAGTAATAAAGTAATGAGTAAAGTATCGTTCCCATAAGGACTGTGTTGAGTACCAAACTATAGTAATTTTAATTATCTAGACGATCGAATTGTATATAAATAGTAATTAAATCTAAATTAAAAGAAATAAAATCTAAAACAATTAACTAAACTTGAATATTAATGGATAAAGGCATTCTAGAGTTGGGGGTTCATACTTCAATCAATTATAAAATCAATCTAATTCATTCAATAAATGGGAGATTATTGCTTTAATAGAAATTAATCCTAAGTTATCTTAAGTCCTCTCTCAAGGCACTCAAGGTGTATTTTAATTAGCCTAAACCCTACTTTCGTAGTGATTAAATTAATTAAAATCATTTAAGATTTTTTATTAATTTTGGAAGTCCACAAAGGTCTTTAGCCTATCTCTAGGCCAGATTTTCTAGGTTCAAAATCCTGATTTTCTAATAGTAATCTTTACCTTTCAGTTCTTCAATTAGTATCTTATTTCATAGCTAGGTGGGTGCCAATACATAGTATGCATTAAGAACACAAAATATTGAATCAAAGAATAAAACCTTCAATATATTAAATAATCAAATTAGATCCATAATTAAATTGAGAGTACTACATTCCTAACCCTAGAATAAAGAGACTACTCACACATGGTGAGTTTTAAAATAAAGTTTATAAAATAATAAAAAAGAAAACATGAGAAGAAAAAAAAAATGGAAGAACCGAGATGGACAATCGCAACCTTGGACTTTTGGAACTTTAGTTGAAAATTCATTCTAGCAATCTTGTAGATCTTGTTTCTCCTTTGCCTTTCTTAAAGTTGATGTGCATTCTTGAATGTAAATTCTTCTCCCCTCTCTCAACTCTTGACATGTTATATTTATATCTGGTGTAAAAACCCTAATTTCGGAGTCCAAGAAGCCTTAGAAGTCCATCCGGGTCAGGTTGGAAGCAAGACAAGTCGAGTCAGAATTGCTGTCAGAACACTTTACACTGGCAGTGTAGTGTTACACACCCCACCCCATGTAAATTTTTGCTGCTTCAATGTTTTAGTGTTCTTTCATCCAAAAGGTTACACGGGTGCAGGAAAGTACACAAGATTGTTTAAACAGGCCGTGTAATGCTTTGGGCCCTATATTCTTCATGTTTTGACCTCCAAATCTCTTCTAAACTCATCTTTGATTCTAGAAATACATAAAAACACTTGATGAAATATAAAAATCAATGAATTGAGTTGGATTAACATATTTTCTAAAATAATACTAAAAACACATAAAAATAAGCATGAAAGGAGACTAAATGCCAACAAAATGCAATGAATGTTAACCTTAAATATCTACATAATTTGACTTTATTAAATACCCCCAAACTTAGACCTTTGCTTTTCCTCAAGCAAAACAAAACTTTTTAAAAACTTATTGGGTACTTAGAAACATAACCAAAAACTCAACTAATGCATAATTGAATACTCTTCAACCTTCATACCAAATTCTCACTTTCAAGGCATAAAGACCTTAATAGTTGTCTGCTAGAACCTTGCCCCCTTTATAGTGTTTCAACTGATTATTCCTCTTCATAAGGCCATTAATAAGTCACAAATAACCTATTTTATTAGGATAGACTTGAGAAACACTTAATCCCCTAAATTTTTCTTTATTGTGGATAATTGTGATGAAGTGACTCAATTTCAACTCCATAGGCATGTCTCAATTTTCTATCTCCACTAATGTAGCATACACTTTTCAAAATATTAAAAGGTCTTTAAAAGGGTTGTAATGGGGCTAAAGGGATAATGACTTGGTTATCAATGAAAGGTTTTTAGAGAATACCAATATGAGGATAGCATTTATGCATAAAATACCAAGTATACTAAGTTTGTTCTACTGATTTTATTTGGAGAGGAGGGGCTTTTGGTTTTTTATAGTGCCAAGCATGCTTCTATGATACTGTAACACCCTAGGCAAATCCCACATCGATAAAACATGGGACAGATGCTAGGTTTATAAGTTGGTGGTTCGTAACCCCTAGTGACGCGTTTTAAAATCGTGAGGGCTTCGGCCTAGAGCGGATAATTTCACTAGTGGGCCGGGCAGTTACATTTGTGGTATCAGAGCCGCTCCGCGTGCAACCTTGAATGATGGTAGGGTAAACCTCAGCGAGGACGATGAGTCCCATAAGGGGGGTGGATTGTAACACCCTAGGCAAATCCTACATCGATAAAACACGGGAGAGATGCTGGGTTTATAAGTTGGTGGTTCGTAACCCCTAGTGACGCGTTTTAAAACCGTGAGGGCTTCGGCCCATAGTGGACAATATCACTAACGTCCCGGCCCACTAGTGAAATTGTCTGCTCTGGGCCGAAGCCCTCACGGTTTTAAAATGTGTCACTAGGGATTACGAACCACCAACTTATAAACCTAGCATCTCTCCCATGTTTTGCCGATGTGGGATTTGCCTAGGGTGTTACAATCCCACCCCCTTAAGGGACTCAGCGTCCTCGCTGAGGTTTGCCCCACAATCGCTCAAGGTTGCACGCGGAGCGGCTCTAATACCACAAATGCAATGGCCCGGCCCACTAGTGATATTGTCCGCTCTGAGCCGAAGCCCTCACAGTTTTAAACCGAGTCACTAGGGGTTACGAACCACCAAATTATAAACCCAGCATCTCTCCCGTGTTTTGCTGATGTGGGATTTGCCTAGGGTGTTACGGATACTTATCCTGGGACTTCTTCTTCTTCTTCTTCTTCTTCTCTCTCTCTCTCTCTCTCTCTCTCTCTCTCTCTCTCTCTCTCTCTCTCTCTCTCTTTTATGTTCCTTTTGTCCTCTCCTCCAAACTCATTGCTTTTGTTGGGTTAGAAAGGCAAATTTTTCTTTGATTTCAATTATATACTTGCACTCTTTCTTGAGTTCTACATCCTCTCTCTATTTTTTATTTTTTTGCACTTAATATACTTTTTACTTATGCATTTAGCTTCCTCGAAAGGATAGGGTAGGTGTTTAGGCTAGGGGCTAGGTAAATAATGTCGGTAAGCAATAAATTCTAAGGGATAGATATAGGTTTCAAATTGATTGCAAGGGATATATATTTTAATTAAGGATGGCTAAGGCGTAATGAGGCTATATCAAATAATGCCTTAATCATCTCTTCATCAAGCATATGCTAGGATTTCGCCTTGATAGGTGTAAGAGACATATTTTAGAGCTTGTGAGGCATTTTTACGGTTGCTTGTATTTCAAAAATTTTCTCCTAATTTTGCAAGTTCAATTTGACAAATTAATAGCTATGAAAGGGTTTAACTAGTTTAACTCCACTTAGATGATTAAGTTTTTTACAAACAACATATTAAAGCCTTTTTCCCCATTCAGTTACATTCATTCCTCTTTCCCAGAGAGTCCAATTATTAGCTCACCAAGGTTTTAGTTATAATTCTAAGTTAAAAGCCTTTTGAAATAGTCTAAAATTTTCAAAATTTTTAAAAATTTTCTAGATTTTTGATACACAAATATAATATTGACATAATAAGGTGATACATAATGAAATGCAATACATGAATGCAATACGTGAAATGCACCCTCAAACTCAAATTTGACATTGTCCTCAATGTCATCAAGATATCATAATCAGGTCAAGAGCAACATCATAAATGTAATAATAAGAAAAAGCTAATGGATATAGAATACTCCCCCTAAAAGCATGCCTTCCCTCAAAGATTTGTGATTTTGATTTCTATTGCTCCTTTCAAGTGCTTCTTGAACCTACAAAGTGAACAAACATTGAAACAAGTTTAGGAGGGTGATAAAATAAAAACAAATAGACAAATGCAAAGATTATATTTAAAACTTGGATTGCCTCTCAAGAAGCACTAATTTGAGGTCATTAGCTTAACCCCTTTTAGAATTGCTAATCAAAAAATGGTTTTCGCCCATAGTAGTTGTCATGTAACACCACATATGGGTCTTGATTTATGGTACCCTCAAGATTAGTAAGATCTAAAACAAGATTGCACATAGCATGAACAACACACGGCTTAAAATGATATGTTTGAGATGAGGACTGTTTTAGCTCATGGAGGACATATGGTGATGTAGGAGGTGTCCATGATAGAAAAGGGTCTTCTAGTGTTGTATGTGTAAGCATCATTAATGAACTTAAATTGATAGTCTCATTAATTTCTTCATCTACCACCTTCATCTACCACCTTCATCTCTGATTTGTTTTCATGTAAGCACTCTTCCAATGACCCATTAACAATAAAGGAGTTGTTTTCTTCAACTTTAGGTTCAATTTCTTCTTCGAGTAACTTCTGCTCTTATAGAAATTCTACTGGTGAGTCATATTCAAAGGAATTTTGTTCTTGAGGCTCAACTTCTTTTATAGGTTCAAATTTCCATGAAGCTTCTTCATTTTCCCAACCTTGTTTGTTTAATTCGTCCTCATGAAGTGATATCTCATTGTTCGCCATTAGGTTGTTAAAATTTTCCAATGGAGCTACGATGTCTTCAAGTCCCACTCTCTCATCTAATTGTAGCTTGAATGGTTGGTGTGAAATATTAGGTTGATGAATGTGTGGGGGATATTAGTGACTCTAACCCTGCAGTGAAGGATCCCAATACTAATGGTAATCAAAATCTGCCATGTCATTTAATAAGTGAATGCATCCTCATGGTTTCTTTGAATAATGTGATCACTAGTAGCCCAAGCTCCATAATCTACCCAATTCTTTGTTGCTTCATCCAAACCATTATAGAAATTGAGAGTGAGTTCATGATTTGAAAGATTATGACTGGAAAATTGCTCTACCAATTCATTGAACCTTCTCCAAGCATTATATAAAGGTTCATTGTGTTGTTGAATAAAACTTATGAAGACTTGCCGATGAAACATCTCAATGTACCTCACAAGAAAAACAAGTAAAAACAAAATTAGTCAAGAAATAAACTATAAAAGAAATAAGAATGTCTAGATTAATCAAATCACTAAGCATTTGTTTAATGATTTTACAACTACCGCAAGTACATGATAGCTAACAAATAATAAAGTGATGAGTAAAGTATCATTCCCACGAGGACCATGTTGAGTACCGAACTATAGTTATTTTAATTATCTAGACAATCGAATTGTATAGAAATAGTAATTAAATCTAAATTAAAAGAAATAAAATCTAAAACAATTAACTAAACTTAAATATTAATGGATAAAGGCATTCTAGAGTTGGGGGTTCACACTTCAATCAATTATAGAATCAATCTAATTTATTCAATAAAAGGGAGATTATTACTTTGATGGAAATTAATCCTAAGTTATCTTAAGTCCTCTCTCAAAGCACTCAAGGTGTATTTTAATTAACCTAAACCTTACTTTCATGGTGATTAAATTAATTAGAACCCTTTAAGATCTTTGATTAATTTTGGAAGTCCATAAAGGTCATCACCCTATCTCTAGGTCAGATTTCCTAAGTTCAAAATCCTAATTTTCTAATACTAATCTTCGCCTTTTAGTTCTTCAATTAGTGTCTTAGTTCATAGTTTAGTGGGTGCTACCTCATAGCATGTATTAAGAGCACAAGATATTGAATCAAAGAACAAAACCCCTAATATATTAAATAATCAAATCATATCCATAATTAAATTAATAGTGCTACATCCCTAACCCTAGAATAAAGAGACTACTCACACATGGTGAGTTTTACAATCAAGTTTATAAAATAATAAAAAAAAAGACATGAGAAGAAAAAAAGAATGGAAGAACCCAGAGGGAGAATCACGGCCTTGGACTTTTGGAATTTCTGCTGAAAATCCTTTCTAGCAATCTTGCAGATCTTGTTTTTCCTTTGCCTTTTCTTAAAGTTGATGTGCATTCTTGAATGTAAATTCTCCTTCGCCCTCTCAATTCTTAACTTGTTATATGTATATCTAGTGTAAAAACCCTAATTTCCTAGTCCTAGAAGCCTTAGACGTCCATCCGAGTCAGGTTAGAAGAAAGAAAAGTCAAGTCAGAATTGTTGTCAGGACACTTTACACTGGCCATGTAGTGTTACACGCCCCACCCTGTGTAACTTTCTACAACTTCAATTTTTTAGCGTTCTTTCATCCAGAAGGTTACATGGGGTGCAGGAAAGTAGACAGGGTTGTTTACATGGGCCGTGTAATGCTTTTGGCCCTATAGTCTTTACGTTTTGACCTCCGAATCTCTTCCAAACTCATCTTTAATTCTAGAAACACATAAAAACACCTAATGAAATATAAAAATTAATGAATTAAGTTAGATTAATATGTTCTCTAAAATAATACTAAAAACACATAAAAATAAATATGAAAGGAGACTAAATGTCAACAAAATGCAATGAATGTTAACCTTAAATGTCCATATAATTTGACTTCATCACATTCCCTTCCATATGTTCCTCTTGACCATGCCTATAACATTCAGAGTTTCCAAACCTATAAGGTCCTCAGTGAGCTTTCCCACATCTCACATAGCCCAAAGTATCTAAACCCAAACTAAACTACTTCCCATCTTAAGACAAGATTTGATCTTGTCGCAAAACTTGTTTTTCTTATGTATTTTTAGCAAACTTTACCCCTTTCTCTTTCTTAGTTCTAGATGAAGAATTAGTCTTAATCAAGGGACTAAACCTCCTTGCATTTGTGGCTTTAGGAATTGTGGAATGCTTGGCCCTTAACTTTTTAGGTCCAAACTCCCTTCAATGATAGCCCCTGCTTCCATTTTCCTCACAGCATCTATTATGGAATGGAAGTTATGGGTTTCTGCAGCCAATATTAATGAAGAGTAGTGAAAGTGTAACCTTTGGGTGTACCTTTTTTACTTCTTTTTACTAGTATCATAATCTTGCCCACATGCTACAAAAGATCCACAAACTTGTCTGTATACTTATCTACACTCATATTAACTATTTGCCTTAACTATTCAAACTCCACCATTTTTAGTTCCCTAGAGCTTTCTAGAATAGCCAAGTTGGTAAACTCTACAACAAACTATTACCAGGTCATATTGTTTATCCTACTCATAATGTATGTCTTATACCATTTCTTAGCCTTCTCATACTTTAGTATAAATCTAATCATTTGAATGGCCTTACTGTCACTAGCCTCCAATTCATTAGTTATAGATTTGACTGCCTTTAGTTACTCAAATGGACCATCCCTTTCTTTGTATTTGGGTACATCCAACTTTAGGTAGTCTATTATATTAGCCTTACATCTGCTGCCTAACCTAGTCCCTTGAGTCTGAACTACTGAGGTTGCATGTGGTGGTACTTGCCCTCTTATAACTCCCTCCATGGGGTCCTTTGTTCCCATGGTGGTTGGAGGGTTTTGGGGGTACTGTTGGGGAAAATACATAGAATAAGGGGTTAAATTGTGGGAAGAAAGATGGGTAGGACATGAAAGAAGGGTACTAAAGGTAGCCCATAAACCCAATGTTTCTCGCGTTTCCCTATTGGGGATAATTGCACCATAACCCATAAACCCAATATTTCTTGCATTTCCCTCATACTGCTATTGAAACCTGTAATGACCCAGCCTAGAGGCCATTACCAATGCTAGGAATCAGGTCAACTTAATGCTATCGAAACTCATAGTAAGCCTAAAAACTTATTAAACATAAACACTTCCTTGTATCTCACAATCCAAGCATACTCCAAACCATTACACTTTACTTTTCTCTTTCATAATTAAACATTCTTAACATAAATATGGTTCAGAATTTGAACCTTTACATACATAAATAACTAAAGTGTAATTAGTTCATATATACATACTCAAATAAGGAGTTAGCTTATATCTCAAACATTCATAATTACATCACTTATATTTAAGATAAAACATATATCAAAAATCCTGAATACCAACACAATTACTATTTATTTACATATTACATGTCCATTAAACATACAATATACATAGAAAAACTCTATAGCTACTCCTGCTGCTCAATCTCCAAAGAAGTCATCTATTCTTACACTCCTGCACCTAGGGTAAGGGAAAAGGATAAGCTTATACAAGTTTAGTGAGTAAACTAATTAACAACATTTAGTTATATCATTCATTTTATACATATGCAATACATCATTCTAATGAGTTTTACATCACAAACATTTCACATAGGATGGACCTGTCACCCGTGATTCCCCAGATCTAACGTGCCTGGCTCATATAAAGGCTCATCAGGACCTTTGCTTAATATATGCAATGTGTTTGACGTATACAGAGGCTCCTCAAGACTTTTGCTTAAAAATAGTGTGCCAAGGACTTATTAGGCCTCACCTAGTCTCACTACCATAGACCATACATGATCACATCATAACATAACATATACATAACATAGGGGGAACCAATGGGTCATCCAAATTCCATCATGCATCGATAATAATTATGTAAAAATGCAACATATTCGTATTATAGATACATACACCCTACTAAAAAATGAAATGATGCATGTGGATGATTACCTTTAATAAATTTACATTTATTAAGGTTAGAGTTACTCACCTCTTGTAGCTTATCAACCACCTAACATGAATGATTGCTAGCCTTGGATCCTTAGCTTTCCAAATCCCTCAAGTATGATCCCATAAACATCTAAACCTAAGGAGTTATTCAAAGCTTTAGGACTTTATACATACATCAAACAGAAAATTCTAGGTGCTTTTGAATAGTTAAATCATGTTTTGGAGCCTTAGAACTAAAGGAGAAATAAGGCTAGCAGAACCAAGTTCGGCTGCCGAACCAAGTTCGGATGCCGAACCCTTAAACATTGGGTGCCCATTTTGGGCATTAACTACTGTGCTGCTGATGTCTTGGACTTTGGCTGCTGAACCTAGAATTTCTCTAGATTATTTTTTGAGAAACTACATGCTTTGGCTATTGAAACAATGGCTTTCGACAGTCAAACCTGAGAATTTCCAAAATTCCCAATTTGAAAACCAGCAAAACTTCTCTTCCAAAAACGCAAAAACACATTTTATGCTTCTGAAACACAATCCAAATATTTCAACACAAGTCTAGGGCCAAAAACAACTTGGAATCATGCTCCAAACACACATGCGAAACCAAATTGAACTTGAATTCGATATTCAACCAAACTTCAAACAGAACATCATTAAGAAATTCTTGAATCCATCCAAAGAAACTTGCCATTTAAGGCCTAAAGGGACTTGAAATCAAGTTTAAAATCACATGCAATCACTAAAAGCTAGAATCCAAAGTTCCATTAGCTTCACACATCGCATTTAACCATAAAAACATCAAGAACTCAACATGTAACCCCATTCTCAACCTAGACATTCTCCAAAACTCCTCTAAACATATATGTAATCAAAAACCAACAATCTAACACACCTAGACATACTTGGATTCTTCTAAAAGATCAAAAGAAAAGAGAAATTATCTCTTTCTCTTGAATTGGAGAAGGAAGTGAATTGATGATTCCAGCTTCAATCCACTCTGACCAGGCTTCCCCATAGAAGAATAAAACTTCAAAGTATAAAGTGGCCAAGAAAACCTCTTAGAACCCAAACTTACATGCCATGGTAGCTTAGAGAGAGAGAGAAAGAAAGAGAGAGAAAGAGAGAGGAAAGAGAATTCAAATTCTTTTTAAATAAAAAAAAAGGTCATTAGCCATTTTATACCCTCACTGTCGAGGGGCTTTTAGTTGCTGAAAGTCATAATTCTGACTACCACCGTCTATTCTACCCAAAAAAGAATTGAACAGAAAAAAGGGACTTCAGTTGTTTAGAGACCATGCTTCTGCTGCTGAAGTTCCTTCTGCCTAAAGTAACTCTTAAAACTTTTATGCAATAAGACCTACAAAACATTTTCATTCTTACATACACATTAACTTTTTACCACCATTCCCTTATTTGTGGAATCTTTGAATTCATTAGAATATTCCATCAACGATAGAATTTTTGATGCAAGAAAAGTGTGGGTGTTACATTATTCACCCCTTAGGAGCATTCATCCTCAAATATTAAACAAACATGAATATATAAAGCACAACATAGATAAACATAGCAAAACATACTTAGAACAGATAAGGATATTGCTGTAACATGGAGTAATGGGTCCCACATGCATTCCTTCATGTTATGGCGATTTCATAGGACTTTCACCATGGGTATCTCCTTTTTCCTCAGACTTCTTATTTGTGTATCTACAATCTAGACATGTTGCTCAACATAAGAAAGAACTTCCAAAATTTTCATGTCTGGTTCACTTATAACCTTGTTCGGATCTGATACATACTTTTGCAATAGAGAAACATGAAACATCGGATGGATCCTCTCCATTTCTAGTAGCAAGGCTAGCTTATAAGATACATTTCCAACTTTGTAGCACTTCACATGGTCCAATATACCTCGGAGCAAGTTTGCCTCTCCTCCCAAACTAGATAACACCCTTCATCGGAGATACCTTTACAAGTACCGTATGCTTTCCTAGAAATTCACTTCTCTTCTACAGAGATTTGTATAGCTCTTCTAACTATCGGCTGTTGTCTTCAATCTTGCCCTAATTAAAGGCATGGCTTGATTGGTGATTTTCACCAACTCTGTTCCTGCTAAAGCTCTTTTACTTACTTCTTCCCAATATATAGGAGACCTGTACTTCCTCCCATATAGAGCTTCACGTGATGCCATTTTGATCCTAGAGTGATAGCTGTTGTTGTATGCAATCTCAACTAGAGAAAGATATTTTTTCCATGATCTTCCAAAGTTAAGTACACACATTCTTAGCATATCCTCTAAAGTTTATATGGTCCTTTCTAACTGACCATCTATCTGAGGATGGAAAGCTATGCTAAAGTCTAACCTGGTGCTTAACTCATTCTGAACACAATGCCAAAATCTTGATGTGAACTATGGTCCTTTATCAAAAACTATTATCACTGAAGCCCCATGCAACCTCACTATCTCTGCCACGTACACTTGAGCTAACTTATCCATAGAGTAGCTAGCTCTTACAATAATTAAGTGAGTAGTCTTGGTCAATTTTTCCACTATAACTCATATAGAGTCATTTCTGTTGTAGGCTTCTGGTAACCCCACAACAAAGTCCATTACTATATTTTCCCATTCCCACATTTTCCCATTCCCATTCTGGAATGGGTAGTGGGTTAAGCATTCTGCCAAGTTTTGATGTTTAGGTTCACTCTCTGATAGACTTCACAAGCAAACATAAACTATGAAATTTCCTTCTTCATGGAAGGCCACCAATACACCTTCTTTAGATCTTGATACATTTTGGTGGCCCCAGGATGGATACTATACCCAGCATTATAAGCTTCTCTCATAATGTCTCTTTTGAGCCTCATATCATCTAGTACACATAACCTACTACCATATCTTAACACTCATTTCCCATCAAATCAGAACTCAGGGTCCTTACCCTTTTGCACTGCTTTAGCTATCTTTACCAACTCAGGGTCTTCGTGCTACCTCTCTACTACTTGTCTCAAGTACACTGGTATCACCTTCATTTAAGCTATCTAGGTATCCTTAACTAATAACTCTAGCTATAACCCTTCTCTAATCAACTGGTGTAACTACTTTAAGATAAGCTACCTTTCTATAAATATATGAGCTAAACTATCAAATGATTCTTGGCTGAGGACATCTGCAATTACATTTGCTTTTCTTAGATGATGCTGGATGTTACAATCATAATCACTGAGTAGTTCTACCCATCTTCTCTATCTAAGATTCATCTATTTCTGTTTGAAGATGTACTGGAGACACTTATAGTCTATGAAGATTTCATATTTAGCCCCATATAGATAGTGCCTTAACATCTTTAGGGCAAAGACTATGATCACCAACTCTAAGTCATGAGTGGGATAGTTAACTTTATGCTTCTTCAACTGCCTTAAAGCATAAGCTATTACTCTACCATTTTGCATAAGAATACATCCTAAACCTACTCTAGAGGCATTACAATAAATAATGAAATCTTCATTACCTGTAGGCAAAACTAATAATAGTGTTAAAATTAGATACTCTTTAAGCTTCTGAAAGCTCTCCTCACACTGATCATTCCATTCAAAATTATTCTTTTGAGTTAACTTAGTTATTAGTGTTAGTAGTATGCCCTAGAGCATATCATTTAGTATGTATCTTGTACATGTTTTTATTAATAAAAGGCACTTTCACTTTTCTTTTTACATAAGATATTTATGTGTAATAGAAAAGGTCCATTGATATTTTGTTAGAAATTCTATTCTTAAGTTGTTAGGAATATGAGTGATAGTATTTCTAGTACAAAGTATCATAAATAGGTTCACAATCGAGGATACTTCAAAATAAGGACATGACTTATCTAGAAAGATTATATTCATGTTTGTTTCCAAGTTATTTATATGAGATATAAATAAGATGGAATGGTGAGTCTCATGCCATATGACAAACATGATAGGCACTTATAAATGATAAGTAGGCCGAACCAGTGACATTTATGACAAGCACATAGAGTTTACTCTTGTCAATGTTTTGTCATAAATCATATCAGTGCATATAATCTTTAGACCTGAGATAGCACAATCATCTTGTATATAAGTAGTTTGAGTTTGATACTACTTTCATACTTGTACTATGTATGGGTATATGGGCATGTGTTGGCTCCTACTAGCTATATATGGAGGTAGGTGTTGATCAAGATGGAATCTGTTCCTCTAAGTAAATAGAGATAAAATCCTATGTTCATTTAATTGTTCTTGATGTTTCAAGTTCCTAGCCAGGACATATAGATTTAATCAGAAAAGAGTTTCTGATGAGAAAATATTTTTAATCAAGAACTGGAATTAAAAGAGAACATAATATTCATAGCAAATGGAGTTTGACATAAACCATGACTCCAGCTTGAGTTGGGATTTTGTAACAGAGAGATTCCAGTGCATGGTAACATATAATTATAGGTTCATTTGAGGTAAACCTTATTACTAATTAGGTGGCCATGGCATGCTATGCTAGGTGTTAACCATGGTCTATGAGGTGCATAAAATGATTTTGAGAAATCTTTTATGGTAAGAAAGAGTTATGATGATATTAAGAGTTGATATCATATCTCATTGCCAATTAGTGATGAGCCTAGTAATTCACACACATACACAAGTTATCACCTAATTAAATATGATTTTGTTAATTAATTAAAGAGTTTAATTGATTAATTAAATAGGTTTGGTTTGCAATTAGATTGCAAAGTCCCTAGCATGACTTGAAACCAAATCTAGATTATTAGATATATAGTATAAGTTAAATTTATATTTAAAGTGCTTAAATATGAATTTAATTAATGAGAAATTAATTAATAGAGATTAATTAATTAATTTATATTTGATATAAATTGATTAGAAGAAGAGAAATAATTATTCTGGGTTAAAAACTCAAAATTAAGACACAGGGGCATTTTGGTCATTTCACAGGGTGACATGTGCCACCATGAGATGGTGACACATGGAATTACACATAAGCTTGCCAAATGTATTTTAATCATGTAAGATGATTAAAATTAAGATTAAATATAGGTTTGACACTTGGCACAATGTGATTGGGTCAATTAAACCTAGAACCAATCAAAGGGTGACATGTGGCAAGGGTTTAAGTGGTGACCTAGCTATATAAGTGTTGTTATGAAAAAATGAAAACACAAGCTGCTGCCTCCCATTGTGTGCTGCCACCCTTGAGACTCATATTCTCTCTTCCTCTTCATTTCTCTTATATTCCAAGAGATTAGCAAACAATCTCTTGAATTAAAAATACTAGAAATCGTTTCTAGTGTCTTATTTGCATCTTTAATCTCTTAAAAGGCAGAACTTGATTTTCTAAATAATAGAAAAAGCTTTAGAAGTTGTTCAAGGGCTGCCATAGGTGTTCTTGGTGTGAAAGCTAGAGGGACAACATTTGGTGTCCTGAAGACGAATCTCAAAGGCGCAAATACACTGTAGTGCATCAAGAGGTTAGTGTGTTTGTTCTTGATTTAATCTAGGGTTCTAAAATTAATCTGATTAATTATAAAATCTTAAATGGAAAATATAGATCCAAAAACATATTAAAAGAGTTTTAATATATTGTTTATCATTGAAATCAAATAGATAAAAATAAATCTTGCATGATGCATGTGATCATAGGTGAAAATTTTTGAATTCAATGGTATAAACTTGTGTTTTTCATGCTTCCACTCCTTCAATTGGTATCAGAGCCACTATATTTACCATTTAGATTGTTGATTATATGATTTAATTGTGTGTTTTGATCATGAGATGATTTATCCATTGCTGGTTGCAATGGATGTGTGGCAGCATGCTTGAAGAACACCATCAATGGTGCACATGGTTTGGCTTCATGGGTGGTGCAAAGGTTTGGCTTTTTAATTTGCAATTGTTGTATGATCTAAAAGCTCATCCTATGTCTAATTAAATTTTTTAATTAGAATTTTAATCACACAATTAAATTTTGATTCAAATTAGAATTTTAAAAATTATTTGAATGTGATTCAAATCTGAATTTTAAAAGTTGTTTGAATGTGATTCAAATCTGAATTTTTAAAGTTGTTTGAATCTTATTTAAATCTGATTTTTTAAAGTTGTTTGAATAATATTTAGATCTGAATTTTTAAAAATTGTTTGAATGTGATTCAAATCTGAATTTTTAAAAATTGTTTGAATGTGATTCAAATCTAAATTTTTAAGGTTGTTTGAATGTGATTCAAATCTGAATTTTTAAATTTGTTTGAATCATATTCAAATCTGGATTTTTAAGTTGAATATAAGATATTCAATTTAATTTAAGTATGTATGTTTTATTTAATTGTTAAATAGTAATATGCATGATAGATGATCATGGACTATAATAGACCAATGTGATTGGATTTATTTCTTTTATGTTTCTTCAGGATTGTAAATTAATTAATTTATTTTAATTTATTTTAAGCATGTATTATTAAGGTTGTAATAATTTTTGGGTTGTAATTTCATTTATTTACTTCTTGTAAATTCGCCTCGGTATGCCAAGGATTACTATGTAATATTGGATTGCAAGAAATTCAAGGAGGTCAAGAGCATTGGTGGGACCAATGGGAGGAATTCAAGATTAAGTATTGATTATGTACTCCTTCAGCAACTCTTGTAAAAGAATGAATGAAATGCACCTAGGAATGCCCTGATTCAATTCTTGGTGGCTCAGAATTGAATCTCTTAGAAAGTCCATGATAATACCATATTTACTGCTTATCCATGAATGCATGAGATGTATGGGAATATATGCAATTATATGATATATGCATGCTAAATAGATAATGTGAAAAGTGAGACCTTAATAGTAATTAGGATGACCATAAAATCTTCCAAACAAATGATTAAGTTGGAAATGCTTTAATTAAAGTAATTATAACATGGGCCCTCCATTGGGGCAATTATTTTAAGAAATTTTAAATAGTTGCATAAGATGCAATTAATTTAAGAGATTTTCTTAAGAATAATTATTAAGCATGAGATGTTGTAAATATGTAAATGGTTTGGTGGCCAATATTGGATGTACCTAAGGACATTAAAATTATTTGCATAATTACTGTCTCAATGGGATCAACTTAACTAATGCAAGATAAGTCAATAATGGATGTTCCTGAGATTTTGAGCATTAGGGGCTAGGTAAAGGATTTAACCTCACATGAGATGTGATGGGCAAGGAGTTGCTCACTTATAGTTTATTGTAATTCCAATAATGGATGTACCTGAGGATGATCAATAGAATTATAAGAATTCAATCACCTACTAGAAATCCATCCAACTAGGATTTCCGTTTTCTACTTTGGGAGTGTAGGATTCGCTAAGTTAGTGGGAGGACCAATTTGATTAAAAGACCATAATCATTTTAGTTAATTACTTGATATATTTACTAATTAATTTGGTTATTTTTTACAGTTAATTTTCTGATAATAATGAGCATAGAACAACAACCACCACCATCCAATATCCTTGGAAGCATACTTGATCGCAATAGGTTAACAGGACCTAATCTCTTTGATTGGCTAAGAAATTTGAAACTTGTCCCGAACCTTGAACTTATAGGATATGTTCTAGATTCAAATGTTCCTGGTCCCTTACCTTCAGAGGCCACTCAAGAGGAACATGAAACTTTGGACAAGTGGAAGGAGCATGATATGAGAGCTAAGTGTTACATGTTTGCTTCCATGAGTAATGAGTTACAGAAGCAGCATGAGAACATGCAGAGTGCGAGTGATATCCTCCTTCACCTATAAGAGTTGTATGGTGAGCACAGTAGGAATGCTAGGTATGAGATATCTAGGCAGCTATTCCGCATGAGGATGTCCGATGGACAGAATGTTGGGGATCATGTCCACAAGATGATTCGGCTGATTGAGCAGTTGGAACATCTTGACTTCAACATGGATTTCCAACTACAGATGGATTTGATCCTTCAATCCCTTCCTGAGTCTTTTGAGAATTTTGTGACAAATTTCCATATGAATAAAAAGGAATGCACCTTAGCTGGTTTACTCAACATGCTGGTTATTGCCCAAAAGAATATACCGGGCAATAAAGGAAAATAGGTAGCTTTGATTGCATCTTCTTCAGCTGAAAAGTCCAATAAGAAGAAGGGCAATAAGAAAAAGAAACCTCAGATTCCTAGTCCTTCCAAGAAAATTGTCACACCCTACTCCCCCGTAAGATGTAACATGATCTCGTAGTACACCTAATGAATTGCAGTACTTCGCCTACCGATAACCCATTAGATATACTACAAGGGATTTTAAAAATAATTTTTGTGAATTTCAAATCATCGATTAAAATCTGGTGTTATAAAATTTTTTTCAAAATTTCAGCAAAGTGCCGGCTGTATTTTGAGAAAACAGTTGTGACACCCCTTACCCGTGCACAGTATACACGAGTAAGTAATGCCACACGGTGTACCGGCACACTCTAATATTCCTTAATTAATTTATATCATGCTTTTGAATATAACTTGTAAAATATAACTCATTTAAGTCATTTATTAAAATCATAATTTATTTGAGGTTCCGTAAATTTTAAAGAAAATCCGGCAGAGTATCGGCTAAAAATGGAGAAAACAGTTCTTCGGAACCTGTTAAAAATACTTCCAATGAACAAATTCATTCATTCTCAACTCCAATATCATCACAAAGCTCAATATCAAGATCTCAACAATTTTTTTAATTTCAGGTCTCAACAACCTTTTCATTTCTCAAACATCCATTTCTCAGGGTTCTCATATATAAACAATAATCAAATACTCAAATTATTTCCATACATAACCATAAATCTTTATTATTTACATGAATCTCAAAATACATTACATAAATCCCAAATACATATGAGAAAACAAATATTTAATTACAAAATGACAAAATGACATCTAATGTCCTACCAATGCACTGCAGGTGATGAGGTGACACGGACATCGTGCGTAATCTGCAGGATAGACTCACCCAGTCTGCGGTCTACTGGGTTCACGATCTGTATCTCCAGTACCTACGCGTGGCAAAAGCAACGCGCTAAGCAATAATGCTTAGTGGTGCAATAATATAATAAAAGAAAATAGCAAGAAATTAAATGTGTAGTGAATGTATATGTTTCATTTGCTTGGTATTTGTATATTATTTACTTTGTCCACTTTTATTCATTTGGTTGCCCCAAGTAACCTACACTAGACGACTGGGCTGGATAACGGGTAAACTGGCACTGGGTATCTAGTACCTCGGGCCGTCACACCATCGGTCACATATGCATATCCCGGTGTGCAACAGAACAGCTACCAAGTTGTAAATAATCTCAGGCACAAGGCCAAATCTCAATGCAAAGTCAGAATGACTAAAAGCCATGAAATCACAGAATGGCATATTGCCATATGCAGTACTGCTAATTGAACCCTATTGGCATGCCAAACTATCCAAACCAATCATGTTAGGTATACTAGGGCATTTGAAACTTTTAAATTCTTCAATTTGTGCATTTCAAGTTTTGGTGCCACTATTCACCTCTTTGGTCAACAAAAATGTTGACTTTTGGATAGAAAATATGTACATTGACTTTGGCACTCCCAACATACCACATTTTACATTTAAAACTTGTTAGAATTGGTCACCATTACCATTTCTAACTTAAAACCAAGGGAAACAAAATTTTCAGTTTTTGAAGCTTAACTTTACTGTTCCATTAAGCACTGTTACAGTGGGAATTTGAGGAAATGGTAAACATGAAAGTTGTTCCTTATTTTGTCTAGTTGAATTTCTTTTTTTGAATCACTCCATTTGGAGTTTTGTAGCTCAAGTTATGGCCAAAATAAGTTTACTGTTCACGTGCATTGTTCATGCTGAGATTTTGGGTCTGGCAGATTTTTGGTCTAAATTTGGTCAGTAATTTGATCAAGTTAAGTTCATAATTTGGTCTAACTTTCTTCTTATGAGATGTTCTACCATACCTTAGGTTTCCATCAGCTCAAGAATCGCCTAAATCCGAGTTTTCTAGAGAGAGTTATAGCCATCCAAACATTACTGCTCAAGTGAAAATCTGCAGAGTTGCAGGTTTGATAACTTAACTTTGCCCAATAATTTGAACGGGTTAATGGCATAATTTGGGGTAATGTTCTTCATGAAAGTTGTTTGTCTATATCATATCTTGTTGCTGTAAAAATTTCAGGTCAATTTGACCATTCTACAGTGAGTTATGGCCAAATGAACTGTTACTGTTCATTTGGTCATTCTGCATGGGCTATTTGCAGGGTATCTGGATTGGGGCCAATTTTTGGTCCTCTTGATTTGGTCTTTTGGGCATGGTTTCTTCAGAAAAAATGTGCCATTATAAGCCTAGTTTCATGTCCAATTGGCCAAACACCAATTGGACCAACACAGCCAAGGATATGGCGGTCCAAGTGGACTGAAATCTCAGCCATCATGTCTTTGTCTTTAGCGACCTACCATTCCACTTTGCCATGCCATTTTTCAGTCCAATTTATGGTCAACATACCTCAAATGGTCACTAATTGACCATTAGAATGTTCTTTAACCAATTCATAAGCCAAGTCAAAATTTCATTCCTAAACCCCAGCTAAATTTCAAAGTTTTCACAATTTCCCTAATTTACTCTTTCATTCTCTATATATATATATATGTATACACTTTAACATAATCTTCAATTCACTCTAAGTCCATTAATACAATCAAACTCATTCCTTCCTAGGGCTGCCGAAAATTCATGTACACATACACATGGGTTTGGTTCATTTATTTCACAATTTCTTACCTATTACACATCTCTAACATGGAATTATTGAGTTTTAAATACATATGTGCACTAACCTTTAAGTGGCAGAATTTCTCCAAGCTTAACTTCACTTTCCTTGTACTCTCTTGGCTGCCAAACACTTCCTCTAGGTCCAAGGATTCATTTTAGTGTTGGGTAGCAACTCCGTACATTCTACTGTTTCGGTGACCGGTGTCGGTCCGGACAGCTAGAACATCCGGAAAAATATTTAAACTAAAGCGAGAAACCATAAATAACTCAAATATTGACAAGAAAAATTTAGTAAAAATTTTAGAAATAAAATACAACCAAGTCAAATGAGCCGGTGCCCAAGCGATGGGTAACCGGAGGGAAGTTGCGGTTCTCGCAACGAGGAGCCCTAGACCCGGGAAAAAATTCATAAAATAATTTTTGGGACTCCAGAGAAGGGTCATTGAGGTTCCTATGGCATTAGAATGCCAAGAAAATATTTAGAAAAATTTTTCAATCGGTACAGACAATTTTGACCCGTTAAGCCAAATGGAGGGCATTTTGGTCATTTCGCCTTCAGAGGTGATTTTTAGCCGACTTGTCCAGTCGAGTAAATAATTAATATGACATAAAATGTGAATAAATATTGTTGAAAATTGAATTGAAAATGATTAGAAAAGAAAAGGAAAGAAAAATCCATAAAAAGCAATTTATGACATCTTTATGATGTCACTTACAAGTCTCCACCAATTGCATTCAAACAAGCATTTTTAAAACACTTAAAAGAGTCAAAAATGGACCAAAATTTCTGGTCATCTTCTTTTTCTCCTTCACCAAAACGTGAACCTCTCCCTCTTCTCCCTCCATTGATTTTTTTTCAATCAAGCTCCATTTCTCTCTTCTTTTTACCATAAACCCTAAACCCCTTTCATTAAAATTTGTCCACTCATCTTGGGGAAGTGATTGGCAGCCAAGAAAAGGAAAGGAAGTGAAGTTTTAGCTTAGGGAAATCTGCCCTACAAGAGGTTAAAGTGAGGTTAGTGCTTACTTATGCTAATATTCCTTTATTTCCATGTTAAGGACTTGAATTTAGTATGAAATTGTAAGTTAAATGGACTAAATTCATGTGTATACATACCATGGATTTCAGCTGCCCTAAGGAAGGAATAGGATTGAGTGTTGTTGATGGACTTAGAATGAATTAGAGCTTATGTTTAAAGTGTATAAACACATATATAATGAATGGAAGTGTGTAACTAAGGTGTATGGGTGAATTGCAATGGGAAATTAGGGTTTTAAGAGTGAAAAATTGGACTTGGCATTTGAATTGATTAAAGAACATTATAATGGTCAATTAGTGACCATTTTAGATAAGTTAAGCACAATTTGGACTGAAAAATAGAATTGCAAAGTGAAGAGGTAGGCTGCCCTAGGACAGCAGCAGAGGGGCTGAAAATTCAGTCCACTTGCACTGCCATAACTTGGGCTGTGTTGGTCCAATTGGTGTTTGGCCAATTGGACATGAAACTAGGCTTGCAATGGCACATTTTTGCTGAAGAAACCATGTCCAAAAGACCAAAGCAAGAGGACCAAAACTTGGCCCCAATCCGGACACCCTGCAACAGCCCCTGCAGAAATGACCAAATGAACAGTAACTGTTCATTTGGCCATAACTCACTGTAGATTTGGTCAATTGACCTGAAAGTTTTACAGCAACAAGTTAAGACATAGAAAAACAACTTTAATGAAGAAACCTATCCCAAATTATGACCAGAACCTAACCCAAATGGCAGTCACAGTTACTGTTTAAACCTGCAACTCTGCAGATTTTCATTTGAGCAGTAATGTTTGGATGGCTATAACTCTCTCTAGAAAACTCGGATTTAGGCGATTCTTGAACCGATGAAAACCTAAGGCATAGTAGAACATTTCATAAGAAGAAAGTTAGACCAAATTATGAACTTAACTTGATCAAATTACTGACCAAAGTTGGACCAAAAATCTACTGCACTCCAAAATCTCAAAGATGAACAAGACACGTGAACAAAGAAACTTATTTTGGCCATAACTTGAGCTACAAAACTCCAAATGGAGTGATTCAAAAAAGGAAATTCAACTAGACAGAATAAGGAACAACTTTCATGTTTATCATTTCCTCAAATTCCCACTATAGAAATATCAAATGGAACAATAAAGATGAAGCACCAAATCTGAAAATTTTGTTCAATTAGCATTAAGCTTAGAAATGGTATTGGCAACCAATACCAACAAGTTTTAAATACAAAATGTGGTATGTTTGGGGTGTTAAAACCAATACACCTATTTTCTATCCAAAAGTCAACATTTTTGTTGACCAATGAGGTGAATAGTGACACCAAAACCAAAAATTGGCAATTTTGCCAAAATGACCTAAGCTTTGAGAAAGTAACCAAAACTAACAAGTTTTGAATACAAAATGTGGTATGTTGGGAGTATTAAAACCAATGTACCTATTGTTTATGCAAAAGTCAACATTTTAGTTGACTAATGAAATGAATAGTGACATGAAAACTTGAAATTCAAAAATTGTGAAACTTAAAAATGAAAAATGCCCTAGTAGGCCTAATGTGATTGGTTTGGATAGTTTGGCATGCCAATAGGGTATTGTTTTAGCAGTACTGCGAAAGAAAAGGCTTTATGCCTGTATTCATGGCTTTATGCCCGTATTCATGGCTTTTATGCCAGTATTCATGGCTTTTATGCCCGATCATGTGATATCATGGCTTTTTAGCCATACTAACTGCATACGTGGTTGATGTTCTGCGTCCCATGGTATGATGGCCCGAGGCACCGCGGTGTCCAGTGCCAACGACCCGTTATCCAGTCCAGTCGTCCAGTATAGGTTACTTGGGCAACCAAATGAATGGAAAAGTATAACTGTAATTGAACTGATTGTTAAAGAACATACGAAAATTAAATATCAGAAATAAATTACAATTTCAATAAATGAATTATATTTCACAAGTTATTTTCAAAACTATGATAAAAATAAATTAAGATAACATAGAGTGCTCCGGCACACTGAGTGGCATAACTTGCTCGGCTACACTATAGTCGGGTAAGGGGTGTCACAGGGGTCTTGAGGAAATATGGTGAGGAAGCATGAGAAATGAAGCTTTTGTTTGAAAATCAATGGAGGGAGAAGAGGGAGAGATTCACGTCTTGAGGAAGAAGAAGAAGAAGAGCAGCTGGTTTTTAATTCCTTTAGCCTTCATTTTGTCTCTTTTATTAGTTAGTCACTTGGTTGTTTGAATGCAATTAGTTATAGTTCTTAATGACATCATCAACATGTCATAAATGAGCCTTTCTTTGATTTTTCTTTTCTTTTCATCAATACTCAATTTCAATTTAATTTTTAGTAATATTTATTCATATTTTAGATCATAATAATTATTTACTCAACTGGACAAGTCGGCCAAAAATCGTCTCTGAAGGCGAAATGACCAAAATGCCCTCCGTTTGGCTTAACGGGTCAAAATTGTCTGTACTGATTGTAAAATTTTTCTAAATATTTTCTTGGCATTCTAATGCCATAGGAACCTCAATGACCCTTCTTTGGAGTCCCAAAAATTATTTTATAATTTTTCCCTCAGGTCTAGGGCTCCTCATTGCGAGAACCGCAACTTCCCTCTGGGTTACCCATCGCTTGGGCACCGGCTCATTTGACTTGGTTGTATTTTATTTCTAAAATTTTTACTAAATTTTTCTTATTAATATTTGAGTTAATTATGGTTCCTGACTTTAGTTTAAATATTTTTCCGGACGTTCTAGCTGTCCGGACCGACACCGGTCACCGGAACAGTAGAATGTACGAAGTTGCCACTGGGAGGATGTTACAACTCTTCCCCTCTTATTTAAATTTCGTCCTCGAAATTTATCCGGTGTAAATAGTCGAGGAGCTATTACTTCGTTATTTCTTCACCTTTCCGTGTTATCATACTTCACTTTCTCCTAGTCTCAATCCTATCCTCAAACAATTATGTACTCATCCTTTTTCATCTTAAATACAGTCTGCTTCTCATCTCCATTCGCTATCTCATTGTCTCTTCACTTTCTTATTCCATACCTTAACCTAAAATAAACGGGAAATACAGATCTGCAATATTGTCACCTTGACTCTTATGAATGCAATGCATGATATGCAATCTATCTAGGTCCAGAAACGCCTAAACCGCGCTCTGATACCACTAAATGTGACACCCCTTACCCGTGTACAGTATACCCGAGTAAGTAATGCCACACGGTGTACCGGCACACTCTAATATTCCTTAATTAATTTATATCATGCTTT
Organism: Hevea brasiliensis; assembly: GCF_030052815.1. NCBI lineage: Eukaryota > Viridiplantae > Streptophyta > Magnoliopsida > Malpighiales > Euphorbiaceae > Hevea > Hevea brasiliensis. The sequence goes on along the minus strand of NC_079503.1, from coordinate 56,081,670 downwards.
TGAATATAACTTGTAAAATATAACTCATTTAAGTCATTTATTAAAATCATAATTTATTTGAGGTTCCGTAAATTTTAAAGAAAATCCGGCAGAGTACCGGCTAAAAATGGAGAAAACAGTTCTTCGGAACCTGTTAAAAACACTTCCAATGAACAAATTCATTCATTCTCAACTCCAATATCATCACAAAGCTCAATATCAAGATCTCAACAATTTTTTTAATTTCAGGTGTCAACAACCTTTTCATTTCTCAAACATCCATTTCTCAGGGTTCTCATATATAAACAATAATCAAATACTCAAATTATTTCCATACATAACCATAAATCTTTATTATTTACATGAACCTCAAAATACATTACATAAATCCCAAATACATATGTGAAAAAAAATATTTAATTACAAAATGACAAAATGACATATAATGTCCTACCAATGCACTGCAGGTGATGAGGTGACACGGACACTGTGCAGAACTGCAGGATGGACTCACCCAGTCTGCGGTCTACTGGGTTCACGATCTGTATCTCCAGCACCTACGCGTGGCAAAAGCAACGTGCTAAGCAATAATGCTTAGTGGTGCAATAATATAATAAAAGAAAATAGCAAGAAATTAAATGTGTAGTGAATGTATATGTTTCATTTGCTTGGTATTTGTATATTATTTACTTTGTCCACTTTTATTCATTTGGTTGCCCCAAGTAACCTACACTGGACGACTGGGCTGGATAACGGGTAAACTGGCACTGGGTATCTAGTACCTCAGGCCGTCACACCATCGGTCACATATGCATATCTCGGTGCAGGCAATGTAAGCTACCAAGTCAGAATAATCTCAGGCACAAGGCCAAATCTCAATGCAAAGTCAGAATGGCTAAAAGCCATGAAATCACAGAATGGCATATTGCCATATGCAGTACTGCTAACTGAACCCTATTGGCATGCCAAACTATCCAAACCAATCATGTTAGGTATACTAGGGCATTTGAAACTTTTAAATTCTTCAATTTGTGCATTTCAAGTTTTGGTGTCACTATTCACCTCTTTGATCAACAAAAATGTTGACTTTTGGATAGAAAATATGTACATTGACTTTGGCACTCCCAACATACCACATTTTACATTTAAAACTTGTTAGAATTGGTCACCATTACCATTTCTAACTTAAAACCAAGGGAAACGAAATTTTCAGTTTTTGAAGCTTAACTTTACTGTTCCATTAAGCACTGTTACAGTGGGAATTTGAGGAAATGGTAAACATGAAAGTTGTTCCTTATTTTGTCTAGTTGAATTTCTTTTTTTGAATCACTCCATTTGGAGTTTTGTAGCTCAAGTTATGGCCAAAATAAGTTTACTGTTCACGTGCACTGTTCATGCTGAGATTTTGGGTCTGGCAGATTTTTGGTCCAACTTTGGTCAGTAATTTGATCAAGTTAAGTTCATAATTTGGTCTAACTTTCTTCTTATGAAATGTTCTACCATACCTTAGGTTTCCATCGATTCAAGAATCTCCTAAATCCGAGTTTTCTAGAGAGAGTTATAGCCATCCAAACATTACTGCTCAAGTGAAAATCTGCAGAGTTGCAGGTTTGATAACTTAACTTTGCCCAATAATTTGAATGGGTTAATGGCATAATTTGGGGTAATGTTCTTCATGAAAGTTGTTTGTCTATATCATATCTTGTTGCTGTAAAAAGTTCAGGTCAATTTGACCATTCTACAGTGAGTTATGGCCAAATGAACAGTACTGTTCATTTGGTCATTCTGCAGGGGTTGTTTGCAGGGTATCCGGATTGGGGCCAATTTTTGGTCCTCTTGATTTGGTCTTTTGGGCATGGTTACTTCAGAAAAAATGTGCCATTATAAGCCTAGTTTCATGTCCAATTGGCCAAACACCAATTGGACCAACACAGCCAAGGATATGGCAGTCCAAGTGGACTGAAATCTCAGCCATCATGCTGCTGTCTTTAGGCAGCCTACCATTCCACTTTGCCATGCCATTTTTCAGTCCAATTTATGGTCAACATACCTCAAATGGTCACTAATTGACCATTAGAATGTTCTTTAACCAATTCATAAGCCAAGTCAAAATTTCATTCCTAAACCCTAGCTAAATTTCAAAGTTTTCACAATTTCCCTAATTTACTCTTTCATTCTCTATATATATATCTATGTATACACTTTAACATAATCTTCAATTCACTCTAAGTCCATTAATACAATCAAACTCATTCCTTCCTAGGGCTGCCGAAAATTCATGTACACATACACATGGGTTTGGTTCATTTATTTCGCAATTTCTTACCTATTACACATCTCTAACATGGAATTATTGAGTTTTAAATACATATGTGCACTAACCTTTAAGTGGCAGAATTTCTCCAAGCTTAACTTCACTTTCCTTGTACTCTCTTGGCTGCCAAACACTTCCTCTAGGTCCAAGGATTCATTTTAGTGTTGGGGTCTTGAGGAAATATGGTGAGGAAGCATGAGAAATGAAGCTTTTGTTTGAAAATCAATGGAGGGAGAAGAGGGAGAGATTCACGTCTTGAGGAAGAAGAAGAAGAAGAAGAGCAGCTGGTTTTTAATTCCTTTAGCCTTCATTTTGTCTCTTTTATTTGTTAGTCACTTGGTTGTTTGAATGCAATTGGTTATAGTTCTTAATGACATCATCAAGATGTCATAAATGAGCCTTTCTTTGATTTTTCTTTCTTTTCATCACTACTCAATTTCAATTTAATTTTTAGTAATATTTATTCATATTTTAGATCATAATAATTATTTACTCAACTGGACAAGTTGGGCAAAAATCGTCTCTGAAGGCGAAATGACCAAAATGCCCTCCGTTTGGCTTAACGGGTCAAAATTGTCTGTACCAATTGTAAAATTTTTTTAAATATTTTCTTGGCATTCTAATGCCATAGGAACCTCAATGACCCTTCTCTGGAGTCCCAAAAATTATTTTATAATTTTTCCCCCAGGTCTAGGGCTCCTCGTTGCGAGAACCGCAACTTCCCTCTGGGTTACCCATCGCTTGGGCACCGGCTCATTTGACTTGGTTGTATTTTATTTCTAAAATTTTTACTAAATTTTTCTTATTAATATTTGAGTTAATTATGGTTCCTGACTTTAGTTTAAATATTTTTCCGGACGTTCTAGCTGTCCGGACCGACACCGGTCACCGGAACAGTAGAATGTACGGAGTTGCAACTGGGAGGATGTTACAACAGTTCTTCAATCCTGTAAAAGAAAATGCTCCCAATATGTTTTCTCAAATACAACTCCAATAAACTTTATTTCAATTCACAATTCAATTCTCAATAAACAATCAATTCATTTTCAAACTAATCTCATCATGAAGAAATATTTCATTGATTATGAGACTCAAAATTTTATATTACAAAACTATTCAAGTAAATAAAATCTCAAATTTACATTTACAATAATTTACATTTAATTACATACCAAAATATTTTACAAAAGTTTTTATACAGCTGCTCAAATAATTTATATACATATTATTACATGCATACATCAAAACCTATGTACATGGATATACCTATAATATACTTGGAGCTGATCTGAAAGTGTCTTCAAAGAAACTTACTCACTGCTCTATGCTCTTCTTACCTACGACAGCATACAAAGCTATCGCTGAGTGGTGAACTCAGTGGTGCACAACTATAATTTAAAACATAGTACAATATACATTGACAAAATTTACAGTAAATAATTTGGAAATCTGAATACTCATCAAATTCCAAAACTCAAAATATTCATTGCCAATAATGTGAATCATTTGTATAAAATGACTTCAATCATGAAATTCAATTTATCAAATCATAACTAACGATTTAGGTAATTCCAACAAAATCAATTATACATAAATCATAATTGAAATCATAATTCTTTACCATTCAAAAGCCATTCTGTATCTCAAAAACCATGCTGTATCTCAAAAATCATTCTTTATCTCACTAACTATGCAAGACTAATCCGAAAGGGCCATATTCGATGTGATTCTAACTCCCTATGGTCGGGGAGGTCGAATCAGATTCTAACTCCCTATGGTCGGGGAGGTCAAATCATCGTGCACAGTACCATCACAATAATGAATCTTCCACAAGGGCCATAACGATAAAATGAACTTAGATCTAACCTCAAATCAGAGGAAAATCTAAGCCTGTGCACGTACCATGGTAATCAAAACACAACTAACTCCATTGTCTTCTCAACAAATGAGAGAGATGGGTAATAACCTAGTCAAGCATCTATAGTGAGATATAAAACAATATCACAATCCTTTTAGTGAGCATAAATGACAATATAATTCGATTCAAATTCAATTCCAATATGCAATAATTTTTATGCTCATCATAATTCAAATCATAAATTTGTATTTTTCCATGAAAATTACCATCACAATTCAAAACATGTTCTATCACAATTTTTCCAAAACATAATTTATTCAATCCATAACAATGCTTAATACTTGTGGAAATACCATTTCACAAAGCTAAATTCATACATACTATAACAATTTTCAATAATCATTGAATTAAATCTAATGCTTGTTAAACATAATACATAAGAAAAGTATGTCATTTAATCATATGAAATATTCAAACAAAATCTGTTAAAAAGTAGTTGTGCACAAACCTCTGATAACTATCTCCTGGTCTTGACTCAGAGTTTCCTTCCCTTTGCCTGAGTCTTTACTAACTGAGAAACACAATTTGAAGTGTTTCAGTACTAAATTAAACTGTCTCTAACGATAATGCTTGATAAGTAATTCACTGAATGCTATTATTTGCTTAATCAACCTAATATATCGAACCTCGATGCATTCTAGGTAAATTAGGTTTTAATGTTACTAACATGTCACATTCGATAGTCTTTTAGGGTTGGTACATGTTACCAATTTCAGTTCCGTGTATACTGCATTTTCTTGCAATTTGCTAGATTCTGGGATACTAGTTTGACCTAGCTGGACGACCTAGTTCCCTCGGTTTTTGGGTTTTGGTCAAAACTACGAACTTGTAGACCTATGTCGTATTACACGCGGGGCAAAATTTTAGGTCATTCTGAGTTATGTAGACCAAGTTATGGTCATTTTACTATTGCTGGTCAAAATGCATCAAAATTGGCCACTTTAGGTCATTTTAGGTCAATTTTGGTTCGGCCAGTTTTTGGACCCAAACTAGTGCAAGCTGTTTGACTTGCTTATGGTAATTTCTGGGCTTTGGTATCTTCATAAGACTTGTAGATATGGGTCTTAGCTATTCATGGTTAAAATTTCAAGTCAATTGGACCTGTTTTGAGTGAGTTATGGCCTAAACACTAACTGCTGCCCAAACGGTCAATTTTCAGGCCTTATTTGCACTTAATCTGGATTTGGTCATTTTTTCAAGCTACCTTGTAAGCAGAATTTTGGCAAGCTTTCTTCATGAAAGTTGGCACATTTTGTGCCTAGTTTCACCTCCAATTTGTCTCATACCAATTGGAGCCACACACTTAAAGTTCTAGGCCTAAAACTCAAACTGCCTTATTGCATTTCCTTTATACACATCAAAGACCACTTTTAACACTTACCAAACTCAACATTCAAGCCAATTCAGGTTTGTAAAATAACCTAAACATAGTTCACAACATATTATAGGTCATTTTGGCAGCTTACAATTACATTCAACATACACAATAAAGTGCAAAATTTATTAAACTCATTTACAACAATTCAATCACCTAACCATAACACTTTTACATGTCCAACTTCACACCATCACACACATACCCAAACTGCCATAACAACTGTAACAATTCAACATTAATATTCCATAAGCCAAACATGAAATAACATCTTTATGGTGCACCAAACCAAGCTGCTGATTCATACATTACAGTCCATTAATTTCCAAGCTTCCAAATTCAAGTACACATTCACATATACTAAGTATACATCACCCAAATTAATTTCTACAGACATAAACATTTAATCAACCCTTTAATCTACCATTTACAAGCAAAAATAAACTGTCTTCAAGGTGTTTCCATGGCTGCCAAAAGTACACATCCCCATTCAACATCAAACCTCAAAAATTTCTCCATCAATCAAACACCTATAACATCCTTACATACTTTAATGAAGCAATAACCCAAAAATACAAACTTACCACTTTGGAAATTCTTCAAAACCTCTCCAAAACTTGGTCTTCTTGCTGCCTATCTACTGCCCAAGTGGTGTAGAGCAATTTTAGTGAAGGAAGCTTGAGGTTTCCATGGTTGGATCATGGGTAGATGAAGGTGGAAAAATGGGGCGGCCATGGGAGCTTCAATGAGAGTTATTTTCGGCTGGTGTTGAAATGAGGTTGAAGATGAAGTTTAAATCTGTCCAAATGCATTATAAAGGTGTCCCACAATGTGAGTTAGTGGACCACTAACTTTAGGAAATGACTTATTTAATTAAAGTTACCAAATTTGCAAATTTGCCTCATTATTTCCACTTTTATATTATGTACCATATTTTTATTTTTCATTGCATTGTTAAAGTTTAATATCATTTATTTTTAATAGACATTTAGGTCTAAAGACAACTCAGGGTGTCAAATGACCACAATGCCCCTGTTCGGGTTGCATTCCCGATTTTTCGGTAACACCGAGTTTTGTCCATTTTCTCGATTTCTTACTTTTCTTTGTACTAATTAATTAATTTTTCTTTGATATTTTTAATGGTATTTATACTTCAATTGATGTCTCTTTACGTCCTAAAAAATATTTTCCAGGGTTCCTCGAGGTCCAGGGCTAGTCAACAGTCCACGCCGTGACTTCCCGGTGCGATCACCCATCACTAGGGTTCTCGGCTCGCTTAACTTGGTTTTATTTCTTTGCTATTATTTTTTCTTTATATTTCTTGTATTTTCTTTTCTTGTATTTCATTATTTTATGTCTCCTCACTCATATCGAAGTGTAGTTCTAGGCATCCTAGTTATCCGGACAACACTGGTCACTGGAAAAGTAGAACGCACTACCGAACTTAGGGGTTTTACAATTCTCCCCCCCTTAAAATAAATTTTGTCTCAAAATTTTACTTGGCATTAGTTTCTGAACAATTATGGGTGCTATCTCCTCATATCCTCTTCACGTTCCCAAGTAGCTTCCTGGCCTGAACGATGGTTCCACAGCACTTTAACCAGGTGTATCTATTTATTCCTCAGCTGCTTCACCTCATAAGCCAGAATTTCTATGGGTTCTTCCTCATACGAGAGGTCTAGATTTTACCTCAATCTCTTCAACTGATAGTACATGAGATGGGTTTGATCTGTACCTCCTTAATATGGACACATGGAAAACACTGTGTATCCTTGCTAATTCCGGAGGTAATGCAAACCGATATGCCAAAGGACCCACTCTTTCCAAAACCTCATATGGTCTGATGAAACGAGGACTCAGTTTCCCCTTTCTGCCAAATCACACAATCCTCTTCCAAGGAGAAACTTTAAGGAATACTTTATCACCCACTGCATACTTAATATCTCTTCTCTTCAGATCAACATAGGACTTCTGACGGTCTGATGCAGCCTTGAGTCTATCTCTGATCAATCTGATCTTTTCCTCTGTCTGCTGAACAATTTCTGGCCCAATCATCTTCCTTTCACCTACTTCATCTCAACATAAGGGAGTTCTGCACTTTCTGCCATACAAAGCTTCATACGGAGGCATCCTAATGCTTGATTGGTAGCTATTGTTATAAGCAAACTCAATCAAAGGCAAATGTGTATCCCAACTACCTTCAAATTCAATCACACAAGCCCGTAGCATATCCTCCAATATCTGAATAACCCTCTCAGACTGGCCATCTGTCTGTGGGTGGAATGCTATGCTGAAGTTCAATCTAGTTCCTAGGGCTCTCTGAAGACTACCCCAGAATCTAGAAGTGAACCTAGGATCTCTGTCAGATACAATCTATGCTGGCACTCCATGCAATTTTATAATTTCATTTATGTACAATCTGGCCAATCTTTCCAGGCTATAATCCATCCGGACTGGCAAAAAGTGAGCAGACTTGGTTAGTCTATCAACTATGACCTATACTGCATCTTAACTATTCTGTGTCGTCGGAAGTTTCATCACAAAATCTAGAGTTATCCGTTCTCTTACTATGTTTCATTGTATGCTAGCTTGACACTTATTAATGTATACAAATTCTGTTAGTGGGATGTATCTGTCCCATCTCCCTTGGATTCAAGGACAGAAGTTCTCAGTATATTCTCGAGGGTTCATTACATTTTACAGGTTATTATTATTATCATTTCATTTCATTTCATTATTTATAGAAACTCAATGAGTTTCAAATTTTACCTGAATCACTTGTTTCGACTGTCCATCCGTCTGAGGATGATAATTCATATTGATATCTCTAAGCTTATAGCAATTACTGTGGTACAGGTAATTCACATTAATGTAATCGAGTCACTAACTCTAGCTACCTCACAAGCGTAGTCATTTGATAGGCTAGTTCTGAAGTTTTAAATTTCTTACTAGAATTTTTCACATTTATTTCCCTTAATAGTACTCTATTCGAGTGCAACTGTATCAATTTATAGATTGCTTACAAATATTCTTAATTTATTATACCACGAGGAAGCACGTAGCTCTACACAATAATCCCGTGTTGGTACTATAATCTGCAGCTTACAATACAAACATCGAGAACATTACATAGTCACTACGTTATAACCTCATGGACTAAGTTTTCTAACATCTTATCTTTCTCAAATCCACTAATATCCTAAACCAATTCTGATTACAATATCCATTAATAATTACTAACAGTAACATCTTTGCCCTCATCTAGAGTAATTCTATTACTGTAACTTACTTTTAGGTCCTCTTGCCTTATATTGAGTAGGCTCGCTAATTAGCTTTATAATTTATGGTATGTTAGAAAATACTTTTAGCTAACAATTCTTCCAAAATTAATGTCAATCATACTTGTTATTATAGTTTTGATCCTAAAAGACTAGTCACTAACACATTAAAATTTATTCCCCTGTAAAGGAATAGCAATAAAACATAGAATTCTAACACTAACATATAAATAAGTAGTGCTGGGATCAAATAATAACTAATTGTTTCTTTCAAAAATTAAGAACTTACCAGTAGCTACATATGAAGTTTTTGCTCTTTCTCCTTGGCGTATAGTGGACGCTCTGACTAGTGCACTACTATATTCAGGTTGATTCACTGTGTTATAGTGGTGAGGAGTACCAACTCTATTTCTATCTCGACTCTGACTGACGGTCTGTGAACTTCGGAAAGCAGATCGAGGTGCTCTAGTACAATCTTTACCAAAGTGTCCAAGTTTTCCATAATTGTAGTAGGCTCCAGAGGCCCTTCGATAAATACCTCCATGTAGCTTACCACAAACATGGCAGAAACGGGTAGAATAGGAACTTCTGGTTGTTCGATGACTAGATCTTGGTGTTCTCTATCCTGATGATCCGCCTCTGTCATATCTCTGAGCTCGGGGTTCCTCAAATTCTTTTCTCTTTCCCAAATTACTGCTCGAGTTCTGACCCGTAGATTTCCCCCTCTTCTTTATTTCACACTGCCCTTGTGAGGGTTAGGTCTGTACTTAGGCTTGGGCTGACAGATTATTAGCCATTTGTTGGAAGAAAGTGGCCATTTGCTGGGCCATTTGTGTAGTAATTTGTACTGGTAAAACTGGTACAGTTGGGCCTTCGACACTTTGTGGAGTTGGGGCCTCAACTTGTACTTTTGCCATCACGGACTGTTCTATTATCTCATTCTTCTCTTCCATATCTTTTCATAGGATTTTCTATTCCTGTACAACCAACATAAGGAGATTCCTCTCCATTAGCTCATATTTATGATGTAAATGTACTATATGTATCAAACATTTGAGCAGTTGTAGTTATCAACAAAAAGATTTCAAATTCACAGTTCAAAATTTGCTTTAAAACCATTGCTCTGATACCACAAAATATGTCACACCCTACTCCCCCCTAAGATGTAACATGATCCCGTAGTACACTTAATGAATTACTGTACTTCGCCTACCGATAACCCATTAGATATACTACAAGGGATTTTAAAAAAAATTTTTGTGAAATTCAAATCATTGATTAAAATCTGGTGTTATAAAATTTTTTTCAAAATTTCGGCAAAGTGCCAGCTGTATTTTGAGAAAACAGTTCTTCAATCCTGCAAAAGAAAATGCTTCCAATATGTTTTTTCAAACACAACTCCAATAAACTTTATTTCAATTCACAATTCAATTCTTAATAAACAATCAATTCATTTTCAAACTAATCTCATCATGAAGAAATATGTCATTGATTATAAGACTCAAAAATTTATATTACAAAACTATTCAAGTAAATGAAATCTCAAATTTACATTTACAATAATTTACATTTAATTACATACCAAAATATTTTACAAGAGTTTTTATACAACTGCTCAAACAATTTACATACATATTATCACATGCATACATCAAAACCTATGTACATGGGTATACCTATAATATACCTGGAGCTGATCTGAAAGTGTCTTGAAAGAAACTTACTCACTGCTCTATGCTCTTCTTACCTACGACAGCATACAAAGCTATCGCTGAGTGGTGAACTCAGTGGTGTACAACTATAATTTAAAACATAGTACAATATACATTGACAAAATTTACAGTAAATAATTTGGAAATCTGAATACTCATCAAATTCCAAAACTCAAAATATTCATTGTCAATAATGTGAATCATTTGTATAAAATGACTTCGATCATGAAATTCAATTTATCAAATCATAACTAACCATTTAAGTAATTCGAACAAAATCAATTATACATAAATCATAATTGAAATCACAATTCTTTACCATTCAAAAGCCATTCTGTATCTCAAAAACCATGCTGTGTCTCAAAAATCATTCTTTATCTCACTAACTATGCAAGATTAATCCGAAAGGGCCATATTCGATGTGATTCTAACTCCCTATGGTCGGGGAGGTCGAATCAGATTCTAACTCCCTATGGCTAGGGAGGTCGAATCATCGTGCACAGTACCATCACAATAATGAATCTTCCGCAAGGGCCATAACGATAAAATAAACTTAGATCTAACCTCAAATCAGAGGAAAATCTAAGCCTGTGCACGTACCATGGTAATCAAAACACAACTAACTCCATTGTCTTCTCAACAAATGAGAGAGACGGGTAATAACCTAGTCAAGCATCTATAGTGAGATATAAAACAATATCACAATCCTTTTAGTGAGCATAAATCACAATATAATTCGATTCAAATTCAATTCCAATATCCAATAATTTTTATGCTCATCATAATTCAAATCATAAATTTGTATTTTTCCATGAACATTACCATCACAATTCAAAACATGTTCTATCACAATTTTTCCAAAACATAATTTATTCAATCCATAACAATGCTTAATACTTGTGGAAATACCATTTCACAAAGCTAAATTCATACATACTATAACAATTTTCAATAATCATTGAATTAAATCCAATGCTTGTTAAACATAATACATAAGAAAAGTATGTCATTTAATCATATGAAATATTCAAACAAAATTAGTTAAAAACTAGTTGTGCACAAACCTCTGATAACTGTCTCCTGGTCTTGACTCAGTGTTTTCTTCCCTTTTCCTGAGTCTTTGCTAATTGAGAAACACAATTTAAAGTGTTTCAGTACAAAATTAAACTGTCTCTAACGATAATGCTTGATAAGTAATTCACTGAATGCTATTATTTGCTTAATCAAACTAATATATCGACCCTCGATGCATTCTAGGTAAATTAGGTTTTAATGTTACTAGCATGTCACATTCGATAGTCTTTTAGGGTTGGTACATGTTACCAATTTCAGTTCCGTGTATACTGCATTTTCTTGCAATTTGCTGGATTACGGGATACTAGTTTTACCTAGCTGAACGACCTAGTTCCCTCGATTTTTGGCTTTTGGTCAAAACTACAAACTTGTAGATCTATGTATTATTGCACGCGGGGCAAAATTTCAGGTCATTCTGAGTTATGTAGACCAAGTTATGGTCATTTTACTATTGCTGGTCAAAATGCATCAAAATTGGTCACTTTAGGTCAATTTTGGTTCGGCCAGTTTTTGGACCCGAACTTGTACAAGCTGTTTGACTTGCTTATGGTCATTTCTGGGCTTTGGTGTCTTCATAAGACTTGTAGATATGCGTCTTAGCTATTCATGGTTAAAATTTCAGGTCAATTGGACCTGTTTTGAGTGAGTTATGGCATAAATACTAACTGCTGCCCAAATGGTCAATTTTCAGGCCTTATTTGCACTTAATCCGGATTTGGTCATTTTTTCAAGCTACCTTGCAAGCAGAATTTTGGCAAACTTTCTTCATGAAAGTTGGCACATTTTGTGCCTAGTTTCACCTCCAATTTGTCTCATACCAATTGGAGCCACACACTTAAAGTTCTAGGCCTAAAACTCAAACGGCCTTATTGCATTTCCTTTATACACATCAAAGACCACTTTTAACACTTACCAAACTCAACATTCAAGCCAATTCTGGTCCGTACCATAACCTAAACATAGTTCACAACATATTATAGGTCATTTTGGCAGCTTACAATTACATTCAACATACACCATAAAGTGCAGAATTTATCAAACTCATTTATAATAATTCAATCACCTAACCATAACATTTTACATGTCCAACTTCACACCATCACACACATACCCAAACTACCATAACAACTATCACAATTCAACATTAATATTCCATAAACCAAACATGAAATAACATCTTTATGGTGCACCAAATCAAGCTGTTGATTCATACATTACAGTCCATTAATTTCCAAGCTTCCAAATTCAAGTACACATTCACATATACTAAGTATACATCACCCAAATTAATTTCTACACACATAAACATTTAATCAACCCTTTAATCTACCATTTACAAGAAAAAATAAACTGTCTTCAAGGTGTTTCCATGGCTGCCAAAAGTACACATCCCCATTTAACATCAAACCTCAAAAATTTATCCATAAATCAAACACCCCTAACATCCTTACAAACTTTAATGAAGCAATAACCCAAAAATACAAACTTACCACTTTGGAAATTCTTCAAAACCTCTCCAAAACTTGGTCTTCTTGCTGCCTATCTACTGCCCAAGTGGTGTAGAGCAATTTTAGTGAAGGAAGCTTGAGGTTTCCATGGTTGGATCATGAGTAGATGAAGGTGGAAAAATGGGGCGGCCATGAGAGCTTCAATGGGAGTTATTTTCAGCTGTTGTTGAAATGAGGTTGAAGATGAAGTTTAAATCTCTCCAAATGCATTATAAAGGTGTCCCACAATGTGAGTTAGTGGACCACTAACTTTAGGAAATGACTTATTTAATTAAAGTTACCAAATTTGCAAATTTGCCTCATTATTTCCACTTTTATATTATGTACCATATTTTTATTTTTCATTGTATTTTTAAAGTTTAATATCATTTATTTTTAATGGACATTTAGGTCTAAAGACAACTCGGGGTGTCAAATGACCACAATGCCCCTGTTCGGGTTGCATTCCCGATTTTTCGATAACACCGAGTTTTGTCCGTTTTCTCGATTTCTCACTTTTATTTGTACTAATTAATTAATTTTTCTTTGATATTTCTAATGGTATTTATACTTCAATTGATGTCTCTTTAAGTCCTAAAAAATATTTTCCAGGGTTCCCCGCGGTCCAGGGCTAGTCAACAGTCCACGCCGTGACTTCCCGGTGCGGTCACCCATCGCTAGGGTTCTCGGCTCGCTTAAATTTGTTACATTTCTTTGCTATTATTTTTTCTTTATTTTTCTTGTATTTTCTTTTCTTGTATTTCATTATTTTATGTCTCCTCACTCATATCGAAGTGTACTTCCAGGCATCCTAGTTGTCCGGACAACACTGGTCACTGGAAAAGTAGAACGCACTACTGAACTTGGGGGTTTTACAAAAATAGCTTAAAGAAAGGGAAGACTAAAACTGATGGAGGAAAAGGAAAGTGTTTCCACTGCCAGAAGGATGGGCACTGGAAAAGGAACTGTCTAGAGTATCTTTCTTCTCTGAAGGACAATAAGGATAAACCTTCAGAAGGTATGTCCATATCTTGTTATTTAAATTCTGATGATACTCATAGTTCATCTACAGCTTGGATTTTAGATACTAGTGCCAGTTCTCACATTTCTAATGATATGCAGGAACTAGCAAATAGTAGCAGCTTGCGTTCTCAAGATGTTAGAGTCCGGATTGGCAATGGTTCAACTGTTGAAGCTTTAGCCATAGGATCTAAATCTTTTTACATGTTTGGACATGTTTTGTGTTTGGATAATATTTTTTATGTACCTGATGCTTTTAAGAACATCATTTCTATATCTAGTTTGACTAGAAATGGCTATGAATTTCAATTCACAGATGATGTTTGCAATATTTATTTTAGAAATAAATATATTGGTTCGGGTTATATGAATAAAGATCTTTATTATTTAGATAATAATGACAAACACAAAATAAATGCAAGTGATCTAAATGAATGCAATGCCATGGTGAAAACTAACTCAAATTCAAAACATATTTGGCACTTAAGGTTATGTCGTGCTGTAGAAGATAGGATTGCAAAACTGGAGAAAATGGGGATTCTATGCTCATTGGGCTCTGAGCCTACTCCAACTTGTGAATCTTGCCTTCAGGGCAAAATGACTAGATCACCCTTTGTTGGACAAGGGCTAAGGGCTGAAAATATTTTGGAGCTAATACATAGTGATGTATGTGGTCCATTTAAGGAAATGGCTAGAGGCAATTTTCATTACTTTATTACCTTTACTGATGATAAATCAAAGTTTGGGTATTTGTATTTGATGAAACACAAACATGAATCTTTTGAAAAGTTCAAAGAATTTAAATCTGAAGTAGAAAAACAAACAGGAAAGAGTATTAAAGCTCTTCGATCAGATCGTGGAGGTGAATATTTGAGTACTGAATTTGATGAATACTTGAGAGAGCATGGCATTGTTTCCCAGCTGACTCCTCAAGGAATGCCACAGTTGAATGGTGTATCTAAAAGGAGAAATCGTACCCTATTAGATATGGTACGTAGTATGATGAGCTATACAGATATGCTAATCTCCTTTTGGGGATTTGTGTTAGAATCAGCTTTGTATATTCTGAATAGGATTCCATCAAAATCAGTTTCTTCCACACCTTATGAGATATGGCATGGAAGAAAACCAAGTCTTAAGCATGTTAAATTTGGGGTTGTCTAGCTTATATCAAAAAGCTGAACACTGATAAATTGGAAACTAGATCAAAAAAGGGCCGATTTTTTAGATATCCAAAAGATAGTTTTGGATATTATTTTTATTTGCCTGCATCATAAAAGATTGTGGTGAGTAGAGATGCCATATTTCTTGAACAACAGTTTGTTCAAGAAGGAGGCAAAGGAAGGCAAATAGAGTTGGAATTAGAGAATTCTGACTAACCAATAGATCAAATGGATATAGATCCATCTAGTCAACCTATACCCGTTGATGAAACATCTACAGCTATTCCTCGTAGAACAACTAGGGTATCTCACGCACCAGTGAGATATGGTTTCCTTCATGAAGAAGAACAAGAGTTGTCTACTCATTAAGAAGTAGTTCATGGAGATGATCCACTTATCTATGAAGAAGCTATATCAGATATAGATTCTTCAAAATGGATTGATGCTATGAAATCTGAAATTGATTCTATGTATAAGAATCAAGTTTGGGATCTTGTTGACCCACCTGAAGGTATTGTACCTATAGGGAACAAATGGGTTTTCAAGAAAAAAATTAGTTTTGATGGAAAGGTAGAGACTTATAAGGCAAGGCTAGTAGCGAAAGGGTTTCGCCAAAGGTAAGGAATCGACTATGAGGAGACTTTCTCGCCTGTTGCCATGCTTAAATCAATTAGGATTTTATTAGCAATAGCTACATACTATGATTATAAGATTTGGTAGATGGATGTCAAAACAGCTTTTCTCAATGGATACATTGAAGAAAACATTTTCATGGAACAACCTACAGGTTTTGAATCCCAAGATGGTTCCAAGGTATGCAAGCTAAAGCGATCCATTTATGGGTTGAGGTAAGCTTCAAGGAGTTGGAACATCCGTTTTGATGAAGCCATTAAGTCCTTTAGTTTTATCAAAAATGACGATGAGCCATGTGTATATAAGAAGGTTAGTGACAGTGCTATCACTTTCCTTGTCTTATATGTGGATGACATACTGTTGATGGGTAATGACACAGGTATGTTGACAACTGTAAAGGTATGGTTGTCAAATACATTCTCCATGAAAGACTTAGGGGAGGCAACCTATATTCTTGGGTTTCGCATCTATAGAGATAGAGTAAAAAGAATAATTGGTTTATCCCAAAGTCTATACTTGGAAAAGGTGTTAAAGAGGTTTAACATGCTTGATTCCAAGAGAGGATTGTTACCATTGAGACATGGTATCCATCTTTCTAAAGAGATGTCTCCAAAGACACCTGAAGAAAGAGATAAGATGGCTAGGATTCCATATGCTTTGGCTATTGAAAGTTTAATATATGCAATGTTGTGTACTAGGCCGGATATCACAAATGTTGTTAGTTTGGCTAGCAGGCATCAATCCAATCCAGGTTTGGAACACTGGATAGCTATCAAGAATATCCTTAAGTACTTGAGAAGAACTAAGGATTTATTCTTGATCTATGGAGGTGGAAACTTGCAATTGGATGGTTATACTGATTCTGATTTCCAATCAGATATCGATGATAGAAAGTCTACCTCTAGATATGTGTTCATTTGTAATGGAGGTGCAGTTAGTTGGAAGAGTTCCAAACAAAGCACGACTGCAGATTCCACTCATCGAGGTGAGTGTATTCTTTGCATCGAGATCTTGCAAAGGAAGCTGTTTGGATAAAGAAGTTCATGACAAAACTTACAGTAGTTCCTTCCATTGAGTCAGCAGTTCCACTACACTATGACAACAATGGAGCAGTCATACAGGCTACGAAACCAAGGTCTCACCAGAAATCCAAACATATAGAAAGGCGCTACCACATTATCAGAGAAATAGTTGGACGAGGCGATGTAGCCATGCAGAAAATAGCATCAGCTGAAAATCCAGCTGATCCATTCACTAAGCCTATGTCACAGACTCAGCTAGACTGACATCTTGAGAAGATGGGTCTAAGATATTATAATGAATGGCTCTAGTGCTAGTGGGAGATTGTTAGTAGTATGCCCTAGAGCATATCATTTAGTATGTATCTTGTACATGTTTTTATTAATAAAAGGCATTTCCACTTTTTCGTTTACAAAAGATATTTATATATAATAGAAAAGGTCCATTGATATTTTGTTAGAAATTCTATTCTTAAGTTGTTAAGAATATGAGTGACAGTATTTCTAGTACAAAGTATCATAAATAGGTTCACAATTGAGGATACTTCATAATAAGGACATGACTTATCCAGAAAGATTGTATTCATGTTTGTTTCCAAGTTATTTATATGAGATATAAATAAGATGGAATGGTGAGTCTCATGCCATATGACAAATATGATAGGCACTTATAAATGATAATTAGGCCGAACCAGTGACACTTATGACAAGCACATGGAGTTTACTCTTGTCAATGTTTTATCATAAATCATATCAGTGCATATAATCTTTAGACCTGAGATAGCATAGTTATCTTGTATATAGGTAGTTTGATTTTGATACTACTTTCATACTTGTACTATGTATGGGTATATGGGCATGTGTTGGCTCCTACTAGCCATATATGGAGGTAGGTGTTGATCAAGGTGGAATATGTCCCTCTAAGTAAATAGAGATAAAATCCTATGTTCATTTAATTGTTCTTGATGTTTCAAGTTCCTGGCCAGGGCAGATAGATTTAATCAGAAAAGAGTTTCTAATGAGAAAATCTTTTTAATCAAGAACTGGAATTAAAAGAGAACATAATATTCATAGCAAATGGAGTTTGACATAAACCATGACTCCAGCTTGAGTTGGGATTTTATGTGAGAGATTCCAGTGCATGGTAACATATGATTATAGGTTCATTTAAGGTAAACCTTATTACTAATTGGGTGGCCATGGCATGCTATGCTAGGTGTTAACCATGGTCTATGAGGTGCATAAAATGATTTAGAGAAATCATTTATGGTAAGAAAGAGTTATGATGATATTAAGAGTTGATATCATATCTCATTGCTAATTAGTGATGAGCCTAGTAAGTCACACACATACACAAGTTATCACCTAATTAAATATGATTTAATTAATTAATTAAAGAGTTTAATTAATTAATTAATTAGGTTTGGTTTGCAATTAGATTGCAAAGTCCCTAGCATGACTTGAAACCAAATCTAGATTATTGAATGTATAGTATAAGTTAAATTTATATTTAAAGTGTTTAAATATAAATTTAATTAATGAGAAATTAATTAATAGAGATTAATTAATTAATTTATATTTGATATAAATTGATTAGAAGAAGAGAAATAATTATTTTGAGTTAAGAACTCAAAATAAAGACACAGGGGCATTTTGGTCATTTCACAGGGTGACATGTGGCACCATGAGATGGTGACACATGGAATTACACATAAGCTTGCCAAATGTCCTTTAATCATGTAAGATGATTAAAATTAAGATTAAATATAGGTTTGACACTTGGCACAATGTGATTGGTTCAATTAAACCTAGAACCAATCAAAGGGTGACATGTGGCAAGGGTTTAAGTGGTGACCTAGCTATATAAGTGTTGTTATGAAAAAATAAAAACATAAGCTACTGCCTCCCATTGTGTGCCGCCACCCTTGAGACTCATATTCTCTCTTCCTCTTCATCTCTCATCTATTCCAAGAGATTAGCAAACAGTCTCTTGAATTAAAAATACTAGAAATCGTTTCTAGTGTTCTGTTTACATCTTTAATCTCTTAAAAGGCAGAACTTGATTTTCTAAACAATAGAAAAAGCTTTAGAAGCTGTTCAAGGGCTGTCATAGGTGTTCTTGGTGTGGACAAGCTAGAGGGACAACATCTGGTGTCCTGAAGATGAATCTCAAAGGCGCAAATACACTGTAGTGCATCAAGAGGTTAGTGTGTTTGTTCTTGATTTAATATAGGGTTCTAAAATTAATCTGATTAATTCTAAAATCTTAAATGGAAAATACAGATCCAAAAACATATTAAAAGAGTTTTAATATGTTGTTTATCATTGAAATCAAATAGATAAAAATAAATCTTGTATGATGCATGTGACCCTAGGTGAAAATTTTTGAATTCAATGGTATAAACTTGTGTTTTTCACGCTTCCGCTCCTTCAATTAGAGCATCTATCTTGGAGAAATCAGGCATAAATCTCCTATAATAGCAGGCCAAAGCTAGGAAATTCATGATCTCAGTCACTGTAGTTGGCCTCAGCCAATCTACCACTGAAGGAGCGGAAGCATGAAAATCATAAGTTTAAATCATTGAAATTCAAAATTTTTCATCTAGGGTCACATGCGTCATATAAGATTCATTTTTATCTTTTTGATTTCAATGATAAACAACATATTAAAACTCTTTTAATATATTTTTGAATCTACGCTTGCCATTTAAGATTTTAGAATTAATCAAATTAATTATTAGAACCCTAGATTAGATCAAGAACAAGTGCACTAACCTCTAGATGCACTGTAGTGTATTTGACACCTTTAGGATGCGTCTAGGACAACAGATGTTATCCCTCTAGCTTGTTCACACCAAGATCACCTATAGCAGCCCTTGAACAGCTTCTAAAGCTTTTTCTATGAATTAGAAAATCAAGTTTTGCCTTTTAAGAGATTACAGATGTAAACTAGACACTAGAAACGATTTCTAGTATTTTTAATTCAAGAGATTGTTTGCTAATCTCTTTGAATTAATGAGAGATGAAGAAGAAGAGAGGGAGAGGTAGCCAAGGGGTGGTGGCACCTTTTAGAATACAACAGCTTGTGTGTTTGTTCTTTCATCCTTACACTTATATAGCTAGGTCACTACTTAAAATCCTTGCCACATGTCACCTTCTGATTAGCTCTAGGTTTAATTGACCCAATCACATTATGCCAAGTGTCAAACCTATATTTAATCTTGATTTTAATCATCTTACATGATTAAAAGACATATGGCAAGCTTATGTGTAGTGCCATGTGTCACCATCTCATGGTGCCACATGTCATGTAACACCCCTATTTGCATAGCCTGGTATATTTCACTATTCCGGTGATCAGTGTCTGTCTGAATAATTAAGGGGATTAGAACCACATCTAAGACAACTAGATAAACCCTGAAAACAAATAATTAGTAATTGTCAAATAGTTAAGTATAAATAAGAAAAACAGAACGCAAGAAGTTAAATGAGCTGAGAGTCACAGCGATGGGTGACCTTCTCGGGAAGGACTACGAGGTCGATTTAAACTCAAATTTTGAATCATAAAATGTGACTCTGCAGCCCTTAGGACTATTGTGAACACATTGGAAAAGAGAAAATCACAAAAAGAATTGTTAAATAGGTCAAATAATTAGGTCAGAGATCCGGAAGAAATATTGAATTACTTGCAAACCGAATCAAACCGGCGAGGGGCAATTTGGTCAATTTACCCCTAAAGCTGACTCCTGACCTAACTGTCTAATAAAATCTGAGAAAATAAAATTTCAAGATCAAGAATTAAATTGAAGAACTAAAGAAAAATAAATGAAAAATAAAAAGAGAAAAATAAAAAGTTTGAAAAAGTTTATTACATCATGCATGACATCATGCATGATGCAATAAACCTAATAATTAAATATTGAAAATTTGTAGGATAAATGTGTATTAATTAAGATTTAAAAACACATAAAAGAAAAGAAAAAAAAAGAAGCCATCATCTTCTTCTCCCCTTACAAATGCTGACTTCCCTCTTCCCCCTTGTTCCACCATTAACAAGCTTTTAAAGCTTGAAAAACTTAGTTTTGTCCCATAAGTTTTAACCCTAAACCCTAAAGAAAACTTCTAACTTACACTAGGTAAGGAGGTTGAGGAAGAAAAGAAAGGAAGAAAAGAGAGAAAATTGTAGAGGTGGAAATCAAAGAAAGGTTAGTGTTTAACTCTTCCTTTCCTAGATATACTTCATGTGTAGGTATGTAAATGATGAGAAAATTGAAACTAACCAAACGAAAACATGGTTGAGGGACTATATATGAATTTTGCCCTAGAGGTAGTAAACTAGGGTTGAGTGATTTTGATGCAAATAATGAAGTAGTTAAGTGTAAATGAGTGTATAAGTACTAATTATGCATTTAGATTTCATCAATTGAGCTAAGCATGGAAATTAGGGTTTTGGGAGAAAAAATGTAAGAATTAGCCAAATGATGTTTTTGACCTTGCTAGAGTTGCGAAATGGTCATGTATGACCAATTGTGATGTGTAGGAAATGTTGGAATTAAGTTTGAATTCGGATTGGTTATGGCCATTCTGCAGGTAGCATGACCAAGGTCCCTTTCAGGGACCAAAACTAAAAATTTACAAACTCAATTGGTGTGAGGTCAATTGGGAATGAAACTAAACACAAGATGGCACATTTCCATGAAAATGTTTTCTTCAATGTATCCATTGAGAAAAGCTGTTTTGACATCCATCTGCCAAATCTCATAATCATAGTATGCAGCCATTGCTAATAGAATCCTAATTGATTTAAGCATGGCAACAGGCGAGAAAGTCTCCTTATAGTCAATTCCTTACCTTTGGCGAAACCCTTTCGCTACTAGCCTTGCCTTATAGGTCTCTACCTTTCCATCAAAACTAATTTTCTTCTTAAAAACCCATTTATTCCCTATAGGTACAATACCTTCAGATGGGTCAACAAGATCCCAAACTTGATTCTTATACATGGAATCAATCTCAGATTTTACAGCATTAATCCATTTGGAAGAGTCTATATCTAATATAGCTTCTTCATAGGTAAATGGATCATCTCCATGATTAACTTCTTCATGAGTGGACAACTCTTATTCTTCTTCATGAAGGAAACCATATCTCACTAGTGGGTGACATACCCTAGTTGTTTTACGAGGAACAACTCTAGATGTTTCATCAACAGGTGTAGGTTTACTAGATGGATCTATATCCATCTGATCTGTTGGTTGGTCAGAATTCTCCAATTCTAACTCTATTTGCCTTCCTTTGCCTCCTTCTTGAACAAACTATTGTTCAAGAAATGTGGCATCTCTACTTATCACAACCTTTTGTGATGCAGGCAAATAAAAATAGTATCCAAAACTATCTTTTGGATATCCAACAAATTGACCCTTTTCTGATCTGGTTTCCAATTTATCAGTGTTCAACTTTTTGATATAAATTGAACAACCCTAAATCTTAACATGCTTAAGACATGGTTTTCTTCCATGCCATATCTCATAAGGTGTGGAAGAAACTGAATTTGATGGAATCCTATTTAGAATATACAAAGCTGATTCTAATGCAAATCCCCAGAAAGAGATTGGCATATTAGTATAGTTCATCATACTATGTACCATATCTAATAGGATACGATTTCTCCTTTCAAATACACCATTCAGTTGTGGTGTTCCTAAAGGAGTCAGCTGGGAAACAATGCCGTGCTCTCTCAAGTATTCATCAAATTTAGTACTCAAATATTCACCTCCATGATCTGAACGAAGAGCTTTAATACGCTTTCCTGTTTGATTTTCTACTTCAGATTTAAATTTTTTGAACTTTTCAAAGGATTCATGTTTGTATTTCATCAAATACTAATACCCAAACCTTGATTTATCATTAGTAAAGGTAATAAAGTAATGAAAACCGCCTCTAGCCATTTCCTTAAATGGACCACATACATCACTATGTATTAGCTTCAAAATATTTTCAGCCCTTAGCCCATGTCCAATAAAGGGCGATTTAGTCATTTTGCCCTGAAGGCAAGATTCACAAGTTGGAGTAGGCTTAGAGCCCAATGAGGAAAGAATCCCCATTTTCTCCAGTTTTGCAATCCTATCTTCTGCAACATGACATAACCTTAAGTGCCAAATATATTTTGAACTTGAGTTGATTTTCACCATGGCATTGCATTCATTTAGATAACTTGCATTCATTTTGTGTTTGTCATTATTATCTAAATAATAAAGACCATCATTCATATAACCTGAACCAAGATATTTATTTCTAAAATAAATATTGCAAACATCATCTGTGAGCTGAAATTCATAGTCATTTCTAATTCAAACTAGATATAGAAATGATGTTCTTAAAAGCATCAGGTACATATAAAATAATATCCAAACACAAAACATGTCCAGAAATATAAAAAGATTTAGATCCTATGGCTAAAGCTTCAACAGCAGAGCCATTGCCAATCCGGACTCTAACATCTCGAGAACGCAAGCTGCTACTATTTGCCAGTTCCCGCATATCATAAGAAATGTGAGAACTGGCACTAGTATCTAAAACCCAAGCTGTAGATGAACTATGAATGTCATCAGAATCTAAATAACAAGATATGGACATACCTTTCGAAGGTCTATCCTTCTTGTCCTTCAGAGAAGTAAGATATGCTGGACAGTTCCTTTTCCAGTGCCCATCCTTCTGGTAGTGGAAACACTTTCCTTTGCCTCCATCAGCTTTAGTCTTCCTTTTCTGTTTAGCTATTTTTTTAGAAGGACCAAGAATCTAAGATTTCTTTTTCTTATTGCCCTTCTTCTTTTCCTTTATTGCCCGGCATATTCTTTTGGGCAATAACCAGCATGTTGAGTAAACCAGCCAAGGTGCATTCTTGTTTAGTCATATGGAAATTTGTCACAAAATTCTCAAAAGACTCAAGAAGGGACTGAAGGATCAAATTTGTCTGTAGTTGGAAATCCATGTTAAAGTCAAGATGTTCCAACTGCTCAATCAGCCGAATCATCTTGTGGACATGATCCCCAACATTTTGTCCCTTAGACATCCACATGTGGAATAATTGATTAGATATCTCATACCTAGCATTCCTGCTGTGCTCACCATACAACTCTTGTAGGTGAAAGAGGATCTCACTCGCACTCTGCATATTTTCATGCTGCTTCTGTAACTCATTACTCATAGAAGCAAGCATGTAACACTTAGCTCTCATATCATGCTCCTTCCACTTGTCCAAAGTTTCATGTTCCTCTGGAGTGGCCTCTAGAGGTAAGGGACCAGGAACATTTGAGTCTAAAACATATCCTATATGTTTAAGGTTCAGGACAAGTTTCAAATTTTTTAGCCAATCAGACAGATTAGGTCCTGTCAACCTATTGCGATTAAGTATGCTTACAAGGATATTGGATGGTGGTGGTTGTTATGTGCTCATTATTATTAGAAAATTAATTGAAGAAAATAACCAGATTAATTCATAAATGTATCATGTAATTAACCAAAATGATTATGGTCTTTTAATCAAATTAGTCCTCCCACTAGCTTAGCGAATCCGACACTTCCAAAGTAGAAAATGGAGATCCTAGTTGGATGGATTTCTAGTGGGTGATTGAATTCTTATAATTCTATTAATCATCCTCAGGTACATCCATTATTGGAATTAAAATAAACTATAAGTGAGAAACTCCTTGCCCATCACATATCATGTGAGGTTCAATCCTTTACCTAGCCCCTAATGCTCAAAATCTCAGGTACATCCATTATTGACTTATCTTGCATTAGTTAAGTTGATCTCATTGAGCCAGTAATTATGCAAATAATTTTAATGTCCTTAGGTACATCCAATATTGGCCACCAAACCATTTACATATTTTCAACATCTTATGCTTAATAATTATTCTTAAGAAAATCTCTTAAATTAATTGCATCTTATGCAAGTATTTAAAATTTCTTAAAATAATTGCCTAAATGGAGGGCCCATGTTATAATTACTTTAATTATAGCATTTCCAACTTAATCATTTGTTTAGAAGATTTTATGTTCATCCTAATTACTATTAGGACCTCACTTTGCACATTATCCATTTAGCATGCATATATCATATACTTGCGTACATTCACATACATCTCATGCATTCATGGATAAACAGCAAATATGGTATGATCATGGACTTTCTAAGAGATTTAATTATGAGCCACCAATAATTGAATCAGGGCATTTCTAGGTGCTTTTCATTCATTCATTTACAAGTGTTACTGAAGGAGTACATAATCAACACTTGATCTTGAATTCCTCCCACTGGTCCCACCAATGCTCTTGACCTCCTTGATCTTCTTGCAATCCAATTACATAGTAATCCTTGGCATACCAAGGCGAATTTACAAGAACTAAATAAATGAAATTACAACTAAAAATTATTACAACCTTAATAATACATGCTCAAAATAAATTAAAATAAATTAATTAATTTACAATCCCAAAGAAACATAAAATAAATAAATTCAATCACATTGGTCTTTTATAGTCCATGATCATCCATCATGCATATGACTATTTAACAATTAAATAAAACATACATATTTAAATTAAATTGAATATATCATATTCAACTTAAAAATCTAGATTTAAATATGATTCAAACAAATTTAAAAATTTAGATTTGAATCACATTCAAATAAATTTAAAAATTCATATTTGAATCACATTCAAACAACTTTTTTTAAAAAAAAAATTTAGATTTGAATTATATTCAATCAACTTTTAAAATTCAGATTTGAATCACATTCAAACAACTTTAAAAATTCAGATTTAAATATGATTTAAACAACTTTAAAAATTCAGATTTGAATCACATTCAAATAACTTTAAAAATTCAGATTTGAATCACATTCAAACAACTTTTAAAATTCAGATTTGAATCACATTCAAATATTTTTAAAATTCAGATCTGAATCAAAATTTAATTGTGTGATTAAAAAACATAATTAAACACTTTAATTAGTCATGGGCCTAATTATGGGCCTTGGAACAAAGCCCACAAACATACCCAAACAGCCATGCGCATGGTTGAATGAATCAAACCATGCGCATGGTGGTGTAGTTCATCAAACCGCCACTTTTGTTGGTCCAACCAGTAATGGATCTATCATCTCATGATCAAACCATACAATTAAATCATATAATCAACAATCTAAATGGCAAATATAGTGGCTCTGATACCAATTGAAGGAGCGGAAGCATGAAAATCATAAGTTTAGATCATTGAAATTCAAAATTTTTCATCTAGGGTCACATGCATCATACAAGATTCATTTTTATCTATTTGATTTCAATGACAAACAGCATATTAAAACTCTTTTAATATATTTTTGGATCTACAATTGCCATTTAAGATTTTAGAATTAATCAGATTAATTATTAGAACCCTAGATTAGATCAAGAACAAGTGCACTAACCTATTGATGCACTATAGTGTATTTGACACATTTGGGAGCGTCTAGGACACCAGATGTTGTCCCTCCAGCTTTTCCAAACCAAGATCACCTATGGTAGCCCTTGGACAGCTTCTAAAGCTTTTTCTATGAGTTAGAAAATCAAGTTTTGCCTTTTGAGAGATTACAGATGTAAACTGGACACTAGAAATGATTTCTAGTATTTTTAATTCAAGAGATAGTTTACTAATCTCTTTGAATTGATGAGAGATGAAGAAGAAGAGAGGAGAGGCATCCAAGGGGTAGCGGCACCTTTTAGAATACAGCAGCTTATGTGTTTGTTCTTTCATCCTTACACTTATATAGCTAGGTCACCACTTAAAACCCTTGCCACATGTCACCTTCTGATTAGCTCTAGGTTTAATTGACCCAATCACATTGTGCCAAGTGTCAAACCTATATTTAATCTTGATTTTAATCATCTTACATGATTAAAAGACATATGGCAAGCTTATGTGTAGTGCCATGTGTCACCATCTCATGGTGCCACATGTCACCCTGTGAAATAACCAAAATGCCCTTATGTCTTAATTTTGAGTTCTCAACCCAAAATAATTATTTCTCTTCTTCTAATCAATTTATATCAAATATAAATTAATTAATTAATCTCTATTAATTAATTTCTCATTAATTAAATTCATATTTAAACACTTTAAATATAAATTTAACTTATATTATACATCCAATAACCTAGATTTAGTTTTAAGTCATGCTAGGGACTTTGTAATTTAATTGCAAACCAAACCTATTTAATTAATTAATTAATTAAACTCTTTAATTAATTAATTAATTAAATCATATTTAATTAGGTGATAACTTGTGTATATGTGTGACTTACTAGGCTCATCACTAATTGGCAATGAGACATGATATCAACTCTTAATATCATCAGAACTCTTCTTACCATAAATGATTTCTCTAAATCATTTTATGCACCTCATAGACCATGGTTAACACCTAGCATAGCATGCCATGGCCACCTAATTAGTAATAAGGTTTACCTTTAATGAACCTATAATCATATGTTACCATGCACTAGAATCTCTCTGTTA
Organism: Hevea brasiliensis; assembly: GCF_030052815.1. NCBI lineage: Eukaryota > Viridiplantae > Streptophyta > Magnoliopsida > Malpighiales > Euphorbiaceae > Hevea > Hevea brasiliensis. Next base: position 56,054,137 of record NC_079503.1, on the reverse strand, counting down.
CAAAATCCCAACTTAAGCTGGAGTCATGGTTTATGTCAAACTCCATTTGCTATGAATATTATGTTCTCTTTTAATTCCAGTTCTTGATTAAAATATTTTTCTCATCAGAAACTCTTTTCTGATTAAATCTATCTGTCATGGCCATGAACTTGAAACATCAAGAACAATTAAATGAACATAGGATTTTATCGATATTTACTTAGAGGAACAGATTCCATCTTGATCAACACCTACCTCCATATTGAACTAGTAGGAGCCAACATATGCCCATACACCCATACACAATACAAGTATGAAAGCAATATCAAACTCAAACCATCTATATATAAGATAACTGTGCTATCTCAGATCTAAAGATTATATGCACTGATATGATTTATGACAATACATTGACAAGAGTAAACTCCATGTGCTTGTCATAAGTGTCACTGGTTCGGCCTACTTATCATGTATAAGTGCCTATCATGTTTGTCATATGGCATGAGACTCACCATTCCATCTTATTTATATCTCATATAAATAACTTGGGAACAAACATGATTACAATCTTTCTGGATAAGTCATATCCTTATTGTGAAGTATCCTCGAATGTGAACCTATTTATGATACTTTGTACTAGAAATACTATCACTCATATTCTTAACAACTTAAGAATAGAAATTCTAACAAAATGTCAAGGGACCTTTTCTATTACATATAAATATATTATGTAAACGGAAAAGGGAAAATGCCTTTTATTAATAAAAGATGTACAAGATACATACTAAATGATATACTCTAAGGCATACCACTAACAACCATTGCTTTAACCCTTTTAGGATCCACTTCAACTTCATTCTCTAACACTAAATGTCCCAAAAAGGATATACTCTTCAGCCAGAACTCACGCTTAGAAAACTTTGCATATAACAACTGCTCCCTTAAAGTCTGTAAAACCATTCTTAGATGCTTTGCATGTTCTTCGAAACTTCTAAAATACACTAATATGTTATCAATAAAGATGATCACAAAGTGATCTAGATAAGGTTCGAATACCCTATTCATTAGATCCATAAATGTAGCTAGGACATTAGTTAACCCGAATGACATTGTAATACCCCTCACCCGTCTATAGTGTAGCTGAGCAAAGTGTGCTACATTCGGTGCCAGAGTGCCCTGTACTGTCTTGTCATGTATAATGTTAATTTAATTATCTATTTAATTATATTTTCTTATGCGTAGAAATTTTTTTTTTATCACATCTTATTTTTGTAGAGATCCAAACAGAGTCTTCTCTATTTTTAATTAGTGTATGACGGGTTTTACTGTTACCTGTTAAAACAATTTATATCATTTCTCATGCTCATATCAATTTCAAGAAAATAAATTACATTTCATTTACATTTCAAGAAAATAACTTTCATTTCAAGAAAATAAATTTCAAGAAAATAAATTACATGTATTTAAATTCTTTTACATGTTGAATGACCAAAATACCCTTCATTATACTTATCGGGTTATTTTTATCTGTACCAATTAACTAATTTTCTTAAATTTTTTATGACATTTCTAAAGTCATTTAGACCTCAATAACTATTCATTGAAGTCCCAAAAATTATTTCCCTATGGTTCCTCGTGGGTCTGGGGTAAGCAACTATCTTCACAATCACTTCCCCGTACGGTCACCCATCGCTGTAACCCCAACTCGTTTAACTTATTTACAATTCATTTCTTTTATTTTTCCTTAATTTTTCTTAGTATTTGCTTAGTTAATTTATGCTTCCTCACTCTAGTTTGAGTGTATTTCCAGACATCCTAGCTGTCCGTATAAACGTTAGTCATCGGAGCAGTAAAATATACAGACTGCCTAAAGTGAGGGTGTTACAATTCTCCCTCTCTAATAAAAATTTCACCCTCAAAATTTACTCGGTGTAAATAGTCGAGGAATTACTATTTTCTTATTTCTCCACTTTTCCATTTTATAATAGTTTACTTTCTTCTTAATTTATCTTACTTAATCTAGCTCTACATACTTATCTTTAACCTTTTTCCTTTACTCCCTCTGTCCTACGGTTTTTCTATCGTATTTTCTAACTCATTTTTAGTAATAGAACACTATTCTGGCATAACTATACCAAAGCAGAGACCACATGCTAATATCCTCATTTCGAAGTTCTATTGGAAATACGTAGCTCAACACAATAGTCCCATGTCGGTACTGTAATCTGCAGCTTACAGCACAAATATCAAGAATAATGCGTAGTTACTACAGTATATGCCAATAGACTAGATTTTTCCTATACTTATCCTTTTCGAATCTATGACTTTCTGTGGACCGGGATCCATACCTTAACCTAAATAACCAGAGAAAATAGATCTGCATTAGTGTCACCTTGACTCCTAATTAAGGGCTCATGCATGTTATGCACACTATATCTTTCTATCTATCTATGCCTAAGAATGCCTAAACCTTTGCTCTAATACCAATAAATGTAACACTCCTCACCCGTCTACAATGTAGCCGAGCAAGGTGTGCTACATTCGGTGCCGGAGCTCCCTGTACTGTTTTGTTGTATACAATGTTAATTTAATTATCTATTTAATTATATTTTCTTACGCGTAGAAATTTTTTTTTTATCACATCTTATTTTTTTAGAGACCCAGATAGAGTCTTCTCTATTTTTAATTAGTGCATAGCAGGTTTTACTGTTACCCGTTAAAACAATTTATATCATTTTATCTATTCATTCATCATATCATTTCTCATGCTCATATCAATTTCAAGAAAATAAATTACATTTCATTCATATAAAGTTTACATATACAATAATTTACAATTTTATATACAATCCAAAATTATTTACATCATTTAATTAAATACAATACCAAAATACAAAATTTGATATGTACATGAGCCCTACCAAAATGACTGATGAGGTGACAACTCACACTGTAGCAGATCTGGTCCAAGTCTGGTATAGGCCCTACTGCTACTGCTGCTCTCCAGTACTTACGCGTGGTAAGAACCAACGCGCTAAGCATAATGCTTAGTGTGCATAAATAAGGAAAAATAACTAAATAATTTAAAATAATTATTTCATGTATAACCTTATAAATAAATATCAATTTTCATGTATTTAAAATCTTTTACATGTTTTCTAGAACTTTGGAAGTAAATAAGCTAATAAAGATCTTTTTTGTGCATATACCTTATATTCAGTCTTATAAAATTCATATTAATGATTTTCTCATGTACTTATTTATATTTAAGGCTTATTGCTTTTATTTGTGTCCAAGTAACCTATGACAGATTATAAAGACTGGATAAATGGGAGTATACTAATCAAACATCCATATGTCTACCCAGTATACAATGGTCATATCAGGCACAAGGCCAGCGGGCAGGCATAAGCCAGTAATAATGAAAATTGGCACTATGGCCATCAGGCAGGCATAAAAGCCAATAGAACAATCATCTTCGGCATATGTTATCTGTCAATGATTATTCCTGTAGGCAGTACTGTAATATGTAGTCCCTAATTGGTATATCAATCGACCCATACTATATAAGTAATTCTAGGTACACTTTGGGCAAATTAATATTATTAAGTATTTATTAACATTTTCATGTTACTTATGATGGGAAACATATGTCCCACATGCATATTCATGTCACTTTATGTTTAGCAATTCATTTTGATTAACTTCATATCATATAACAATTAATTTTTATGCACCTTTCTCAAGGTCCATATTTGATATCTCAATTTTACCTAGCAATTTAGTCAAAATGTGACTACTGTTTGGCCATACATCCTTCATGGGAGTTGTTCCTCTATGTGTTAACTTTGTTTTCATTTTTGAATCATGTCATTTGGAGTTTTAGAACTCAAGTTATGGTCAAATAACCAAAATTAGTTCCTTAACTCAGTCAAGTTCTAAAACCAAGCAGATTCTAGAGTCAAGGACATGTTACAGTCTCTTTTAGACCTAATGTTCTTCATATAAGTTGTTACCCTATGTCTTGTGATTACTCAGAATTTTGAATTACAATTTTTCAAGTCTTGTAGAATTAATTATAGCAAATTAACTGGCCAGGACTCAGTACCCAATGTCTACAGGATTTCAGGTTTAGGTCAGTGGATTTGACTCTCATTTTAGGGTTCTTACACTCAAATTTTGAGAAATGTTTCTGAATCAATGTGGAAGCCCTATCTCTTAGGTTTCCAGAACAATTTGGCTCATCCCATTTGGGATTTCCTATTGAAAGTTATGATATAAAGTCTGTTCTTGGGTCAGGTGGTAGTTGAGGCAAATTCCAAGAATTGGAGTATTAAATTGTTCTAACAATTTGACTTAGTTTCCTTTAGTTCTGGGTTCTAGTTAAAACATCAACTTTGTAGATCAATTTCTTATAAAACTTTTAGCACTAGTTTCATTGCTTTTACAATTTTTTAGGCCAAGTTATGACATTTTTTCCAAAACTGGTCAGGTGAGCCTAAGTCCAACAAATTCTGTACATAATGGTTCTGGATAGTTTTGTTGATCTAATTTGTACTAACAATTTGACTTGGTTAGAGGCAGATTTGGGTTCTATGTTCTTCATGAAAAATGTGCTCCTATGTCTAACCTTTCCAATGGTTCAAGAATCAGGTCATTCTGACCTTCCTAGTGTGAGTTATGGCCATTTGAACATTTACTATTCATTTAGTCATTTTTCTAGGTCCATATTAGGGTTACCCAGATTCAAGCCAATTTCTGGCCAGGTTAGAGACAGTTTTTGGGCATGGTTCATTCATGAAAAATGTGGAAAATTGTCCTAGGTTTCATCTTCAATTGGCTTCACACCAATTGGAGCAACATAACTCTACTTATGGCTGTTTAATCTTGCTAGACTCATAGGTCTAGATATCCTACACATGAAACAACACTTCTAATCTTCAATTCCACCAAACTTCCAAACTTCAATTCACATTTATGGCACTTCAATTAGTCAACAAATGGTCTCAACATCATCAATTTCAAGTCACAACACAAAATCCCAAAGTTATGCCAAAACCCTAACTTAACATTTCTCAATTCATGTAAAACACATATCAAACTTATACCCAATCAATTTGTCTATCACATAAGCTCATTAATAACTCTAATAAATAATTTAATTCTATCAAAATCATCAAATCCCCACTCTTTTCATGGCTGTCAAATTTTTAAGTTCCCATATACTTGATATTTTCTTCAATTTTATATCATACTAACTTGATTTAGCATGCTTATAACACTTGAAGGAAAGAAGTATGATGATTATAGCACTAACCTTGAATTGACCCAAGTTGATCTTGAAAACTCTAAGAATTTCTTCAATTCATGGCTACCACTAGTTCCCTCAAAGTGTAAAAGCAAGTTTTAGTGAAGGCACTTAGGGGTTTTGGGGTAGAATAGCATGGGAATCAAGCTTGGAAGGTTTAAGAACAATGGAGGAAAAAGGCTTAAGTGGTTCGGCCAACTTAGAAAAGAAAGGAAGATGATGACTATTTTCTCTCTTTTTGGTTTCTACTTATCCTTTTATAAATGGTTGTTCAATTTTTATTGGTTACAAATTTTAATTGCATCATTTTAATGTCATGCTTATGTAATAAAGGTTATTTAAATTTCTTTTCTTTTCTTTTCTTTTCTTTTCTTTTCCCATTTCTATACATAATTTCATAATTTTAATTTATTTTATGTGTTTTAATCTCTCTCATTTAAATTGAAATTTAGGTCAAAATTTAACTTTGGGGTTGAAATGACCAAAATACCCTTCATTATACTTATCGGGTTATTTTTATCTGTACCGATTAACTAATTTTCTTAAATTTTCTATGACATTTCTAATATCATTTAGACCTCAATAACTATTCATTAAAGTCTCAAAAATTATTTTCCTATGGTTCCTCGCGGGTCTGGGGTTAGCAACTATCTTCACAATCGCTTCCCCGTACGGTCACCCATCACTGTGACCCCGACTCGTTTAACTTATTTGCAATTTATTTCTTTTATTTTTCCTTAATTTTTCATAGTCTTTGTTCAATCAATTTATACCTCCTCACTCTAGTTTGAGTGTAGTTCCAGACATCCTAACTGTTCAAACAAACGTTAGTCATTAGAACGATGGAATGTACGGACTACCTAAAGTGAGGGTGTTGCAGACATCACAAGAAACTCATAATGCCCATACCTGATCTGAAGAGTAGTCTTTGGAATATCTATCTCCTTGATCCTTAACTGGTGATGTAACACCCCTATGTTTGGTAGTGCGTTCTACTATTTCAGTGACCAGTGTTGCCTGTACAGCTAGGATGCCTAGAACTACACTTAGATATGGATGAGGAGACATAGAATAATGAAATACAAGAAAAGGAAAGACAAGAAAAAAAAAAAAGAAAAATAATAGCAATGAAATGTAACCAAGTTAAACGAGCCGAGAACCCTAGCGATGGGTGATCACACTGAGAAGTCACCGCGTGGACCGTTGACTAGCCCTGGACCGCGGGAAACTCTGGAAAATATTTTTAGGACTTAGATAAATGTTTATTGAAGTATAAATACCATTAGAAATATTAAATAAAAATTAAATAATTAGTACAAAGAAAAGTGAGAAATCAAAAAAACTGACAAAACTCTGTGTTACCGAAAAATCGGGAATGCAACCCCAACAGGGGCATTGTGGTCATTTGACATCCCAAGTTGTCTTTTGACCTAAATGTCCATTAAAAATACATGATATTACACTTGGAAAATGTAATGAAAAATTAAATTAGTGGTACCTAATATAAATAGTAAAAATGGAGAGTTAAATGTGGGAAAATGAAAGTTAAGATTAAACTAATAGTTAATTTTGACATAGTGCTCCACTCACTCATTTAAGTGGACCACAAACTCACCCTTTGGACAGCGGATTGAACTTCATCTTCAAGCTCCCAAATTCAGCCGAAAATGGTGAAACTAGGCACAAAACTAGGCATTTTGGCCTAGAACTTTATGAGTGTGGCTCCAATTGGAATGAGACCAATTGGAGGTGAAACTAGGCACAAAATGTGCCAAGTTTCATGAAGGAAGCTTGCCACAATTCTGCTTGTAAGGTAACTTGAAAATTGACCAAATTCGGATTAGTGCAATTGAGGCCTGAAAATTGACCATTTGGTCAGCGGTTAGTGTTTAGGCCATAACTCACACAAAACAGGTCCAATTGACCTGAAATTTTAACCATGAATAGCTAAGACCTATATCTACAAGTCTTATGAAGACACCAAAGCCCAGAAATGGCCATAAGCAAGTCAAACAGCTTGCACAAGTTCAGGTCCAAAAACTGGCCAAACCAAAATTGACCTAAAATGACCTAAAGTGACCAATTTTGATGCATTTTGACCAGCAATAGTAAAATGACCATAACTTGGTTTACATAACTCTGAATGACCTGAAATTTCACCCCGCGTGCAATAAGACATAGATCTACAAGTTTGTAGTTTTGATCGAAACTCAAAAACCGAGAGAACTAGGTCGTCCCGCTAGGTCAAACTAGTATCCCGGAATCCGACAAATTGCAATAAAACGCAATATACATGGAAATGAATTTGGTAACATGTACCAACCCTAAAAGACTATTGAATGTGACATATTAGTAATATTAAAACCTAATTTACGTAGAATGTATCGATGGTCAACATATTAGGTTGACTAAGCAAATAATAGATTTAGTGAATTAATTATCAAGCATTATCGTTACAGACAGTTTAAATGAGTACTGAAACACTTCAAATTGTGTTTCTCAGTTAGCAACGACTCAGGGAAAGGGAAGGAAACACTGAGTCAGAGCCAAGAGGCATATATCAAAGGTTTGTGCACAATATTTATTTCTTTTGAATTTTTTAATTGAAATAAATTATGATTATTTGTATTTTATTGTTTTAAATTGTGTTTGTGCACAATAAGTATTTCTTTTGAATTTTTCAATTGAAATAAATTATGATTATTTGTATGTTATTGTTTTCAATTGTGTTTGTACACAATAAATTTGATTTCTTGTTTTCCACTTAAAAATTTATTTGAACATTATAGTTTTAAATTGTGTCTGTGCACAATACTTTTTATATTCACTGCTTTTACTAGAAAATTTATTTGAAGAAATGAGTTATGAATAATTTTTGATTGTTTTGCCTTTGAGAATCTTATTTGGAAATTATTGTGTTGCCTACTTTGCAAATGGAAATTTTGAGATAAAATGTGATTTGGGAATTGTATGAATTATTGTGATTTGGAATTTTTTTGATTTACACTTGGCATGACACTATTATTATATTCCTCCCTCATTAACTTATCAGTCTGGGGTGAGTGTGATTATGTTCCTCCCTCTTTGACTTCCCAATCTGAGGTGAGTGTGGATGAGTACTCATTATTCAGCTAGCTCCCTCCCTCATTGATTTCGATTATTGGGGTGAGTGTGTCTTGTCGTAGTGTACAACACGGCATGTGTGGAAAAATTGTGTTATGACCTAAACTGTGTTGTTTAGTTATTTGATCAAATTGTATTATTGATTTGCAAAACTGTATTGTTCAGTTATTTGATCAAATTGTGTTATTGATTGGCAAAACTGTGTTACTCAGTTATTTGATCAAATTTATGTTATATGAACTTTGTAAATTGTGAAATGGAATTGTGAACTATTTGATTTGTGAATTGTCAATAAAAGATTTATGTATCACATTTCAAATTGTTATTGTGCACCACTGAGTAAATTTTACTCAGTGATAGCTTTTCATTGCTGTCGCAGGGAGACGGACTGACAGGGCAGCAGACTAGGCTGCTAGTACTACATTGAGAGATCATCGGGTATATTGAGTATACCATATTCTGCATTTTTTATTGTAATGTATGTTCACTGTATGTATATAGTGTTCTTGGTTTTGAGCAGTTGTAAATTAAAATGGTACATTGAAGTTGTAAAGTAAATTATGAGTTATTTTGACTTGTAAAATTTGTAGTATATTTCTTTTATCTTAGTCTTTGAAAAATTATTGTGGATTTGACTTGAGAAATATATTGTGTTGTTTAACTGTTGGAATCGAGATTGAGAAATCTATTTGAAGTGCTTTCTACAGGTTTTTTGAAGAACTGTTTTGTCCAAAATATAGATGGCATTCTACCAAAGTTTTTACAGAAATTATTAATAGTCCAAATGTGTTAACTATTTCACTTCAGTTCAAAAAGGTTTTTAACACCTGTAAATAGTGCTCACCACTATAGAAAGAAGTAAGAAAAGTTTTAAAATCCCTTGCAGTGTTTTTAATGGGTTATCAGTAGACGAAGTTGGTAATTCATTAAGTATACTACGGGATCATGTTATGCCTTACAGGGGGGTAGGGTGTGACATGTTTTAGTGGTATCAGAGCTAGTTTTTTAAATTCTGTTTTCACGTGTTATTTGAATATTCTTTCTTCATAGTACAATTGCTCAATATCATTGTTTGATACATATAGTACATTACATTATAAATATGCAATAACGGGAGAAAATCTCCTTGTGTTAATTGTTCAGGAGATCTAAGATCCTTGCATTGACTATGGAAGAGGGTGATCGTTCAGTCAATCAATCTATAGAGGCTGAGGTGCAAGGGGATGCCCCAGCCCTACATAATGTCAGTGGTTCAGCAACACCAGCCCCCGCAGTATCACAGTTCCCTGCTCAGTTCGCACAGCAGATGGCTGCAATGTTCCAACAAATGGCTGGTAATGTGCCTACTCAAGTCCCAATATAGACACCAGTGGTACAACCACAGTCTTCTACAAGGCAGTATGACAAATTGATGAAATATGGGGCTACAGAGTTCAAGGGGACAGTAGATCCTCTAGAGGCAGAATAGTGGTTAGAGAGAATGGATAGGGTGTTTAAGAAGCTACATTGTACAGAAGAGCTCAGATTTGAATACTCAGTATCTCTGCTACAAGGGGATGCATATGACTGGTGGAAAACCATTCCCCACAGTCTGGTAGAACCTTCATTGCTAACATGGAATGATTTCCTTCGGGAGTTCAGACAAAAATATGTCCCTGATGCTTATGTGGACCAAAAGCTGCAAGAGTTCCTAAGTCTGAAACAGGGGAGTAGATCGGTGGCTGAATATGAAAGGGAATTTTCTCGCCTAAGCCATTATGCAATAAGTCTACTTTCTACTAGTAGGGAGAGATGTAAGAGGTTTGAAACCGGCTTGAAGCCTAGTATCAGATTACAAGTGGTCGGATTCAAACATAACAACTTCTCTGAACTTATTTCTCAAGCGCTAGAAATAGAAAGAATTGAATCTGTAGCGGCCCCTGAGAAAAAGAAATAAGAGAAGACAGAAAAAGAGGGAAAGTCAGTAGAACAGAGTTATAGTGGTCTTACTGGAAAGAGGAAAAACTTTGGGGGATACAACAGAGGTAGTAAGAAGTCTGGTAGAGATAGATATTCTGGACAGAAACCACCTCGATCCTATCAGCAAACTCAACAGAAACCCAGAAATGCACTGTCAGATCGACTTTGTGAAACTTGTGGTAAACCACATAGTGGGTTATGCTATAGAGCTGTAGGAGCATGTTTTAATTGTGGAGAGACTGGTCATTTTGCTAGGGATTGTGTAAATCCATGTCGTTCTGGATCATTTACTACACCAAAGGGATCAACCCAAGTTTCTACACCAAAGAGTTCACCATCAGTTAGTAGAGGCAGAGGTAGAGGTAGGGGTAGTACACCTAGAAGTCAGATCGTGAATCACCTGAGCAGGTGATGCTCCAGCTGGAGTATACGCTATACGGCAGAGAGAAGAGGCTTAGACTTTTGATATTATTGCTAGTACTTTCTCAAATAGTAAATAAGATATATATATATATATATATATATATATATATATGTATTGTTTGACCTGGGGTATGCATACTTTTATGTTAGTGTTAGAACTATATGTTCTATTGTTATTCCTTTACAGGGGAATAAATTTTGATGCATTAGTGATTAGTCCTTTAAGATAAAGATTGTGATAATAAGTGAAATTAGTTGGAAGAGTTTATCGGCGAAAAGTATTTTCTAAGACACCATAAATTATAAAGCTAATTGGCGAGCCTATTTAATGTAAGGCAAGAGGAAGTAAAAGTAAGTTGTGGTAATAGACTTGCTCTAGATGAGGGCAAAGATGTTACAGTTATTAATTGTTAATGGATATTGTAATCAGAATAAGTTTCAGATATCAGTGAATTTGAAAAGGATAAGAGATAGGAAAGTTTGATCTATTGGGATGTATCGTAGTAACTATGCAATGTTCTTGATGTTTATACTGTAAGCTACAGATTACAGTACTAACTTGAGATTATTGTGTAGAGCTACGTACTACCCGATAGTACAACTAGATGAGAATAGTTGCCAACGGCATCTGTTTTGGTATAGTTATGCCAGTACAGAATTTAATTGTTAGAAATAAGTTTGAAAATCCTACTTAGGGAGTTAAAACTCAAAAGTTAGAATATCGAAAGGTTATAGTTTAATACAAAAGGAAGTAAGTTATAGAATATTAATTGATAAAAAGAGTTATGGAAGTAAAAATTCGAACAGTTGATTCAAATATAACAAAGAAATGTTACGAATGTGAGGAAGACTATGGACTAGAATGGTCAGAGGACCAATGACTAGATAAATGATTCTAACATGACCTCAAGGCTCATTCAAGAAGGAACATGAACTGAAATATTAGGTAGCACAATAGTAAGAGGAGATTGGTGTTATACAAACAAATTAAACGTTGTATTAGATTGTTAAAAGTCTTAAACAAATTTGAGGAAAAAAAGATTATACGATCATATAAAAAGGAGAAAATAAATGTATAACTATTGTAAGATGGCTATTGGGTAAAATTTCGTGTAACACCCCTATGTTTGGTAGTGCGCTCTACTGTTCCAGTGACCAATGTTGTCCGGACAGCTAGGATGCCCAAAACTACACTTAGATGTGGATGAGGAGACATAGAATAACGAAATACAAGAAAAGGAAAGACAAGAAAAACAAAAGAAAAATAATAACAATGAAATGTAACCAAGTTAAACGAGCCGAGAACCCTAGCGATTGGTGACCGCACTGGGAAGTCACGGCGTGGACCATTGACTAGCCCTGGACCGCGGGAAACCTTGGAAAATATTTTTAGGACTTAGATAAATGTTTATTGAAGTATAAATACCATTAGAAATATTAAATAAAAATTAAATAATTAGTACAAAGAAAAGTGAGAAATCAAAAGAACGGACAAAACCTGGTGTTACCGAAAAATCGGGAATGCAACCTGAACAGGGGCATTGTGGTCATTTGACATCCCAAGTTGTCTTTTGACCTAAATGTCCATTAAAAATACATGATATTGCACTTGGAAATTATAATAAAAAATTAAATTAGTGGTACCTAATGTAAAAAGTAAAAATGGAGAGTTAAATGTGGGAAAATGAAAGTTAAGATTAAACTAATAGTTAATTTTGACATAGTGCTCCACTAACTCATTTAAGTGGACCACTAGCTCACCCTTTGGACAGCATATTGAACTTCATCTTCAAGCTCCCAAATTCAGCCGAAAATGGTGAAAAGAAGATCCACCATTGTTGTCCACTTGAAAGCTTCATGCAAGCTTGATTTAAGCTTCGTTCTTGGCACCTTTCTTCACTAAAAGTTGTCCATACACCTTAGGCAGTAGATTGGCAGCAAGAAGACCAAGTTTTGGAGAGATTTTGAAGAGTTTCCAAAGTGGTAAGTTTGTGTTTTTGGTTAGTGCTTCATTAAAGTTAGTAAGGAGGTTATGGGTACTTGAATTGTGGAAAGAATTTTGGAGTTTGATGTTCTAGGGGAGATGTTTATTTTTGGCAGCCATGGAAACTCTTTGAGGACAGTTTATTCTTGCTTGTAAATGGTAGATTAAAGGATTGATTAAATGTTTATGTGTGTAGGAAATTCTTTGGGTGATGTATACTTAGTATATGTGAATGTGTATTTGAAGTTTGAAGCTTGGGAATTAATGGAACGTAATGCATGAATTGGCAGCCTGGTTTAGTGAACCATAAGGATGTTATTTCATGTTTGGATTATGGAATATTAATGTTGAATTGTGATAGTTGTTATGGCAGCTTGGGTATATGTGTGATGGTGTGAGATTGGACATGTAAATGAGCATGAATAGGTGATTAAATTGTTGTAATTGAGTTTGACAAATTCTGCACTTTATGGTGAATGTTCAATGTGATTGTAAGCTGCCAAAATGATCAACAATATATGGTAAAATATGTTTAGGTTATGGTACAAACCAAAGTTGACATGAATGTGGAGTTTGGTAGGTGTTAAAAGTGACATTTGATAAGTAATAAAGGAAGTGCAATAGGGCAGTGTGCATTTTGGCCTAGAACTTTAAGAGTGTGGCTCCAATTGGTATGAGACCAATTGGAGGTGAAACTAGGCACAAAATGTGCCAACTTTCATGAAGGAAGCTTGCCAAAATTCTGCTTGTAAGGTAATTTGAAAAATGACCAAATTCAAATTAGTGCAATTGAGGCCTGAAAATTGACCATTTGGTCAGCATTTAGTGTTTAGGCCATAACTCACTAAAAACAGGTCCAATTGACCTGAAATTTTAACCATGAATAGTTAAGACCTATATCTACAAGTCTTGTGCAGACACCAAAGCCCAGAAATGACCATAAGCAAGTCAAACAGCTTGCACAAATTCAGGTCCAAAAACTGGCCGAACCAAAATTGACCTAAAATGACCTAAAGTGACCAATTTTGATGCATTTTGACCAGCAATAGCAAAATGACCGTAACTTGGCCTACATAACTCAGAATGACCTGAAATTTTGCCCCGCGTGCAATAAGACATAGATCTACAAGTTTGTAGTTTTCACCAAAACCCGAAAACCGAGGGAACTAGGTCGTCCTGCTAGGTCAAACTAGTATCCTAGAATCCAACAAATTGCAATAAAACGCAATATACATGGAAATGAATTTGGTAACATGTACCAACCCTAAAAGACTATTGAATGTGACATATTAGTAACATTAAAACCTAATTTACCTAGAATGTATCGATGGTCGACATATTAGGTTGACTAAGCAAATAATAGATTCAGTGAATTAATTATCATGCATTATCGTTAGAGACAGTTTAAATGAGTACTGAAACACTTCAAATTGTGTTTCTCAGTTAGCAACGACTCAGGGAAAGGGAAGGAAACACTGAGTCAGAGCCAAGAGGCATATATCAAAGGTTTGTGCACAATATTTATTTCTTTTGAATTTTTCAATTGAAATAAATTATGATTATTTGTATGTTATTGTTTTAAATTGTGTTTGTGCACAATAAGTATTTCTTTTGAATTTTTCAATTGAAATAAATTACGATTATTTATATGTTATTGTTTTAAATTGTGTTTGTGCACAATAGTTATTTCTTTTGAAATTTTCAATTGAAATAAATTACGATTATTTGTATGTTATTGTTTTAAATTGTGTTTGTGCATAATAATTTTGATTTCTTATTTTCTACTTAAAAATTTATTTGAACATTATAGTTTTAAATTGTGTCTGTGCACAATACTTTTTATATTCACTGCTTTTACTAGAAAATTTATTTAAAGAAATGAGTTATGAATAATTTTTTATTGTTTTGCCTTTGAGAATCTTATTTGGAAATTATTGTGTTGCCTACTTTGCAAATGGAAATTTTGAGATAAAATGTGATTTGGGAATTGTATGAAATATTGTGATTTGGAATTGTTTTGATTTACACTTGGCATGACACTATTACTATATTCCTCCCTCATTGACTTGTCAGTCTGGGGTGAGTGTGACTATGTTCCTCCCTCTTTGACTTCCCAGTCTGAGGTGAGTGTGGATGAGTACTCATTATTCATCTAGCTTCCTCCCTCATTGATTTCAATTATTGGGGTGAGTGTGTCTTGTCGTGGTGTACAACACGGCATGTGTGGAAAAATTGTGTCATGACCTAAACTGTGTTGTTCAGTTATTTGATCAAATTGTATTATTGATTTGCAAAACTGTATTGTTCAGTTATTTGATCAAATTGTGTTATTGATTGGCAAAACTGTGTTGCTCAGTTATTTGATCAAATTTATGTTATATGAACTTTGTAAATTGTGAAATAGAATTGTGAACTATTTGATTTGTGAATTGTTAATAAAAGAATTATGTATCCCATTTCAAATTGTTATTGTGCACCACTGAGTAAATTTTACTCAGCGATAGCTTTTCATTCTCGCCGCAGTAGACAGATCGACAGTGGCAAATTGACTAGGCTGCTAGTACTACATTGAGAGATCATCGGGTATATTGAGTATACCATATTCTGCATTTTATATTGTAATGTATGTTCACTGTATGTATATAGTGTTCTTGGTTTTGAGCAGTTGTAAATTAAAATAGTACATTGAAGTTGTAAAGTAAATTATGAGTTATTTTGACTTGTAAAATTTATGTTATATTTCTTTTATCTTAGTCTTTGAAAAATTATTGTGGATTTGACTTAAGAAATATATTGTGTTGTTTAACTGTTGGAGTTGAAATTGAGAAATCTATTTGAAGTGCTTTTTACAAGTTTTTTGAAGAACTGTTTTGTCCAAAATATAGATGGCACTCTACCAAAATTTTTACAGAAATTATTAATAGTCCAAATGTGTTAACTATTTCACTTCAGTTCAAAAAGGTTTTTAACACCTATAAATAGTGCTCACCACTATAAAAAGAAGTAAGAAAAGTTTTAAAATCCCTTGTAGTGTATTTAATGGGTTATCAGTAGACGAAGTTGGTAATTCATTAGGTATACTACGGGATCATGTTATACCTTACAGGGGGGTAGGGTGTGACAGGTGATATCCGAAACTTAAGTTTATTTTGGAGAAATAACTAGCTTCTGCTAGTTGATCAAACAGGTCAACAATATGGCGCAAAAGGTACTTATTCTTTGTGGTCACATTATTCAACTGTTTGTAGTCGATGCACAACCTAAGGGATCCATCTTTTTTATTTACAAACAAAATAGGAGCACCCCAAGGAGAGGTACTCGATCTGATGAGCCCCTTATCTACTAAATCTTGCAATTGTTTCTTTAACTCCTTTAGCTCTATAGGAGCCATCCTATAAGGAGGGATAGATGCAGGTCTAGTGATAAGCACCAGGTTAATTTCAAAATCTATCTCCCTCTCAGTTGGCAACACAGGTAGTTCCTTTGGGAAAACATATGGAAACTCTCTTGCCATAGGAAATGATCTTAGTCCACTTATGTTTTCTACAACTTCTTTAATATGTGTTATAAACCCTCTACACCCTTTTTGGGACATCTTTCTGGCTTGCATGGCTGAGGCCATACCCTTTACAAGTGCTACCTAATCTCCTTGGAACACTGCAACAGACCCATCCTATCCTTTAAGCTCCACTACCTTGTTTTTATAATCTAGGGTAGCATAATTGGATAAGAGCCAATCCATTCCTAGAATGGCATCAAAATCTATCAATTTAGAATTAGTAGGTCAGTTGGAAAACACTTGTCCTCAATCATCACTAGACAAGCATAATAGATCATTCCTATTATTAAAGGGTCACACTTTGGTCCACTAATAAGCAACAAACATTCTAAACTTAAGACTACCAATCCTAATCTTAGGACTGTATCAAGGTTAACAAAAGAATGTGATGCACCAGGATCATTCAAAGCATGCACATAGAAACTTTCTATGCAAATATTACCTGACACCATAGTGTTAGAGGTGTTGGCTTCCTATTATGTCATAGTAAAGATCTAAGCTAGTACTGTTGAAACCCTCGTTTATGAACCTATTATGGAGGATGAAGAGCCTTATACTTTACCTGTCCCCTTCCTAATAAGGGATCCATAGAAGTCTATCTCGCCGTCGGTTAGGCTATACTGCCTGACCCTGCTTACTGAGAAGCCACTCTTTCCACATTAGGACATCTCCTGAACATGTGTCCCTCCTATCCACATCTATAGCACTCAGAGGTTTCGAATCGGCATGGTCCTCGATGAGGTTTCACATTTAACATAACCAGGAGTATTCAAACTTGAACTAGATCCATTTCCCATCCCGAGGCCTAACTTAATTCTGTTCTAGAACTTATTCTTCTTTTATTTCTTGCCAAACTTCCCTCCTTTTTCCTTGTTAGACCCGGATGAGGAAATGGTCTTAGTCATGTGACTGAACCTCCCAGCATCTGTAGCCATTGGGATGGCAGACTGTTCAACATTAGTACTTTTTAGATCTAAGCTTCCCTTAATGATAGCCCCCATTTCAATCTTCCTTGCAACATCTATTATCGAATGGAAGCTGTAGATTTTAATAGCCAAAATCATTGAAGAGTATCTATAGTGTAGCCTCTAGGTGTACCTCTTAGCCTTCTTTCTGTCAGAATCATACTCTTGCCCTACATACTTTAGGAGATCCACAAACTTATCTGTGTATTCATTTACACTCATATTAGCTGTACACCTCAATTGCTTTAAACTCTACCACTTTCAGTGTCACACCCTACCCCTCTGTAAGGCATAACATGATCCCGTAGTATACCTAATGAATTACCAACTTCGTCTACTGATAACCCATTAAATACACTACAAGGGATTTTAAAACTTTTCTTACTTCTTTTACAGTGGTGAGCACTATTTACAGGTGTTAAAAATTTTTTTGAACTTAAATGAAAGAGAAAACACATTTGAATTATTAGGAATTTCTGTAAAAATTTTGGCGGAGTGCCTTCTGTATTTTGAATAAAACTTTAGAAAACCTGTAAAAGCACTTCAATATAATTCTCAATCTCCACTTCAATAGTTAAATAACACAATATCTTTTTCAACTCAAATCCACAATAATTTTTCAAAGACTGAGATAAAAGAAATATAATACAATTTTTACAAGTCAAAATACTCATAATTTACTTTACAACTTTAATGTACAATTTTAATTTACAACTGCTCAAAATCAAGAACAATATATACATACAGTGGACATACATTATAGTATAAAATGCAAAATGTAGTATACTCAATATACCCGATGATTTCTCGCTGAATATACTAGTAGCCTAGTCTGCTGCTCTATCAATCTGTCTACCTGCGACAGCAATGAAAAGCTATCGCTGAGACAATGTCTCAGTGGTGCACAACATTAACCAAATATAACTTTAAATCACAATTCATAAATCATATAAATGATGGATATGTAAAACCATAGTTAAATTCAAGACAATAAATGTCATAAGGAATTTAACACAATATGTGAAGGAACGGAAGCGTGAAAAACACAAGTTTATACCATTGAATTCAAAAATTTTCACCTAGGGTCACATGCATCATGCAAGATTTATTTTTATCTATTTGATTTCAATGATAAACAACATATTAAAACTCTTTTAATATGTTTTTGGATCTGTATTTGCCATTTAAGATTTTAAAATTAATCAGATTAATTTTAGAACCCTAGATTAAATCAAGAACGATTACACTAATCTCTTGATGCAATCGCAATGTCTGCGCCTTTGAGATTCGTCTTCAGGACACCAGATGTTGTCCCTCTAGCTTGTCCACACCAAGAACACCTATGGCAGCCCTTGAATAGTTTCTAAAGCTTTTTCTATTAATTAGAAAATAAATTTCTGCCTTTTAAGAGATTAAAGATGTAAACAGGACACTAGAAACAATTTCTAGTGTTCTTAATTCAAGAGATTGATGGCTAATCTCTTTGAATTGATAAGAGATGAAGAAGAAGAGATGAAAACCCTCAAAGTGGCGTGACAAAGGTGTGTGGCTGCTGGTTGTTTTTTCTTTTCATAACCACACTTAAATAGCTAGGTTAACACATTAAACCCTTGCCACATGTCACCCTTTGATTAGCTCTAGGTTTAAGTGACCCAATCACATTGTGCCAAGTGTCAAACCTATATGTAATCTTGATTTTAATCATCTTACATGATTTAAAAAACATTTGGCAAGCTTATGTGTTATGCCATGTGTCACCATCTCATGGTGCCACGTGTCACACAGCAAAATGACCAAAATGCCCCTGTGTCTTAATTTTGAGTTCTCAACCAAAAATAATTATTTTTCTTCTTCTAATTAATTTATATCAAATATAAATTAATTAATTAATCTCTATTAATTAATTTCTCATTAATTAAATTCATATTTAAACACTTTAAATATAAATTTAACTTATATTATACATCCAATAATCTAGATTTGGTTTCAAGTCATGCTAGGGACTTTGCAATTTAATTGCAAACCAAACCTATTTAATTAATCAATTAAACTCGTTAATTAATTAATTAAATCATATTTAATTAGGTGATAACTTGTGTATGTGTGTGACTTACTAGGCTCATCACTAATTGGCAATGAGACATGATATCAACTCTTAATATCATCAGAACTCTTTCTTACCATAAATGATTTCTCTAAATCATTTTATGAACCTCATAGACCATGGTTAACACCTAGCATAGCATGCCATGGCCACCCAATTAGTAATAAGGTTTACCTTAAATGAACCTATAATCATATGTTACCATGCACTAGAATCTCTCTATTACAAAATCCCAACTCAAGCTGGAGTCATGGTTTATGTCAAACTCCATTTGCTATGAATATTATGTTCTCTTTTAATTCCAGTTCTTGATTAAAAAGATTTTCTCATCAGAAACTCTTTTCTGAATAAATCTATCTGTCTTGGCCAGGAACTTGAAACATCAAAAATAATTAAATGAACATAGGATTTTATCTCTATTTACTTAGAGGAACAGATTCCATCTTGATCAACACCTACCTCCATATATAACTAGTAAGAGCCAACACATGCCCATATACCCATACACAGTACAAGTATGAAAGCAAGATCTAACTCAATCTACCTATATACAAGATAACTGTGCTATCTCAGGTCTAAAGATTATATGCACTGATATGATTTATGACAAAACATTGACAAGAGTAAACTCCATGTGCTTGTCATAAGTGTCACTGGTTCGGCCTACTTATCATTTATAAGTGCCTATCATGTTTTTTATATGGCATGAGACTCACCATTCCATCTTATTTATATCTCATATAAATAACTTGGGAACAAACATGAATACAATCTTTCTGGATAAGTCATGTCCTTATTATGAAGTATCCTCGATTGTGAACCTATTTATGATACTTTGTGCTAGAAATATTGTCACTCATATTCTTAACAACTTAAGAATAATATTTCTAACAAAATATCAATGGACCTTTTCTATTACACATAAATATATTATGTAAACGGAAAAGTGGAAATGCCTTTTATTAATAAAAATATGTATAAGATACATACTAAATGATATGCTCTAGGGCATACTACTAACAATCTCCCACTAGCACTAGAGCCATTCATTACAATATCTTAGACCTATCTTCTCAAGATGTCGGTCTAATCGAGCTGTGACATAGGCTTAGTGAATGGATCACCGGATTTTTCACCGATGTTATTTTTTCTGCATGGCTATATCGCCTTGCCCAACTATATCTCTGATAATGTGGTAGTGCCTTTCTATGTGTTTGGATTTTGGGTGAGACCTTAGTTCCTTAGCCTGTATGACTGCTCCATTGTTGTCACAGTGTAGTGGAACTGCTGACTCAATGGAAGGAACTACTGTAAGTTCTGTCATGAACTTCTTTATCCAAACAGCTTCCTTTGCAGCATCTGATGCAGCAATATACTCAGCCTCTGTAGTGGAACTCTTCCAACTTACTGCACCTCCATTACAAATGAACACATATCCAGAGGTAGACTTTCTATCATCAATATCTGATTGGAAATCAGAATCAGTATAACCATCCAATTGCAAGTCTCCATCTCCATAAATCAAGAATAAATCCTTAGTTCTTCTCAAGTACTTAAGGATATTCTTGACAGCTATCCAGTGTTCCAAACCTGGATTGGATTGATACCTGCTAGCCAAACTAACAACATATGCGATATCCGACCTAGTACACAACATTGCATATATTAAACTTCCAATAGCCGAAGCATATGGAATCCTGGCCATCTTATCTCTTTCTTCAGGTGTCTTTGGAGACATCTCTTTAGAAAGATGGATACCATGTCTCACTGGTAACAATCCTCTCTTGGAATCAAGCATGTTAAACCTCTTTAACACCTTTTCCAAGTATAGACTTTGGGATAAACCAATTATTCTTTTCGCTCTATCTCTCTAGATGCGAATCCCAAGAATATAGGTTGCCTCCCCTAAGTCTTTCATGGAGAATGTATTTGATAACCATACCTTTATAGTCGTCAACATACCTGTGTCATTATCCATCAATAGTATGTCATCCACATATAAGATAAGGAAAGTGATAGCACTGTCACTAACCTTCTTATATACACATGGCTCATCCTCATTTTTGATAAAACCAAAGGATTTAATGGCTTCATCAAAACGGATGTTCCAACTCCTCGAAGCTTGTTTCAACCCATAAATAGATCGCTTTAGCTTGCATACCTTGGAACCATCTTGGGATTCAAATCCCCTAGGTTGTTCCATGAAAATGTTTTCTTCAATGTATCCATTGAGATAAGCTGTTTTGACATCCATCTGCCAAATCTCATAATCATAGTATGCAGCTATTGCTAATAAAATCCTAATTGATTTAAGCATGGCAACAGGCGAGAAAGTCTCCTCATAGTCGATTCTTTGCCTTTGGCGAAACCCTTTCGCTACTAGCCTTGCCTTATAGGTCTCTACCTTTCCATCAGAACCAATTTTCTTCTTGAAAACCCATTTGTTCCCTATAGGTACAATACCTTCAGGTGGGTCAACAAGATCCCAAACTTGATTCTTATACATGGAATCAATCTCGGATTTCATAGCTTCAATCCATTTTGAAGAGTCTATGTCTGATATAGCTTCTTCATAGGTAAGTGGATCATCCCCATGGTCTACTTCTTCATGAGTAGACAACTCTTGTTCTTCTTTATGAAGAAAACCATATCTCACTGGTGGGTGAGATACCCTGGTTGTTCTACGAGGAACAGCTGTAGATGTTTCATCAACGGGTATTGGTTGACTAGATGGATCTATATCCATCTGATCTGTTGGTTGGTCAGAATTCTCCAATTCGAACTCCATTTGCCTTCCTTTGCCTCCTTCTTGAACAAACTATTGTTCAAGAAATGTGGCATCTCTACTTATCACAACCTTTTGTGAAGTGGGCAAATAAAAATAATATCCAAAATTATCTTTTGGATATCCAACAAATCGACATTTTTCTGATCTGGTCTCCAATTTATCAGTGTTAAACTTTTTGATATAAGCTGGACAACCCCAAATCTTAACATGCTTAAGACTTGGTTTTCTTCCATTCCATATCTCATAAGGTGTGAAAGAAACTGATTTTGATGGAATCCTATTCAGAATATACAAAGCTGATTCTAATGCAAATCCCCAAAAGAAGATTGACATATCAGTATAGCTCATCATACTACGTACCATATCCAATAGGGTACGATTTCTCCTTTCAGATACACCATTTAGCCGTATGCGTTCTCGAGGAGTCAGCTGAGAAACAATGCCATGTTCTCTCAAGTATTCATCAAATTCAGTACTCAAATATTCACCTCCACGATCTGATCGAAGAGCTTTAATACTCTTTCCTGTTTGATTTTCTACTTCAGATTTAAATTCTTTGAACTTTTCAAAGGATTCATGTTTGTATTTCATCAAATACAAATACCCAAATCTTGATTTATCATCAGTAAAGGTAATAAAATAATGAAAGCCCCCTCTAGCCATTTCTTTAAATGGACCACATACATCACTATGTATTAGCTCCAAAATATTTTCAGCTCTTAGCCCTTGTCCAATAAAGTGTGATCTAGTCATTTTGCCCTGAAGGCAAGATTCACAAGTTGGAGTAGGCTCAAAGCCCAATGAGGATAGAATCCCCATTTTCTCCAATTTTGCAATCCTATCTTCTGCAACATGACATAACCTTAAGTGCCAAATATATTTTGAACTTGATTTGGTTTTCACCATGGCATTGTATTCATTTAGATTGCTATACTCTGGCCAGTGGAAAAACTTTCTTACTGGCAATGGAAACACTTTCCTGTTGGCAATGGAAACACTTTTCTTTGCCTCCATCAGCTTTAGTCTTCCTTTTCTGTTTAGCTATTTTCTTGGAAGGACCAGGAATCTGAGGTTTCTTTTTCTTATTGCCCTTCTTCTTCTTGGACTTTCCAACAGAAGAAGATGTAACCAAAGCTACCTCTTTTCCTTTATTACCTGGCATATTCTTTTGGGCAATAACCAGCATGTTAAGTAAACCAGCTAAGGTGCATTCCTGTTTAGTCATATGGAAATTTGTCACAAAATTCCCAAAAGACTCAGGAAGGGACTGAAGGATCAAATCCGTTTGTAGTTGGAAATCCATGTTGAAGTCAAGATGTTCCAACTACTCAATCAGCCGAATCATCTTGTGGACATGATCCCCAACATTCTGTCCCTCAGACATCCTCATACGGAATAGCTGTCTAGATATCTCATAGCTAGCATTCCTTCTGTGCTCACCATACAACTCTTGTAGGTGAAGGAGGATCTCACTCGCACTCTGCATGTTCTCATGTTGCTTCTGTAACTCATTACTCATGGAAGCAAGCATGTAACACTTAGCTCTCATATCATGCTCCTTCCACTTGTCCAAAGTTTCATGTTCCTCTTGTGTGGCCTCTGGAGGTAAAGGACCAGGAACATTTGAATCTAGAACATATCCTATATGTTCAAGGTTCAGGACAAGTTTCAAATTTCTTAGCCAATCAGACAGATTAGGTCCTGTCAACCTATTGTGATCAAGTATGCTTGCAAGGATATTGGATGGTGGTGATTGTTTTGTGCTCATTTTTATCAGAAAATTAATTGCAGAAAATAACCAGATTAATTAGTAAATGTATCATGTAATTAACCAAAATGATTATGGTCTTTTAATCAAATTGGTCCTCCCACTAACTTAGCGAATCCTACACTTCCAAAGTAGAAAACGGAAATCCTAGTTGGATGGATTTCTAGTGGGTGATTGAATTCTTATAATTCTATTGATCATCCTCAGGTACATCCATTATTGGAATTACAATAAACTATAAGTGAGCAACTCCTTGCCCATCACATCTCATGTGAGGTTCAATCCTTTACCTAGCCCCTAATGCTCAAAATCTCAGGTACATCCATTATTGACTTATCTTGCATTAGTTAAGTTGATCCCATTGAGCCAGTAATTATGCAAATAATTTTAATGTCCTCAGGTACATCCAATATTGGCCACCAAACCATTTACATATTTACAACATCTCATGCTTAACAATTATTCTTAAGAAAATCTCTTAAATTAATTGCATCTCATGCAACTATTTAAAATTTCTTAAAATAATTGCCCCAATGGAGGGCCTATGTTATAATTACTTTAATTATAGCAAATCCAACATAATCATTTGTTTGGAAGATTTTATGGTCATTCTAATTACTATTAAGGTCTCACTTTGCACATTATCCATTTAGCATGCATATATCATATAATTGCATACATTCCCATACATCTCATGCATTCATAGATAAGCAGTAAATATGGTATGATCATGGACTTTCTAAGGGATTCAATTCTGAGCCACCAAGAATTGAATCAGGGCATTCCTAGGTGCATTTTATTCATTCATTTTACAAGAGTTGCTGAAAGGGTACATAATCAACACTTGATCTTGAATTCCTCCCACTGGTCCCACCAATGCTCTTGACCTCCTTGAACTTCTTGCAATCCAATATTACATAGTAATCCTTGGCATACCAAGGCGAATTTACAAGAACTTAAATAAATGAAATTACAACCCAAAAATCATTACAAATTTAATAATACATGCCCAAAATAAATTAAAATAAATTAATTAATTTACAATCCCAAAGAAATATAAAAGAAATAAATCCAATCACATTTGGTCTTTTATAGTCCATGATCATCCATCATGCATATCACTATTTAACAATTAAATAAAACATACATACTTAAATTAAATTGAATATCTCATATTCAACTTAAAAATCCATATTTGAATATGATTCAAATAAATTTAAAAATTCAGATTTGAATCTCATTCAAACAAATTTAAAAATTCAGATTTGAATCACATTCAAACAACTTTAAAAATTCAGATTTGAATCACATTCAAACATTTTTCAAAAAATCAGATTTGAATCACATTCAAACCTTTTTTAAAAAATCAAATCTGAATTTTATTCAATCAATTTTAAAAAATCAGATTTAAATATGATTCAAACAACTTTAAAAATTCAGATTTGAATCACATTCAAACAATTTTTAAAATTCAGATTTGCATCACATTCAAACAATTTTTAAAAATCTGATTTGAATCATAATTTAATTGTGTGATTAAAATTCTAATTAAACAATTTAATTACACAAAGAATAGGCCTTAGATCATACAACAATTGCAGAATTAAAAGCCAAACCTTGAACCACCCATGGTAGCCAAACCATGCGCACCATTGATGGTTTTTTTTTTAAGTATGCCGCCACCTTGCTTTGCAACCAGCAATAATCTTTTGATCTCATGATCAAACACACAATTAAATCATATAAACATCAATCTAAATGGCAAATATAGTGGCTCTGATACCAATTGAAGGAACGGAAGCGTGAAAAACACAAGTTTATACCATTGAATTCAAAAATTTTCACCTAGGGTCACATGCATCATGCAAGATTTATTTTTATCTATTTGATTTCAATGATAAACAACATATTAAAACTCTTTTAATATGTTTTTGGATCTGTATTTGCCATTTAAGATTTTAAAATTAATCAGATTAATTTTAGAACCCTAGATTAAATCAAGAACGATTACACTAACCTCTTAATGCACTGCAGCGTGTCTGCGCCTTCGAGATTCGTCTTCAGGACACCAGATGTTGTCCCTCTAGCTTGTCCACACCAAGAACACCTATGGCAGCCCTTGAATAGCTTCTAAAGCTTTTTATATTAATTAGAAAATAAAGTTCTGCCTTTTAAGAGATTAAAGATGTAAACAGGACACTAGAAACAATTTCTAGTGTTCTTAATTCAATAGATTGATGGCTAATCTCTTTGAATTGATAAGAGATGAAGAAGAAGAGATGAAAACCCTCAAAGTGGCGTGACAAAGGTGTGTGGCTGCTGGTTGTTTTTTCTTTTCATAACCACACTTAAATAGCTAGGTTAACACATTAAACCCTTGCCACATGTCACCCTTTGATTAGCTCTAGGTTTAAGTGACCCAATCACATTGTGCCAAGTGTCAAACCTATATGTAATCTTGATTTTAATCATCTTACATGATTAAAAAACATTTGGCAAGCTTATGTGTTATGCCATGTGTCACCATCTCATGGTGCCACGTGTCACACAGCAAAATGACCAAAATGCCCCTGTGTCTTCATTTTGAGTTCTCAACCCAAAATAATTATTTTTCTTCTTCTAATTAATTTATATCAAATATAAATTAATTAATTAATCTCTATTAATTAATTTCTCATTAATTAAATTCATATTTAAACACTTTAAATATAAATTTAACTTATATTATACATCCAATAATCTAGATTTGATTTCAAGTCATGCTAGGGACTTTGCAATTTAATTGCAAACCAAACCTATTTAATTAATCAATTAAACTCTTTAATTAATTAATTAAATCATATTTAATTAGGTGATAACTTGTGTATGTGTGTGACTTACTAGGCTCATCACTAATTGGCAATGAGACATGATATCAACTCTTAATATCATCAGAACTCTTTCTTACCATAAATGATTTCTCTAAATCATTTTATGAACCTCATAGACCATGGTTAACACCTAGCATAGCATGCCATGGCCACCCAATTAGTAATAAGGTTTACCTTAAATGAACCTATAATCATATGTTACCATGCACTAGAATCTCTCTGTTACAAAATCCCAACTCAAGCTGGAGTCAAGGTTTATGTCAAACTCCATTTGCTATGAATATTATGTTCTCTTTTAATTCCAGTTCTTGATTAAAAAGATTTTCTCATCAGAAACTCTTTTCTGAATAAATCTATCTGTCCTGGCCAGGAACTTGAAACATCAAGAATAATTAAATGAACATAGGATTTTATCTCTATTTACTTAGAGGAACATATTCCATCTTGATCAACACCTACCTCCATATATAACTAGTAAGAGCCAACACATGCCCATATACCCATACACAGTACAAGTATGAAAGCAGTATCAAACTCAAACTACCTATATACAAGATAACTGTGCTATCTCAGGTCTAAAGATTATATGCACTGATATGATTTATGACAAAACATTGACAAGAGTAAACTCCATGTGCTTGTCATAAGTGTCACTGATTCGGCCTACTTATCATTTATAAGTGCCTATCATGTTTGTTATATGGCATGAGACTCACCATTCCATCTTATTTATATCTCATATAAATAACTTGGGAACAAACATGAATACAATCTTTCTGGATAAGTCATGTCCTTATTATGAAGTATCCTCGATTGTGAACCTATTTATGATACTTTGTGGTAGAAATATTGTCACTCATATTCTTAACAACTTAAGAATAATATTTCTAACAAAATATCAATGGACCTTTTCTATTACACATAAATATATTATGTAAACGGAAAAGTGGAAATGCCTTTTATTAATAAAAATATGTACAAGATACATACTAAATGATATGCTCTAGGGCATACTACTAACAATATGACAATAAATCTCAGTAATCAAAACGTAGTTAAATTCAAAAGACAGTGAATGTCAATAAGAATTTAAACTCCATTTCACAAATTATCAAAGCTCATAATAACACAATTTAGTCAAATAATATAAGAACATAGTGTTGCCAATTCATTCACCACTTAAGCCACGACACAAATTTCCGATCAATGCCGCGTTGTACACCACGACAAAGCAATCACGACCCCACTAATCGAAATCAATGAGGAAGAGAGCTAGCTATATAATGAGTACTCATCCGATCACCTCAACTGGTAAACCAGAGAGGGAGAAAAATAAACGATCACGACTCTATAAATGGAGAAGGAAAATAAATTATCACAACCCCATAAATGGAGAAGGAATGATACGATACTGTCATGCTAAGTGTGAACACAAAATCAATTCCAAACATTTCATTCAAATGATTCGTGAGAATCCAATAAATTTCCAAAGTCATAGTTTCATTCACAAAATGGCAACACAATTCATAAGTAACTTCAATTTTCACAAATCACACTAAATAATTTTTTCCACAGTTTCAAACCATTTATAATGGTTTTCAAGCAATAAGCATCCATCAAATATCATTCAAATAATTTTTCACAGTTTCACAATTTAAAACAATAATATACAAATAGTCATAATTTATTTCAATTGAAAATAATTCAAAAGAAATAGCTGTTGTGCATAAATCTCTGATAACTGTCTCCTGGCCTTGACTCAGTGTTTCCTTTCCTTTCCCTGAGTCTTTGCTAACTGAGAAACACAATTTGAAGTGTTTCAGTACTTAATTAAACTGACTCTAACGATAATGTTTGATAAGCAATTCACTGAATGCTAGTATTTGCTTAATCAACCTAATATGTCGACTCTCGGTGCATTCTAGGTAATTTAGGTTTTAATGTTACTAACATGTCACATTTGATAGTCTTTTAGGGTTGGTACATGTTACCAAGTTCATTTCCGTGTATACTGCATTTTCTTGCAATTTGCCGGATTTCGGGATACTAGTTTGACCTAGCCGGACGACCTAGTTCCCTTAGTTTTCGGGTTTCGGTCAAAACTACAAACTTGTAGATATATGTCTTATGGAACGTGGGGCAAAATTTCAGGTCATTCTGAGTTATGTAGACCAAGTTATGGTCATTTTACTATTGCTGGTCAAATTGCATCAAAATTGGTCACTTTAGGTCACTTTAGGTCATTTTAGGTTCGGCCAGTTTTTGGACCCGAATTTGTGCAAGCTGTTTGACTTACTTATGGTCATTTCTGGGCTTTGGTGTCCTTATAAGACTTGTAGATATGGGTCTTATCTATTCATGGTCAAAATTTCAGGTTAATTGGACCTGTTTTGAGTGAGTTATGGCCTAAACACTAACTACTGCCCAAATGGTCAATTTTCAGGCCTCAATTGCACTTAATCCGGATTTGGTCATTTTTCAAGCTACCTTGCAAGCAGAATTTTGGCAAGCTTCCTTCATGAAAGTTGGCACATTTTGTGCCTAGTTTCACCTCCAATTGGTCTCATACCAATTGGAGCCACACATTCAAAGTTCTAGGCCTAAAACTCAAACTGCCTTATTGGAATTCTTTCATACACATCAAGGATCACTCCTAACACATACCAAACTCAACATTCAAGCCCATTCTGGTTATACCATAACCTAAACATAATTCACAACATATTATAGGTCATTTTGGCAGCTTACAATTACATTCAATGTGCACCAATAAGTGCAGAATTTGTCCAACTCAATTTATGATAATTCAATCACCAATTCATGCTCATTTACATGTCCCACTTCACACCATCATACATGCACTCAAACTGCCATAACCACTATCACAATTCAATACCATTATTTCATAAACCAAGCATGAATTCTAGCATTCCTCAAGAGTTAACAAACTGCCACAATGGTACATTTACATTCTATTAATTTCCAAGCTTTAAATTTCATTTCACACTTACATATACTAAGTATACATCACCCAAACAATTTCCTACACAATATACATTTAATCAAACATTTAATTCACCATTTACAAGCACAAATAAACTGCCTTCAAGGTGTTTCCATGGCTGCCAAAAGTACACATTCCCATTCAACATCAAACCTCAAAAATTTCTTCATAAATCAACTTACCCAAAGCTCAACACAAGGATTAGTGAAAGAAATTGGAAAGATTAAGCACTAACCTCAACTTGGGCTTTATTAAACTTCACCAAAACTCCTCTTTCTTGCTTCCTACATGCCGCCCATGATGTGTAGAACAAGTTTAATGAAGGACTCTTGAAGAAATGATGGTTTGATCATGGTAGATTAGGGCTTACATGTGGGACGGCCATGGAGAAAGCTTGGGAGCTCCAATTCGGCCATGGGTGTGTGAGGTTGAAGATGAAGTGTTTTGGTGATAAATTCTGTCCATTTGGTGCTTTATATAATCCCATAGTGCTCCACTCATGCTAGGATAATAATTTAATAAGTTTAAATGTGATAATTAGTCAATTTACCCTCTATTTTTACTATTTACATTAGGTACCCCTAAATTAATTTTTCATTATATTTTCCAAGTTTAATATTATTTATTTTTTATGGAAATTTAGGTCAAAAGACAACTCGGGGTGTCAAATGACCACAATGCCCCTGTTCGGGTTGCATTCTCGATTTTTCGGTAAAACCGAGTTTTGTCCGTTTTTGATTTCTCACTTTTCTTTGTACTAATTAATTAATTTTTCTTTGATATTTCTAATGATATTTATACTTCCATAGGGGTATATTTAAGTCCTAAAAATATTTTCCAGGGTTCCCCGCTGTCCAGGGCTAGTCAACGGCCCACGCCGTGACTTCCCGGTGCGATCACCCATCGCTAGGGTTCTCGGTTCGCTTAACTTGGTTACATTTCTTTGCTATTATTTTTCCTTTATTTTTCATATATTCTCTTTTCTTGTATTTCATTATTTTATGTCTCCTCACTCATATCGAAGTGTAGTTCTAGGCATCCTAGCTGTCCGGACAACACTGGCCACCGGAATAGTAGAACGCACTACCGAACATAGGGGTGTTACAATTCTCCCCCCCTTAAATAAATTTCGTCCACGAAATTTTACCCAATAGCCATCTTACAATAGTTATACATTTATTTTCTCCTTTCTATACGATTGTATAATCTTCTTTTCCTCAAATTTGTATAAGATTTTTAACAATCTAATGCAACGTTTAATTTTTTTGGATAACACCAATCTCCTCTTACTATTGTGCTGTCTAATATTTCGATTCATATTCCTTCTTGAATGATCCTTTAGGTCATGTTAGAATCATTTATCTAGTCATTGGTCCTCTGACCATTCTAGTCCATAGTCTTCCTCACATTCGTAGCACTTCTTTATTATATCTGAACCAACTGTTCGAAGTTTTACTTCCATAACTCTTTTTATCTGTCAATATTCTATAACTTACTTCCTTTTGTACTGAACTATAACCTTTTAATATTCTAACTTTTGAGTTTTAGATCCCTAAGTAGGATTTCCAAACTTATTCCTAACAATTAAATTCTGTCCTGGCATAACTATACCAAAACAGATGCCGTTGGTAACTATTCTCATCTAGGTGTACTATCGGGTAGTATGTAGCTCTACACAATAATCTCAAGTTAGTACTGTAATCTGCAGCTTACAGTATAAACATCAAGAACATTGCATAGTTACTACGATACATTCTAATAGATCAAAGTTTCCTATCTTTTATCCTTTTCGAATTCACTGATATCCGAACTTATTCTGATTACAATGTCCATTAGCAATTACTAACAGTAACATCCTTGCCCTCATCTAGAGCAATTCCATTACTGCATCTTACTTTTACGTCCTCTTGCCTTACATTAACTAGGCTCGCCAATTAGCTTTATAATTTATGGTGTGTCAGAAAATACTTTTCGCCAATAAACTCTTTCAAAACTAATTTCACTTATTATCACAATCCTTATCTTAAAGGACTAATCACTAATGCATCAATATTTATTCCCTTGTAAAGGAATAACAACAGAACATATAGTTCTAACACTAACATAAAAGTATTCAGACTCCAGGTCAAACAATACATAAACAAAGAGTGCCATTCTATATGGTGTTATGGAGATTGGATCCACACCAGGCATAACATTAATTTCAAACTACACCTCTCTTTCCGGAGGTAATCCTGGCAATTCATCAGCAAATGTTAGTAGTATGCCCTAGAGCATATCATTTAGTATGTATCATGTACATAATTTTATTAATAAAAGGCATTTCCACTTTTCCGTTTACATAATATATTTATGTGTAATAGAAAAGGTCCATTGATATTTTGTTAGAAATATTATTCTTAAGTTGTTAAGAATATGAGTGACAATATTTCTAGCACAAAGTATCATAAATAGGTTCACAATCGAGGATACTTCATAATAAGGACATGACTTATCCAGAAAGATTGTATTCATGTTTGTTCCCAAGTTATTTATATGAGATATAAATAAGATGGAATTGTGAGTCTCATGCCATATAACAAATATGATAGGCACTTATAAATGATAAGTAGGCCGAACCGGTGACACTTATGACAAGCACATGGAGTTTACTCTTGTCAATGTTTTGTCATAAATCATATCAGTGCATATAATCTTTAGACCTGAGATAGCACAGTTATCTTGTATATAGGTTGTTTGAGTTTGATACTGCTTTCATACTTGTACTATGTATGGGTATATGGGCATGTGTTGGCTCCTGCTAGTTATATATGGAGGTAGGTGTTGATCAAGAAGGAATCTGTTCCTCTAAGTAAATAGAGATAAAATCCTATGTTCATTTAATTGTTCTTGATGTTTCAAGTTCTGGCCAGACAGATAGATTTATTCGAAAAGAGTTTCGATGAGAAAAATCTTTTAATCAAGAACTGGAATTAAAAGAGAACATAATGTTCATAGCAAATGGAGTTTGACATAAACCATGACTCGGCTTGAGTTGGGATTTTGTGCAGAGAGATTCTAGTGCATGGTAACATATGATTATAGGTTCATTTAAGGTAAACCTTATTACTAATTGGGTGGCCATGGCATGCTATGCTAGGTGTTAACCATTGTCTATGAGGTTCATAAAATGATTTAGAGAAATCATTTATGGTAAGAAAGAGTTAGATGATATTAAGAGTTGATATCATGTCTCATTGCCAATTAGTGATGAGCCTAGTAAGTCACACACATACACAAGTTATCACCTATTTAAATATGATTTAATTAATTAATTAAAGAGTTTAATTGATTAATTAAATAGGTTTGGTTTGCAATTAAATTGCAAAGTCCCTAGCATGACTTGAAACCAAATCTAGATTATTGGATGTGTAGTATAAATTAAATTTATATTTAAAGTGTTTAAATATGAATTTAATTGATGAGAAATTAATTAATAGAGATTAATTAATTAATTTATATTTGATATAAATTAATTAGAAGAAGAAAATAATTATTTTGGGTTAAGAACTCAAAATTAAGACACAGGGCATTTTGGTCATTTTGCAGTGTGACACGTGGCACCATGAGATGGTGACACATGGCATAACACATAAGCTTGCCAAATATTTTTAATCATGTAAGATGATTAAAATCAAGATTAAATATAGGTTTGACACTTGGCACAATGTGATTGGGTCACTTAAACCTAGAGCTAATCAAAAGGTGACATGTGGCTAGGGTTTAATGTGTTAACCTAGCTATTTAAGTGTGGTTATGAAAAGAAAACATAACCAGCAGCCTCTCCTCTCATATGTCACGCCACTTTGAGCCTCTCCAGCTATTTCTCTTCATCTCTCATCAATTCAAAGAGATTAGCCATCAATCTCTTGAATTAAGAACACTAGAAATTGTTTCTAGTGTCCTGTTTGCATCTCTAATCTCTTAAAAGGCAGAACTTGAATTTCTAATTAATAGAAAAGGCTTTAGAAGCTGTTCAAGGGCTGCCATAGGTGTTCTTGGTGTGGACAAGCTAGAGGGACAACATCTGGTGTCCTGAAGACGAATCTCAAAGGCGCAGACACGCTGCAGCACATCAAGAGGTTAGTGTAATCGTTCTTAATTTAATCTAGGGTTCTAAAATTAATCTGATTAATTTTAAAATTTTAAATGGCAAATACAGATCCAAAAACATATTAAAAGAGTTTTAATATGTTGTTTATCATTGAAATCAAATAGATAAAAATAAATCTTGCATGGTGCATGTGACCCTAGGTGAAAATTTTTGAATTCAATGGTATAAACTTGTGTTTTTCACGCTTCCGCTCCTTCAATTGGTATCAGAGCCACTATATTTGTCATTTAGATTGTTGATTATATAATTTAATTGTGTGTTTGATCATGAGATCAAGAGATTCATTGCTGGTTGGATCATGAGATGTGGCGTCACACATGGTGAAGCCACCATTGGTGGCGGCAACAATGGTTCCTTGGGTGGTTCAAGGTTTGGCTTTTAATTCTGCAATTGTTGTATGATCTAAGGCCTATTCTTTGACTAATTAAAGTGTTTAATTAGTTGTTTTAATCACACAATTAAATTATGATTCAAATCAGAATTTTAAAAATTGTTTGAATGTGATTCAAATCTGAATTTTAAAAGTTGTTTGAATGTGATTCAAATCTGAATTTTTAAAGTTGTTTGAATCATATTTAAATCTGATTTTTTAAAATTGATTCAATAAAATTCAGATCTGATTTTTTAAGAAATATTTGAATGTGATTCAAATCTGATTTTTTAAAAAATATTTGAATGTGATTCAAATCTGAATTTTTGAAGTTGTTTGAATGTGATTCAAATCTGAATTTTTAAATTTGTTTGAATGAGATTCAAATCTGAATTTTTAAATTTATTTGAATCATATTCAAATCTGATTTTTAAGTTGAATATGAGATATTCAATTTAATTTAAGTATGTATGTTTTATTTAATTGTTAAATAGTGATATGCATGATGGATGATCATGGACTATAAAAGACCAATGTGATTGGATTTATTTCTTTTATGTTTCTTTGGGATTGTAAATTAATTAATTTATTTTAATTTATTTTGGGCATGTATTATTAAGTTTGTAATATTTTTGGGTTGTAATTTCATTTATTTAAGTTCTTGTAAATTCACCTTGGTATGCCAAGGATTACTATGTAATATTGGATTGCAAGAAGTTCAAGGAGGTCAAGAGCATTGGTGGGACGGTGGGAGAATTCAATATCAAGTGTTGATTATGTACTCCTTCAGCAACTCTTGTAAATTGAATGAATGAAATGCACCTAGGAATGCTGATTCAATTCTTGGTGGCTCAGATTGAATCCCTTAGAAAGTCCATGATCATACCATATTTATCGCTTATCCATGAATGCATGAGATGTATGGGAATGTATGCAATTATATGATATATGCATGCTAAATGGATAATGTGCAAAGTGAGACCTTAATAGTAATTAGGATGGCTATAAAATCTTCCAAACAAATGATTAAGTTGGAAATGGTATAATTAAAGTAATTATAACATAAGCCCTCCATTGGGGCAATTATTTTAAGAAATTTTAAATAGTTGCATGAGATGCAATTAATTTAAGAGATTTTCTTAATAATAATTGTTAAGCATGAGATGTTGTAAATATATAAATGGTTTAGTGGCCAATATTGGATGTACCTGAGGACATTAAAATTATTTGCATAATTACTGGCTCAATGGGATCAACTTAACTAATGCAAGATAAGTCAATATTGGATGTACCTGAGATTTTGAGCATTAGGGGCTAGTAAAAGGATTGAACCTCACATGAGATGTGATGGGCAAGGAGTTGCTC
Organism: Hevea brasiliensis; assembly: GCF_030052815.1. Classification (NCBI taxonomy): domain Eukaryota; kingdom Viridiplantae; phylum Streptophyta; class Magnoliopsida; order Malpighiales; family Euphorbiaceae; genus Hevea; species Hevea brasiliensis. The sequence continues at coordinate 56,018,415 of NC_079503.1, read as the reverse complement.
ACTTATAGTATATTGTAATTCCAATAATGGATGTACCTGCGGATTATCAATAGAATTATAAGAATTCAATCACCCACTAGAAATCCATCCAACTAGGATTTCCGTTTTCTACTTTGGAAGTGTAGGATTCGCTAAGTTAGTGGGAGGACCAATTTGATTAAAAGACCATAATCATTTTGGTTAATTACATGATACATTTACTAATTAATCTGGTTATTTTCTGCAGTTAATTTTCTGATAAAAATGAGCACAAAACAACCACCACCATCCAATATCCTTGCAAGCATACTTGATCACAACAGGTTGACAGGACCTAATCATGCGATTGGCTAAGAAATTTGAAACTTGTCCAGAACCTTGAACATATAGGATATGTTCTATATTCAAATGTTCCTGGTCCCTTACCTCCAGAGGCCACACAAGAGGAACATGAAACTTTGGACAAGTGGAAGGAGCATAATATGAGAGCTAAGTGTTACATGCTTGCTTCCATGAGTAATGAGTTACAGAAGCAGCATGAAACATACAGAGTGCAAGAGAGATCCTCCTTCACCTACAAGAGTTGTATGGTGAGCACAGCAGAAATGCTAGGTATGAGATATCTAGGCAGCTATTCCGCATGAGGATGTCTGAGGGACAGAATGTTGGAGATCATGTCTACAAGATGATTCGGCTGATTGAGCAGTTGGAACATCTTGACTTCCACATGGATTTCCAACTACTAACGGATTTGATCCTTCAGTCCCTTCCTGAGTCTTTTGGGAATTTTGTGACAAATTTCCATATGTCTAAACAGGAATGCACCTTAGCTGAATTACTCAACATGCTGGTTATTGCCCAAAAGAATATGCCAGGCAATAAAGGAAAAGAGGTAGCTTTGGTTGCATCTTCTTCTGCTGGAAAGTCCAACAAGAAGAAGGGCAATAGGAAAAAGAAACCTCAGATTCCTGGTCCTTCCAAGAAAATAGCTAAACAGAAAAGGAAGACTAAAGCTGATGGAGGCAAAGGAAAGTGTTTCCACTGCCAACAGGAAAGTGTTTCCATTGCCAGTAAGAAAGTGTTTCCACTGGCCAGAGTAAAGCAATCTAAATGAATGCAATGCCATGGTGAAAACCAACTCAAGTTCAAAATATATTTGGCACTTAAGGTTATGTCATGTTGCAGAAGATAGGATTACAAAATTGGAGAAAATGGGGATTTTATCCTCATTGGGCTCTGAGCCTACTCCAACTTGTGAATCTTGCCTTCAAGGCAAAATGACTAGATTACCCTTTGTTGGACAAGGGCTAAGAGCTGAAAATATTTTGGAACTAATACATAGTGATGTATGTGGTCCGTTTAAAGAAATGGCTAGAAGGGGTTTTCATTATTTTATTACCTTTACTGATGATAAATCAAGGTTTGGGTATTTGTATTTGATGAAATACAAACATGAATCTTTTGAAAAGTTCAAAGAATTTAAATCTGAAGTAGAAAATCAAACAGGAAAGAATATTAAAACTCTTCGATCAGATCGTGGAGGTGAATATTTGAAATCGAATTTGATGAATACTTGAGAGAGCATGGCATTGTTTCTCAGCTAACTCCTCCAGGAACGCCACAGCTAAATGGTGTATCTGAAAGGAGAAATCATACCCTATTGGATATGGTACATAGTATGATGAGCTATACTGATATGTCAATCTCCTTTTGGGGATTTGCATTAGAATCAGCTTTATATATTCTGAATAGGATTCCATCAAAATCAGTTTCTTCCACACCTTATGAGATATGGCATGGAAGAAAACCAAGTCTTAAGCATGTTAAGATTTGGGGTTGTCCAGCTTATATCAAAAAGCTGAACACTGATAAATTGGAGAACAGATCAGAAAAAGGTCGATTTGTTGGATATCCAAAAGATAGTTTTGGATATTATTTTTATTTGCCTACTTCACAAAAGGTTGTGATAAGTAGAGATGCCACATTTCTTGAACAACAGTTTGTTCAAGAAGGAGGCAAAGGAAGGCAAATAGAGTTAGAATTGGAGAATTCTGACCAACCAACAGATCAGATGGATATAGATCCATCTAGTCAACCTATACCCATTGATGAAACATCTACAATTGTTCCTCGTAGAACAACCAGGGTATCTCACCCACCAGTGAGATATGGTTTTCTTCATGAAGAAGAACAAGAGTTGTCTACTCATGAAGAAGTAGATCATGGAGATGATCCACTTACCTATGAAGAAGCTATATCAGATATAGACTCTTCAAAATGGATTGATGCTATGAAATCCGAGATTGATTCCATGTATAAGAATCAAGTTTGGGATCTTGTTGACCCACCTGAAGGTATTATACCTATAGGGAATAAATGGGTTTTCAAGAAGAAAATTGGTTCTGATGGAAAGGTAGAGACCTATAAGGCAAGGCTAGTAGCGAAAGGGTTTCGCCAAAGGCAAGGAATAGACTATGAGGAGACTTTCTCGCCTGTTGCCATGCTTAAATCAATTAGGATTTTATTAGCAATAGCTGCATACTATGATTATGAGATTTGGCAGATGGATGTCAAAACAGCTTTTCTCAATGGATACATTGAAGAAAACATTTTCATGGAACAACCTAGGGGATTTGAATCCCAAGATGGTTCCAAGGTATGCAAGCTAAAGCGATCCATTTATGGGTTGAAACAAGCTTCGAGGAGTTGGAACATCCGTTTTGATGAAGCCATTAAATCTTTTGGTTTTATCAAAAATAAGGATGAGCCATGTGTATATAAGAAGGTTAGTGACAGTGCTATCACTTTCCTTGTCTTATATGTGGATGACATACTATTGATGGGTAATGACATAAGTATGTTGACAACTGTAAAGGTATGGTTGTCAAATACATTCTCCATAAAAGACTTAAGGGAGGCAACCTATATTCTTGGGATTCGCATCTATAGAGATAGAGCGAAAAGAATAATTGGTTTATCCCAAAGTCTATACTTGGAAAAGGTGTTAAAGAGGTTTAACATGCTTGATTCCAAGAGAGGATTGTTACCAGTGAGACATGGTATCCACCTTTCTAAAGAGATGTCTCCAAAGACACCTGAAGAAAGAGATAAGATGGCCAGATTCCATATGCTTCTATTGGAAGTTTAATGTATGCAATGTTGTGTACTAGGCCGATATCGCATATGTCGTTAGTTTGACTAGCGGTATCAATCCAATCCAGTTTGGAACATCGATAGTCACAAGAATATCCTTTAGTACTTTAGAAGAACTTAGGATTTATTATTTATTTATGGAGGTGGAGACTTGCAATTGGATGGTTATACTGATTCTGATTTCTAATCTGATATCGATGATAGAAAGTGTACCTGTTGATAAGTGTTCATTTGTAATGGAGGTGCGATCGGTTGGAAGAGTTCCAAACAGAGCACGATCGCAGATTCCACTCATCGAGGTCGAGTATATTCTCGCATCGATGTCGCAAAAGAAGTTGTTTGGATAAAGAAGTTCGTGATGTAACTTACATGAGTTCCTTCCATTGAGTCGCAGTTCCATTACATCGTGACAACAATGGAGCGATCATGCAGCTAAGGAACTAAGGTCTCACCCAAAATCCAAACACATAGAAAGGCACTATCACATTATCGAGATATAGTTGGGCAAGGCGATATAGCCATGCAGAAAATAACATCACTGAAAAATCCAAATTGATCCATTCACTAAGCTTTTGTCACAAGTTCGATTAGACCAAAGATCTTGAGAAGATGGGTCTAAGGTATTGTAATGAATGGCTCTAGTGCTAGTGGGAGATTGTTAGTAGTATGCCCTAGAGCATATCATTTAGTATGTATCTTGTACATAATTTTATTAATAAAAGGCATTTCCACTTTTCCGTTTACATAATATATTTATGTGTAATAGAAAAGGTCCATTGATATTTTGTTAGAAATATTATTCTTAAGTTGTTAAGAATATGAGTGACAATATTTCTAGCACAAAGTATCATAAATAGGTTCACAATCGAGGATACTTCATAATAAGGACATGACTTATCCGTAAAGATTGTATTCATGTTTGTTCCCAAGTTATTTATATGAGATATAAATAAGATGGAATGGTGAGTCTCATGCCATATAACAAATATGATAGGCACTTATAAATGATAAGTAGGTCAACCGGTGACACTTATGACAAGCACATGGAGTTTACTCTTGTCAATGTTTTGTCATAAATCATATCGATGCATATAATCTTTAGACTGAGATAGCACAGCTTATCTTGTATATAGGTAGTTTGAGTTTGATCGCTTTCATACTTGTACTATGTATGGGTATATGGGCATGTGTTGGCTCCTGCTAGTTATATATGGAGGTAGGTGTTGATCAAGAAGGAATCTTCCTCTAAGTAAATAGAGATAAAATCCTATGTTCATTTAATTGTTCTTGATGTTTCAAGTTCTGGCCAGACAGATAGATTTATTCGTAAAAGAGTTTGATGAGAAAATCTTTTAATCAAGAATGGAATTAAAAGAGAACATAATGTTCATAGCAAATGGAGTTTGACATAAACCATGACTCTAGCTTGAGTTGGGATTTTGTAATGAGAGATTCTAGTGCATGGTAACATATGATTATAGGTTCATTTAAGGTAAACCTTATTACTAATTGGGTGGCCATGGCATGCTATGCTAGGTGTTAACCATGGTCTATGAGGTTCATAAAATGATTTAGAGAAATCATTTATGGTAAGAAAGAGTTCTAATGATATTAAGAGTTGATATCATGTCTCATTGCCAATTAGTGATGAGCCTAGTAAGTCACACACATACACAAGTTATCACCTATTTAAATATGATTTAATTAATTAATTAAAGAGTTTAATTGATTAATTAAATAGGTTTGGTTTGCAATTAAATTGCAAAGTCCCTAGCATGACTTGAAACCAAATCTAGATTATTGTATGTGTAGTATAAATTAAATTTATATTTAAAGTGTTTAAATATGAATTTAATTGATGAGAAATTAATTAATAGAGATTAATTAATTAATTTATATTTGATATAAATTAATTAGAAGAAGAAAATAATTATTTTGGGTTAAGAACTCAAAATTAAGACACAGGGGCATTTTGGTCATTTTGCAGTGTGACACGTGGCACCATGAGATGGTGACACATGGCATAACACATAAGCTTGCCAAATATTTTTAATCATGTAAGATGATTAAAATCAAGATTAAATATAGGTTTGACACTTGGCACAATGTGATTGGGTCACTTAAACCTAGAGCTAATCAAAAGGTGACATGTGGCTAGAGTTTAATGTGTTAACCTAGCTATTTAAGTGTGGTTATGAAAAGAAAACATAACCAGCAGCCTCTCCTCTCATATGTCACGCCACTTTGAGCCTCTCCAGCTATTTCTCTTCATCTCTCATCAATTCAAAGAGATTAGCCATCAATCTCTTGAATTAAGAACACTAGAAATTGTTTCTAGTGTCCTGTTTGCATCTCTAATCTCTTAAAAGGCAGAACTTGAATTTCTAATTAATAGAAAAGGCTTTAGAAGCTGTTCAAGGGCTGCCATAGGTTTCTTGGTGTGGACAAGCTAGAGGGACAACATCTGGTGTCCTGAAGACGAATCTCAAAGGCGCAGACACGCTGCAGCACATCAAGAGGTTAGTGTAATCGTTCTTGATTTAATCTAGGGTTCTAAAATTAATCTGATTAATTTTAAAATTTTAAATGGCAAATACAGATCCAAATCCATATTAAAAGAGTTTTAATATGTTGTTTATCATTGAAATCAAATAGATAAAAATAAATCTTGCATGGTGCATGTGACCCTAGGTGAAAATTTTTGAATTCAATGGTATAAACTTGTGTTTTTCACGCTTCCGCTCCTTCAGCAAACACGTCTGAAAAGTCATATATTATAGGGATGTCCCTCAATGTTGGACTCCCCACTTGGGTGTCTACCACATGTGCCAAGTATGCTTCGCACCCCTTTCTAATCATTTTTTTTTCTGGCTAGTGCAGCCAAAATGATGTTTGATGGCAATAATTGCCTCTCCCCATGTATTACCACATCACTATACTGAGGGAGACCAAAAGTGACTGTCTTGAGCCTACAGTCAATCATGGCATGATGCCTGGCTAACCAATCCATGCCTAAGATGATATCATAATCTCTGAAGGGCATTTCAATGAAATCAGATAGAAAAGTGTGTCCTTGGATCACCAAATGACAATCCCTATACATTTTGTTAACCCTAACCTCCTGTCCTAACGGACTTGTTACTAGCACCTCAAAGTCCATTTTTGTTCATGGAACAGCAATGCAATCAATGATGCTAGCACTCACATAAGAATGGGTAGAACCCGGATCAAATAACACAAACACATCTTGATTAAAAGTTGAGAAGGTACTAGCCACAACATCAGATGTCTCGGCCTCTTCTCTCTGTCTCATTGCATAGATTCTGACTGGAGCACTATCTTGCTCTGAATGTTTCACTGTGCTTTGGCTGCCTGCTAGGCTACCTCTACCCCTGCCTCTACCTCTGCTGGGTGGTTGTGAACTTCAGTGACAGTGGCTCGAATCGACCCTTCTGCAGTAGTAGGAGGTGGTCCAACTCTGCGACTACTGGTGCAGTCCTTGGCAAAGTGTCCTGTGCCTCCACAGTTATAACAGGCTCGAATAGCCTTATAGCATATCCCACCATGATATCTTCCACAATTTTCACATTGGCGGGAATGGTAGGAACCTCTGGTTCTCTGCTGACCAGATAGAGGAGGTTTCTGTCCTGAATGTCTTCCCTTACCAGACTTCTTGCCACCTCCGCTGTGTCCCCCATAGTTCTTCCTCTTTCCAGTAGGACCACTGGAACTCTGTTCTACTGATTTTCCCTCTTTCTTTGTCTTCTCTGATTTCTTTTTCTCAGGAGCAGCTTCATACTCAATTCTTTCCAACTCTAGGGCTTGAGAAACAAGTTCAGAGAAGTTAGTGTGTTTGAATTCGACCACTTGTAATCTGATACTGGGTTTCAAGCCAGTTTCAAACCTCTTGCATCTCTCCTTGCTGGTAGAAAGTAGATTTTCTGCATAATGGCTTAGGCGAGAAAATTCTCTTTCATACTCAGCCACTGATCTGCTTCCCTGCTTTAGAATTAGGAACTCTTGTAGTTTCTAGTCTACATAAGCATCGGGGACATACTTTTGTCTGAATTCCCTGAGAAAGTCATTCCATGTTAGCACTGCAGGTTCTACTAGACTGTGGGGAATTGTTTTCCACCAATCATAAGCATCCCGCTGTAGCAGAGATACTGAGTATTCAAATCTGAGCTCCTCTGTGCAATGTAGTTTCTTGAATACCCTATCCATCCTTTCTAACCACTGTTCAGCCTTTAGAGGATCATCGTCCCTTGAACTCAGAGCCCCATATTTCATCAATTTGTCATCGCTTGCGTAAGATCGTGGTTGTACCACTGGTGTATGTATTGGGAGTTGTGTTGGCACATTACCAGTCATTTTTTGGAATATTGTAGCCATCTCACGAGTGAATCGAGCAGAAATCTGCAGATCGCGGGCCGGTGTCTTTGAACCACTGACATTATGCAGGGCTAGGGCATCCCCTTGCACCTCAGCCTCAATAGATTGATCGACTGAACGATCACCCTCTTCCATAGTCAATGCGAGGATCTTAGATCTTCTGAAAAAATAACACAAGGAGATTTTCTCCCGTTAGTGCATATTTATAATGTAATGTACTGTATGTATCAAACAATGATATTGAGCAGTTGTAATATGAAGAAAGAATATTCAAATTACAGGTGAAAACAGAATTTAAAAACTAGCTCTGATACCACTAAAACATGTCACACCCTACCCCTCTGTAAGGCATAACATGATCCCGTAGTATACCTAATGAATTACCAACTTCGTCTACTGATAACCCATTAAATACACTACAAGGGATTTTAAAACTTTTCTTACTTCTTTTACAGTGGTGAGCACTATTTACAGGTGTTAAAAATTTTTTTGAACTTAAATGAAAGAGAAAACACATTTGAATTATTAGGAATTTCAGAAAATTTTCATGGAGTGCCTTCGTATTTTGAATAAAACAGTTCTTGTAAAACTCAGAAAAGCACTTCAATATAATTCTCAATCTCCACTTCAACAGTTAAACAACACAATATCTTTTTCAACTCAAATCCACAATAATTTTTCAAAGACTGAGATAAAAGAAATATAATACAATTTTTACAAGTCAAAATACTCATAATTTACTTTACAACTTCAAATGTACAATTTTAATTTACAACTGCTCAAAATCAAGAACAATATATAAATACAGTGAACATACATTACAATACAAAATGCAAAATATGGTATACTCAATACACCCGATAATTTCTCGCTGAATATACTAGCAAATTTAGTCACCGCCTCACAACTGTCTACCTGCGACAACAATGAAAAGTTATCGCTGAGACAATGTCTCAGTGGTGCACAACATTAACCAAATATAACTTTAAATCACAATTCATAAATCATATAAATGATGGATACGTAAAACCATAGTTAAATTCAAGACTATGAATGTCATGAGGAATTTAACACAATATCACAATAAATCTCAGTAATCAAAACTTAGTTAAATTCAAAAGATAGTGAATATCAATAAGAATTTTAACTCCATTTCACAAATTATCAAAGCTCATAATAACACAATTTAGTCAAATAATTTAAGAACACAGTGTTGCCAATTCATTCACAACTTAAGCCATGACACAAATTTCTGATCAATGCCGCGTTGTACACCACGACAAAGAAATCACGACCCCACTAATCGAAATCAATGAGGAAGGGAGCTAGCTATATAATGAGTACTCATCCGATCACCTTAACTGGTAAACCAGAGAGGGAGAAAAATAAACGATCACAACTCCATAAATGGAGAAGGAAAATAAACGATCACAACCCCATAAATGGAGAAGGAATGATACGATACTGTCATGCTAAGTGAAAACACAAAATCAATTCCAAACATTTCATTCAAATGATTCGTGAGAATCCAATAAATTTCCAAAGTCATAATTTCATTCACAAAATGGCAACACAATTCATAAGTAACTTCAATTTCCACAAATCACACTAAATAATTTTTTTCACAGTTTCAAACCATTTACAATGCTTTTCAAGCAATAAGTATCCATCAAATATCATTCAAACAATATTTCACAGTTTCACAATTTAAAACAATAATATACAAATAGTCAAAATTTATTTCAATTGAAAATAATTCAAAAGAAATAGTTGTTGTGCACAAGCCTCTGATAACTGTCTCCTGGCCTTGACTTAGTGTTTCCTTCCCTTTCCCTGAGTCTTTGCTAACTGAGAAACACAATTTGAAGTATTTCAGTACTTAATTAAACTGTCTCTAACGATAATGTTTGATAATTAATTCACTGAATGCTAGTATTTGCTTAATCAACCTAATATGTCGACCCTCAGTGCATTCTAGGTAATTTAGGTTTTAATGTTACTAACATGTCACATTCAATAGTCTTTTAGGGTTGGTACATGTTACCAAGTTCATTTCCGTGTATACTGCATTTTCTTGCAATTTGTCGAATTCCGGGATATTAGTTTGACCTAGCCGAATGACCTAGTTCCCTCGGTTTTCAGGTTTCAGTCAAAACTACAAACTTGTAGATCTATGTCTTATGGAATGCAGGACAAAATTTCAAGTCATTCTGAGTTATGTAGACCAAGTTATGGTCATTTTACTATTGCTGGTCAAATTGCATCAAAATTGGTCACTTTAGGTCATTTTAGGTTCGGCCAGTTTTTGGACCCAAACTTGTGCAAGCTGTTTGACTTGCTTATGGTCATTTTTGGGATTTAGTGTCTTCATAATACTTGTAGATATGGGTCTTAAATATTCATGGTCAAAATTTCAGGTCAATTGGACCTGTTTTGAGTGAGTTATGGCCTAAACACTAACTGCTGCCCAAATAGTCAATTTTCAGGCCTCAATTGCACTTAATCCGGATTTGGTCATTTTTCAAGCTACCTTGCAAGCAGAATTTTGGCAAGCTTCCGTCATGAAAGTTGGCACATTTTGTGCCTAGTTTCACCTCCAATTGGTCTCATACCAATTGGAGCCACACACTCAAATTTCTAGGCCTAAAACTCAAACTGCCTTATTGGAATTCTTTCATGCACATCAAGGATCACTCCTAACACATACCAAACTCAACATTCAAGCCCATTCTGGTTATACCATAACCTAAACATAATTCACAACATATTATAGGTCATTTTGGCAGCTTACAATTACATTCAATATGCACCAATAAGTGCAAAATTTGTCCAACTCAATTTACAATAATTCAATCACCAATTCATGCTCATTTACATGTCCCTCTTCACACCATCATACATGCACTCAAACTGCCATAACCACTATCACAATTCAATACCATTATTTCATAAACCAAGCATGAATTCCAGCATTCCTCAAGAGTTAACAAACGGCCACAATGGTACATTTACATTCTATAAATTTCCAAGCTTTAAATTTCATTTCACACTTACATATACTAAGTATACATCACCCAAACAATTTCCTACACAATATACATTTAATCAATCATTTAATTCACCATTTACAAGCACAAATAAACTGCCTTCAAGGTGTTTCCATGGCTGCCAAAAGTACACATTCCCATTCAACATCAAACCTTAAAAATTTCTTCATAAATCAACTTACCCAAAGCTCAACACAAGGATTAGTGAAAGAAATTGGAAAGATTAAGCACTAACCTCAACTTGGGCTTGATTAAACTTCACCAAAACTCCTCTTTCTTGCTTCCTACATGTTGTCCATGATGTGTAGAAGAAGTTTAATGAAGGAATCTTAAAGAAATGATGGCTTGATCATGGTAGATTAGGGCTTGCATGTGGGACGGCCATGGAGAAAGCTTGGGAGCTCCAATTCGGCCATGGGTGTGTGAGGTTGAAGATGAAGTGTTTTGGTGATAAATTCTGTCCATTTGGTGCTTTATATAATCCCATAGTGCTTCACTCATGCTAGGATAATAATTTAATAAGTTTAAATGTGATAATTAGTCAATTTACCCTCCATTTTTACTATTTACATTAGGTACCTGTAAATTAATTTTTCATTATATTTTCCAAGTGTAATATTATTTATTTTTTATGGACATTTAGGTCAAAAGACAACTCGGGGTGTCAAATGACCACAATGCCCCTGTTCGGGTTGCATTCCCGATTTTTCAGTAACACCGGGTTTTGTCCGTTTTTCGATTTCTCACTTTTCTTTGTACTAATTAATTAATTTTTCTTTTATATTTCTAATGATATTTATACTTCCATATAGGAGTATATTTAAGTCCTAAAAATGTTTTCCAGGGTTCCCCGCGGTCCAGGGCTAGTTAACGGTCCACGCCGTGACTTCCCGGTGCGGTCACCCATCGCTAGGGTTCTCGGCTCGCTTAACTTGGTTACATTTCTTTGCTATTATTTTTCCTTTATTTTTCCTTTATTTTTCATATATTCTCTTTTCTTGTATTTCATTATTTTATGTCTCCTCACTCATATCGAAGTGTAGTTCTAGGCATCCTAGCTGTCCGGACAACACTAGTCACCGGAACAGTAGAACGCACTACCGAACATAGGGGTGTTACATTCAGCTTCCTAGAACTTTTTAGAAAAGCCCAATTGGAAAATTTTGCCACAAACTGAGACCAAGTCATATTATCAACCTTATCAGCAACATAAGCCTTATACCATTCCTTTACCTTCTTACATTTCAAGGTAAAGCCAACCATCTGGATGGCCCTACTGTCACTTGCACCCAATTCATCTGCTATCATCTTAACCGCCTTCAAATAATTAGAAAGATCATCTCTTTCCTTATATTTAGGTGCATCCAGCTTTAGGTAGTTTGTTATTTTTGCCTTACCTCTATCACTTATCCCATTCTCTCATGTAGGAACTATTGGGGTTGCAGGAGGTGGTGGTGGTGCTTGTTCTCCTGTAACTCCCTCCATAGGGTTCTGAGATCCCATGGTGTTTAAGGAGCTATGGGTGTATTGTTAGGAAGGATACATGGGATATGGTTTGAACTATAGAAAGTAAGGGGTGTAGGGCATGAAGGAGGGATACTGGGGGTAGCTCGCAAACCCAGGGTTTCCAAAACATTGTTATTGTGGATAGCCATATCCATACCCATAATCTAGCCATTGCAGAGGTGGGGACAAAAACTCTGACTCGTCTCCCCCCTCCATAAAGCTTTCTTCTCCCATCCTTCCCATACTAGAAGGTTTAGGGTTCTTATGCTGGTGCGAAAAGCCATGGGAACTCTTTCATGCATCCATTGACATTCTATGTGCACTAGAAGTTTCTCTATTGACCTTGAAAGACCTTCTAGGGCCCCTCGAGGATTCTCCATTTTCACTTCTGCCTACTCTCTCCTTAGCCACGGAGTTAGTGGGTAATGCTCAAATACCTTCTTTCTCAGGTGGGCCACCGGTTAACCTAGCAGACCGTCATGAACCTGATATTTTTTAAAAGGAAACAAGGAGTGTTAAGCATATAAAGTTCATGTGGAGTCACATGAACACAAACTATATAATCAAACATAACATATATATAATATACAACATGTAACATATAGGAACTTAACCCTATTGGACATTTATTAACCTAAATATGCTGACAACATACTTCTTTTTTATACTTACCCTATCCCGTCACTAGCATCTAGGTCCACTCATCTAATTTAGGGCTCTGATACAAACATTGTAATGACCCTATCACACCCTACTCCTCGTAAAATGTAACATGCTCACGTAGTATACGTAATGAATTACTATACTTTGCCTACCGATAACCCATTAAATATACTACAAGGGATTTTAAAACCATTTCTATTCATTTGTAAGCTGGTGGGAAATTTATAACAGGTATTGAAAACCTTTATTTGAGGTTAAACCTTAAATCAAAATTTTGGATACTTAAAAACCTCAGAAATTTTTACCAAAATTCCAGTAAAGTGCTAGTTGTATTTTGAGAAAACAGTTCTTCAAAACTTGAAAATAAAAACACTTCCAATATATTTTCTCAACCACAGCTCTAATAAACTAAATTTCATCTCCCAATTCAATACAAGCAACTTAATTCGCTGTTCAAGTCAAGCTCATCATAAAGGAGACAATTCATTCATTACCAAACTCAGAAAGAATTTTGAATATTACATTCATTAAGGTAATAAAATTAATATTACAAAACTATATAGGTGAATAAAATCTCAAATTTACATTACAATAATTTCCATTTAATTACATACCAAAATATTTTAGAAGAGTTTTTGTACAACTGCCCAAATAAATGACATACATATAATTACATGCATACATCAAAATCTAACGTACAAGGGTATACCTTTAATATACCCGGAGCTAATCCCAATGAGCCTTCAAGGAATCTTACTCAGCTGCTCTATAGTCCTTTCACCTACGACAGCATGCAAAGCTATCACTGAGTGGTGAACTCAGTAGTGCACAACTATAATTAAAAATATATATAAGAAATATATATATACAGTGACAATTCAGAACAAAAATTGGAAATGTTGATTTCCTCAAAAATCATAAAATCAAGTCAATATTTTCAATGGTATAAATCAAATAATTAAGTGACCTTAGTCAATAATTAAAATTTTTCCAATCGTAATTGGTCATTTGAAACAATTCCATCAACTATGAAAATAGTTATTACAAAACAAATAGTCTCTTTCAAATCAATTTTACTCAAATAACAGTTTAAAATCAATATTTCTCACTTTCCAAAACCATTCTTTATCTCACTATCTATGCCGGACTAATCCAGAAGGGCCATCTTCAAAGCGATTCTAACTCCCTATGGTCGGGGAGGTCAAATCGTGATTCTAACTCCCTATTGTCGAGGAGATTAAATCATCGTGCACATTACAATACCACAATAATGTAACTTCCGAAAGGGCCATGAGAAACTTATATCTAACCTCTAATAAGAGGAGAATCTAAGCATGTGCACGTACGATGGTAATCAAAACAAAGCTAACTCCAGTGTCTCCTCAACAAATGAGGGACGGGTAATAACCTAACCAAGCATCTATAGTGAGATATAAAACACATCATGAATCTCTTTGTCCTTTTTGTGAGCATAAATCATAATACAATTCAATTCAAAGTCAATTCCAATATCCAATAATTGTTTTAGGCCCATCACAATTCAAAACATATTTAATCCATTTCCCATGTTAAGTATAAACCATTTTTCAAATCAAATTTTCCATGTAAACGTATTTCAAACAAAATTTTTTCGAAGCCAGTTTCATTCAATTCATAACAAAATAAAATCATAATTAATTTCATTTTCCAAAACTAAACTCATTCATACCATAACACATTTCAATAATCATTGAAATAAATTCAATAATTGGTAAACATAATACTTAAAGAAACTAAAATCATTTAATCAAATAAAATATGCAAAACATGAACAATTTAAAACTAGTTGTGCACAAACCTCTATTGTTGACTTAATTTACTCAAATTTTCATTTCTCCTTCGAAGATGCCTTTCCAACTGAAACACATAAATTTAAAGTGCTTCAGTATCCATTTTTAATAATTAAATTTCAATAATTTCTTTGTAGACTTATTCTACTCATTACGGTTTATAAATTCGGGTCCTTTGCATTTTTGTGTATAGTGGCACTATTCATGGTACTATTCAAGTCAAAATATTAACCTTTCCAAACTTAATAGGTTTATTAATTCTAATTGCACCCATATACCATATTTTAGGTGTCAATTTTATTGGCATTGATTACCAATTCAATTTCTAATTTCCCTAGGTGCAAATCCAAAAAGTCTATTTTGGGTTACTATTTTCTACTATTCCATTAGTCTAGTTACTGTGGGAATTTGGCTAAGTGTCCTCAATCAAAGTTGTTCCTTAATGTCTTAGATTTAATTCCCTTTTTGAATCACTCCATTTGGAGTTTTGTAACTCAAGTTATGTCGATTTTTCTAAGGCTGGCCGGATTGGTTACAACCCAGAAATTTTGAGCACTTTTTGGTTCTAGCAGTTTTGAGCAACCATATTTGGTTGACAATTTGACTTGATTATGGGCAGACTTTGGGTTTTGTATTCTTCATGAAAGTTGTATTACCATGTCATAGCTTTTTACTAGTTCAAAAATCAGGTCATTTGGACCTGCCTAGACCAAGTTATGGCCAAATGAACAAACATTATTCATTTGGTCATTTCTGTACAGTGGCAGTGTGCCTTACCCTGATTTGACCTAACTTTACACCACTTTGTGTTCAGTTTTAGGGCAAGGTTTCTTCACCAAAAGTGTTGCATTATGTCTTAATTTTCATATCCAATTGGCCTCACACCAATTAGAGCAATCAATTTCCAGTTATACTATTTGAATGGGTAAGGGTCAAGTTGTCCAGAATTGAACATCACACATTCACAATCCCATTTCAATTTTAACCATTCAAACACATACTAAATTACACCAATTAACCATTTTAAATCTCACTTAGGTCAAAGTACATCAATTTACCAATTTCTCAAATAACCCTAATTCACTAATTGTTACATCTCATGCAATCAAAGTATATAAATCTCATTTACACATTCCATCAAGCTTACTAACACTTTTAGTTTCATCAAAATCCATCAAATCCTACCTTTCCCTATCATGGCCGAAATTCATGGAGTCTCTTTACTTGTATAATTCTTTCAATTTTTCATCAAATTTCAATTTAATTCAAGTATCTAAGCATAAAGATAAAGAAAGAATTGAAGGAATAACACTAACCTTTGTATAGCTTTTCAATCTTCTTAATTCTCCAATCTTTCTCAAATTTCTTTCTTCTACAATTCTTACCAAGGCTCAATTACTAATTTTCTTTAAGGAAAGTAGGGAATTTAGGGTTGAAATTAGGGTTTAGGAAGCTTAAACATAAGCTTTCATGGTAGAAATTGACAGAAAGACAAGAGAGAGAAATGGGCTATGGCTAGAAGTGTGACACCCCTTACCCGTCTACAGTGTAGCCGAGCAAGATATGCCACTCAGTGTGCCGGAGCATCAATTCATGTTTCAATTACAATTTATCCCTTTTTATTCATTTATTTTTAATTTTTGATAAATCTGAATTTTTTTTGCAAATTTTATATAAAATCTGGCAGAGTGCCGGCTGTAAATTGGAAAAACAGTTCTTCTGAACCTGTTTTAAAACACTTCCAATATAATTTCCATATCCAAACTCCATTATTCACATTCAAGTCAATCTCAAAATCTCAAACTCAAATCACAACAATATTTTCAGAAATTTTTCTTTTCACTTCATTACTGGAAGCACATTCATAAATATTTCTCAACATAATATACAGAAAATTTCAATAATATGAAATTTCATATATTTACATCATCAAATAATTTCAAGAGTTTATAATTACAATCCCAAAACTAATATAAAATACAAAATGCTACCCTAAAGTCCTATGTCCTACCATTTGCACTGCAGATGTGAGGTGACTCTGGACTCCGGATGCAAATCTGAAGGCTCACCCGGTCTGATGTTTGCTGGGCTCCCCAGCTAGATCTCCAGTACCTACACGTGGCAAAAGCAACGCGCTAAGCAATTTTGCTTAGTGTTGACAATATAAAATAAAATAAATTAATTAAAAATAAGTATGCAGAATGTATGTTTACATTTTTTGGTAGACTTAATTTCTGATATTTATAGCAGTATTATTCGATTAAAATTTGGTAAGGCTTATTATCATTGCTCGAGTAACCCATACTAGTTGACTGGACTGGATAAACGGGTAAACTGGCACTGGGTACTAAGTACCTCAGACCATCACACCATCGGTCACATTGTATCTCCCGGTGTGCAACAGAACAGCTAATAAGCTGTAATAATTGTTAGGGTTAAAAACCCAAGTATATCAACTCAAATAACATAGCCAAAGGCTATTATGTCACAGAATGGCATGGGAAGCCATGAAACACAGAATGCCATGAAGCCATATGCAGTACTGCTAACAGAACCCTATTGGCATGCCAAGCTATCCAAACTAATCTTGTTAGGTATACTAGGGCATATTACACTTTTAAATTTCAAAATTTTTGATTTCAAGTTTGAATGTTACTATTCATTTCATTAGTCAACTAAAATGTTGACTTTTGTATAGACAATAGGTACATTGGTTTTAATACTCCTAACATACCACATTTTGCATTCAAAATTTGTTGGTATTGGTTGCCAATACCATTTCTAAGCTTAATGTTAGTTGGGTAGAATTTTTAGTTTTTATGCTTTGTCTTTACTATTCCATTGGTCAATTTTGCAGTGGGAATTTGGCAAAGTGATTAACATGAAAGTTGTTCCTTATTTTATCTAGTTGCATTTCTTTTTTTGAATCACTCCATTTAGAGTTGTGTAGCTCAAGTTATAGTCCAAAAATCACAACTGGCCGGATTGAAATTTTGTCCAGAATTTCTGCACTGACCATATCTACAATGTAATGAATAGTGATTACAACTCATTTGTTGAATATGTTCTGGTCATAATTTGGGTTAGGTTTCTTCATGAAAGTTGTTGGTCTATATCTCAGCTTGTTGCAGGTACAATTTCAGGTCAAATTTGACCTTTCTATACTGAGTTATGGCCAAATGACCAAATACTGTTCATTTGGTCATTTTGCCCAGACAGACTGCAGGTCACTCAGATTAGGGCAAGCTTTTGGTCTACTTGGTTTGGTTTTGTGGGCATGATTTCTTCACCAAAGTTGTGCCATCATGTGTCTAGTTTCATGTCCAATTGGCCTTGCACCAATTGAACCTCTACAATTCAAGTTATGGCTACCCAAACCTGCTGGACTCATGTCTAATTCTGCAGGTCACCATGGGCAGCCACACCAAACCCAAATTCCACTACTCAACACACTTTATTTTTTATTTAAATAGAACCAAATGATTACTAATTGACCATTAAAACCTATTTTCATCATCACATGGTCAAAGTCCCATTTCTCCACCCCAAACCCTAACTCAAACATTACCACACATGCATTTTCACTTCATTTCAATTTTGCAGTGGGAATTTGGCAAAGTGATTAACATAAAAGTTGTTCCTTATTTTGTCTAGTTGCATTTCTTTTTTTGAATCACTCCATTTAGAGTTGTGTAGCTCAAGTTATAGTCCAAAAATCACAACTGGCCAGATTGAAATTTTGTCCAGAATTTCTGGACTGACCATATCTACAATGCAATGAACAGTGATTACAACTCACTTGTTGAATATGTTCTGGTCATAATTTGGGTTAGGTTTCTTCATGAAAGTTGTTGGTCTATATCTCAGCTTGTTGCAGGTACAATTTCAGGTCAAATTGAACCTTTCTATACTGAGTTATGGCCAAATGACCAAATACTGTTCATTTGGTCATTTTGCCTAGGCAGACTGCAGGTCACTCGAATTAGGGTAAGCTTTTAGTCTACTTGGTTTGGTTTTGTGGGCATGATTTCTTCACCAAAGTTGTGCCATTATGTGTCTAGTTTCATGTCCAATTAGCCTTGCACCAATTGAACCTCTACAATTCAAGTTATGGCTACCCAAACCTGCTGGACTCATGTCCAATTCTGCAGGTCACCATGGGTAGCCACACCAAACCCAAATTCCACTACTCAACACACTTTATTTTTTATTTAAATAGAATTAAATGGTTACTAATTGACCATTAAAACCTATTTTCATCATCACATGGTCAAAGTCCCATTTCTCCACCCCAAACCCTAACTCAAACATTACCACACATGCATTTTCACTTCATTTCATCAATCCACTTAGTAGATACATATTGTGGGTAGCCATAACAACCTTTTAACTTCATTAAACTCAATACAATCAAACCCTAACTATGGCTGCTGAAAATAAGGGATGGCATACAAGTGGTATTTAGCAATTTTCCTTTGTAATTCTTACTCATACATAGTCCTTAAATATGTATTCAAAGTAAAAAATTAAGGTTAGGTCACTAACCTTTAGGAAGTGAAGTTTCTCCACTTGCTAGATTTCTTTCTTTCCTTTTCTTTTTGCTCCCAAATGAATCTCCAAGGTATAAGAATACTTTTTTGTGTTGCTAGGTTAGGGTTTTGTGGTGTGGAAGCTAAGGAAAATCAAGCTTTAATAAGCTTGCAAATGGGTAACTATGGTGGAGGTTCATAGCAAGGAAGAGATGAGGAAGAGAAATCTGAATTTTTTGTTTCATTTTCAGCCCATTTGTCTCTTTTAAATAAGTTTATGCCATGTGTCCACATTGGGTTGGTTGGGAAAACTTTAATGACATCACTATGATGTCATAATGCCATTTTCTTTCATTTTCTCTCCATTTCTTGTTTAATTAATTTTAATTAAATTTTTAACAAAATTTAATCATATTTTATGTTATATAAATTATTTATTTAACTAGACAAGTTGGCCAAAAATCATCTCTGAAGACGAAATGACCAAAATGCCCTCCATGTGCTTAACGGGCTAAAATTGTCTGTACCGATTGAAAAAATTTTCTAAGCATTTTCTTGGCATTCTAATGCCATAAGAACCTCAATGACCCTTCTCTGGAGTCCCAATAATTATTTTATAATTTTTTTCTTGGGTCTAGAGCTCCTAGTTGCGAGAACCGTAACTTCTCACTAGATTACCCATCACTAGGGCACCGGCTCAATTAACTTGGTTGTATTTTATTTTTAAAATTTTTCCTAAATTTTTCTTATTAATATTTGAGTTAATTATAGTTCCTCACTTTAGTTTAAATATTTTTTCGAACGTTCTAGCTGTCCGGACCGAATTTGGTTACTGAAACAGTAGATTGTACGGACTAGCTAAAGTAATGATGTTACAAGAAGAAGAAGACACTCCTTTTTATTTCTTTTTTTTCTCTCATTTAAGTGTATTTATCTCTTATTTTGAATTAGTCAAATTATTAATTAAATTTTAATTAATTATGAAGTCATGCATGATGTCACCATATTGATGTCATAATCCTTATTTTCTTTTCTTTTCTTTTTCCTCACTTCTTCAATTTATTTATATATTTCACAATTTTAATTTCTCATATTTTATTGGAAAGTTAAGTCATGAGTCACCTCTAGGGGTGTGAATTAACTAATTTGCCCCTCGTTGATTGATTCGATTTACCAATAATACTGTATTTCTTCCGGAACCCTGACCTAATTATTTGATCTGCTTCTCAACCTTTTTCTGTGATTTTCACATTTTCCCTAACTTTACAATTTTTCTTAGGCCTGCGGTGTCACAATGCCCATACGAAATTAGGGTTTTGACTGATCTCGTTGTCACTTTTGGTGCAATCACTCATCGCTGTGACCCCCGGCTCATTTAACTTTTTATGTTCTATTTTTTTGATCTGTATTTAACCTTTGAGTAATCACTATTAATTTTTATTCAGGGCTTTTCTAGGTGACTTAAATATGATTCTAATCCTCTTATCCAGACTGACACCGATCACCAGAACTGTGATTTGCACAGGACTATGCATGGAGGGGTGTTACAATTCTCTCCCCCCCCCCCCCCCGCTCCCTCTCCCCCCCCCCCCCCTAAAAGAAATTTCAACCTCGAAATTTTGCCCACTATCAGTCCTTAATCATCCATATGTGTTGTTTTCTCATGTCTCTCTCACATTTCCATGTAGCCTCATGGTAGGAATGATGGTCTGTAACACTTTAGCTAATAATATTTACATATCAATTGCTCACCTCGTGTGCCAAGTTCCTTATGAGCTTCTATCATAAGTTAAATTGGAATTCATTTCAATTCTAGAGGTAAGCAAATCTGTGAGCTAACGGATCCACTCTTTTTAAGACCTCATATAATCCTATGAAGTGAGAACTTAGTTTTTCTCTCTTATAATCTTCTTTTCTTTGAGTAAATGTAAGATTTCTAACAATCTAATACAATGTTTAATTTGTGTGTATAACACTAATCTTCTCTTACTATTGTTCTATTTGATATTTCGATTCACGTTTCCTTATTGAATGACCAATATGATTGTATCAGAATTACTTATCTAATCATTGGCCAAAGATTCATAACTGTTATCTTGCCAACTTTATTTCGAATCTAGGCCTATGTGCTATTTTACACCATCTTGTTTACTTTTATTTAATGTATTTCTATGTTTGCACTATTATATCATAATAAATATTTTTCCTGATGTCATTCTTTTTTTTTTTACCATCTTCATCCTTCCTTTTCTATTTACTTCTTTTTCCATTTCACAAGTTAACTTTAATTATTTTATTCCTTAGTCTTATCTTCTTCCTTGACTCGATTCCTTAACTCGACTGTCGAGTCAAAATTTAGCACCTCTGATCATTCCTAATAAATTCGCTATGCTTTAATATTACTCTGATTTGGTCCTCTAATTATTCTAGTCAGCACTCTCACTGATATTCGTAACATTTCTTTGTTATATTTGAACCAACTATTTCAAATTTTCACTTCCACTTTTCTTTTATCTATCGATATTCTATAGCTCATTTTTCACTGATTTACAATCATTACTTGCTCTTGTACTGAACTATAAGCTATCCTTTAATACCTTAAGAAGGGAGTCTACAGAACTGTCCTATTTCTCTTGTCATGTACCAATCATAATCTAATGATTATGGTTCGCACAATAAAATTGTGCTCTTTCTAAGAAATACTTGGCCAATTATTTCTTATCCCATCCTTGTCTCAATTAACATCATTTTGCAATCATTTTGTAAGTTATAATTATCATCTATAGCATGCTGTCTCATTCAGGGGAACAAAATTTTTCTTTGTGCCGTGTTGTTATACTATTATAATACTGTTTTTCACTAGACTTTAGGTGAAGAATCCATAACAATACCAAAATAATTTTAACCCCGTATTCGAGACTGCATGACCTTGCCCTATCAATGTTATCTTTGATATATGACTATACCAAAATCTCTAGTCGTATAGAATTTTTGATTTATCGTAGTTCGGGTTAGATAACTAAGTCAATGACTCTAGCTATCTTATAACTATAACCTTTCGATCTTCTAACTTTAGAGTTTTAAATCCCTAAGTAGGATTTTCAAACTCATTTTCAATAACAAAATTCTATACTAGCATAATTATACCAAAACAAATGTCGTTTGCTAATATCCTTACCTTAGTGCACTATCGGCTAGTACATAGCTCTACACAATAATCCCAAGTAAGTACTGTAATCGACAACTTACAGTAGAAACATCAAGAGCATTGCATAGTTATTACGATACATCCCAATAGATCAAACTTTCCTATATCTTATCCTTTTAAAACCTATATCTTATTCTAATTATGGTACTCACTAACATTACATAGTTATTACGATACATCCCAATAGATCAAACTTTCCTATATCTCATCCTTTTAAAACCTATATCTTATTCTGATTATGGTACTCACTAACATTTATCAGTGATAATACCTTTGTCCTCATCTAAGATAGCTATATTATTATAGTTCACTTTTAGGTCTTTTTACCTTGCACTGAATAGGCACACTAATTAATTCGATAATTGATCATATTCTAGGGGATGTCTCTTACTAGCAAACTGCTCCAAGACTGATTTCAATCACACTTATTACCGTAATCCTTATCCTAAAGGACTAGTCACTAAAGAATCAAAATTTATTTCTATGTAAAGAAATAGTAGCAAAATATATAATTATTTCTTTCAAAAATTAAAAACGTATCAGCAACTATGTCTGAAGACTCTACTTCTCTCTCTTGATGCGTGAGATACACTTGAGTCAGTGTACTACTCTATTTAGATTGATGTCTTATGCCTTGGCTGTCAGTAACACTGCCTCTACCTCTACTGCTGCCTCCACTAACTATCTATGAACCTCTGGAAGTATAACCTTGGACTAATCCTTCTGGTGTAGTATATGGCATAGATTGACATACCCTAGTACAATCTCTGGAGAAATACCCACGTTCACCACAATTGTGGTACGCTCTAATGGCCTTATGATAAATGCCCCCATGTAGTTTGCCACAAGAGTCACAAATATGAGGAGGATAGGAACTTCAAATTGTTTGATGACTAGACCTTGGTGGCTTCTGTTCTGATGATCATCCTCTATCATGCTTAGGAGCTCGGGGTCCCTCAAAATCTTTTTTTTTTCTCAAATTACTACTCGAACTCTGACCCATAGATTTCTCACTCTTCTCTATTTCATGTTGCCCTTGTGGGGGTTGGGTTTGTCCTTGGGCTTAGACTGACAGATTATCAGCTATTTGCTAAAAGAAAGTGGCCATTTGCTGGGCTATTTGTGCGGTAATTTGTACAGGTGGGGCTGGTACAGTTGGGCTTTCAACACCCTGAAAAGCTGGGGCCTCACCTTGTACTTCTGCCGCCATAGATTATTCTATTGTCTCATCCTTCTCTTTCATATCTTTTCATAAGATTTTCTATTTCCTGTACAACTAATGCAAGGAGATTTCTCCCCGTTAGTTCCTATTTATGATGTAAATGTACTATATGTATCAAACATTTGAGCAGTTGTATTTACCAAAAAATATTTCAAATTCACAATTCAAAATTTATATTAAAACTTACTTTGATACCACTAAATATGTCACACCCTACTCCTCGTAAGATGTAACATGCTCCCGTAGTACACCAAATGAATTATTGTACTTTGCCTACCGATAACCCATTAAATATACTACAAGGGATTTTAAAACCATTTCTATTCATTTTTAAGCTGGTGGGAAATTTATAACAGGTATTAAAAACCTTTATTTGAGGTTAAACCCTAAATCAAATTTTTGGATTCTTAACAACCTCAAAAAATTTTACTAAAATTCCGGCAGAGTGCCGGCTGTATTTTGAGATAACAGTTCTTTAAAACCTGAAAAGAAAAATACTTTCAATATGTTTTCTCAACCACAGCTCTAATAAACTCAATTTCATCTCCTAATTCAATACAAGCAACTCAATTCAATGTTTAAGTCAAGCTCAACATAAAGGAGACAATTCATTCATTACCAAACTCAGAAAGAATTTTGAATATTACATTTATGAAGGTAATAAAATTAATATTACAAAGCTATACAGGTGAATAAAATCTCAAATTTACATTACAATAATTTATATTTAATTACATACCAAAATATTTTATAAGAGTTTTTGTACAACTGCTCAAATAAATTACATACATATAATTACATGCATACATCAAAATCTAACGTACAAGGGTATACCTATGATATATCTGAAGCTAATCCCAATGAGTCTTCAAGGAATCTTACCCAGCTGCTCTATAGTCCTTTCACCTACGATAGCAAACAAAGCTATCGCTGAGTGGTGAACTCAGTGATGCACAACTATAATTTAAAGTATATATAAAAATATATATATACAGTGATAATTCAGAACAAAAATTGGAAATGTTGATTTCTTCAAAAATCCTAAAATCAAGTCAATATTTTCAATGGTAGAATCAAATAATTAAGTGACCTTAGTCAATAATTAAAAATTTTCCAATCGTAATTGGTCATTTGAAACAATTCCATCAACTATGAAAATAGTTATTACAAAACAAATAGTCTCTTTCAAATTAATTTTACTCAAATAACAGTTTAAAATCACCATTTCTCACTTTCCAAAACCATTCTTTATCTCACTAACTATGTCGGACTAATCCGTAAGGGTCATCTTCAAAGCGATTCTAACTCTCTATGGTCGAGGAGGTCGAATCGTGATTCTAACTCCCTATAGTCAGGGAGATCGAATCATCATGTACATTACAACACCACAACAATGTAACTTCCGAAAGGGCCATAACAAACTTAGATCTAACCTCTAATAAGAGGATAGTCTAAGCATGTGCACGTACCATGGTAATCAAAACAAAGCTAACTTCAGTGTCTCCTCAACAAATGAGGGACGGGTAATAACCTAGTCAAGCATCTATAGTGAAATATAAAACACATCATGAATCTCTTTGTCTTTTTTATGAGCATAAATCACAATACAATTCAATTCAAAGTCAATTCCAATATCCAATAATTTTTTTATGCCCATCACAATTCAAAACATATTTAATCCATTTCCCATGTTAAGTATAAACCATTTTTCAAGTCAAATTTTCCATGTAAACATATTTCAATCAAAATTTTTTCGAAGCCAGTTTCATTCAATTTATAACAAAATAAAATCATAATTAATTTCAGTTTCCAAAACTAAGCTCATTCATACCATGACACATTTCAATAATCATTGAAATAAATTCAATAATTGATAAACATAATACATAAAGAAAATAAAACCATTTAATCAAATAAAATATGTAAAACATGAACAATTTAAAACTAGTTGTGCACAAACCTCTTTTGTTGACTCAATTTACTCAAATTTTCATTTCTTCTTCGAAGATTCCATTCCAACTGAAACACATAAATTTAAAGCGCTTCAATATTCATTTCTAATGATTAAATTCTAACAATTTCTTTGCAGACTTATCCTACCCATTACGGTTTATAAATTCGGGTCCTTTGCATTTTTATGTATAGTGGCACTATTCATAGCATTATTCAAGTTAAAATATTGACTTTTCCATACTTAATAGTTTTATTAATTCTAATTGCACCCATATACCACATTTTAGATGTCAATTTTGTTAGCATTGATTACAAATTCAATTTCTAATTTCCCTAGGTGCAAATCCAAAAAGTCAGTTTTGGGTTACTATTTTCTACTGTTCCATTGGTCTAGTTACTGTGAGAATTTGGCTAAGTATCCTTCATCAAAGTTGTTCCTTAATGTCTTAGCTTTAATTCCCTTTTTGAATCACTCAATTTGGAGTTTTGTAGCTGAAGTTATACCTATTTTTCTAAGGTTGGCCGGATTGATTGCAACCCAAAAATTCTGGGCACTTTTTGGTTCTGGTAATTTTGAGCAACCAACTTTGGTTGAAAATGGTTTGTATTCTTCTTGAAAGTTGTAGTACTATGTCATAGCTTTCTAATGGTTCAAAAATTAGGTCATTTGGACCTGCCTAGACCAAGTTATGGCCAAATAAACAAACACTGTTTATTTGGTCATTTCTTTACAGTGGCTGTGTGCCTTACCCGAATTTGACCTAATTTTACACCACTTTGTGTTCAGTTGTAGGGCAAGGTTTCTTCACCAAAATTTTTGCATTATGTCTTAATTTTCATCTCTAATTAGCCTCAGACTAATTGGAGCAATCAATTTCTAGTTATACCTATTTGAATGGGTAAGGGTCAAGCTGTCCAGAATTGAACATCACATATTCATAATCCCATTTCAATTTTAACTATTCAAAGACATTCTAAATTACACCAATTAACCATTTTAAACCTCACTTAGGTCAATGTACATCAATTTACCAATTTTCAAATTTTCCCCCTAAAACCCTAAGGGTCAAGAACCCTAATTCACTAATTATTACATCTCATACAGTCAAAGTATATAAATCTCATTTACCCATTCCATGAAGCTTACTAAAACTTTTAGTTTCATCAAAATCCATCAAATCCTACCTTTCCCTATCATGGCTGAAATTCATGGGGTCTCTTTACTTGTATAATTCTTTTAATTTTTCATCATATTTCAACTTAATTCAAATATCTAAGCATAAAGATAAGGAAAGAATTGAAGGAATAACACTAACCTTTGTATAGCTTTTCAATCTTCTTAATTCTCCAATCTTTCTCAAATTTCTTTCTTCTACAATTCTTCCCAAGGCTTAATTACTAATTTTCTTTAAGGAAAATAAGGGATTTAGGGTTGAAATTAGGGTTTAGGAAGCTTAAACATAAGCTTCCATGGTGGAAATTGAGAGAAAGACAAGAGAGAGAGAGGGGCTACAACTAGAAGAAGAAGACACTCCTTTCTATTTCTTTTTTTTTTTTTCATTCAAGTGTATTTATCTCTTATTTTGACTTAGTCAAAATATTAATAAAATTTTAATTAATTACGAAGTCATGCATGATGTCACCATGATGATGTCATAATCCTTATTTTTTTTTCTTTTCTTTTTCCTCACTTCTTCAATTTAATTATATATTTCAAAATTTTAATTTCTCACATTTTATTGGATAGTTAAGTCATGAGTCACCTCTAGGGGTGAATTGACCAATTTGCTTCTCGCTAGTCTGATCTGATTTTCCAATAATACTGTATTTCTTTCGGAATCCTGACCTAATTATTTGATCTGGTTCTCAACCTTTTTTTGTGATTTTCACATTTCCCCTAGCTTCACAATTTTTCTTAGGCCTGCGGTGTCATAATGCCCCATACGAAATTAGGGTTTTGACTGATCTCACAGTCACTTCCCGATGCGGTCACCCATCATTGTGACCCTCGGCTCATTTAACTTTTTATGTTCTATTTTTCTGTTCTGTATTTAACCTTCTACTAATCACTATTAATTTTTGTTCAGGGCTTTTCTAGGTGACTTAAATATGATTCTAATCCTCTTAATTGTCCAGACCGACACTGATTACCGAAATAGTGATTTACATAGGACTATGCATGGAGGGGTGTTACAGCCCCAGCCTGAGGACCGTTACTAGTGTTAGGGATCGGGTCAGCATAATGCTACTGAAACCCTTAGCAGGCCTAAAAACCTGTTAAACATAAATATATCCCTTTATCTCACAATCCAAGCATACTCCAAACCATTACACTTTAGTTTTGTCATTTATAATTAACATTCATAACATAAATGTGGTTTAGAATTTGAGCCTTTACATACATAAATCACTAAAGTGCAATTAGTTCATACATACACACTCAAATGAGGAGTTAGCTTAGATCTCAAACATTCATAATTACATCACTCATATTTAAGATGAAACATATATCAAAAATCTTGAATACTAGCACAGTAACTATTCTTTTATGTATTAAATGTCCATTAAAGATGCAACATACATAGAAAAACTCTATAGCTACTCCGGTTGCTCAATCTCTGAAGAACTCTTCTATTTCTGCACTCTTGTACATAAGGTTAAAAGAAAGGTTGAGCTTACACAAACTCAGTGAGTAAACTAATTAATAGCACTTAATTATATTATTCATTTCGTACATATGCAATACATCATGCAAATGAGTTTCACATCACAAACATTTTAAATAGGATAGACTTGTCACCAGTGATTTCCCAGATCCAATGTGCCCAATTTATACAGAGGCTTCTCAAGGCCTTCGCTTAATATATCCAATGTGCCTGGCTCATACAGAGGCTCCTCAGAACTTTTGCTTAAAAGCAGTATGCTAGGGGCTTATTAGGCCTCACTTGGTCTTACCACCACTAATAATGCATGATCACATCATAAACATAACATATAAATAACATAGGGGGAACTAGTGGGTCATCCAAATTTCATCATGCATCAGTAGTAATTATGCAAAAATGTAACATATTGGTACTCTAAATACATACACCCTACTAGATAATGAAATGACACATGTGGATGATCATGAATTACATTTAATAAATTTACATTTATTAAGGTTAGAGTTAATCATTTCTTATAGCCTATTAACCACTTAATACGAACGACAGCTAGCCTTAGATCCTTAGCTTCCCAAATTCCTCAGGTTTGATCCTGTAAACATCAAAACCTAAGGAATTATTCGAAGCGCTAGTGCTTTATGCATACATCAAATAGATAATTCTAGGTTCTTTTGGATAGTTGAATCATGTTTTAGAGCCTTAGAACTAAAGGAGAAATAAGGCTGGCAGAACCAAGTTCAATTGTCAGAGTCTTGGCCTTCAGCTGCCAAACCCTTAAACATCGGGTGCCCATTTTAGGCAGCAGCCACTGCAGTTGTCGAAGTCTTGGACTTTGGCTGCTGAACCTAGAATTTCTACATATTCTTTCTCGAGAAACTACATGCTTTGGCTATAGAAATAATTGTTTTTGACAGCTAAACTTGGGAATTTCTAGAATTCCTAAGTCAAAAGTAGAAATTCTATTCCAGAAACCCAAAAACACATTCCAAGTGTAGACCCTTATTTTGTGATGAGTATGTGCATTGAGGCCATGGGAAACCTGATGATGAAAAATTATATGACTCTAAGATGTAATTGGAGGCATGGAGCTGAATTATTTATTCTGTGGCATGATCTTGAAAAAATAAAAATGATAATAAAGTTTTGGGGAAATTAATTTAATTAAATTTAAATAAAATTTTATTTTGTTTAAATTTAAATAAAATTTTGGGTAGTTCTTAAATGAATCTAACTAAATTTAATTGGGCTCCATGGGCCTAAGAAAGCCAAGTTAGGAATTTTAAATGAGACCCATTTAATTATTTTCTAAAAATTAAAATAACAAAATATCTCTCTCCTCCTTGGCCGCACTCTCTTCCTCACTCCCAATTGGTGCCTTCCATTTTTTTTCTGTCTTCCTATTGGTTGAAACACCTCACCCATATCCCAGTCTTATTCGAATTCTGCAATCGTAGTTGTTTAAGTCATCTAAACTTTATCACCCTAAGACTCCAAACCCTACCACACCTCTTCCTCACT
Organism: Hevea brasiliensis; assembly: GCF_030052815.1. Taxonomy (NCBI): domain Eukaryota; kingdom Viridiplantae; phylum Streptophyta; class Magnoliopsida; order Malpighiales; family Euphorbiaceae; genus Hevea; species Hevea brasiliensis. The sequence goes on along the minus strand of NC_079503.1, from coordinate 55,988,750 downwards.
TTCTATTGGTGCCTTCCATTTTTTCTTGTTTCCTATTGGTTGAAACACCTCACCCATATCCCAGTCTTATTCAAATTCTGCAATCGTAGTTGTTTAAGTCATCTAAACTTTATCACCCTAAAACTCCAAACCCTATCACACCTCTCTCCCAAAACCCTATAAATATCCTACTAGAGAAGGGAAGAAGGGAGGAGGATGGGAGGAAAGAGGAAGAGAAAATTCAGAGCTACAGGAAATTTAGAGATATTTTTTTTCTTTTCTTCAAGAAGATTTTCATACAAGATTTCTAGAAGGTCAGTCTTTATTGTTTTCTTTTCAAGATCTATGCCACACAATATTTTAATTCTATGCTCTTTGTCTTCAATTTATTTTATGTGTTCATATAGATCATGTAATCATGTTTAATTTGAGGGGATACACAACTCTGCACATGTTTAGTTTCTGTCTCTTGTATTTTTATTATTTTTCGTTATTTTCTGAATCTGCAAAAAATTTGTAAAAATTATATTCATATTCTACACGAAATTATATTAATTTTAGGCTCAAGAATCACTGAAAAAGCTTTTGTATTTTGTAAGTTATGGCTGTTTGAATTTAGGGTTCCTATAAAATCTGATTTTGCAGCATATCCGATTTGTGGAGCCCATATCTCCCTTGTTCCTTAATATTTTTGTGTAAATCTAGTGTCTAAAATTAACTTCAGAATCTTGTGAATCTTTTCCAATTGGATTTGCATTCATATCTGTTGTGCTTAATGAGTTATGAATTTTACAAAAAAGTAGTACGATTCTATCACTTAGAAAAGTTACGCTTTATGTAGACCATTTGGCTAGGGTTTTATTTGATTTATAAATTTTATGAACTTGTGTGATATGTAGGCTATCTTTTGTAATTTTTTTTATGATTTTTAGGCATGTATAACTATTTTTAAAAAATCGTTAAAAAATCGGATTTCTTGCTACCATTAATCTGCCAGAATTTAGAAATTGTATATTTATGCATGTTCTTGTATTTTCTTAGGTTTTAATTGATATTTGATCTATTTTTCTGTGTTCTTTTAATTCAAGAAGTGTTATGAAGTGTTTGGATCATGTTAGAAGACTTAGTCCATTAGGTAGTTATAACTAATTAGGAATCTTAACCCTTTAGGAGACTAGAGTTAGAATCCAATGTAAATTGTTATTAATATTTTCTTTATCTCTTCTATTTTCTTTAGTTTCTTTATTTTTTATTACAAACAAAATTGGTAAGTAGCCCTAAGGTAAGTACTAAAGAGGGCATTTGCGTGGAGCTTATATGGAGCTAAACAGGAGTAAGCCAGGGATATCATTGCCATACTAGAAGAGAAGACCATTTTTTAAGGGTAGCTTGCCCAATGGCAACTGCATTACCAACAGGTAAGTAGCCCTAAACTTCCCGAATAACTATTGGCATGAAATTGTAGTAATAATAGAACTTTTATTTGGTAAATTAAAATTAACTTTGTTTTCAATTTAACTGACTTTTGCATGTAATTAATTTAAATAAATACTTTGTAAATTAAAATTAATCTTGTTTATAAATTAAACTAACATTGGCATGTAAATAAATTTAATTTAATACTTGGTAATTGTAAAATAAATTTCATGTTAGAAATCTTTATTAGGTTGTGATTGTTTGGGCCTTATGTGATATTAGAATAAATTACACATGTACATAATTAACTTAGTTTAATTATCCTTTGGGTAACTTGGTGAAAATTAATTAACTAGGTTAAATAGAAACGTAGGGTTATTTGAAATTGAATTTATTTGTAAATTAAATTCCCAATAATAAATTAATTTTAGTCATCTGGTAAATATCATTTAAATAAGTAGCAACCCCATAGATAGGAATTACTTGTGCATGAAAATTGTGTGTAAACAACAACCCTTTTATGAATTACTTGCGTGTGTAGGATTAGAATTGCATTTTTGAGGATAAAGTTTAATAAAGGAATAATAAACAAGACTTCTAGAAACATTAGTAGAGGACTGGCACTCGAATTAACGAGGTTAGACCAGGCGTAAGGGGTGCCTAACACCTTCCCCTTACGTACCCACTATCCCGAACCTAGACATTGGGCTATGGTAATGACGGTTGTGGAAACTCTGCAAGGAGTAAGTTGCCATCCATGACCCTCGGAAGAAACACTGAATATGTCCCGGTTATTACCCGGGTGGCGACTCCTGTGTATTTATGCCTTCGTGCCATAAATCCTTAGTACCGTGGTAGTGTTATGGGAAGATGGCACTTACCAGTGGTTTGATTCTATTAGGATTGTATGAATTGCATGTCTAGGAAATGCTGTCTAAGGAGGTGGTACTTAAGTGAGACCATTGTGACTCCACCATCTTTCCTGGGCATTACCTGGTGCATTTTATATAATTCTAATAGATGATATTTCGCCTCACGCCCCCCTCACCCTTACAGTTTGGCAATTCCACTGGGGACTAAATGGATAGTTACTCCAACATGTTTCTATTAGTCTAATATTATTCCTTTTTTAAAGTTTTTGCATTGCACTACACTATCACACGGATCACCCTTACCCTTTTTAGCCCCGCTAGTACTAGCTAAGGAGACCATAGCTCCACTCGAGCAATGACAAATTGGTGAATGCTAGCACCTCATACCTGTACCTTCGAGTATATAAAAGAGCCATAGCTCTGGCTGTTGTGCTTAATGGGCAAGCTCTCGCATGGGTGACCCTTTTCCTACCCGATGAAGCCCATGAGCCATAGATTTCAGCCCTAGGTACCCCGTAGATTTTTGTTGTGTTGGATTTATAACCTTACTGTTCAAATCATAGGTTCTAATGGTAGTTGAGATGAACCTAGGCCTATGTATAAACCCAATGTGTGTATAGGCCCAAGTCCATTTCAAAACCCGTGTTAAGCAAGAGGATGCTTACTTATGATTACACTTTAAGGATATAAATCCTTTGTTTGTAAGGGAAGGATCGTCCTGGACCACCCCCTGTTGGTGTGTCCAGTGTACCATAGCTTAGGATAGAATTTTTTCTTACCCTGCACGTGAGAGTTGAAGGTATAAGGGGGCGAAGATTCAGTTCTGAAGATTTTTTTTTCTGGTTTTGATTCAGTCTTTGGTTCGATTTTAGCTCAGTTTATATGGTCTGGTTTTGGTTCAGTTTTGGTTTTATTGATATGGTTTGGTTTTGGTTTTGTAAAAGTAAAGGCAAAAAAAAAAAAATAGTCCATTCATGCATTGCATTCATGTACATAGCATACTTAGGTTAACCCTTAAATCCTATTTTTTTGAGCACACATAGCCTCAAAACATACCAAAGAGACTTCCAATCAGGTCACTTGGGTTAGAGAAGGGAAGAGACTAGTAAGGATTTCACCTGCACTACTTAAGATAGAAGAAACTATGGCCGTGCTTGATGAAATATTGAACGCCAAGATGTTTGAGCTAGAAGAGACAATTGTGGTCAACTTTAGAAAGATGCCTCGAGGTAGGCCAATTAAGTGGCATTAAAATTATTGAGGTTCCAATTGTGTCTCACACCCCAAGGAGATTTTTTCCAATTCAGCCAACCCTTATCCGAAGTTTTGGAGTGTCCCAAAGTTCAAGACCTCCTATAGCTCTTAGCACCCAGACCACTACCAAATCCACTCTCACCTAGCTATGATATCAACCAATGTTGCCGATTCTACCAAGCCCACTGTCATGACACCGACTGATGCTTTCAACTTAAGTATGATATCTAAGACCTAATTGATGCCAAAAGTATAATTGACCCAAAAAATTAACCTAAAAGCCCCATGCCTAACCAAAATTTCCACCTACACCAGGTCTCTACATGATCTCTATCACCCCAAATAACCCTAACAGAATTATTGACTTTATCCAACCTATCCAAAAGCCCAATGAACCTATCTAACCCATCCAAAAGCCCAATGAACCTCATTCCATAATGGTTGTTGACATTTGTGATAATTCTAGCTATGATGAGGGTCCTTTGGATGTTTGGATTGATTCTGATGAGGAAATAGTTGCATTATAACTAGATGGTTCAGTTCCACTAGTGTTTGATTTTCAAGTTGTTGGGATCTATAAAAACTAGATGGATCTAAAAATGGCTTCTATGAAGAAAGGGATAAAGTTTTTTCTTAGCATAGGCCTAGAAGAAAGTATAGATGATCTGGTGACTTTTCTTGAAGATGAAAGGGCAGATTACAAGTCATGGTTTGGGCTATGAGCCAACAGAAGAGGAAGAAGAGCCAAAGCCAAAAAGAGAGAAGCGGCTTGACATATGATTATATATTATAGGGGGTTATCACATGTGAAAAAGAAAATCAAAAAAATCACACCATTGATCTAAAGAAATGAAAAAAAAAACACCTAACACTACATGTTTGATTGAGTCTATCTTGTTTGTAATGCTAGTAGTGATGATATTGATGTTTCCACATGTATGAAGAAAGAGATTCAAAGCAAGATCAATAACATTCCAAATTCCATACATTACTTTTGATGTTTATTCTAATGGGCATATGCATGGCATTTATAATCATTTAGAATCTATTATTGTTAATGCATCAAAATCAATCTCTATTAATTTGGGTACACCAAATAATCCTAAAGACATTAAGTTAGCTGAAGATTTAACCCAAGAAGAAAGAGATAAATTTATAGACTTATTAACAAAGTACCAAGAAGCACATGCCTCAAGCTTAAAATTAGATGGCCGATTCCCAAGCCAAGCTAGTGTTCCCATTGGAAAAGAATGATCAAAAGTTGACTTAGCTAGTTATCCTAATGAGAGTAAAATTTCATGCTATGAAGGATTAAATTTCACAATCTAATGATTAATAGTTAATAGTGTGACATGTGTGAAGGTGAAAAACGAAAAAACACAGAATTATACCATAAAAAAATTTTTCACCACCTACAGCACCATGCACAATTTATTTTTTTTATTTTTTGATTTCAATGATAAACAACATATTAAAACTCTTTTAATATGTTTTTGTTTTGGATTTGTATTTTAAGATTTTTTTATTTAATTAATTAATTTTTTTACTAGATTAATTAAAAACGATTACACTAACCTCTTGATTGATTGTGCGATGTGTCTGCGCTTTGAGAATCGGTCTTGAGACACGGATGTTTGTCCTCTAGCTTGTCCACACCAAGAACACCTATGGCAGCCCTTGAACAGCTTCTAAAGCCTTTTCTATTAATTAGAAATTCAAGTTCTGCCTTTTAAGAGATTAGAGATGTAAGCAGGACACTAGAAACAATTTCTAGTGTTCTTAATTCAAGAGATTGATGGCTAATCTCTTTGAATTGATGAGAGATGAAGAGGCTCAAAATAGATGGAGGCTCAAAGTGGCGTGACATATGAGAGGAGAGGCTGCTGGTTGTGTTTTCTTTTCATAACCCCACTTAAATAGCTAGGTTAACACATTAAACCCTAGCCACATGTCACCTTTTGATTAGCTCTAGGTTTAAGTGACCCAATCACATTGTGCCAAGTGTCAAACCTATATTTAATCTTGATTTTAATCATCTTACATGATTAAAATTATTTGGCAAGCTTATGTGTTATGCCATGTGTCACCATCTCATGGTGCCACGTGTCACAAAAATGACCAAAATGCCCTGTGTCTTAATTTTGAGTTCTTAACCCAAAATAATTATTTTCTTCTTCTAATTAATTTATATCAAATATAAATTAATTAATTAATCTCTATTAATTAATTTCTCATCAATTAAATTCATATTTAAACACTTTAAATATAAATTTAATTTATACTACACATCCAATAATCTAGATTTGGTTTCAAGTCATGCTAGGGACTTTGCAATTTTATTGCAAACCAAATCTATTTAATTAATCAATTAAACTCTTTAATTAATTAATTAAATCATATTTAATTAGGTGATAACTTGTGTATGTGTGTGACTTACTAGGCTCATCACTAATTGGCAATGAGAAATGATATCAACTCTTAATATCATCAGAACTCTTTCTTACCATAAATGATTTCTCTAAATCATTTTATGAACCTCATAGACCATGGTTAACACCTAGCATAGCATGCCATGGCCACCCAATTAGTAATAAGGTTTACCTTAAATGAACCTATAATCATATGTTACCATGCACTAGAATCTCTCTGTTACAAAATCCCAACTCAAATTGAGTCATGGTTTATGTCAAACTCCATTTGCTATGAATATTATGTTCTCTTTTAATTCCAGTTCTTGATTAAAAGATTTTTCTCATCGAAACTCTTTTACGAATAAATCTATCTGTCTGGCCAGAACTTGAAACATCAAGAACAATTAAATGAACATAGGATTTTATCTCTATTTACTTAGAGGAGCAGATTCCATCTTGATCAACACCTACCTCCATATATAACTAGTAGGAGCCAACACATGCCCATATACCCATACATAATACAAGTATGAAAGCAGTATCAAACTCAAACTACCTATATACAAGATAAGCTGTGCTATCTCAGTCTAAAGATTATATGCACTGATATGATTTATGACAAAACATTGACAAGAGTAAACTCCATGTGCTTGTCATAAGCGTCACTGGTTCGGCCTACTTATCATTTATAAGTGCCTATCATGTTTGTTATATGGCATGAGACTCACCATTCCATCTTATTTATATCTCATATAAATAACTTGGGAACAAACATGAATACAATCTTTCTGGATAAGTCATGTCCTTATTATGAAGTATCCTTGATTGTGAACCTATTTATGATACTTTGTGCTAGAAATATTGTCACTCATATTCTTAACAACTTAAGAATAATATTTCTAACAAAATATCAATGGACCTTTTCTATTACACATAAATATATTATGTAAACGGAAAAGTGGAAATGCCTTTTATTAATAAAATATATACAAGATACATACTAAATGATATGCTCTAGGGCATACTACTAACAATGTGGACCTAAAGAGAGAAGGAAAATGATATGAAGACGTAAGGAGGTCTCTGGAAGTGAGAGAATACTCGCAATAAGCCTACAAAAGAGATAGAGCAATAATTCATAGATTAGCCACTCAATTTACTTTAACTGGGGGGCAATTCTACAAACTCTTATGTGTGATAGAAAAATAGGCTGAGCAAATAATGAAAGAAGTACATGCAGAAATGTGTGGTCCCCCTATAAATGGAAAGGTTCTAGTTGGAAAGAAAAAAAAATGTTTGAAACATATAAGCATTGGCCTGAAAAACTCCTTATGTTCTTTAAGGTTATCGTAGTACTACAAGGACATCCACGAGGGCAACCCCATTCTCTTTAGTGTATTGGACTAAAGTAGTACTATCCATTAAGCAAGAGGTCAAATCCTTAAGAGTGATGCTAGAAGCTAAGATCTTAGAAAATGAGTGGGCCTAGAAGAGATATGAGGAACTAGCTTTGATTGATGAAAAGAGGATGTGAGCCTTGTATCGTATGCAGGCTTATCAGAGAAAGATAACTAGAGCCTTTAATGAAAAGGTGAAGCCAAGAAAGATCAAAGAGGGAGACATGATTTTGAAACAAGCTCAGCCCGTCCCTTTGGATTTAAGAGGAAAGTTTAACCTAAGCTAGGATGGTCCATACATAGTCAAAAATATCTTGCTACTATAAGAATATCAGACTTGGATAGGAATGAATTTCAAGAACCAGTCAATTTAGACAGGCTTAAATGGTAATTTGTGTGAGACAGGCTTGCCAGGCTGAAAACCTGCAAAAGGCGGTCTAGGCAAAAGTAAGGGTCAAAGAAAAAAAGAAAAGAAAAATGCTAGATTGAAAATCTGCAAAAGGTGGTCTAAGCAAAAGGAGAGATGAGAGAAGATCTGGATGGAAAACCTGAAAAGGCCATTCAGCAGGTTATAAGCTTATTTCTAACTTTGGAAGGTTAAAAATTTGGTAAAACTAAATGTAAGAGGGAGTAATGGTGTACCTGAATAAATAAAGAAATTTTTATTGCATTAACCAGGAATTGGTTTTATTTAATTATGATTGTGAATGTTTGTGTCTTGAGGGATACATCAAAAGATTAAGTAATTGAACTGCATTGTTTTGATTTAACCCATTGTCTTGTGAGCATGATAGAATAGGTGCTTGATATGAATATCCTGGTGATTGTCTAATTTCAAAAAAAAAAAAAGAGAAAAAGAATAAGATAAAGAAAAGAAAAAAAGAAAGCTCGCTAAGTGGAAAACCCGAAAGGGCCGCTTAGGCAAAAGTTAGAGCAAGCCCGCTGAGATGAAAACTCTAAAGAGCATTTTAGGCAAAAGTTAGGGCACAAAGAATTGAATTCATGGAAGAGAAAGGAGTCAAGGCAGAAAAAGTTTTGAAATAGCTGTGGAATAATGAAGCATGGGGGAGAGAAGAAAAAGAAAAAGAAAAATCAGAAGGAAATTGTATTGTGACCTTAAGGAAGTCTGTTTTTGGTGAACAATTCTTCTAAAAAACTTTGAGGCTATAAGAAAGTTTTTGCAAAATAAAAAAAGGTCCCCCAGAGGATTAAGCTTTTTTAGAATCTCTAGTAAAATCAGCATGCCCATGATAGGAAGTAGCATACAAGAAGCATAAAAATCAGAGAGAATTTTTAGACCCAGTCATCCTAATTTTTTTTCAAATCATGAATTAGATATTTTTTGATAAGTCCTTAGACGTTGTTTAGGGCACATGACATAGTTATGAAGGCATAGAAAAACATGCATCAATATGTCACCTGTAGGTGTGTAAGGCGTAGAATAACATGCATCACCATAGTTTCAATTGTCGAACTACGAGGGGGTCTGATTCTTCCTCAGGATAGCGAGGGGGATACGTAGGTAGTTTAGGACTACGGTCCTAAATACGAACCCACAACATTTCATGACAGATATTTTTTGGTAAGTCCTTAGACGTTGTTTAGGGCGCACGACATAGTTGTGTAAGGCGTAGAAGAATATGCATCAACATGTCACCTGTAGGTGTATAAGGCATAGAAGAACATGCATCACCACAGTTTCAATTGTCGAACTACGAGGGGTTCTGATTCTTCCTCAGGATAGCGAGGGGGATACGTAGGTAGTTTAGGACCACAGTCCTAAATACGAACCCATAACATTTCATGACAGATGTTTTTTGGTAAGTCCTTAGACGTTGTTTAGGGCATATGGCATAGTTGTGTAAGGCGTAGAAGAACACACATCAACATGTCACCTGTCGGTGTGTAAGGCGTAGAAGAACATGCATCACCACAGTTTCAAGTGTCGAACTACGAGTGGGTCTGATTCTTCCTCAGGATAATGAGGGGGATACGTAGGTAGTTTAGGACTGTGGTCCTAAATACGAATCCACAATATTTCAAATCACACAGTTGCCATTGTCATGAGACCATAGCTAGTCTCATGACACAGAGTGTATCAACAGAGCAAGATGCACTCAATTCTTACATGACACAGTTATTACTGTTATGAGACCGTAGCTAGTCTCATAACGCAGAGTGTATCGACAGAGCAAGATACACTCATTTTTCACATGACACAGTTATTACTATTATGAGACCGTAGCTAGTCTCATAACATTGAGTATGTCGACCGAGCAAGATATACTTGATCCTCATAGCCAATGTTTCATAGTTATTAGAAATTTGAGTTTCACTTTGACGAAACTTGAGCAATGCTTTCACATTGATTTCAACTTTAGCCAAAGTGGGGGGCAAACTGTAGACCCTTATTTTGTGATGAGTATGTGCATTGAGGCCGTGGGAAACCCGATGATGAAAAATTATATGACTGTAAGATGTAATTAGAGGCATGGAGCTGAATTATTAATTCCGTGGCATAATCTTGAAAAAATAAAAATGATAATAAAGTTTTGGGGAAATTAATTTAATGAAATTTAAATAAAATTTTATTTTATTTAAATTTCATATGGGTAGTTCTTAAATGAATCTAACTAAGTTTAATTGGGCTCCATGGGCCTAAGAACGCCTAGTTAGGAATTTCAAATGAGACCCGTTTAATTATTTTCTAAAAATTAAAATAACAAAATATCTCTCTCCTCCTTGGCCCCACTCTCTTCCTCACTCCATATTGGTGCCTTCCATTTTTTCCTGTCTTCCTATTGGTTGAAACACCTCACCCATATCCCAGTCTTATTCGAATTCTGCAATCGTAGTTGTTTAAGTCATCTAAACGTTATCACCTTAAGACTCTAAACCCTACCACACCTCTTCCTCACTCCCTATTAGTGCCTTCCATTTTTTCTTGTTTCCTATTGGTTGAAACACCTCACCCATATCCCAGTCTTATTCGAATTCTGCAATCGTAGTTGTTTAAGTCATCTAAACTTTATCACCTTAAAACTCCAAACCCTACCACACCTCTTCCTCACTCCCTATTAGTGCCTTCCATTTTTTCTTGTTTCCTATTGGTTGAAACACCTCACCCATATCCCAGTCTTATTCGAATTCTGCAATCATAGATGTTTAAGTCATCTAAACTTTATCACCCTAAGATTCCAAACCCTATCACACCTCTCTCCCAAAACCTTATAAATATCCTACTAGAGAAGGGAAGAAGGGAGGAGGATGGGAGGAAAGAGGAAGAGAAAATTCAGAGCTACAGGAAATTTACAGATATTCAAGACTCTTTGAGTTCTTCCTTATTTTTTTTCTTTTCTTCAAAAAGATTTCATACAAGATTTTTGGAAGGTCAGTCTTTATTATTTTCTTTTCAAGATCTATGCCACACAATATTTTAATTCTATGCTCTTTGTCTTCAATTTATTTTATGTCTTCATATAGATCATGTAATCATGTTTAATTTGAGGGGATACACAACTCTACACATGTTTAGTTTCTGTCTCTCGTATTTTTATTATTTTTCATTATTTTCTGAATCTGCAAAAAATTTGTAAAAATTATATTCATATTCTACACAAAATTCTATTAATTTTAGCTCAAGAATCACTGAAAAAGCTTTTGTATTTTGTCAGTTATGGCTGTTTGAAGTTAGGGTTCTTGTAAAATCTGATTTGCAGGATATCCGATTTGTGGAGCCCATATCTCCCTTGTTCCTTAATATTTTTGTGTAAATCTAGTGTCTAAAATTAACTTCAGAATCTTGTGAATCTTTTACAATTGGATTTGCATTCATATCTGTTGTGCTTAATGAGTTATGAATTTTACAAAAAAGTAGTACGATTCTGTCACTTAGAAAAGTTACGCTTTATGTAGACCATTCGACTATGGTTTTATTTGCTTTATAAATTTTGTGAACTTGTATGATATGTAGGCTATCTACTGTAATTTTTTTAGGATTTTTAGCCATGTATAACTATTTTTAAAAAATCGGATTTCTTGCTACTGTTAATCTGCCAGAATTTAGAAATTGTATATTTATGCATGTTCTTGTATTTTCTTAGGTTTTAATTGATATTTGATCTATTTTTCTGTGTTCTTTTAATTCAAAAAGTGTTATGAAGTGTTTGGATCGTGTTAGAAGAATTAGTCCATTAGGTAGTTGTAACTAATTAGGAATCTTAACCCTTTAGGAGACTAGAGTTAGAATCCAATATAAATTGTTATTAATATTTTCTTTATCTCTTCTATTTTCTTTAGTTTTTTTATTTTTTATTACAAACAAAATTTGTAAGTAGCCCTAAGGTAAGTACCAAAGAGGGCATTTGCGTGGAGTTTATATGGAGCTAAACAGGAGTAAGCTAGGGATATCATTGCCATACTAGAAGAGAAGACCCTTTTTTAAGGGTAGCTTGCCCAATGGCAACTGCATTACCAACAGGTAAGTAGCCCTAAACTTATCGAATAACCATTGGCATGAAATTGTAGTAATAATAGAACTTTTATTTGGTAAATTAGAATTAACTTTGTTTTCAATTTAACTGACTTTTGCATGTAATTAATTTAAACAAATACTTTGTAAATTAAAATTAATCTTGTTTGTAAATTAAACTAACATTGGCATGTAAATAAATTTAATTTAATACTTGGTAATTGTAAAATAAATTTGCATGTTAGAAATCTTTATTAGGTTGTGATTGTTTGGACCTTATGTGATATTAGAATAAATTACACATGTACATAATTAACTTAGTTTAATTATCCTTAGGGTAACTTGGTGAAAATTAATTAACTAGGTTAAATAGAAACGTACGGTTATTTGAAATTGAATTTATTTGTAAATTAAATTCTCAACAATAAATTAATTTTAGTCATTTGGTAAATATCATTTAAATAATTAGCAAACCCATAGATAGGAATTACTTGTGCATGAAAATTGTGTGTAAACAACAACCCTTTTGTGAATTACTTGCGTGTGTAGGATTAGAATTGCATTTTTTAGGATAAAGTTTAATAAAGGAATAATAAACAAGACTTTTAGAAACATTAGTAGAGGACTGGCACTCGAATTAACGAGGTTAGACCAGGCATAAGGGGTGCCTAACACCTTCCCCTTACATACCCACTATCCCGAACCTAGACATTGGGCTATGGTAATGACGGTTGTGGAAACTCTGCAAGGAGTAAGTTGCCATCCATGACCCTCAGAAGAAACACTGAATATGTCCCGGTTATTACCCGGGTGGCGACTCCTGTGTATTTATGCCTTTGTGGCATAAATCCTTAGTACCGTGGTAGTGTTATGGGAAGACGGTACTTACCAGTGGTTTGATTCTATTATGATTGTATGAATTGCATGTCTAGGAAATGCTGTCTAAGGAGGTGGTACTTAAGTGAGACCATTGTGACTCCACCATCTTTCCTGGGCATTACCTGGTGCATTTTATATAATTCTAATGGATGATATTTCGCCTCACGCCCCCCTCACCCTTACACCAAGTTTCCAAAACACGATTTAAACATTCCAACATAAATCTAGTGCCAAAAATAACTTGGAGTCAAGCTTTAAACACACATGCAAAACTAAATTAAACTTGAATTCAAGATTCAATCAAACTTCAAACATAACATCATCAAGAAATTCTTAAATCCATCTAAAGAAACTTACCATTTAAGGCCTAAGGGAACTTGAAATCAAGTTTAAACTCACATGCAGTACTAAAAGATAGAATCCAAAGTTCCATGAGCTTCACACGTCACATTTAATCATAAAAACATCAAGAACTCAATATGTAACCCCATTCTCAACCAAGACATGCTCTAAAACTCCTCTAAACATACATGAAATCAATAACCAATAATTTAACACATCTAGACAAACTTGAATTCTTTTAAAAGATTAAATGAAAAGAGAAATTACCTCTTTCCCTTGAATTGGAAAAGGAAGGGAATTTACGATTTTAGCTTCAATCCACTTTCACTAAGCTTCCCCATAGAAGAATCAAACTTCAAAGCATGAAATGGCCAAGAAACCTCTTAGAACCCAAGCTTGCATGCCATAGTAGCTTAGAGAAAGAGAGGAGTGAGTATTCAAATTCTTTTGAGATAGAGAAATAGGTTGTTGGCCATTTTATACCTTTAATATTAAGGGACTTTTGGCAGTAAGGGACTTTCGGCTATCGAAAGTCAATTCTGGCTATTGTAGTCCATTCTGCCCAAAAAAGAATTAAACAAAAAATAGGGACTTCAGTTGCTGAAATTCCTTCTGCCTAAAGAAACTCTTAAAACTTTTATGCAATAAGACCTATAAAACATTTTCATTCTTACATACACATACACTTCTTACCACTATTCTCTTATCTGTGAAATCTTTGAATTCAATAAAATATTCCATCAATGATAGAATTTCTGATGTCGGGAAAAGGTGGGTGTTATAAAACCAATGAAAACACCTTCTTACATCCATAGACATTCTGGGTGCACTAGACATCTCTCTACTAACCTCAAAAGACCTTTTAGGGCCTTTTAAGGACTCTTATCTACCACTTCAGCTTGCTCTCCCCCTAGCAGCGAGAATGTGGGTAGTGTTTTGATACCTTCATTTTTGGGTGTTGCACCAATCAATCTTGTGGATCGTCTTGAACCTCACATCTTTTGAAAGTAAACAAGGAGTGTTGAACATACATAAAGTTCATGTGGGATCACATGAACACAAAACATATCATAAAACATATACACATCATACACAAAAAGGGACAAAACCCTAATTCACATGTATTTTCTTAACTGTGCTGGCTGGCCTACTTCTTTTCATTTCTTACTATAACCTTTACTAGCATCTAGGTCCACTCATCAACCCTAGAGTTATGATGCCAACTTTTTAATGACCCAACTAGGGGCTGTTATTAGTGCTAGAAAATGGGTTAGCTTAAGGCTACCAGAACATGTAGCAAGCCTAAACCTATTAAAAACATTCATTTATAACCTATAAACTCATAATCCAAAGTAGCTGATAAGCAATTACACTATAGCATTTCCACTTAAACATAAAACATTTCTTTTTAAAGTAGTTAAGAATTTTGACCCTTTCTATTACATTCATGAAATGTTAAAGCGTAATCCATTCATTCATTTATAATTAAAAGAAATGCTCATGGATTAAGGCAAACATACATACTTTTCTTTATCCTTACATATTACATACTGCTAATCTAATGAAAACCAACACAGTATCTAATAGTTTATAATATAAATTACATGTCCACTATACAAACTCAAGCCATAAATGTACTTGCTAGACCTTTGCCTCTTACTATCTTTTCTTATAGATGTCTCTAATCCTACAGCACTTTACCAAGGGTTAAGGGAAAGGGGTAAGATTAGGGAAGCCTAGTGAGTAAATCAACCAATTTTATCTATCATAGTTTTCAATTCATACATATGCAATGCACCAATCACATAAGATTGCACAACACAAACAATTCACATATGATACACTTGTCACTAATGATTTCCTAATAACCAAAGTGCTTAGCTTATAAATATGCTCCTCAGGACTTCCTCTTATTACATAATATAGCCAATGTGCCCAACTCATAAAGAAGCTACTCAGGTCTTCCTCGACATAAATAGTGAGCTAGGGACTTATTAGGTCCCACCTAGTCTTATCATATCACATCATGCATGATAATAGTATATAACATATCTATATCATAAGGCAAATCAATAGGTCATCCGACATCTATCTAGCATCAATAATAATTATGCAATAACATAGCATATTCATGTTCTAGATACATACAACCTAATAATATCATGAAATGATGCATGGGAATAGTCATGAGTCTCATTATAATTAATTAAAATATTAGAATTCTTTAGTTTAGTATTATTCACCTTTTATAGCCTATCAACACCGTAAACACAATTGGTAGCGATTCCGTAACTATACCTTTTTGGGTTCCTAATGTCTAATCCTATAAAAGATGGATCCTAATGAGTTATCTAGATCTCTATAACTCTATAAATGCATCAAAAAACATATTCTAGGTCTTTTTGGTGACTAAAACAAGTTTTGTCGCCTTAAAACAAAATGGGAAATATGATAGGTAGAACCTCTTGTAGCCCATCAACATTGTAAACACGAATGATAGTTGTTCGTTAACTATAACTTTCTGGGTTTCTCATATTTGATCCTATAAAAGATGGACCCTAATGAGTTATCCGGATCTCTATAATTCTATACATGCATCAAACAAAATATTGTAGGTCTCTTTGGTGTTTAAAAACAAGTTTTGAAACCTTAAAACAAAAAGGAAAATAAGGTAGGTAGAAGAAACTTTGGCTACCAAAGTCTTGAACCTTAAATACCCTTTTCAAGCAATATCTACTTCGGCTATGAAAATAATGGTTTTTAGTAGTCGAACCTAGGAATTTTCAGAATTCCCGATTTGAACTGCAGAAAATTTACAGGTCACACCCTACCCCTCTGTAAGGCATAACATGATCCCGTTGTATACCTAATGAATTACCAAACTTCATCTACTAATAACTCATTAAATACACTACAAGAGATTTTAAACCTTTTCTTATTTCTTTTTACAGTGGTGAGCACTTTTGACAGGTGTTAAATTTTTTTTTTTTTTTTTTTACTGAAGTGAACCAATTAACAAATCTGAAGTAGCAATAATTTCTATAAAAATTTTGGTAGAGTGCCATCTGTATTTTGAATAAAGCAGTTCTTAAAAAACCTGTAAAAAAAAAGTACTTCTAATAAATTTGTTCAATCCCAAACTCCAATAACAGTTCAACACAATAGATTTTTCAACTCAATTCAACAACAATTTTCTAGTGTTTCCAAAAGCTGAGATAAGAGAAATATATCACAATATTTTTACAGGCCAAAATAATTTATAATTTTAGTTTACAATTGCTCAAGACCAAGTACAATATATACATACAGAACACATATATTACAACAAAAACTACAAAATATGGTATACTCAATATACCTGGCGAAATCTCAAAATGTAGCACAAGCAGCCTACTCTACTGCTCTATCCATCTGTCTACTTGCGACAGTAGTGAAAAAGTTATCGCTAAGCCAATATCTCAGTGGTGCACAACATTAAGAAAATATAATTTAAAACCATAAACCATAAATCATATAAACTGTGGATACTTAAAATCATAGTTAAATTCAAAAGACAGTGAATGTCAAAAAGAATTAAACTCCATTTCACAATATCACAATAAATATCAATAAATCACACACACAGCTTAATCATGATTCCATAGTCCAATTCGTCCCAAAAGCTGATGGCTAGTGAGGAATAACATAGCTAGCTAGCAATAATATGAGTACTCATCCTATTCGTCCTCAACTAACACACACCTCAACACTTCAGTCAGAGAGGGAATTTAAAGCCAATTCGTCCCACTAGACAAGCTAGCGAGGAATTTAATCAAATATACATGATAGCTGTGGTTTCAAACCATTTGCAATATTTTTCAAGCAATAAGTATCCATCAAATTTCTATTCAAATAATTTTCCACAATTTAAAACAATAACATACAAATTGTCATAATTTATTTCAATTAAAAATTCAAAAGAAATAACTGTTGTGCACAAACCTCTGAAGTATAATCTCTTAGCCCGGACTCAGTGTTTCCTTCCCCTTCCCTGAGTCTTTGCTAACTGAAATACACAATTTAAAGTGTTTCAGTACTCATTTAAACTATCTCTGACAATAAGGTTCAATGATTAATTTATTTAATTCTATTATTTTCCTTAGTCAACCTATAATGTTGACCTTTGATGCACTCTAGGTGAATTAGGTTTAATGTTACGAATATATCACATTTTATAGTCCTTTAGTGTTGATATATGTTACCAAATTCATTTTAAAGTGTATTGCATTTTATTGCAATTTATCAGATTTCGGTATGCTATTTTTACCTAGCCGGAGACCTAGTTCCCTCAGTTTTTGATTTCTAGTCTGACTTACAAACTTGTAGGTCTATGTCTTAGTGAACTTTTGCCTCAAATTTTAGGTCATTTGGAGTTTACTAGACCAAATTATGGTCATTTTATTATTGCTAGTCAGATTGCACTAAAATGGCAAACTTAGGTCATTTTTAGGTCATTTCCAGTTCTGGCAGTTTTTATACCCGAATTTTTGCAAGCATTTTGACTTGCTTATGGTCATTTCTGAGTTTTGGTTTCTTCATAAGAGTTGTAGCTCTATGTCTAATCTATCCATGGTAAAATTTTCAGGTCATTTGGACTTGTTTTGAGTGAGTTATGGCCAAAACACTAACTGCTGTCCAAATGGTCAATTTTCAGGTTTGCAAAGTCATAATCCGGATTTAGTCAATTCTCACATCACTTTCTGGACAGAATTTAGGTAGGCTTTCTTCATGAAAGTTTGCACATTTTGTGCCTAGTTTCACCTCCAATTGGCCTCATACCAATTGGAGTCACACACTTAGGGTTATAGGCTCATTTGCATACTGCCCTCTACATGCCTTTCAAACACCAAACCAAATAGATATTTACCAACTACATCTTCACTTCCCCACACCATTCTGCATTTGGCACTAACCATAACCATTCATTACCTTACATTATAGGTCAACTTGGACAGAATATAACAATTTCACAATGCTCCAAATGCAACCATAATTCACAAGGTCCAAATCCTACAATATATACACATAAACTTTCCTAAATAATACACATTACTTCCATCATCAATTTACACATTTATTCTCTAGTCAATCATACACATAAGCTGCCACTTCTAGTACCATAATTCAACAACCTTTTCATGAATTTAAACACTTCAATCTTCATCATAAGGCTGCCAAAAATTGCACATACACATCAACTTCCATTTTCACTTTTCAAACTTACCATTCAAACTTTATACTTGAAATTCAACTTCAATACAATTAAACATTTAAATCAATACCCCAAATTACCAAATACATGAAGAAAACAACTTAACATATTAAACTTCCATGGCTGCCGAAATGGAGCTCAACCTAACTCATCAAAACTTCAAAATTCTTCCGTAAATAAACTCACCACAACATCAACTCAAAGTTTAACAAAGACAGGATGAAGAATGGCCACTTACCTCTTATGGACTTCCTTAAAACTCCACCAAATTCCTTCGTTCTTGTTCCCTAAGTGCTGCCCTATCACACTTTACCCCACTTTAAGGCATAACATGATCCCGTAGAATACCTAATGAACTACCGAACTTCGCCTACAGATAATTCATTAAGTACACTACAAGGAATTTTAAAACTATTTTCTTGCATTTTAGAAGTGGTGAGCATTTTGGTAGGAATTAAAATCATTTATTCAAAGCTTATAAACTAGTAAAACTTTTTTGTCCATTTTAATTTTACCGCAAATTTTATAAAAATTTTGACAGAGTTCCATTTGTATTTGGAGAAAACTGTTCTTCAAAAACCTGTAAAAAGCACTTCTAATAAATTTTTCCTAACTCCCAACCTCCAAATATTCTCAAGTCAATACATCTCAAAATTCTCAAAACAAACTATTTCATATCATTCCATCAATATTGTATGCACAATTTAAATTTACAGATATACAATCCATAAATAAAATTTTTACAATTTAATATACAACTGCTCACTTTACATTGATACATACAACATCACAATATTTACATCAAAAGAACTGTAAGGATATAAAACAATACCCGTACAAAAAGATCAATGGAATCTTCAATATTGATAGCAGCTCACTCTACTGCTTTCTCCTTGCTCTTATCTGCGACAGCCAAACAAGCTATCGCTGAGTATAAAAATACTCAGTGGTGCACAAATAAAAATTTTAAATATAATACATAAATCATTCATTGCCACAACACAATTTAAATGCTGCACAATTACATTTCACAAATTATCAAAGCTCATTATAGAAAAATTTTGGATTAAATAATTTAATAAACACAGTGTCGCCAATTCATACACAACTTAAGCCATAAGACAAAATTTCCGATCAATGCCGTCTTGTACACCACGACAAAGCAATCTACAACCCCACTAATCGAAATCAATGAGGGAGGTAGCTAGCTAGCTAATAAGTACTCATCCAATCTACAACCTCAACTAGTAAACCAGAGAGGGAGGAAAGATAACCGATCTCACCCCATAAATAGAGGAGGAATAATAAGATACTGTCATGCTAAGTGTGAATCAAAAATCAATTTCAAGCATTTTATTCAAATGATTCATGAGAAATCCAATAAATTTTCCAAAGTCATGATTTCATTCACAAGATGGCAACACAATTCATAATTAACTTCAAATTTTCATAAATCACACTAAATTAATTTTTCAATGACAAAAGGCTCAAATAAGGTTTATTGTGCACAAACCTGACGTGAGTCGTCTCTATGCCTTGACTCAGTCTCTCAGAGCTTCCGACTCTTTTTCAGCTGAAACACACAGTTTCACAGTGTTTCAGTACTATAACTTAGCATAAATCCAAAAATAAATTTAACTTCACTTTTACCTAGCTATAATGCGCTAAATTCAACGTTCTCGAAATTTTTGTGTTTCGGGTTACTATTCACTACACTATTCAAGTCAAATTGTTGACTTTCTAAGGTTTAATAGGTATGGGAATTCCAAATTCACCCACATACCACATTTTGGTCACCAAACTTGTTGGTTTTGGCCATTTTCTGAAAACTTAGATCTTTTAGGCAAAATTGCCAAATTTTCAGTTTTGGTGTCTAAGGTTGCACTATTCCATTGGTCACTTTTCTGTTGGAATTTGGTAAAACTTCCTTCATAGAAAATGTTCCCTATTGTCATAAGTTTATTATCCTTTTTTAATCACTCCAATTGGAGTTTTTTAGCTCAAGTTATATCCAAATTATGGTTACTGTTCATGCTACAGATTTTAGTTCTGGCAGATTATTGATCCATCTTCGTTCAGCAATTTGATCAAGTTAACTCCATAATTTGGTCTAATTTTCTTCATATGAAATGTTCTACTATGCCTTAGGTTTCCATTGATTCAAGAATCACCCAAATTGGAGTTTTCTAGAGAGAGTTATAGTCATTGAAACTTTACTGTTCATATGGTAAATCTGCAGTTCTGCAGATTGAGTGATTCAATTTTGCTCAGTTATTTGATTGGGTTATTGGCATAATTTCGATTGGTGTTTTTCATAAAAGTTTTAGGTCTATATCTCATCTAACCACTGGTAAAATTTTAGGTCATTTTGACCTGCCTAGCTCGATTATGACCAAATGAACAAATACTATTCATTTGGTCAGTTTGTGCAGGGCAGCCTGCAATTTTTAAACTTTGGTCAATTGGTTCACTAGGTTTTGGTCACTTTTTGGGCATGCTTCCTAAATGAAAATTGTGTCATTTAGTGCCTATTTTCATTCCCAATTGGTCCCATACCAATTGGACTTGTAAAATTTCATTTTTGGTCCCTCAAAGTTGACTTGGTCATGCTGCAGTAGCATGACCACACTCCCTTCAAATTTGACTTTAATTCCAACACTTCTAACACACTTAATTAGGTCACAAATGACCATTTCTCACTTCACATTAGGTCAAATATATCATTTACCAATTTCTCCAAATTTTTGCCTCAAAAACTTAGGTCTCAAACCCTAACCACACTAATTCATTGTGATTAACTAATTCATAGCATATAAACACAATCTTTCAACTCATTCAAGCATCTTAATATGTTTAACTCATTCAAACTCATGCAAATCACTCTCCCCTCCCTGCTGGCCGAATTTCAATTTAGTCCCTCACACATATTTTTTTTCATTTTAAGTTTATTTACAAGTTCTTGATGCCATACATACACTAATTAAACTAAAAATTTGAAGTTTGCATTACTAACCTTAGGTGAAGTCTTTGATCTTCACTTCCTCTCAAATTTTCTTCAATTCTTCCTTCTAATCTTCCTTCCAAGGTTTGTTTATAATTTTTCTTCAAGAAAATCAAAGGATTTATGGTGAAATTAATATTTAGGAAGCTTAAAAATAAGCTTTCATGGAAGAAAAGTTTGAGAGAGAGCTTGGGAGAGAGAGAGGCGGCACACTATGGAAGAAGACAATGAAATTTTTTTTTCTTTTCCTTTCTTTATTTATTTTGTCTTATGGAAGACCCCAAAAATCCATTTAATTTAATTTATTAATTATTATTTTTATGGCATCATGCATGATGTCATCACATTTTTAACTTTTTTATTTTCTTCTTTTTTCTTAATTTATTTTTCTGTTAGTTCTTTAATTTAATTCTCGATTCCAAAGTTTTCTTTTCTCCGATTTTATTTGACAGTTAGGTCAGGAGTCAACTCTCGGGGTCAATTGACCAAATTGCCCCTCGCCGGTTCATCCTAGTTTGCAAATAATTCAATATTTCTTCTGGCTCCCTGACCTAATTATTTGACTGGCTTAACAGTTCTTTTTCGTGATTTTCTCTTTTCCACAGTGTTCGTAATGGTCCTAAGGACCGCAGCGTCACATTTTACGATTCGAAATTTGAGTTTAAATTGACTTCGCAGTCGTTTCTGAGAAGGTCTCCCATCGCTGTGACTCTCGACTCGTTTAACTTCTTATGTTCTGTTTTTTCTTATTTATACTTAACTAATTGGCAATTACTAATTATTTGTGTTTATGACTTATTTAGTTATCTTAAGTGTGGTTCTAATCCCCTTAATTGTCCAGACCGACTCCGATCACCAGAACAGTGAAATATACCAGGCTATACAAATAGGGGTGTTACAATTCTCCCCCCCCCTTAAAATAAATTTCGTCTCGAAATTTTACCTGGTATCAATCTCTGAACAGCTGTGGGTGCTGTCTCCTCATGTCCTCCTCTCGTTCCCAAGTAGCCTCCTGGCCCGAATGATGGTTCCACAACACTTTCACTAATGATATTTGTGACACCCCTTACCCGTGTACAGTATATCCGAGTAAGCAATGTCACACGGTGTATCGACACCCTCTATTTTAACTTAATTAATTTTTGTCATAGTTTTGAATATAGTTTATGAAATATAATTTATTTAAGCCATTTATCAAAATTATTATTTATTTGAGGTTCCGAAAATTTTAAGGAAAATCCGACAGAGTACCGGCTAAAAATGGAGAAAACAGTTCTTCGGAACTTGTGAAAAACACTTCCAATATTCATACTCAATCATTTCTCAAACTTCAATATCATAATCTCGACAATTTTCAATTTAAGTTCTCAATCATCCATCACATGTGATAATCAAGTATAAATCACAAATAAACATTCTCTTTTCCATTCACAAACACAATTCTCATTATTTACATGATCATCAAAATACATTTCATAAGTTCAACTACATATGAGAAAATAAAAATTTAGTCACAAAATACCAAAATGACACCTAGTGTCCTACCAATGCACTGCAGAAGTTGTGGTGACACGGACACTGTGCAAAACTGCAGGATAGACTCACCCAATCTGCGGTCTACTGGGCTCACGATCTGTATCTCCAGAACCTACGCGTGGCAAAAGCAACGCGCTAAGCAATAATGCTTAGTGGTGCAATAATAAAATAAAAGAAAGTAGCAGAAAATAAATATGTATTGAATATATATGTCTTATTTGTTTTGTATTTATTATATTTATTTATTTCTTTAACTTTGTCCATTTTCATTCATTTGGTTGCCCAAGTAACCTATACTAGACGACTGGACTGGATAAACGGGTAAACTGGCACTGGGTATCAAGTACCTCGGGCCGTCACACCATCGATCACATATGTATCTCCCGGTGTGCAACAGAACAGCTAACAAGCTGTAAATAATATTAGGCACGAGGCTAAGTCTCAACACAATATCAAAATGGCTAAAAGCCATAAAATCACAGAATGGCATAATGCCATGTGCGATCGCTAATCGAACCCTATTGGCATGCCAAACTATCCAAACCAATCTTGTTAGGTATACTAGGGCATTTGATACTTTTGAATTCTTCAAATTTTGAATTTCAAGTTTTGGTGTCACTATTCACCTCATTGGTCAACAAAAATGTTGACTTTTTGATAGAAAATAGGTACATTGGTTTTGACACTCCCAACATACCACATTTTGCATTTAAAACTTGTTGGAATTGATCACCATTACCATTTCTAAACTTAAAACCAAGAGAGCAGAATTTTCAGTTTTTGAAGCCTAACTTTACTGTTCAATTAAGCACTGTTTCAGTGGGAATTTGAGGAAATAGTAAACATGAAAGTTGTTCCTTATTTTGTCTAGTTGAATTTCCTTTTTGGAATCACTCCATTTGGAGTTTTGTAGCTCCAGATATGGTCCAAAAACCACAGCTGCCCGGATTAAAAAAACTGCAGAATTACCAAATCTACAGTACCATGAACAGTGACTGTGACTGCCATTTGGGTTAGGTTCTGGTCATAATTTGGGGTAGGTTTCTTCATGAAAGTTGTTTTTCTATGTCTTGAATTGTTTCTGTAAAAATTTCAGGTCAATTGACCATTTCTACAGTGAGTTATGGCCAAATGAACAGCTGTTCATTTGGTCATTCTCTGCAGTGGCTTGGGGTAAGTTATTGGGGCAAACTTTTGGTCCTCTTACTTTGGTCTTTTGAGCATGGTTTCTTCAGAAAAAATGTGCCATTATAAGTCTAGTTTCATGTCCAATTGGCCAAACACCAATTAGACCTACACAGCCAAAGTTATGGCTGTCTAAGTGGGCTAGAATCACAGCCTCATTACTGCTGTCTCTAGGCAGCCTGCACATTTCACTTTGCCATGCATTAACTCATTTCAAATTATGATTAACTTGCCTCAAATGGTCACTAATTGACCATTAGAATGTCCTTTAATCATTTCATAAGCCAAGTCAAATTTTCACTCTCAAAACCCTAGTTTCCATTATAAATTTTCACAACATACCTTAATTCCTAACTCATTCACTAACCACATGCATACATGCTTTAAACATGATCTCTAATCCAATTTAAGTCCATCAAAACACTCCATCATTGTTCCTTCCTTAGGGCTGCCGAAATTCATGATAGGCATACACACAAATTTGGTTCATTTAATTCACAAATTCATGTTGATTTCAAGTCCCTAACATGGAAAATAAGAGTTTTAAGTAGATAGGTGCACTAACCTCTTGTAGGGCAGAATTTTCCAAGTTTAATCTTCACGTTCTTTCCTTTTCTAGGCTGCCAAACACTTTCCCAAGATGAGTGGACAAGTTTTAATGAAAGGGGTTTAGGGTTTAGTGGTGTAACAAAGAGAGAAATGAAGTTTTTTTTGTGGTGTTAATGGAGGTTTTGGGCATGGCTTGGTTTCGGCTGGTTGGGAGGATGAAGATGGCTGCTGTGTTTTCTTTAATTTTTGGTCATATTTATCTCTTTTTATTAGTTAGTTAAATGGTTGTTTGAATGCAATTGGTGGTAGCTTTTAATGACATCACATTATGTCATAAATAAGCCTTTTTTCTCATTTTCTTTTCTTTTCATCACTACTCAATTTCAATTTAATTTTTAGTAATGTTTATTCATATTTTATGTTATAATAATTATTTACCCAACTGGACAAGTCGGCCAAAAATCACCTCTGAAGGCGAAATGACCAAAATGCCCTCCGTTTGGCTTAACGGGTCAAAATTGTCTGTACCGATTGAAAAATTTTTCTAAATATTTTCTTGGCATTCTAATGCCATAGGAACCTCAATGACCCTTCTCTGGAGTCCCAAAAATTATTTTATGAATTTTTACCCGGGTCTAGGGCTCCTAGTTGCGAGAACCGCAACTTCCCTCTGGGTTACCCATCGCTTGGGCACCTGCTCATTTAACTTGGTTGTATTTTATTTCTAAAATTTTTACTAAATTTTTCTATTTAATATTTGAGTTAATTATGGTTCCTCACTTTAGTTTAAATATTTTTCCGAACGTTCTAGCTGTCCGGACCGACACCGGTCACCGGAACAGTAGAATGTACGGAGTTGCTACCGGGAGGGTGTTACAGTATTTGCTTGTTCTGGAGCTGCTTCACCTCATAAGCTAGTTGAGGGAAACAATTGTTAAATTTCATCCTCAAAATTTACCTGATGCAAACAGTTGAGGGAACTGTTGCCTCATCGTCTCTTCACTTTCCCAAGTTGCCTCCTCGGTGTTGTGGTGCCTCCAAAGCACTTTCACCAGTGGAATCTACTTATTTCTCAACTCTTTCACTTCCCGTGCTAAAATCCGTAGAGGTTCTTCTTCATATGTCAAATCTGGTTGTATTTCAATTTCTTCCCTGGAGATGACATGTGAAGGATCTGAGCGGTATCTTCTGAGCATGGATACATGGAATACATTGTGGATCTTGTCCAGCTCTGGTGGTAAAGCTAGCCTATAGGCCACTGGACCCACACGTTCAATGACTTCATATGGGCCAATGAACCTAGGGCTTAACTTACCTTTTCTTCCAAACCTCAGTACTTTCTTCCACGGTGACACCTTGAGGAACACTTTGTTGCCAACTGTGTATTCTATTTCTTTTCTCTTCAAGTCGGCATAGGATTTCTGTCTATCTGAGGCAACCTTCAGATTGGCTTTGATTAGTTTTACTTTCTCCTCAGTTTGTTTCACCAGGTCTGGCCCTACCAGTTTGTCTTCGCCCAATTCAGTCCAGCACACTGGAGTTCTACATTTTCTCCCATACAGTGCTTCATATGGGGCCATTTGGATGCTAGCTTGGTAGCTATTGTTGTATGCAAATTCTGCCAGTGGGAGGTATCTATCCCAACTTCCCTCAAACTCAATGACACAACTCCTCAGCATATCCTCAAGGACCTGACATATATTTCATGTTATTATTATCATTTTAATTCAATATTTGTATCAATTCCATTGGTTTCAATTGTTTACCTGGATTACTCTTTCGGATTGCCCATCCGTCTGAGGATGGAAAGCTGTGCTGAAGTGAAGTTGTGTACCCAAGGACTCATACAACTTCTTCCAAAATCTCGATGTAAACCTTGGGTCTCGATCAGATATGATGGAAAGTGGAATTCCATGCAGTCTAACTATCTCACTGATATACAATTCTGCTAACTTTTCCAGTGAGTAGTCAGTCCTAACTGGCAGAAAGTGTGCTGACTTCATCAATCTATCAACTATCACCCATACTGCATCATGTTTCTTCCGGGTGAGAGGTAGACCACTTACAAAATCCATGGTGACCCGATCCCATTTCCATTCAGGTATGCGTATAGGCTGTAGCAAACCCGATGGAACTTGATGTTCTGCCTTGACTTGCTGACATGTCAAGCATTTAGTCACGTAGTCAGCTATGTCCTTCTTCATACCAGGCCACCAATACTGAAGCTTTAGATCATGATAAATCTTTGTGCTTCCTGGGTGCATAGCATATACACTGGTGTGTGCCTCTTTCAGAATACTGGCCTTCAATTCCCCATTATCTGGTACACATAGTCTTCCTTTGTAATACAAACACCCATCTGCTTTCACCCCATAGTCAGTTGCTTTTCCCTCTGGGATTTTGCTCATAATAGCCATTAACTTTTCATCTGCCTTTTGCCCATCTAAAATATGCTGCAGCAGGTTTGGCCTCACTTGCAACTCAGCCAAAATAGCTCCATCTCGAATCAAAGTTAGACGGGCATTCAATGATCTCAAAGCTGTGATGGACTTTCTGCTCAAAGCATCAGCAACTACATTTGCCTTCCCAGGATGGTAGTCAATTACACAATCATAGTCCTTCAGGAACTCAATCCATCGCCTCTGTCTAAGGTTGAGCTCCTTCTGGGTTGGCAAGTATTTTAGGCTTTTGTGGTCCGTGTAAATGTAGCACTTTTCACCATACAAGTAATGCCTCCATACCTTCAGTGCGAAGATAATTGCTGCAAGCTCTAGATCATGGGTAGGATAGTTCTGTTCATGTGGCCTTAATTGCCTGGAAGCATAGGCAATCACTTTCCCCTCTTGCATCAATACACACCCTAGCCCATTATGTGAGGCATCACTGTAGACCACAAAGTCCTTTCACGACCTTGTGTGCTGCTGGTGCCTCTGTCAACATAGCCTTCAACTTCTCAAAACTAGTCTGACACTTGCCATTCCAGTCAAATCTGACATTCTTGTGTAACAACTTGGTCATTGGAGCAGCTATTAAGGAAAATCCCTTCACAAATCTTCTGTAATACCCAGCTAGCCTCAAGAAGCTTCTGACCTCAATTGTATTCCTGGGAGGCTTCCATTCCATCACTACTTCTATTTTCTTGGGATCCACCCTAATCCCATCAGCTGACACTATGTGTCCAAGGAATGCAATCTCATTCAGCCAAAATTCACACTTGGACAACTTAGCATACAGCTTCTTTTCTCTTAGGGTTTGCAGAACAATCCTCAAATGTTCATCATGTTCTTCCCTGGTCTTGGAATACACCAAAATATCATCAATAAAGACCACTACAAACCAATCTAAGTGTGGATGGAAGATACGGTTCATAAGGTCCATGAATGCCGCTGGTGCATTTGTTAGGCCAAAGGGCATCACTAGAAACTCATAATGCCCATATCGGGTCCTGAATGCAGTCTTTGGCACATCTGCATCCTTCACCCTCAACTGATGATACCCTGATCTGAGATCAATCTTAGAAAACACTCCTGCTCCCTTTAACTGATCAAACAGATCATCAATTCTAGGCAACGGATATTTGTTCTTCACAGTCACTTTGTTCAACTGCCGGTAATCGATACATAGCCTCAAAGTCCCATCCTTTTTCTTTACAAACAGCACTGGAGCTCCCCATGGTGACACACTGGGGCGTATAAACCCCTTATCAAGCAACTCTTGCAACTGAGTTTTTAACTCCCTCAATTCAGTGGGTGCCATCCTATAAGGAGCAATGGAAATGGGTGCTGTACCCGGCAGTGTCTCAATAGCAAATTCAACTTCCCTTTCTGGTGGCAAACCAAGTAACTCTTCAGGAAATACCTCTTGGAAGTCTCTTACTGTGGGTATATCACTCAGGTTTGACTTAGCCTGCCAAGTATCCACCACATGTGCTAGGTAGGCTTCGCAGCCTTTTCTCATCATTCGTCTTGCAACTGTGGCTGAGATGACATTGGACAAGAAATTTGTCCTTTCCCCCACAACTGTGATCTCATTACCCTCAGAAGTTTTCAGAGAAATTCTCTTCAATTTGCAATCAACTATTGCTTGATGACGTGACAACCAGTCCATTCCCAAAATCACGTCAAACTCGTGGAAGGGCAACTCAATCAGGTCTGCCAAGAATTCATACCCCTGAATCCTTAACGGGCAACCCTTGTATACTTTGTTCACCACTACAGTGTGGCCCAATGGATTTGTGACCAGAATGTCTTGGTCACTCTCCCCTACTAGTATGCCCCTTTCTACGAGTAGGTTGATGCAGATGTATGAATGAGTGGATCCTGGATCCACCAATGCATGCACAGGTGTATTGTAGAGGGAGAACGTACCCCTGATGACGTCCGGGGCATCTTGCTCCTCCTGAGCTCTCAGGGCATAAGTGAAGGAACGGAAGCGTGAAAAACACAAGTTTATACCATTGAATTCAAAATTTTTCACCTAGGGTCACATGCATCATGCAAGATTTATTTTTATCTATTTGATTTCAATGATAAACAACATATTAAAACTCTTTTAATATGTTTTTGGATCTGTATTTGCCATTTAAGATTTTAAAAATAATCAGATTAATTTTAGAACCCTAGATTAAATCAAGAACGATTACACTATCCTCTTGATGTACTGCAGCGTGTCTGCGCCTTTGAGATTCGTCTTCAGGACACCAGATGTTGTCCCTCTAGCTTGTCCACACCAAGAACACCTATGGCAGCCCTTGAATAGCTTCTAAAGCTTTTTCTATTAATTAGAAATTCAAGTTCTGCCTTTTAAGAGATTAGAGATGTAAATAGGACACTAGAAACAATTTCTAGCGTTCTTAATTCAAGAGATTGATGGCTAATCTCTTTGAATTGATGAGAGATGAAGAAAAATAGATGAAAACCCTCAAAGTGGCGTGACAAAGGAGAGGAGTGGCTGCTGGTTATTTTTTCTTTTCATAACCACACTTAAATAGCTAGGTTAACACATTAAACCCTTGCCACATGTCACCCTTTGATTAGCTCTAGGTTTAAGTGACCCAATCACATTGTGCCAAGTGTCAAACCTATATTTAATCTTGATTTTAATCATCTTACATGATTAAAAAACATTTGGCAAGCTTATGTGTAATCCCATGTGTTACCATCTCATGGTGCCACGTGTCACACTGTGAAATGACCAAAATGCCCCTGTGTCTTAATTTTGAGTTCTTAACCCAAAATAATTATTTTCTTCTTCTAATTAATTTATATCAAATATAAATTAATTAATTAATCTCTATTAATTAATTTCTCATCAATTAAATTCATATTTAAACACTTTAAATATAAATTTAATTTATACTACACATCCAATAATCTAGATTTGGTTTCAAGTCATGCTAGGGACTTTGCAATTTAATTGCAAACCAAACCTATTTAATTAATCAATTAAACTCTTTAATTAATTAATTAAATCATATTTAAATAGGTGATAACTTGTGTATGTGTGTGACTTACTAGGCTCATCACTAATTGGCAATGAGACATGATATCAACTCTTAATATCATTAGAACTCTTTCTTACCATAAATGATTTCTCTAAATCATTTTATGAACCTCATAGACCATGGTTAACACCTAGCATAGCATGCCATGGCCACCCAATTAGTAATAAGGTTTACCTTAAATGAACCTATAATCATATGTTACCATGCACTAGAATCTCTCGAGTCATGGTTTATGTCAAACTCCATTTGCTATGAATATTATGTTCTCTTTTAATTCCAGTTCTTGATTAAAAAGATTTTTCTCATCAGAAACTCTTTTCTGAATAAATCTATATGTCCTGGCCAGGAACTTGAAACATCAAGAACAATTAAATGAACATAGGATTTTATCTCTATTTACTTAGAGGAACAGATTCCATCTTGATCAACACCTACCTCCATATATAACTAGTAGGAGCCAGCAGATGCCCATATACCCATACACAGTATAAGTATGAAAGCAGTATCAAACTCAAACTACCTATATACAAGATAACTGTGCTATCTCAGGTCTAAAGATTATATGCACTGATATGATTTATGACAAAACATTGACAAGAGTAAAATCCATGTGCTTATCATAAGTGTCCTTTGGTTGGCCTACTTATCATGTATAAGTGCCTATCATGTTTGTTATATGGCATGAGACTCACCATTCCATCTTATTTATATCTCATATAAATAACTTGGGAACAAACATGAATACAATCTTTCTGGATAAGTCATGTCCTTATTATGAAGTATCCTCGATTGTGAACCTATTTATGATACTTCGTGCTAGAAATATTGTCACTCATATTCTTAACAACTTAAGAATAATATTTCTAACAAAATATCAATGGACCTTTTCTATTACACATAAATATATTATGTAAACGGAAAAGTGGAAATGCCTTTTATTAATAAAATATATACAAGATACATACTAAATGATATGCTCTAGGGCATACTACTAACAATAAGCTCTAGCAGGTGGTCTGTTATCTGGCCTCTCTGCTGGCTCAGATGCAGGCCTCTGTGATGGTCCCACTGCCTCAGATTTGCCAGATTTTCTACCCCTTTGTGGTGCAGGAGGCGGTGCATGCGCTTGTGTTGGAGCATCTGTAGTAGTTCTGCGTGGACAGTTCTTCAACTGATGCTCTGTTGACCCACACCTTAAGCAGGCACCAGTCACTCTCCAACACTCCCCCTTATGCCATTTCAAACAGTGTGGACATGCAGAAGATGCTGGGGCTGGTCCCCTAAACCCCATCCCTGGAGAGTTGCCCACTGATGGTGTGGACTGACCTCTCCTAGGGGTAAACTGTGGCCTGGGCCCTTGAGACTGACCCTGACCTTGTGGGTGACCTGAACTCTGTGCAGGTGGACCCTTGAACTTCTTCCCAAATGTAGGAGATGAACTAGACTGACCTGGGCCCCTCTTCTGCTGTCTTTCCCTTCTAGTCTGCTCACTGATTCTTACTTTCTCAACCTTTATTGCAGCTTCCACTAACTTGGTAAATTCTGTGATTTCCAGGGCAGTGAGCTGGATCTTTATGTTGTCATTTAGTCCCTCTTCAAATCTCTTACACCTTTCAGATTCATTAGGGACTATATCCCTTCCATAGCGGCTCAATCTAATGAATTCCTTCTCATACTCGGCCACTGACAGTTGTCTCTGCCTCAGGTTAATGAATTCCCTTCTTCTCTCTTCTAGATATACAGTACCCACATATTTCTTCTTGAATTCTGAGAGGAAAAAGTCCCAAGTTACTATTTCTGGCTGTACTTCACTGGACATAGTATCCCACCATTCATATGCATCGTCTTGCAGCAGAGATACAGCAGCTTCTAGATTTTGCTCTAGAGTGCAGTGGAGTTGTTTTAGAACTCTGCTTGTTCTGTTCAACCAATTTTCGGCTGCAACAGAATCATCTTCTCTCTTGCCAAAGAAGTCCACTGCTCCAAACTTTCTCAATCTTTCCAGGTGTGATTTCAGTTGTGGAGGTGGTGGTGGTGGTGGCATTACCCCAGCCATTTGTTTAAAGAATTCGGCCATTTGATGAAACATGGCCTGTGGAGGCTGAGCAGGCTCTGCTTGAGCTGGCGGAGCAGGTTCTCCCATACCCCCAGTCTCAACTGCTGCAGGTGGAGCATGACTCTCCACTTCCTCCTCAACTGCTCTCTGTGATGTAGGGTCCATATCCTATTCAAAATAAGAAAGACAAACAGATCTGCATTAGTGTCACCTCGACTCTTACAAATACAATGCATGGTATGGACTCAATCTAGGCCCAGAAACGCCTAAACCGTGCTCTGATACCACTAAATGTGACACCCCTTACCCGTGTACAGTATATCCGAGTAAGCAATGTCACACGGTGTATCGGCACCCTCTATTTTAACTTAATTAATTTTTGTCATAGTTTTGAATATAGTTTATGAAATATAATTTATTTAAGCCATTTATCAAAATTATTATTTATTTGAGGTTCCGAAAATTTTAAGGAAAATCCGGCAGAGTACCAGCTAAAAATGGAGAAAACAGTTCTTCGGAACCTGTGAAAAATACTTCTAATATTCATACTCAATCATTTCTCAAACTTCAATATCATAATCTCAACAATTTTCAATTTAAGTTCTCAATCATCCATCACATGTGATAATCAAGTATAAATCACAAATAAACATTCTCTTTTCCATTCACAAACACAATTCTCATTATTTACATGATCATCCAAATACATTTCATAAGTTCAACTACATATGAGAAAACAAAAATTTAGTTACAAAATACCAAAATGACACCCAGTGTCCTACCAATGCACTGCAGAAGTTGTGGTGACACGGACACTGTGCAGAACTGCAGGATGGACTCACCCAGTCTGCGGTCTACTGGGCTCACGATCTGTATCTCCAGAACCTACGCGTGGCAAAAGCAATGCGCTAAGCAATAATGCTTAGTGGTGCAATAATAAAATAAAAGAAAGTAGCAGAAAATAAATATGTATTGAATGTATATGTCTTATTTGTTTTGTATTTACTATATTTATTTATTTCTTTAACTTTGTCCATTTTCATTCATTTGGTTGCCCAGGTAACCTATACTGGATGACTGGACTGGATAAACGGGTAAACTGGCACTGGGTATCAAGTACCTCGGGCCGTCACACCATCGGTCACATATGTATCTCCCGGTGTAATGCGGCTAACAAGTCAGTAAATAATATTAGGCACGAGGCCAAGTCTCAACACAATATCAAAATGGCTAAAAGCCATAAAATCACAGAATGGCATAATGCCATGTGCAGTACTGCTAACTGAACCCTATTGGCTTGCCAAACTATCCAAACCAATCTTGTTAGGTATACTAGGGCATTTGATACTTTTGAATTCTTCAAATTTTGAATTTCAAGTTTTGGTGTCACTATTCACCTCATTGGTCAACAAAAATGTTGACTTTTTGATAGAAAATAGGTACATTGGTTTTGACACTCCCAACATACCACATTTTGCATTTAAAACTTGTTGGAATTGATCACCATTACCATTTCTAAACTTAAAACCAAGAGAGCAGAATTTTTAGTTTTTGAAGCCTAACTTTACTGTTCCATTAAGCACTGTTTCAGTGGGAATTTGAGGAAATGGTAAACATTAAAGTTGTTCCTTATTTTGTCTAGTTGAATTTCCTTTTTTGAATCACTCCATTTGGAGTTTTGTAGCTCCAGATATGGTCCAAAAACCACAGCTGGCCGGATTGAAAAAACTGCAGAATTACCAAATCTACAGTACCATGAACAGTGACTGTGACTGCCATTTGGGTTAGGTTTTGGTCATAATTTGGGGTAGGTTTCTTCATGAAAGTTGTTTGTCTATGTCTTAACTTGTTGCTGTAAAAATTTCAGGTCAATTGACCATTTCTACATTGAGTTATGGCCACATGAACAGTTACTGTTCATTTGGTCATTCTGCAGAATTGGCTTGCAGGGTACCCGGATTGGGCCCAACTTTTGGTCCTCTTGCTTTGGTCTTTTGGGCATGGTTTCTTCAGCAAAAATGTGCCATTATAAGTCTAGTTTCATGTCCAATTGGCCAAACACCAATTAGACCTACATAGCCAAAGTTATGGCTGTCTAAGTGGGCTGGAATCACAGCTTCATTACTGTTGTCTCTAGGCAGCCTGCACATTTCACTTTGCCATGCATTAACTCACTTCAAATTATGATTAACTTGCCTCAAATGGTCACTAATTGACCATTAGAATGTCCTTTAATAATTTCATAAGCCAAGTCAAATTTTCACTCTTAAAACCCTAGTTTTCATTATAAATTTTCACAACATACCTTAATTCCTAACTCATTCACTAACCACATGCATACATGCTTTAAACATGATCTCTAATCCAATTTAAGTCCATCAAAACACTCCATCATTGTTCCTTCCTTAGGGCTACCGAAATTCATGATAGGCATACACACAAATTTGGTTCATTTAATTCACAAATTCATGTTGATTTCAAGTCCCTAACATGGAAAATAAGAGTTTTAAGTAGATAGGTGCACTAACCTCTTGTAGGGCAGAATTTTCCAAGTTTAATCTTCACTTTCTTTTGTTTTCTAGGCTGCCAAACACTTTCCCAAGATGAGTGGACAAGTTTTAATGAAAGAGGTTTAGGGTTTAGTGGTGTAACAAAGAGAGAAATGAAGTTTTTTTTGTGGTGTTAATGGAGGTTTTGGGCATGGCTTGGTTTCTGCTGGTTGGGAGGATGAAGATGGCTGCTGTGTTTTCTTTAATTTTTGGTCATATTTATCTCTTTTTATTAGTTAGTTAAATGGTTGTTTGAATGCAATTGGTGGTAGCTTTTAATGACATCACATTATGTCATAAATAAGCCTTTTTTTCTCATTTTCTTTTCTTTTCATCACTACTCAATTTCAATTTAATTTTTAGTAATGTTTATTCATATTCTATGTTATAATAATTATTTACTCAACTGGACAAGTAGGCCAAAAATCACCTCTGAAGGCGAAAATGACCCAAATGCCCTCCGTTTGGCTTAACGGGTCAAAATTGTCTGTACCGATTGAAAAATTTTTCTAAATATTTTCTTGGCATTCTAATGCCATAGGAACCTCAATGACCCTTCTCTGGAGTCCCAAAAATTATTTTATGAATTTTTACTCGGGTCTAGGGCTCCTAGTTGCGAGAACCGCAACTTCCCTCTGGGTTACCCATCGCTTGGGCATCGGCTCATTTAACTTGGTTGTATTTTATTTCTAAAATTTTTACTAAATTTTTCTATTTAATATTTGAGTTAATTATGGTTCCTCACTTTAGTTTAAATATTTTTTCGAACGTTCTAGCTGTCCAGACCGACACCGGTCACCGGAACAGTAGAATGTACGGAGTTGCTACCGGGAGAGTGTTACAGTATTTGCTTGTTCTGGAGCTGCTTCACCTCATAAGCCAGAATCTCTATGGGTTCTTCTTCATATGTGAGGTATGGATTCACTTAAATTTCTTCTACTAGTAGTACATGAGATGGGTCTGATCGATACCTCCTCAACATAGACACATGGAAAACATTATGTATCTTCTCCAACTCTGGATCTAGTGCCAACTGATATGCCAAAGGACCCACTATTTCCAGAACCTCATATGGCCCAATGAAGCGAGGACTCAGTTTCCCCTTTCTGCCAAATCTCATAATTCTCTTCCAAGGAGAAACTTTGAGGAAAACTTTCTCACCCATTGCATACTCAATATCCCTTCTTTTCAAATCAATGTAGGACTTCTGATGGTCTGATGCAGTCTTAAGTCGACCTCTGATACTCTGATCTTCTCCTCAGTTTGCTAAACAATTTCGGGTCCAATCATCTTTCTTTCACCTACGTCATCCCAACACAATGGGGTTTTACATTTTCTGCCATACAAAGCTTCATATGGAGGCATCCCAATGCTTGATTGGTAGCTATTGTTGTAAGCAAACTCAATCAAAGGCAAGTGTATATCCCAACTGGCCTCATTCTCAATCACACAAGCCCGTAGCATGTCCTCCAAAATTTGAATTACCCTCTCAGACTGGCCTTCTGTCTATGGGTGGAATGCAGTACTGAAGTTCAATCTAGTTCCTAGGGCTCTCTGAAGACTACCCCAGAATCTAGAAGTGAACCTAGGATCTCTGTTTAATACAATGGATACTGGCACTCCATGAAGTCTCACAATCTCATCGATGTACAAGCTGGCCAATCTGTCTAAACTGTAGTCCATTCGGACTGGCAGAAAATGAGTAGACTTAGTCAATCTGTCAACAATGACCCATACTGCATCATGACTCTTCTGTGTCTTTGAAAGTCCCATCACAAAATCCATAATTATTCTCTCCCATTTCCATTCTGGCACTGGTAGTGGATGTAATAACCCAGTTGGTACTTGATGCTCTGCCTTTACTTGCTGACAAGTTAGGCATTTGAAAACAAACTTCGCCACATCTCTTTTCATACCCATCCACCAGTAATGCTCCTTTAGCCCTCTATACATTTTTGTACCACTAGGGTGCATGGCAAAAGGAAACTCATGTGCTTCCTTCAAAATGATCTGCCTCAAATCAACATCATTAGGAACACACATTCTGCCCTGGTGTAGCAATAGACCATCATCTCTTATTGAGAATTCTGGTTTCTTGCCCTGCCGGACTTCTTCCAACAGCTTTTGATATTTCTGATCATTCTGAGCATCCATTCTAATCTGATCAATCAACACTGGCTGTACATGCCATGCAACTGCTTTCTGTCCATCGTCATTAACCTCTAAGCTGGCATGTAATGATCTTAACTCATGCACCAAAGATAAAGGAGTAACTCGTAGACTTGCCATACTCTTGCAACTTAAGGCGTCAGCCACAACATTAGCTTTCACTGGCTGATAGTCTATCAGACAATCATAGTCTTTTATCAACTCTAACCATCTCCTCTATCTCAAATTCAGCTCTTTCTAGGTGCCCAAATACTTCAAACTCTTATGATCTGTGTAGATGTAGCACTTTTTCCCATAAAAATAATGTCTCTAGATCTTAAGAGCAAACACAATGGATGCAAGCTCCAAGTCATGTGTCGGATAATTCCTCTCGTGCAGTTTTAGCTGTCTATCAGACAATCATATTCCTCTCGATCTTGCATCAATACACAGCCTAACCCATTGTGAGAAGCATCACTATATGTTGTGTATTCTTTACCTGGAGTAGGTAAAGTCAGGACTGGAGCCTCAGTCAAACATCTCTTCAATTCATCAAAACTCTATTGGCATTATCTGTCCACTGAAATTTCACATCTTTTCTAAGCAGCTTGGTTAATGGAGATGCCAACATGGAGAATCCCTTCACAAAATGACGGTAGTATCTAGCTAAACCCAGAAAACTACGAATCTCTATGATATTTCTGGGTGGCTTCCAATTAAGGACAGCTTCTATCTTGCTAGGATCTACCTTAATACCCTCTGCTGATACTATGTGCCCCAAAAAGGATATCTCCTTCAGCCAAAATTCATATTTTGACAATTTGGCATATAGCTGTTTCTCCCTCAAAGTCTGTAGTACAATCCGCAGATGTCTATCATGCTCTTCTGCATTCCTCAAGTAAACCAATATATCATTGATAAATACCATAACAAACTGGTCGAGGTATGGTCTGAAGATAGTGTTTATCAGATCCATAAAAGCAGCCGGAGCATTAGTTAACCCGAATGGCATAACTAAGAACTCATAATGGCCATAGCGTGTTCTAAAGGCAGTTTTAGAAATACTCTGCTCTTGTACTTTTAGCTGATAATAACCTGATCTTAGGTCAATTTTGGAGAACACAGCTGCACCCCTCAACTGATCAAACAAGTCATCAATGCGGGGCAAGGGGTATCTTTTCTTTATTGTCACCTTATTCAACTGCTGATAGTCAATGCATAACCAAAGAGTGCCATCCTTCTTCTTTACAAACAATATTGGTGCTCCCCAAGGTGACACACTAGGGCGGATGAAGCCCTTGTCAAGCAACTCTTGCAACTGCACTTTCAATTCTTTTAGTTCTGCTAGTGCCATTTTGTATGGTGTTATGGAGATTGGGTCCACACTAGGCATAACATCAATTTCAAGCTGCACTTCTCTTTCTGGAGGTAATCTTGGCAATTCATCAGGAAATACATCTAGAAAATCACATACAGTAGGGATGTCCCTCAATGCTGGACTATCCACTTGGGTGTCTATCACATGTGCCAAGTACGCCTCACACCCTTTCCTAATCATTTTTCTGGCCAGTGCAGCTGAAGTGATGTTTGAAGGCAATAACTACCTCTCCCCATGTATTACTACATCACCATACTGAGGAAGACCAAAAGTGACTGTCTTCAGTCTACAGTCAATCATCGCATGATGTCTGGCTAACCAATCCATGCCCAAAATAATGTCATAATCTCTAAAGGGCATTTCAATCAAATCAGATAGAAAAGTGTGTCCTTGGATCACCAAAGGACAGTCCCTATATAGTCTATTTACCCTGACCTTCTGGCTTAATGGACTAGTTACTAGCACATCATAGTCCATTGGTACACATTGAATAGCAGTAGAACACATCACACTAGCACTAACATATGATTGTGTGGAGGCAAGATCAAATAACACATGTACATCTTGGTCAAGGATAGAGAAAATACCAGCTACTACGTCTGATGTTTCAGCCTCCTCCTTCTGACGCATGGTATACACTCACGGAGTGCGCCATGGATCTTGGTGGGTTAATGATCCTTTGACTTCTATGAGTGTTACCAAGACCCCTACCTCTACCTCTACCTCTAGCAGCTGATTGTGACCCTCTAGGTGCAGAGACTTGGGTTAATCTTTCAGATGTAGCAGAAGGTCCAGACTGGCGTGGACTAGTACAATCCTTAGCGAAATGTCTGCTGCCTCCACAGTTAAAACATGCACCGGTAGCCTTAAAACAAACCCCACCGTGAGTTCTACCACAAGTTTCACACTGCCGTACTGATAGAGCTCCTCGAGGTGCTTGCTGGGTCTGCTGACTAGACCGGGGTGGTCTTTGGCCAAAGAATCTGCCTCTGCCAGATCTACGAGAGCTGGATCCCCCAAACTGTTTCCTCTTCCCAGAACCACTCTCAGTGTGACACCCCTTACCCATCTACAGTATATTTGAGTAAGATATGTCACACAATGTACCGGAACACTCTATTTTATCTCAATCATTTTTATTCTTCCTTAATTTATTTTTATCATAGTTTTGAATATAATTTGTGAAATATAATTCATTTAAGTCATTTATTGAAATTATAATTTATTTGAGATTCTGAAAATTTTATAGAAAATCCGGCAGAGTACCGGCTAAAAATGGAGAAAACAGTTCTTTGGAACCTGTGAAAAACATTTCCAATAATCATTTCCAATCATTCTCAAACTCCAATAATCATCAAAATCTCAATATTTTTCAACAACATTTCCATTTCTCAATCATTCATTTCTCATGGTATTCATATATAAGCAATAAATAAATACTCAATTTTCCATTCATAAACACAATTTTTACTATTTACATTAACATTAAAATACATTACATAAGTCTCAATTACACAAGAGAAAATAAAAGTTAGTTACAAAATACCAAAATGAAACCTAGTGTCCTACCAATGCACTGAAGATGGTGAGGTGACACAGACATTATGCAGAGCTGCAGGAGATCTCACCCAGTCTGTGGTCTACTAGGCTCTCGGTCAGTATCTCCAGAACCTACGCGTGGCAAAAGCAATGCACTAAGCAATAATGTTTAGTGGTGCCATAATAAAATAAAAAGAAATAACAAGAAGTAAATATGCAGTGCATGTTTTGATGTCTTATGCAGACAATTTTTTTTTATCATTATAGTTAATCTTATTTATTATGTACTTGTTCTATTCATTATTTCATTAAATTTATTCACTTTCATTTTTGGGTGCCCAAGTAACCTATACTGAATGACTGAACTGGATAAATAGGTAAACTGGCACTAGCTATCTAGTACCTTGGGCCGTCACACCATCGGTAACATATGCATCTCCCAGTGTGCAACAGAACAGCTAATAAGCTGTAATAACATTAGGCACAAGGCCAAGTATCAACACAATGTCAGAATGGCTAAAATCCATGAAATCATAGAATGGCATAATGCCATGCGCAGTACTGCTAACTGAACCCTATTGGCATGCCAACCTATCCAAACCAATCACATTAGGCCTACTAGGGCATTTAACACTTTTAAGTTTCACAATTTTTAAAATTTAAATTTTAGTATTACTATTCCATTTATTAGTCAACAAAAATGTTGACTTTTGCATAGGCAATAGGTACATTGGTTCTAATACCCCCAACATACCACATTTTTCATTCAAAATTTGTTGGTATTGGTTGCCAATACCATTTCTAAGCTTAATGTTAATTGGGCAGAATTTTTAGTTTTTATGCTTTATTTTTACTGTTCCATTGGTCATTTTTGTAGTGAAAATTTGGCAAAATGATCAACATGAAAGTTGTTCCTTATTTTGTCTAGTTGAATTTCCTTTTTTGAATCACTCCATTTGGAGTTTTGTAGCTCAAGTTATGGCCTAAAAACCACAACTGCCCGGATTAAAATTTTTCCAGAATTTCTGGACTGACCAAATCTACAGTGTTAGGAACAGTGACTGCAACTCACTTTTTGAATATGTTCTGGTCATAATTTGGGTTAGGTTTCTCCATGAAAGTTTTTGTTCTATATCTCAGCTTATTTTTGGTAAAATTTCAGGTCAATTGGACCTTTCTACATTGAGTTATGGCCAAATGACCAAATACTGTTCATTTGGTCATTTTGCCCAGGCAGACTGCAGGTCACCCGGATTAGGGAAAACTTTTGGTCAACTTGGTTTGATTTTCTGGGCATGGTTTCTCCACCAAAGTTGTGCCATTATATGTCTAGTTTCATATCCAATTAGCCTTGCACCAATTGAACCTACACAACCTAAGTTATGGCTGCCCAAACAGGCTAGACTCACATCCAGACCTGCAGGTCACACAAGGTAGCCCACCCAAACTCAAATCCCAAGCTACACTCACTTCATTTCCTCCTCACACATATTCAAATGGTCACTAATTTACCATTACAAGGTTAATAAACCATCACATGAGCAAACCCTATAATTGTTCAAGTGTCCAATTTTTTTCATTTCACACATGCACAATTCTTGCATTTCATTTACTCAATTATGTTCAATCCCTCATCCACTACCAAAGGCTGCTCGTAACCATTTTTTCTACCAAGAAAAATCATCAAACCCTAGCTAACCCTAGCTGCCAAAATTGTAGGGTGCACACATACACTTGTTTGTTTTATTTTCTTACATTTCTTACACAATTCATGCCCTTAAACATGAATTAAAACAAAAGAAACAAGGATTGGACACTAACCTTGAATGGAGCAGAATTTCAAGCTACCCAAAACTTCTTTTTTTTTTTCCTCTTTTGGCTGGCTAGAGGTTTTTCAAGTTGAAAAATCAATTTTTAGTGCAGCAAGTTTGTGGTTTCAAGGTGAAATAAGGTGAGGTTTGGGAGCTTTAGTGAGCTTTCATGGTGGAATGGGTTTGGGAGAGAAAGTGACGCCTAGTTTGGGTGACGAAGAGCAGATGGCTTTTGTTTTTTTTTTTTGTCTCAATTATCCTCTTTAATAGGTTAATTTAAGTGGTGCTTAATTGTAATTGGTGGATAGGTTTTTAATGACATCATATGATGTCATAATTAGGTATTTTCTTTCATTTTCTTTTCCTTTCTTCTCTACTCATTTTCAATTTAATTTTTAGCAATATTTATTCATATTTTAGATCATAATAATTATTTACTTAACTGGACAAGTAGGCCAAAAATACCTCTGAAGGCGAAATGGCCAAAATGCCCTCCGTTTGGCTTAACAGACCAAAATTGTCTGTACGGATTCAAAAATTTTTCTAAGCATTTTTTTGGCATTCTAATGTCATAGGAACCTCAATGACCCTTCTCTGGAGTCCTAAAATTATTTCGTGAATTTTCCCCTGGGTCTAGGGCTCCTAGTTGTGAGAACCGCAACTTCCCACTAGGTTACCCATCGCTAGGGTACCGGCTCATTTAACTTGGTTGTATTTTATTTCTAAAATTTTTTCTAAATTTTTCTTATTAATATTTGAGTTAATTATGGTTCCTCACTTTAGTTTAAATATTTTTCCAGACATTCTATCTATCCAAACTGACATCGGTCACCGAAATAGTAGAATGTACTAATTGTTACAGGGAGGGTGTTACACTCAGGTGCTTGTCCAGTAGTCTTTTCAGTCTTCTCTTTCTCTTGTGTACCCTTCTTCACTGTCCCTTCTGATTCTATCCTTTCCAGTGTCAGGGCCTGTGAGATCAACTCAGTGAAATTCTGATGTCGGAAACCCACAACTTGCATTCTCAGATTCGGCCTTAACCCGGACTCAAACCTCTTACATCTATCTCTGGGGGTAGAGACTAAGCTTTTAGTGTAGTGGCTCAGTCGAGAGAAGTCTCTCTCATATTCTGCTATGGTTCTATCCCCTTGTTTCAAACTCAGGAATTCTTGTAACTTCGTATCCACATATGCATCGGGGACCCACTTCTATCGAAACTCCCTCAAAAAGTCTGACCAAGTAAGGACTGGAGGTTCTACCAGGCTGTGGGGGATGGTCTTCCACCATTCATATGCATCCCCTTGGAGAAGAGATACTGAATATTCAAATTTTAATTCTTCAGTACACTGCAGCTTCCTGAAAACCCGTTCCATTCTATCCAACCACTGTTCTACCTCCAGAAGATCCACAGTGCCTTTAAACTCGGTGGCCCCAAATTTCATCAATTTTTCATATTGCCGAGCTGAGGGCTGTGGTTGTGCTACAGGTACTTGTATTTGAGCTTGGGGTGGCACATTTCCTGCCATTTGCTGGAAAAATGCAGCCATCTGCTGTGCAAACTGAGCAGGGAACTGCAGTGCTAGAGTAGGAGCTAGAGTGGTTGACCCACTCACGTTCTGGAGTGCTGGGGCTTCCCCTTGAACCTCAGCCTCAACAGATTGCTCTACGGAATGATCTCCTTCTTCCATTCCGTTTTCCAAAATTTTCTACTTCCTGCAATCAAACACAAGGAGGTTGACCTCTGTTAGTGCATATTCATGATGTAAATATGTCATATGTATCAATTAAAGACACTTGAGCAGTTGTACTTATCAAAGAAATGTTCACATAAATAGTCAAAATTCATCGCAAAACCATGCTCTGATAGTACTAAAACATGTCACACCTTACCCCTCTGTAAGGCATAACATGATCCCATAGAATACCTAATGAACTACCGAACTTCACCTGCCGATAATTCATTAAGTACACTACAAGGGATTTTAAAACTATTTTCTTGCATTTTGGAAGTGGTGAGTATTTTGGTAGGGATTAAAATCATTTATTCAAAGCTTATAAACTAGTAAAAAAATTTTTCCATTCTAATTTTACTGCAAATTTTATAAAAATTTTGACATAGTTCCGTTTGTATTTGGAGAAAACCGTTCTTCAAAAACCTGTAAAAAGCACTTCCAATAAATTTTTCCTAACTCCCAACCTCCAAATATTCTCAAGTCAATACATCTCAAAATTCTCAAAACAAACTATTTCATATCATTCCATCAATATTGTATGCACAATTTAAATTTACAGATATATAATCCATAAATAAAATTTTTACAATTTAATATACAACTGCTCACTTTACATTGATACATACAACAGCACAATATTTACATCAAAAGAAGTGCAAGGGTATAAAACAATACCCGTACAAAAAGATCAATGAAATCTTCAATATTGATAGCAGCTTACTCTGCTGTTTTCTCCTTGCTCTTATCTGCAACAGCAAAACAAGCTATCGCTGAGTATAAAAATACTCAATGGTGCGCAATAAAAATTTTAAATACAATACATAAATCATTCATTGCCAAAACACAATTTAAATGCTGCACAATTACATTTCACAAATTATCAAAGCTCATTATAGAAAAATTTCGGGTCAAATAGTTTAATAAACACAGTGTTGCCAATTCATACACAACTTAAGCTATGACACAAAATTTCCGATTAATGCAGTGTTGTACACCACGACAAAGCAATCTACAACCCCACTAATTGAAATCAATGAGGGAGGTGGTTAGCTAGCTAATGAGTACTCATCCGATCTACAACCTCGACTGATAAGCCCGAGAGGGAGGAAAGATAACCAATCTCACCCCATAAATGGAGGAGGAATAATAAGATACTGTCATGCTAAGTGTGAATCAAAAATCAATTTCAAACATTTTATTCAAATGATTCGTGAAAAATCCAATAAATTTTCCAAAGTCATGATTTCATTCACAAGATGGCAACACAATTTATAATTAACTTCAAATTTTCATAAATCACACTAAATCAATTTTTCAATGACAA
Source organism: Hevea brasiliensis (assembly GCF_030052815.1). Taxonomy (NCBI): domain Eukaryota; kingdom Viridiplantae; phylum Streptophyta; class Magnoliopsida; order Malpighiales; family Euphorbiaceae; genus Hevea; species Hevea brasiliensis. Next base: position 55,944,166 of record NC_079503.1, on the reverse strand, counting down.
AAGGCTCAAATAAGTTTTATTGTGCACAAATCTGATGTGAGTCGTCTCTAGGCCTTGACTCAGTCTCTCTGAGCTTCCAAGTCTTTTTCAGCTGAAACACACAGTTTCACAGTGTTTCAGTACCATAACTTAGCATAAATCAAAAGATAAATTTAACTTCACTTTTACTTAGCTCTAATGTGCTAAATTCGACGTTCTCGAAATTTTTGTGTTTCGGGTTACTATTCACTATACTATTCAAGTCAAATTGTTGACTTTCTAAGGTTTAATAGGTATGGGAATTCCAACTTCACTCACATACCACATTTTGGTCACCAAACTTGTTGGTTTTGGCCATTTTCTCAAAACTTAGATCTTTTAGGCAAAATTGCCAAATTTTCAGTTTTGGTGTCCAAGGTGGCACTATTCTATTGGTTGCTTTTCTGTTGGAATTTGGCAAAACTTCCTTTATAGAAAATGTTCCCTATTTCTTAAGTTTATTCACCTTTTTGAATCACTCCAATTAGAGTTTTTTAGCTCAAGTTATATCCAAATTACGGTTACTGTTCATGCTGCAGATTTTAATTCTGGTAGATTATTGATCCAATTTTGTTCAGCAATTTGATCAAGTTAAGTCTATAATTTGGTCAAATTTTCTTCATATGAAATGTTCTAATATGCCTTAGGTTTCCATCGGTTCAAGAATCACCTAAATCGGAGTTTTCTAGAGAGAGCTATAGTCATTGAAACTTTACTGTTCATATGGTAAATCTGCAGTTCTACAGATTCAGTGATTCAAATTTGCTCAGTGATTTGATTGGGTTAATGGCATAATTTGGGTTGATTTTCTTCATGAAAGTTTTAGGTCTATATCTCATCTAACCACTGGTAAAATTTCAGGTCATTTTGACTTGCCTAGTTCGAGTTATGACCAAATGAACAAACACTATTCATTTGGTCAGTTTGTGCAGGGCAGCCTGCAATTTTCCAACTTTGGTCAATTGGTTCACTAGGTTTTGGTCACTTTTTGAGCATGGTTCCTAAATGAAAATTGTGTCATTTTGTGCCTATTTTCATTCCCAATTGGTCCCATAAAAATTGGACTTGTAAAATTTCATTTTTGGTCCCTCAAAGTTGACATGGTCATGCTACAGCAGCATGATCACACTCCCTCCGAATTTGACTTTAATTCTAACACTTCTAACACACTTAATTAGGTGACAAATGACCATTTCTCACTTCACATTAGGTCAAATATATCATTTACCAATTTTTCCAAATTTTTGCCTCAAAACCCTAGGTCTCAAACCCTAACCACACTAATTCATTGCGATTAACTAATTCATAGCAAATAAACACAATCTTTCAACTCATTCAAGCATCTTAACATGTTTAACTCAATCAAACTCATGCAAATCACTCTCCCCTCCCTGCTAGCCGAATTTCAATTTAGTCTCTCACACATATTTTTTTTCATTTTAAGTTTATTTACAAGTTCTTGATGCCATACATACACTAATTAAACTAAAAATTTGAAGTTTGCATTACTAACCTTAGGTGAAGTCTTTGATCTTCAATTCCTCTCAAATTTTCTTCAATTCTTCTCCTTCTAATCTTCATTCCAAGGTTTTTTTATAATTTTTCTTCAAGAAAATCAAAGGATTTATGGTGGAATTAATATTTAGGAAGCTTAAAAATAAGCTTTCATGGAGGAAAAGTTTGAGAGAGAGCTTGGGAGAGAGAGAGGGGGCACACTAGGAAAGAAGACAATGAAATTTTTTTTCTTTTCCTTTCTTTATTTATTTTGTCTTATGGAAGACCCCAAAAATCCATTTAATTTAATTTATTAATTATTATTTTTATGGCATCATGCATGATGTCATGCATGATGTCATCACCTTTTTAACTTTTTTCATTTTTTTCATTTTTTTATTTATTTTTCTATTAGTTCTTTAATTTAATTCTCGATTCCAAAGTTTTCTTTTCTCCGATTTTATTTGACAGTTAGGTCAGGAGCCAGCTTTCGGAGTCAATTGACCAAATTGCCCCTCGCCGGTTCATCCCAGTTTGCAAATAATTTAACATTTCTTTCAACTCCCTGACCTAATTATTTGACTGGATTAACAGTTCTTTTTCATGATTTTCTCTTTTCCACTGTGTTCATAATGGTCCTAAGGACCACAGCATCACATTTTACGGTTCAAAATTTGAGTTTAAATCTACTTTGCAGTCGTTCCCGATAAGGTCACCCATCGCTGTGACTCTCGACTTGTTTAACTTCTTATGTTCTGTTTTTTCTTATTTATACTTAACTAATTGGCAATTACTAATTATTTGTGTTTATGGCTTATTTAGTTGTCTTAAATGTGGTTCTAATCCCCTTAATTGTCTAGACCGACTCTGATCACCGAAACAGTGAAATATACCAGGCTATACAAATAGGGGTGTTACATGCCCAAGGTGTGGTGGTCAAGTTTAATGAAGGCACTTGAGGTTTTTATGGTTTAATCATGGTGGATTCAAGCTTGGAGTGTGGACGGCAATGGAGGATTCTCCTTGGATGCTTCAGCTGGTTTGCAAGGTAAGGTTGAAGATGACTTCCTAGTGCTCCAAGTGCCCCTTTAGGTGTCCAAAGGTTGAGATTAGTGGAGCACTAATGAAAAATAAATAGTTGTTTATTCAAAGTTTTCAAATTTTGCAAGTTTGCCTCATCACTTCCACTATTTACATTATGTACCACCACTTTAATTTTCATGATATTTTCAAGGTTTAATATCATTTATTTTAATGGACATTTAGGTCAAAAGGCAACTAGGGATGTCAAATAACCACAATGCCCCTATTCGGGTTGCATTTTCGATTTTTCGATAACACCGAGTTTTATCGTTTTCTTAATTTTTCGTTGTTCTTTATACTAATTAATTAAATTTTCTTTAATATTTCTAATAACATTTAGACTTCAATAGATGTTTATTTAATTCTTAAAAATATTTTTCAGGGTTCCCCGCAGTCCAAGGCTAGTCAACGGTCTACGCCGCAACTTCCCGGTTTGGTCACCCATCGCTACGGTTTTCGGCTCGTTTAACTTGGCTACATTTCATTGCTATTATTTTTTCTTTGTTTTTCCTATATTTTCCTCTATTGCATTTCATTATTTTATGTCTCCTCACTAACATCTAAGTATAGTTTTGGGCATCCTAGCTATCCGGACAGACACTGGTCACTGAAACAGTAGAATGCACTACCGAACATAGGGGTGTTATAATTCTCCCCCCCCCCCCCCCTTAAAATAAATTTTGTCTCGAAATTTTACCTGGCATCAATTTCTGAACAGCTATGGGTGCTGTCTCCTCATGTCCTCTTCACGTTCCTAAGTAGCTTCGTGGCCTTAATGATGGTTCCATAGCACTTTAACCAGGTGTATCTGTTTATTCCTCAGCTGCTTCACCTCATATGCCAGAATTTCTATGGGTTCTTCCTCATATGAGAGGTCTGGATTTACCTCAATCTCTTCAACTAATAGAATATGAGATGGGTCAGATCTGTACCTCCTTAACATGGACACATGGAAGACACTGTGTTTCCTTTTTAGCTCTGGAGGTAATGCCAACTGATATGCCAAAGGACCCACTCTTTCCAGAACCTCATATGGTCTGATGAAACGAGGACTCAATTTCCCCTTTCTGCCAAATCTCACAATCCTCTTCCAAGGAGAAACTTTGAGGAATACCTTATCACCCACTGCATATTCAATATCTCTTCTCTTCAGATTAACATAAGACTTCTGATAGTTTGATGCAGCCTTGAGTCGATCTCTGATCAATCTGATCTTTTCCTCTGTCTGTTGAACAATTTCTGGCCCAATCATCTTCCTTTCACCTACTTCATCCCAACATAGGGGAGTTCTGCACTTTCTGCCATATAAAGCTTCATATGGAGGCGTCCCAATGCTTGATTGGTAGCTGTTGTTATAAGAAAATTTAATCAAAGGCAAGTGTGTATCCCAACTATCTTCAAACTCAATCACACAAGCTCGTAGCATATCCTCCAAGATCTGAATTACCCTCTCAGACTGGCCATTTGTTTGTGGGTGGAATGTCATGCTGAAGTTCAATCTAGTTCCTAGGGCTCTTTGAAGACTACCCTAGAATCTAGAAGTGAATCTAGGATCTCTGTCTGATACAATCGATACTGGCACTCCATGCAGTTTTACAATCTCATTTATGTACAATTTGGCCAATCTCTCCAAACTATAGTCCATCCGGACTGGCAAAAAGTGAGCAGACTTGGTCAGTCTATCAACTATAACCCATACTGCATCATGACTATTCTGTGTCCTCGGAAGTCCCATAACAAAATTCATAGTTATCCATTCCCATTTCCACTCTGGTACTGGCAATGGATGTAATAAACCAGCTAGAACTTGATGTTCTGCCTTCACTTGCTGACAAGTTAGGCATTTGGAGACAAAATCAGCTACATCCCTCTTTATACCCATCCACCAGTAATGCTCTTTCAACCCTCTATACATTTTAGTTCCACCAGGGTGCATAGCAAAAGGAGACTCATGTGCTTCCTTCATAATGATCTGTCTTAATTCCACATCATTAGCAATGCACATTCTGCCCTGATGTAGTAGTAAACCATCATCTCTCATAGAAAATTCAAGTTTCATGCCCTGCTGGACTTTTTTCTGTAGCTTTTGATATTTTCCATCACTCTGAGTAGCCATTCTGATCTGATCAATCAACATTGGTTGTACATGCCATGCAACTACTATATGTCCCTCATCATCAATCTCCAAACTGGCATGCTGTGCTTTCAACTCATGTACCATGGACAAAGGAGAAACTCTAAGACTTGCCATAGTCTTGCGACTTAAGGCATCAGCCACCACATTTGCTTTCCCTGGCTGATAGTCAATTAAGTAATCATAGTCTTTAATCAATTCTAACCATCTTCTCTGCCTCAAATTCAATTCCTTCTGGGTGCCCAGGTACTTCAAGCTCTTGTGATCTGTGTAGATGTAACATTTCTCCCCATACAAGTAGTGTCTCCAGATCTTCAGAGCAAAAACAATAGCTACAAGCTCTAAATCATATGTTGGGTAGTTCCTCTCATGCGGTTTTCAGCTGGTGTGATGCATAAGCAATGACATTCCGATCTTGCATTAGTACACAGCCTAACCCATTATGAGAAGCATCACTATAAACTGTGTATTCTTTACCCGGGGTAGGTAAAGTAAGGACTGGAACTTCAGTCAAACACCTCTTCAACTCATCAAAACTCTGCTGGCATTTATCTTTCCAAAGAAATTTTACATATTTCCGAAGTAGTTTGGTCAGTAGAGAAGCTAACATAAAAAATCCTTTCACAAACCAGCAGTAGTATCTAGCTAAACCCAGAAAACAATGAATTTCTGTTATATTCCTAGGTGGCTTCCAATTAAGGATAGCTTCTACCTTACTGGAATCTACCTTGATCCCTTCAGCTAACACAACATGTCCCAAGAAAGAGATTTCTTTCAGCCAAAATTCACATTTCGATAATTTGGCATATAGTTGTTTCTCCCTCAAAGTCTGCAGTATAATCCGCAGATGTCTTTCATGCTCCTCTGCATTTCTCGAATATATCAAAATATCATCAATAAACACCACCACAAATTGGTCGAGATATGGTCTGAAGATAGTGTTCATCAGATCCGTAAAAGTAGCTGGAGCATTAGTTAACCCGAATGGCATTACCAGAAACTCATAGTGGCTATACCGAGTTCTGAAAGCAGTTTTTGTAATACTCTGCTCTTGCACTTTCAACTGATAATAACCAGATAGCAAATCAATTTTGGAGAATATAGCTACACCCTTCAACTGATCAAACAGATCATCAATGCGAGGCAATGGATATCTGTTCTTTATTGTCACCTTATTCAACTGCCGGTAGTTAATGCATAAGCAGAAAGTGCCATCTTTCTTCTAAACAAACAATACTGGCGCTCCCCAAGGTGACATACTAGAGCGAATCAAGCCCTTTTCAAGTAGTTCTTGCAACTGTACCTTCAACTCCTTTAATTCTGCTAGTGCCATTCTGTATGGTGTTATGGAGATTGGATCTGTAACACCCCCGTTTGCATAGCCTGGTAGATTTCACTGTTTCGGTGACCGGTGTTAGTCCGGACAATTAAGGAGATTAGAACCACACTTAAGTCAATTAGAGAAGCCATAAATACAAATAATTAGTAATGTTCAATTAGTTAAGTATAAATAAGAAAAACAGAACAGAAGAAGTTAAACGAGCCGAGAGTCACAGCGATGGGTGACCTTCTCGGGAATGACTGCGAAGTCATTTTAAACTCAAATTTCGAACCGTAAAATGTGACGCCGCGGTCCTTAGGACCCTTATGAACACAGTGGAAAAGAGAAAATCATGAAAAAGAACTGTTAAGCCAGTCAAATAATTAGGTCAGAGAGCCAGAAGAAATATGGAATTAATTGCAAATCGGGATGAACTGGTGAGGGGCAATTTGGTCAATTGGCCCCAAGAGCTGACTCCTGACCTAACTGTCAAATAAAATTGGAGAAAAGAAAATTTTGGAGTTAGGAATTAAATTAAAGAACTAATAGAAAAATAAAAAAAAGGAAAGGAAAAGAAAAAGCTAATTACATCACTTTATGACATTAAAATGATGTCAAAATACAATTTTAATTTGCCTACCCAAATTGACCAAGTCAATTCTTGTTAATAAGACATAAAATAACAAAAAAAAAATGAAAAAAATCACTTTTTGGTCTTCTTCTTCCTAAGTACCGTCCCAATTTTCTCTCCACTCTTTCTCATTTTTTCTTCCACCATTTTTAAGGAACAAAAGCTTGAACTCTTTGGTTCCTTTCCATAAATCCTCTAAATCCCAACATTAAATCTTACCCTTAAACCTAGATAAACACTTTGGGAGCAAGAAGGGAGAGAAAACTTGGAGAATTAAAGAACTAGGAAATCTACAAATTGAGGTAAGTGCAACTTCAAGTTAGATTCTTATTGAACTCATGAATTTAAGTTTATGTGTGATGAAATTGCATTAGAAATAAAGGAAACCATGCTTAAATAAGGAAAGAGAGAATGTGGCAGCCATGGAACCTTAAGGTTTTGATGGTATTTAGTTAGGCTAAACATGAAATCTTGGTGAGTAGATGTTAGATATGTGAATTGTATAATTAGATTACATGAATTGTGAAGATTGGACAAACTTAAGGTTTTGGACGTTAGGGTTTGGAGACCAAAAATGTGACAAACTTGTAAATGGTGTTTTTGACCTAATGTAAAGTGAGAAATGGTCATTTGTGACCTAATTAAATGTGTTAGAAGTGTTGGAATCAAAAGCCAATTCGGATTGGCTATGAAGCATGACAAAAAAGCCTCCTTTGAGGGACCAAAAATGAAATTTTACAAGTCCAATGGATATGGGACCAATTGGGTATGAAAATAGGCACTAAATGACACAATTTTTATTTAGAAAGCCTGCCCAAAAAGTGACTAAAACCTAGTGAACAAAGTGGCCGAAGTCGAAAAATCGCAGGCTGCCTCTGCACAAACTGACCAAATGAACATCATTTGGTCATAACTCGAGCTAGGAAAGTCAAAATGACCTGAAATTTTACCAGTAATTAGATAAGATATATATCTAAAACTTTTATGAAGAACACCAACCCAAATTATGCCATTAACCCAATCAAAATACTGAGCAAAGTTGGTGACCTGAATCTGCAGAACTGCAGATTACCATATGAACAGTAAAGTTTCAATGGCTATAACTCTCTCTAGAAAACTCCGATTTAGGCGATTCTTGAACCGATGGAAACCTATGACATAGTAGAACATTTCATATGAAGAAAATTAGACCAAATTATGAACCTAACTTGATCAAATTGCTGAATGAAGTTGGATCAACAAATTTGCAGAACCAAATTCTGCAGCATGAACAGTAAATATTATTTGCTTATAACTTGAGCTACAAAACTCCAATTGGGGTGATTAAAAAAGGAGAATAAACTTAAGACAATAAGGAACATTTTCTATGAAGAAAGTTTTACCAAATTCCAACAGTAAACTGATTAATGAAACAGTACAATTAAGGACACCAAAACTGAAAATTTGGCAATTTTGCCTAAAAGACCTAAGTTCTAAGAAAATGACCAAAACCAACAAGTTTGGTGACCAAAATGTGGTATGTGGGTAAAGTTGGAATTTCCATACCTATTAAGCCTTAGAAAGTCAATAATTTGACTTGAATAGTGCAGTGAATAGTAACCCGAAACACAAAATTTCAAGAACGTCGAATTTAGCACGTTAGAGCTAGGTAAAAGTGAAGTTAAATTTATTTTTGAATTTATGTTAAATTATGGTACTAAAATACTGTAAAATTGTGTGTTTCAGTTGAAAGGAATACCGAGAAAGAACCCGAGAAACCGAGTCTAGGCCAAGAGGCGACTCGCTTGAGGTTTGTGCACAACGTATACTTTTTATAATTATCTTCTGCATACTGTTTTGAATAATGTGAAATATTGAATTATGCCATTCTTATGTTGTTTGATTTAAATTGTGAAAGTTATTGTGTATATTTGAAATGAAAATGTTTAGCAAATTGTTAAGATAAGTTTTGAAACCACAGTGTCATGACCATATATTTGGACACCTCACTAGCACGACTAGTGGGGGTAATTAGTTTTGAATTTTGATTCCTTCTCTGGAGAAGTGTTGAGGTGTGCCAGTAAAAGAGGATGTGAATGGATATCCATATATTTGAGCTAGCTAGCCTTGTGATGTGATTTCTCTTTAGCCTCTGGCTATTGAGATTCTATTTGTTTCGAATGGCATGATCTAACTGTGGGTTTTATGAAATGTGTTTTGATACTTTGAAATGAACTTGGTTTGCATTTAAAATCTCATAATGCATGATTTGTACTTAATTCTCATGTCTAGCCAAATTTTTGAATAAATGTGATTTAAGTTTTGTATAAAGATTATTTTAGTATGTTGTGCACCACTGAGTCCTAGTACTCAGCGATAGCTTCTATTGCTATCGCAGTCTGAGACTAGAGGAAGCGTGAGTATTTCTTTGAAGTGTGAGGAGCTATCAGCTTAAAGTCTTCGGGTATAATTTATACCCTAATTGTAAATATTTCTTTTCATGTATGTATTGCATATAAATGTATGGACGTGCAAATGGGTCTTGAGCAGCTTGTACAAAAATTTGTATGAAGTTTGTAATAAAGTTTAGTTTGTATTTCTTTTGATGTAAATTTTGTAAGAATGTACATAAATTGTGTTGTCTCTAATGAAATATGAGTACAACTATTTTATTTAATTTAAATGAAATGTATTGCTAGTATGCTGAGGATTATTGAATTTTGAACTTGAGAAATTTATTGAAATCATTGTGAAATTGATTGAGTTTGATTGTGAAATCGAAGTAGTGGTTGAGAAAAACTTTTAGAAGTGTTTTTTATAGGTATTTGAAGAACTGGTTTCTCAAAATACAGACAGAACTCTGTCAAAATTTTTATAAAATTTGAGGAAAACTAAAATGGACCAAAAATATTAATTAGATTTACTTTTAATCATATGTTTTAAATACCTATTAGAAAATGCTCACCACTTGTCAAAAGTAAGAAAATTGCTTAAAATCCCTTGTGGGGTACTTAATGAGTTATCGGTAGGTAAAGTTCGATAGTTCATTAGGTATTCTACGGGATCATGTTATGCCATACAGAGGGTTAAGGTGTGACATGTTTTAGTGGTATCAGAGCAAATTTTTGAAGTATGTTTTAACCTATGAATTTGTGTCTTTTCTTTGTTAAGTACAACTGCTCAATGTCCATAATTGTTACACACAGTGCATTACATCATGAATATGAACTAACAGAGAGAAATCTCCATGTGTTACTTATTCAGGAGATACCCTAATTTCAGACTGAAATGGAAGAAGGGGATCGCTCAGTTGAGCAGTCTGTTGAAGCTGAGGCACAAGAGGAAGCCCCAGCTTTACCAAATGTCAGTGGGTCAGTAGCTCCAGCCCCGCAAATGTCGCAGTTCCCTACACAGTTTGCACAGCAGATGGCGACAATGTTTCAACAAATGGCTGGGGGTATGCCTGTTCAAGCTCCACCCCAACCATCTGTGGCACAACCACTGCCTCCAGCCAGACAGTATGATAAGTTATTGAAGTATGGGGCTGCAAAATTCAAGGGTACAGTGGACCCTTTAGAGGCAGAGCAATGGCTTGAAAGAATGGACAGAGTATTTAAGAAGCTGCACTGCCAAGATGAACTAAAGTTTGAGTATTCTGTGTCGCTACTGCAAGGGGATGCATATGATTGGTGGAAGACCATCCCACACAGCTTAGCTGAACCACCAGTGTTGACCTGGGACGACTTCATCAGAGAGTTCAGACAGAAATACATCCCAGATGCATATGTTGATCAGAAGTTACAAGAGTTTCTGAGTCTAAAACAAGGAAATTGATCAGTGGCAGAGTATGAGAGGGAGTTCTCCCACCTGAGTCACTATGCGGGGAGTCTCCTTACTACCAGCAAGGCAAGATGTAAGAGATTTGAGACGGGTTTGAAGCCTAGCATAAGGATGCAAGTTGTGGGATTTCGACACAGTAACTTCTCAGAGCTTATGTCTCAAGCACTTGAACTGGAGAGAATTGAATCAGAAGCAACCCCAGTGAAAGAAAAATCAGAAAAAGCTGAGAAATCAAAAAAAAAGACAAGGGGGAAAAATCAGTTGAACAGAGTTCTGGTGCTACCTCTAGAAAGAGAAAGAAATTTAGTGGACCCAGCAGGGGTCGAGGTGGAAATTTGGTAGGGGCCGATTCTCCAGACAGAGACCCCCTAGGTCTGGTCAGCAGTCGAGCAGGGGTTCACATTCTGCCCGCCCCTGTGAGACTTGTGGCAAGATTCATGGAGGGGAATGCTATTGGGCCACTGGAGCCTGCTTTAACTGCGGAGGCAAGGTTCATTTAGCAAGAGACTACACTAGTGCTCCGTCTTTGAGATTTGGTCCAACTCCTACTACTGCCGAGGGATCTATTCAGAGTCCTGCTCCTAGAGGTTCACAGTCAGTTGGCAGAGGAAAAGGCAGAGGTAGAAACCTTTGCCGGTGATCGAGAACACGATTGGTCAATCAGGACAAGGAAGTGCTTTAACCAGAATCTACACAATGAGACAGCGAGAAGAGGCTGAGACTTCCTATGTGGTAGCTGGTACATTCTCTATCTCTGATCAAGAAGTATTTGTGTTGTTTGATCCGGGTTCAACCCATTCATATTTTAGTGCTAGCATGGTCAGTTCACTTGCTGTTCCATGTGTGCAAATGGATTTTGAAGTGCTAGTAACTAGTCCATTAGAACAAGAGGTCTGGGTCAACAGAATTTATAGAGACTGTCCTTTGGTGATCCAAGGACATGTTTTCCTGTCAGACTTGATTGAAATGCCCTTTAGAGAGTATGATATTATCCTGGGCATGGATTGGTTAGCCAGGCATCACGCCATGATTGATCAGAGGCGAAGACAGTCACTTTTGGTCTCCCTTTGTACGGTGATGTGGTAATACACGGGGAGAGGCATTTACTGCCATCAAACATCATTTCGGCTGCATTAGCCAAAAGGATGATCAGAAAGGGGTGTGAAGCATGCTTAGCACATGTGATAGACACCTAAGTGGGGAGTCCAGCACTAAGGGACATCCCTACTGTATGTGATTTTCCGGATGTGTTTCCTAATGAATTGCCAGGATTACATCCAGAAAGAGAGGTGCAGTTTGAGATTGATGTTATGCCTGGTGTGGACCTAATCTCCATAACGCCATATAGAATGGCACCTACAGAATTGAAAGAGTTGAAAATGCAGTTGCAAGAACTGCTTGACAAGGGCTTTATCCGCCCTAGTGTGTCGCCTTGGGGAGCGCCAGTATTGTTTGTAAAGAAGAAGGATGGCACTCTCCGCTTGTGTATTGATTATCGATAGTTGAATAAGGTGACTATAAAGAACATATATCCATTGCCCCGCATTGATGACTTATTTGATCAGTTGAGGGGTGCAGCTGTGTTCTCCAAAATTGACCTGAGATCAGGTTATTATCAGCTGAAGGTACAAGAGCAAAGTATTCCTAAAACTGCCTTCAGAACCCGCTATGGCCATTATGAGTTTTTGGTTATGCCATTCGGGTTAACTAATGCTCCGGCTGCTTTTATGAATCTGATGAACACTATCTTCAGACCATACCTCGACTAGTTTGTTGTGGTATTCATTGATGATATATTGGTCTATTTGAGGAATGCAGAAGAGCATGATAGACATCTGCGGATTGTACTGCAGACTTTGAGGGAGAAATAGCTATATGCCAAATTGTCGAAGTGTGAATTTTGGCTGAAAGAAATATCTTTCTTGGGGCATGTAGTATCAGAAGAGGGCATCAAGGTAGATCCAAGTAAGATTAAAGCTGTCCTTAATTGGAGGCCACCCAGAAATGTCACAGAGATTCGATTTTAGGTTTAGCTGGATACTACCGTAGATTTGTGAAGGGATTCTCCATGTTGGCATCTCCATTGACCAAGCTGCTTAGAAAAGATGTAAAATTTCAGTGGACAGACAAATGCCAGCATAGTTTTGATAAATTGAAGAGATGTTTGACTGAAGCTCCAGTCCTGACTTTACCTACTCCGGTAAAGAATATATAATATATAGTGATGCTTCTCATAATGGGTTAGGCTGTGTATTGATGCAAGATCGAAATGTCATTGCCTATGCATCACGCTAGCTAAAACCGCATGAGAGAAATTATCCAACACATGATTTGGAGCTTACAGCTATTGTGTTTGTTCTTAAGATCTGGAGGCACTATTTATATGGGGAAAAGTGTTACATCTACACGGATCATAAGAGTTTAAAGTATTTGGGCACCCAGAAAGAGCTGAATTTGAGACAGAGGAGAAGGTTAGAGTTGATAAAAGACTATGATTGTCTGATAGACTATCAGCTAGGGAAAGCTAATGTTGTGGCTGACGCCTTAAGTCACAAGACTATGGCAAGTCTACGGGTTACTCCTTTGTCTTTGGTACATGAGTTAAGATCATTGCATGCCAGCTTAGAGATTAATGATGATGGGCAGACAGCAGTTGCATGGCATGTACAGCCAGTGTTGATTGATCAGATTAGAATGGCTGCTCAGAATGATCAGAAGTATCAGAAGTTGATGGAAGAAGTCCGACAGGGCAAGAAACCAGAATTCTCAATCAGAGATGATGGTCTATTGCTACACTAGGGCAGAATGTGCGTTCCTACTGATGTTGATTTGAGGCAGATCATTTTGAAGGAAGCACATGAGTCTCCTTTTGCCATGCACCCTGGTGGTACAAAAATGTATAGAGGGCTAAAGGAGCATTACTGGTGGATGGGTTTAAAAAGAGATGTGGCAGAGTTTGTATCCAAATGCCTGACTTGTCAGCAAGTAAAGGCAGAGCATCAAGTACCAACTGGGTTGTTACATCCACTACCAGTGCCAGAATGGAAATGGGAAAGAATAATGATGGATTTTGTAATGGGACTTCCGCGGACACAGAAGAGTCATGATGCAATTTGGGTCATTGTTGACAGACTGACTAAATCTGCTCATTTTCTGCCAGTTCGGATGGACTAGAGTTTAGAAAGATTGGCCAAGTTATACATCGATAAGTTTGAAAATCCTACTTAGGGATCTAAAACTCAAAAGTTAGATTATCGAAAGGTTATAGTTCAGTACAAAAAGAAGTAAGTTATAGAATATTGAAAGATAAAAAGAGTTAAGGACGTAAAAATTCGAACAGTTGGTTCAGTTATAACAAAGAAATGTTACGAATGTGAGGAAGACTATGATTAGAATGGTCAGAGGACCAATGACTAGATAAATGATTCTAACATGACCTCAAGGGTTATTAAAGAAGGAACATGAACCGAAATATTAGACAACACAATAGTAAGAGGAGATTGGTGTTATCCAAACAAATTAAACGTTGTATTAGATTGTTAAAAGTCTTATACAAATTTGAGGAAAAGAAGCTTATACGACCGTATAGAAAGGAGAAAATAAACGTATGACTATTGTAAGATGGCTATTGGGTAAAATTTCGCAGACGAAATTTATTTTAAGGGGGGGAGAATTGTAACACCCCTAAGTTCGATGAGTGCATTCTCTTGTTCGGTGACGATCTTTGTCGGGCTAGGATGCCTAGAACTAAACTTCGTTATGATTGAGGAGACATAAAATAATGAAATACAAGAAAAACAAAGGAAAAATAATAGCAAAGAAATGTAACCAAGTCAAGCGAGCCGAGAACCCTAGCGATGGGTGACCACACCGGGAAGTCACGGCGTGGACCGTTGACTAGCCCTGGACCGCGAGGAACCCTGAAAAATATTTTTAAGACTTAAAAAGACATCAATTGAAGTATAAATATCATTAGAAATATCAAAGAAAAATTAATTAATTAGTACAAAGAAAAGTGAGAAATTGAAAAATGGACAAAACCCGGTGTTACCGAAAAATCGGGAATGCAACCCGAACAGGGGCATTGTGGTCATTTGACACCCTGAGTTGTCTTTTGACCTAAATGTCCATTAAAAATAAATAATATTACACTTGGAAAATATAATGAAAAATTAAATTAGTGGTACCTAATATAAATAGCAAAAATGGGGAGTTAAATGTGGGAAAATGAAATTTATGAATAAACTAATATTAAAGGCCCTTAGTACTCCACTCACCCACCAAAGTGGACCACTTATTCATCAATTTGGACTAGACGATTGTCATCTTCCTCACTTCTCAAAATTTCAGCCGTGAACCTCCATTGAAGATACTCCATGGCCAAAGCTTAACCAAGCCATGCAACCATGATTTAGCCACTTTCACTAGCTTCCTTCACAAAAACTGTTCTACACATCATGGGCAGTAGATTGGCAGCAAGAAGACCAAGTTTGGGAGAGATTTTGAAGAGTTTCTCAAGTGGTAAGTTTGTGTTTTTGGTTAGTGCTTCATTAAAGTTAGTAAGGAGGTTATGGGTACTTGAATTGTGGAAAGAATTTTGGAATTTAATGTTCTAAGGGAGATGTTTATTTTTGGCAGCCATGGAAACTCCTTGAGGGCAGTTTATTCTTGCTTGTAAATGGTAGATTAAAGGGTTGATTATGTTTTTATATGTGTAGGAATAAATTGGGTGATGTATACTAAGTATATTGTGAATGTGTATTTGAATTTGGAAGCTTGGAAATTAATGGAGTGTGATGTATGAATTGGCAGCTTGCATTGTGAACCAAAAAAATGTTATTTCATGGGTTGGTTTATGAAATTACATGGTTGAATTATGGTGCTTGCTATGGCAGAATGTATATGTGTACAAGGGTTTGAGTTTAGGCATGTAAATGAGCTTGTTATGTAATTAAATTGTGTGTAAATTGAAGTTGGTAAATTCTGGACTATAATGTGCATATTGAATGTGATTGTAAGCTACCAAAATGATCAACAATATGTGGTAAAATATGTTTAGGTTATGGTACAAACCAGATTGGGTAAGAATGTGTGAATTGGTAAATGCTAAAAGTGATATTTGATGAGTAATAAAGGAAGTGCAATAGGGCAGTGTGCATTTTGGCCTAGAACCTTAAGTGTGTGGCTCCAATTGGTATGAGACCAATTGGAGGTGAAACTAGGCACAAAATTTGCCAACTTTCATGAAGGAAGCTTTCCAAAATTCTGCTTGCAAGGTAGCTTGAAAAATTACCAAATCCGGATTAAGTGCAATTGAGGCCTGAAAATTGACCATTTGGGCAGCAGTTAGTGTTTAGGCCATAGCTCACTCAAAACAGGTCCAATTGACCTAAAATTTTGACCATGAATAGTTAAGAGCCATATCTACAAGTCTTATGAAGACATCAAAGCCCAGAAATGACCATAAGCAAGTCAAACAGCTTGCACAAGTTCGGGTCCAAAAACTGGCCGAACCAAAATTGACCTAAAATGGCCTAAAGTGACCAATTTTGATGCAATTTGACCAGCAATAGTAAAATGACCATAACTTGGTCTAAATAACTCAGAATGACCTGAAATTTTGCCCCGCATGCAATAAGACATAGATCTACAAGTTTGTAGTTTCGACCAAAACCCGATAACCGAGGGAACTAGGTCGTCCGGTTAGGTCAAACTAGTATCCCGGAATCTAGCAAATTGCAAGAAAATGCAGTATACACGAAAACAAACTTGGTAACATGTACCAACCCTAAAATACTATCGAATGTGACATATTAATAACATTAAAACCTAATTTACCTAGAATGTATCGAGGGTCGACATATTATGTTGACTAAGCAAATATTAGAATTCAGTGAATTAATTATCAAGCATTATCGTTAGAGACAGTTTAATTAAGTACTGAAACACTTCAAATTGTGTTTCTCAGTTAGCAAAGACTCAGGGAAAGGGAAGGAAACACTGAGTCAAGACCAGGAGACAGTTATCATAGGTTTGTGCACAACAGTTATTTCTTTTGAATTTTTCAATTGAAATAAATTATGACTATTTGTCTATTATTGTTTTCAATTATGGAAATGTGTTTGAATGGATACTTATTTCTTGAAAAGCATTGTAAATGGTTTGAAACTGTGGAAAAATTGATTTAGTGTGATTTGTGAAAATTTGAAGTTAATTATGAATTGTGTTGCCATTTTGTGAATGAATTTATGACTTTAGAAATTTATTGGATTCTCATGAATCATTTGAATAAAATGTTTGGAATTGATTTTGTGTTCACACTTAGCATGACAGTATCATATCATTCCTTCTCCATTTATGGGGTTGTGATCGTTTATTTTCCTTCTCCATTTATGGAGTCGTGATCGTTTTTTTTTCTCCCTCTCTGGTTTACCAGTTGAGGTGATCGGATGAGTACTCATTATATAGCTAGCTCCCTTCCTCATTGATTTCGATTAGTGGGGTTGTGATTGCTTTGTCGTGGTGTACAACGCGGCATTGATCGAAAATTTTGTGTTATGGCTTAAGTTGTGTATGAATTGGCAACACTGTGTTCGTAAATTATTTGACTAAATTGTGTTATTATTAGCTTTGATAATTTGTGAAATGGAGTTTAAATTCTTATTGACATTCACTGTCTTTTAAATTTAACTACGTTTTGATTACTGAGATTTATTGTGATATTGTGTTAAATTCCTTATGACATTCATTGTCTTAAATTTAACTATGGTTTTACGTATCTATCATTTATATGATTTATGAACTGTGATTTAAAGTTGTATTTGGTTAATGTTGTGCACCACTGAGACATTGTCTCAGCGATAGCTTTTCATTCTTTGTCGCGGTAGACAGATTAATGAGGCAGACTAATTTGCTAGTACATTCAGCGAGAAATCATCGGGTACATTGAGTATACCATATTTTGCATTTTGTACTGTAATGTATGTTCACTGTATGTATATATTGTTCTTGATTTTGAGCAGTTGTAAATTAAAATTGTACATTGAAGTTGTAAAGTAAATTATGAGTATTTTGACCTTGTAAAAATTGTATTATATTTCTTTTATCTCAGTCTTTGAAAAATTATTTTGGATTTGAGTTGAAAAAGATATTGTATTGTTTAACTGTTGAAGTGGAGATTGAGAATTATATTGAAGTGCTTTTACAGGTTTTCTGAAGAACTGTTTTATTCAAAATACAGAAGGCACTCCGCCAAAATTTTTACAGAAAGTCCTAATAATTCAAATGTGTTTTCTCTTTCATTTAAATTCAAAAAAAAAATTTAACAACTGTAAATAGTGCTCACCACTGTAAAAAGAAGTAAGAAAAGTTTTAAAATCCCTTGTAGTGTTTTTAATGGGTTATCAGTAGACGAAGTTGGTAATTCATTAGGTATACTACGGGATCATGTTATGCCTTACAGAGGGGTAGGTTGTGACATATTTGATGGCAATGGCTGCCTCTCCCCATGTATTACCTCATCACTATACTAAAGGAGACCAAAAGTGACTGTCTTTAGTCTACAGTCAATCATGGCGTGATGCCTAGCTAACCAATCCATGCCCAAGATGATTTCATAATCTCTGAAGGGCATTTCAATGAGATCAGACAGAAAAGTATGTCCTTGGATCACCAAAGGACAATCCTTATACATTCTATTGACCCTGACCTCTTGTCCTAGCGGACTTATTACTAGCACCTTAAAGTCCATTTTCACACACAGAACAGTAATGAAATCAATGATGCTAGTACTCACATAGGAATGGGTAGAATCCGGATCAAATAATACAAACACATCTTGATTAAAAGTTGAAAAGGTACTAGCCACAATATCAGATGTCTCAGCCTTTTCTCTATGTCTCATTGCGTAGACTCTGACTAGAGCACTGCCTTGCTCTGACTGATTCACTGTGCCTTGGCTACCTGCTGGACTACCTCTACCCCTGCCTCTACCTCTGCTAGGTGGTTGTGAACCTTTGGTGGTAGGATTCTAAACTGACCCTTCTACAGTAGTAGGAGGTGGCCCAACTCTATGGGCACTGGTACAGTCTTTAGCAAAATGTCCTGTGCTTCTACAATTATAACAGGCTCCTATGGCCTTATAGCATACCCCACCATGATTTCTTCCACAAGTTTCACATTGGCGGGGAGGGTAGGAACTTCTGGTAGTTTGCTGACCAGATGGAGGAGGTCTCTATCCTAAAAATCTTCCCCTACTGGACTTTTTACCACCCCTACTGTGTCCCCTAAAGTTCTTCCTCTTCCTAGTAGGACTACTGGAACTCTGATCTACTGTCTTTCCCTCTTTTTCTTTTTCTGTCTTCTCTGATTTCTTTTTCTCTGGGGCCACTTCTGACTTAATTCTTTCTAATTTCAGTGCTTGAGAAATGAGCTCAGAGAAGTTAGTATGTTTGAATCCGACCACCTGTAATCTAATACTAGGCTTTAAGCCGGTTTCAAACCTCTTACATCTTTTCCTGCTGGTAGAAAGGAGACTTTCTGCATAGTGGCTTAGGTGGGAAAATTCCCTTTCATATTCTGCCACTAATCTACTTCCCTGTTTTAGACTTAAGAACTCCTATAGCTTCTGATCCACATAGGCATCTGGGATATATTTTTGTCTGAACTCCCACAGAAAGTGATCCCAGGTTAGTACTAGAGGTTCCGCCAAACTATGAGGAATGGTTTTCCCCCAGTCATATGCATCTCCCTATAGCAGTGACACTGAATACTTAAATCTGAGCTCCTCTATACAGTATAGTTTCTTGAACACCCTATCCATTCTCTCCAACCATTGTTCTGCCTCTAGTGGATCTACTGTCCCCTTGGACTCAGTAGCCTCATATTTAATCAGCTTGTCATACTACCTAGCTGAAGACTGTGGTTGTACCACTGGTGTCTGTAGTGGGGCTTGGGCAGGCATGTTACCAACCATCTATTGGAACATTGCAGCCATCTGCTGAGCAAACTGAGCAGGAAACTGCGTTACTAAGGGGACTGGTGTGGCTGATCCACTCACATTATGAAGGGCTGGGGCTTCCCCTTGTACCTCAGCCTCTTTTGATTGATCGACTGAACGATCCCCTTCTTCTATAGTCAATTTGAGGATATTATACCTCCTGAACAAATAACACAAGGAGATTTCCTCCCGTTAGTGCAAATTTATAATGTAATGAACTATATATATCAAACAATGACATTGAGCAGTTGTACTATGAAGAAAGAATATTCAAACTGCAAGTCAAAACAGAATTTAAAAACTAGCTCTGATACCTCTAAAACATGTCACACCCTATCCCTCTGTAAGGTATAACATGATCCTGTAGTATACCTAATGAATTACCAAACTTCATCTACTGATAACCCATTAAATACACTACAAGGGATTTTAAACCTTTTCTTATATTTCATTTTATAGTGGTGAGCACTTTTGACAGGTGTTAAATTTTTTTTTTTTTTTTACTGAAGTGAACCAATTAACAAATCTGAAGTAGCAATAATTTCTGTAAAAATTTTGGCAGAGTGCCATCTGTATTTTGAATAAAACAATTCTTAAAAAACCTTTAAAAAAAAAAAAGCACTTGCAATAAATTTGTTCAAACCCAAACTCCAATAACAGTTTAACACAATAGATTTCTCAACTCAATTCAACAACAATTTTTCTGTGTTTCCAAAAGCTGAGATAAGAGAAATATATCACAATATTTTTACAGGCCAAAATAATTTACAATTTTAGTTTACAACTGCTCAAGACCAAGTACAATATATACATACAGAACACATACATTACAACAAAAACTACAAAATATGGTATACTCAGTATACCCGGCGAAATCTCAAAATATAGTAAAAATAGCCTACTCTGCTGCTTTGTCCCTCTGTCTACCTATGACAGCAATGAAAAAGCTATTGCTGAGCCAATGTCTCAGTGGTGCACAACATTAAGAAAATACAATTTAAAACCATAAACCATAAATCATATGAACTGTTGATACTTAAAATCATAGTTAAATTCAAAAGATAGTGAATGTCATAAAGAATTAAACTCCATTTTACAATATCACAATAAATATCAATAAATCACACACATAGCTTAATCATGATTTCATAGTCCAATTCGTCCAAAAAGCCGATGGCTAGTGAGGAATAACATAGCTAGCTAGCAATAATATGAGTACTCATCCTATTCGTCCTCAACTGACACATACCTCAACACTTCAGTTAGAGAGGGAATTCAAAGCCAATTCGTCCCACTAGACAAGCTAGCGAGGAATTTAATCAAATATACATGATAGCTGTGATTTCAAACCATTTGCAATATTTTTCAAGCAATAAGTATGCATTAAATTTCCATTCAAACAATTTTCCACAATTTAAAATAATAACATACAAATTGTCATAATTTATTTCAATTGAAAATTCAAAAGAAATAGCTGTTGTGCACAAACCTCTGATAACTGTCTCCTCGCCTTGACTCAGTGTTTCTTTCCCTTTTCCTGAGTCTTTGCTAACTGAGAAACACAATTTGAAGTGTTTCAGTACTCATTTAAACTGTCTCTAATGATAATGATTGATAATTAATTCACTGAATTCTATTATTTGCTTAATTACCTAATATGTCAACCCTCGGTGCATTCTAGATAAATTAGGTTTTAATGTTACTAATATGTCACATTCAATAGTCTTTTAGGGTTGGTACATATTACCCAATTCATTTCCATGTATAGTGCACTTTAGTGCAATTTGCTGGATTCCGGGATACTAGTTTGACCTAGCCGGACGACCTAGTTCCCTCAGTTTTCAGGTTTTGGTCTAAACTACAAACTTGTAGATCTATGTCTTATGGAACGCAGGGCAAAATTTCAGGTCATTCTGAGTTATGTAGACCAAGTTATGGTCATTTTACTATTGCTGGTCAAATTGTATCAAAATTGGTCACTTTAAGCCATTTTAGGTCAATTTTGGTTCGGCCAGTTTTTGGACCCGAACTTGTGCGAGCTTTTTGACTTTCTTATGGTCATTTCTGGGCTTTGATGTCTTCATAAGACTTGTAGATATAGGTCTTAACTATTCATGGTCAAAATTTCAGGTCAATTGGACCTGTTTTGAGTGAGTTATGGCCTAAACACTAACTGTTGCCCAATTGGTAAATTTTCAGGCCTTATTTGCACTTAATCTGGATTTGGTCATTTTTCAAGCTACCTTGCAAGCAGAATTTTGGCAAGCTTTCTTCATGAAAGTTGGCACATTTTGCGCCTAGTTTCACCTCCAATTGGTCTCATACCAATTGGAGCTACACACTTAAGGTTCTAGGCCCAAAACACAAACTGCCATATTGCATTTCCTTCATACACATCAAGGATCACTTTTAACACTTACCAAACTTAACATTCAAGCCAATTCTGGTTGTACCATGACCTAAACATAATTCACAACATATTATTGATCATTTTGGCAGCTTACAATCACATTCAACATACACCATAAAGTGCAGAATTTGTCAAACTCATTTACAACAACTTAATCACCTAACCATAACACATAACTTCTCCACTATCCTAACATACAACTTCACCACTAACTTACATACACATTTGGCAAATTTTAGGACCATAATTCATCAAACATCTTCAAGAATTCCAGCATCCTTCAAGGAGTTAACAAGCTGCCGCATTGTAAAGTCTCCATAATTATTTTCAAGCTCAATTCTCCACTTGGTTCAACATCACATATACATGAAGTTAACTTACCAAAACTTTAATTCACATTAGTCAATCATTAATTCTTCACAATACATGTAATAATATTTCATTTAGTGTACAATTTCATGGCTGTCCATTTAATCATTTACGCATAGAATTTCAAACTTAATATAATTTCCAACTCAAGTGCACAACTTTAACATACACTAACAATTAACCTACTAAACTTCTATTCACTTTAATCAACATCAATGCCCATAAATTTCATGTGAAAATAATTCAAATTCTTTAATTACCGTGGCTACCTAAACTAGTGCATAATAACAATTCACCAAAATCTCAAAATTTCTTCATCAATTCATTCAACTCAAGCTTCCCACAAACTTTACATAAGAACTAAATCAATTCAAACACTTACCTATTGTTGGGACTCGTTAAATCTTCACTAAACTCCCTTGATTTTGGTATCTACTTCTTCCTTGTGAGGTGGGGATCAAAATTAATGAAGACAAGTAAACAAAATTTAGTTTGAAAATGGGTATAATAAACCATGCATTTGGGCGGCCATGGGAGGGTTCTCAAGCTTTTGATTTCGGCATGGTGAGTGAATTGAAGAAGATGAAGATGTTAGTGGAGATACACCTGCCCAATTAATGGTTATTCAATCCCATAGTGCTCCACTCATGCTAGGATAATAATTTAATAAGTTTTAAGTGATAATTACTCCATTTACACTCCATTTTTGTTATTTACATTAGGTACCACTAAATTAATTTTTCATTATATTTTCCAAGTGTAATATTATTTATTTTTAATGGACATTTAGGTCAAAAGACAAATCGGGGTGCCAAATGACCACAATGCCCCTGTTCGGATTGCATTCCCAATTTTTCGGTAACACCGGGTTTTTGTCCGTTTTTCGATTTCTCACTTTTCTTTGTAATAATTAATTAATTTTTCTTTGATATTTCTAATGATATTTATACTTCAATAAATATTTATTTGAGTCCTAAAAATATTTTTCAGGGTTCCCCGCAGTCCAAGGCTAGTCAACGGTCCACGCCGTGACTTCCCGGTGCGGTCACCCATCGCTAGGGTTCTCGGCTCGCTTAACTTGGTTACATTTCTTTGCTATTATTTTTCCTTTGTTTTTCTTGTATTTTCTCTTCTTGTATTTTATTATTTTATGTCTCCTCACTCATATCGAAGTGTAGTTCTAGGCATCCTAGCTGTCCGGACAACACTGGTCACTAGAACAGTAGAACGCACTACCGAACATAGGGGTGTTACAGAATTTAGGTAGGCTTTTTTCATGAAAGTTGGCACATTTTGTGCCTAGTTTCACCTCCAATTGGCCTCATACCAATTGGAGTCATACACTTAGGGTTATAGGCTCATTTGCGCACTGCCCTCTATATGCCTTTCAAACACCAAACCAAACACATATTTACCAACTTCATCTTCACTTCCCCACACCATTCTGCATTTGGCACTAACCATAACCATTCATTACCTTACATTATAGGTCAACTTGGATAGAATATAACAATTTCACAATGCTCCAAATGCAACCATAATTCATAAGGTCCAAACCCTACAATATATACACATAAACTTTCCTAAATATTACACATTACTTCCATCATCAATTTACACATTTATTCTCTACTCAATCATACACATAAGCTGCCACTTCTAGTACCATAATTCAAAAACCTTTTCATTAATTTAAACACTTCAATCTTCATCATGAGGCTGCCAAAAAATTACACATACACATCAACTTCCATTTTCACTTTTCAAGCTTACCATTCAAACTTTATACATGAAATTCAACTTCAATACAATTAAACATTTAAATCAATACCCCAAATCACCAAATACATGAAGAAAACAAGTTAACATATTAAACTTCCATGGCTACCGAAATGGAGCTCAACCTAACTCATCAAAACTTCAAAATTCTTTCATAAATCAACTCACCACAACATCAACTCAACATTTAACAAAGAAAGGATGAAGAATGGCCACTTACCTCTTATGGACTTCCTCAAAACTCCACCAAATTCCTTCTTTCTTGTTCCATAAGTGCTGCCCAAGGTGTAGTGGTCAAGTTTAATGAAGGCACTTGAGGTTTTTATGGTTTAATCATGGTGGATTCAAGCTTGGAGTGTGGACGGCAATGGAGGATTCTCCTTGGAAGCTTCGGCTGGTTTGCAAGGTAAGGTAGAAGATGACTTCCTGGTGCTCCAAGTGCCTCTTTACGTGTCCAAAGGTTGAGGTTAGTAGAGCACTAATGAAAAATAAATAGTTATTTATTCAAAGTTTCCAAATTTTGCAAGTTTGCCTCATCACTTCCACTATTTACATTATGTACCACCACTTTAATTTTTATGATATTTTCAAGGCTTAATATCATTTATTTTTAATGGACATTTAGGTCAAAAGGCAACTCATGATGTCAAATGACCACAATGCCCCTATTCGGGTTGCATTCCCGATTTTTCGGTAACACCGAGTTTTGTCGTTTTCTCGATTTCTCGTTATTCTTTGTACTAATTAATTAATTTTTCTGTAATATTTCTAATGATATTTATACTTCAATAGATGTTTATTTAAATCTTAAAAATATTTTTCAAGGTTCCCTGCGGTCCAGGGCCAGTCAACGGTCCACGCCGTAACTTCTCCATGCGGTCACCCATTGCTACGGTTTTCGGCTCGTTTAACTGTAACACCCCTATGTTCGGTAGTGCGTTCTAGTGTTCCAGTGACCAATGTCTGTCCGGACAGTTAGAATGCCTAGAACTACATTTAAATGTTAGTGAGGAGACATAAAATAATGAAATACAAGAAAAGAAAATACAAGAAAAACAAAGGAAAAATAATAGCAATGAAATGAAAGTAAGTTAAACGAGCCATCACCGCAGCAATGGGTGACCGCACGGGGAAGTTACGGAGCAGGCAATAGCCGACCCCAGGACTACAGAGAACCCTCAGAATTTAGTGTCAAGACATAATTAAAGAATTATTAAAGTATAAATATCATTAGAAATATCAAAGAAAAATTAATTAATTAGTACAAAGAAAAATGAGAAATCGAGAAAACAACAAAACTTGGTGTTACCGAAAAATCAGGAATGCAACCCGAATAGGGGCATTGTGGTCAATTGACACCTCGAGCTGCCTTTTGACCTAAATGTACATTAAAAATAAATGATATTAGACTTTGAAAATACCATGAAAATTAAAATGGTGGTCCATAATTTAAATAGTTAAAAAAAAGGGGTATAATGTTGAATAATTGAAAGTTGAATTAAATTAATGATATTCTTACATTAGTGGACCACCAAGCACTTTGAAAATTAATAAAAATGCTGTTAACTTCCGCTAACTTCTACAAACCATCTTCTTCCTCAAACTCTCTCCATTGCCAAATCAAGCTCTTCCTAAAACTTCCATTGCCGTTCACCATGCAAGGGTTAATCCACCATCATCAAGCCATTAGTTCTTCTAGGTTTCTTCACTAAAATTGTTCTATACAGCTTGGGCTGCACACCTTACCCCTCTGTAAGGCATAACATGATCCCGTAGAATACCAAATGAACTACCGAACTTCGCCTACCTATAATTCATTAAGTACACTACAAGGGATTTTAAAACTATTTTCTTGTATTTTGGAAGTGGTGAGCATTTTGGTAGGAATTAAAATCATTTATTCAAGGCTTATAAACTAGTAAAAATTTTTGTCCAATTTAATTTTACTGTAAATTTTATAAAAATTTTAACAGAGTTCCGTTTATATTTGGAGAAAACCGTTCTTCAAAAACCTGTAAAAAGCACTTCCAAAAATTTTTCACAACT
Organism: Hevea brasiliensis; assembly: GCF_030052815.1. Lineage (NCBI taxonomy): Eukaryota > Viridiplantae > Streptophyta > Magnoliopsida > Malpighiales > Euphorbiaceae > Hevea > Hevea brasiliensis. Next base: position 55,918,064 of record NC_079503.1, on the reverse strand, counting down.
CCCAACCACTGAATAATTTCATGTCAACTCAATTCAATCCACTTCAAAAGTAATTCCACATTCCAATCAAAGTTTATCATCTCAAATATTTAATAACTTCATTCATAGTGCATAAAATATGAAATTCACAAACTACAAATCTTCATTTACAAAAGAAGTTCCAAAAATAATATTATTACAATTTGTTATACAACTGCTCACTTTACATTGATACTTATGACATTACAGTATTTACATAAAAATAATTACAAGGGTATAAAACAATACCCGTACAAAAGTGATCAAGAGTTCTTGTCAATCCCGCAGCTCACTCTGCTGCTTTCTCTTTGCTCTTATCTGCGACAGCAAAATAAGCTATCGCTGAGTATAAAAATACTCAGTGGTGCACAATAAAAATTTAAAATATAATACATAAATCATTCATTGCCAAAACATAGTTTAAATATTTCTCAATCACATTTCACAAATTATCAAAGCTCATAATAACACAATTTAGTCAAATAATTTAAGAAACACAGTGTTGCCAATTCATTCACAACTTAAGCCATGACACAAAATTTTCGATCAATGCCGCATTGTACACCACGAAAAAGCAATCTACAACCTCACTAATCAAAATCAATGAGGGAGGTGGCTAGCTAGCTAATGAGTACTCATCCGGTCTACAACCTCAACTGGTAAACCAGAAAGGGAGGAAAATAATCGATCTCACCCCATAAATGGAGGAGGAATAATAAGGCACTGTCATGCTAAGTGTGAATCAAAAATCAATTTCAAATATTTTATTCAAATGATTCGTGAGAAATCCAATAAATTTCTAAAGTTATAATTCCATTCACAAGATGGCAACACAATTCATTATTAACTTCAAATTTTCATAAATTACACTAAATCAATTTTTCAATGACAAAAGGTTCAAATAAGGTTTATTGTGCACAAACCTGACGTGAGTCGCCTCTAGGCCTTGACTCAGTCTCTCAGAGCTTCCAAGTCTTTTTCAGCTGAAACACACAGTTTCACAGTGTTTCAGTACCATAACTTAGCATAAATCCAAAAATAAATTTAAATTCACTTTTACCTAGCTCTAACGTGCTAAATTCGACATTCTCGAAATTTTTGTGTTTCGAGTTACTATTCACTATACTATTCAAGTCAAATTGTTGACTTTCTAAGGTTTAATAGGTATGAGAATTCCAATTTCACCCACGTATCAGATTTTGGTCACCAAACTTGTTGGTTTTGGTCATTTTCTCTACACTTAAGTCTTTTAGGCAAAATTGTCAATTTTTAGTTTTTGGTGTCTCGGTTGCACTATTCCATTGGTCATTTTACTGTTAGAATTTGGCAAAACTTCCTTCATATAAAATGTTCCCTATTGTCTTAAGTTTATTCTCCTTTTTGAATCACTCCAATTGGAGTTTTTTAGCTCAAGTTATAGCCAAAATACAGTTACTGTTCATGCTGCAGAATTTGGTTCTACAGATTTATTAACCCAATTTCGTTCAGCAATTTGATCCAGTTAAGTCAATAATTTGGTCTAATTTTCTTCATATGAAATGTTCTACTATGTCTTAGGTTTCCATCGGTTCCAGAATCACCTAAATCGGAGTTTTCTAGAGAGAGTTATAGCCATTGAAACTTTACTGTTCATATGGTAAATCTGCAGTTCTGCAGATTCAGGTCACCAACTTTTCTCAGCAATTTGATTGGGTTAATGGCATAATTTTGTTAGTGGTATGCCCTAGAGCATATCATTTAGTATGTATCTTGTACATATTTTTATTAATAAAAGGCATTTCCACTTTTCCGTTTACATAATATATTTATGTGTAATAGAAAAGGTCCATTGATATTTTGTTAGAAATATTATTCTTAAGTTGTTAAGAATATGAGTGACAATATTTCTAGCACAAAGTATCATAAATAGGTTCACAATCGAGGATACTTCATAATAAGGACATGACTTATCCAGAAAGATTGTATTCATGTTTGTTCCCAAGTTATTTATATGAGATATAAATAAGATGGAATGGTGAGTCTCATGCCATATAACAAACATGATAGGCACTTATAAATGATAAGTAGGCCGAACCAGTGACACTTATGACAAGCACATGGAGTTTATTCTTGTCAATGTTTTGTCATAAATCATATCAGTGCATATAATCTTTAAACCTGAGATAGCACAGTTATCTTGTATATAGGTAGTTTGAGTTTGATACTGCTTTCATACTTGTACTGTGTATGGGTATATGGGCATGTGTTGGCTCCTACTAGTTATATATGGAGGTAAGTGTTGATCAAGATGGAATCTATTCCTCTAAGTAAATAGAGATAAAATCCTATGTTCATTTAATTGTTCTTGATGTTTCAAGTTCCTGGCCAGGACAGATAAATTTATTCAGAAAAGAGTTTCTGATGAGAAAATCTTTTTAATCAAGAACTGGAATTAAAAGAGAACATAATATTCATAGCAAATGGAGTTTGACATAAACCATGACTCCAGCTTGAGTTGGGATTTTATAACAGAGAGATTCTAGTGCATGGTAACATATGATTATAGGTTCATTTAAGGTAAACCTTATTACTAATTGGGTGGCCATGGCATGCTATGCTAGGTGTTAACCATGGTCTATGAGGTTCATAAAATGATTTAGAGAAATCATTTATGGTAAGAAAGAGTTCTGATGATATTAAGAGTTGATATCATGTCTCATTGCCAATTAGTGATGAGCTTAGTAAGTCACACACATACACAAGTTATCACCTAATTAAATATGATTTAATTAATTAATTAAAGAGTTTAATTGATTAATTAAATAGGTTTGGTTTGCAATTAGTTTGCAAAGTCCCTAGTATGACTTGAAACCAAACTAGATTATTGGATGTATAATAGAAGTTAAATTTATATTTAAAGTGTTTAAATATGAATTTAATTAATGAGAAATTAATTAATAGAGATTAATTAATTAATTTATATTTGATATAAATTAATTAGAAGAAGAAAAATAATTATTTTGGGTTGAGAACTCAAAATTAAGACACAAGGGCATTTTGGTCATTTTGCAGTGTGACACGTGGCACCATGAGATGGTGACACATGGCATAACACATAAGCTTGCCAAATGTTTTTTAATCATGTAAGATTATTAAAATCAAGATTACATATAGGTTTGACACTTGGCACAATGTGATTGGGTCACTTAAACCTAGAGCTAATCAAAGGGTGACATGTGGCAAGGGTTTAATGTGTTAACCTAGCTATTTAAGTGTTGTTATGAGAAAATAAAATACAACCAGCAGCCACACTCCTTGGTCACGCCATTTTGCAGCCCACTCTCTATTCTTCTTCATCTCTCATCAATTCAAAGAGATTAGCCATCAATCTCTTGAATTAAGAACACTAGAAATTATTTCTAGTGTCCTGTTTACATCTCTAATCTCTTAAAAGGCAGAACTTGAATTTCTAATTAATAGAAAAGGCTTTAGAAGCTGTTCAAGGGCTGCCGTAGGTGTTCTTGGTGTGGACAAGCTAGAGGGACAATATTTGGTGTCCTGAAGACGAATCTCAAAGGCGCAGACACGCTGCAGTGCATCAAGAGGTTAGTGTAATCGTTCTTGATTTAATCTAGGGTTCTAAAATTAATCTGATTAATTTTAAAATATTAAATGGAAAATGCAGATCCAAAAACATATTAAAAGAGTTTTAATATGTTGTTTATCATTGAAATCAAATAGATAAAAATAAATCTTGCATAATGCATGTGACCCTAGGTGAAAATTTTTGAATTCAATGGTATAAACTTGTGTTTTTCACGCTTCCGTTCCTTCAATTGGTATCAGAGCCACTATATTTGCCATTTAGATTGTTTATTATATGATTTAATTGTGTGATTTGATCATGAGATGATTGATCCATTGCTGGTTGGATCAAGAGGTGTGGCGGCATGCTTGATGAACTCCAACATGGTGCGCATGGCTTTGGAAGATCATGGTGCGCATGGTTGTTATTAAATTCTGCAATTGTTGCATGATGAAAGGTTCATCATATGACTAATTAAAATGTTTAATTAGGAATTTTAATCACACAATTAAATTATGATTCAAATCAGAATTTTAAAAATTGTTTGAATGTGATTCAAATCTGAATTTTAAAAGTTGTTTGAATGTGATTCAAATCTGAATTTTTAAAGTTGTTTGAATCATATTTAAATCTGATTTTTTTAAAATTGATTGAATAAAATTCAGATCTGATTTTTTAAAAAAATGTTTGAATGTGATTCAAATCTGATTTTTAAAAAAATGTTTGAATGTGATTCAAATCTGAATTTTTGAAGTTGTTTGAATGTGATTCAAATCTGAATTTTTAAATTTGTTTGAATAAGATTCAAATCTGAATTTTTAAATTTATTTGAATCATATTCAAATCTAGATTTTTAAGTTGAATATGAGATATTCAATTTAATTTAAGTATGTATGTTTTATTTAATTGTTAAATAGTGATATGCATGATGGATGATCATGGACTATAAAAGACCAATGTGATTGGATTTATTTCTTTTATGTTTCTTTGGGATTGTAAATTAATTAATTTGTTTTAATTTATTTTGGGCATGTATTATTAAGTTTGTAATAATTTTTGGGTTGTAATTTCATTTATTTAAGTTCTTGTAAATTCGCCTTGGTATGCCAAGGATTACTATGTAATATTGGATTGCAAGAAGTTCAACGAGGTCAAGAGCATTGGTGGGACCAGTGGGAGGAATTCAAGATCAAGTGTTGATTATGTACTCCTTTAGCAACTCTTGTAAAATGAATGAATGAAATGCACCTAGGAATGCCCTGATTCAATTCTTGGTGGCTCAGAATTGAATCCCTTAGAAAGTCCATGATCATACCATATTTACTGCTTATCCATGAATGCATGAGATGTATGGAAATGTATGCAATTATATGATATATGCATGCTAAATGGATAATGTGCAAAGTGAGACCTTAATAGTAATTAGAATGACCATAAAATCTTCCAAACAAATGATTAAGTTGGATATGCTATAATTAAAGTAATTATAACATAGGCCCTCCATTGGGGCAATTATTTTAAGAAATTTTAAATAGTTGCATAAGATGCAATTAATGTAAGAGATTTTCTTAAGAATAATTGTTAAGCATGAGATGTTGTAAATATGTAAATGGTTTGGTGGCCAATATTGGATGTACCTGAGGGCATTAAAATTATTTACATAATTACTGGCTCAATGGGATCAACTTAACTAATGCAAGATAAGTCAATAATGGATGTACCTGAGATTTTGAGCATTAGGGGCTAGGTAAATGATTGAACCTCACATGAGATGTGATGGGCAAGGAGTTGCTCACTTATAGTTTATTGTAATTCCAATAATGGATGTACCTGAGGATGATCAATAGAATTATAAGAATTCAATCACCCAATAGAAATCCATCCAACTAGGATTTCCGTTTCCTACTTTGGAAGTGTAGGATTCGCTAAGTTAGTGGGAGGACCAATTTGATTAAAAGACCATAATCATTTTGGTTAATTACATGATACATTTACTAATTAATCTGGTTATTTTCTACAGTTAATTTTCTGATAAAAATAAGCACAAAACAACCACCACCATCCAATATCCTTGCGAGCATACTTGATCACAATAGGTTGACAGGACCATATCTGTCTGATTGGCTAAGAAATTTGAAGCTTGTCCTGAACCTTGAACATATAGGATATGTTCTAGATTCAAATGTTCCTGGTCCCTTACCTCCAGAGGCCACACAAGAGGAACATGATACTTTGGACAAGTGGAAGGAGCATGATATGAGAGCTAAGTGTTACATGCTTGCTTCCATGAGTAATGAGTTACAGAAGCAACATGAGAACATGCAGAGTGCGAGTGAGATCCTCCTTCACCTACAAGAGTTGTATGGTGAGCACAGCAGGAATGCTAAGTATGAGATATCTAGACAGCTATTCCGTATGAGGATGTCTGAGGGACAAAATGTTGGGGATCATGTCCACAAGATGATTCTGCTGATTGAGCAGTTGGAACATCTTGACTTCAACATGGATTTCCAACTACAGACGGATTTGATCCTTCAGTCCCTTCCTGAGTCTTTTGGGAATTTTGTGACAAATTTCCATATGACTAAACAGGAATGCACCTTAGCTGGTTTACTAAACATGCTGGTTATTGCCCAAAAGAATATGCCAGGCAATAAAGGGAAAGAGGTAGCTTTGGTTGCATCTTCTTCTGCTGGAAAGTCCAACAAGAAGAAGGGCAATAAGAAAAAGAAACCTCGATTCACGGTCCTTCCAAGAAAATAGCTAAATAGAAAAGGAAGACTAAAGTCGATGGAGGCAAAGGAAAGTGTTTCCATCGCCAAAAGGATGGGCACCGTAAAAGGAACCGCCTGAGTATCTTGCTTCTCTGAAGGACAAGAAGGATACACCTTCGGAAGGTATGTCCGTATCTTGTTATTTAGATTCGATGATACTCATAGTTCATCTACACTTGGGTTTTAGATACAGTGCGCTTCACATTTCTAATGATATGCAGAACTAGCAAACAAGCGACTTGCATTCTCAAGATATTAGAGTCCGGATTGGCAATGGCTCAACTGTTGAAGCTTTAGCCATAGGATCTAAATCTTTTTACATGTTTGGACATGTTTTGTGTTTGGATAATATTTTATATGTACCTGATGCTTTTAAGAACATCATTTCTATATCTAGTTTGACTAGAAATGGCTATGAATTTCAGTTCACTGATGATGATTGCAATATTTATTTTGGAAATAAATATGTTGGTTCGGGTTATATGAATGATGGTCTTTATTATTTGGATAATAATGACAAACACAAATTGAATGCAAGTGATCTAAAAGAATGCAATGCCATGGTGAAAACCAACTCAAGTTCAAAATATATTTGGCACTTAAGATTATGTCATATTGCAGAAGATAGGATTGCAAAATTGGAGAAAATGGGGATTCTATCCTCATTGGGCTCTGAGCCTACTCCAACTTGTGAATCTTGCCTTCAGGGTAAAATGACTAGATCACCCTTTGTTAGACAAGGGCTAAGAGCTGAAAATATTTTAGAGCTAATACATAGTGATGTATGTGGTCCATTTAAAGAAATGGCTAGAGGGGGTTTTCATTATTTTATTACCTTTACTGATGATAAATCAAGGTTTGGGTATTTGTATTTGATGAAATACAAACATGAATCTTTTGAAAAGTTCAAAGAATTTAAATCTGAAGTAGAAAATCAAACAGGAAAGAGTATTAAAGCTCTTTGATCAGATCATGGAGGTGAATATTTGAGTACTGAATTTGATGAATACTTGAGAGAGCATGGCATTGTTTCTCAGCTGACTCCTCCAGGAACGCCACAGCTGAATGGTGTATCTGAAAGGAGAAATCGTACCCTATTGGATATGGTACGTAGTATGATGAGCTATACTGATATGCCAATCTTCTTTTGGGGATTTGCATTAGAATCACTTTGTATATTCGAATAGGATTCCATCAAAATCGCTTTCTTCCACACCTTATGAGATATGGCATGGAAGAAAACCAAGTCTTAAGCATGTTAAGATTTGGGGTTGTCCACTTATATCAAAAAGTCAACACTGATAAATTGGAGACCAGATCAGAAAAAGGTCGATTTGTTGGATATCCAAAAGATAGTTTTGGATATTATTTTTATTTGCCTACTTCACAAAAGGTTGTGATAAGTAGAGATGCAATATTTCTTGAACAACAGTTTATTCAAGAAGAAGGCAAAGGAAGGCAAATAGAGTTAGAATTGGAGAATTCTGACCAACCAACAGATCAGATGGATATAGATCCATCTAGTCAACCAATACCTATTGATGAAACATCTACAGCTGTTCCTCGTAGAACAACCAGGGTATCTCACCCACCAGTGAGATATGGTTTTCTTCATGAAGAAGAACAAGAGTTGTCTACTCATGAAGAAGTAGATCATGGAGATGATCCACTTACCTATGAAGAAGCTATATCAGATATAGACTCTTCAAAATGGATTGATGCTATGAAATCCGAGATTGATTCCATGTATAAGAATCAAGTTTGGGATCTTGTTGACCCACCTGAAGGTATTATACCTATAGGGAACAAATGGGTTTTCAAGAAGAAAATTGGTTCTGATGGAAAGGTAGAGACCTATAAGGCAAGGCTAGTAGCGAAAGGGTTTCGCCAAAGGCAAGGAATTGACTATGAGGAGACTTTCTGCTTTGTTGCCATGCTTAAATCAATTAGGATTTTATCAATAGAATGCATACTATGATTACGAGATTTGGCGGATGGATGTCAAACAAATTTTTCTCAATGGATACATTGAAGAAAACATTTTCATGGAACAACCTAGGGGATTTGAATCCCAAGATGGTTCCAAGGTATGCAAGCTAAAGCGATCCATTTATGGGTTGAAACAAGCTTCGAGGAGTTGGAACATCCGTTTTGATGAAGCCATTAAATCCTTTGGTTTTATCAAAAAATGAGGATGAGCCATGAGTATATAAGAAGGTTAGTGACAGTGCTATCACTTTCCTTGTCTTATATGTGGATGACATACTGTTGATGGGTAATGACACAGGTATGTTGACGACTATAAAGGTATGGTTGTCAAATACATTCTCCATGAAAGACTTAGGGGAGGCAACATATATTCTTGGGATTCGCATCTATAGAGATAGAGCGAAAAGAATAATTGATTTATCCCAAAGTCTTTACTTAGAAAAGGTGTTAAAGAGGTTTAACATGCTTGATTCCAAGAGAGGATTGTTACCAGTGAGACATGGTATCCATCTTTCTAAAGAGATGTCTCCAAAGACACCTGAAGAAAGAGATAAGATGGCCAGGATTCCATATGCTTCGGCTATTTGAAGTTTAATGTGTACAATGTTGTGTACTAGGCCGGATATCGCATATGCTGTTAGTTTGACTAGCAGGTATCAATCCAATCCAGGTTTGGAACACTGGATAGCTGTCAAGAATATTCTTAAGTACTTGAGAAGAACTAAGGATTTATTCTTGATTTATGGAGGTGGAGACTTGCAATTGGATGGTTATACTGAATCTGATTTCCAATCAGATATCGATGATAGAAAGTCTACCTCTGGATATGTGTTCATTTGTAATGGAGGTGCAGTCAGTTGGAAGAGTTCCAAATAGAGCATAACTGCAGATTCCACTACAGAGGCTGAGTATATTCTCGCATCGGATGTCGCAAAGGAAGTCATTTAGATAAAGAAGTTCATGATGTAACTTACAGAGTTCCTTCCATTGAGTCGCCAGTTCCACTAATCGTGACAATAATGGAGCGATCATCTGAGCTAAGGAACCAAGGTCTCACCAGAAATCCAAACACATAGAAAGGCGCTACCACATTATCAGAGAAATAGTTGGGCGAGGCGATGTAGCCATGCAGAAAATAGCATCAGCTAAAAATCCAGCTGATCCATTCACTAAGCCTATGTCACAGACTCAGTTAGACAGACATCTTGAGAAGATAGGTCTAAGATATTGTAATGAATGGCTCTAGTGCTAGTGGGAGATTGTTAGTAGGTTGCCCTAGAGCATATCATTTAGTATGTATCTTGTACATATTTTTATTAATAAAAGGAATTTCCACTTTTCCGTTTACATAATATATTTATGTGTAATAGAAAAGGTCCATTGATATTTTGTTAGAAATATTATTCTTAAGTTGTTAAGAATATGAGTGACAATATTTCTAGCACGAAGTATCATAAATAGCTTCACAATCGAGGATACTTCATAATAAGGACATGACTTATCCAGAAAGATTGTATTCATGTTTGTTCCCAAGTTATTTATATGAGATATAAATAAGATGGAATGGTGAGTCTCATGCCATATAACAAACATGATAGGCACTTATAAATGATAACTAGACCGAACCAGTGACACTTATGACAAGCACATGGAGTTTAGTCTTGTCAATGTTTTGTCATAAATCATATCAGTGCATATAATCTTTAGACCTGAGATAGCACAGTTATCTTGTATATAGGTAGTTTGAGTTTGATACTGCTTTCATACTTGTACTGTGTATGGGTATATGGGCATGTGTTGGCTCCTACTAGTTATATATGGAGGTAGGTGTTGATCAAGATGGAATCTGTTCCTCTAAGTAAATAGAGATAAAATCCTATGTTCATTTAATTGTTCTTGATGTTTGAAGTTCTGGCCAGACAGATAGATTTATTCGTAAAAGAGTTTCGATGAGAAAATCTTTTAATCAAGAACTGGAATTAAAAGAGAACATAATATTCATAGCAAATGGAGTTTGACATAAACCATGACTCAAATTGAGTTGGGATTTTGTAAGAGAGATTCTAGTGCATGGTAACATATGATTATAGGTTCATTTAAGGTAAACCTTATTACTAATTGAGTGGCCATGGCATGCTATGCTAGGTGTTAACCATGGTCTATGAGGTTCATAAAATGATTTAGAGAAATCATTTATGGTAAGAAAGAGTTCTGATGATATTAAGAGTTGATATCATGTCTCATTGCCAACTAGTGATGAGCTTAGTAAGTCACACACATACACAAGTTATCACCTAATTAAATATGATTTAATTAATTAATTAAAGAGTTTAATTGATTAATTAAATAGGTTTGGTTTGCAATTAGTTTGCAAAGTCCCTAGCATGACTTGAAACCAAATCTAGATTATTGGATGTATAATATAAGTTAAATTTATATTTAAAGTGTTTAAATATGAATTTAATTAATGAGAAATTAATTAATTTATATTTGATATAAATTAATTAGAAGAAGAAAAATAATTATTTTGGGTTGAGAACTCAAAATTAAGACACAGGGGCATTTTGGTCATTTTGCAGTGTGACACGTGGCACCATGAGATGGTGACACATGGCATAACACATAAGCTTGCCAAATGTTTTTTAATCATGTAAGATGATTAAAATCAAGACTACATATAGGTTTGACACTTGGCACAATGTGATTGGGTCACTTAAACTTAGAGCTAATCAAAGGGTGACATGTGGCAAGGGTTTAATGTGTTAACCTAGTTATTTAAGTGTTGTTATGAGAAAATAAAATACAACCAGCAGCCACACTCCTTGGTCACGCCATTTTGCAGCCCTCCCTCTATTCTTCTTCATCTCTCATCAATTCAAAGAGATTAGCCATCAATCTCTTGAATTAAGAACACTAGAAATTGTTTCTAGTGTCCTGTTTACATCTCTAATCTCTTAAAAGGCAGAACTTGAATTTCTAATTAATAGAAAAGGCTTTAGAAGCTTTTCAAGGGCTAACATAGGTGTTCTTGGTGTGGAAAAGCTAAAGGAACAACATCTGGTGTCCTAAAGACGAATCTCAAAGGCGCAGACACGCTGCAGTGCATCAAGAGGTTAGTGTAATCGTTCTTGATTTAATCTAGGGTTCTAAAATTAATCTGATTAATTTTAAAATCTTAAATGGCAAACACAGATCCAAAAACATATTAAAAGAGTTTTAATATGTTGTTTATCATTGAAATCAAATAGATAAAAATAAATCTTGCATGATGCATGTGACCCTAGGTGAAAATTTTTGAATTCAATAGTATAAACTTGTGTTTTTCACGCTTCCGTTCCTTCAAATTTGGGTTTGTGCTCTTCATGAAAGTTTTATGTCTACATCCCATCTAACCACTGGTAAAATTTCAGGTCATTTTGCCCTACCTAGCTCGAGTTATGACTAAATGAACAAACACTATTCATTTGGTCAGTTTGTGTAGGGCAGCCTACAATTTTTCAACTTTGGTCAATTTGTTCACTAGGTTTTAGTCACTTTTTGGGCATGCTTCCTAAATGAAAATTGTGTCATTTAGTGCCTATTTTCATTCCCAATTGGTCTCATACCAATTGGACTTGTAAAATTCCATTTTTGGTTCCTTAAAGTTGACTTTTGGTCATGCTTCATACCCAATCCGAATTTGGCTTTGATTTAAACACTTCTAACACACTTAATTAGGTCACAAATGACCATTTCTTCCCTTAAACTATGTCAAAGACATCATTTAGCACTTCTTCACATTTTTTGGTCTCTAAACCCTAATGTTTAAAACCCTAGTTCATGTCATTTGTTGCATTTAGCTAATTAAACACTTATAAACATGCTCCCTTAACTCAATTAAGCTTCCTAACATGTTTAGCTCAAACAAATTTATACTTTGTCCAACCAAACCCTAGCTGTCCAAAATTCTATATAATCCCTCAACAAATTTTCTTTCCATTTTAAGTTTATTTACAAGCTCAATAAGTTAGAAATGTAAGAATCAAACTCAAATTATCAAATTTGATTACTAACCTTTTATGTAGAATTTTTTTTTCTTCAAAACTTCTTCCTTTATTTTTCTTTTTGTTGTCAAGCTCCTTTCCAAGTGACTAGAACAAGTTTTTGTGAAGCAAGTATGGGAGAAGTTGAGGTTTAGTGAGAGTTTCAAAGCTTGAAGACAAGCTTTAATGGAGGACTTTTTATGGAGAAGTGAGGGAGATGGGAGACGGCTTGGAAGGGAAGACCAAATGATACTTTTTTTTTTTCTTTTAAGTATTTTGTCTTTAGGAAGACCATAAATTCCAATTTAATTAATTATATTAATTATGACTTTTATGGCATGATGCATGATGTCATGCATGATGTCATCACCCTTTTACTTTTTCATTTTCTTTTTTTTTCTATTTATTTTTCTATTAGTTCTTTAATTTAATTCTCGATTTTGAAATTTTCTTTTCTCCGATTTTATTTCACAGTAGGTCAGGAGTCAGCTCTCGGGGTCAATTAACGAAATTGCCCCTCGCCGGTTCATCCCGATTTGCAAATAATTCAATATTTTTTCCAGCTCCCTGACCTAATTATTTAACTGGCTTAACAGTTCTTTTCGTGATTTTCTCTTTTCCACTATGTTCGTAATGGTCCTAAGGACCGCAGCGTCACATTTTACGGTTCGAAATTTGAGTTTAAAATGACTTCGCAGTCATTCCCAAGACGGTCACCCATTGTTGTGACTCTTGGCTCATTTAACTTCTTATGTTCTGTTTTTCTTATTCATACTTAACTAATTGGCAATTACTAATTATTTGTGTTTATGGCTTATTTAGTTGTCTTAAGTGTGATTCTAATCCTCTTAATTGTCCGGACCAACAACGGTCACCGGAACAGTGAAATATACCAGGCTATACAAATAGGGGTGTTACGAGGGCAACATTTTGGGAGCAAGAAAGGAAAGTTTTGGTGGATTTTTGAAGAAGCCCAAAAGAGGTAAGTGGTTATTTTCAATTCTTGTTTCATTAAAAGTGTAACCAAGGTTGTGGGTAGTTGATTTATGAAAGAATTTTTTATGTTTGATGAATTATTGGAGTTGAGCCATTTCGGCAAGCCATGAAACCTTACCATGACCAGCTTGTCCCTGCATGTAAATGGTTGTTTGGATGTTGATTTAAATGTTTAATTGTATTGAAGTTGAATTCCATGTGTAAAATTTGATTTGTAAGCTTAAAAAGTGAAAATGGAAGTTTATGAGTATGTGTAAACTTGTAGCAGCCTCATGAAGAAGATTAAAGTGTTTAAGTTCATGAAATATTGTTGAATTATGTTGCTTATGGTGGCAGCATGTGTAACACCCCCGTTGTATAGCCTGGTATATTTCACTGTTCCGGTGACCGGTGTCGGTCTGGACAATTAATGGGATTAGGGCCACACTTAAAACAATTTGAGAAGCCATAAACACAAATAATTAGTAATGTTTAATTAGTTAACTATAAATAAGAAAAACAGAACATAAGAGGTTAAACGAGCTGAGAGTCACAGCGATGAGTGACCTCCTCGGGAATGACTGCGAAGTCGTTTTAAACTCAAATTTCGAACCGTAAAAAGTGACGCTGCAGTCCTTAGGACCCTTATGAACACAGTGGAAAAGAGAAAATCATGAAAAAGAACTGTTAAGCCAGTCAAATAATTAGGTCAGGGAGCCGGAAGAAATATTGGATTATTTGCAAACCGGGATGAACCGGCGAGGGGCAATTTGGTCAATTGACCCCGAGAACTGACTCCTGACCTAACTGTCCAATAAAATTGGAGAAATAAAAATTTCGGAATCAAGAATTAAATTAAAGAACTAATAGAAAAAAATAAATAGAAAAAGAAAAGAAGTTAGAAAAGTCAAAGGTGATGTCATAAAAGAATTAATTAAATGAATTATTAAATTTGGATTTAGTGGTCTTCCATAAGCAAAATAAAAAGAAAAGAAATTGGTTTTTTTTCTTCATTCCCGTCAACCCTCATTTCCTCTCTCATTTCTCTCATTTTCTTAACTTCCACCATTGAAGCTCACTAAAAAGCTTCTTAAACCCAAGATTTGAGCCATAAAATTTATAAGTTTCTTAATTAAAGCTTGTAGTTGAGTCTTGTTAAGAAGATTGGGAAAAGAAAAATTTTAAAAAAGCTTGAAGAAACAAGAAGTTGGAAAGCTCCATTTGAGGTTAGTATGCTAACTTACTATTTTTCCCTTCAAATGCATGTTTAGGTAATTAAGTGAGCTAAGAACTTGATTTAAATGAAACAAATATGGGGAAAGAATTAAATTGAAATTTTGGGGCAGCTTAAGAGGAGTATGGTTTGCATGAATATGATGCAATTGAATGAGTTTAGAAACCTTACTTAGTTAAATGATTAACATTAAAATCATTAGAAGTAGTTAAATGCAAGAGTTAGTGAGATTAGGGTTTCAATGCTAGGGTTTATAAACCAAATTTTGGAGAAATACATAAATGGCATGTTTAACCTATTGTGACATGAAATAATGGTCAATTATGACCAAATAAGTTGTGTGGGAATGTTAGGAAATTAAACCAAATTCGTAGGTTAATGGTCATGCTGCTGGCAGCATGACCAAACCCACTTTGAAGGACCAAAACTCAAATTTTACAAGCCTAATGGATATGCCACCAATTGGAGA
The DNA here is from genome assembly GCF_030052815.1 of Hevea brasiliensis. Taxonomy (NCBI): domain Eukaryota; kingdom Viridiplantae; phylum Streptophyta; class Magnoliopsida; order Malpighiales; family Euphorbiaceae; genus Hevea; species Hevea brasiliensis. The sequence goes on along the minus strand of NC_079503.1, from coordinate 55,903,018 downwards.
TGAAAATAGACATAAAAGAGCACAATTTTCATTAAGGAACCATGGCCAAAAACTGACCAAAACTTAGTGAAACAATTGACCAAAGTGGAATGAGTGCAGGCTGCCACTGCACTAAACTGACCAAATGAACAGTAACTGTTCATTTGGTCATAACTCGAGCTAGGTAGGTCAAATTGACCTGAAATTTTACCAGCAATTAGATATGATATAGACCTAAAACTTTCATGAAGAACACCAACCCAAATTAGGCCATTAACTCATTCAAATCATTGAGCAAAATTAAATTTCCTGTACTGTGATTCTGCAGAATTTTCACTGAGCAGCAATGTTTGGATGGCTATAACTCTCTCTAGAAAACTCAGATTTAGGCGATTCTTGAACCGATGGAAACCTAAGACATAGTACAACATTTCATATGAAGAAAGTGAGACCAAATTATGAACGTAACTTGATCAAATTATTAACCAAAGTTGGACCAAAAATCTGCCAGCACCAAAATCTCAGTATGAACAGTACACGTGAACAGTAAACTTATTTTGGCCATAACTTGAGCTACAAAACTCCGATTAAGGTGATCCAAAAATGAAAATACACTTAAGACAATAAGGAACATTTTCTATGAAGGAAGTTTTGTCAAATTCCAACAGTAGACCGACCAATGAAACAGTGCAACTTCAGAGAACCAAAACCGAAAATTGGCAATTTTGCCAAAATGACCTAAGCTTTAAACAAATGACCAAAACCAACAAGTTTGGTGACCAAAATGTGGTATGTGGGTGAAGTTGGAGTTCCCATACCTATTAAGCCTTAGAAAGTCAATAATTTGACTTGAATAGTGCAATAAATAGTAACCCGAAACACAAAATTTTGAGAACGTCGAATTTAACACGTTAGAGCTAGCTAAATATGAAGTTAAGTTTATTTTGGATTTATTTTAAGTTTTAGTACTGAAACATTGGAAAATTTCGTGTTTCAGTGGAAAAAAATACCGGGACAGAACCCGAGGAGTCGAGTCAAGGACAACAGCGACTGCGTTTGAGGTTTGTGCACAACATATACTTTTATAATCATCTTTTGCATAATGTTTTGAATAATGTGAAATATTGGATTATAGCATTTTTATGATGTTTGATTTAAATTGTGAAAGTTATTGTGTATATTTGAAATGACAATGTTTAGCAAATTGTTAAGATAAGTTTTGAAACCATAGTGTCATGACCATATATTTGAACACCTCACTAGCACGACTAGTGGGGGTAATTAGTTTCGAATTTTGATTCCTTCTCTGGAGAAGTGTTGAGGTGTGCCATTAGAAGAGGATGTGAATGGATATCCATATATTTGAGCTAGCTAGCCTGTGATATGATTTCTCTTTAGCCTCTGGCTATTGAGATTCATGTGATTTCTCTTTAGCCTCTGGCTATTGAGATTCTATTTGTTTCGAATGGCGTGATCTAACTGTGGGTTTTATGAAATGTGTTTTGATACTTTGAAATGAACTTGGTTTACATGTAAAATCCCACAATGCATGATTGTATTTAATTTTCATGTTTAGCCAAATTTTTAAATGAATGTGCTTTAAGCTTTGCATAAAGATTATTTTAGTATATTGTGCACCACTGAGTCCTAGTACTCAGCGATAGCTTTTATTGCTGTCGCAGATACAGAGACTAGAGGAGCAGCAGACTGAGCTGCTGAAGTGTGTGAAGTCATCAGCTTGAAGCCTTCGGGTATAATTTATACCCTAACTGCAAATACTTCTTTTGATGTATATATTGCACATAAATGTATGGACATGTAAAAATGGGTCTTGAGCAGCTTGTACACAAATTTGTATGAAGTTTATAATAAAGTTTAGTTTGTGTTTCTTTTGATATAAAATTGTAAGGATGTGTATAAATTGTTTTGTTTTTAATGAAATATGAATGATATTGTTTGACAGTATTTTGAGAATTATTGAACTTGTGAATTTTAAGAAATTGATTGAGATTGAGTATGAATTTGAAGCAGTGGTTAGAAAATTATTGGAAGTGCTTTTATTTCAGGTATTTGAAGAACTGGTTTCTCAAAATACAGAGGAAACTCTGTCAAAATTTTTATAAAATTTGCGTAAAAATAAAATGGGCCAAAAATATTAACTAGTTTTAATTTAACTAAATGTTTTAAGTACTTATTAGATAATGCTCACCACTTGTCAAAAATAAGAAATTTGTTTTAAAATCCCTTGTAGGGTACTTAATGAGTTATCGGTAGGTGAAGTTCGGTAGTTCATTAGGTATTCTACGGGATCATGTTATGCCTTACAGAGGGGTAAGGTGTGACAGCATGTGTATGTGAATAATTGTTTGGATTTGGACATGTAAATAGGGTATGTTCATGTGGTTAAATTGTGTAAATGAACTTTGAAAAATTTTGAGTTATAATATGTGTGTTGAGAATGGTTACAAGCTATCCAAAATGACCAAAATGTGTTGTTAAGTATGTTAATGGTATGGTACAAACTAGAGTTGGCATGAAAGAGTTAGCTTGTAAGTATAGAATGTGTAATTGGTATGTGATGAAGAATGTGTAGCAGGGTAGTGTATGTTTTAGCTTAGAACCTTAAATGTGTGACTTCAATTGGTATGAGACCAATTACAGGTGAAACTAGGCACAAAATGTGCCAACTTTCATGAAGGAAGCTTACCTAAATTCTGCCTAGAAGGTGACTTGAAAAATGACCAAATCCGGATTAGTGACTTGAAAGCCTAAAAATTGACCATTTAGGGAGCAGTTAGTGTTTTGACCATAACTTACTCAAAACAGGTCCAAATGACCTGAAAGTTTTACCATTAATAGTTTAGACATAGATCTACAATTCTTATGAAGACACCAAAGCCAAGAAATGGCCAGAACTAAGCCAAATAGCTTACACAAGTTCAGGTACCAAAACTAGTCGAACCAAAAGTGACCTAAATATGATCTAAGCCTACCATTTTAGTGCATTCTGTCAAGCATTGGTAAATTGACCATATCTTGGTCTACACAACTCAGAATAATCTAAAATTTTGCCTCGCATGCAATAAGACATAGACCTACAAGTTTTTAGTTTGGACCAAAACTCGAAAACCAAGGGAACTAGGTTGTCCGGCTAGGTCAAAATAGTATACCGAAATCCGGTAAATTGCAATAAAATGCAATACACTTGAAAATAAATTTGGTAACATATACCAACACTAAAGGGCTATAAAATGTGACATATTGGTAACATTGGAATTGACTCACTTAGAGTGCATCAAGGGTCAACATTATAAGTTGACTAATGAAATGAATTGAAGGGAATAGTACTAAGAAAATTTAGATATTGGATTTTATGGTTGGAAACAAATTCTTTGAGTACTGAAATACTTTAAATTGTGTGTTTTAGTTGATAAGGATATTGAGAAGCATAAAGAACATTGAGTCAAAGCCTAGGAGCGACTCAAATCAAGTTTGTGCACAACTAGTTTTTAACTGATTTTATTCTGAAAATTTATATGATTAAATGACATTATTTTCCTTATGTATTATGTTTAACAAGCATTGGATTTAATTCAATGATTATTGAAATTGTTATAGTATGTATGAATACAGCTTTGTGAAATGGTATTTCCACACGTATTAAGCATTGTTGTAGATTGAATAAATAATGTTTTAGAAAATTTTGATAGAACATGTTTTGAATTGTGATGGGCAATTTGCATGGAAAAATGTAAATTTATGATTTGAATTGTGATGAGCATAAAAATTATTGGATATTGAAATTGACTTTGAATCGAATTGTATTGTGATTTATGCTCACTAAAAGGATTGTGATATTGTTTTATATCTCACTATAGATGCTTGACTAGGTTATTACCCGTCTCTCTCATTTGTTGAGAAGATAATGGAGTTAGTTGTGTTTTGATTACCATGTTACGTGCACAGGCTTAGATTCTCCTCTTATTAGAGGTTAGATCTAAGTTTTTTTTATGTTATGGCCCTTTCAGAAGATTCATTATTGTGGTGTGTACTGTGCACGATGATTCGACCTCCCTTACCATAGGGAGTTAGAATCACCCCGAAGATGGCCCTTTCGGATTAGTCTTGCATAGTTAGTGAGATTAAAAAAAAATGGTTTTTGAGATAAAGAATGGTTTTTGAGATAAAGAATGGCTTTTGAGATAAAGAATGGTTTTCGAGATAAATAATGGTTATTGAATAGCAAAGAATTTCGATTTTAAATGGGATTTATGTATAATTGATTTTATTGGAATTAATCTTTATTTCCAATAAATTGTTGGCATTACCTTAAATGTTTAGTGGTGATTTGATAAATTGAATTTTGTGATCAAAGTCATTTTATACAAATGATTTATATTATTGGCAATGAATATTTTGAGTTTTGGAATTTGATGAGTATCCATATTTCCAAATTATTATTGTAATTTTTGTTAAGGTATATTCTACTATATTTTAAATTATAGTTGTGCACCACTGAGTTCACCACTCAACGATAGCTTTGTATGCTGTCACAGGTGAAAAGAGCATAGAGCAATTGAGTAAGCTTCTTTGAAGACACATTCAGATCAGCTCCAGGTATATCATAAGTATATCCATGTACATAGGTTTTGATTTATGCATGTAATAATATGTATGTAAATTATTTGAGCAATTGTATAAAAACTCTTGTAATATATTTTGATATGTAATTAAATGCAAATTATTGTAATATAAATTTGAGATTTCATTTACCTGTATAGTTTTGTAATATTAATTTTTGAGTCATGTAATCAATGAAATGTTTCTTTTATGATGAGGTTGGTTTGAAAATGAATTGATTTGATTATTGAGATTTGAATTGTGAGTTGAAATGAAGTTATTGGAGTTGTATTTGAGAAAACATATTGGGAATGTTTTCCTTTTCAGGTTTGAAGAACTGTTTTCTCAAAACACAGCCGACACTTTATCGAAATCTTGAAAAAAAATTTATAACACCAGATTTTAATCGATGATTTAAATTTCATGAAAATTCCCTTGTAGTATATCTAATGGGTTATCAGTAAGCGAAGTACGGTAATTCATTAGGTGTACTATGGGATCATGTTACATCTTATGAGGGAGTAGGGTGTGACATTAACTTGGTTACATTTCATTGCTATTATTTTTCCTTTGTTTTTCCTGTATTTTTCTCTATTGTATTTCATTATTTTATGTCTCCTCACTAACATCTACGTGTAGTTCTAGGCATCTTAGCTGTTCGGACAGACACTGGTCACTGGAACAGTAGAACGCAATACTGAACATAGGGGTGTTACATTACAACTCCAAAAAACAAACAAAACCACATTCCTTTGCTCCAAAACATCATCTAAACATACCAACCCATACCTAACTCATCCAATAACTTAAAACCAACAAAGATGCTACATGCATCCAACAATTCAACCAAGCATAAGAATTTTCAAAATCTTCCTCCAACTTATAGCAAAAGAGAAAACACCTCAAAACTTGCCTATCTCAATATAACAACTCAAACTAAAAGAAAAAAGAAATCTAACTTATTCATGATATTTAACTCTCTTTACCATTTCCAAGAAAACCCATAGTCAAAACATGCATAAAAAATCTCATCTAAATTTATAAGAAATTCAACTTTTTTCCAAAAACCTAAAACAAGGGAATATTATATTAAATCAAAAGTGTAAAACTTCTAGTAAAAATTTCACATGCATACAAAGACTTACCTTTCTTGAAGCTTTAATTCCACATTTTGGAAAAAACACCATTAACTCCTTGTTCCACCCTAAAACTAGATTTAAAACATTAACTCTTGATCATTAATGGATGTTTAATGAAAAGAATAAAGATTTTTGAGAAAATTTTATTCAAAAATTAATTGCATGTAATAGTAAGGAAAAAGGTTGGGAGAGAAAGAAGAGAAAATTTGAGTTTCCTTTTATGGAAACAAGCCATTTAAGCCTTTTATACCCTCAGTTGAAGACTTTCAGCTGCTAAAAACTGTACTGCCCAAAAAGAAGCTTTAATCTTCACTTAAAACAACAAACACTTAAAACTCTATGACATTACATAAGTAATACATACAAACACTTACCATTATTTCTTTCATTAGTAAAGCGCTAAGTTTCATCAGAAATTTTCCATCAATGACAGGAATTCTGACATCTAAAAATGGTGGATCTTATAGATTCTATGAGTCCACTAGCATGCATGCAACTCATTCTCTCTTTTAGGACCATTAGGTTGTCCATGAACTCTAAGCATAACACATGCAACAATTTCATGATATGCGTTACTATTATATGCATAATTTATCATGCAATTATTAAAATATATCACATATCTACCATGATGCATGAGCATGCATAAAATATGATGAAATAGTTTAATAATTCAGTTAAAAACCATTTAAGTAGGTTTTACTCATCATGACTTATGGACCCTACTACCTTACTACCAGACAGCTCTTAGACCCTTGACTTTATCTATGTCTTATCTGTTAGTAGTATGCCCTATAGCATATCATTTAGTATGTATCTTGTACATGTTTTTATTAATAAAAGGCATTTCCACATTTCCGTTTACATAATATATTTATGAGTAATAGAAAATGTCCATTGATATTTTGTTAGAAATTTTATTCTTAAGTTGTTAAGAATATGAGTGACAGTATTTCTAGTACAAAGTATCATAAATAGGTTCACAATCGAGGATACTTCATAATAAGGACATGACTTATCCAGAAAGATTTTATTCATGTTTGTTCCCTAGTTATTTATATAAGATATAGATAAGATGGAATGGTGAGTCTCATGCCATATAACAAATATGATAGGCACTTATACATGATAAGTAGGCCGAACCAGTGACACTTATGATAAGCACATGGAGTTTACTCTTGTCAATGCATTGTCATAAATCATATCAGTGCATATAATCTTTAGACCTGAGATAGCACAGTTATCTTGTATATAGGTGATTTGAGTTTGATACTGCTTTCATACTTGTACTGTGTATGGGTATATGGGCATGTGTTGGCTCTTACTAGTTATATATGGAGGTAGGCATTGATTAAGATGGAATATGTTCCTCTAAGTAAATAGAGATAAAATCCTATGTTCATTTAATTGTTCTTGATGTTTCAAGTTCCTGGCCAGGACAGATAGATTTATTCAAAAAGAGTTTTTTATGAGAAAATCTTTTTAATCAAGAACTGGAATTAAAAGAGAACATAATATTCATAGCAAATGGGGTTTGACATAAACCATGACTCCAGCTTGAGTTGGGATTTTGTAACAGAGAGATTCTAGTGCATGGTAACATATGATTATAGGTTCATTTAAGGTAAACCTTATTACTAATTGGGTCACCATGGCATGCTATGCTAGGTGTTAACCATAGTCTATGAGGTACATTAAATGATTTAGAGAAATCATTTATGGTAAGAAAGAGTTCTGATGATATTAAGAGTTGATATCATATCTCATTGCCAATTAGTGATGAGCCTAGTAAGTCACACACATACACAAGTTATCACCTAATTAAATATGATTTAATTAATTAATTAAAGAGTTTAATTGATTAATTAAATAGGTTTGGTTTGCAATTAGATTACAAAGTCCCTAGCATGACTTGAAACCAAATCTAGATTATTGGATGTATAGTATAAGTTAATTTTATATTTAAAGTGTTTAAATATGAATTTAATTAATGAGAAATTAATTAATAAAGATTAATTAATTGATTTATATTTGATATAAATTGATTAGAAGAAGAGAAATAATTATTTTGGATTGAGAACTCAAAATTAAGACACATGGGCATTTTGGTCATTTCACAGGGTGACATGTGGCACCATGAGATGGTGACACATGGTGTAATACCCCTATTTACATAGCCTGGTATATTTTGCTATTCCGGTGACCGGTGTCGGTCTGGATAATTAAGGGGATTAGAACCACACTTAAGACAACTAGATAAGCTATAAACACAAATAATTAGTAATTGCCAATTAGTTAAGTATAAATAAGAAAAACAGAACATAAGAAGTTAAACGGGCCGAGAGTCACAACGATGGGTGACCTTCTCGGGAAGGGTTGCGAAGTCAATTTAAACTCAAATTTCGAACTGTAAAATGTGACGTTGCAGTCCTTAGGACCATTATGAACACAGTGAAAAAGAAAAAATCACGAAAAAGAATTGTTAAGTCAGTCAAATAATTAGGTTAGGGAGCCGAAAGAAATATTGAATTATTTGCAAACCGGGTCGAACTGGCGAGGGGCAATTAGGTCAATTGACCCCGAGAGCTGACTCCTGACCTAACTGTCAAATAAAATCAGAGAAAAAAAAATTAGGAATTGGGAATTAAATTACAGAATTAATGGAAAAATAAATAAATAAATAAAAAGAAAATAAAAAAGTGAAAAGAGATGACATCATGCATGACATCATGCATGATGCCATAAATATTATAATTAAAAATTTATTTAATTTAATTTGTGGTCTTCCTAATACACATAAAAGAAAAGAAAAAAAAATAAAATTCATTCTTCTTCTTCAAAGTTAAAAAACGTCCATCTCTTCCTACCTCTCTCTTTCTCTATTGTTCCACCATTAACATGCTTTTAAAGCTTGAAAAACTTAGTTTTGCCCCATAAGTTTAACCCTAAACCTTAAGAAAACTTGCTATCTCAACTAGAAAAGAAGCTTGAAGAAGAAAGAAAAAAGAAAGGAAGAGATTTGAAGAGAGAGAAAATTCTACATAAGGTTAGTAATTCAAACTTCAATTTTTTTTTTTTTTTGTTTAATTATTGTGTTTATAGTTGCATTAACTTAGAAATATGATTAAAATGAAATGAAAACAAGTATTGGAGGCCTAGGTAGAGATTTCAGTCAGCTAGGGTTTGCCATGGTAATGCATGAATTTGATTGAATTCAAAGTGAAGGTAAGCTTGCATGACCATAGAAGTAATGCTAGTATGCTTGAAATTTGTTAAATGCATCAAATAGGTGAACTAGGGTTTTGGCATCTAGGGTTTTGGAGACAAAAATGTGGGAATGTGTTAAATTGTGTGTTGGACTTGGTTTGAGGTGAGAAATGGTCATTTGTGACCAATTGGAGTATGTTAGAAGTGTTGAAACCAATTGCAAATTCAGATTGTTTAAGGTCATGCTGCAAGCAGCAAGACCAAGGTCCCTTTGAGGGACCAAAACTGAAAATTTACAAGTCCAATTGGTATGAGACCAATTGAGAATCAAAATAGACACAAAATGACACAATTTCCATTCAGGAATCATGCCCAAAAAGTAACCAAAACCTAGTGAACAAATTGACCAAATCCGGATTTTTACAGTCTGACCTGTACAAAAATGACCAAATAAACAGTGTTTGTTCATTTGGCCATAACTTGGGCTAGGCAGGTCTAAATGGCCTGAAATGTTACCAGTGGATAGTTAAGATATAGACCAACAACTTTCATGAAGAACACCAATCCAAATTATACCCTTAACCAAGTCATTTAGCCACCCAAAGTTGGTGACTTAAAACTGCCAGAACCAGAATTTGCCCAGAAATCTGGGTTAAGTCCAATCTGACAGCCATGATTCAAATGGCTATAACTTGAGCTACAAAACTCTAATTGGAGTGATTCAAAAGAGAATAAATTTAAGACAATAGGGAATATTTTCTATGAAGAAAATTTTGCCAAATTCTAACAGCAAAATGACCAATGGAACAGTGCAACCTAAGACACCAAAACTGAAAATTTGCAATTTTGCCTAAAAGACCTAAGTTTTGAGAAAATGACCAAAACCAACAAGTTTGATAACCAAAATGTGGTATGTGGGTGAAGTTGGAGTTCTCATACCTATTAAGCCTTATAAAGTCAACAAATTAACTTGAATAGTATCATGAATAGTAACCTCAACATGAAATTTGCAAGAATGTAAGTTTAAACATATTGGAATTAATTATTGGAATTGTTATGAAGTAAAGATACTGAGACACTATAAATTTTGTGTTTCAGCTGAAAAAGACTTGGAAGGTCTGAGAGACTGAGTCAAGGCTTAGAGGCAACTCACGTCAGGTTTGTGCACAATAAACCTTATTTAAGCATTTTATCCTTGAAAAATTGATTTAGTACGCATTATGAGTTTAAGAACTTTTGTGTTGCCACTTTGTGATGAAATTGTAACTTTGGAAATTGATTTGATTTTTGTATGCAATATTTGAATAAAATGTTTGAAATGGATTTTTGATTCACACTTAGCATGACAGTGCCTTATTATTCCTCCCCCAATTATGGGGTTGAGATCGATTATTTTCCTCCCTCTCTGGGTTACCAGTTGAGATTGTAGATCGGATGAGTACTCATTAGCTAGCTAGCTACCTCCCTCATTGATTTCAATTAGTGGGGTTGTAGATTGCTTTGTCATTGTATACAACACAGCATTGATCGAAAATTTTGTGTCGACTTAAGTTGTGTATGAATTGGCAACACTGTGTTTATTAAATTATTTGACTCAAAATTTTTCTATAATGAGCTTTGATAATTTGTGAAATGTAATTGTGCAGCATTTAAATTGTATTTTATCAATGAATAATGTCACACCCTACCCCTCTGTAAGGCATAACATGATCCCGTAGTATGCCTAATGAATTACCAACTTCGTCTACTGATAACCCATTAAATACACTACAAGGGATTTTAAAACTTTTCTTACTTCTTTTTACAGTGGTGAGCACTATTTACAGGTGTTAAAAAAAATTTTTTTGAACTTAAGTGAAAGAGCTAACACATTTGAATTATTAGGAATTTCTGTAAAAATTTTGGCGGAGTGCCCTCTGTATTTTGAATAAAATAGTTCTTCAGAAACCTGTAAAAAGCACTTCAAATATATTTCTCAATCTTAACTCCAACAGTTAAACTACACAATATATTTCTCAACTCAAATCCACAATAATTTTTCAGTATTTTCAAAGGACGAGATAAAAGAAATATAATACAAATTTTACAAGTTAAAATAACTCATAATTTATTTTACAACTTCAATGTACAATTTTAATTTACAACTGCTCAAAACCAAGAACACTATATACATACAGTGAACATACATTACAATATAAAATGCAGAATATGGTATACTCAATATACCCGATGATCTCTCAGTGTAGTACTAGCAGCCTAGTCTACTGCCCTGTCAGTCTGTCTACCTGCAACAGCAATGAAAAGCTATCGCTGAGTAAAATTTACTCAGTGGTGCACAATAACAATTTGAAATGCGATATATAAATCTTTTATTGACAGTTCACAAATCAAATGATTCACAATTCCATTTCACAATTTACAAAATTCATATAACACAAATTTGATCAAATAACTGAGTAATATAATTTTGCCAATCACTAATACCATTTGATCAAATAACTGAATAATACAGTTTTGCCAATCAATAACACAATTTGATCAAATAACTAAATAATACAGTTTTGCCAATCAATAACACAATTTGATCAAATAACTGAAGAATACAGTGTTGCCAATCGATAACACAATTTAGGCCATGACATAATTTTTCCACACATGCCGTGTTGTACACCACGACAAGACACACTCACCCCAATAATCGAAATCAATGAGGGAGGAAACTAGCTGAATAATGAGTACTCATCCACACTCACCTCAGACTGACAAGTCAAAGAGGGAGAAACATAATCACACTCACCCCAGACTGATAAGTCAATGAGGGAGGAATATAATAATAGTGTCATGCCAAGTGTAAATCAAAAAAATTCTAAATCACAATATTTCATACAATTCCCAAATCACATTTTATCTCAAAATTTTCATTTGCAAAGTAGGCAACATAATAATTTCCAAATAAGATTCTCAAAGGCAAAACAATCAAAAATTATTCATAACTCATTTCTTCAAATAAATTTTCTAGTAAAAGCAGTGAATATAAAAAGTATTGTGCACAGACACAATTTAAAACTATAATGTTCAAATAAATTTTTAAGTAGAAAATAAGAAATCAAAATTATTGTGCACAAACACAATTTAAAACAATAACATACAAATAATCATAATTTATTTCAATTGAAAAATTCAAAAGAAATAACTATTGTGCACAAACCTTTGATATATGCCTCTTGGCTCTGACTCAGTGTTTCCTTCCCTTTCCCTGAGTCGTTGCTAACTGAGAAACACAATTTGAAGTGTTTCAGTACTCATTTAAACAGTCTCTAAGAATAAGGTTCAATAATTAATTTATCGAATTCTATTATTTCCTAAGTCAACCTAATATGTTGACCATCGATGCAGTCTAGGTGTATTAGGTTTTAATGTTACCAATATGTCACATTTAATAGTCTTTTAGGGTTGGTACATGTTACCAAACTCATTTCCATGTATCTTGCATTTTCTTGCAATTTGCTGGATTCTGGTTTACTAATTTAACCTAGCCGGACGACCTAGTTCCCTCGGTTTTCGGGTTTCGGTCAAAACTAAAAACTTGTAGATCTATGTCTTATTGCACGTGGGGAAAAATTTCAGGTCATTCTGAGTTATGTAGACCAAGTTATAGTCATTTTACTATTACTGGTCAAAGTGCATCAATATTGTTCACTTTAGGTCATTTTAGGTCAATTTTGGTTCGGCCAGTTTTTGGACCCGAACTTGTGCAAGCTGTTTGACTTGCTTATGGTCATTTCTGGGCTTTGGTGTCTTCATAAGACTAGTAGATATGGGTCTTAACTATTCATGGTTAAAATTTCAGGTCAATTGGACTTGTTTTGAGTAAGTTATGGCCTAAACACTAACTGCTGCCCAAATGGTCAATTTTTAGGTCTCAATTGCACTAATCCGAATTTGGTCATTTTTCAAGCTACCTTGCAAGCAGAATTTTGGCAAGCTTCCTTCATGAAAGTTGGCAAATTTTGTGCCTAGTTTCACCTCCAATTGGTCTCATACCAATTGGAGCCACACACTTAAGGTTCTAGGCCAAAATGCATACTGCCCTATTGCACTTCCTTTATTACTCATCAAAGATCACTTTTAGCATTTACCAATTCACACATTCTTACCCAATCTGGTTTGTACCATAACCTAAACATATTTTACCACATATTTTTGATCATTTTGGCAGCTTATAATCACATTCAACATATACCATTAAGTACAGAATTTGTCAAAATCAATTACAATAATTTAGTCACCTATTCATGCTCATTTACATGTCCAACTTCACACCATCACACATATACTCAAACTGCCATAACAACTAACACAATTCAACATTAATATTCCATAATCCAACCATGAAATAACATCCTTATGGTTCACTAAACCAGGCTGCTGATTCATGCATTACATTCCCTAAATTTCCAAGCATCAAATTTTAATACATATTCACATATACTAAGTATACATCACCCAAATAATTTCCTACACACATAAACATTTAATCAATCCTTTAATCCACCATTTACAAGCAAAAAAAAAAAACTTTCTTCAAAGAGTTTCCATGGCTGCCAAAAATAAACATCTCCCCTAGAACATCAAACTCCAAAATTCTTTCCACAATTCAAGTACCCATAACCTCCTTACTAACTTTAATGAAGCACTAACCAAAAACACAAACTTACCACTTTGGAAACTCTTCAAAATCTCTCTAAAACTTGGTCTTCTTACTGCCAATCTACTGCCCAAGGTGTATGGACAACTTTTAGTGAAGAAAGGTGCCAAGAACGAAGCTTAAATCAAGCTTGCATGAAGCTTTCAAGTGGATGACAATGGTGGATCTTCTTTTCACCATTTTCGGCTGAATTTGGGAGCTTGAAGATGAAGTTCAATCTACTGTCCAAAGGGTGAGTTAGTGGTCCACTTAAATGAGTTAGTGGAGCACTATGTCAAAATTAACTATTAGTTTAATCTTAACTTTCATTTTTCCACATTTAACTCTCTATTTTTACTATTTACATTAGGTACCACTAATTTAATTTTTCATTATATTTTCCAAGTGTAATATCATATATTTTTAATGGACATTTAGGTCAAAAGACAACTCGGGATGTCAAATGACCACAATGCCCCTGTTCGGGTTGCATTCCCGATTTTTCGGTAACATCGGGTTTTGTCCGTTTTTCGATTTCTCACTTTTCTTTGTACTAATTAATTAATTTTTCTTTGATATTTTTAATGGTATTTATACTTCAATAGGTGTTTATTTAAGTCCTAAAAATATTTTCCAGGGTTTCCCACAGTCTAGGGCTAGTCAACGGTCCACGCCATGACTTCTCGGTGCGGTCACCCATCGCTAGGGTTCTCGGCTCGTTTAACTTGGTTACATTTCATTGCTATTATTTTTCCTTTGTTTTTCTTGTCTTTCCTTTTCTTGTATTTCATTATTCTATGTCTCCTCATCCATATCTAAGTGTAGTTCTAGGCATCCTAGCTGTCCGGACAACACTGGTCACTGGAACAGTAGAACACACTACCGAACATAGGGGTGTTACAAATAATTTATGTATTGTATTTTAAATTTTTATTGTGCACCATTGAGTATTTTTATACTCAGTGATAGCTTATTTTGTTGTCGCAGATAAGAGCAAGGAGAAAGCAGCAGAGTGAGCTGCTACTGATATTGAGGACTTCACTGATCCTTTTTGTACGGGTATTTATTTATACCCTTGTAATTAATTGATGAAAATATTGTAATATTTTATGTATCAGTATAAAGTTGAGCAGTTGTATAATAAATTTTAATATTATTATTTGTTGTATTTTATATCTGTAAATTAAACTTGTGAATGTAAATTAGCTTTATTGAATGAAATGATGAAATGTTTTGAGATGACAAACTTAGATTGAATTGATTTGAGTTATGTTGAATTGAGATTATTTGGAGGTTGGGAGTTATGAAAAATTTATTGGAAGTGTTTTTTTTTTTTTTCAGGTATTTGAAGAACTATTTCCTCAAAATATAAATGGCACTCTACCAAAATTTTTATAAAATTTGCGAAAAAATAAAAATGGACAAAAATTTTTACTAATTTTGAAACTTCAATTAAATGTTTTAATTCCTACCAAAATGCTCACCACTTCCAAAATGTAAGAAAATGGTTTTAAAATCCCTTGTAGTGTACTTAATGAATTATCGATAGGTGAAGTTAGGTAGTTCATAGGTATTCTATGGAATCATGTTATGCCTTACAGAGGGGTAAGGTGTGACACATAGCATTACACATAAACTTGCCAAATGTTTTTTAATCATGTAAGATTATTAAAATTAAGATTAAATATAGGTTTGACACTTAGCATAATGTGATTGGGTTAATTAAACCTAGAACCAATCAGAGGGTGACATGTGGCAAGGGTTTAATGTGTTGACCTGACTATATAAGTGTTGTTATAAAAAGAAAACAAAACAACCAGCAGCTATTCTCTTTGGTGCCGCCACCCAAAGGCTCCTCTCCCTCTCTTCTTCTTCATCTCTCATCTATTCCAAGATATTAGCAAACAATCTCTTGAATTAAAAATACTAGATATAGTTTCTAGTATCCTATTTACATCTTTAATCTCTTAAAAGGCAAAATTTGATTTTCTAATTAATAGAAAAAGCTTTAGAAGCTGTTTAAGGGCTGCCATAGGTGTTCTTGGTGTGGACAAGCTAGAAGGACAACATCTGGTGTCCTGAAGACGTATCCGAAAGGCACAAATACACTGCAGTACATCAAGAGATTAGTGTATTTGTTCTTGATCTCATCTAGGATTTTAAAATCAATCTGATTAATTTTTAAAATCTTAAATAGCAAATACAGATCCAAACATATTAAAAGTGTTTTAATATGTGTTTATCATTGAAATCAAATAGATAAAAATAAATCTTGCATGATGCATGAGACCCTAGGTGAAAATTTTTCAATTCAATGGTATAAACTTATGTTTTTCATGCTTCCGCTCCTACATTATCTTCATAACTATAAGGGATTTGGAGGTTCTTAACAATAGCTTAAAAAAATTAAATTAAAATTGAGAATCTCAAGCAGAGCATGTTTAACGGTTGAAGTTGCCATGAACTGTTTACATGACTGTTCACTTATTTAAGCAGCCAAACTTAGGATTTTCCAGAATTCATCCATAGTTCACAACTTAGGGTTTAAACCCACATCTCAACATTTATGCCCAAAGTTCTTATTCTAGGTCTATTTCATCATTTTATACTTTAAACAACTAAAACCATCCTTAAACAACTTGAATTTCTAATATAAACTTTAGATTTGATTATTATCTTTATCAAACCCTAAAACAACCCTACCCATATCATTTACAAAGTGTTAACCTAAAAGTAAGGAGATTAGAACTTACGTCACCTAAAAGAAAGGAGATTAGAACTTACGTCTTGTAGTTAGGGTTCCTAAAGGGAGGAGTTTCTCCCATTTCTAATTCAATCCATTTGAAAGAGAAGAAAAAATGGTGTCTTTACCCGTTTAGAGGCTTGGAGTTAATTCTCTTTCATTAGGGACCACGGATAAGGTGTCTTGGGTTGTATAGGGTAAGGAAATAGAGGGAAAGGGGAGAAATTAGGAGAGAGAGGAAGAAAATGAGGAAGAGGGCTAGTGGAGACTCTAACCATTTGGTTTTATATTCTATCTTAAGCAACTTTGATAGTAGAACTTGCTTGTATAGGCTTATTGCAATCTAATCCCTCTTTTCTTGTTCTCTCCAAACGTCCACTTCATTTAAGCCTTCCTTAGGGACTTTATGGGACATTCCCTCTCTGATTTAATTGGCTTAATTACTTGATTATTTGATCTAATTGATTATAATATAATTGATTATAGTTACTTAATTTATGATCTAATTGATTAGGTGATCCGATTTTCATAAGAGAGGGAGAAAAAGGAAAATATTATGTTGTCTCCAAAATCCAAACCAAATAATTTGAAAATTTCATAAATAAAAATTGAACCAAACTAAATTTCTACAAAAACATAATTGAATTTCTGAATTAACTTGATTCAATAGGTTATTTCAGTTTGAACTAAATAATGCTCACCCCTATCTAATTAATTAATTGATTATGACGTAATTGATCATAGTTACTTGATTTATGACCTAATTAATTGTGATCTAATTGATTAACTGATAAAATACACTATAATATTTCATTATGATGTAATTGATATAGTTATTTGATTTATGATCTAATTTGATAAAATACTTGATAAGACTTGCTTATGATGTAATTGATCATAGTTACTTGATTTAGGGTCTAATTGATTATAATATATTTAATTAATTGATAAAATACTTGATAATATTTGATTATGATGTAATTGATCATAGTTACTTGATTTATGATCTAATTGATTATGATCTACTTGATTAATTGATAAAATATCTGACTATGTTTAATTATGGTCTAATTAATTATAGTTATTTGATTTATAATATACTTAATTAATTAATAAATTACTCGATAGTACTTGATTATGATCTAATTGATTATAGTTATTTGATTTAAGATCTAATTAATTAATTAATCTAATTATTAATAGTTACTTGATTAATTTATCCAATTAATTATGTTATAATTGATCATAACTACTTAATTTATGATCTAATTGATTAATAGCTACTTGATTAATTGATCTATTTTTTAATAGTTACTTAATTAATTAATCTAATTGATAATAATTACTTAATTTATTATCTAATTGGTTCACCAATTACTCACCTAGTTTGAATAGGTCAACTCCTGTTTGTTAAACAAAGGGATTGATGCTTGTGTCAAATCGATTATTGGTCTAGTTCTTGATTAAATTGGTCATATCTGGTTCTAACAACACTATGTAAAAATAATTGTGATTGATTGAATTTTTGATATGGTAAGATATGATTGGTTGAATTTTTGGTGGGCTATGATTGGTTGAGAGATTGTTGAAAGATATTGATTGCTTAAAGATTTGGTAGGATGTGATTGGCTAAGAAATTGGTGAGAGCTAATTGGTAAAAAAGATGAGGGCTATAATTAGTTAGATTTTGAAAGGAAATGATTTTGGAGAAAAATAAATTATTTTGGAATCTAAATAACTTAAGGGTAAAATGGATATTTCATTTCATTTGTACAATTTTAGTAAGTTTTTTTTTTTTTAATACCAAGCATCTTCCATAAATAAAATTATATGTAAAATATGATTAAATTGAAGGAAATAAAAATGTTAATTATTTACGTTGAAATTGCGCCAATTGAGACTTAAATTCCATTTACAACAGATTTGCACAAATTTTAAGAAAATGTTATCTTAATTTATGAAGGAATTTTTTAAAAAAAGGAAATTATTTTAAACATTTTAAATTCAATCATAAGAGGAATTATTTTTTTATGATGAATTGAAATACGTTAAATTTAATATTAAATCAATATATATATATATATATATATATATATATATATATATATATATATATATACCTTACATGGAGTGTATTAATAATGTTATTAAATAATTATATATTATATAAATAATGCATTTTCATATATTTAAATGTTAGTAAAAGAAATTATTCAATTAAAAATAATAAATATTTCGTTTGTTTATATATATTTGTTAAAAGCATTGTTATTGCTGTTAACAAAATTATAATAAATTTATTCTTTTAAATGAATTTTTAATTTTTATAATCATAAATATAATATTGTATCTTACTTAATTTGAAAAATAAAATTATTATTTTGTAGAAATTTATAATAACTTAATTTAACTGGCATAATTTTTTTTTATTTTTTTATAAATTGGCCTTTTTTATAATACTTAGTGAGAGACAAGAATGTGAGGGAGGGATAAATATAGGCAGAGAGCCAAAAAGAAAAGGAAGACAAAATAGAGAGTGGAGATTCAGTGCCCAAGTAAACAGAGATAATGGGAAGAAGAGCCAAAATTAACATTTTATTTTATAAATTGATAACATCAAGTGTGAATAGCAGCCGGTCCTTCAGCAAATAATTAAAGAAGATATAGTTAAAATCATTTTATGAATAATTATTGTACTAATTTTAAGATCAACTCTTCTAGCAAATATGAAGATTTGAAAATGAAGCAATCTTAGTTTAGAAGATATTCCCTAACAATCCCTCTTCAAAACCCAACTGCCAATCTATACTTTACTGAATAAATACCTTTAACACAATGTCAAATTTGTTGGTAAGTAATTACTTTCCTGTTACGTACGTTAGGAAAAAAGACAAGAAAATTTTCACAAGTCTTGGCCAAGCAAATAATCTATGCAGGTATAAAAAAACAGAAACCCCACCACTTGAAAAAGATAAGGAAAATGACCAAATCTGCTGCAATTGTATGAACCATTATAAAACCACCCTATTTTTAATTTAACTTCCCATTTTCTTTCAAATTTTAGTTAGGCCCTTCTCTTTCCATGTCCAGATTTCTGTCTTTCTTGGTATAAATAACGTAATGGTTTTGCTTTAGAAGAGAGAAGAAGAACGTAATTGTAGATGGGAATGGAACCAAGAATGCAAACAAATAATGTTCTGTTCTGTTTCTTGATTATCTTCTTAATCCATGTCCATGGAGAGCAATCTCCACTTGATGATCACGGAAATCATTTCCATGATCAAATGCGAAAAATGCAAGCCTTTAAGTCTTCTTTAATCCGTCGTGAATTGGTTTCCTGTCCCTCTCCTTCTCCTTCTCCTTCTCCTAGCTTTTCTGCTCCTGCTCCATCACCACAGGTATATATAAATATATAGTCTTGGCTTCTTGGCTGATTCTTGTATTGCACATTTTAGCTTATAAAAGTTTTGTAATATTTGACTCTTTCTTGAAATGCCGGTGGTGGTGGAAATGAGACAGGCTGTTGTGATGAATAATCCAAGAGTGTTTGAAGCGACATCGTTTGGTGCAGATCCAAGTGGAAAGTTAGACAGCACAGAAGCACTTGAAAAAGCAATAGCAGCAGCATTTCAAGGTCCAAAAGAATTGTTCTTGATGAATGGAATCACTAATCTTGGAGGTGCTCATATTCATCTTCAGGGTGGAATTTACAAGATTTCTCAACCTCTGAGATTGCCTACTGTTGGAGCAGGGAACCTTATGGTGCGCTCACTAACCATATTCCACTTTTTAAATTTCTTTTACTATTTTTATTTATTTATTTGGCTCTGTGTGGGTTTGAGTTTGAGACTTCATAGTCTAAACATAATTTCAATGCTATTATGCTAATTTCTAGGCCTAACTTGGAAATTTAGGCATGTGTGGCCGTGAGTATAGACTTTTTTGAATATGTAGGACGAGTCTTGTTTTGTTTTTGAAATAATTAACATGCTTTTTCAATTCTAATACGGAACTATACCAATTAATTTTGTTAGACAATTAATCTTGAGACTCTTCAATATTTCTCCGTCTTTTTTCTACACAAAGACTTGATACGTTTTTCATTTGTTCTTCTACTGTTTTTTCAAACTCAAACCAAACTGGCTAGTTGCATTGGTTTGACGGCTTCTGATTTAGTATATAATTTTATATTATTTTCGTATTATTACCTTTATATATATATAATTTTAGTCTATATTCAAATAAATCCAATTTTAAGTTTTTCTTTCCCAATAAACTCACAACTTTTTGTTTAAATCTGAATCGCACAATTTTTTTTTCTAAAAAAGTTAAAATAATACATATTTTTAAAATTTTTCAATAATAAGTATTAATATATTTATACTAAAAATAATTATTAATATAAAAATATAAAAATTAGTTAGAAAATTTATTAATTTAATTTTTTTTGTCAAAAATTGGGAATATTGGAACTTCAATAAAAAGTTACGGGCTTAGTTGAACACAAGCCAAAAGTTCAAGGGTCGAATTGAGCTTTCCTTCTACAATTTTCTATTTCTTTTACTGGTTTTGACGGATTGAAATGGAGAAATTAATCAGCTAAACTAATTCATTAACCGGTCTGATTTTAAAAACACTGCTTCTTTCAACCAATTTTTCATTTTGCAATCCATAAAGTTGCATAAAGAAAAGGATGGTACACCTTTTTGCGTTCCTAAACTTTTTAGGTCATGCAATCTTTTTTTAAAAAAAGCCAATAAATTTACATGAAGTTAGACTCTCATGCAACAAAATTTTTTTTGCAATTTCTAAATATTCCTTAATAATTATTTTGATTTATATATGATTGAACAGATTGGTGGAGGTACATTACTAGCCTCAGATGATTTTCCAACAGATGGGTATCTCATTAATTTATCATCATCCTCTTCCTCCTCGTCCTATAACTATGAGTTCATAACTCTCAAAGACCTGATGCTAGATTGCAATTACAGGGGTGGAGGCATTTCTGTTATAAACTCACTTAGGACTAGCATAGACAACTGCTACATTACCCATTTCAACACTAACGGAATTTTAGTCCAACAAGGCCATGAAACCTACATCAGAAACTCATTTCTTGGCCAGCACATTACTGCCGGGTCCGATCCAGGCGAAAGGAAGTTTTCAGGCATAGCAATAAACCTCATGGGTAACGACAATGCCGTTACTGATGTCGTTATCTTTTCAGCTGCCATAGGAATAATGGTTTCTGGTCAGGCCAATACACTTTCGGGAGTACATTGTTATAATAAGGCCACAAGTTTTGGTGGAACAGGAATTTACCTGAAGCTGCCAAATCTAACTCAGACCAGGATTTTGAATTGTTATTTGGACTACACTAGAATTATTGCTGAAGACCCTAATCAACTTACCATTACTAACAGCTTTTTCCTAGGGGATGCATATATTGTCCTGAAATCGGTTAAAGGGATTGCAAAGAGAATCACCATTGTTGATAATATGTTTTCTGGGTCTAATAAAGGGATCGACATTGTTCAATTAGAGCAATCAAGTGTTCCTTTCAAGGAAATTGATCAAGTTGTGGTGGATAGGAATAATGTTCAAGGGATGAACATAAGGGCAACGAATGCTAGGAAGTCTGTTCAAGGGAATGGAACCTCATGGAGTGTTGATTTTAGTCCAATTCTATTATTTCCTGACCTTATCAATCATGTTCAATACTCGTTGAGAGTAAATGGCAACTCATTTCCTAATTTTGCTCTGCGCAATGTTTCCGAAAATAAGGTTGTAATCGAATCGAATATTGCAGTAACTGCTAGGGTTTTTGTCATGGTGAATCAAGCACAGCTGTAACAATTTGATGATGTGCATTTTTTTTTTTAAATCTCTGTAGTTTGGAAGCTTTGATTTTATGAAGGTGAATGTTATTTGAAGCAGGAGCCTCATTATAAGTACCAATAAAATATTGAAAATTTCTACTCCAAGGAAAGTTAGAAGACCCAACAACAGTAATGGGCTAATTTTTTTTTTTTTTTTTTGAAGCTAATGTGAAGTCTGGAGGTTGAGCAAGCAGGGGCAGACGCAAAATCACACGTGGAGGGGCCAAAATTTAAATATTTATATAATTATTATAATTAGTAAAAATTTACAAATTATATTTTTATCAAATAATGATCAACATTTTTTTATAAGTCATTTATGTAAATTATATTAAAAAAAAAGTGATAATGAATTTCATTCTCATATGTAGATTATATAAAATTGAACTAACCTTGTGAGAAATATCTTACAAAACCATGAAAAGATAACAATTATAGAACCATAAAAATTATAAAATACATGGACATGGGTGAACAGAGTAATGCATGGATAGACTAATACAATTATGAGAAGTCCATGCGAGTTGTTGCAAATCTTACAAAATACATTAAATATTTATTGGATACTATAATTTCGATTTATAATTTTGGGACTTTCTTTTTGTACAGATGTTTACTTTGTATAGGAGTTTTCTAGTTGTAGACTTCCTGTGGTTTTCTATCTTTGGAAAAGTATCCTATTGAGGATGGGTATTATGTATTTTTCTGTATATATATATTCTACTATTGTGAATGAAAAAGAGAGAGATTTGAAACTCCAATACTTTTTAGAATTTGTTCATGGTATCAAAGCTATGGCTAATGATGGGAAAGAAACTGTTGTGCCGTCAGCTTCTGTGAAGATGTCTTCAAACCCTTATATACTGAATTCGAATAATAATTTGGGCAATATTATTACCCAAGTTCAGTTGAGAGGGGAAAACTATGATGAATGGGCACGAGCAATTCGGACTGCTCTACGGGCCAAGAAGAAGTATGGGTTCATCGATGGAACCGTTAAACAGCCAGAAGAAGATTCCACGGAAATTGAAGATTGGTGGACTGTTAATTCGATGCTAGTTTCTTGGATTTTCAACACCATTGAACCCACGCTTCATTCAACCATATCTCATATGAAGAACGTGAAGGAATTATGGGAAGATATTAAACAACTATTTTCTATTTGAAACGGACCATGTAACACCCCTAAGTTCGGTAGTGCGTTCTACTGCTCCAGTGACCAGTGTTGTCCGGACAGCTAGGATGCCTAGAACCACACTTCAATATGAGTGAGGAGACATAAAATAATGAAATACAAGAAAAGGAAGTACAAGAAAAACAAAGGAAAAATGATAGCAAAGAAATGTAACCAAGTTAAGCGAGCCGATAACCCTAGCGATGGGTGACCGCACCGGGAAGTCACGGCGTGGACCGTTGACTAGCCCTGGACTGCGGGGAACCCTGAAAAATATTTTTAGGACTCCAATAAATATTTATTGAAGTATAAATATCATTAGAAATATCAAAGAAAAATTAAATAATTAGTACAAAGAAAAGTGAGAAATCGAAAAACAGACAAAACCCGGTGTTACCGAAAAATCGAGAATGTAACCCGAACAGGGGCATTATGGTCAATCGACATTCCGAATTGTCTTTTGACCTAAATGTCCATTAAAAATAAATAATATTACACTTAGAAAATAAAATTAAAAAAATTAGTTTAGTGGTACCTAATGCAAATAACCAAAAGTGGAGTGAAAATTGTGTAATTAGCACTTTAAGCTTATAAAATGATTTAAATGTGGTGAGTGGACCACTAGGGATTTAATTAAGGACTAAAGGGGCAGGTGTACACCCATTATACAATCTGCCATTTCATCTTCAAGCTTGGGAATTGCCATGGCCGTATGAAATTCTCCAAAAACCTCCATGGCCGCAAATTGAAAAAGCTCCATTAACCACCTTCATTTCACCTCCAATCACCTAAGTGGCTTCATTAAAGATTGTCTACTCATCACAAGGAAGAGTTTGATACCAAATTTGAGAAGTTTAAGCAAGGTTTAACAAGCTCCAACCATAAGGTAAGTTAGTGTTTTTGAAGATAGCTTTGTTAAGTTTTGTGTGCATGTTATGGGTGTTGAGTTTGTGAAGAAAATTTTTGAGTTTGAAGAGTTATTGTTGTGTTCATTTTGGACAGCCATGGAGTCATGTATTTGATGAAATAATTGTGCATATATTTGATGAGAAATGATGTTGATCATGATGATTTAATAACCTAGTGAATTACTTCATATTTATATGGTGATTTTTGGCACTTGGATGAGAATTGATGAATTGTAGGGCAATTTGGTGTTGAAGAAGATTTTCGGCAGCTTGGGGACACTTGAATAAATGTATGTATTCATGGAAGTGTTGGCAGAATATTGACATAGAAGGATTGATGGATATGTATGTGAACTTGTTGTGTAAAGAGTATGTAAAAACTAGTAATGTTATGTGTATGTGTAATTGTGTTTGGACTTTGGGAATTAGAGTTATATTTGGTGTATTGAAGATAATTGTAATCTGCCCAAAGTGAGGATAATGTAAAGTAATATATAGTTTTGGTAATGTACCAAAACAGATTTGGTAGGGAAGTAAACATATTGCAAGGTAAATGTGTGTAATTGATGTGTGTTAAGCAAAGTAACCAAGGGCAGTGTACATTTTAGCCAATAAGTTTAAATGTGTAACCTCAATTGGTATGAGACCAATTGGACGTGAAACTAGGCACAAAATGTGCCAACTTTCATTCAGAAAACATACCAAAATTCTGCTTGCAAGGTGACCTAAGAAAATGACCAATTCGGATTAGGTGCAATTAGGACCTGAAAAATGACCAATTGGGCAGCAGTGAGTGTTTAGGCCATAACTCACTCAAACCAGGTCCAATTGACCTGAAATTTTAACCAAGAATAGTTAAGACCCATACCTACAAGTCTTATGAAGACACCAAAGCCCAGAAATGACCATAAGCAAGTCAAACAATTTGCACAAGTTCGGGTCCAAAAACTGGCTGAACCAGAATTGACCAATTTGACCTAAAATTGACCTAAAATGGTACCATTTGACCAGCAATAGTATAATGACCATAACTTGGTCTACTTAACTCGGATTGACCTGAAATTTTGCACATGATCCATAAGACCTAGATCTACAAGTTTGTAGTTTCGACCGAGACCCGAAAACCGAGGGAACTAGATCGTCCGGCTAGGTCAAACCAGTGTCCCGGAATCCAGCAATTTGCATTAAAATGCACTAAACAAGGAAATGACTTTGGTAAAACATACCAAACCTAAAACCTATCGAATGTGACATATTAACGAAACTAAAACCTAAATTACCTAAAACGCAACGAGGGTCGGTATATTAGGTGATTAAGTGAACAATTGAGTTCAGTGCATTATTTACCAAACCCCATCGATAGAGACAGTTTAATTTGGTACTGAAACACTTCAAATTGTGTTTCTCAGTTAACAAGGACTCAGCAAAAGGGAAGGAAACACTGAGTCGGACTGAGGGGATCATCGAGGTTTGTGCACAACGGCTATTTCTTTTGAATTTTTCAATTGAAATAAATTATGACTATTTGTATATTATTGTTTTAAATTGTGGAAATGTATTTGGTGGACACTTATTGATTGAAAAACATTGTGAATGGTTTGAAACTATGAAAAATTGTTTGAATGATATTGATGGATACTTATTGATTGAAAAGCACTGTAAATGGTTTTTGTGGAAATTGAAGTGAATTACGAATTGTGTTGCCATTTTGTGAATGAAATTATAACTTTGGAAATTTATTGGATTCTTACGGATCATTTGAATAAAATGTTTGGAATTGTTTTGACTCACAATTAGCATGACACGGATATTATGTTCCTCCTCCATTAATGGGGTGAGTGTGATTATTCCTCCCTCTTTGACTTATTAGTCTGGGGTGAGTATGATTATGTTCCTCCCTCTTTGACTTCCCAGTCTGAGGTGAGTATGGATGAGTTCTCATTATATAGCTAGCTTCCTCCCTCATTGATTTCGATTATTGGGGTGATCATGTCTTGTCGTGGTGTACAACCACGGCATATATGGAAAAAATTGTGTCATGACTTAAATTGTGATATTGATTGGCAACACTTGTATTCTTCGGTTATTTGATCGAATTGTGTTATTGATTTGCAAAATGGTATTATTCATTATTTGATCAAATTGTGTCATTGATTGGAAACACTGTTATTAAGTATTTTGATCAAATTGTGTATGAATTGGCAATACGGTATTCTTAAACTATTTGACTAAATTGTGTTATTATGAATTTTGATGATTTGTGAATTGGAGTTTAAATTCCTTATGACATTCATTGTCTTGAATTTAACTATAGTTTTAAGTATCCACTATTGATATGATTTATGAATTGTGAATTAAAATTGTATTTGGTTAATGTTGTGCACCACTGAGACATTGTCTCGTGATAGCTTTATTCTTTATCGCAGTAGAGAGAGGCGAGCGTGACTAGGCTGCTAGTACATCCATCGAGGGATTACCTGGTATAATGAGTATACCAATATTTTGCATTTTGTACTGTAATGTATGACCACTGTATGTACATATTGTTTTGGTTTGAGCAGTTGTAAATTTAAATTGTAACTTGAGGTTGTAAAATAATTATGAGTTATTTTGACTTGTAAAAATTGTATTATATTTCCTATATCTCAGCTTTTGAAAAATCACTGTGGATTTGAGTTGAGAAATATGTTGTATTGAGAAAAATGTTGGAGTTGAGATTTGGAAAATTATTGAAGTGCTTTTTACAGGTTTTCTGAAGAACTGTTTTGTCCAAAATACAAATGGCACCTTGCCAAAATTTTTACAGATATTCCAAATAAATCAAATGAGTTAGTTGTTTCACTTCAGTTCACCAAAGTCTTTCACTCCTGTAAATAGTGCTCACCACTGTAAAAGAAGTAAGAAAAGTTTTTAAAATCCCTTGTAGTGTATTTAATGGATTATCGATGAAGCGGAGTTGGTAATTCATTAGGTATACTACGGGATCATGTTATGCCTTACAGAGGGGTAGGGTGTGACATGTTTTGGTGGTATCAGAGCAAAGTTTTTAAATTCTGTTTTCACATGTTATTTGAATATTCTTTCTTCACAGTACAACTGCTCAATATCATTGTTTGATACATACAGTACATTACATTATAAATATGCACTAACGGGAGGAAATCTCCTTGTATCATTGTACAGGAGGTCTAAAATCCTCGAATTGATTATGGAAGAGGGTGATCGTTCAGTCGATCAATCGATAGAGGCTGAGGTGCAAGGGGATGCCCCATGCCTACATAATGTCGGTGGTTCAAGAGCACCAGCCCACTGCGATGATTCTACGCTTTCGATTCGCTCGTGACGGCGCAATGTTCCAACAAATGGATGGTAATGTGCCTACTCAAGCCCCAATACTGAGACTCGGTGGTACAACCACGGTCTTACGCTAGACAATATGACAAATTGATGAAGTATGGGGCTACAGAGTTTAAGGGGATAGATCCTCTAGAAGTGAACAATGGTTAGAGAGGATGGATAGGGTATTCAAGAAAGCGCATTGCACAGAGGAGCTCGGTTGAGTACTCAGTATCTTTGCTACTGGGGATGCTTATGGTGGTGGAAAACCATCCCCACGATGCAGTAGAACCTACAGTGCTAACATGGAATCACTTCCTCAGGGAATTAAGGCAAAAATATGTACCTGATGATTATGTAGACCGAGTCGCAAGAATTCCTAAGTCCAAACAGGGCGGTCGATCATTTGAGTATGAAAGGAATTCTCCCGCCTAAGCCATTATGCAAGAAGTCTACTTTCTACCAAATAGGAGAGATGTAAGAGGTTTGAAACCGGCTTGAAGCCTAGTATCAGATTACAAGTGGTCGGATTCAAACATAACAACTTCTCTGAACTTATTTCTCAAGCACTAGAATTAGAAAGAATTGAATCTGAAGTGGCCCCTAAGAAAAAGAAATCAGAGAAGACAGAAAAAGAGGGAAAGTCAGTAGAACAGAGTTCTAGTGGTCCTACTGGAAAGAGGAAAAACTTTGGGGGATACGACAGAGATAGTAAGAAGTTCGGTAGAGATAGATCTTTTGGACAGAAACCACCTCGATCCGATCAGCAAACTCAACAGAAACCCAGGAATGCGCTGTCAGATCGACTTTGTAAAACTTGTGGTAAACCACATAGTGGGGTATGTTATAGAGCCGTAGGAGCATGTTTTAACTGTGGAGAGACTGGCCATTTTGCTAGGGATTGTGTAAATCCAGGTCGTTCTGGATCATTTACTACACCAAAGGGATCAACCCAAGTTTCTACCCCAAAGAGTTCACCATCAGTTAGTAGAGGCAGAGGTAGAGGTAGGGGCAGTACACCTAGAAGTCAAAGTATTGTGAATCAGCCAGAACAAGGTGATGCTTCAGCTGGAATATACGTTGTCTGTGAGAGAAGAGGCTTAGACTTTTGACATTATTGCTGGTACTTTCTCAATTAGCAACTAAGATATATATATGTATTGTTTGACCTGGAGTTTGCATACTTTTATGTTAGTGTTAGAACTACATGTTCTGTTGTTATTCCTTTACAGGGGAATAAATTTTGATGCATTAGTGATTAGTCCTTAAGATAAGGATTGTGATAATAAGTGAAATTAGTTTTGAAAGAGTTTATCGGCGAAAAGTATTTCCTAACACACCATAAAGTATAAAGCTAATTAGTGAGCCTACTTAATGTAAGGCAAGAGGATGTAAAAGTAAGATGCAGTAATGGAATTGCTCTAGATAAGGGCAAGGAGGTTACTGTTAGAAATTGCTAATGGATATTGTAATCAAAATAAGATTCGAATATCAGTGAATTCGAAATGGACAAAAGATAGGAAAGTTTGATCTATTGGGATGTATCGTAGTAACTATGCAATGTTCTTGATGTTTATACTGTAAGCTGCAGATTACAGTACTAACTTGAGATTATTGTATAGAGCTACGTACTACCCGATAGTATACCTAGATAAGAATAGTTACCAATGGCATCTGTTTTTGAATAGTTATGCCGGAATGTAATTTAATTGTTAGAAATAAGTTTGAAAATCCTACTTAGGGATCTAAAACTCAGCAGTTAGAATATCGAAAGGTTATAGTTCAGTACCAAAGGAAGTAAGTTATAAAATATTGACAGATAAAAAAAAGAGTTATGGACGTAAAAATTCGAACAGTTGATTCATATATAACAAAGAAATATTACGAATGTGAGGAAGACTATGGATTAGAATGGTCAGAGGACCCATGACTGATGAATGATTCTAACATGACCTCAAGGGTCATTCAAGAAGCAACGTGAACCGAAATATTAGACAACACAATAGTAAGAGGAGATTGGTGTTATCCAAACAAAGTAAACATTGTATTAGATTGTTAAAAGTCTTATACAAATTTGAGAAAAAGAAGATTATACGATCATATAGAAAGGAAAAATAAACGTATGACTATTGTAAGATGGCTACTGGGTAGAAATTTCGTGGACGAAATTTATTTAAGGGGGGGAGAATTGTAACACCCCTAAGTTCGGTAGTGCGTTCTACTGCTCCAGTGACCAGTGTTGTCCGGACAGCTAGGATGCCTAGAACCACACTTCAATATGAGTGAGGAGACATAAAATAATGAAATACAAGAAAAGGAAGTACAAGAAAAACAAAGGAAAAATGATAGCAAAGAAATGTAACCAAGTTAAGCGTAGATAACCCTAGCGATGGGTGACCGCACCGGGAAGTCACGGCGTGGACCGTTGACTAGCCCTGGACTGCGGGGAACCCTGAAAAATATTTTTAGGACTCCAATAAATATTTATTGAAGTATAAATATCATTAGAAATATCAAAGAAAAATTAAATAATTAGTACAAAGAAAAGTGAGAAATCGAAAAACAGACAAAACCCGGTGTTACCGAAAAATCGAGAATGTAACCCGAACAGGGGCATTATGGTCAATCGACATTCCGAATTGTCTTTTGACCTAAATGTCCATTAAAAATAAATAATATTACACTTAGAAAATAAAATAAAAAAATTAGTTTAGTGGTACCTAATGCAAATAACCAAAAGTGGAGTGAAAATTGTGTAATTAGCACTTTAAGCTTATAAAATGATTTAAATGTGGTGAGTGGACCACTAGGGATTTAATTAAGGACTAAAGGGGCAGGTGTACACCCATTATACAATCTGCCATTTCATCTTCAAGCTTGGGAATTGCCATGGCCGTATGAAATTCTCCAAAAACCTCCATGGCCGCAAATTGAAAAAGCTCCATTAACCACCTTCATTTCACCTCCAATCACCTAAGTGGCTTCATTAAAGATTGTCTACTCATCACAAGGAAGAGTTTGATACCAAATTTGAGAAGTTTAAGCAAGGTTTAACAAGCTCCAACCATAAGGTAAGTTAGTGTTTTTGAAGATAGCTTTGTTAAGTTTTGTGTGCATGTTATGGGTGTTGAGTTTGTGAAGAAAATTTTTGAGTTTGAAGAGTTATTGTTGTGTTCATTTTGGACAGCCATGGAGTCATGTATTTGATGAAATAATTGTGCATATATTTGATGAGAAATGATGTTGATCATGATGATTTAATAACCTAGTGAATTACTTCATATTTATATGGTGATTTTGGCACTTGGATGAGAATTGATGAATTATAGGGCAATTTGGTGTTGAAGAAGATTTTCGGCAGCTTGG